>NC_046335.1:40009147-41259147 GCF_000738735.6 Corvus cornix cornix
TTTGTGTGACTAGACAGGTGTGTATGACACACTCAGGAGGATATTATCTGTAGAATCTTTTTCCCTACAGAAGTAATTACTAATTAGAAAAATTGTGTTTGAATTAGTTACAATTCATTCTTTTGTAACATTGGACCATCTCTACTAAATAAGTCACATGCAGTTAGATTATTAGTCTTCATTTTTACTTTCTTGCCTGTGGTTTTTTTCAGGTGTCTTGAAATCTGCAGGGTTTAGTAAAAAGCTGAAATCTCTACTTAATCTGGTAGAAAAAATTAACAGCCTAGAATTAAGTAGCTCCATTTTAAACTGTACCTTTCTTTAGCAGCAAAGTTTGCTCACTGCTTTGACAAATGCTACATTAGCCAGGTAAAGACGACAGGCCCATTGAAGGTGTTGATAAATTTTTGTTTGGTTGCAGTTGTTTTGTTTATTTTTTCAGTACTGTTTTTTGCAAAGTTGTTCTGCTAACACTATATGGGTTGATACTTTATTTCCTCCCTCCTGTTGTTCTCATGACTGTAGCTATTGGGCCTCTAATGTTGCAATCTTTTCGTTTAATGCAAGCAATTTTCTGTACCTACAGTACAGTATTACATCAAACATTAAACAATTACATTACATGTGACACATTAAAGAAACAAATACTAGGGGGGAATAGTTGTGTGAATAGTCTTAAAAGGACATCAAAATTTGGTTTTGATGTGATAATTTAAAGGAAAATAATGGAAAAATACAACAGAAAGTATTTGAACAGTAGTTTGATCTCCCCCTTACAATGGAGAAAGGAGAGAAAGGGAAAAGAGAGTCTGAAGCCAGGAACACCAGAGAGAAGGAGATTGTTGTTGTTCAGGTCATTGGTGGGAAAGAGTTTAAGCAATGAAAGGAAAGTGAAAAATTTTGTTCTTACAGGTGTTCTGCAAGAGGAAGCTGCACATCTTTGATAAAGCCTGGTTGTGTAGATTGGCATAATGTCAGAGACAACCCCCAAGGACAGCAAGCCTAGCAGTAGCTTTGCTAATAGAAGGAGTTAGAAGGAAAATGGAGAGGTTTTGTTTTGACCGTATTGTATTAGTGGTAGCATTTTAAAGAATGTTACAGACGAATAAGCTAAGAGGTAAGTATCTTGGAAAATGAGAAAAATGAAATTATCTTCCTGTTTTAGGAGAAGAGACAATCACAAATCTGAACAAATTAACCATGTGGAGAGCCTAGGGTTTTGTGACAAGGATTTCAGTGCAGTAACAGTGGGGTGCAGAGGAGCAGAATGCTTTTAATGCCAAGTGCTTTTATATGGCTGAGAGGGAAAAAGGGAAAGAGGAACTTGGGGTATCTTCATTTGTAGCACTGGATCAATTCACAATAATTGCCAGAAGGAGTTAAACATTTTCTGGGGTTAAAGTGAATCAGAATCTGCGCACCATGTGCTGGAAATTCCCTAAATGATTTCAGTGGTCATTAAGAAAAGGGAAATGGTTCTTTTCTGAGTAGGAGATTATAAGAGACAGAGGAGTAGACACCAAAACAGAGCCATGGCTGAGTATTTATAACTCAGCTGACTGTCCCCAGATTGCAGGATTCCTGCCAGCTGAGAAGGGGACAGACTTTCCCAATGGCTTTTTCTGTTGAGTGGGGGTCCTGCTGGTAACCTCTGTGACCCTCTGTGACTGATAACACAAGAGGCTGAGATACTTACAGTTCTACTAGAAATACTGTGTGCAGTTATGTACAGCATGGGCAAACACAGGTAAAGCTGCTGATAAAATATGCTCTGCTGATGAATGGAGCTTCAACTCTTCTGCAGTCACCTTACTCCCACTCCCATGCCCCTGGGCTTACTCAAGTTTCTTTCTTCAGTCACAGGCCTCACCTATACACAAAGCCTTTAAAATTTAATTGAAGTACTGGATTGTGTATTTTAAACAGCGATGAAATTTAACATAGTGTACAGTTGCAGCATGATGTTACCGATGCTGTTTTCCTTTAATTCAGTAATACAGAATAAACTTAGTTTAACCAGTAGAAGTATTGTGTTTAGACCAGTATTTTCCAGTCAGTATTTAGTGATTTTTTCAACTCGTGGTCTGTAGGCCTCTGCAAGTCAGTGAAGCATTTCTGAGGGATCTGTGAAAAATTTTAAAAATAACCCTCTTATCAATGGGATTAGGCTGACCATGTAAAATGCATGCATGTTTGCACCTACATAGATGAATTTTAGAGATCTACAAGTAAAAGTATTTTTTAACTCTGTGACCTAGAGGTACCTCTTTATTTTATTTTCTTTGTATACCTATTCTTCTGAGTACTATTTGTCTACAGCCAAGATCTTGCCATCATCCCCCAGTCCCTAATGGGCTGTAGGATTTCTACTGTGGTGAGAAAAACTACAACATGTCTGTCCCAACAGCTTCTCCACTAAACCAATGGCAAAGTTTGCCACTGGAGTAGCAGGCAGAGTACAAAGACTTCAGGAGTGCTGGTGCTGTTTATCTCACTACCCCAACCCACGGTGTTTCCTCAGTCCTGCTCCTGCTCCTTCCCCTTGCTTCTGCCTGCTTTCCTAGCAATCTCTCCTTGATGCCATGACTAAATAAAGTTTTTCACTGTTTCATTCCTAATCATTCCTGTAATCATAATCTTTCTGAACAGCACTCTAGTTACCTATTCACCCTATCTCTCGTGGAGACTGAGGTGTCTGGTGTCTGAGGAATTTCAGAAGATTTCTCAAAAAAGGAAATCTTAATATTTCTTTTTGTTCCATAGCTATTATTCTGGTCATGCCATCACTTTGCGTGCTCAGTGCAGATTCCTGTCAACCTAGAATGACCCAGCACTACTGCCCACCCTGCCACAGTTTAACCTTCCAGAGGCTGTCACTCTGAGCAGAAGTTTTTTTACTATGTATTTAGGAGATTGCATTTCCACTTTTAGCTTATGCTACATAACTGTGTACATTTAGTGGAAAATTCTGCTTTGAACAGAAGTTTTTTTCAATATACAGAGCATTTTGAGTGTTTTAGAATAAAAATTATGGTGGTGGGCACAGAATTTAGAGCAAACCCGGCCTGCAGTGAAACACAAACCCACAGCAGTAGCTGTGGGACTGAGCTCACCATGTAGTTTCCAAATAAGCTGACAGCAGTAGGAATCGTGGTTTATAAAAAGCTGCCAGCAGTGCTGAGCTGGTGAAGAGAAAGAGGAAGCTACAACGGGAAAGAGAAAAACAGCACAACCAAAGGCAACTTCACTTCTCTGCCTTTACTGTTTTTAAATAGATTTGGCTCTAAGTTGCTGTTGAGGGTGCTGTGAAATCTTACAAACTGATCCTCACAATATTTATCCCTTTCTGAATACCACCTGCAAATCACACCCAAATTCTGGGGGACTCCTCTGTGGTTTTGTGCATACGTGTGAGAAAAATCTGTGTAAGTAGGAATACACACCATGTTACTGAAGCTATTGCTCAACAGCATGCCAGTAAATAGAAGTTTACTAGAACAGCTTTTGCCATTTTACTCCCCCTTTGCACGATATGCTGAGCTGTTCTCCTGAGATTGTTTCCTGATGTTTACATCCACTTCATTTTGTGGATTAACTTGATTATTCTTCTTGTCCTGTGAAAAGTGGAAAACTGCTTCTCATGCTCAAACCACCAGTATCAGAAAAATCATCTAAGGCACTGCATTGTCTTGCACTGGGTGTGAAGACTATGGGAAGGTGGTCTTGAAGAGCTCAGCTGGGGAGTGGGGCACAGGCTGACTACTTCCACTTTGGTTACTACTAGTGCTAAGCTAGCTGATGGAAGATACGCTGCATCGAAGTGGGAGAGTAAAAGGTAAACTCAGAAAGATGAGAAATAATGTGAGAAAGGCTGATGATTAAAACTAGTTGCATTAGAGATTTTTTATTTTGTGTCATTCTGGGTTCATATCTTTGATTCTGTGTATTTTAGTTGAGATGGGATTGACTTTCTACAGAGCTAATCAAAAGAAAACATTGCAGAGGGAAAGACCTTAGGGGCTTTGCAGGTGAACTGCATTTTGTGTTACAATGTACAGTTCTTGAAAGAAGGGCCTGGCAGGGTCTCTCTGCACGTTCACTTGCTCTGCAAGATTCAATTGCTTTGCATCTGAACACAAAGAATCAAAATGAAAGCCATCCAAAGGTGTCAGAATCCATTTTAGTGGCTGTGTTAGTCCTAGGGAGAGGGCTGCCATTGGCATACCCTGGAAGAATTGAGCATGATCTGTGAGGATAAACTGAGGACAATCAATCTGCAATCAGTCTGTCACTGGGAGGCAAAAGGCAGCAACAGAACATGACTCCCATGATTTCCCAGCAGCTAAAATGCTGAGTGTCTTTGCAAAGGGTTAAGTGCACAAAATTTATAATAATGATTTCTTTTCCTTCATCACTGTTTTTTTGGCTCCAAATGGATGAGTACATTTTCTTGTAGTGCCTTAGGTATCACTATATACCAAGGTGTTTTTAGCTCTGGTGCCAGAGCCCTTTGTATTTAACAAACAGCTATGAGCTGGTACTGGGATCTGCAGTGCTCTTTTTAAAATTCTTGCTCAAATATTAACATCAAACCTTCAAGAGAGTCAACACTAAAATTACTTCTTTTCACAAGCTGCCTCTTGATGATGTAAGAATGGCCTAGTAAATATGATTATCTTCCTCAGAATCTCCTTCAGAGAACATTCCCCATTTTTTCCATTCCTGTTTTGTAGGCAGCCAGAAGAGACCAGGCTTTTCTTTATGGCCAGTTCGTGTAGGCTTGGAGAGAGACACTGCGTAGCTCCCCTTCCATCCAACAAATACACTTCATTCTTCTACAATGCACTCAGGCCTGGGATCACTCCCAGCTGCCTCTCTCCTATCATGGAAAGAAAGTTTCGTAAATCTTTTTCTGTTTATTCTCCTGATCAAATCTGTTCTTAGAAAGATCAAAACTGAATGCAGTTGTTGTACTTGCTCATAAAACCATGATTCCTGAGACAAGGATATTTTACAGATCTTCAACACCTTCAAGGTCAATCATCATCAATATCCCAGATACGCTTTCAAAGAAGTAGGGGTAAATTTTTCGCCTTGACAACAAAGGACTATATCTGGCTATGTGTTGGGAACCTCAGTGATGAAAGGTGCTTGACTGAAATATGTAAAATAACCCAAATCAGGAAGTCATTATTACGCTGTTTCAACAAAATTAAACGTAAAACATTTTTCAGTTTTGTTTTTTTTTTTAAGTGAAGTCTGAATCCATCACAAATTAATTTTCAAAATCTTTACTCTTTACAGTCTTTAAACAATGAAGACTTAACTTTGGAAACTAGATATGTTAGCCTGTAGTCCTAAGTTTAAAAGGCATTAAATTCTTCTTAAATCTGATTTGTATTTATTTTCCTATAGAGAACCACCTCCAATTTGACAATCTGATGAGTTGAATTTGTCAAATCTGTGACAGTCTATTTACCACTTTTTAATCACAAATTGTTTATTGTTGCTGTCACTTCAGAAAAGGCAAGTTGTCCAAACATAATCTCTCTTGGCAGATCCTCCTTACAGGGTCACCTTGTGACAACAAGGCCTCATAAAAGAGTAACTAAAATAACTGATAATTTAAATGTCAGGGAGTTTAAGGTCTCTCAGGGATTATTCCCTAAACTTAATTCCTATGTGTTATGATACTAAACACACATCTTAGACAATAAGGGCCTTCTATTCTCAGAATAAGACCAAATAGTTTAGAGGGGCACAGTCTGACCCCAGAGTGCAGCAGCACCTTCAAGATCTTCCAGAGAAACTGGTACACCTGGGCACTAAGGCACTGAGAAGAAACTTCAGCTCAGCCACGGGCCTGGCTGTGCCACTGTATGTCACATACCTCCCCAGGCATAAGTTCAAAGATTTCTGCACAGTAATAAGTTATTCAGGAAAGACATGCTTTGTGACAGTTTGTAACACACCAAAAAAGAAAACACCCCCAGAGAATTGTCTCAACCCTTGAATATTTTCTCACAAATTCTGTCAGCCAGCAGGACCTTCCTCTTCTTTTAGCATTTTAGCACACTCCACTGAGGCTAAAACGGTTTTCTCAGCCTGTCTTAGATGCGTTGCATTTACATCACATTACTTTGAGCTCTGACTGACAGATTAAATGCTAGATTTTGCAGGAGACTTCTTCTAGAATCTGTAGTGTAGTGCTCATCATCCTAGCACATCCTAGCAGTCAGAAATTGCTAATTTGTCATTAGGGGATCCGCTTGGCAACAATATGAAAAAAACATCTGAAATTGTTTTAAAGTGATGATGTACTCCTGTGGTTTCTGGTATTGTGTGCATGGCTCCCAAGCCTCTTTCTTCTTTCACAGTTGTTATGTGCCTTTTACTAATGAGATGTTGGAATACATGGCTATAAAGACAAGGCATAAATTTTTTTTGTTTTTCTTCCATCTGTAAAAAGATAAAGGGCACACATCTTGTTCAGTATCAGTTATTGGACAAAAACAATTAAGGCCTTTCACGCATGCAAGTTTCCTACAAGTGTAGTCAATGCTCACCAGCCTTGCACAGGTGAGGAATATTGTTTCTTACAACATAACTTCTCTGGATAGTGACAAATCACTACATTAATTATCTCTAGATTTTGTGTATATGTTTCAGGGAACCACGTTTATTTTATTTGACTGGACTGGAAATGCAAAGAATTTCCATAAATTATTTCTTTAGTAATTTTTCCCATAGGTCCAGTTTCTTCAAATTACATTAAAAAATATTCAGAAAACAATCAGAAAACATACATTATAATAATTTTTTGCTAAGCTTTGCTACTCCTTTCATATTTTGAAGTGGCTTTGTTTGTATCTGTCTCCAACATTTGCTTAGGTTCATATACAGAATGGAGTCAAAGAAGTTTCACCCAGGCCAAGAAGGTTTTTATTTTTTAAAAAATAGTAGTTTTTTATTACAGTGATGAGAGAATATTACTTGTTTTTCCAGTTTGATGAGGAAAGAAACCCAAAAAGCAGGAGTGAAAACAAGATGAAGAACTTTTCTTTTTGAAGTAGTAGTATCTTTTTACAGGCCTCTTACATGAGAACAGCAGCTCTTGCTCTTCCATATTCCATATCATTTTATCCAAATTAAAAAACTTGTAGCTTTGACATACACACATGGTCTTGGTCCTGAGCAGACAAGAGAGGTTACTTGGAAAATGAGTATTGGGCCCTGCATTCTAACTACTTCTTTTTGAATTGTCATCCAGCCCAGCCCTAAAACTTCTCACAAATGTGTTCTTTTATGCAGTGATATGAATTTTTTAAATTCTGGGAAATTCTGTAACCACAATTTTTTCCTCTTTAACAGACTTAAGGCTTATCTAACTGATAGCTGTAAGCTGAAGCTTGCATTTGTGCTGGTGTCCTCTGACCACCTGATGTGAAAACACCAGCGTTCTGTGAAAGGACAGGGCTGCAGAGTAGCAGTGCCTGGGCTCTGCTGATGATCACCTGTATGGGAAAGAGATTCTGGATTGTCCAGCATTTCATAGGCATTATTTCCCTAGAACTCCCATACTCCAAACTTTACTACTACTGTTTCAATTGGTGTTGATCAGTCTCTATTTATGAAGTTTTGAAAGAAGAGAAGAGTAGGATTGTTTTTAGTTAACCTATTCAGGAGTTTCTGCTGGAGCACAAACCATGGATAAGTGCACCGTCTGTTATCATAATGCAATTTAGAGGCTCTTTCTGTAAAAGCCTGCTGTTATTTCGTGTATGTTCTTGCTGCTGATAATCAGTGGATAAACAACTTTCATAATATCACTGCAATGCCCCCACCCCCACCCAGCAGCCTGACAGTTGACTTGATGGTTAGCCACGGACTCGTAGCAGCCCTGGGTAGCCAATTTGCAGCCTGCATCCTGCCTCTCTGGTCAGCATGGGCTCTCACTCACAGCATGTGCTTTCAAAGGGCTGGGCAGGTTTAGCACACAGGTCTGTAAAGGTCTGCTTCCTCATGCAGAGGTTTTGGAGCTATTGTGGTACATCAGTAATTGCAAAGTGATGGGATTTGAACCTCTGTGTTAGAGCAGTTCCCGAAAACCGTGTTGGACATTTTTGGAAAGTTAGTGTCACTCATCGTGTCATCCAAGGTGATGGATGTTGATAAGTCCACAGATGACATAACTCCACAGTTTCTTTTCTTTTTACCACCATCCACATTCGGGTTTTTTCCACCGTCCATGTCTTTTAGCATTACATTTTCTCTCAAGTTCCAAGACCTGTCTGCACCTCTCTACACTGCTTCTCCAGTTTGTGAATCCCCCAGTTGAGGTTATAAGTAATTGCCCCACAATAACCATGCTAGCCCCATATTGCTGCAGACTGAGCTACCAGACTGTCAAAGCTCTGTGCGATTGATGACTGCAGTCATTCTGCTTTTAGAGCCAGGAAGGAAAAATAAATAAATTATCATGTAATGCACCATGAACTGATTCTCAGAAATATTTTGCTCAGTTGTATGGTAAGGAAACTGGGAAGTGCTCTTTCTTATTCTAGAGTTTTATATGCAAAACCCTGTGTAGATACCAGTAAGCAGTCTTGATGAGATTTTCAGCAAAAAAAATTTAATTAAAGGAAGGGATGCTTGAAAGTAGAGCCACTGACACAGATCAGGAAGATATCTAATGGGGTGTCCTCATTGCTTGCATACTCCAGCAGCACCAAGGTCTTCATCCTATGAACTGGCAACTCAGAAACCCTACACTTGAGCTCAGAGAGATTCAGGTTAAATCTGTGAGTGAAAAGAGGAGAAAGTGAAACAAATGCAGTATGAGGAGAGGAACTCAAGCTCTTTCATATTCACTTCTCCGTGAAAACTCAGGGCAGGCCCATGTCAAGAATTCAGAAAGCAAAGGGATATTCACCCATAAAAAATATTTATGTAAAGCACAGTCCAAGATTACAGGGGACCAGGCAAGAATAGGAGAATATGAGGGTCCAGAAAGTGGCAAATGATATGCAAATATTTCCAAGGACTTTAGACATGGTAACATGAGGTTCAAATAGATGGTCAAAAGCAGAGGTGTTAGCACACAGGTAATGGAATATAAAAATATTCTTGGGGATGTTAAATGCATCCAGCCCAAAGCAAACATTTGACAGTCAGTTGGGTTGAACATACTTTGAGGCATGAGCCTTATAATGAGATCAAAGAGAAACAGAGCCATTTGGTCGAAATAGTAGTCTCTGTTCCTTTCTGGGCTGGCTCCAAATGTCAGAGTGACCACATGTATCTCCCCAGGAGGGTCCCTCCCAGTCCTTCCTTTTACCATTGCTCCCTTCAGCCTTAAGAGAGATCTTTTATGCTCTTATTTTCTGACTGTCTCCTTTCCATTTTGCATAGGTCTTGTTTCCAAAATGTAGACCGAGGCTGCTTTTGGGCATGGAACTGATGACAAGAGCAATGTATTAAGCCTTTAATCATGAAACACTCTGGAGAATGCTGGGGAGCTTGGATATGAACTGAAACAGATTAAGAAAAAATCAGTTTGCCCAAAATATCTAGTGCTATGATGGATAACAAAGCATAGAGGAACGCCTAATATTTAAATATGTGAGCTTAGTGCACGGTAAAATGCACACTGCCTCATCTGTACGAGATTTCTCAAGCATATTTATTAGCATATATTAGCTAACAGGTGTTAGCCTCAAAATTTCTAGACAATCTAGGGGCTGGTATGAGTCTGAAGCTCTAAGTACAGTATTAATTTGACTGCCTTTTGTTTTTTGGGGGGGCAGTGTTTGCTCTTGCAAGCAGGTTCCAAATATTCATTTCAATTTTGAGAATGTACTACTCAGGGAAGCATCTTCTGTAATCCTGGTTATATTATAGTTATTTGCAAACAGTTTTGGGGAATCTCTCATGTTAATACTAAGGTTTTGATAATAATAACCAGGTATAGTTGCACCAGGATAGATTTATTCTGCATCTTTTATCTTACAGCAGAAGATTTTTCCTTTGTCAATTTATTTTCTCTTCCTTTCCTGTCTTTTACGAAAGATTTCTCTTCTTTTACTAATAAAGTGAATTACTGTACCCTTGAACCCTTCAATAGTTTGAATATTTATTTTGTTTGAACGTTTATCAAAACCTGTGTAAAAGTAGTTCTGTGTTTCAGTAATCTTTCTGTCCATCTATGGCTACTGATTTGTGGTTTTATTAAAAGTCTCATGATACTTCATGTTTTTCATATTAAAAAAGAAAATATTTCTTGCTTTTATTGCAGAGAATAGGATGTAGGTTAAGATATGGAAATTCAGTGAACAGAGAAAATATATTCCAAAAGTTACATGATTTTTAAACTAATCTCACGATCTACTGTGGTTTGGCTCTTGATTTTTGACTCTTTGGGCATTTCCCACCCTCTTCTCAATGAAAGAGCAGGTAGCCCAAAGCCACACAGTTAGAGTTCCAACTCTGGAAAGATTCGGGATTTTTCTATAAGAATGGGATGATGATTCATTCTGTGCTCTCACAAGACAATCATGCATCTGCCCCTGTTTCAAAATCAGCAGCCCCGCCAGCTCGTCTCCATCAGCCTTGAGAAAACAGGAAGAACGGTCACCACAGGAAGCGGTGCACTCTTACACCCACCCCAAAAGCTTAGCTGCCGAACCTATTGCAAAATGTTAACAGAACACTGCAGGGTACACTGACAAAGAGATGAGAAATCTGCTGACCTTCGAGTGCCTGTGCAACTCCTGGCTTCATTTTCTCAGGCCCACAGCCTAACTCAGTCACCAACATGTCCTGTGTCTCTGTTTCGATCCCCTTTAGCAGGATGCTCTTACACAGAATGCAAAGGCTTTTTCTTAATTATTTTGTTTCATCCCCAAAATTTGTACAAAAATGCAGCAAGAAGCTTCTTGTCTGGAGAGCTTACAGGCTGAAAGATAGAAATAGAGAAGGTGGAGAGGACTGTGTTTTGTTGATTGTGATTAACTATGTACTCATTTCCTTGGCAACATGGAAGAAATGGGTGTTTTTAGAGGAGAGATTTATCTGTGTATCTTGTGATTTGGATGTTTTTCATACTAAAAAAGAAAAATTTATTTCTCACACTCATGGTTGCAGAGAACAGAGTGTACCATAAGTTTTCAGAGAGTAGAGGTGCTTTCTGCTTATAAAAGGTGGTGCATGACAGACTTCTCACAAGTAGGAAACCATTCCCTGGAGGTGCTGTGGGGCATGGAATAGAACTCGGAAAGGCTGAAAGAGAGGAGCAGGATATTCCACAACAAACAAAAGAGACAAAAGATACAATATGCAGAAACGTTTTAAATTTGAGAAGGTTTTTTGTTATTTTTGAGTACTACAATAATCTTGAAAATTTATTCTGCAAAGCCAAAGGGGGAAAATGCAAGTTTATATGCTGCATGATGGGCGAGTAAAATTTTAGTAGAGGATTAGACATTAAAAAAGCACGATTTCTTAATTAGAGAAGTTGCTACAAAAGAAGTCCAATAATAGGAAGGCAGGAGAGGGTCAGGAGTGGAAGTTGATGTCACCTATTGAGACTAGATTCAGGCATTATATTTCTGTTAGATGTTTCAGTTGTCCAATAAATGCAGACTTGAGAATCTGGTCACGGAAACCAAACTATTTCTAAATTCTTGTTAAATTCTCTGAATGGTTTTGTCAATATTTAGAGTGAAAATTAATTTCCTAGCTTTTCTTTACAGTTTTTTGGTTTTGTTTTGTTGTTGTTGTGTGTGTGGATTTTGTCTGGTTTTTGGTTTTTTTGTTGGGTTTTTTTTGTTGTTGTTGTTTTATTTTCTTGGGTTTTTTTTGGTTTTCTGTTCTCCAGATTGCTTTGGAATGGAATTTATAACACTTGCAGCAGAGGTTAATTTTGAAAATACCTAATTTGAGACAAAAACTTCATTATACTTCCTTCTGAAGTAACTCATTCTATACAGATTGCTTCTGTTTTGCACAGTCATTCAGTAGGCAACGTCAGTTTGTCTTGTAACTCCCCTCATTGCATTAACTCTCTTAACAAAACACACTTTGGAATTTTTCTGAAGATCACAACTGTGGGTTTTTTCTTGCCATAAAATAAACTTTCTTTTCAAATGTGCTCAGAGATTAGCAACATGACTAGTTCCAAAATTAACGTGTCCATATTATTCTCATTTTGATCTAACATCTCATCTATTCTGTCTGTTGGCCACTTTCAAACTTCTGAAAATGTTATTAAAATCTTGAAGTTTACTGGACAGAATGCTGCCATGCTGGTCATGTCTTTTCTCCTGAAAACTATGATAGTTACCATTTCTCCTGGTATCAGACTAAGCAAAATATAACACTCATCCTGTTTGTTTCTAGTAAAATGTCCTGGTTCACACACTTGTCATGGATTTTGCATGGAGAGCTTAGTGATTTTTTTTTGGGGGGGGGGAACAAATCAGCATATGCTTAAACTTCAAGATATGTCTTACCACTGCCCATTCACACTAAAAAACCCCGGAAAATAAAATCACTAGCTCACTTAATTTTGAGGTCAACATTGAACTCTGTCCCTTTGGGAATATTGTGCATGTCATTAAGGTTGGACTTCTGGAACTCCTAGCCATATAGACATGAAAATTAGCCTATTCTGGGCAAGGAAGAGGTTCTTATCGTGTCTTTTACTGTGAAAACACATACTGGATTTCCATATGGAAACCAAACATTTAGAAAAAACTATTCCACCAGTTCTTCCCCATTTATTTTATTCAACTTTCACTACAACTCACAACTGGCTTTCAGCTTCTTTCCAGAGTACTGATGATTTGTCTAAAACTGTTTTGTGCTTAATATTTATTGAGATTGATTTTTTCCTTATGACCAGTCCAAACTGAGTGTTATAAACTTCTGCAGATAGAAATT
The DNA here is from genome assembly GCF_000738735.6 of Corvus cornix cornix. Lineage (NCBI taxonomy): Eukaryota > Metazoa > Chordata > Aves > Passeriformes > Corvidae > Corvus > Corvus cornix. The sequence goes on from NC_046335.1 coordinate 40,022,087, forward strand.
TAAGTCTGGAAAAATCATACATTAATAGTCATTGCACTAAATCATAGAATGAAAATGATGTGGGAAAGCAGGGGGTTTCAGTCCTAAACTGTGTGCTTATTAGACTAGACCATGCTCTCTGAAATTTGTGCCTTATTAGTGGTCTAATATGCAGTATGAAAATAATCTAATGTGTGAGGCAAGAAATAGAAGGAAAGGGGTGCGTTTTATGCAAATAAACCCAGAAAGTGTTCAGGACTAGTGAGTTTTAAGTGCTTTGGAAACTGACAGATTCCTGTTGTCAGACCTTTTTCGTGTCTCTCCTTGGAGAAAGTATTGATTGATAGGATTTGACATAGCCCTTTGCAAGTCAAAGTCGTCCTTAAAGCTAGAAGAAACATCCTCTGTCAACAAAGATATGTGTTACAGATATTGTATTAAACTGCATTATGTGGGTCCAGATCGGAAAATGGAAAGCAATCTTTAAAATTTGGACATGATAAGTGATTTGGAGAACAAAATCTTTCCTACACAAGGCTACATTAGTTGCATTTGATTGGATTTAAACAATTATTTCTTACTGTTTTTTCAGAGAGAACTTTTTCAAAGTTGCAAGCTGCTGCTATCCCTCCTGCCTATGGCTCTGCCTGGGCAGTCTCTGAGCTGGCTCCTCTGGTTTTCCTTTCAGCTGTTGTTACCAAGAGTATAGGAGGCCTTAAGTAAAGCCCATAAATGCTTTGATTTATGGACCTTCACTGAGAGGAAGAGGAAGCACCTTTTCTCCAGTAGCTGTTCTACACATTTCTTACTTCAAACCCACCTGTGTTTTTATTTAAAAATTACCCTGCACACTTCATGCTGTCCCTTCATTTGTTCTCTTAAATTCACTGGCAAGGTTTTCACTCTGTTTATTTGGTATCTTTACTGTATTTTCACCAGTCAGCAGCTTCTAATTTTGCTAAGCTAGAACTCTTTAGATCTCCTTTTGTGAAATATGTTTCAGATTTATTTGGTTATTATTATTGTTCGTTTGTTTGTATTCACTGACAAAACTGAAAGACCAAAAAAGAATTGGAACAATGGAGAAAGAGAAAAACAAAAGGAAGGCTGAAAACTCAAAACACAGTTTCATCACTTTCAGCATAACATATATTTTAGTCCATCAATTTATCAATTCACCCTTAGATCAAAGCATATTTTTATTACAGCAATTGAAGCATAATTTTGTTTCATTTCACTGCTTACTGTTTCTGCAGTGTGAAAGGCACAGTTTGTCCTCCTCTTACACTTCAGACTTGATTTTCATAGGTCTTGAGCTCTCTTGATTTCACCTGCACTTGTTGGAACATTTAGACTACTAGATATTTTACCAATAAATAATATAATCTTCAGAGCTGAATATGACCTATAAGTATTTTGTAGCATCAGTAGTACTTAATTAGCTTTAACAGAATCAGTATCTAAAATATGCAAACGGTGTGTTTTGAATTACAGGGTTTCTACATGACAATTCCATTCTGGTTCCACCAAATATTCTTAGACAGAGTAACTGCCTTATGTCAGGATTATGTGACAGAGCTAGAGCAATGCTCAGGACAGAGGTGATCTCAGAGAAAAAGCAGACTTTTGTTTCCCTTCGTTGTGAAAATTTTTAGCAGTTCTAGACTTATTTAACATTCTGCTTGCCTCAGGTTTCAGTTATGCAGATGCCCACAGTACTTTTTCCCTTTGAGCAGTCAGCTTGAGTCTGAATCAGATGACAGAATGGTTGGACAAGGTTGTCTAAGGACAATGTCTGTTCTGCTCTGGACACTGCAAATGAAGAAACTGCAGCTGCCATAGACCTGCCTGGTAAACCCACACTTGCTTATTCTATAGCCCTCAGGAATATAAGAACTTTCTTTACTGCATAGAACTTCAGAAAATCAGGTAGAAGATTTTTCTTAAGATAGGATAAGAAACACTTTGAGGAGATCAGTTCAGATCTCTGTTTTTTCCATGCTTCCTGACTTAATTTTAATTATTGTTTTCTACTGAAGAGTTAAAGGTTGATTTTTGGAGCAGCACCTTCCAGAACCATTACTTTTGTTCTCTAATCTTCAAAACTATGGTTCAATCTCTATTGCTATGTGCAATGAAGCTTCATTTAGGATTTGTATTTCCTGTGAAGAAAAATAATTAAGGCTTGCATAAAGAGATAAAAGAATTAAAAAGAAAAAAAATTTTAAAAGCAACCAGAGCATTTCTATTCTACATTTTTTCCAGTTGGTGATAAGCTTGACTGTCTCTCTCCCCCACCCATGCAAACACTGAGCTTTGTTTCTGTAGATCACAAATGGCATGATTTTGCATTTCTGCCTGCTGCTTTGGGTGAAGTAGAGCAGTGGGGCTTTGCAGAGTGGGACAGCTGGGTGAAATGTTTCTTGCTCTCTTGATTCTTTCTTTCTCTTTCAAAGTGAGTTGTACTAATCCTTCTGGGAAGGAAGAAGATGGTGGTTTTGCACAAACATTCTCAGCGACTGTTCTTTTCTTTGGCAATCATGGAATTTCCCTGAAGGCTTTTGTTTCTTGCAAGTTCTCTGATACATTTTTTTCCCTTCAGTTTATTTTCTAAGTCTCTGAGCCCCAACTAAACTTGGTTGCTGTCTTCAAGTAATATAATGGAAAACTAACCTTTGACCCATCCAGGCCCTTTGGAACACCAGGACTGTAATAAACTACAAAAAAGATGTGGAGGTATGGCTGCTGCTTGCCTCTGGTAGACGGATTTTATCAGAAAAGGTAGTGCTGATTTGTATCACTCAGCCACACCAAGGTTATACAAAGAGCAGCAAAGCCCCAGGAACGTAACAGTCGGTCTGCTCTTAACCTCAGACCTTTATCTCCCACAGCCAGCTTCCTTCCCACACCACAACCACCACGTGTTATTTTACACGGAGGCAACACTCAGCGACTGGGGTCTATCTGCCCAAAGAATGGAACAGGAAAAGGAGGATGACATGAACACAAGATGGGTGGGCAGCACAAGGACTAACAATTACAGAGCAATACTCTCACAAACCAGTGCCAATCTACTCCTGCCCACAGTGTGCGAGCTTTAGAGTGCTCAGGAGGGGCTCTTCATCAGTCATTTCTTTTGGTCCCAAGCTGTTGTCTTTACCTCTGAGTGATGAGAGGTGAATTTGACTAACAACTGGTGAATGAGATGAGAGAAAGCTGAAGGAATGAGAGGGTGATAGCACCTGCTCCAGTCTGCCGGAAGGCACCCATGACTAAAACCAGTGTCCCCCCTGTCCCAGGGGACTATATGTATTGCACCCGGATATATATGTGTTACTGGCAGCAACCCCCCTAAAGTTCCATTACTACACAGTCACATCACCCCACAAATGAATTGAAATTTGTTGAACCCCACAAATAAGTAGGGAAACTGATTTTACTCTTTCATGCATTCTCTGTAACTCCTCTCTATAGAGGGAAGAGAGGTGCTTATTGGAGTTCACCAGAGTGGGACCTTCTAAAGCCTTTGGCAGGGGATAAATCCCTGACTGTATAAGCCTGGAGAACAAAAAGAAAACAAAGGAAAATCTAAAGCCCGTGGGTAAAGTTTTGTCAGAGTAAGAATGTGTTGGTATTTACTATTTAATCACTAACAAACAGGACAGATACTTGGCAGTTGAGGGTTTCACGATCAATATGTTGCAAAAATCAGAATCTTATTTCTCACTCTTCATTTCCCTGATATACAGCATAAAATGATAAATTGTCTATAAACATGAGATGGGGCAGGCAAAAAAAAAACCAACCAAACCACCAGAGACAGCTGCACAGATCAGCAGCTGTGACACACACAGGAAATTTGGATGGAAAGAACCATTAGTGCATTGAGACCATCTCCTTGTCTGTTAGCAGGGCCAGCCCCCTTTTAGGAGACTTTGAAAAAGCAGCTCCTTCATGACAGATGTGGGTGGCTTTAAGATTTTGTGCTTCTTAAATAGTCTCTCAGGCAAAAGGCCTTTTCAGATATCAGTCTCTGCCTCACCTTTTCTTATTTGAACTTGCATCCAATCCTGCAACAGAAACAGGCCTATGCCTTATATTTGAATGACCTGTCAAGCTACCATTTTTCTCAGTGTTATCCAGGTAATGCCTGTTCCTGTGTTGTTCTACACCAGTTTCAATTGCATGACAAAACCCATCCTAGGATAGGCATACGATGTCTAGGAACAGCTGTTTTTCAGCCAATTTATTGAGTGATGGATGTGTGTCTTAATTGTTAAAGGAAATAAATAGCAGGCAATACTGTACATGTGTCTTGGCCAAAAGGCACATCTCCCATCAAGCCTCAAATACTACAGTTTTGCTTTGCAGACCATCTGCTTATCCTCTCAGTCCCTTAGGAATGGAGAGTATTAAACAGTTGATAAACACAAGCTCAAATTTTAGACTTTGTGACAAGTCTGTACTTGGGCCATCCTGATTTCCTGCTCATAATATGACCAATTGCAAATTAATTCTGAGGAAAAATTCCAAAGTAAATGTTGCATGCATAACTGGATAAATTTTGTGGCAACTCAGAAGGGAAGGAAATTCAATCCAAATTTAAAACTTTTTATTTTACCCTATTATAAACTACCAAAGATACACAGTGGAAGTTTTTTGAAGAACTGCAGCTGGAAAACAACTAATTGCACTGGCAAAATCAGAGGTCTGAAGACTCTTGTGGCTCTTAAGCCCAGACTGTCATCTTCTCCATATTGCCAGACATAGGAACCATGTGTTTTCTGTCAAAGTCTCACAGCAAACCATGTGGAAAACAAAGAGCTATAAATAACTCCTCCCCAACATGAAAAGTAACTAATCTGCTGCTACCAATAATATTACTTGTCAAACCCCTAAAATTTTCCTTTGTCTTTACCTGGCATTGTATTAACGCCAGGCAGCGTTGCCATCACTGTGCTCTTTCCCTGACCACCTCTCCTGTGACTTTTGGTGCTCTCTTTCAGTCTTCAAATACTTGCAGAAATGTCACTTTAGCTAACTGTAACCTCTGAATTACCTTCGTGGAAAGGTAAATTTCATGCAAGAAAATGGAATAGCAAATGCTGACACAGGAGAGCATGCTCCACTGTTTATGGTCTGGCCTGTAATCTGGGATATTGAGTTAATTTTCTGACTCCTTGACTCATTAACTGGCCACTTGCACCCTCTATGCCTTTGTTTTCCCTCTTGGTCATGGCAGGCACATGTTTAGTGCCTTGTTTGAAGTAAAGCACTGTGTCTGAAGAAGAATAAAGTGTTTTGAGATCTGTTAATTAAAAAAAAATACAGCAATACCAGCACTAAATGGTATTACCACAACGAAAAGTCAGCTGAAACTGTGCTACAGACCTTAAAATCCATGCAAATCCAAGGGAAAAAAAAAAAAAAGGTCCAATGAAGTACTTCCTCCCTCTGTCCTTGCTGTCACTCACCCTTTATCAGTTATGGAGCATAAATCACCCACTTGGTGTTGAATCTGCCCTACATTTAATGGAAATGCAGTGGCAAAAGTGGTGTCAACTTTACTTAGCACAGGCTAACGATTGCAAAGGCATTGTAGTTCAACAGCCAGTGACATTTCAGCACAGTTCTATAAGCATTTGTATAAACATGGTACAACAGGATGTTTTCTCAATAGAATTGGGATGGATATGTTTGAAACTATGAAATACATAAAGCACATGATGGGGGAGTTTATGCAGCGTTTTATGGTCTGTTTTTAAGTAGACACTTCGTAATGACTATGCAAGTATTTTTAATTTTGTCCTGTTTTAGTGTGTTATGAGCCAAACAATGGCAGCTGAATTGAGCAAGAACGATGATTTCATTTGTTGTTAAAAAAGAAATTTTTCACATGACCTAAGCCACACAGTTAATGTAAGTCACTAGCATATTTTTTAAATTTATCTTCTTTTCTCTCCAATAATTTCTTCTATAAGTTCTGTCACTCGCTTTTTGCATTTGATTTCCAACTAGGTTACAAGATTTTTTCTTGCACAGATATAATTTCAGCCACGTGTTGTTCTCACCTACTGCCACAATAATAATAGCAACAATAACAATTTGGTAATGCCTTAAAAGTCAATTATTTGTGTTGGCTACATTATGTCATAATTCCAGACTAGTTTGTTATTTTGAATTCATTATGCATTTTGATAATCTTAGGGTGAGTCATAGTGGGAAAGACTCAGTAAATGAAGAACTGAAATTTTTATTGCTTTTCCATATTTTCTTTTAGAATACAACTTTGTCTTTTTTTTATTTGGTTGGAAAATAAGAATTTGGAAGAGAACAGCAGAGGCACAGGATTCTGGTGAAAGAAATGACAACTTTCTTTTCCTTTGTGAATTAAATTAGTTAATTTGTTAATTTTCCTAGCTTTTTCTAATGGATGTCGTAGTTTTAAATTTAATTTCTGCAAGAGATTAACAGGTATTTTATCCTGGTAAATTTTTTACACAGTAAAAGTCTGAAGTTTCCCCTGAATACCTTGGCAAATCTATGTGGAGCCTATGTATTAGTTTAATGTAGTAGGAAAGTTAAATCTCACTGGGCTATGAAAATATGGCTTTCAAAAGTATTTATCTGCACATAAAACTTATAAATGCTTATGACTTTATACATAGAAAATTTTGATCATCATAAAGTTTTTGGACAGCTTGCTAACGATCTCTTCCTTTCCTTGTGTTTTGCCAGGCCTCTCAGACTTTCCCTTTGACATAACTTACTCGGGTTCCCTTGTGTATTTTTAATGTTTTGGTAACACTGATGTCTCTGGTCATCAGTGTCTCCTCCTGCCTCTTTCTTGTCTTTTTTTAATGTCCTTCTTGTGTCTTTCTGTGTTGTCTAATGCTACCAAGTCATCCTGCTCCATGCACCTCTTTCCAGACACAGCACCATTTTCTTCCCTCAACACCGTGGTTTGTTGGGAACTCTGTCACAGTGCTGAAAAGGCAAACCATAGTTCAGCTCCATCTACAGGCTTGTGAATAAAGCCTGTCACAACTAAGCACCCTAACAAAATATTTTTGTAGTACAAATAAATCCTCTGTGTGGCAGGTCAGCTTTTCAAACGTGCCGTGTTTCATTTGAAAAACTCCCTTGGGGCTCTGACCTTGTAGGCAAATCTCTTAGAAACTGGTTCCAAATGGCTTTTCACGGTGAGCTGTCCACACAGTGTCTGCTTAGCAAGGCTGCCTTTTCACAGGCCAGAATCAAATCTTGGTTGTGTCTGCGCACGGATTTTATCCCAGCCCAAAGGAGAAGAACTCAGAGTGCCTCGCCTCAAGTGCCAGTGCAGTAGGAGCTAGGACAAAAATCAGTGACTCCATTTTGACACAGGCAGGAAAAAAATGAGAGGGAGGGGGCCTTGTTTCTACAACATAAATAACATTTTTGTGACTCCCCTATCATGATTCAGCAACTCTGATGTCAATTTACAGTAACAAAGGAGACAGGAGATGGTCTATGTGGGAAGGAGTGTTGACAAAAGCATCTTGTACAACTTCCTCTGGGCTCCTCAGCTGTGTTATCAGGGGTGGGCAGCTGTGTAGGACAAGTCCAGCATTAGGGGAGCAAAGCCCCAGACTGCTGAGAAGAGGTCTGTGGCAATAGCAAGAAATGAGGGTGGTAGATAAGCTTTCAAACTCAGGATCTGTGATCTTTGTGGGGCCACTGGCTCTGCCAACCAGCAGATGCATTTCCATGGTGTAAGTAAATGCCTGAGCTGGGAAAAAATGCACCGTGTTCAGAGCATAGCCAATTTCTGATAGTGCAAAATTTGTGATGCTTGGAAATATGGGATTAACCTAAAAATGTCATGGCTGGTTAAAACATTTTTAGATCCTTGCAATATTAATTTGGGGTTCTTTTTTTGTGTTCATTTTTTTCAATTTTGTCAGTTTCATGTTTCCAAATTTTTCAAGCTGCCTAATAAAAACTTTTGAAGCAAAGAGAGACTGAGATTCCACGGGACCTCTCCGTATGCCAAGAGGTTTGGCTTCTGAGAACACAAAACAAAAGATAAAATACAAATCACCTAGTACAAAGTTGTGGGGTGAAAAATGATTTGGCAGTACTGTGTCTCACAACTTTTCTCATGCATCTTTATCACTATTGTATCTGATACCACCTCTATCTGAGGCCTTAGGATTTGGCTTTTGTATCTTCAGACCCTGTACTGGTTTAGTGTGTAACTATAAAACTTCATATGGCCTGTTAGCTACTGTTAGACATAACAAACCCTCTCTGGGCCTGGACCCAAGGACACCTTGTTGTCCCAGGCCCTGAAATATGTAAACTAAGCCTCTGGGGAGGGGGAACAAACTTGGGGTAATTACATCATTACCTGAAATTGTAATTGGAGAATTAGCCCTGATATGCAAATGGACCAAACTTACAAAAGTGTGAAAAACCTGTGACCCAACATTCATCTTGGGTGTAGCCCCTCAGAGGCTTTTTGACTCCTGAGGTGTTCCTATTGAAGGCCCTCAATAAACACCTGCTTTTATTCTCTTAACCTTGTCTAGCCTCTGTTTTCAGGTAGCCACTCCTAGGCATCATATCCATCTAAGATGAGTTTTACAGACCTCATCTTCGAGATGCTATGCCTGCATCCCAATTTTCTCCTCCTAAGGCTTACTTTGAGTTGGACTCTACTCTTTTCTGCCCCAAGCTGCTTGTTTCCTTCTACTAGTCCTCTTGATGTCTCTGCTAAATTTACTTATGCTTGCACATTTCTGTCCTTGATCATAGCACCAAGAAACCATTGCTGTGGACTGGATTGCTCATCTTGATGTTGCTTGTGAATTGTTCTGTTAAACCAAACATCAAGTTTCCTCAGATTACTGGTAACATGTTCTTGTGAATGTTGTGATTCAGTGACAATTCCCTTTGCTACTCTTCTTCTGAATCCTCCTCCATAATGTCTGCCACTAAGTTTCAGTCTTGCCTGTGACACTCCCACTATTGCTCCAGTCTTGGGCTTCTTTGTCAACTAGAAAAGAAAAAAAAGGGCTTCCCCCACCTACTTTGAGTACCTCGGATGAACTTAGCTATCAATTGCACTTTTTTTAGTGCCAGCTTTATACAGCTTCTGTCACCTTAGACAAACAGAAATGGAAAAACCCTGATCTCATCATTTTCTTCCGTCTTTGAGAACTTATTTCATAATTCAGGATGTCAGACTGAAACACAGCAGGAGATGTCCTCCTTGGTCTTTTTACAGAGCTATTCGTACCAACCTACTGAGTAGTTCTGTGTTTTACCCAAATGGAAATGGCATAGATTCATCAAGTCTGGAAGGAGACTGTAAACCACTGACCTCTAGACTCTTGTGACTTCCTCATTAGAAGAAAACTGGACTAGGCTGAAATAACTGCACTTAAAATTTGAGTGGTAAATGCTAATAATGGATCCTCCTGAACTTAGGAAGCTGGAAAATTTAATTCTGTCTCTGCTGGCTTGAGGGTAGGCATTGTTCTGAACCACAGTGGTAGCTTTGGAGATCCTTTTGCACTCTATCAACTCCTTCATTACAGAGGCCTGATATTTAAACCTTCTCTTCACACCATGCCTTACAACTACTACCCTTACAACTCTGCCAAGAGATGGCTCCTCCACTTACAGGGTAGGTAGCTCTGTACAGTGTGAAGCCTGCAGTACTCCAGGTGAGTGACAGCATAGGTCTCACTAGTTGCAGTATCTGAGAGTGTGAATCTTGGCACCAGCAGTCAGAATATGGCCCTCACTAGGGAGGGATATAGATCTCACTCTGTGCAGAGAATGGAAGTGTGAACGTTGGTTATGAAGTATGTGCTTGCCCGCAGCACTGATATTGAAACATGCATACAGAACTGCAGCCTGTCCTCTGCCAGCTGAAGGGCAGGAACCAGAGCTGGGCCTCTGCCCTGGAGCCAGGAAGCTAGGTTATAGAAATCAGGTTTTTCATTACTGAGCACTGAAAAACATACAGAAACCTTTTTTCATGGTGAGAACCCAGCATTAACTACATTTAGGTCTAAGACAAAGACAATTGTGTATCAAACACAAAACACATACCCAGCTTGGTAGGGGGTGGTATTGTGACCTCACTATTAAAGTCTGAAACTCCAGCAAAGAACAAACACATGATGGTCTTCTGCTAGAGGTTTAGATTCTGCTAGATCTTCCAGCACTGTTTTTCATGATTGCATAGATTTCCCTTCCATTTCTTGCTTACATTTGTTAAGATGAGGTAAATCAGCATGAATCTCCATTCTAACTGTTGTAAATCCTCTATTGTTCATCTGCCACATTTTAGTCATCTGCCACATTTCACTCCTCTGCCCCAACCTGCTCTCTGTCTTTATCTTTCCCAGACCAGGCCCATCTTTTTTCTTCTTTCTCCAGAATTCTCCAGAATGCCCAGATTAAATAGCACTGACCAGGCAGTTCGATTATTCCTTACAAACACTAGTAAAGTGCTAGTCAGACTGAGCTCCCAGCTGGAAGTTGTGTGTCTGTGTGCGGAGTCAGGCATAAAAGGAGTCACCGGGGCTAGTGGGCAAACTTGAGGTGCACACAGAGTTAATATGCTGACAGAAATACTGAGCTTTACATCTGAAAACCCAAATACAAAAATAATATGATGAGTAAGACTAAAATTCCCTGTTCTGAGCTTCCATGGGGCCAGCTCCTCCCCCCACCCCCCCTCTTCAGGGCTCAGCAGTCACTTCTCCTTTTCTACTGTGCCTTGCAGAAATGTCTCCTGGGATGAGTCAGAGCAGGACTTCCAGGCAATTGCATTTGCCCCCCACCAAACAGTGGGCAAAAATGCCTTTGCGGGGGCCTCACAGCTCCTTTCACACACTTTGAGGGCTCTCTCTGATTCACTTACCCCTTGACACTGTTTTTTCTGAATCAGAGGATCATAGAAAACATTAGGTTGACAAGGGAGGTCATTTTGTCCAGTCTCCTGCTCAAAGCTTCACAAGTAGATCAAGTTGCTCAAGTTCGAGGCCAGCTGAACTGCTGAAAATCTCCAAGAGATACCACAGAAACTGTAGACATCTCTTCCAGTACCTGACCACTTTTATTGGGAAATTTAAAAATCTTTCCGCCCTGTCCACATTCATGGTCTGCTCCTGTTTCTCAGCTTGCCCGTGTCCTCTGTCAGTGCTTTACATCGAGTCTTACACATGTGGGCCCTCCAGAGATGTTTTGATGTGACCTCTCTAGAGATTTTCCTGGGGCTCTGGTACCTTCTCTCTGCAGTAACTGCAGTTTCAGGGCACCACTCGTGCCCCACCCTTTTACAAAAGTGAGCTTCTTACTGTACCACAAGAAAAAGTATATTTTAGACAGTCCTGGGGACAGAGTACAGAGAGCACTATTAGGTGCGAGGAAGCATAAATTTACTAAGGCGCTCTGGCCCCTTTATTAGCAAGTTTTGTGGTGGAAATTTAGCTGTCGAAACGTCTTTCTAGCGAAGACCACCCCCCTGCGGTGGCAAGGGAGCCAGGCTCCTCTTCAGGGCATCCGTCCTTCAGCCAGAGCAGAAGCTTGCTAGGCTTTCTGAGACACTCGAGGCTCTGCCTGCCTAAAGGAAAGCCTCTCATGGCGCCGGAGTGACCGGGGGAAGGTGTGGCACCATCCCTGAGCTCGGGTTGTTCGTGTCCTGCCAGCCCAACACGTCGCGTTCGTGGGGACAGGCCACCAGCGGTACGGCCTCATTGCCCACGCCCGGCTGGCCACTCCAGGGGCCGGTCCCGCGCCCTGCTACCACCTGCGGCACCAGTCAGGTGCCATGAGCTCCCCACGGCCTTCGGGTGCCTTACACAGGTGTAGCTGCTCGTGCCCGAAAGACGGGCTCTAACCCCCCAGGCCACACCCGCTTCCCTGCGGGCGGGCTTCCCCGTTTCCCCCCGAGGGCGCTCCGGCCCGGTCCGCGGCTCCCGGCGGCGCCGTTCGGCGGGCGGGCAGCGCCGCCGCGCGGGGCCCCCGCGCCACTGCAGCCCCGGTGCTCGGGATGCTCCAAGGGCCGGGGGGCTGCACCCCCGCGCGCCTCAGCAGCCAGCCGGGACAGTGAGAATAACTGATTCTCCGGGCTTGCTTTTATTTATTTATTTTTTTTTTTTAGACGGAATACTGTAAACGGATTTTTCATATGGGTGATCCAGCGAATAAGATACTCCTTTATCAATTAAAGTAGGACTTTAAAAGATAATAATAACAAAATCAATGTGTATGTTGCATTTGTCATTCATTGACTAATAATTTTAAGTGACTTAATTTTTCAGTAACCAAATCAATTGTCCAAGGTACGTGCTGTGCTCCACTGTTATCTCTTGCCTTTTGTGGATGCACAACACACCAGCCTTGGGGGGCTGTGCATGAGGTGTGCCCCATGTCTATGCCTCCATGGGTGCCACTGAACTATAATGGGTTTACTTTTTTTGTTTTTAATTCTCTTCGGGAAAGCTCCCTCAGTTCCATCACTGTCCCGCTCCTGTGAGAATGATACAAGAGACTACAAAGGTTGTAAATAAGGGTAAGCATTGGAGACACTCAAGTAAGGATGTTAGGGAGGCAAGAACATCAGTTACAAGTGAAAGAGGACTGAATATATAGTGACTGGTTTTGCTAGTCTACCTTTAAAATTGTTTTTTGTCTTTTTTTTTTCCCCTCAGCTGAGGAAATAATTCAGTAAAGAATACAGAAACCTAAGAGTAATTTTCAGATAAATCATGTTGAAGTGATTCTGTGGTTTGGGGGAGGCAGGAGAAGGTCCCAGATCCCTGATTTTTTGGTATGGATCTCTAGACTATCACTGAAAATTCACTACAGAACAACCAACTGTGTAAAAGCTCTATTTGATGCACAGTAGCTGACACCTGATGACATGAGGTACTGAGTGAACATTTAATCCAGAATTTTTCCTGTGTTGACTTACAGCAGGATGTCATAAAAACTGAGAGCCTTGGAGTGAATTTCTGCATCACTGGAGTCAAAAGTAAACTCCCACTCATTTCACTGAGACCATGGTTACCACTACTGATTGCAATAGTTGAAATTCTCGGTGTCGCTTGGTTTACCTGAGGGGGTGCCTGTTGTAACTGTGATAATCACAGCTGTGATCCATCGGCACAGGGAACTGTGTCACTGGAGCAAGGCTCAGGAAAGCTGATGATAGTTATTCAAGCAGGAGGAAGACAGCTGTGAAACACAAAAACCATAAATCGTACAATTTGAGAACAAAATGCAAAATACATTCTCTTAAAAATTTGCTTTCTGAGTTCGGCTTTTATATAAACGTTCTGCTTGTAAGTGAGAAAGATACAACTTATCTTTAACTGCATTTGCAGCGCAGTAGCCTGTAGGACTGTGCTGCTGTTACATGAATGCACAAAGAGCAGCTAAAGCATTGCAGGCGACTGCGGCTGCCTTAATTCCTAACTCCTGCTCCAGGGCATGACATTGGTATGATGTAATGAGGCTCGGGCGAAACCGTAGCAAGAAGCACCAACATCAGCACTGCCTTCTTGGGAAATAGGATTCATTCTGAAAACTGGAACGAGAAGCAAGTTCTGCGTCTCCGGGAAAATGGTAAGAGATGGAACTTAAAGGTACATCAGTACATTTTGCAAAGTGTCTGTATTGGAAACAATATAGGTCCAACCCAGCTTGGTTTGTATAAAGGTAAATCTTTATTCTCTTCTCACCTAGTTTCCTAAGCACACACAGTTTCTGCAAATCTCTGCAAGAACCGTGGGTAACCTTCACCACTAATAGGACACCAGTGCCTAAGCTCTGGGGTTTCACAAGTTATTATGAAGGTTGCAGTGAACCTGTGAGGAGGAAGCAAGTTTGTTTAAAAGTAATTTTATCTTTTAAAAGCATTTCAAGGCTTAGTCCTCAGCCACACTTTCTTCTGCTCTAACAACTTCAAGAAATTCTGCTCAAAAACTGGTTTCACACTGTGCTTGTCTCTACACATCTGTAGCCCAAAGAATTTATAATCCATTTAGGGAGATTAAAAAATAAAGCAAAAAAATTCCAGCAAGCATGTTCCAGAAGTCCGGGTCTCGCACAGCACGCGCGCTTGTGCCCCAGCAGCCCGCTGGGGCGATGTGTACAGACACTGCATCGCGTACGAGCCGCGAGGAGCTGTTTCCCGGCACTTTGTTCCGCCGTGCGGACGTGCCCGTGGAGAGCCCCGCTGCCGCCCCGCCGGCCCGGCTGGACACAGCCACGGCGGCCGGAAGCGCGGGGCGGTGGCGGGCGCCCGGCGGGGCGGCGGCGGGGGAGCCGAGGAGGCCGGGACCGACGTGGCCGGCCGGGGGAGGCGGAGCCCGAGGGGCCGCCGGGCGGGGCAGGCCCGCGCCGAGCCGCGGCTGGATGGCAGCGGCGGCCCGGGGCACGGCGGCGGCGGCGGCGCACGGTAACTGCGGCTGGCAGCCCGGGGGCGCAGCCGGGGGCGGAGGTCGCCGGGTCACGGCCGCTGCGGTGCGACGGGGGACGGTGGGGGCCGGGTGCGGCAGCGTAGCTGAGCTCAGCCCAGCCCCGGGCGGCGGTGGGACGGGGTGAGCGGAGGCGGGCAGCGCCGCACGCAGCGGAGCCGAGTCCGGCTGTGGAGAGGCCTGGCCCGGCCGAGCGAAGGACAACTTTGGGAAAGACGTGGCGGGGAGCGCCTGGCGGGGCCGCTGCTGCCGGTAGCCGTGTCCCGGCCCGGCGGGACCGTGGGCTGCGCGCCGCCCTCTCCGGGGCCCCGGCTGCCCCTGGGCTCCCGGGGCCGCGTCCCCCCTTGCAGCCCGCTTTTGCCGCAGCTCGCCGGGGAAGCGACGCCGTGCAGCTGCCGCTGCGGGGGTGTCCGGGGCTGCGAGCTCAGTCCCCGCGGGACGCAGCTGAGAAAGTTTTGGAAGTCCCTCCTCCGGCAGACGATGCCGCGAGAAGGTCTCGGCGCAGGGGCTGCCCCGCGGAACGCGCGGAGCGGGGGGGCCGGGTCTGCGCGGCCACAGTGGCACAGGGACCCCGGGCGGCAACTAATGTTCTGCTCCAGTAAGGTGCGTGAGCAGCGTTCATTACTAATACGCCCCGCGGCAAATATGTCTCGCTTTGCATCGCTCAGCGTTCCTCAAATGGAAAACCCTCGCTGTCTGTCCCATCCGCCGCGATGTGAGAGACAATGCCACGAGCGGGCCCGCCGCGTTAGTAGCCTGCGGTGAGAGCGGGGCCGGAGCCCGGCCCGGGCTGGGGGAGGGCAGCGGGAGCGGGGCGGTCTGCCTGGCCTGTGCTTCGGGCTGCCACGGAGAGTAGGCTGGGAGGAGAGAAATCCCACCTAGCCCAGAGGGAATGAACTCCATTGCCAGGTCCTCAAACTTCCCTTTTTCATCCTAGGGATGAAAGGATGCAGGATGGGGAAGGAGTCGCAGTCTCTCAAGCCCCGTTAGTGTTCAGTCGGTTTCACTTGCCTTCCTTGCCAGTTCGTAGGTTTGTCCCGGCTCTGTAATCTGTTCTGATCTGCGATACCCCATTGTTTGTAACCCTGTGCGTCCCCAACTTTTAGCTGCGCACGCTGTCATTTGCAGAAATGTGAGTCTGTGCAGAGTGGTTTTTTATGGGTGGGATGAGGCAAAAGGGAAGGGTCCCACCAGAGCAGTCCATTCCCTGGAGATGGGCAGTGATTCAGAGAGAAGGGAGTGCTCACGGAGTACTGGAGACCTTTTGTGCCTCTGCCGAGGTCAGAGTTTCCAGGAGGAATTCAGAACTCTCCACGGGGCTAATGGAGGGAGGTGGCTCATGTAGAATTTTTTGGCTGAAAATTATGCTTCCTCCCTGGAAAATAACTTTTTTCCATTCCATGCAGTACTCATCTGCAACTGTAAGACCAGGCAACTGGCTTCCAGGCAAAACACTTGTAAAAAAGCCTTTTCTTTTAATTTTTTTCCCTTCAACAACATCTAAAATGTTATTATGTGGCAGTGAGCAATTGCATTGAGAGTGTGGTCTGAGAGGGCAGAGTATCTAGGAAAAGAGTAATAGATAGAAGCATAGTCATCATGTCAGTATTTCATTTTTTCTTTTCCAGTAGGTTTTTGCCTTGGCATTTTAATTTTGTCCGTATTTTCTCAGTCACTGCCTGGTACAGAGGTGCTCAGTGAGCACTATGAGGTAGGGGAGGGCCTAGGAGCCTCATGGGTCGCCTGGCTTGATGTGCAGCTTCCTCTGCCCCTGCTCAGGAGTGTGTAAATCGCAAATTTTCATTTATTTGTTCTTTCTGGGCTGGGAAAACCTAATGGTTATTCTAGTCCTGTGGTCGTTGCAGAAGGAGCTGAGCAGAGCTGACTCCTGAATGTTCAGACACGTGGTGTTCTGGAGAGTGCTGCCAGTGATAATGGTCACCAGTCCGTGAATCAAGCACAGCTGGGAGCTGTGATCCCAGACAGAGAATTGTCAAAACTGATAAGTCAGTGACCCGCTGGCTATTTTTCTCCCAGAGAGTTGCATGCTCTTAAATATGTGAGAAACCCTTCTTGAGAAAACACATCTCTAAACCTGGTTATGCCTCTGCCTTGTGACCACAGATGTTTCTGAGAACCTGCAGTGCTTTCTCTAGAAATTTCCCAAGACATTCTCTGACTGGGTTCCTAAAACAGATGCTGTTGTCTAAAATTAAGGGTCGGTAGAGACTTCTTCCACCCTTTGCAACTGTTTTGACAGGTATTATTTTCCTTTTGAGCAGTTTTTTCCTATGACTATGTCTTCACTGCTTATTTTCTTCCACTTAAATATTTGTCATAGGAGCAACCAGTTTGAGTGTTTGAATTTAGAGACTTTGCTAATGTACTAATGAGATGGAGAAGCAAAGGGGCTGTAGAGATAAAAAGTGCTTTTTCTTTTTTTGAGCAAGTGGTTATGATGTGTTTGGAATGAGGTTATGATGTGTTTGGAATGGAATGCTGGGAATATGCTCTAAATAATTATCTGGACACAAGGAGCAGTTCAGGTGTGTCCTGAACAATACACTGAGTTTCTCGTAGATATTTTATAAACATGAGGAATTTATTGCATGAGATAGGAGGTTGTTCCTGAGGCATGATATAATGATGGTCTGACTGCACGGGAGTAAAGAAATGTGCTGCTTTTCCCTCATGTGAGTAACAGCAGAATAAAAACCTGTGGGCCACAGAAAACTGACCGACATTAATGTGAGTTAGGGGAATCAGTTTTTTACATCTTTATACCCATTTATTTTCCACCACCATCCCCTTATGGAGGAACCTGATGCCTTTTGCGGCTGGAAGAGGGACATGAAGCCAAGTATGCAGACCTTTTTCAGAGTCCTGGACGTGCCCTTTGTCCTGTGTGCTACTGCCTCTGAGTCTCAAAGACCCTTTCAGGTGTCCTTTGGGGCTTATGTGGGTTGTGAGTGTGGAGAATGAAATGCATGAAATCGACCTGTTGAATCAATTGCAGTATTTACTTTTCCAGATTGATTCTCAAAAGCTGTGATGATGTTGCAGAAGAGATTTGCACTGCTTCCCATCAGTGCAGAGCTGTGTGTGTTTGTCGCTTCTTCATAAGCATGTATAGTTGTATAATTCTGATTTATTTTTGGTGTGTTCCTCACAAAGTTCTCAGCCATTTTATAGGTCTAATCCCATCATAAAGGATGAGGATGTCCATCAGGCCCACTTGAGGGTGGGAAGGGTTGTAGGCCTGAAGGACTTCAAAGTAGGGATCTAATCTTTGCGATGAATTGGTATCTGCATCGGCTGTTTTTTTCTCGAAATTCAAAAAAACCCCAAAACAAACCAAAAAAAACCCCAACAAAAAACAGTGCTGGAGATTCTGCATCCTAGATAACCTTTTTTAGTGTATCAGCACTTTGGCAGTAGGTAAATTTGTTTCTTCATATTCAGGCTAAATCTTGTTTACCATTGGAACTGATGTGGAGGAAGAGTTGAGCACTTTCCCCCTTTCTTGTGACTTTCAATGTATGCAGGCTGTTCTGTTCCTTTGGTGTTATCTTTTTAAATCTAAACGCACCCAGGTCCTTGGTTTTTTTCCAGGTCATGCTCTCTACACTCTTAATTTTTGTTTCTTTCCACTGCTGTTTCTCAGATTTTTGCATGTGTTTTATGAGGAAGAATATGTGGGGCTGGATGTGGCCTGTTGGCTGAAGTCTCACCTGTGTGAGGCCTACAATGGCACTACTTCTGTGTCCCAGGATGACATTTACCGTTGTGTAGCAACATAAGCCTGCTGGCTTGAATCTAATTTCTCAATCAGTGTATGCTTGTTCTTTGTGGCATGTTGGATTTACGGTTCTGTCATTTCCATTTGGTTCCACACCTGCCTCCCCTGCCCTTAGTGTACTGTTTTGTACTGATCTTTACTGAGATTGGTTTGATAGCAGGTTACAGGTAGGTGTGGGGTTCTTGCAGCCGGATCAAAACACTGCAATAGGACGCCCCAAAATCCTGAGCTGGTTTGAACTTGCTGTGTTGAGGGATTTTATTTTTTTCCATTGTAAGAAAAAATTGATAGCATTAGTGGTCCTTGCACAACTAGCCAAGCCAGTGTCTTCAGTGATTGCTTCTTGCCTTCCTGCTCCTGATGTCCGTGGTCACTGTGCTTGGAGATTGGTGTTCTCTTTCATAGGAGCCATGGGACCCTGTCCCTTAATTTCTTTTTGATTGCTTTTGATTGCAGCTTGGCCTTGCTCCTGCAGTGTTTTTGTTCAGGGACTGAAACTGGCAAAGGGCCATGAGTTTAAAAAAGTTTTTCCTGCTTGTTTGTTCTGATGCTGCTCACTGGTGGAGTCTGGTGTGAGCATGGAGAGGTGATGCTTCCTGAAGCGGTGGGGGGACAAGGTGGTAACACCACCCTTTTCATCCACAGTGGGCCCTTAGATTGGCTCCAACACTGTGAATTTTGTCTTGAGAATTTCAGGTCCCTTTCTATCTGGCTGTTACTTAATACTTTGATATCTTTATCAATTTCTTATTTTATAGGTAACTACAAACTGATCATTTAATTTGATCAAGAGTCCTTCAGAGGATTGAAGTTACTGGTGTGTAACTTCTCCCACCTTTTTTTTTCATTTAATAAAGGTAGGTGAGGCATGATGCTTCTCCAGCCTTCTTGTGGCCTTCCCATACCCCTGTAAATTTTCAAAGATGGTCACTAATGCTTCAGAGATTAGACTGGTTTCTTACATGCTTTCGGGTGAATGCTGTTATTACCTCTCACTGAAGAGCTGTTTTGTGAACATTTGTTAGGTCTGTCTTTTCCTAACCCACCCTTTTCTCCCATTTCCAAATTAATTTTACTTGTCACATTTCACTTTTTCTTCTGGAGATTGAAGGAACATTTATACTTCAGCCTTTACATAATTTGCTTTCCTTCCCTATTTGTCAATGAGTGTAATTATCTTTGTTTTTCTCTTCTAACATGCCCTCTTCTCCAGTTTTCTTGTGACTGCAGAGCTCTTATTAACAGCTGTGCTGATTTTGACTAAGAGACCTAAAGGATAAAAACAGGACTAGTAGATATGGTATTTTTCAAGTACACTTCCAGTCTCCAACTCCTCTCATATCAGGGAATTTCCTGAGCCTAATGTGAGCTGTTTAACCATTAACAATAAATAGATTTGTCTTTCTATTACTTGTCCTGTCTTTTGATGTAAAATTTTTCATCGTTTTTGGAGAAGTGCTACTACACAAGTTACTTGCTGATGAAGTGTCACATTTGTTTGTTTTGAAGCTGACCCTGACTGGCTCCATGTGGATGGGTGTCAGCACTTGTGTCTGACAAGATGGTGAATAATCTACCCTGTTCCCCATCTTTTCACCACTCATGAGTTTACAGACCTCTGTTATGTTGCCTGTCTTGCATCCTAATTTGTTATATGGGTGCTGTTCCATGGCAAAGAGGAGACTTAACTGGGTAGCATCTCTGGTCAATACCTTTTTCTGAAGCCTTGGGATGCTGAAGGGCAAGAACAAGGGTACTTGGAGTCCTTGTCCAGCCCATCTGAAGGGAAATAGTGAAAGCAGGATGCCTTCCCAAGATGTCTTGTGCAGTTTCATACACCCATTGATAAACAGCCTCTCTGTCCTTTACTGCTGTGTTGAAATCAGGAAGAGTTTCAGGTGTTCCACATGGGTATTCATACCTGTGCTAAGACACTGAAGGGAGGGGTTGGTGTGGCCAAGGCTTTTTCTCTGGGATGGTGGGACAGAGAGTTGAGCATGTTTTCAGGACTGCTTCCCCCTTCCCTTTTCAGAGATTGGCCAGCCCGGCTGAGACCACTTAGCAATGACAAAACAAAAACTTCTGCTTGATGGGACACTCTCCTTGTTTCTGATTGCGGCCTGTGAAGCTCAGCAGCTCCCGAGGAGTCATGTTGCTGCCAGTTCTGGCTCTGTGTGTGACAAGGAGGCAGAGTCCTGGGGACATCTTTTCAGCAGCGAGCGGCTGGATGCTTGGATCTGTTCCCTCATCGGTTCCTTCATGGTGGGGCTGAGTGGGGTCTTCCCCTTGCTGGTGATCCCCCTTGAGACAGGAGCTGCGCTGCGGTCAGAAGGTAAACCTGCCAACTGCATTGGCCTTTCTGAAGCCACATGTCCTGGGACGTGACAGAGCAGCACAGTGGTGAACAAGACCTTGTCACAGAAATGTTATTCTCTAAAATAGACAGTCTGTTTTCGGTGCTTTAGTCTATACCTGTGAATTTGAAAGGGAGTCCTTTGACAAATATAAGCCCTGGATGGAGCTTGTACAAATTGTTTTTCACCCTGCTTGGTTCAGGACCCTCCCACACACTTCTGTCCCAGCCAAGTGGTGCAAGGGCTTTTTCTTGCACTCCAGTTAGTCTGTGCACTCTCCTTTGAAAGCTGCTTTGCAGATGCTTCCAATTTGGGTTTTTTTGTGCAAAATCTCAGCTGGAGATGTTTTGGCTCCTGGCTGAGTAGTGATCAGTTTTTTGCTTCTTTTTTCTTCCCTTTTTTTTTTTTTTTTTTTTTTAATTTAGCTGGGTCACACCGTTTGAAGCAGTTGTTGAGTTTTGCAATTGGTGGACTACTGGGAAATGTGTTTCTGCACTTGCTTCCTGAAGCCTGGGCCTACACATGCAGTGCAACAACAGGTATGAGAGTCTTATGTCCCTGGAAGCAGCTTGTCCTATGCCTTCTGCTACGTTTTGAGTCTGTTCCATCTTGAAGGCCCAAGACCAGCCAGTCTGGGGCAGCCCAAAAACTGGTCTAGGCTGGTATCCTTTTTCATGCAGTATATAAAAGCAAATGCCTAGGGAAGGATGTGAGGAAAAAAACAACACACGTAATACTTCATCTTTGTATTCAGCAGTCCTCCAAAGACTTTGAAATTAGAGGCTTCCTCAGTTGGCTGTGGTTTCTTTATGTTCAGTAACTTGGAATGGTTTTCTTGTCTGTTGACTTCTGTCTTGCCTTGGACTCCTGTAAATCTCTGTTGATTTTCCTTCGTCCTTTCTTTAAGGAAAGGGATTGCTTCTTTAACCTTATGGCAGGTTATGAATGTGTATGTGGCCTGGTACATGACCATGTTCACCATCTTAGTTGGGAATCAGGTGCACCTTTTTAACAAATCTGTCCCTATAACGGTGTTGCTCATAGAGCCTCTTTCTAGGCACTAACTGGGCCCCCTCTGTTGGATGCTTTGATCTATGGGAGCTCATGTGTTGTAATCTTTGCTCCATGAGAAATCATGGAACATTGTCTATAGAGCCATAATTAAGATTGGAGGGTCGCACAGAGAAAGAAAAAGGAAATGCAGGTGGCAGAAACTTGTATTTGCCAGCAAACTAAACACTGAGTTGGTATAGACCTTGTGCTATCAGTGTAGCTCCTTCATCCCTCAGATAGCCAAGGTTGCTGAAACCTGTGATGTTTGTATCTCTCTGCTTCAGCAAACTGATATCATAGAAGGCAAGTGCTGCTGCATCCCACCTGTTGAGAAACCAAGAAGTCATTTCCCTGCTGAAAATGTGAGAGAGGGAAGATGATGCCCTGGGTTTCCCAGACTTTCTTGCACCTGTGTCCTGGGGTTTCAAATCTGCTGGGCCTTTAGTCGTCTTCTTCCTCACAGCACTAGCACTGTCAGCAGAACCTGCTGTCCTTTTTTTCACCGCTTTCTACAGTGGTTCCCAAATTACTCTGTCTTCCTGCTTAAGCTTGTTTGCTTCTCTCAGACTGACCTGAAGCATAAAGGTTTCCTTCACCCATGTAAGTCTTGTTACAGAGTCGTTCTGTTCTTCCATTGCAATGCAATTTCCATTTCTGCAGTGAGGCTGAATGGGTTATCATTATCATCTCACAAGCTTGCCTGTAATTGAAAAGGAAGTTTATAGCTTTGGGCTTAATAACTTGCTGAGGTGTGGCAGAAAGGGGAAGGTGAGTCTGTAATTCCACTAATGGCAGATTTCATGTCAGGGCTTGCTGCTCAGTAGGTATAGCTGCTGGATTTTTGTTGATGTAATATTCACTTGCCTCTGGAGCTCAGGGAAATTCCCAGTGTTGTCAGGAAATATTCTGGGTTGAGCTAGTGCAGAAAAAGGGATGGTAGCTCTCACTCTGAGTGTCTCAAGATGATGATATCTGTTAGATCAAGAATGAGCGAGTTAAACTAATCTGTTTTGAGATGTCTTTACTCCTCTTACCTCGCATGGAGTTTTTCTATTGTCGTTTATTTTTTTTTGTCTTGGAACTGCATGAAAAAGTATGTACTTTATAGAGACATGAAGATTTCTCTTTTGTCCTTCAGGAGAAGGGCAGAGCTTTCAGCAGCAGAAGCTGTTGGGTCTTTGGGTGATCATTGGTTTCCTGACCTTCCTGGTGCTAGAGAAGATCTTCCTAGAGAAAGAGGAGGAGTACCCTGGTATGGTAAGTTAGCAGCCTGAGGGGAGGGAGTGCTCTTATATTTGAAGCTCTGTACTAAACACCTTATCTGCCCTATCTGACAGCATCAGGAAATGATCCCGTAGCTGTGAGTACCTTGTCTGTTGCCCATTGCCACTTTTTTGCCTCTGGTCTGTAGGAGTAGATTTCATCTTCAGGCTTTTGTTCTGTGGTTTTGGCTGAGATTTCTCACTTCTGGTTTGGTTTTGTTCTTTATGTCGTAAGTGTAAAAGAGAGCTCCTCTTTTGTGGGGACTGGGAGCTGCAGCACTCTGCAAATGAGACTTTTGCTCAAGTAAGCTTTGAGGGGTGGCAGCTTGCTGATGCATGTTCCACTGACCCATCATGACTCATTCTCTTCCTGAGTTCTCAGTCATGACAAAGGCCAGCCTTCTTGAAGATGTTTCTTCTTGGTTATGTCCTGGACCAGATGTTTGTTTGGGTAACTGTGTGGTAGAAGGGGTTTATGTCTGGCCGGGTGATACTAAGTTCAAAGGAGTCACCCAGCTGCAAAGGGGAGATGTAGCTGAGGTACCAGAAGGCAATTCCAAGATAGAGAAGAGCACCTAGTCTTCAGACATCTGCACAACTCCTAGTTGCAGCTCCTTTAGACTGTTGATTCCTTGCTGTGCCATGACTTTTGAGAGGTGAAACTGCAGGTCAGGTGCTACATAAGAGCAATTAGTTGTTAACTTTGACTCAATGTGAGACTTTAATGCCTGAAGGGAACTTCATCTTCTCATTTAGAGAGAGGCTGAAATCCTAGATAAATGTCTTGTTGTTTGGAAGATGATGATCCTGGATGTAGAATAATTCTGTAGACTTCGTTATTCTGATGCACTGGGGAGAGCAAGACTCTTTTCCCTCCCATCTCCTGCCCAGATGGAGTTGTATTTCTCTGGGCAGCAGCTGCTCACAGGCGGGGCAGGCTCAGTCCCTTATCTTTCTAGTGAAACCTGACCCATGCCAAGGGACTGTGACTCCAATTCCTCCTCTTTCTATTTCTCTTGAGGACTGGGAGGTCTTAGCTCTTGTTGCCTTTCAGGGCAGATCTCAGAATGCTCTCTGAAGCTGTCTCATTTCTGGCAGTTGTTATTAAACTGGGGTGTCAAAGCTGCTGAGTCACATTGTAAGGACAAAAGGATTAAGGGTGAAGGTTGGATTTCTGATCCTGATTCATGCATGTTCATCACTGAAAAAAATTCAGTGACAAGTTTGTTTCCCCTAACTTAGGACTGTGATTCCAAAGCACCATCTGGAAAGATTCCCAATGGAAGTGGGTGCCCCCTGCCAAAGGTGGCAGGCCAGTCCCAAAGAACACGAGCTCAGTGTAATGGCTCCTCTCTCCAGTCTGGTCCAAAACCCAACAGAATCAAGGTAAGACACGCACGAACTCCCCTTCACTTTTTAGTCAGGAATTGTGTGTGGAAAAAACTGTGCCTGAGTGGGGAACTCAGTGTTCAAGTTGTGGTTAATTTTGCTCTGTCAAAGTGTCTGTCCTGGTCACAGCAGGGAAGAAATAGCAGACTTGGAGAAAATCTACACTGCAGCGTATGCAGAAGAGGCAAAGCCAGTATTATAAAGGCATAAGTCTGATGATGTGTGTTTTGGCTGAATTCTGATACCAAGAATACAGACTTTCATGTTTTGTTACTCTGTATTTTATAGTCAGTATGTCTTCATTTGCCTGATTTTTTGCACCATGATTTCTCTGTTCCCTACTGCCTGCATTGTACTGATTGTGAGCTGTACTTTTCCTTTTAAGGCACCTTTTGGAAGTGTTTTGACACCTTTAGGAAGTGTGTTGAAGCTACTCGGTGTAGAACTTAAAAGTTCAGTTTCTCAGATTATCAGTTTATCTGCTGCCAAAAAGGACTTCTTGTCCACTTCTGTCTCCAAACCTGTATTTCCCATTGCTTCCTTTGCACTGGATCTCATCTGACCTCACAATGAGCCTATTCAGGGAGCTAAACAGGCAAAGAATTTGCTTGTCTACACCCACACACCCACCTCCCACCCCCCGGTCTGTTTCTCTCCTAACTTAACTTCTTGAATCAGCTTGGCATGTAGACAGGCAGCCTGTAGTGCTGGGATAAGGGAGATCAGCAAGCTTATAGGACTGGAGGTGGAAGAGGAGTCCTGTACCATTGGGAAGTGGATAACCCTTACACTGGCCTTGCTTTCAGTTCAATGTTACTATCTTTGTATTGTGGAAAACCCTTTTCTGAGTGAACATTACAAGTGGAAGAGTAACAACTGCTTTGGTGAAGGAGGACCTACAATTCGAGTTTGAAAGCCCATAAAAATGTGCAAGATTGTATGAGAGTAGCTATAAACAGAAAGTGTGCTTGCATGAACTAGCCCAAAGCTGGATATGTGGTCAGGCAGAGGCTCTTCAGTCTTTCTATTTTAAATCTGTTTTGCTGTAACTTTATAGCTCTTCCTACAGAACATCAAAGTTATGCTGAGGTCATGGAGTATTTTTGACATCTGTCACATTCATGTAATTTGTACATAACACTGCACAAACTGCAAGGTGCCATGTAGATGTTTCTAGAGGTGGTAGTAGTGAAGACACCAGTATTACTGGGTTATGAAACATTGTGCCCTAATTTTGGAAGGGTTTATATAAGGAACTATAGACTGCTGATTTCAAGTAGAAATGAAACACTGATAGGAGATACAATTACTCAGGGCATAGTGCTAATATTAAAAAAAAGGTAATTAATGCTAATTGATATGATTTTATGTAAGATAAATGCTTATCAATGAGACATTTTTCCTGCCTTTTATTCAGGCATAAAATTGTTTAATAAAGGTCACGACAGATGTATATAAAACATAACTTTCTCCCCCATTCTAATAAACTTTGCTAATATTAGCTGTATTAAAAATCTGTTATTCTATGTTATCAAAAGAGACTGGTTTAATGCAGCCCCCCTCAAATCTGTTCACTGGTGGGATATGATTTTTCTAAGTCATTATTTATAAAAACAGTGTATCTTCACATTTGCAGGTACTGCATTACATAAATGGCACATTGTGACTGCATGAAGTCAGTGATAGCAGCTAAACTGAGTAACTTCATCAAAAGTGCTAAATTTTTAACAGGTTTTGATACATGTAATTACAAGGAATAGATTAAGAAGGACTGCAGATCGTATTTACAAGATAGGGATAGTTTCTAGATAGTCAATGCCTTGGAAAATCATATGAGGGTTACTGTAGGAAATTGTCTGAACACATTCTTCCCTTATGATGCTACAGCCAGAAGAGGATGGGTGAGTAGGAAACAATATGTAAGAGGAGAGGTGAGAGTTCCTCTTTCTGTATAGCAGTAATGAAACAGCTATCTGACTTTTTCCAGTAGTGCTATTCCAAATATCCAAAATACTTCTGATAATTTGTGAAGGAGTCAGGAAAGAGATTAAATAATATTTTAAGTTTGCAGAACATGATAAGTGGTTTTCTTTAGTTTAGCTCTGTAGTCATGACAGATCAAGGGTCACTTAGAGTATGCAAATACCCGTGTAAGAGGAATGACTAAATTTGAATAGTTACAGCTACAGCAAACAGTAGCAGACTAGAACTTAGAGACAACTCTCTAACTGAGGGGAACTTGCCAATGGACCAACTTACCTTAGAGATAACAGATTTTTTGTCACTTGTCTGTGGTTTAAGCTGCTCTCTACAGAGTATATTATAGCTTAAGAAACAATGAACTTTGTGCACAAGTTAAATTAAATTCTTTCAGTTGTGTTATGTGGAAGGTTTAGACAACCATGGAGAGCCCTTCTAGCTTTAAAATCCTAACACATCTGTTCAGACGGTATGTCGATATGCATGAATTAGAAACCAAGGACTTAATGGGTGTAGTTTTAACTTTCTACCTTCTGATCATATAATTCGAATATTTTAATAGTCTTCCTGGTAGGGTGGAAATTATCAAACCTACCAAGATACTCCAGCGTTGTTAGCCTGTTTCCTTAGGCAACAACATAAGCAGTCATTCCATCTGTCTGTCCATCTGTTCTGCCCTTCATTTTCAATAACTTTTGAACCCATAATTAATTTCCTTGAGTTCAAGAGAGGTTAGGAGTCTTGAGGGTGATCAAATTTCTGCAAGTTTCATAAAAATCAGCATGACAGTAGAGGAGGAATGCAAAGTAATGCCCTGTCAGAGCTCGGGCGCTGCATGCTGCCGGGCAGCTCCGCCTGGCTGGGGACGTGGCTGCCACGCCGTGCTGCTGGGCAGGGCACGTGCAGGGAAGCGGTGTTGCTGGGAGTGAGCAGAGTAGGTACTCGCGAAGAAAAGAGTGAAATCCATAGCCTGACAGATTTTTTTGGTTCTCCTATTCACTCAGAACCCCCTATTTTTTCAGCAGACAAAAAGGGGAAGATACTATTTAAATGAACATAGTCACCCTTCAGGGCTTAATGATTAGTAAGTTGTAATCAGTTGACTATTGTCCGCATATATGTTAGAACTTCTGCTTTTTAGCTGCTGCTAGAATTTGTCCTAGCTTGAAAACGGCAGGTGGGAGGTTTTCTTTCCATGCAAACATAGATCAATTCTGTCCCTCCTTGCAGCCTTTATTCCCTCAAGTAAAAACATTGTGTACAGTACTTTTGCCTTGCCTATTCTTTCTTTTTCCCTGTGGCACATGGGGTCCTTGTTGATTTGTGGAAGTATGTTTTATTACACAGTGACATTAATTCTGAATCATGAACAAAACACTTCATCTGGCTGTGCTCTTTATGAGCAATGAGAACATCCTATTAGGGATTTGCAGAATGTAAATGTCAGAGGCTCATAACTGTCAAATCAACCCAATTTATTTCTGAGCACTCCAAAGCTTTGCTTCTTTCAGTGACAGCTTTTGCCCAAGCCACTGACAACAAAAAGTCATAATGTTTTAATCATGAAGTCTATTTTTTCCCTATACGGTGGTATGGGAAGGCATTTTTGTGCAAAACTTCTGTGAATAATTATTATTATCCTGTGGGGAAAACGCCGTCATGTAAAAAAACAGCATGAAAAGGAGAATTTTAGACAGTCATATTTGACTGTCTAGGAATGAGAGTATCAAGAATGAGAAGTAAAACTGCTCCATTCTTGGGTCTGCCTGCATGCTTCTATTTGTGTTTCCTTTCTTAAAAAAACATGCAGGGATCTTCTTTTGCATTCATTGTGGAGATGTTACTTAGATTATTACTTAAAAGTGAGCTAGGCTTTGCTTAATTTTCATATTTAGTCATCAATGCACTTTAAAAAATTTAGAGGCTACAAAGGTGCCCCAAGATAGTGCAGTAATAGTGCCCTGCAGAATGCTGGTGCTTTGGATAGAGAGATTTGACAGAAGGCTCCTGAGCTGTGGCATACAAATGACAGACAGGAAAGGTGCCCCAAGCAGAGTTGATAGAAACAGGGAAGAGCACAAGACCAAAAAGAGCTAATGAAGTCCATCAGCACTTGTGGTTGTCCAGTGGAACTTTGGCATATGATGCTATGGTGAAGTAAGAGGTTAATGCTTCACAGTTTCTAGGTAGCCTCTCCACTCATTGGATACTGCCCTGTATCTGGAGTTCTTGCAGTCCAGAGACAGCGTGATATATGGGCTAACACCCATTTGATAATAATTTAAACTGAAGTGCCATATAGTGAACTGCAGTATCTCAGGACCCACATGCAGTAGTTTTTGTTAAATATGATGGAAAAACCCCCAAAAACCTATGAGCTAAAGAGCTGGGGTAAATCGTAAATCACTTCAGGTCAAATGCTCAGATTTTGTCAGGAGGTGACCCTAGTTAGAATGATAGGGAAGTCTAATATGGAGATGGTCTTGTGAGGAAGGCAGCTGCTTTACGCTTATAATTTTAAGAAATGCGTTTATATGCAAATGCTGGTACATGCTATCCAGCCTTGTAGTAGGTGGCTTTTTGGTGACTGTCATCACTATCTTCTCTTTTTGATTCTTTGTTAAGGGAAAGCAAACCCACAAGCACGAACTTTTTTGGTACAATGCTTGAAGATTTATTTAGTTATAGAAAGCCATTCCATCAGCATTTGTTCTGTTGCATTGTTCTTGCCAGCTTTTCAAGAGGAGATATTTTAACAGTTGGATATTAAAGTACATGACTTGAAAACAAGATCAAGTCATATTTGAAGTCAGTCACCTGTGTAAATTAGTCAGTGTTAGCTAAAATTGGTTTGACTTAGAATTAAGTATATTCTTGAATTTTGGCTTTCTTCTTTTTCCTTTCTCTTTTTCTGTTTCTAAAGCTCTTCATCATTTGCATATGGTAATTATTCTAATCTCAGACAATACTTGCCTACCCTAAAACTTAGTTTTACTCTAAAACGAAAAATTACATTTAATGTGTACTCAAACACTGACATAGTTTAAGATTTTCAGCAGAAGCATCACGGTCTGACCTTTCCCATCTGATCATGACTGCATAACCCATGTCTAAGCCATGTGCTCTCTTTTATCTTCTTACGTGTCTTCCTTTATCAGGGGCCCTTCTTTCTCTTTGCAGATTAGTGGATACCTCAATCTGCTGGCCAACACCATTGATAACTTCACACACGGCCTGGCAGTAGCAGCCAGCTTCCTGGTTAGCAGAAAGGTAAGGTTTCTGTCCCCAGCTGTGTACTGAAATGGAGAGGCCTTATCTCAAGTGTGATACAACATGCAAAACAGCCAAAAAATGTGAGGAGTTCCTTCCTACTTTCTGGAATTGTCTAAGAAAACGCAGGCTACTGTAAAACCCAACCTTATCCTGATCCTCTGATGCAGAGCTTCTTCAAATTTGGGACATGTCAGTCATTTGTACTGGCATTAGGGGATGGATTAGCTCACCTACCCTCATCTACTCAAAAGGCAGTCCAGAAATAACATGGTAAGAGTGGTCACCTCAGAAACAGGGACATGAACAAGGCAGAGACATTTAATGCATTTTTGCTTTGGTCTTCAGCACTGATGATGGGCTATGGGGTTCTCATTGCCCAAGCTGGAGCACCATGACTGTGAGAATGATAAACTCCCAGTCAACCCTGCAGTCATGTGGGATCTGGTGCTCCAGCTGGATCCCTGTAAGTGTATGGGACCTGATGGGATTCATCCAGGAGTACTGGGATTGTTTCCTAATCACTTTCTCTGTGCTGCAGGTTGGGTTCCTAACCACAATGGCCATTCTCCTGCATGAAATCCCACACGAGGTGAGAGGGTTTTGTATCCTGCCATTGTGAGGGGGATTACAATGTGCTTCATCTACTAAGAGGAGGTCTGAGTCTGGTTAACCTTTTCTTGTCTTCTTGAAGGCTGCTCCCTCTGGGGAGACTAAGAAAACCAAGAACAGTTTTGAAGCACTGGCCTTGTTTGAAATGGCCTTTGAGACTGACAGCTTAGTATTCATGTTTATTTACTGTCAGCTCTTGGTTTTCTTAGGTTGGAGACTTTGCAATCCTACTTCGGGCTGGCTTTGACCGCTGGAGTGCAGCCAAGATGCAGCTTTCCACAGCTCTGGGGGGAATTCTAGGAGCCTGCTTTGCAATATGTGCTCAGTCACCAAAAGGAGCAGGTAAGGTTCCCTGGGACCTCTGTGGGAATTGGGGGGAGGCAATGCTTGTCATCCTTGTGTATCTTCTTTCCCTTTTGTGTTGTTTCCCATGGCTCTGTCTCAGTAATAACCAAAGCTTTCCATGTTTGTGCAGGAGAAACAGTAGCCTGGATCCTCCCTTTCACTTCTGGAGGATTCCTGTACATTGCCTTGGTAAATGTTGTGCCTGATCTCCTGGAGGAAAAGAATCCTTGGTAAGTGCTCCCTCCTGTTCTGCTGCAGCAATTCTTGCTGCCAGGGGGAGGGATATAACCCTTTCCTGTGCCTATTCTGGAAGTGCATGACTGCCAGCTTTCCAAATCCTATGGACAAAGCTGGAATCAAAATAGACTGCAGTGCTATCTATTGCATTTATGGGACTACAAAGGCCCTCTAAAACATGAGAGCCTTCACCTGGGTGAGTCCCAGAGATTGTGCTGGCACAGTATGTAGCAGGGTCAGATAGAGCAAGTTCCTCGGAAACATGTCCAGTAAGGACACCACTGCCCAGTCTGTGTTTTCAGCTTCCAGCACGTACTGGTGTAGGGACTGTCTGAACCAGGGCCCCACAGAGGTGTGTGTGTCTGGTTAACCACATGTGAATCTATCCTTCTGTCATTCCTTTCTGACCCTATCCATTAGTTCGGGCTTCTGCAGCCTCCTTTTCACAGCAGTTGGCAGAGTTTGACTGTACTGTGTTAAGTGATGCTTCTTATTATTTGGTTTTTACACTCTTGCTTATTGATTTTTTATTAGATATCACTGTGTTGCTGTGTGAGTAGAAAAAGAATAGTTTTCTTCTCTTTATCACTCAGCATTTCATGGTCTGTCATTGTATCCACCTCAGAAATCTCTCTTCTGCACTGGTATATATATTCCGGTATATTTGGGTTTCCCTCCTGTATTTTAGTTTCTTGCAGTCTAATTAAGGCTGTAGCAGGTGCAAATCCAGCTGTTCCACAGTAAAGGCCCTCTCAGATCTGCTGGCAGAGCTGCCCCTGAATGTTCCCTCCTATTTTAGTTGTAATAAGACAAGTAACTTCAGTACTTCAAATAAGATGCCTTGGTTCACCTAGTTAATTTTGACTGAAACAGTGCTCAAAAAAACAGCTCCACAGTTCTATCTGAGGAGGTAGGAACATTTTGTGGAGAAATGTTAATTTGGGTTGGTAACCTCTTGTGCTGGTAGAGGTTGTTGGCAGAATATGCAGAGGTGGGAGGCACACAGTCACTTCAATCCAGCATAAACCTGAGACAGTGCTAAAAGAATGGCCGATTTTATTGTTTTGGGTTTTATTTCTGTTACTGTAGTTAGCTGGATGAAGTCCCTAAAGTGTCTATGCACATGCTGCCTAAGTGCTGGTCTTGTGAGTGAAAGGACATGAATATGTATCTGAATAGCTGCATGACTGAATCAGCTTGAATTGATTTTGAAACCTGGAGTTGGGCCTTGCAGATGAGTGGAACAAGTACATGCCAGTTTATAGCCTACTTCTTTACTTGGAGTGCTGGGAAGATCTTCTCATCCATGTTAGTGACTTCATACAGCTGTTGTGTTCTCCATGTGGTAGATTTGGAAGGGGAAAGAACAAATCATTGGAGAGCTCTGCATGGCTG
The DNA here is from genome assembly GCF_000738735.6 of Corvus cornix cornix. Classification (NCBI taxonomy): domain Eukaryota; kingdom Metazoa; phylum Chordata; class Aves; order Passeriformes; family Corvidae; genus Corvus; species Corvus cornix. Next base: position 40,054,242 of record NC_046335.1, read on the forward strand.
CCTGTGGGGATTGGTCTATGGCTCCTCCTAATTCTGCTGTTTCTTTCCCAGGAATTCCCTGCAGCAAATTCTGCTCCTGTGTACAGGCATTACAGTCATGGTGCTACTCGCGCTCACAACTGAGTGACCTCTGCGCAGACCTTATGATGTCTCCCAGAGCCACCACAGTGACTCAGAGCTTTACAAAGCAATAAGGAACACTAATGTTACTTCCTACGTGTGTGTGTGTGCAGATCTGGCTGCTAGAATGAGAAGCCGGTGAGAGAGAGGTCTGGCTGTGCAAGACTTCATTCCCTGGCTTTCCTATCCCTGTTCTGCTAAAATCCACACATGAGGGCTTCTGTTCTTTTTTTGGTTGGTTGCTTTTTATGGAGCAAAAGATACACTGGGCAGAAATGAACTGAACAACTGCTCCACTATGGACGAATGATGTTTCATTCCGTTCATTCTGATGGAACTGCACCTCCCAAGCTCTTGCATGAAAACAACAGAGGCGATTCCTGAAGCTGATGAAGAGAAAGGATTTTTCCTACCACTTTAAGGGCTGGAGGCAGAACAGGCATGACAAAGCAACAATAAACAGCTTTAGCCAGGACCCCCTATCCATGAGAAGTTGATGGTGCTATGAGATAGAGGGGAAGAGACCATTTCCAACTTGATCTCCAGTGTTTCACTGACACCACTTGTTCCTAAAGGTAGTACTGGCCTCAGCAGTCCAGCTCTTTTGATCTGTGTTTGTTTACGTTGAAATTGAGCCAAAAGCTTGAGGCACTTTAGGGTTAGTCACTACAATTAAATGACTCAGCTTGGAGATTACTTGCCTCAGCCCTAACCACTCCAGTAGCCAGCACACCCCAGCTGTTTATCTGATAAATGATAAATAAATGTTTCTTCAATTGCCATACTACCAGCTCGCTCACATCTGGAGGGAAAGCCATGTAGCTGTTGTGACTGAGCTCCTTCTCCTCATAACCATTAGCTGAACAAGCCTCTGAGCCTGCTCTTGAGACCTGATTCAGGCACCATCTGTCCCATATCATGTTTCAGAGCTTTCTTGAGGTGTAGCATGTTAGCCCTGCCCAGCATGCTGCAGCACCCCTAGACTGTCACGGCAGAGGTGCTTGAACACTACAGCTTGGTCAGCAGCTGATAACTGATAATTGATTAGCTTTTCCTCTGTCCAGTGTAGACTGTTTAAGAGCGTGCTGTAGATGGTAGTCTGTTTCTGGGGTTCTTACCTCATGGTGGAGTTCATCTGTTGAGGATGAATGGATAAGAAATAATACTGATAGCCTTTAAATGGGAAGGCTGAAACTGCTGGTGAAAATACTAAGTAAGGTGAGAAAGGGATACGAAAGGTGACAATTAATATGCTCTAAGAGGAGTTTTCTGTTATGTGATGCTTGGGATAAAATTTTTGGCAAATTGAGACCAATAAAAATAAATAAAATTCTGGTGCTTTCTTCCATCCCAGCTCACAGGGCTGACCAGGCTGTAATTCCACAGGGATGTTTTATTGCCACAGATGTGCACAATTACTAGATCATCCCTTCTCTAGAGCTTATCCTTGCTTTGCTTAAATTAGTTTAAAAACAGTTCTGATTGAACTAGCGGAGTCACTGAACACAAAGCAGATGCCACAGTGTGATTTGCACCAACTTAGCTCAGTCTTTTAACAGCTTTTGTAAAGCAGTACAGCTCTTCAGTCTGCACAGGGCCTTACCAAGAGGGCTCGTGCCTTAAGAGGGCAATTTGGGTCAGAGCAGCAAGGCAGGCATGCTGCCCACAGCAGAGGCATTACTTCCCTAAGAGATTCCTGAACTGTTGACACAGTTCTTTTTTATGACAGCTCCTGTCCTGCTTTTCAGTGAATGCTGGAGAGCTCATGCTTGCAGTTCTGTCTGCCCAGGAACTGCTGTCTGAAATTTTTTCAGCTTTCCTTTCCCTGGACTGACATTAGTAACTAGTTCCACAGAAACAAGGAGGGAGGCTTAGTGCAATTGTTTTATTCCTTTTTACAAAGTTGTCTTCCTGTGCCAACTACTCTCTCCATCATTCAGTTGTCTTGAGGTCTGAAGGTAGCATCCACTTCCTGCTTTCCTGGAAGGATGAAGGATGATTAGTCCAGTTAGCCTGCAGGGACTGAGGGAGTATGCCAACCCTCTGGTTGTAGCTTTGGGGGTTCCCCCTGCCCAGGGACTGCAGCTAAGCAGACCCTGTAATAGGACTCTGGAGGAAGCAGGCTTGCACAGAAAGCTGTGCCTGCTGTTTCTCAGATTTCTTTCCCAAAATAAGGCTGGCATTTAAGTTGAGGCATTGCCAGGTGAGTGCCCATGAGTTGGCGTTGTTGCATCAGCACTGAGCCTTGCCAAGACTGAAAACCACAGTCAGGATTTTATACTCAGCGTTCAGGAATGTGAAGTGGATGACACTGAAGAAAGAATTTCTGAGCTGTTTTTCTTGGCTGCTATCACAGGCATGGATAGTCTGTGGTTCTTGGGAAGATACCCTGGTAGGAGGTAGCATGGGGCTTGTGGGAGGGAGGGGTTTGATAGATTTCTACTGCGTCAGCCCTGGGGCTGAGGATTGAGAGCCTTGGGAGGAAATGGAGCATCGCTCCACCACATTTGTCACTTTTGGAAATGCAGAGAGAATTGTATTTTCTAGCTCTATTTTTTCAGCTGCTCTTATGCATTTTCCCCCTTCATCTGTATTGGTCTGCTCTGCATGGAGACAATAGAGATGAAATAAATGGTTTTCCATGTTGGTTTGTGTTGTTGGGTTATTTTGTTTGGTTGGTTTGGGCTTTTTTTGAAGTTCCTACTTTTCTTTGATTTAAAAATTCAATTCAAATTTCATTTGAATTACAGAGACATATCTCTGGGTTAGTCTAGAGCAGTCTGGAATCTGAGCTGCTGCCAGACTTTCCTCAGCCTTTCACAATTGAAAGAAAAAGTTCTAATCCAGTTTCTTCTTTTTACTGCCATGGAACTGTTGTCCAGGAGCAGTGTGGTACAATCATAATTCTTGACTGCTGCTCTGGGTTCCCTGAAAAGCATCACCAAGTAAGTTTCTCCTCTTTCAGGGGAAAGCTTGCATTCTGACTTCACTGTTCAGAGGGTTCTGCAACCATTCTTGGCTGTAATCGGTTTTTTTTTTTATCAAAAAACCTCAAGGCCTGTCTGGTTTCAGTTAACACTAAGCTGGATACCTGCCAGGTAGGACAGAGGTGCAGTCATCAAAGGTTGTGTGCAGCAATTACCCAGAAAGGACTAAAAGGAAATTCTCTAGCCTTCAAAAACATGGGTTCAGAGTATTTTGGAAGTGCTTCATTTGGAAGATTTTCAGCTATAAATGGTGCATGGCTCTCTCTTACCCAAAGTCTTCTGTAAAAAGAAGGAAAATTGTAACCCAAGAGCTGGAAGAAGATGAAGGCAGGTAGGTGATCAAGGGCAAGTCTGTGGATTTTGCCAGGAATCTACATTTTGGAATCTGTCCCTGGATTTACCATGCTGCACTCTTGGGCTGTACTATGAGCTCCCTCCCTCATAGCTTTTTCCTTCTCAAAAGTAATCAAAATTAACTTGAATTCACCAGCTACCTGTTTCACAGGCTCCATGAAGAATGGCTCTGACACAATTGCAGTACCACAGAAAGGAGAACAATTAGAAGGAGTTTCATACATGGGAACTTTCTAAGATGATGGTGTTGCTGAAGCGCCTGTCTTCTGAAACCTATAGCCTGAGGAGCTCATGTGGAGAGTAGGGTGACATAATAGGATTGCAGACTTAGGAAATGCGACTATTTGGATGTTTCTGGGAATGAGCTATTACAACTGAAGGGTTTTTCCATGTTAGCTAGAGCAGTAATTGTATTTGAAAATTATTTTTCATTCTTGCTGGAATGAAAAATAAGTGGAAGACTTAATTTAGCTGGTCTGTGTAAGAAAATTCTTTTGACAGCAGCCCTTTCAATTTGTCTGCCTTGAAGGCACTAATGTGCAGCTGCATGGATGGTAATCCCATCTGTCCAGTGCAAACTGCAGAAGAGGATCATGCAGAAATGTGGTTAAAACAAGCTTTAGCTGTGGCTGCTGCATGTTTCCACCAGGCAGAGGGCTCAGGGGAGATAAGCAGTATTCTGTTCTGGGCAGTGTTGCTAGGAGAAGTGCTGGGGAGGGTGTTTAGGTTGTGCTCAGTGTGGCTGAGAGACCAAGAAGTGACAAGGGGAGAGGTAGTGGTGGGGGTGAAAGGATTGGAATCTCCTACAGTTGAACATTTGCTCCTGGGAAACAATTAAAACTACTTTTAACAAAAAATCCCCCCCCTAAACCTAAGGATTTCAAAACTGGACATTAAATTAGTAGTTTAGGCATAGCATAGCACTAGGTCATTTTATCTGGAGGCCAGAACTGATGACACAATGCCCTAACAACTGGCTTTGGGGACTGACTGATGGTGCTGCAGCTGGAGTAACAAGTCCTATACAACAAGCGGGATCAGAACGGATTTTGTGCCCCTATAAATGCTGCATTTAACTAATGGCTTGGATTTAATCTGCTTCTCATTGCATAAAATAGATTGACATTTTTCAGCTTTTTCAGGCCTTATTTTCCATTAACTAATAATGAAGGGTTGAGGAGAAGACATAATCCAAATGCCAACAACTGAGGTTGCGGGTTGTGTTTGTATTTCGTGTACATTTGAAAAACTCCTGGCTCCCGCGGCCTGAGCAGGGCTGGTCTCTGCCCTTCTGCCCTGGGCAGGCCAGCGGGACGGGCGATTGCCATGCCAGAGGAGGCCGCGGAAAGGCTCGGAGGGTCCGCTCACCCCTTCCTCCGGTCCCCCAACCCCTGGCAGCTGTGCGCGGCCACCCCCGCACCGCCTCGGACACGGACTCTGCCAAGGGGGGGGGGGGCTCGGTCCCCGGAGCAGGGGCCGGGCGCTGCGGCGGGGGTTCCGCGACCCCCGTGAGGCCGTGCCCGGGGGCTGCCGCGGTACGGGACCGAGCCCGGCGCGGTGCCGCGGCGCGGGGGGCGCGGGCCCCGTGTCCCTTCCGGGGGCGGTGCCGCGGGCGGCGGCCCCAGCCGGGCTGCAGGGAAGCGCCCGCCCCTGCCGCCCCCGGCGCGGTAAGATGGCGGCCGCGGCTCAGGCGCTGAGCGGCACTGGGCTGCTCCTGGCCGCCGCCGCCCTCGCCCTCCTGGCCGTGGCCATCGGCACCGACTCCTGGTACGAGACGGACGCGCGGCGGCACCGCGAGCGCTGCCGCGGCTTCGGCCACAAGCGCAGCGACCCGCCCGGCTCCATGTCGGCGCCCAGCTCGCACCTGCCGCTCCGCGCCCGACCCCCGCGGGCGCTCCTGCCCGGGCGACCCCCGGCCCCCGCCCCGGCCGCCGCCGCCGCTTCCGCCGCGCTGGACTCGCACTGCGGCCGCCGCTTCAATTCCACAGTCTCGGGGCTCTGGAGGCGCTGCCACCGTGCGGGCTACGAGCCGGACAGCGAGGAGCTCATCCGGAAAGGTGCGGGGGCGGGGGGCGGTGGCGGCCCCGCCGCTGTCCGTGGTGCTGAGCGCGGTGTCAGCGCGGTGTCGGCGCGGTCCCGCCGGGGTGCCGGGGCTGCGGGTGGGGTGGCGGCCGCCGCTGCCGGGGCGAGACCGGGCCGGCGGGCGGGCGCGGATGGAGCCCCGACGGACGCGTGGCTCCCGGTGTCCCTGGCGTGCGGGAGGGGGCGAGCGCGGCCCTGACCCCATCCCGGGGTCTTGTGCTCCTCCCTCTCTACTAAAAATGCTGCAGTGCTGGGTGGGACCACGTCCTCGGAGAGCCCCTTCGGGGGCCCAGTGCAGGGCCTGACTCTCGGTGGGCATCCTCCTAACCCTGGCACTTTCTTCTAATTGAGTGCTGAGAAATGTGCAGTGTTGTTTATAGCGCTGTGATTTTTGCAGCAAGGTGAAAGGGACCTGTTGTTCCCGTTCTAGCATGAGGGAATTCTCATTGCTGCAGTAGATTGCCAGGCTTTCAGATGGCAGATGTCACTCAGGGCCCTCGGGGTGACGGGAGAGAAAGCTATGGATCTTCTACTATTGTGGCACATGGTACAAAGCCAAGCAGGCCATGAAGTGTGAATAAAAGTCCTGCATTTGATGGTACAAATAATGTAGTGGGCTGACCCATGAAGTCAACGGGTTATGTATGGTTAATGATAAATAACAGGACTTACTGTTCCAGCAGGTACATATTAGCACAGAGAGAGTAGGAGTTGGGAAAAGTGCTTCCATTGAGGCACAAAATGGAAATGCTATCTTAAGAAAGCAAGAGCAGTTCTTCAGCTTGGCTTCCAACTGTGACGCCAGTCCTGCACAGCAGAGGCTGGATAGACTGGCACTGTGAATCTCAGCTCGTCTTTGTCCCTTCTTTCCTGTGCACAGCAGTGACTCTTACCTCTAGAAACTCTAGTGCTGTGTGCGTAGCTTCTTTCTCTATTTATTCTCCTAGGATCCATTTTATGCGATTTCATTTTTATTTCCATGCTGAAGTCCTTTCACTGAAAGGGAACTCATTAATTTTTTTCTATTAATTGTGGCTCTCATGTAAAATACTTATCTATTTTTTTGCTTCATATCAAGTAAAATGCTTTCAGCTCCCATTAAGATTAGCTAAGATGGGGGGAGGGGATGGGAAGAATACTAGTTTGGTCCTCAATACTTCTCTTTCTGAGGTATTTTCCCAATGCTACAACAGTCACATAGAGAGGCTAGAGGGTGGGGAATGGTCTTCCTCAGTGTTTGATGTGTAAAACTGGAAGGACTCTAAATCCAAAATGTTTTGTCTACTTCATTTCCTTTTTTCCCCCAGCTGTTCTAATAAAAGACCTTGCCTTTCCCTACAAAAAGCCTTGCTCCCCTTATATTCTTTGCCTATTAGGTCTGCAGTTGCTACTGTAAAGATTTATGTGTCATCTTATGGAGGGAAATTAATAATAATAGTTCTTGTAGAATCAGATCCTTAAATAGATATGACTCTCTTATCCCTTCTCCTGACCTGCTTTACTAGCAGCCTTTCCTCATTCCCACTGTGTCTGTCTTTTCTCTGACAACTGTGATTAAGCAGCCTTTTCTGACTGATGGTCAGGTGTGGCTGCATCTGAGCTGTTCTCTCAAGCGTGGTACCAGATCTGGAGCTTCTGAAAAGGAAAAGCAGGTATTTTTTTTTCCCTGGTGTGACCTGAAGATCACTACTGTGCACTGCTGAAAGTCCTACTTCCTCCTCAATTTGCATTAAGTTTTCAGCTATTTCTTTGGTGATGTATGAGGCTTTCTTTATTCCTAGTATTCCTTAATCTAGATATTTTTATAGGGTTTTAGTGACAGAGGAGTAAATTTTTTTTTCACAGTTCTCTGGTAATTTTGGTTTGGGTTTATAGTCTCCATTTCTTCTAGTCTCTCTGGAATAAGATTTTTTTCCTTTCTGTGTCTCTCGAATTCTGAATAAATTACTTAAGTCCATAAATATGCTTATCCATTTAGATAATTCAATGGATTTCTAGTTCTGTATTTATCTACTGCTATTAATACAAAGCAGTTTCATGGAAACTTTCATACTTGAGCATTGTAGCTAATGATGCATGTACAAACATCCATTTCTATATCTAGGATATTAAAAAAAGCAAAATATATTCACGTCATATATTTAAAAGGAAAAAATGAAAATGTAGTGCAAAACTGAGAAGTGGGAAATGTTTAAATGTAAGATGGAAATGATATGTGGGATTTTTCTTAAAATGCAAAATCACTATTTTGGAACTGTGAAAAAATACACAGTTTCATTTAAAAAAATACAATTAAAAGGCAAAAGAAGAAATAATGTACAAAACCACATGGGGAAAGTGGAGATTAGCAATCAGTAAGAGACAGAAGCCAAAGAACTGAACCATTTGGTGGAGAAACAGAGAGGATCTCTGTGCATATATAAGGAGGGGTTCTCTGAGTGTAAGAACATGAGCACTACGTGTCATCTTGTAGAGCCTGTGCTATGTGGATTCCACATTCAATAACTGATGCTACAACAAAAACCATCTGCATGGAGTGTTCTTAAGTAGTAAGGTCCTGCAGGGATTTATTATATCTTGTTTAGGGATCTTCTCTACCTATTAGTAGAGTAAAAAAATGTTGCTTGCAAAATGGTGACAGTAGAAAATTATTAATTGGGAAAGGCCCATTCTAACAGGCTGCTTTGGATAACTTGGTGGGCTCATTGAACAACATGAGCTTTAACATCCCTAAATGGAAGGAATTAAAAAATAAAAGGTTCTTCACTGTTGATAAACCAGGGATTTTATTGCTTTTCAGGCTTGCTCTGAAAAGTCTCTGGGATGGGACAGGTACATCTCATATATACTGGGCAGAAAAGGCTCCCTGGTACCACGATGTAGCTGAGAAAGTGAGGAGGGCCACTGGGTGCTTAAGTAGAGGAACACAACAGTTTGAGGCAGTAGTGAGGCCCTTGAGAGAAAACTGCTCAGTCCTGGTGTCTGTACTTCCCATTCTTTCCGACTGATGATAAATTGGAAGAGTTACAGGATTGACTGTGAGGTCTGTAGAGGATCTATTACAGTGGCATGTTTAATAAACTTGATCTGTTTGGTTATGGCCCTTGGTAAGTATGATCTGTCAGTGTGATCTGTAAGAGTTCTTGTGGTATTTTGAAAGAAGGTTGATTTATTTGATCTGTGGCCCTTGGGTGACGATGTGGACAGAGTGAACACATGGCTGTGATGCTCCTCACAGTCCAGGGCAGAAACGGTAGGAAAATGCCAGGGAGCTTCAATAGCCACTTGGTCCTGGGACATGAGGGAGGGGAGGGGAGGGTCAGGCCTCACATGGTAGTTAATTGTTAACTGGCCATGGCTGTTCATGGGCAGGAGTGGGTCTCCCAGCTGAGTGAGAGTCAAACTGCTCTGATTCTGGGCCACAGAGCAGAACTGAAAATGAACCCTGCATTTCTTCATAAACCTCCGGCACATGGTGTAGAGAAAACCTGCATGTTTCAAAGTTGGAGACAAAAACTAATCTGAAAGTCAGGGTGTGCTAAATCCAGGATTACAAACTGAATGTATCACAGCAGGGTTGGTGTTTCCATGTTTCTAGCAGCGTAGCAACAAGGGGCCTGTGCTCTGCCTGGCTATCTGGCTATTCTAGCAAGAATTCTCTGACCTTTCCTGTCCTTCATATTCAGTCAGGAGAAAGGACTCGTCCTGAGACACTCACATGTACTCTTCCGAGGGTTATGTGAGTTCCAAGGAGAACCTCTCTGCAGTTGCAGTCCTGAGGGGTAAAAAAAACCACATTGAAGACAAGGTGTTAGAAACAATGTTGGCTGTGAGAAGGCACAGGCATGTGGCTGGGCCATGAAAGTGTCAGTGTGACACTGCTGGATGCAGTTCACTGCAGTTCATGTTTATTTTTAATCAAGAAAATTGTACATGCAGTTTGACTCTCAACAGTGTTCTTTTAAGGCCCTTAGAAATGCTGGGATCAGGTTGTCCATCTAACCTTTTTCTTGGATGTGTGCTTTATGGTAAGCTAATGACCTGTGCACCTGCCTCCTTCTGTCCTGTATTCCCAATGTACTCGTGTGCCAAAACAGACAATGCTCACTTGTTGTTCACCACATGACTGTTCTATTCAAGCCCTTGTCTGAAGGCAAAGGTTTTGATTTTTGCAGGCTTTCTTATGGTGCTTGTCTGAGTGTGTTGTAAACAAAAGGGAAATCACTTTGCTAGCAGGTTTCTGAAATGGAGGGCAGGATGCTGTCCCTATTTTATAGACTGTAATTTCAGGTATATAAGGCTCAGGTCCAAGGACTTACTGGAGTACCTTTGAAATACTTTTTACTTCACAATAACTTTGGGACTGCAAACCTGATTTTGATTATTACTTTTTTTTCTTGAGTACTTAGAGAACAAGGTGTTACATGACTTCAAATGCAGTCCTGTGGAGTACCTGGCCATATTCGCATCATATTTGCATGGCATCTCTGCACGTGAGACCTAGAGATTCACTCAAAAAATGGGAAACATGAACTAGTGATGGCAAATGCAAAATCTAGCTACTGAAGGTTGACTGGCTGCGTGTTAACAATTTTCTGGGTGAAAGTGGGTAGATACTCAGCTGAGAGATCACCCTCACTGCTTCCCTGATCCCCTTACTCTCTTGCCTGCCTATTTCAGCTGTTCTAGCACATCTACAGAGAGAGGCCTCCCTTGTTCTGCCTTTAGTGGCTCACACCCAGAGTGGGTCCAGCCTGTGCTCTTGGGAAAATGGAATCTTGTTGGAAAAATGGCTTGTGCTGGTGTAATCAAAGGCTGTCACCAAGCCTGTGGATTAGCAGTCAGCACTGAGCAAAAGCCGTGAAATCTGTGCACTCCTGAGGTTTTTTTTTTTTTTTGCAAACTTGCTGTTTTAATGTAATAGTATGTGCTACCTATATAAAATTAGCACTTTGAATTCTGGGGAAGAAAGGATTAGGAGAACAGTTTTTAAACCAGAGGCAGAAGGAATTGATATCCAAGAATTTCTAAATAATCAGATTTGTATGAGAAGGTGGAGAGGTTTTAGTTTTAGTTTACATGTTAAACACTTGGAATAATAAAGAGCAAATATTTTTCTCAGTGACATCTTAGCTGAGAAGTCCATAGCTTTGATCGTAAGGGATATACATCTCTAGTCTTTGCTTTTTCTTTAATGAGCTATAAAAATAGTAATCCTTGTTCTTGTTTAAAATACTGCTTCATATGTACTACTTTTATGATCAGGAAGTGTAAGGGCATAGATCATACTTTTAATGAATCCAGTGCATTATAATCTGAAATCTGATGTCATTAGTTTGTTCTATATACGTATTTCTCAACAACACATGCAAGTCGTGTCAACATTGAAATTGAGTTCAGTTAGCAGTTACAGGAAATTTGATTAGATACTGTGATGTGCTGTATATGGCCTAACTTCTTAACTCAGCAGCCTTTGCAAATGAACTGGCACCCTCTGTCACTGGGTTGTCTTGCTGATCATTGGCTCAGGTGGCTCTACAGCCTTGTCCTGAGGTAACTGCAAGGAGGGAGCACTGCTCAGCACAGAGGGCCACTGGCTGCAGGTGAAGGGCAGCAACTCCGTGTATGGTGTACAGCTGGAAGTGCTCTGTGGTGCTGGGGGAGCAGCAGGGAGCCACAGCAAGGGAAGAGGGTGGTGGGAAGCACAGCTGAGAATGGGAGCCACTTGAATTGGGAGGAAATTCAGATCACCTTCCCCTCCCTGGCCTGATGGCTGGAATTGCCTGGACCTCTCATTTGCAATTTATAATCTTGTGAAATGGGGGCTCCCTCTCTGCAGGTCCTTGCAGAAACCAGGTCAGTACGGTGCCAGTGAACATTGTTAGAGAACAAAATCATGCTTCTCATTGCTGTGGGAGCCACACAAAGCTCAGTTCTTCTCCTGGGTTTTCTGGTGTCTGTTTGTTCACCAGCTTAATTAGCTCATTGGCCAGTTGATTGTTTCTGAATGGTTCTTCTGCTCCAATGTTCAAATAGCAGTAATGACCCTGTAGTCATTGTTTAAAAGGAACTTTTTGTACTATTTAGCTCTTTTACCTTTCTGGTTGCTCTCTTCTACCCCACCATCCATGTTTATTCTCCCCCATTTTCTAAATGAAAAATCCCTTTCAAGAAGAGCGTGCTTGTAAGTTCACATTTACATCTGAGGTGCACTTTTCTTTCAGCTATAATGGAAACAAGCCTACCTGGGTAGTATTGTTCACTGAAAGTAAAGCAAAGAGCCAATGACTATTGGAGTGAATTCAAAATATTCTCCTATGCAGTTCACTTCCCAGCATTCATTCAAAATTTTCAGTGTTTCAACTCTGTCTTCTCAGAGATGAAGTGGTCCTGTTGGTACTTGGCCAGACATGTTCTTGTCTCCTTAGACATCCCAAAGTGATCGTAGCAGTTCCTCTAGAAAGCTTCTGGAGATGTTCTTGGTGACTGTCATTACTGTTTAACTTCAGCTGTTGCTTCTTGGAGGGTCAGCACCTGGCTCCTGCTTTGCCGGTGTTCCTTTGTAGGTTCTCTCCCCTCCTAATCCCAAATCCTTTGAAGTAAACAGCTCCTTTTTGGTTACATTTGCTCTGTTGCTGAACTGAGGCTTCCCCTGTGCGAGCTCTGCCAGGCCAGCCAACTCAGCAGCAAGTGCAAGGCACGGGGGTTTCATGGTGTTTCACACTGCTGTCTCTTTACAGGAGTTATTCAGCGCTGCACTGCTGTGAAGTACCACTACACCTCCAGCTCTCTGCCTCGCAACTTACCCATCAACATCACCAACACCATCCGCCAGGATGAGTGGCACGCGCTCCGTAAGTAGCCCAGAGCAGGGCACAAGGATGTTTGGATTACTTAATGCCTTAATGCAATGCTGGCTGAGGGCTCGGAATCACTCGTCTAAGCATGGCACTGGGCTCTAAGCATAGATACAGATTGATTAGTGAGGAAATACAAGCAGCTAACTGTATAATTGGAAGGAGACATGAGATTTGGATTCAACATAGCCCCTGTCATGTGAGAATCAGTGCCAAGGAAATCCTAGTTCAGCTGGAGACTGAACTAGGAGACAAGAACAGCAATTTTACTGGGGGTAACAAAGTGCTGTTCATGTCACTGGTACCCAAGCCCAAGCTTTTTTTTTAGAGCTTGTTACTGGAGTTGTTCCCATAATACTGTATTGATCTGCTGTCTGCTTCTGTTGTCTCACTATTCCTCTTTTCACTTCACATTGTTGCCTCTCATGCACTAATCCTTTAGTTCTCTTCAGTGTCCTCTCTTGCTTCTTTTGCTTCTATTTTCAGCAGACACTCTCCGTACAAACTCTATCCCAAAGAAAGACACCACACCAAATAAAAGAAAAAAAAACCCTTGCAGTACTAACATGAGTTCATGATGCACCCCTTCTGTCCCATGCTGGGGAGTATTTGGCTGGTACTCCTCCTGATCAGGACAGAAAGGCTGTGCAGTTGCACAGTGCCGAGCACAATGGAGTCAATTTAGATGGATTCCTTTAGTTTCAGTGTAGTGGGAAAACTACCTACCTCAAAGAAGCTACAGGAGGAGAAGTCCATGGTTGAAGTATAAACTTTAGAACCAGTAAATCCACATCTGTCTGGACTCTCCCCTGGCTGTTCTCCCTAGGTGCTGCCACCTTCATGTTTTTGTTTTGCTTTTCTCCTTTTTCTTTCTTCAGATCTGCGGAGGATGACAGCTGGCTTCATTGGCATGGCAGTCTCCATCATCCTGTTTGGGTGGATCATTGGTGTGCTGGGCTGCTGCAAACAGCAGGAGCTCATGCAGTACGTGGCTGGGCTGCTCTTCCTAATGGGAGGTGAGAGCCTTTCACTTCTGCTCCTCAAGTCACCACATTCAGTATTACTGCCTTGTAAAAGTAATGTCAGCAGCCACACAAAGCAGTTACTCAGTGCAGCAAACTCTCAGCACAGTGCAGTTACCACTGCAGGACCTGTGCTTGCATGGGTATTTGCATGTTTCTCAGTAGACCCCACTGTATGTGTATGAGCCTTCTGCTCTAGAGAGCTGGTGTGTAGCCATGGGGACCATGTGCACAATGAGCACACTCCTCTGGCTTGCTCCAAGTGTGCAGCCTGTGGCTCCTGTCAGACAGCTCAGCTCAGTTTTCCCTGGGAATCATAATAAACATACATAAGTTAATGTAGAGCACCTTTCTGGTACTCAAAGATGCTTAGATCTTCGTGTAGTGATGAAGTCCAAACCCAGCCAAGCCTGGGAGAACACTGGCCCAGCGATAAGGATGTGAGCTCAGTGCTTGCCAGGGCTGTTACATCTGTTTGTCCTGGATGGGAGAAGATTTTCTGTATGACCAAACGTTTTTCTGAAAGTTCTGAACGTTCAACTCAAAAATGGGCAGTATAGACCTGGAGTCTTGCATACTAGTGTATATTAAACATACTAGAGCGCCTTGTGCCTTCTTAGGCTTTTTCTCCTCTGTATAGGTGTTTAGTGAATTTGTAGCAGATAACAAAAACCTGGGCACTCTCTATGGGCCTAGGGTACAGCTGGCAGAAGTCTGGGTGTTCCTAGTGGAAACCAAGCAGTGCTGTGCTTTGCAGCCCTGGGATTCAGTGAGCTAATTACCTTTCATAGAAGAAACTGCCCAAGTACATTAGTCACTGGAAATAGTCTCAGGAGAATCAAAGCATGATGAACTATGACTGAGTTCAAAATTGCAATGAAAGGAACTAAGGCAATATTGGTTATTTGTGAAGTGAGGTACGCCGTAGTCCTACATATTTTCCCTTTTTTTCTCTGCCTTATCAGGAGAGTGGCTGGTAGGACTGCAGAAAAAACCCCAAGGGTAATTCTTGATTTTGAAAATTCATGACTTTGAAAATACCAAGGGAAAAAAACAGAGCATAATTAACCTGTCTGAGGGCAGTGTAGAACCCTCTTGCTTTTCTCCTGCAGGTACTTGCTGTATCATCTCACTCTGCACATGCGTAGCTGGGATCAATTTTGAGTTATCCCGCTATCCTCGCTACGTCTATGGGCTGCCAGAGGACATCAGTCATGGCTATGGCTGGTCCATGTTCTGTGCCTGGGGGGGCTTGGGCCTCACCCTGCTGGCTGGGTTCCTCTGCACATTGGCCCCATCACTCAACACTTCCCGGGCATCTGTACAAAAACCCAGACAAGAAAATGGGGCCGTGTGACCCCAGAGGGAGTAAGAAGAGACTCTGGAAAGCGCAGCCTGGGCAGAGCTGTGGGTTAACACCAGGAAGAGGTGGCATGTCAGCGCATGGAGAGCAGTGCCAGAGCTGTTGAAATGCCAGCCCATGGGACACTGCTGCAGCCTCCAGTCGCAGACACGGACATTGCAAGTAACTCCAGGTTTGAATTATTGGCAACTTGATCATTGATGGTTTAAGGGGGACAGTTCTTTCAATTTGTTTTTCTTCTGTTTACAAGGGATTAAGTCCAAGGTTGTGTCTTTTTTTGTGCTGTTTTTTGAACTGTACCTCCATGGTCCTGTAATTGTCCAGTTGTAAGGGATGTTTACGCACCAACTCTTATTGCTGCAGGTCTGTGTAATTCAGACCCAATTTAGGGCAAGGAGCTAAGTGAAGTTGGCTTGAACACTTTTGCAACAGGCATGTCTAGTGTTAGCTCAGGCCATCCTTTCCCAAAAGAACCTTGATCTAAGCTGAGGTTTAGGCCAAAGAATTAGCCCATTCTTAGTATTTATTTAAATCAGAAACCTGTGCTATTCCATGCTGTGGATTCAGCTATTAACTCACTACTCAAACTGTTTCCAAAAGGAGCTAGCTGACTTTTCTTGCAGCAAGACTGCAAGAAAACTCTTACAGACTTTGGGAAAGCAGAGGAAAGTTTTTCTCAGCTTCTTACACAGTTAAGGTTACTCATTTGGCTAACATACCCTTGTTTTAATGGGGAGATGTATGCAACATGCAGCTTTTAACTATTCCACCAGAGGTACATTTCTCAAAATATATCATAGTTTGAGCTGCCAGGATCAACTTTCACTTCTGAACTAACTTGTGGGTGCAACTCCTGTTCTGTGAAAGGAGATGAGTAATTCTCCCTGAGCTCAAATAACAGTACTGCTAAAATAGCAGATGTACAGCCCCCTCTAATATTAGTGTCCAAAGGAACCACAGTGTATTTTCCTCAGGAACATGTGGCTTCTGTTCAGTTCTCCACTCACCCCCTTCCAGTGTCAAATGCCCCCGAGCACAGCGTGTCTATAACATGCATGTTCTGCTGGAACAAGATCCCTCTCCAAAATGAGCACTAAGGACCTTGGTACCAGCACAAGTACTAGGGCTAACTCAGGAACATCAGCCAAAGTACTTTGGAGTGCATTTTTCTTTCATTGATCTATTCTTTTTTTCCTCTCACATCCCCGCCCCTCTCCCAAGCGTTCAAAAACTGCACAGGTGAAGATGAGATGGCCAGCATTTGGAGATGTTTACATTGTATTTAAAATACAATACAGTGGCATGTAAGATACTTAATGCTAAAGTCAGTGTATTTATGAAAAGTGTAATTTTTAAATGGAAGTTGTAATTCTCAACTGGCATTAAAAGTACTGAAAGACTTGCTCAGTGGATGAAACCTCGAATTCTTTATGATTAATATCCATACCAGCAACAGTGTTAAAGCTTCAAGAATTACGTTCAACTGACGAAGTTAGAACATCATTCATGTGTGAATTGTGTTCACCCTTGCAAAACGAGTGTTCAAAAGTTTCAAGGCTAACAAGTCTGTAGGCTGTAAACTCGCTGCACAGGCAAGAACTGGGGATGCTGTCTGAGCTGCAGGTCATCAATGTCACAGTACACTTACTGCAGTATAACCTCTTGGTCCTCATGCAGAAGTAGCAGAGCAGGCTTTAATCCAGTTGTAGCTGGAGGATGGTCCAAAGCCAGCATGATGGGCACTGTGGACAGGAGGCTTTCAGCCTCCCTCACACAGATGTAGAACCACCAAGCATGGGCAACAGCCCCAACACATCACAGATTTGTTTTTAAAGGGAAAAAATGTTTTATTTTTTCCAGACAGAAAGTAAGTGATACAGTCCAGTCTGCTCCTGTCCTCTGCCAAGGCCACAACCTTGACTGGGCAGAGATCAGGCATAGTACTGCAGATTGGCTTTTTTCTTTGCTTGAACCTCCAGGATTCCTTCCATGTAGTCCTCGTGGGTGAGCTCTGTAGCTCCACGGCGGAGTGCAATCATCCCCTGCCCAATGAGACAGTATTTAGAGAGGGAATGTGAGCACCACACCAGTTCTAAATAATTACTCCATGCTAGCTTTCACATTTCCCTCCCATCAGTGCTATTGCGGTAGAGGAGTACTTACCGCTTCGACACACACAGCCTTGCACTGGGCTCCATTGAAATCATCTGTGCAGCGAGCCAGTTCCTCATAGTTCACATCAGGGCTGATAAGAGCAAAGGGGAAAGAAGTCTGAGAGCATGTACTGAATAAAAAAAGCAACACAGCGAGTTTCCTCAATCCCACAGTGAGCTCCCAACAAGTGACTGCAAACCACTTCTCAGCTCTGAGGTATCAGCATGAGTGACAAACATAGCGCCAGAAGGCTATACCTGACATTCATTTTGCGTGAATGAATCTGCATAATTCTGGCTCTGGCCTCCTCATTAGGCATTGGGAACTCAATCTTCCGATCTAATCGTCCGGAGCGGAGCAAAGCTGGGTCCAAGATATCAACCCGGTTGGTTGCAGCAATCACCTAAGTAGAGTAGGATCATCAGTGTGAGGCACCTGTAAGACAGGCCTCTTCACCCCAAAGATTCACCAAGCTTCTTCCCTGGACATCGTTTTCCATCCCCTGCTAGAGGGCCCTGGACCTGAGCAGTACTCCCCTCCTAGCTCCCAACCTTGACTTGTGTGTTGGGCTGGAAACCATCAAGTTGATTAAGCAGCTCCAGCATGGTCCTCTGCACCTCCCGGTCACCAGCCTTCTCACTATCAAACCTGAGGGGAAACAAAGGTAAAACTATCAGCGTGAACCTAACCACCCTGTCCCTATGTTTTTAAGCACACCAAAACACAGAATGACTGCAGTTCACACTCCTTGGCTGAGGTGTTTCAGATTTTTCCTTCAAACTACAGTCCTACTGTGATGAAGACTGCAACCAGAGTAACTGTCAGCAGCACCTAAGACTTCCTTAGAGCTGAATGGGGCTTATGTTGTCCAGGCCCAAGTCGTAAATGAGGGTGAATATCTCCAGGTGCCTGCTGCAGTGATCAGAGAACAGTTTTATACAGCATGAGACTATCAGACAGATCCCAAGTCTGAGGGACTTCGCTCCTGAGCCCAAGGATTGTGGCCACTGGTATCCATCTGTGACAGCATTCACACTCTCTTTCTGAGTAGGCCATGCTTTAAGAGGCTCTGCTCACATACACAGGCACAGGAGGCTGCTAGGCAGCTCCCAAGAAGTTTACAACATGGACTAGAGCTCACCTTTTAGTGCCAATGGCATCCAGTTCATCAATAAAGATGATGGAAGGAGCTTTTTCCTTTGCAAGAGCAAAAGCATCACGTACCAGCTTCGCTCCATCACCAATGAACATCTGGACAAGTTGTGGACCCGCCAGCTTCAGGAACGTAGCCTGGGAAGTGAAGGAGAATCCTAGGCCTCATTTCTCAATAGGGTCAGCTCTGAGCACTATAAGCCCTTAATTAAAACAAGCAAACAAGCAAATAGACAGGAAAATCCCAGCCTTTGTAACCAGTTTGTGTGTATGACCCTCTTGCCCTGGAGGTGTTCTTACTCTTTGTCAGGTACTATTCTACAGCAGCACATGCTTCCAGAGGTTCCTTTTACCTTGGTCTGGGCAGCACATGCTCGAGCTAAAAGTGTCTTCCCTGTTCCTGGAGGCCCATACATAAGGACTCCTTTGGGTGGCTGTATACCCAAATTTTCAAATTTCTCCTTATGATTCATTGGCAGGACAATGGCCTCCACAAGCTACAACAAAAGAAAAATATTAATACATAAACCCATTCTTCTCCACAGATCCAGGCTGTCTGCTTTTGAGCTGAGGTTGAAAGACTGTTGTCCAGTCACACCAGAAACTATACATAAAGTATCACCTCTTGGATTTGTTTATCCAGCCCCCCGATGTCACTGTACTGCTCTGTGGGCCTCTCATCCACCTCCATGGCTTTCACCCGTGAATCATATTCAGTAGGCAGAGTCTCCAGGATCAAGTAAGAGTCTTTGTTCACCCCCTGTAAACACAAGTCCTTTGCTTTTAACAAGTCCCTCATATAGCACTTAATAAACATGCAATCAAAACTGATTTACTAGACTTCAAGGATGCAGGAATAACCAGCTTTGACACTGGCACTCATCAAATCACCCCAGCTTGGCAGAGTGGAGAATGCCATAGTTAACCTACCACATTTTAAAAGAGTGGTCCAGTTTACTTACAATACAAAAGACAGGGTTTAGAACACTTAAGAAGTGATCTCTAAACTTTCAGCACCTAATTGTATGTATAAAGGACACACACCCCAAACTGCTTTTCTTTACTACAAAACTAACTGAACCCATAATACCTTTCTATTAAAATTTTAGGAGAGAAATGGTCTTGGGGAAATCTGGACAGATTTGTCTCCTTTCTTAAAAGCAAGACATATGCCATTTTCTGGCCACCGTCATATCTAACTATCACAACAGAATCACTCACCACCAGATCTCCAGGCTTCAACTTCTCAGCATCAACCAACCCAATAACAGGCAGGAAATATGTCTGTAAAAAAGAAATCAAAGTAAGCAAAACCACATGTACTAGGAGAAGGTCCTTTGCATCACTCCTCTCACCTGGCTGGGCACATGGGTCTTACCTGACGTGTAGAGGTCTTGATCACAGCACACTTGCCCTTTCTCTGGGAATCCAGGTCAATGTTTGCTCCATCCTCCTCCTGGTCATTTGGGTCAACATCCAGCAGCTGAAAACCAGGGTGAAAGAGTTCATGACAATGTAACCAGGCTTGCTGGATGACCCCAGGATTAATGCTTCTAAAATACACGCATGGGAAGAACTAAAACTTTCCACCATCCATCAGCAGCAGAATCCTGAAAGCATTAAAGCCCTTCTGTAAAAATTGATTTTTTCCTTTCCTCATGAAGCAGCACACAACAGTGCATAGAAAGACATCACAAAATTCAGAACAAAGTAGTAGCTAATGGCATTGATTCCTTCTCCCATACAGCAGCTCACATTAAGGCTTAAGCTCATTAAGTTTTAAAACAGTAGTACAAACCAATCCCGTTTTTAAAAACAGCAAACTATCAGCTATTTTTCCTATCATCAAAGTACTGAATTACAAAAAGAATGTGATGGAATAACAGAGCCCCAGCCTTTCATTTGCTGTTTCGCAAGTTTCAGAGAGCATGTGTCCAATTTCACATGCTCCAGGGCTGTGTCACCCTCTCATGGTTATTAGGTACAGATGAACAGTACCCAAAGCCTAAGGAATGACCCAGACAACAAGTGGGAAAGAGAAGTGCACTTCCAGGTCACAAATAAAACCAACAGAAAAACCTGAAAGTCCTGGCTCAATACTCCATGTCTTGAATCCCTGATGAGCTCCCTGCCTTTCTCCCTCCCACTATATACTGCACTTCTCACGTTGCTATGTAAGAGTGCACCACTCTCACCTCAATAACATTGGAGACAAGGTATGGCAGGGTTTTGTTCACTTTGATCTTCTCACTGTTCTCTTTGATCTTGTCTTTCATGGCCTGGAGCTCGTGGGTCACTCTCAGTACCTCACTCTTCATGATCTGCAATTGGTACACAGAAGAAAGAAAAAGGAATAGTATCAGACGACTAAGGCAAGATAAAATTAATACACTATTCCAAAAGCAAACAGTTACAGAAATCTAAGTCTGAGGAATAAAGGGGAATGTAATACAAAAAAAACCAAAGCCAGCAAATTAGCCAAGATTTGTTAGGACTCAAGGCTACACAGTCCATTCTGGTCTCTAACTAATCAATAACCCCAAATAATTTTTTCCCAGTGTCACTTGGTAGCTTTAGCCTAATCAATGCAACGGCTTACAGGGCTGCAATGTGACCTATATAGCAATATGGCTCAGATACGGCAACTGTGGTTTGGTTGTGATATTTTAATATCTACAGATACACAGGTAACTACATATACACACCTATTTTAGTTATGTTTTGCAAGGGGGTTGGAACTAGATGATCTTTAAGGTCCCTTGCAACCCAAACCATTCTATGATTCAGCCTGGAGAAGTGAGGGCTCCAGGGAGACCTCATGGTGGCCTTTCTGTATTTAAAGGTGTCTCGTAAGAAAACTGGGGACAGAATTTTTAGTAAGACCTGTTGCAATAGGACAAGGGGTAAGGGTTTTAAACTTAAAGAGGGTAAATTGACACTAGATACAAGGAAGAATTTTTTTACAATAAGGATAGTAAAACACTGCAACAGGTTGCCCAGGGAAGTGGTAGATGCCCCATCCCTGGAAACATTCAAGACCAGGCTGGACAGGGCTCTGAGCAACCTGCTCTAGTTAAAGACATCCCTGCTTGCTGCAGGGGTTGGCCTTCCAACCCAAACTATTCTATGATTCTATGACCCTACTAACTATAAGGGAAAAAAGCCTCTTAAGAGAGTAAGTTCTGTACTCCCCATCCAACAGTGAGTACATTTACACCCAACGCTAATGTACCCAACACAGGTGTCTGCAGTGCTGTCTGACTGACACCAACAGGCCTTCTCCTCCCTTTCCTGGTTAGTCATACAGTGTGCAAACACACAGTTTGTGATCCCCACTGAAGTGGCTGGAGCACCAAGAGCTCTCAGGAGAACTGGTCACACCTAAATTGGTGTCTGTGATTCTGTTCAATTGAGAAATCCACTCTTCACTAAGAAACTATGTTTTTAAAAGTCTTTGTGCCTAAGCATCATACTGTGCTACTATAACACATTCACAGGACAGAACTGTTACAGGAGCCAATACAGAATCTATGTATATAGATATATATCTATATGTCTATAAATAAAAATGAAAAAAAACCGTAATAAATTTGATTTAATAAAACATAGCCTAGAAAACATTCCAGGAAAACTGCCTGAAGGGAAGGTTCTGACAAAAATTTTGCAATTATAATGCTCTAACTATAAAATGAAGAAGGCTACTTCTACTCTTTACTGTATTCTGCAATTTAAAAATAAGACACATATTTACCTTAACTGTTTTTAAAGAATAATAAAGAATAACTTTAAAGTGAGTCAGAATTACTTGTGGAGCCTGAAGCAGTATAGGATGAAGATACTCTAGCATTTATGAAATCTTTTATCTCAATACTGCTAACACTGGGCAACAAACTTATTCTAAATTTGTAAGTGCTCTTTTATGCAACACGTGTCTATCTTGAGAGAGGTCTATCTGCTTAACATCTTCATGAATGAACAAGCAAGAGGATGGACTGTTTTCTCATCATGTTTGCAGATGACACCAAATTGGGGGGGCACAGTCTCTGTGTTCAAGGGCAGAGCTGCCACACAGAAACCTTACAAAATACGAGGACACATGCAAAGCCCTGCACCAGGCAGGGAAGTGCACCTTGCAATGACACATGCTGGTGACTGTCTGGCTGAGAAATGGCCCTGGGGTCTCCATAAGACAATAAACTGAACAGGAGGCAGTAATGTGCCCTGACAGCAAGGGTGGCAAACTGCATCCTGGGCTGTACTAGCAGGACTGTAGGCAGTAGATGGAGGGAAGTGTTCAGTCCCCTTTTATTCAGCACTTTTAGATCCTACTTGAGCACTCGGTCCAGTTTTGCCACCCCCCCCCCTCCCCCCATACAGCAAAGACATTGATAAACCGGACTGAGTTCAGCATGGGGGCCACCAAGGTGGCTGGGGGCCGGAGCACGGGCCCTGTGAGAAACAGCTGAGGGAACGGGGTTTGTTCAGGTGGAGAACAGAACCTCTGGGGAAGGAAAAAAGAAAGTTCAGTGAAAAAGACTGAACCAGACACTTCACAGGAGTACACAATGGGCAGATGAAATAACAAAGACTGAAACAGGAGAGGCTCGGCCTGTATGCAAAGCATATCTTTATCCCCACGAGGTCTGTCAAGCAGTAGTACTGAACACCCTGAGAAGAGGTGCAATATCTGTCTTTAGAGGCTTTCAAGATCCAACCGGATAAAGCCCTGAGTAGCCTGGGTTATGGCTGACCCTGTTTTGAGAAGGAGTTTGGCCTGGAGGTCTGTTCATGTCCCTTCCAACCTGAATTACCCAATGATCCTACCTGACTCAGGCCACAGAACAGAGTTCCCCGTCCCCTGTGCCTAGGAGGCAGGGAGGGCCTGTGTAACTTCAGCTAAAGCATCCATGGCTGCATCGAACAACCGCCCCCTCAGCTTCCTCGGACCCATGCTCTTCCAGTGCTTCTTCCCTACCTTCACGGCTCAGTATTCCTCAATCTGCCGTTCTCAATTCAGTTAACCGTGTTTAATTTTTTGCTGTCCCCGTGGCTGTGCTAACCCGCCTGCCCCGAACACCAGCAACACAGAGCTCCCAACGGAGGGCGGCCCGGCCCGGCCCGGCGCGGCCCCCGCCGCTACCTTGATCTCGCTGTCGAGGAGGCGGGTGCGCTGCACGATCTCCTCCGTGGACATCTTCAGCACCTCCTCGCCGACGCCGTCCTGCGGGGGCACAACGGCAGCGTCACCCTCGGCCCTGTCCGCGCCTCGCCCCGGCCCCGCCGCCCCCGCCCCCGGCCCCTCACGGCCCCGGCCCCTCACCTCCGACTCATCCCACACCGACGCCATGTTTCCGCCGGCCAGCGGGCGCGCACACGCGCGCGGCGGGTTCGGAGCGGCAGATTCCGCACTGCGGATTCCCGGCGGCGCAGGGCGGGGGGCAGCGGGACGGGCGGGACGCGCCGCCCGGGGGTTCCGCGCACCCTCCTCTCGCCCGGCGCTGCCGCCGCCGCCCCAATCGCGGCCCCCGCCGCCCGCGGCCGTGGCGAATCTGCCGGCGGGGCGGGGAGCGGCCGGTGGGTCACGTGCTGCCCCCAAACCTGCTGAGTGATGGCGGCGCCGCCATCGCGGGGCGGGGCGGGGCGGGGCGGGGCGGGGCGGGGCGGGGCGGGGCGGGGCGGGGCGGGGCGGGGCGAGGGCGGTGCCCGGGGCCCGGAGCTCGGCGGTGGAGGCGGACGGGGCGGTCTCTGGGAGAAATCCTTTATTACAGTCAGTGCCCGTACACAGCAGCGAGGGAGAAGGGAGCGGGGCTGAGCTGAATCAGTCGGCCCCGCGCAGAGAAGGCCCAGGAGGCCCCCGCCAGGCACAGCCTGAGGGGGCCAGGGAGCGGCTCCGTCAGTCCCTGGCCGAGCCCCGCGGGCGGTCAGACGTAGCCGGGCTTCACCGACAAGCGGCGGCAGTTGGGGCAGCCGCGGGTCCCGTTGGTCTGGAGGCACCTGCAACGGGAGGAGGTCGGGTCGGGAGGGGCTCTCCGCGGCCGGAGGCTCCCCTAGGGCCGCTCCACGGCTGTTGTACACCACAAAGCTGTTCCCCGTGGGCCCTCCCGCCACGGACAGAGATTGGATCTCTTTCCCATTCCTTCCACGGAGGCACTTCCGCAGGTTTCTCTACAAAAGTTTGCTCCTGTACTGCTGGAGACAAGCCCACAGAGCTCATCGGGCCTGTCTCACTGCCCAGTAGTTTGATCCTAATTCTGGTGTCAGTGTGAGACTTTGGTTTTAAATTCTTGGTTTTCAGATCAGTGCGTTTTGTAACACTCGTTTCTTCTACAATAAAATGATGGTACCGCTAACTTCTTTCATGGCAGTAGCATGATAATAGGCTGAACAGCTTCTTCACCTCTGTGTGTCACTAGCCAAGGAAGAAAGTGAGGGGACTTGGGAAAGATCCATACTGTCCCTGGGAGCGAAGAACTGATTCCCCAGGTGGAATCAAATACGAATCTGTGAACTGGGCTGACCACGTACAAAGTGAGGACATCAGTGAAAAATCATTTAGAGGACAGAAGTGGGAGTGTGATGGGTATGATGGCTGAATCTCACCCTCCAAGGTCGTGAGACTCTTAGCACTGCAATGGGATCCTGCAAGGCAGGATCAAGACAAAGGTAAGCGGGTAATCAAGACAAAGACCTGGGGAACAGTATGCATAGGACTACTCTGGGCATAAGCAGCTCTTTCCTATGACTAATGTCATGACAATAATATTTAGTACTTCCAGCTAATTACTTCAAGTGGAAGAAGTGGGAGCAAGGTAGTGCCTGGAGCTGGTTATTCTTCTCTCCGATGGACTCTCCACACATGCCACAGTACAGCTCCATCTCCTCCACACATTCATGGAACTTCACTACGTGGTCACGCAATTCTCTCTGCTGCTCCTTTGTGCGATAGATCTTTTCACACAGGCAGTGGAGCTTCAGCAGGCCAAGCTGCATGTGAAGGACAGAAACATAAAAGTGAACAAAGACCAGAAACAGGAGTGGGAATGTTACAGCACCATCAGCCAGCTGGAGAAACATCAACAGGTCTCAACACTTCCTGCCATTAACCCTTCTTCTTTGTGTCACAAAAGGTAACACCAAGATTTGAGACACTCAGCAGCTCTTCCACTCATAGTTTCCCTGAGCCACCCATGACATACAATGTATTTCACTTTCCTTTGCCTCCAGCCAGCCCACAGTTCAGCAGCTGCTCAGGGTAAAAATGTTTTTTAAGAAGAGACCTCTAATCCTCTAGTTCTCTATTTCATACCCCATTTTCGCTGCTTCCCATTCCCCTTTGTCTATCCCATTGTGACTCCTCAGTCACTTTTCAGACTTGGATACTGATGATAATCTGTGCAACTGCCCACAACCAAACACTTCATGACAAAGCAAATCTCAGGCACTCACTGGTTAATAGGAATGCTAATGAGCAATAACAAGTCTGGGTACTTCAATGTTTGACTTATATTGCCTGACACAAGACTATGAACAGTGCTGTAAAGAAGCTCTAGGATCCTACCTTGTTCCCTAGTCCCTCTGCCAGCTCCTGTGCCTTTTCAATGCTTTCCAGAGCCTGTGAATGGAGAGCACTTGTTGTTAGTTCTCAGTCAAATATATAAAAAACAGGCTCGTATTAATGTCCTATGAGAACTACTAAAAAAAAAGCTAAAGACATACAGAGTAAAATTTGAATAAACAAGTATTCACTGCAACCCTGGAGAATCAAGAAAGCTTTCTGGCAGATTTCCCTTCCCTCCCAAAAGTTAATCCATGAGAAAAGGTTGGTTTCTGAAAGACCATAAGTAATGCAGGAGCTACATTTCTGTTCCAGACACACAGTGTCAATGTTGGCAGAGGCTGGTCCCCAAGCAGAGAGAATACAGACTGATTTAAACTCAGTCCCACATGCTCATTGGGGCTGGGATGGAGCACAAGCAAAGCAAGCCTTGTCCCTATCCTACCTTGCAGGCTCAGTAATTGTTGGGCAACTCCAATTTCACTTGTACAAGAGGTGAGGAAAGGGACTACCAGCACCAATACACCACACTCATCCATTCTTTCCCTGCTGTTCATATATCCACCTTGCCTCACTTACACAGGGTGTGATGTAGGAGTGTTCAGCCATCCATATTTTGAATCTGAAGGAAGTACTTAGCATAGCAGCTGTCATACCAAATGAGTCCCTGCTTTCCCCTAGATGTCACAGTGTTCCTTGCTGTTCTGGTAATTAGTCTCTCTTTTCCAGAACTATTGAGATCTGCTTCCTTTTTGTCCAGGGGGAAGAAGAGGTCTCCCTTGTGATGCAGTAGTTTTCAGGAGGAACATTATAAAATTTCTACCCTATAATTTGGCATTACTGCTATTGTAGGAGGAGAGGACCAGATGAGATGCGAAAATGCACTGTGAATGCAGAAGGAGATGGCATTAGACCTGTGGTGGCAGCAACAGCCTAGGATAAGGAAATGGTAGAAGAGGGAAGCAGGAACTGGAGGCTAGCAGGAAGAACATAACTAAGAACTGTGCTTAGGAAGTCTGAGTGTGTGCTGGAAACTCCTGAATTTGATTCAGGAAGAATCAAAGTGAAGCATCAAAGTGGGTAGGGGAAGAGATGTTGACAAGTCCAGGGGACAGTTTGTCTTGGACAGGAATATAAGACTGCACAAGAACGGGGGCAAGCAAGCTGGGAGCAGCCTGGAAGGATCTGCAATAGCATTGATTACATGCAACTGAAACGGACTAACTGGCCAAAGAGACTGTGAAGATGGAGGAAGCTAGGACAAAAACAGGGAATCTGCAAGTGCAAAGTTAGCAAATTGCTTTATTAAGTAACTGATATAGGGATGAGTAGCATGAGAAATGGAAACTGGGACTGGCAAGTTGAAGAACAGGCTTTGGTGAATATTTAGGGATGTGATGTCTAAGGAGGTCACATTTGATCAACAGACATAAGGTCCCTGACCCAGCAGGGCAGACTGCCCTCTATGCCTGGAACAGAATAAAAGATTCCTCCACTTTCTTCTTCTGTGGGATTTGGTGATATTAGAATTCTGTGCAAAGCTGTCATCGTGTTCTCACAAGTGAGAGCTGCTTGGTATCAGAGGCTGACAGTGGCTGGAGATAGAATCAGTGAATGTAAGGGTTTGATGAGTGCTCTGAATATTCTCTTGTGCAGAGGCCTACCTGCTGTGTCCTGTCCCGTTCTTTTGACACTGAGCAAACTTTTCACGTCCACAGTTTCTTCTTCCATTGCTAACAAACGTTGTGTTTACTTACTGAGATTGCACAGTGTGTCTCACCCAACTCATTCCCTGATGGAGGCACTCAGATGCTGACAGCACCCTGAACTTGTCTATTCTGACAGACATATACTGGACATCCTGATATCTGGAATGCTTCATTTAAGCTAAAATTCTTGGTGTCTCAGTATGAGTGATAAGAGTGAATCTTCATCATGTTTAGACCCAACCAGCATCTTGATGTGGCACTGTGCAGGAACTCCAGGTTGTTCAGAGCTAGTTCAGGGCTAACCTTTGAGCATTTCATTCTGTGGCCAAGTAATGTTCCTGCTGTGCAATGTGTGCATCTAAGTGCAGTCTGGACTTCAATACACATACACACTGCCTAAGCATTTTCAAAATAAGTAACTTCACCCCCTTGTTCGATATTGACTGGCTGTCTATCCCCAAATAACTTCCTGCTCTCATTTCTGTTTCACATCAGAGTTTATAGACCTTCAAAATTTCTCCAGGAATTTTATGCCACATTTGCCTGCAAAGCACATGGTGGAGCTGTAGAGCTGTCTAAACATCACTAGCACATCAATGAGCTTAGTCATACAACTAAAAAGTAGGCAGGGGAATCTATTTCAGAGCATAAGGCTTCCTTCCTCCAGTGCTGCTTTCTCAGTGTAGAGCTTAAAAGTCATCAGGATTGACTAATGAGGCAATTCTGTAACTTAGCAGTCTGACTCAGAATGGATGTTCCTACCATTAGTAACAAATTCCTGTCTGAGAGAGACCATTCAGAGAAACATATCTGTACAAGCACAGACCCTGTTGGTAGAACCAAGGTGGGGGTACAGGTCTCTTCTGAACTGTACCCTCATCAAAGTGCAGTACAAGACTGTTCTAATCTTGTCTAACAAACTTCTGTAGAAACAAGTTTGTAACTGACCTTGTCCAGCTCCTTTTGAATCATCCAGCACTTAGTCACTCCTAGCAGCACCTGGATCAGGCCCAGGCGGTTTCCAATCTCTGTCATGATGCTCATGGAAGAATCATAACGAGGGAAGGCTGTCTGCAGAAGCAGGGAGGAAAACACATGTTTTGCTATGGTCTGCTTTTCATGCCCTCTTGCTATTCCCTCTATCCTTCCTGGCAGGAAAGAGCTGTACCTGCACGTCTCTGCGACTGCGATGGATATCTGCAAAGCAGAGCAGACACAGTGCTTGCAGCGGCCGGTCACCATGCTGCAGGGCAATCTTCATGGACTCCTGAAAGAAATTGCCTCTGATCAGTAGAAGAGCTTGGTCCTGGTTCAAAACAGCAAGGCTGGGACTCTGCACTTTCGCCACTGAAAGATCAGCTTCAAAGAAATGGCACCATCTTTTAAGGCAAGGGAAGTCTTTTTTGTATGTTCCTAACCAAGGGCCATTCACAGACCCAAATTTTGAAGCCCCTTGGGCTACAGAAACCACAGCTCTAAGATTGGAAGGCAGCAGGAGGATCTACAGTCACATGTATCTTGCCATGGTATCTCTGTTGCTCCCCGTCCTGTGGCAAGATCCCCTGGCAGAGCCCCCGCCAGCTCTGTGGCTGCCCGCACCCTGTACCTCACAGCAATCCATGGCATCTGCCAGGCGCCCCAGCTTCCGATAGGCCACGGCCATGTGGTACTGGCTCATGGCACGGTACTTCAGGCTCCAGCCCTTCCCGTAATCATTCACCAGTTCAGCGGCTTTACATGGGAAGAACAAGGCTTTCTCGTAGTCCTGTAAGGCAGACAAGCACACAGACAGCAGTCACAGCAAAAATAAAGCAAAAAGGAAAGAAGAAAAAAGTCCAACTATTTTTGATTTACTAACATTGCAAAAGCTACCAGATTTCTGTACATCTTTAAACTCGTGCTGTTCCTCTTCCACACACAGTATTTTGGTGGATATCGAACTGTGAAAGGCGGAATTGCCGTATACTGAATTCATATTATTCTCTGGGTTTAGGACACTGGGTCAATGACCCAGCAAATGAATTTTATGTAGTATGCCATTAACTTTATTCTGCAGGACCCATTTACCCTCCTCTATAAGCAAAGGCTGAAAACTTTCTTTGCTCTTGCGTCATCTCTGCTTGTAACATCTACATGGAGCCTTCATTTTCTCCATACGGTGAGTTGGGTTCTCCAAGAAACTCATTATCCATCATTGCAGGAAATAGGAACTAAGAATCATGGCCTCATCAAATTCACAAAAAAGGAGTAATACATTTTCATTTTTAAGCATTTTCTTTTGCATTAAAAGCATGTTAGAAATAAATCTTATTTTACAATAATTATGTAAAACTTATCTAAATATCTAAAACTGTAAGTTATATGAGACTGCAGAAGTGAAAAAGTCCTCATATTTTTTAAATTCTCCACAATGCACAAAGGAAACCCCAACTCCTCAAGTTTCCTTTCTCCCTTCTTATTTCACACCTGAAAAGTATCCAGCACAATGTTATTTTCTTTATTTTTGGTCTCCACACTTCACGTGATGAGTCTTCTATGAGTGACAAAATCAAGACTTGGTGAGAAAAACGTATTTGTTGCTGTTTGTACTAGAAGTTAGAACTGGCAAATCAGCCCTGTGCTCAATCCCTGCTCAATCCCTGGTTTTACCTACAGCTGCTTCCTGGCAACTATTTGCCTGCAATAGCGGTAGAAATAAAGAATCCATGAGTTCTGGATGCCAGCCCTGTGTCTCTGATGTGATCTTCTTTGAAGCTAAGTTTGATCTTTTCAATGCACATATTCACAGCTGCTTCTGCTGTGCTGTGTAAACATGACACTAATCCTCCCATCCTTACTGTGGAGGAGAGTACTCCATTCGGATTTTACAAAGGGATTTTAGCTTACAGTGCTCTCTCAGTCCTTCACTTCCAATAGGAAAGACAGGCTGAAATTCACATGATTTCCAATGCTTTCCTGAATCTGTGGGACAATTGCCCTTCTGTCCCTTAGGTTACTGTACCTTTATCTGGGTATAGAAGTTCCCGAGGCTGCAGCAGACTCGACATTCCAGCATCTTGTCATCGTTGTTGTGTGCGTAGCGTAAAGCTTTCTCAAAGCACTCCAAAGCCTTCTGGAAAATGCTGAGGCCCAAGAAGGCATTGCCCATGCTGAGGCTCACCTGGCCATTCAGCTGCATGCTCACAGTGGTACCCTGCATATTCAGGCACGTCTTACAGTAAGAGATTGTTTTCTGGAATTCACAGAGTTTCTCATTGCTGCGAGCCAGGTTTAGGTAGCTCTCTGTAAGGAAGTCTGGGTCTTCCAGCTCCCGTGCTGTGTCAATCTGCACCACTGCAAACTTTAAGTAGAGAAGACAGTGTTTACAAAAGTGTGTAGTTTATTTAAATACAGCTCACGACTCACAGAGTAGTGCTCTTCTCCTGTACTGGAGAAGAGGCTCATCTCTGAGCAGGGCAGACAAGGCCATCAGCACATGGAGAAGCATCATATGCACTGAGCAGTTAATCTGGTGGTTTAAAAGGCCTATGGAGACTCTGAAGAAACCTCTCCCTCTCTCCACACAGTCTCAGGGTGGGGAAGATGAACTAGGCTGGCAGTTAGGGGAAAAAAAGCTGTTAAATGGCCCTAAAGAGAAGCAGGTGAAGCAGGAAACATCTATCACAATGCAATTCAGTTTTCTTTCACTCTGTGTAATGTATCCCACTTTTTCTGGAATTCCTAAGCTATTAAAGTACTCTGTTAATAGAAGAAAGTAAGCTACTTCTTTAATGATTTTTTTTACTAATAAATTGCAGTCTTGATCTTGACACTTCTAGTTCTATAACCTCCAGGATTTGTTGCATACTGTTCTCTTAAATGAAGTCTCTTTCTTTCAGGCAGCAGACCCTTCTAAGCAGTTACTCTAATGTTTTGTGATGGACCAAGCACACTGCTGGCTTGAATTAGTATCAGTAGCAAAGGTAAATAGTTAGCAATTTTCATTAGTCATTATCACTTAGGATTATGGATAGCAAATTCCAAGGGAATCAATTACTTCCTTTTTTGTATAGTGGCTACATGTAATAATTTAAGCTTCTAGAACATTTTACATTCTTTGGAAACAAAAAAAAGCAAAACCCCCAAACCTCACCAACCATAAATTGTGTATGTTTGGTTTGTATTATCTTCCCAGCTTCCTTAACAGTATAGGAAAGGTGCTGTGTGGACTCAGTGATGTGCACTAGCTCACGCTTTCTCACATTCCCTTAACTTTGCACAAGTCCTTCATTATTTCCTGGTTGCCACAGCCTCTTTTCTTGATATGAAGTAATTTTTCCTCTCCAAAAGAGGTTGAGCATCACAACCCTTCTTAAATCACTTTTTATTTCATGCCTTTATTTCTGACCCCTTTTCTCCTGTTATTTCCTCTCTCAATGGCTTATTGCTAAAGTTCTCCTTTCTCTATCTTTGATCACTTGCTGTATAAAATCTTTAGTTTGAATGAAGACATTTTTCCTTCCTAATACTGTGAAGAACAAAAATTCACCTACTCTGATCCCACTTTCTGATCTCTTCTCAGATAACAAATTAATGTTCAGGTATACTAAGCTCACTCCTTTGCCTTTTTTTTCCCCCCATGAAGTCTTCAATATTTCCTTCAGGTACCTACATCTTACCTTTTTTTCTTCTTTCTTCCCCAATCATTTTGTTGTTTTTGCCACCACTTAATTTCATACCTCTTAACAGAATTGTTTGTCTTCAAATGTTTTCCAAGTGTATTAATACCTCTCTTCTTCATCCTAAGTATTTGGTTTCAATATAGGGCTTTGACAAGTGGATGGGCTTACGACTAAGATGTGCCCCTCTCCCCCGTCCAGTTCCAAACAGAGCTACCAAAAACTTTTCAATGAGATGTAGACATCCCCTTCACATTTTGTTCTAAATGCTGAATGATAACCAGTCTAGTTAGAGGCATCCCAAAACATCAGGACAAGAATATTAAAGCCCTTTAGTAAGACCCTATTTCAGGCTGGGATAGTTTCTTAAGACTATTACAACACCCTCTTGCCTTGTCTTACAGATTCTTGAGTTGCCCTCCCAAATGCTGCCTGCTGCTCTCTATATACATCCTGTTACTTCTCAGATCCACACACCAGCTTCTTTTTGTTCATTTAATTAAAGTGTTTATCCTCATGCACTTGAAATGTAACTTCAGCTGCTTTTTACCACTCTTCCATCAAGCCCCATATCCTTCTTTCTTTCTTCTATGCTGTCCTGACAACTGGGAGCTGCTCTCTGAACTCAACTGTGAGACACCTGGTATGTCTCAATTACCTCATCAAAACATCATCTTCTTTTCCTTCTTAATCAGCCCCCTTGCAAATAATTGTAATTAAAAAACCCCAATATCAGATCTGTATTAGATATCAGCCAGAAGCTGAACAAGGTAACAGACATGTCTCCACAAGATTGGTACTTGTTCTACAGAATTCACTTGGAGTTCTCCTTTTATGCTGACATTCACACTGTAAACAGCTTGTAGTGGACAAAGGCCTTGTTGTCATACCTTTTCCTGAAGCCTGATAACATGGTGTGCCTGTATGTGGGAAATAATCAAGAAAAGTTCCCATGATTAACTGGAGAACTTAAATAAGCCAGGAATCCTGGCGAACCAGACCCAGTTAAAAATCGTATTCTGTGTATCTTGTGGGCTGCAGCTCTTGGTGAGCACAGTGCTAACAGCAGCCCAGAACATGCTCTCAATAGCTGGTATTTTCTGTTATACACAAATACCCCCCCGCCCCCTTTCAGCCACGTTCTCCAGCCACGTTCCATAGTGGGTGCGACACAATGGCATGCATTCATCTCCAGTTCACCTTACCTTCAGCATGTCTTTGTATCTGCCCATCTCTGCATGAGCAGTGATGAGGCAACCCAAAACCCGAAACCTGCCAGCAGGATCCGCAGACTTCTCCAAAACCCTCATCCAGACTCGCAGGGCCTTTTCGGTCTGATTAGACTGGTAAAGATGGAGTCCTTTTTCTATCTGTTGCTTTGTCTGGTCCTGACCCATCGCCCATGGATTAAAAAGCCTCATACACTAACCTCTAAGGATAGCAAAAAGGACGTGCTTACAAGAGAACACAACGCCCCACTAGAAGAGGGCAAGTTGTGTGCTCAGAAGGCCTGGAGCCGTAAAAGCCCAGCCATGTCAGGGGGCTGGAGCTGTGGTAGGCAATGGCAAGAAGTGTGCTCAGCACTGAAGGCAGAATCCCAAATCCACTAGGCAAACATCTGGCTTGCTAGGGCTCCATCAGTGCATTCGTCTGTCCAATCACCTAAACAAAGAGGAAAAGCACAACAGGGAGAGAAGGAGAAAAATCTCAAGCCACAGGAGTGAAACTCAATCTCAACAGCCAGTGCTGCTCTCCTCCCCATTGGCTGCAGCTGCTCCTGCCAGTCCAGCTCACGTGGCTCCCAGGAATTCTAGTCAGGCTCCCCAGCTCCCAAGGTCACGGTGCCAACTGCCCACCCCTGCCCGCCAGTATGCAGCTTATAAATACCCCAGGGAGACACAATCGGTTGCAGTCACAGCCTCGGGATGCCTCAGCTGTCTCTTTCCTCTCTCTCTGGTCATCCCCTTAGACAAGCACTGCTGGTGGGGGGGTAGCTTGGGAGGGAGCAGACTCAGGTGGAATCGTAGCTTTAGGAACAATACATGCCTTAAAAAGTCAGGTGTGAACAAGGCAACTTCAGTGTGTACACACGTGCAGTGTTACACTTGCAACAATGTACTTGATACTTTGCTAGGCACAAAATTCAGCCTCCCTTTTGAGGACCTCAGCTGGCATCATGAACTGTTTTTGTGGACATAGGTCAGCTCTGTCACAGGTTTGCTGCAAATACACCGCTGACTTCCTAATTTTAGGGACAAGAAGCTAATCATCCTGAAAACCTTGGTTCTTGACTGAATGTTGCTCCCTGCCATCAGATGCCTGTGGCAATCCTCCAAAAGTTTCCAACAGAAGTTGTCAAAGGCACAACTTAAGTTCTGCATCCAGAACTTGCTGATCTTTTATGATGAATAACAATAAAGACACAGAACAACAGATATCTGCACTTTTTGGTTGCAGGAGAGAAGTGTTAGCCCCATTAAAAGATAGCTTTATGTCTCCCACACTCTGTTGAAAAAATCAGATTGGTTCATCTAGGAGTCAAGTTTCATACTCTCACCAATGTGCTGTGTTTTTAATGTTTTTAGTGCAGCCTTAGTGGTCTAGAGATTTATTCTGTCCTTCCTAAGAAGATACACCAAACATGGGAGGAGGGGGGCAGGTGGAGAATGCTACAGGGATATCTAATGTTTTTCAGATACAGAAGTTCCAAGTTTTGTGATCCTTTTCCTGAGCAAAGGGAAGCAATTAAAATTTGAAGTTTTAACAGACCCGCCTGCAAAAGCAGTCATGTCTCCAGCTGCCTCCCTGCTTCTAGGTGAATTTGGTGGCAGTTCTTCCCCAAGCAAAGGTAAATTCCTACAGAATCACCTCAAAGGGTACCAATCAGACCATCCTGGTCTGTGTCAACAAAAACCCAAGGGAGCCTTCCTGAGGTAATAAATATCCTTAAGGAGAGCAGGACACAAAATAAGCAACAACAGTCTACCCAGAGGCTTTACATCATAGCAGTCATGATCTTAAGAGATTACATCTGTACCTTTATCCAAAATTCCCTCAGACAAATATTTCAAAAAGAAAAGCACTTTAAATTGTAGAAGAGTTTTGCTACAGTAAGACCAATTCTCTTTTGGGAGCTCATATACACTATGATATTTACATTATTTAATTTAGCTTTGTTTTTCCAAGACAGATGATGTGGTAGATGATGTTTCAGCATAGACTGTGTACTCTCAAACTCTGGATGTAGGAACTATGGAAAAATCTATGGATGTGCAAAAATCCCTTCAGCAGCACTGTTAAAATTATTAGCTAGGTACTTTATAGATTTTAGAAATTCCAAAGAAGTCTGATTTGGAACTTTAAAAAAAATCTCTCCTCCTTGCAGTAATTCTTATATGTCTCTCTGGGTGTAGGTGCTGGGATGGAAACAAGATGCAGAAGGAAATCCCCTTTCAATCCCCATGGAAACCATTGATAATGGTGAGGCCATTCAGATTTCTAGACTTGAAGAAGTTTGCAGGCCAGGAAAGCAGAATCAAGCCAGGATTCAAGAATGGGGAAAACAAAAACTGTGTAATTCTTGGAAGATCAGACTACTTTGCAAAATTAACCTTCCACAAGAGACCTGCCTGTAACTCAAACTCATCCTGAGATTCTTTTGGACTTCTTCAGCAAAACACTGCTCCCTTCCCCACACAGCATAGCCAAAGTGAAAAGAGGGTGCCTTGCAGCCTGACAAAAGCCATCTAACACGAAATGATCTGCCCTGCATTTTGTTAACCTCACTTTACCTCCTTGCTTTTGAGCACTATGAAACAGTGCTTACGGTCTTAGGAATCAACTCGCAACTCAGCTGTTGAGATAAAAACACCCTAGTAAAGTAAGGACTAAATCCATCAAGTTCAAACCAGTCATTTTCAAAAAAGGAGGAATGTGCTCTGATACGGAACATACCACTCTGAGCCCAGTTGCAGCTGCCTAAATAAGGAGGGATAAAAGATCAACACTGACTGCCTGTACTACTTCAAAAAAAGCAATGGCATCCGTCTGTGCCTCAAGACAGCTCTAATTCATACATGATTCAGGTACAGTTTCTACAGTAAACAATCCGCAGTTTCTTCTCAGGAACTGCAAATAAATGAGCCTGAATGGTGCTTGGCAACATCAAATTAGGGAATCTTACCTGTCATGCAGCAGAGCTACACATGCCGTGTGGCTCATCACGCACTCGCTTCTTCAGAGTGACCACACTGACCTGCTTCTCCTCTTCCCCACAGCTCTTCATAATGCCCTCGGTGACTCCTGGCCGTATGAAGAGAGTGGAATATGGCTGGTAAAGTCAGGAAGACTGGAGTCAAAACAAGTAGTGAAAGGTGGAGGTGGATGTGAAGAGGAAAAAGGTTTCTCCTAAAACATTCAGCATCAGGATTTCATCTACAGCTTCGTGTATTTCCTACTAATGCTGATAAATATCACAACTCATGTGAAAATGCTGATTAATTTCAGAGATTAATACACTGGCTCTTAGGTGTAGTTTGATTGTGTACTGATAGGTGGTGGCCTTTTAAATTAAAGGAAATGCTTTCCAAAAAGCACAGACCCAAAAGGGATGCAGTGTCAGTTCTGTAAGATGTAGCTGACAAAGCTGTGATTGTGTAAGACAAGGTGACCTTTCTGCACAAGCTGGAATCTTCCATTCTGCCTAAACAAACCCTATTTCTGATTCAATTGTTTCTCTCCATCCTTCGCCTCAAGTTGTATCTGAACTGAAATCCCTCCAGCCTCTCTTCTCAACAGCTGCAAATTAACTGCAGGGATCCCAGCACAGTCTGTAACAGGTGGCTTAGCGCCTCGTGCTGCAATTGGTGCGCTCAGGGCAAGGAATGCAGCACTGAATCCTGATGCTTGCAAATGCTCTCAGATTTACAATCATGTAGGAAGTGATGGGGTGAAACAGAGTATGCCAGATAACACAGGAAAAGGACATGGAGGAGAAACACAGCTGCCCTAAAAATGCTTGCAAGTCTCCAAGATGCAAGACAGCAGAAGGAAGGAATAATGTAATGGAATTTTAGGAGCTTTCAGAAATGTGGCAAAATCATGGCCATTGTGGTACTTTCCTTCTGAGAGAGGCAATATTCGTGTCAAACTTGTGGCAGGTTTCTAAATGAATTATGCTTTGCCTACGCCAAATACTTTTTATTAATTTGAAATGAGTTGTAAAGATATCTTAGTTCTAAGACCAAAGCAGGTAGCCTTTGCTTATCACTAGTAAGTAATCCACATCCATTCAGGGTTTCCCGGTGTAATACATCCAGGACCAGGAGCACTGGGGCTGCAGATACCTTGATGCAGACAGATTCAGCAAGCTTGGCTGTGTTCCTGGAAGGGGAAGGAGGCAGTGGCAAGTATGGGGCTCATGAGAGCGGCATCAGCTGGTGCCTCTCTAATCCCACACAGCAGCACGCACTTACGCTGCTCCTGCAGAGGAGCTGCTGTTATGCCCAAGGTATTGAGCCCTTGAAACACTCTGAAGCACAAGTGCATGGACAGCCAAGTGGCTACATGGCACCAGTTCTGTGAGGCTGGATATGCCTACTCCTCACTCCCAAGTGTTGCACGTATTTGCATTATCCAAGATCCTCAGCTTTTCCATATCTAAAGGGGACTTGACTGTCCAATGATACAAAATGGAGGTACATCAACCAGAAAACCTTTTCCATTTCTACTCAAAGTAGCTCAGGACTTGACTGTCAAATGATACAAAATGGAGGTACATCAACCAGAAAACCTTTTCCATTTCTACTCAAAGTAGCTCATCTGCACAGAAGTAAAAATCCAAGGTGATACTGTACATGCAGAGCAAGTGGTATTGGGCCATGAAAATTTTTGTGGCTCACAGCTAAGAAACTGGAAAATAGTTCTCTCATCTCCATCTTCTCACACTTGGACCCAGAAAGAACCTCAAGTTTAAGACACAAATACAACACACAAGGACTCTTCTCAAACAGTTTAATAGCAAATAAACAAAGGAAGGTACCACACTTGGCATATACAAAATGACTTGTTGTCGGTGTGTCTGTGCAATTAAAACAGCTTTAAGTTGCCCTTTGGGACAAAAAGAAAAAAAAACACACACACAAAAGGAAGAAAATTCCTTTAACACATACTCGCTTGTTCCAAACTTGTAACAAATCTTTTCATTTTTAAATCCACTACACAAACTCTGTGATCAGATCAGAAAAGCAACACGCGCTCCTCTGCTTTTTAAACCATTAAAGTAAAATCTGTAATTCTCTACAGAGTACAACACAATTTCACACAAAGAGACATTTTGTTTTGCAAATCAAAACAAGAAAAAAAGGAACAGCTCAAACAAGATAAAGAAAAGCATTTCTACGACTGAACCACGACTTCGAGTTGATTAAATCCCGTTAACTGCAGAACAGACTCTACATTTGGTCATAGTGGCAATTTGTTTTCTCGTCACATTGTGAATCACTTTACATTGTTTTCTAGTAGAAAAGGCAAAAAACTGTACAAAACCCCTAGTGTTAAATACAATGTTTGTACCAATAAAAAAGCCCACAGGTTTGTCTCCAAAATGTAAATTTTCTTTTTAAATTATTCACAAAAAGCAGCCAAAAATCAGAAAGGCAGCTGCTGCTCCACTGTCTCAAATCCATTAAAACCACCACAGAACAATTAAAACAACCAAAGGAAGAAAAGGAAAGAAGAAAGGAAAGAAACACCCAACATTTGGCATTTTGGTTTTCTTCAGATATTTTTCCACAGGTTTCCCCAAGGTTCCTTACGGAACCAAGCGCACACGTACAGAAACGTACTGGCAGTTCCTCCATACACTGCAGGGTATCAGTGCCTCCCGGCACAGCCCTGTGCATTCAGACTGTGGGACTAACAGCAGCCAGCCCCCAACCCTACTTCCCAAATAAGCGAGTCTCTACCCTTTTTCATTCAGCCTCATGATTCACTCCCAGGTACATGTACCATATTCAAATTGCTCTGTTTTGTAAGCAGATTAAGGACTGTCTACACAAGTCTGGTCAATACCTATTGAGAATACAGTATCCTCAACCAACTCAGGAGTAGGATAGAAAACAATCTTTGCATCTTTACGTTATCCTGAACACTGGACAAAATTAGGATTTCTATCCAATCAAACTCTACTTGTTTTCTTAGCAAAAACCCTTCTCCTGGAATTCCATTTCACATTATTTCAACTGTTAAGATACCTACACTAGCTTGCTGCTGCTTCTGACTGAAACTTCATCACAGCACGCACTCTTCAGGTGCCTTCATCTAGAAGCTACTTCCCAGTTTCTACTTGTGCAGATGGTACGTAGGGCAGGGGAAGCCTGCTACCCAGAGAGCAGTAACCTGTTCTAGCTCATCCTGAAGCCAGAAAAACTGCTCAGCTCATTACCCAATTAAAAACTAAACAAAAACTAAAAAATCTCCGCAGAGATTCCCCAGCTAAGGCCCTTGAAAAGAGAGCTGGGGATGGTACCCTGTTCAGGTAACAGCTTCAGAGGCTGTTGTATTGTGCTTGTCATTTGGGAAAAGAGCCAGCAGTTGTTGGACCAGTGTTACAAATGTTTTCTCTGGGATATTTAAAACACTTTAATTCATGAGCTAACCTAGATCCTTCCAGAATCCTGCCACCAAGCTCTGATTGATGGTATTAGATTGGAGCTGGACTTCACAGAAGTGTGCCCTGACTGGTACAAAATGCTTAGTGCTTGAAATGAGCCCTAGCTTCGGATAACTTTGGAAACAGAAATATTGTGAGTTCCCCCACCTTCCTGCTCCAAGCTATCCCCTTCCACCAAAACTTCCAGTAGGGGAACAGTGTAACCAAGCACCCTCAGAGCTTCTGACAGCACTGGAAATGGAGCAAGGTCCAGGTGCTCTGTCAGGCAGACAGTCTAAGTGCACAGGTAGATGCCCTCAGGGGGCTTCTGATCAGATATTTGTCATACCAAAACCACCAATTTAAAGGATACCTTTGAAACCCATTAAATTGCTCAGTTTTTGCACAAACTATAGAAAACAGAGAGGTGAAGGTGATATATACGAGGGTGTGAAGAAAACAGCAGGAAACATGCACAACATTTCTGGGCACTATCTTAGTTTGAAAGATTAAAACAAAAACATCACATTTTGCTGAGGAGATTGTAGTTACAAAAAAACCAAGCATGCCAGAGCTTAACAAAATACAACATCAACTTTGATCAAATTTTCACTGCAGACTGATAATCACACAGGGAAGCAGGGGAAAAAATAAAAATAATAATACTTTTAAAAAAAAAATCAGTAAATGCCAGGGCAAAAATGTAGCTACAATCAGAGGAAAATGTAGTTCAAGTGTTTTCTGTTGATGCCACTTCAAGTCACAAGTTTGAACTCATAAAAACACATGCTGTCTCCTCAAGCACAGAAACCAGATCAGCAAAATGTGACTAGGAAGTCTCCTGAAAGATTGAGTCACACCATATAATTGACTTTTTCTTCAAACTGTGTTTTTAAAACTAAGCACACAGAAAAAACTAAGCCTAGAAAGTGATTGGCTGTATGTTCACAGAAATACAAATACTCCACAAGGTATGCTAGCAAGGCTGCTCTGAAGACAAATTACAAAGAATCAGATTCACAAAATCAAGTGGTTATCTTATGAAGGTCTAGAAAAATAGAAATTCTTTTATATTCAAATGCAAGTTTAAATATTCCCCTTCAGCAGTCTTTCTAGCAAAACCAATTT
The DNA here is from genome assembly GCF_000738735.6 of Corvus cornix cornix. Taxonomy (NCBI): domain Eukaryota; kingdom Metazoa; phylum Chordata; class Aves; order Passeriformes; family Corvidae; genus Corvus; species Corvus cornix. The sequence continues at coordinate 40,095,034 of NC_046335.1, forward strand.
GGCAGCACAAAAAAAAAAAAAAAAAAAAAAAAAAAAAAAAGAAAAAAAAAAAAAGAAAAGAAACATAATAAAAATACACATCAGCATCAAAGGTCAACACAAGGTCAAAGGTGAGAGTTCAAGCATCAGAGAAGCTGAAGAGACAAGGATTTGGACGATGTACTTGAACGCCACATCGACATGCTTTAGGCACAACGATGAACAAACGGCAGGAATCTAGAAAAAAAAACAAACCAGAAAGAGGGAGACCCACTGAGTTACACAGAGCAGTACATCCAAACACGGAGAGAGAGAACAAGAATGGGCACTGTACAATGAGATCTCCTGGGGAAGGGAGTTGACAGGGAAGGGCAGCACATGCCAACGATGGACAAGTAAAAGTCAAAGTACATGAAGGACACCAAGTAAACATCAAACTGCCAGAAACCAAATGGAAGCAGAGGCCTGGATTTCCCTCTCAACACCCAGTGTGTGGAGCATTCCACAGCCTAGTGACACACTGGTTAGCATGCAGTCACCCTGCCCTGTGCCCAGTGTGTCCACTACCTCTGTTTAGAACAGAGTAAGCTCCCTCCCCAGGAGACCGATTCCAAAAAATATGACTCTAGGGCAGACATTTGCCCACAGAGACTGAGACCATGAGAGACAAGACAGAGGACACAAGGGATTCACAGGTGGTCTGACAGTTGAGACTTTTCTTGCATTCTAACATGGGAAGATCTTAGGCAGTAGTAGCCCAGCAAATCCACGTTCTTTCCTTTAGCTATAGTCCCTTCTCATTCCCTAGGAGCCCATGTAACTGGGGATGGGTGATTTGGAAAAGGGGAAAAAAAAAAAGATTATACAAGACAAAAAGCCCACACATCAGAGAAGAATTCCTTAAGACTTGACTGCAAGTTAAGACTTGTCCTAGCTGAGCACTTTTCATACCATTAGACCTGCACAGGGATTTTCCATTCCCAACCTTTTATGTAACAGCCCTCAGCTCCCTGGCTTCATGAGGAGGCGATTCTGGGCTCTGAGAAGCTCTACAGTCACTGTTGCCAGTTTGATGAGCAGAAAAAATGTGTTTCCTGAAATTTTCTTAAAGAGTTTATAAAAAAGTAATTCTTATATTAAGTGACATAAATACCTCTGTTCCCTCCCCTCAGCTTGTGAGCTGCAAGAGACAAGGAACATTTTGGGATGAGAGTGGGAGGCAGAGGAGAGAGAAAGCAGATTGTTTTCTTATTCTACCTCCCCGCACCCCCAACTCCCCTTTAGCTCCTGTTTGTGGCCTTAATCTTCAGCACATCTCAAAGCTTCTGGTTACAGACTAGAACAAGGTGAGATTTGCATATTATCTTACATAATTTGAGAGTAGCAAGTGTTGCATTCTCCTTCCAAAGCAACAAGAAACACTTTGTCTACTAAATCAGCAACATTCCTCTTAGCAGAACTGCTGAGATTAAATTGCTTTTCATGCTTTCCAATAAAGGGAAAGGACTTTAGTACAGAGTTTAAACCAACTCCAGCAAACAGAGTACAATGCAACTCTTGCAGTTATTTCTATATTTCAAGAAATACTCTAGATAATTTGCAGGTAGGTGACAGATTTCACTCCTAAACCAGAAAGGCAAATTTATCATGAACTGAGGCATGAGAAACAACAAGAAGCATGAAATCAAGTGACATCTAAGCATGCACCACTGAAATCCTTTGTGTGATTTGTCTGGGGATTTTCTTGATATGGATTTTTCAAATATTTCACTCAGCTATGTTGAGGGCAAAGACTAAGTTACATCAAAGCCCTATGGAAAGACTGGCCTATAAGAACAGAACCATGAGATGCTGGACAAGGTCTTAATGACTTGGAGAAAGTTATTCCAGTTTGTCCTCGTTTTATTCTCACAATAGTGATAATTCTGCCTTCTGTGTTTTATATTTTGTGGCAGGTAAGCTCAAGGCTATCAATCATCTTTAGGTTTAAATATCTGCAACAAGAAGCTTTCAAAGCATTTTATCTGTTCATAGTTGCACCCTTCATTTGCAATTTGCTTTATCCAAGTTGGTTTTAGGTATTTCCAAATAAAATAGGAACAGCTTCATTCTACTTGGTTGTTCTTCCCTAATCCATAGCCATTATCAGTTCAGTTAGATTCAGCTTGCATGATAGAATTATCATAATATGTGACTTTCAGTATTCAGGTGAAAAGCTTTTTCCTGACAGATACATTTGCTGGTGAGATTTTTCTGAGCTGGAATTTTTTAATAATGCCAGCTTTGTACTAAAAAAAAGCTAAACTAAAAAGAGCTATCATGTTTTGGACTATTGATTATCTAGGGACTGAAGAAATGATGATTTCATTTACTATAGTACTGACACTAAGCAGTATCAGACTAAGTCCATAATTCTTTCACCTTATTACAGCAGTAAAATCAAGTATCTCCTGAGAAAAAGAATCAATCTATTAAATAGACTGTTTCCACCTTGTAAACTAAAAATATATTAAGTATTTCCTGGTGGCACACATAATAAGGAATTCTATTTCATCAGAAGTCCTTTTAGCTTTTATTGTAGAAAATCATGTTCTTTGGTTTTAAGCATACAGCATACTTTGTCCATGTGGCTACTTCAGCCAACCTTCTGCAGTTTATTTGAACTCACCCAACTCCTATTTTATTATCTGGGAAGTAAAGCATTTGACACTGATTTGATTTGCACTTGAATGAGAGTATGATATGAACTAAAAATAAAATTTAAAAGCCCCAAGTCCCCAAAATCCCAGACTTTACTGCCAATAAGTGAGGAAGAAAACTGGCTTAAGACTGAAAGGCAAGAGCAGCCTAAATCCTCACAATCAGCGGCAGCCACCAAACAGACACAGAAATGTTGACTTTCTCTGATCAGTTTTGTTATTAGAAAAAAAATCTGCCCAAGTCACAAACTTGATACATTTATTAACTTTGGCAACATACACATTGATACATCGAGAAAGGGAAATCTGAAACAAATACACAAAAAGGGCAACATCTTCAGCTGGTGAAAACTGATGCACCTCTACTGCATTCAGAGAGCTGAACTGCATTGATTCAAACCATCTGAGGATCACATCTTTTAAAATTTAACCTGCATAGATTAATCTTCTTTTTCTTTTTGGCAATACTTATAGTTATGCCAGTAAGGCACAAGAGCTAGCCCAAGTTAGGTGTCTTAAGGTGATTATGTCTGGGAGGAGTCACTGATCAAACTAAGCCACAGTGTAAACTGGTGAATCTCCTAAAATTAATAGAAGTCGCACCTATTTGCAACAATGCCAAGCTTGATCTGTAAGTTACAGTACTGAGGACACACTATAGGATGAAGAAGCTAAAATATCTAATTTGGGGCAACTGCAATGAATAGTAAAGAGGTCAGAGCATCAGGTTAAAAGAAAAACAGGACAAAGGTCTTGGATAGTACAGTGGGGTAGGGTGCAAAGAAGGTAAGAGTGACTGTAGAGACCCCAGAGCACAGTGCTCTCCTCCACTGGTTCACAGCATTCATCTTCCTCGTTTAGCAGTTGTTGGGCTGCAAACAGGCCACTGAAAATCAGTAGTTTCAATCATGCACATCATTATGTGTGTAAAACAATCACATTCAGGATTCTACAAAACCCTGGCCTTTTTTTCCAGTGAAATAATTTAGGTAATAAATATTCTCCACCCTGGAGCGGTATAAAACTTCTATAAAAATAGAAACAACATTCTTGGTTACAGCAGGTTGCACTTGGAGCAGTTGCTCCCAACTATGTTTTTTTATGTTTTTTTTTTTTTTTCCTTTTTTTGAAAAGTATATAATTTATATATATATATATAAAAAATCCCATTATCACCCTGGAGGCCTTCACACTCCCAACACTCTTTTCTCAGAAAACCAGGACACATCTTTCCTATGGTGCAGAATTCAAGTATACATGGTTCACTTCAGTGTATGTTTACGTTTCTAGAGAGATTCAAATAATTAACATAGAAGGGTACCACATGCCAGCATAACTGGGAAATTTGGCAATCTGGCCTTCGAAACTTTGCCACCACAGAATTATTTAAATAATACTGACAGATTTACCTGTCTGCCATCAATACGGACAGACTGACATCAACTGTTTGATTTTCAATCTAAGAGTTGGAAAGGGCTCCCCTTGGATGTTACTTATCAGGCCTTGTAATTCTGAGGTTTGAGATCCCAGGGGGCCCAGTCCCTGGAAATGCCCAAAATTCCCAATAGATCACTGCACACAAGTGGGGATTCTGACCCGAGGCCTCAGGTTTGATGGGTTTAGTGCTCCTCCTGCTGGAGTAGAACACGAAGTCCTGACCCCACATCTGACCCACACACATCATTTAGCAGCTGGATCCCAGACTGCAGTGTTAGCTGGTGCCCTGGGAAACAGCCTTACAACCCAGGAATACAAAGAAAACAAGGAAAAGGAGATATTATGAGGTAAATTGAACTTCTGTTAAACACACAGAAATTGTAAACTTCCTCTTGTGACAGAGGTGGATTTTGGTGGTTATAAAATGGAACTCTACACTGATTTCTTGAAACAGCTCAGGCCAGAGTGTCAAAAGTCCTTTGAGCCCCCTAAAACCAGTGAATATCAAAGGCCCTTAGCACTGCACTAGCAATTTCACTAGTGTGCAGAAGAAGTGTGTGTTCACTTAGGAGGTGTGTTCAATTTTTTTTCAATAGAAAAGATAACAGTACCAAAAGGCAGAAAAAGATTGAATGGCTCAATACTCTGGTTCCGCAGCTCCTGGTTTAGCCTGTTTTGCACTGACACACCACCTTAAAGGAAAACTGCAGTAGAAGGATACACCTAATTACTAGACCAAGTCACTGCACAAGTTTTGTTCAACAAAAAAACCCCAACAAAACAGGAAATTATAATTTCAATAAACAATCAGCACTTACATTATGCTTATGAAAAGGAATTCATAGCAATCTCTGCAAAAAAATGACATTATTCCACAGAAATGGGGAATGGGATCAACTGTTAAGAAGAAAAATAATCAAAAATTTCTGCAGGTTATCAGGGATCTAAAGCTTCTTGTTTCCAGACCCACATGTATTCATCCAGACTAAGCTGCCTCTACCCTTCCACAAAACCTAGATAAAGTACATAGGTTAAGTTTTCTTATATATGGAGAAATTCACTGCATCATTAATATTCCACTGTAGATAGAGTGTGAAATTTTCTGGGCAGAGACATTATCTAATAATTTTATAAAGTGCTGTGTACATTCACAGTGCTATATAAACACTAGTTTATACATAGCAAAAAAAATCTGCAGTTTTCCTTTGGCTTGTTAGTGTGTTCACCCTTTTAGCCCATCTCTCGCTTTAGAGATGATTTACTAAATCCCCACTGTTGGCATACAGTTAAGGAAATCTCAAAGAGTGGATGGGGCATGACAAAGGCTACATGGAGCCAGTTCTTTCCCACCCAGGACTCTGTTCTCCTTGCCCATCTTTGTTTTCATCAGCTGTTCTGTGTTATTTCTGCTTTCCCTTCTCCTCTCTACCCCAAGGCAGTGTGGTGTCAGTTTCTGCTGCTCCCTTTAACCTTCTCTCCCCACCCCAAGGAGCTGGCATTGGTCCTTCTCAACACACACTGGTTACAAACACAGCAAACTTCAAATAAGGGAGAAAAAAAAAAAAACAAAACTAAACAAAAAACCTCAGTGATATGGCACCTAAACTCCAAAGTAAAACACTGGAAACAAAAGCACAAACTTGTCCTCCATCCGAAGCGGGATTCTCAGCAGAGGCTGCAGCAGAGTCTTCAAGGGAAGATGTGCCAGATAGAAGGCATGGATCAGCTTCCAGGACTGTAAAAACACAGCCTTAGGGCTTCGAATCACTAAGTGCGCTCCTCTCCAACTTACCAGAAGATCCTTCTCACTCCAGTCCCGGAGGGGAGGGTGCTCAGTATGGCTTGCTGTCGTTCTTGGAGCGCTTGAGCTGTACTTTCAGCCGCTTCATGCCGATCTGGAAGCCGTTCATTGACTGAATGGCAGCCTGTGCAGAGACAGGATTGTCGTAACTTACAAAACCTGAGGAAAGGAAAACACACAATTACCCCATAATTGCCAAAGCTGCCCACAACAGCTACTCACAAGTGGAAATGCAAGCACTCACAAGGTCAGAGAGGCTTGCATGAAGTGTCATTTTCAGAAGCTCACAACTGTTTTAGACTCCTCATAATAACTTCTAGGGGCTCTCAAACAAAGCATTGATTTCTGACATATGGAACTTTGGATAGATATACACAGCTCAGGAAATTAAAATAGCATTTTCTAGTCTATCAACAAAATAAGTACTGCTGTTTATTTTATAAGAACTCATACCTGGGAAAAAACCAAACCTGGATAATGTTCATCCAGATCCAAAAGCTCATTAAACATACAAGACTGAAATCACCCTCATGACATTATGGGTGCAGATTTGTTTGGAGTGAAATAGCTTGTCAAGGAAGGGTAGCACTGGTACCTCTACTATGTGTAGGATGCTCTCAGATGAGAGGTTGCATATCATTCCTGGAAAAGATTATCCTGAAAACAAACTTCTCCAGGGTTTTGAAGGAACCTATTTTAAATAACTCCACTCAATGTCTAGAGTGAGAATAACTCCCACTCCAGTCAACGTCTACCTGTCCATAATATGCAGGTGTCATAGCTGAATGATCAGCATATTTTTGTATTCTCACAAAGCACCAGATTGTCCACATCTTTTGGCTCAAATAGGAAAAAATTCAGGATATTATGTAGACACAAAGCTATCAAAACTATAGAGAAAGGCTCACCTCTCCTATTCCATCACAATAAATCTCCATCTATAAAAAGTTATGAGAGCTTACAGCACCTCAAAAATGCAATACGGTACCCACAATAAATATATATGAATATATTAATAGAAATAATTCATAATCATAATGTACTAAGTAATATAGAGAGCAACACAAACTTATTGAAAAGACAGGAAGAGGAGGAACTATCTCAGGTTTACAGTCTGCAAACACAAATAGCAGTAATAGAACATTCTGAGTTAGAAGGAATCCACAAGGATCAAGGAATCCAGCTCCTAAGTGAGTGGCCCATAAGGGGATCAAGCCTACAACCTTGGCATTATTAGCATCATGCTCTAACCAACTGAGCTAATCTCAGGGAGAATTATCTAGGGCCAGAACACAACTATGAGGCACAACAGTATGAAATTGGGAAAAGCAAAAAGTCACATTGAAAATACAGTTTATTGCTGGAAGTGTTTGGTTTATTTAGTTTTTTAGGAATATATAGAGATTCACTACTTACTTAAAAGCTACACTAGACAATATACTGAAAAAGAGATTACTAAAAAAGCCACCTTTTTACAGCTAATGATTTACAAATGATAAAATATTCTGAGTTGGAATGGATCCACAAAGATGACTGAAGTCCCCGCACAAGACATCCCGAGAATCACACTGTGTGTCTGAGAGCAGTTTCCAAACACTCCTTGAACTCTGTCAGGCTGGTGCTGTGACCACTTCCCTGGGGAGCCTGTTCCAATGCCCATTCACCCTGCAGGTGAAGAACCCTTTTCCTAATATCCAACCTAAACCCCCCCATTAAAGGCTTCAGGCCTTTATCTTGGGTCCTGTCACTGGTCACCAGAGAGAAGAGATCAGTGTCTACTCCTTTGCTTCCCCTCATAGAGAAGCTGTAGATCCAACATACCAAAACACTTGCTTAGATTGGTCTGCTTGTCAATGAAAACCTTGGCAGAGACGACATTTCCAAATGGCATGAACATCTGCAGCAGATCCTGATCCCCAAACTCCTGGGGAAGATGGTAGATAAACAGATTGGCTCCCTCTGGACCTTCAAACAACAAGTAGGATAATACATTCAGAAAGAGCATGGATACCATATACCCATTGTACAAAAAAAGGTGGAATAGCCACTCAAGACAAATTTTCTAGATAAAACAATGAAACTGCTATTTACACTACTGCAGAGCACTTGATTCCAGAATAAATTAGCATGACCCTTTGCTGGGATTGATCACTCAAATAATTCTAGCTCTTTCTCACCACTTTTGTTTGTACTTTACACATTGTGCCACAACTGGTTCACAGATACTTGCTGTAATGAAAGCTGAACAGTAAGTCTGAGTGCTAGATGTTGACTAAACAAAAAATGGCTATGCAAAACCTGTGGTCCCAAAGCAACTAAATAAATTTCCATACAAAACACAAATAATCACATTGCTTGTAATCCAACAGATTCTTTTCTAAACATGCTACATTCTGCTGAAAACTTAGTCCTACATTCTACATTACTTTACACTACTTATTAAATTTAACCTGAATCTGAAGAGTGAAAAGACTGGCATTAAGTATCTGTTGGAAGATATGAAGGACCAAGAAAACTACCTTAACAAAACCACATCTGATTCTCTGACAGTGAGCTGTAGACTCATATTCTCCTTCCCTCTGAGAACATGGAGGAATATGATTAAGGAAGCACTTAAGACTCGACAAACCCCATGAGAAACGTCTTGTATAAAAACTACTTTGAGCAGCCCTTAGTAGAAACATCCCACAGTCCTTCTTTATCTTCCGTAACTCCTGGATTCTAAAAAATGCCACCAAATAAAAAATCTGCAGATAAGGTAGGTGCAAGGGCTAAGCTGGCCCTTTTGAAAACCCCTCTCAAGTAGTTTCTACAATTTTCTGCCTACCTTCTTTTTGACTTCCTGCTGCACCAATACTCTGCTGCGTTAAGAGACTCTGGTTATAGAGTGTGGGCAGTGCAGCAGCAGCATATTGCTGGATTCCAGAATAAGCCTGTGTGAGGGCTTCCATTGTGCTACCTGTCCCATTTGAGAGACCACCACTGCCAAGTCCTCCATTTAAGGCTGCCATTCCTGTATAAGAAAGAGGAAATAAAAGATGACTGAGTGCTTCCACTGAGCCAGATCAATAACCTTTCAAACACTCTGCATGGTTACAAAAAGCAGGGAGCAGAAAAAATCACCCCAGAGAGCTAGCCCAGGCTGAGGAATGGTAATCAGCGATTCCCCCAAGCCACCACTACACATCACTTACCTGCTAAAGAGCTAACGTTCAGGCCTGCTGTAGCACCTGCCAGCGTCTGCAATGCTCCAAGAGAAGCCATTGGATTAACAGAGGAGCTGCTACTGGAACTAGGTGAGGAACCTGCTATTAAAACAAAATAATTAAACTTCAACTAATATTTTTTTGGTCCTGATAATTCAGCTTCTTCATTAAGTTATTCCAGTAGAAAAAACTATTAAGGAACAGATCCAGGCAACTTTATGTAAAAAAAAACCCCCAAGCCCACTTGATTGATCACACTTCTTATACGTTCTAAGCCCTTCCTCCATTTTTTGAAAGTTTCTACTTCATCATAACATCTATTTTTTGTAGCAATAATAATGTCAGTAAGTGTAAGACACAAAAGATTGAGACATTATACAAATGTTGGCTAAACTGTATCTCAACATAAGATAACCAGCAGTGATGCCCTGTTTCCTGCTGCCTAAAGAAAGAGTCTCTTGCTATGTATTAACATATATCCTTGAAGCATCACTCAGGGTGAAAAAGACCTGCAACATAGATACTAGGGTCACTGAAGAAGGCTGAGCATATGGTTTTCCAATACTGCCAGAACAGGAACACCACATGCCTAGATTAATTTGACACATTAAATAATTTTCTATTAAAAATCCTACTGCCGCAGCTGGGGCTAGGACTGAGAAAAGTCTTGAAATGTACATCCAAAAATACAGAGTCTGTCCTCTATTGGCTATTCCAGCAACGTCTTCAACCACACTGACTCAGTAAGAGAAGTCTGCAGATACAGTATCTAGCAGAGTAACAGCTTACATGGCCTACCAATTTCTACAGTTAGTTCTACAGAAGTCAACATCAAAATCATGAGAAAAAAAAGTTTTCCAAGTTGGTATATCACAAGAAACAGAAGTTCAAATTGAGGTCATCTACAAAGATTTTTGGACATCATAAAATAAGAAATGCTTAGTATTTTTATGATTATATAGCAGTGGTTTTTCTAACAGGTTTGTGCACTAGTGAAAGAGAAAAGCTATGTGTATTGCTATTAACCAAGAAGTTGAAATTTACTGCACAAGATGCACTAGAAAATATTTATGGCTGCTAAAAATTAAAAGATACTGAACACTGATGCTGTAGAAGCATCTTGTAGTCTCCTTTCAAGAGGAATTTATTGGTTTGACCAAGGGGGTAAGAGAAGAACTGAATTTGAGGCATTTTCAGTTTTCCTCATGTTTCTGTGATTAGCGATTATGCTGCATACATCCATTAAAACTTTAAAGGAATTGTTAGCATCTTTCAAGCAGTTTCACACACACTACATATTTACCACTTCATATATGTGGCACAAAGTCTCAGCTGGGGTGGGATACTGGAACTATATAAATGGAATACAGCCTAACAAGCCCCAGCGAAAGCTCTACCTAACAAAAGCAACATGAGAACCAGAGAGCTGCACTTCATACCACCTTTTGTACTAACAGAAGAAATGATACACCTCCTCTAGTACATGTTTAGACAAACTCTCCTAATAAATCAAAAATTGAAAGACGATGTCCCAAACTATATTTCAAGATACTCTGAGGAAAAGGAGATACTTCATGTCTTATTATCAGTAGCATATTAAATGTTGGGAAAAGACAGAGAACAAGTTACAGTATAACCCTCAAGTTGGTAGAAAACCTAACACAGCTGGCTGAATAAAAGCCAGAGTTCAGAAATCATAGAGTTACCTTGATTTTAAAATATCACTTGCTTCTGCAACATTTCATTGCTGATCTTTATAATTCAAAAAGACACTATATTTGACAGATGAGAACACCACTTAAAAACCCTCCCAAACCTATCCCAAATAAAATAGTAGCAGCTAAGAAAAAAAAGGCTAGAGAACGAAGTGAGAGAGAAAATGGATACCTTCCCTATTTTAAAAGGTTGTGATTTTAAATAAATTCAGTTAAACCACTATAAAAAGCTGATCACACAGTTATTTTAGTTTAGCTGCCTTTATCAGAAATTGCTTTAGGCAAAACAAGAAATGCTTTAGTACTGAAAATGCCAAGAAAATGGAAGACTTGTCTGTATTTTCTTGATCCTATGTATGCAGGAATTGAAGACAGCATCCCATTCCTGATGATGACAAAAGGCAGTTAAGCAACAGTAAAGCAGAAATACAGGGCAATTACAAAGGACTGCTTCCTATGCATGGTCTGTATACCGACACAGCCATCTGTGAATCTAGGATTTTTTCAGCCAAAGGCAGTGTCTTTGTAATAAAGTTATGATTTTCATTCATTAATTTCAGCGCAATTTGAACACCGAATTGTTGGACTCTACTATGTTCTAAGGCACAACTTCTGCAATTTGATCATGCACTATGCTAAGAAAAATCTTTTTTATTTTTAAATTATCAGGTGACAACTTGACCTGAAATCATGCAATTATTTTCTTGAAATACCTAATGACTGGTTTTTCCCTATTCATCTTCATCACAACACTAATGCATTTCTAGGCTGCGATCATATCCTTCTCCCATGTCAGTCTTCTATTTTTCAGGCTGTTGCTAACAGGGGAGGAGTGCCACAGTTCTAGTCATTATTTCTGTTCTACAGTTTTTCTTGTATTATATTTTAGATCAGAAAAGAGAACAAAGCAATGGGGATGGAAAACCAATATTGTTTTATACATGTTCTTTACTCCATTCCTAGCATTGTTTCTGTGCAACTTTTGGTGGGTTGTTGGGTTTTTTTTCTTGCTTCTAAAGTTAAGTTTCTTAGACCTATCTACTGAGTTATATTTAGTCAAAAAGGCTAACTCTAACAGAAGCAGTTGAAAATATTTAAAGTTTTCAGAAAATTTGAATATGTAATAAAGAAGAGCTTTGTAGAAAGATATATGATTAGAAAGATAATGAAACTTGGACAAGGACATCAAGTAACAACTTGTGGAGGTAGGTAAACTGAGGGAACAGTAAGCCTGTCCTAACTCAGGCAAGTAGCATCCAAGCAATGACCTGAAGAGAAGTTAAATTCAGGCGATGAATCTGACTGAACTGTGCCGGAATTAGTTCCAGTAAAACCAGAAATACTATGCTATCTCTGAAAACAATTTTGTCAGAGACACACCAAGGCCAAGAAAATCATCTAAGCTTTGCTGGACCTTTGAGGTTGTCCTTAGAAGGAGTGAAAATGGAAACATACCTCAGTGTTTGCAACCATTCTATTCTGTTCTGGAGCAGACAATCTTATTGGTGCTTGAGTCAAAAAGATGGCAGACAAGACACTCCTATCCTGAGATACTTCTATAATATTTTCTTGAACATCCCTTTTACGAGCTAGCAGTTTAAGTGAGTTTGTCTATGGCCATGGTCTCTGCAACAATAACTACCTAACAGCAGCAGACTGTTCAGTTCCAAGAGCAGCTGATCTTCAGCAAGCTTGAAGGTTTTACTTCAACCCATTCTACATCAAAAAACACAGTTGTGCTTGGAACTATCTAAAGGAAATTGACTGAAATGGGTAGTAAGACAGCACAATCACAATATGTAACCCCTCTGAGTTGAACCATTTTGACATGTAACCTATGCATAGTCCATGAACTGCACTGTGTAGACTTCCAAGTTCCCCAGACACAAATATCAGTGCAGATGAAGGAAGATCAAGAAGGCAACTATGGAGAAGGACTGTCTGGATTTTTCCACCAATTATGCAGTTTGAGGAGAGATGTCCAAATAAGCATCAGGTGAACATTTGGATGACAGATGGAGAGAAGTCAAGGAGTTAGTCATCTCATCTGCAGTTAGGTTTAAGAGGTTATCACAGTAGATGTTGCCATATGTCCCTCAGACAAGGCAAGCACTTACTAACACATGGTACTGAACTGCTATATACTGAGTTTCTTCAAGGTCTAGGTGTGCTTCAGGAGGGATAGATGTTTTCTGTGTGGAGTCCAACAGCCTTCTATGTGAATACATACAGAGTGAATGCACATATGAATATTAATCCAAATAGATTTTCAAGTTTGCTTAAAGACTCAAGAGTTTAAAAGCTGCATAATTACAAGCAATTATCATGGGATTGAATGTGTCTGTATACATTGAGGCTTCCCCTCATCCCAATTTGAGTACAGTTTTAAAAGGTGAAGCATATTTATACCTCTAAGGAAAAGCACTAGAACCATTTCAGAGTTTGATGTCAGTGACTACTTATAGACCACAAGCCCTCCAAAACTTTTTATTTCTGTTGAACAAAGCTAATCTTTACTCTTTAAAATTATACTTGAAATTAGGTTTAAAGAGCAATACAGGAGTGCCTGCTTCATGTTGCAAGCCTGTGAAGAGTGAACTGATACATCTGTATAGGATATTAATACAAATGATCCTTCATGATAACTGAATTGTTAACACACAATCATTTATTGATATTACTGACCATCAGAAGGTTATTTGGATTCAGCACAGAAAGTACTGGAAAATGGGCTGCTCCCCACCCCCTAGCCCCTCCACCAGCATGATAAAAAATGGAACAGACTCCTCAAATATGTCTCTCGCCAAGGAAAAAGGAACCTGTGTAGTTCTGTGGAACAGCCAAAATTCACAGAGGGGAAAACAATTCCAAAGAACTGCTCAATAGTAGCATAACTTCATTTGAAAGGGACCTTTGTGGATCACCCTGTCTAGCAGTCTGCTCAGAGCTGGTCTAACCTCTGAATTTGAAAGGGTCCTTTCTGATTGCATTCTCAGTCTCTGAAATGATGGAGATTCCACAGCCCCTCTGGCATCTTGTTCCTGAGCTTGATCACTCTTGCCATTAATTTTATTCTTCTATCTAATCAGAATTTTCTCGGCTGCAACTTGTGCCCATTGCCCTTGTCCTTTCACTGCATGCTTCTGATAAGGGACTGTTTCTGCTTTTTCTAGCACATCTGACATTTGAACTTCACAACCTGCCAGCCCCTTTCTCCACCTCAACAAAACAGAGAACAAACTTGCTGCAGTCATTAGACATGACAGCCAATAAGGAAATCTTAGTTCTAAATGCCAGCACAGCAAATTGTAACCTGACAAAGCATGAGGAAATAAAGGAGAAACTCTCAGATATATTCACCTTTGTGCTTCCTTTATGATGAAGAAGCATTAGTGGGTTATAAATGCAGCTCTTGTGTAGTCTGAACTTTTCACTGTTTTTTGGTTTTGTTTGTTTTTTAATTATAGAATAGGATACATAGCTGGGGGTCAAGATAAATTTTAAAATTTCAATCTTTTAAGGATTGCAGACCACAAAGTTCTTATGTAAATAATGTCCAGCAACAGAACACTCTTTGAACTAAACGCTTCCTTGGGAATTTCTTTAAGTAGAAAACTGTGCAAAGCACCCATGGTTTAATTCCCAATCATGTGACATAAGGTTTTCTAAACAGCTTTTCCTTGTAATCTCTTTATAATCTCTTAGCCGGCTCCTTGGTCCTCCTACGCAATTCAAAATCTACATGTGGAAATTTAAAACCCCCTCCCCTCCAGCCCTCTTTGGTCTCTCACAATCACAGGTGAGGATGTCAACTCTGTAGGATAGAAGCCAGAGATGCTGGAAAACTGACACCCTGAAAATAGAGGGTCTCCCTTCTCATGCCAGGATTTAGTAAAAACTCGAAATAGGATAGAAATAACTGAGTAGAGTACTGATCCTTGTTTGTGACAAAAACTTAGCAGGTCTGCCATAAGCACAATTGAATTTATTTTAGTTTTTTGCTTGTGGCATTTAATGATCACTTTTAACAATAAGGCAGCAAAAAAACACTACTTGGACATTCTAGTATTTCTGGTTAATATACATATTCTAAAGTTAAAAAACCCAACCCAAAACAAACAAAACACATAAAAGCCACACAAAAGGAAGATACTGATTTTTATGTGCAACTCATACATTAAGTTCTAGACAACTACTTTCCAGTAAAAGTGCTAGGTGTCTGTTTATACTACTTTTATGAGGAAGTTATAATATTCTTATCTTCATTAATGGAATAGAAACTGTATTGTTCTAGTGCACAGAATGCATTACCTCATGCTAAAGGCATTTTCTCTTTCCATATTGAGAGGAACAGGATGTATTTACCACAGTGCCTGCCTAAAATCACAGATAAACCAAATATGTGATGGAATTGCAATAACATGACTGGAAGGAGGTCACCTACCTTTCTGCTTCATGATGACCTCAAAAATTCTTTTTACTCTAAATTAATCTGACCATTTGGAGGAAGAGACACAGCAGGTAAAAAAGCCTTTGCTGGTGGCAAAGATATCTACCCTGAACAGAGGCCAGTGAATCTACTAGTAAACTGTTTATCTATTAAGATCAACATGAAAGTGACAAAAAGGGATAGACAAAACAGGTGACATCTGTCCTGAAAGGACTTCCAAGGCAATGCATGTCAGGCTACAGCACGGGCAGTCTCTTACCTGAGCTGGTGAGCACACTCAGGGGGCTGCTGGAGGAGGTGAGTGCAGCGGTGCCACTCGGTGTGTTCTGAGCTGCACTGGCCGCAGCTGCCAGCGCGGCCAGGTTCTGTAACTGCATCGCATTCAGTCCTGCAACACAGGCAAGAATGTGGAGTTTCTCCTGTAAGAGCCACCATCACGCAAGGGTAACAGATCCAGCAACCTCATCACAAGGGAGGAACAGGAAGGAGCTTAAAAGCAACAGGCTTAATGCTAGTTACTGCTCTTTTCTACATTGCAATTCCATGCTATAATTAAAAAGGTTTTGTTTGGCCAGATAGATGTGATTCGGGAAGAGGCCAGGTAGTCATTACCTCAGATGGAGACGCCAAAGTACAGAAATTTTCAAGCAGTGTTCTCTCCAGTCAACAAAAGCATAAGAGTGAAGTCAGGGTCTGAGAGCTCATGCACTCTCATTGTCCCTCCACGCTCTTTGTATGGGGACAGCAGTAACTGCAAATTCTTTCACGAAGGCCTCACACCACAGTGGCCACAAAGTAATGGTTTTAACCCACCATCAGCTGAGCACCAGCATGTTTTGTTTGCTCCCCCTGGCAGCCAAGAAGCAGCAGTCAATTGTGAGACAATTGTTAAGTGGCAAGTCCTGACCACAGATCAGCCAATGTATGTGTAGGCTGGTCAAACACACTGGCAAGGAAAACAGGAAGCCTCAGGCATGCTGTGCATAGGGAGCACGGAATACTGCAGGGGGAGGAAGGGACCCCTGTGCTTATGAATTTTACTGGTCAATTTATTCATCTGATTCACCTTCATCTTGAACCATCCTTTTTGAATGAAACCATTTGGTCAGTACTGACTGTACTTTGTCCTCTTTTCCTGTCACAGAATTATCACTAAAATGGATCTCCTCCTTAATTCTGTATTTTAGCCATCCTTGGGTAGACAAGCCCCATTCTTCCAATTCTGCCTCCCCTCACTCTTCCCTTACCTTCCATTTTTTTTGTCTCTACCTTTGATTACTTTAACAATTCCTCCTCTCTTCATCTGACTTCAGACAACCTCTAATATTTATTCCCAACATAATTAAAAACAAAACTAAATTAATCACCCTTAATTTAACAACATCAGAACATCCTAAGCAGAGGTGGTATCTCATCTTTTGGATACTTGGTAAGACCTTGGGAGCAAAGCACACAACTCAAATAATTAAAACATCAGTTTTGTAATTTAAGCATGTAAACAGACAACATAAGAATGTGGCAATGCAGTATAAACTAATTATTTTCTAAAATAATTATAATACCTTTAGGATAGTTTGTTTGGGTTTTTTAACTTTTTAAATTGTTTTCTCTTTGTGGCAGGGTCTGTTTCCCTAGGCAAATTTAGTTCCCAAAACAAGTGGATTCTGCCTCTATTTAGATACACAAGATTCCATTGTAACATAAAAGCAGGAAGTTAAAATCAAAAAGTTTTCTATTTTCCTTTTATTGTGCTACAGAGGGTTAAAAGTGCAAGTGTTGGAGCTAATGAAGAACAGAGCAGCTTGTTCCTTACTGAAGCAGTTTGTCATGTGCACACAGCACCTGTCCTCTTGTCATCACACTGTTTTCCCATCTGCTTTTAAACAGCTTCAAGATTAAATTTTGTTTACAAAGTCTGACATAGTTTGGGTTCTAATTACCTACTTTTCTTTCTATGAATTTCAAGAAAGGAGATCAGCTGAGATATTATCAAGACCTTAAAACTACGAATTTTTTGTAGAGAATCACAGATTTGGAAAAACCATGCAACATGCTATTTATACGTCTGGTTTCTCAATTTTTAATTTTTTTTTTTTTTTAATAGTGAAGACAGAATTACCCTGGAAACTTCTCAGTCTCAGCTAGTTACCCCCTTCCCTCTGCTCCAGTCCTTACTGCTGTACTTTCTCCTTTGTTACATCTTGTTTTTAAGCAGACACAGGAGGGGAAAAAAGGCAGCATCATGTGCATAACAAAATAGATCATCACCACACAGGATATTAGTGAAACAGACTTTTAAAAAAATTGCTTTTTGCAAGAGTCTTAGATCTAAGAGCTCTGAAGAGGTAGGTATAACATGAAAGAAGTCAAAGTAGGAAGCTGAATTTAGAATCAACTTCCAGTATAAATCAAAATTCTTACAAGGGAAAATATAACACTTCGCAAAAGCTTGTAATTGTTACTGATGGGTGCACCAGCCAACACAAGTCAATCTACAAAGACACTTTTGGATGAACTTCTCCACAGACAGGGCGTGTGATATTGGCAATCACCATAAAACTCCAGGAGGCAATTTGAAAAGTTAAAAGTGTTCAGTATTAAAATCAAAACTATAGGTTTTTCTGCCAGCAGAAGAGTTTAGGTAATGTGGTGAATGGAGTTGCTAACATGTGTTTTATTATTCCCAACTGTGTGAAGACAAAAGGGACAACCAATCCAGGACTGCTATACTCAGTGAATATTCTGACTAGCAGTCCACAGCAAGGAATTGGGCTCATATATATGAAGCTGATATCTCCCTAACAGCAATGGCATAATTAACTGTAATTCAAATGAATGAATAGAAGAATCTGAATGAAGGACTAGCTCACGTTTCTAACAGTGTATTTCCAACTTCCATGCTTTGTCCTTAAATACATTGAAAATGGGAAAACTAAGAATCTAGTACCACTGAATACATGTGCATTAGTGCCTATTTCAAAACACAGTTCATCATGTATGCACCTGTTTGCATGAAAACAAATACAGAGAGCATTCTTTTTGCTATCCATAAGGGAAGATAATTTTAAATGCCAGAGGTTGGGTAGATACCACCACTTACCTTGGGGACAAGAGTTAACTAAGATTAAGAAGGAACATCCACACTTGTAGCAGAGAATTCCTGTCATTTCAAAGGAGTTGGTAAACTCAGGACTACTTATTTCAAATGAGATTAAAATGCCTACAGCCTTTTGGCTACTTTCTCTACCCTTGTTCTCTTTTGTTTGGCACTGAATTTGTCTTCTGGTGGAAAAAAACTCACCTCCCATGGGGTGGAGGCTGCTCAGTGTGTTCAGGTTCCCAGATGAAGCAGCTGCTGTCTGCTGAAGGAGCTGCAAATAAAGCTAGACATTACACCAAAAAACAAAACAAGAGTGAGAGTGAGGGCTGGCTCTGCTTCTGGGAGAAACTGCATCACACCACAGCCAGAGCGCCGTCACAAATGAATTCCTGCAGCCCATGCACCACACCATAGCAAAGCGTAAAGAGAATTCTCTGAACAATACAGCCAGAGCACCACCACGGTGAAGCTCCACGTAGCCCATGCATCACATTGCAGCCAAAGCAACAGCACAATGCTTTCCTCACTCAACAGCATCAATGCTGAGGGAAAATTATAGCCAATACACCAAGACAAAACCAGTAGAATAAGTAGTGAGAGAGAATTTCTATTCAAAGCACCTAAGGCAGGATTGCCACCCCTAAGGATACGCTACCTCAAAACAGACTTTACAGCTGACACTGCCAGCATGGGATAAATGGCAATGCCATATCAAAACCAAAGAGCCACCATGAGAGAGAACCTCCTCTACTTTCCTTATGCACAGTAGATGTGAGAGACATTTCAAGCCTCAGCTCAGAAGCTATTTAGAGATTTCCAGTTCCTTTCTCCATTAACTAGTTGGTGTTATAAAAAAATTCCAATCTACCCAAACTAAAAAAGTAGTAAGAGAATTGCCCCATTTCAACTATACACCATACCAAGAATGAGTTGAAATTTTCCTTTTCTGTTCCTCAGACTTTAGTTTGCATAAATACAGTTCTCAGAGCTACTCTGGCAACCCACATATGTCAGAGCACATCAGTTTTTGAAAAGTTCATCCTTTAGGGACCCAGCAAAATCAACCAAAATGAAACTACAGTCTACTTTCTGTTACATCTTTTTTGCTAAAGAGAGTAGTTTCTCTCTATTTTCTGTAGGGTTTGTCTTTATTTGGTTTGGTTTTTGTTGTTGGGGTTTATTTACTCTGTTTCCAATCTGATCTTTTCTATTTGGACAGTACCAAGTACTGTTCCAGGTTACACTGGAAGAGGATGACGGAAACAAAATGATAAAGGAATACAAGAACTATGCCATCAGATAGACATGAAAAGGGCATTTATATAGTAAACATTGAGGCAGTAGTATAAAAAAGAAAAAGCACATTCTACAGAACACAGGAGAAAACCCCAAGGTTTCAGTAATTAGGGCTACTGTGACTGGGGTTGAAATCCTCCCTTAAATGTATCCCAGCTAGATGAGAGCACATAACACAGTTTCAGCCTTCTCATCCACAAAATGGGGATTAAGAACCCAGCTCCTATCTACCAGGAGCCTTCTAAAAATGAATATATTAAACATTGCAAGACAGTCAGACACTGCAAACCCTGAAGAGATGAAAACAGATCAAATCAGAAACTCACTGCTAAGTACTGGGGTCCAAGTGTGTTGAGACCAGCCAGGTTTCCCCATATTGAGGCAGCACTGATCTGTTGCATTTGTTGCTGAAGTTGCTGAGCAATTCGTTTCTGCTCTTTGTCCTTCTGCGTGTCTGCAAATTTTACAACAATGGGAGAAGAGCAACCCTGCAAACAGCAATTCAAACAATTACATACTTGCTATCCCCAGCAGTCACAAAAATACTGCATTAAGACCCAGTCATTGGAAGCATTTCCCTCCTCCTCTATGCATACATGCAGACACACAAATATTCAAATAGCACATTTTATCAAAGGCTCAAAATCTTGTTTGCTTTTAATTCTATTTTGTATTTTGGTATTTTCTCTGCAGATGAAGTTTCTATCTCAAACACTAAAAATAGAGCAGAATAAACAAAAAGGTCCAGGAGCAGTATTTGTGAAGAAACACACAACTGCACTTATCCTGCTCTCTGCTCTCTAGTCCTTTAAACTCCATAGTGATTGTCTGACAAATTACATCTGCTCCTGACACCCACTAACTTGTTTTACCTCCATGGTTTGTGCTTGGTGCATTGCTTTGATTGCTGTTTGTGCCATGGCTCTTGTTGTAAAAGTCACAAATGCACAACCTGGGGAAAGAACAAAAAAGAATCAAGTTGTTCACTACCTCCACAACTATTGGGGTGAATACAGGAATGAAAATGCTTACTGGGCAGGGAGGGGGTGTAGGTGGGAACCACTGAAAAAGCTCAAATGCCAGGTTGAGTTGCAAAAGGCAGCCTCCAGCATCCTCAAACTGCCAAAAAAGCTTCTTGCTTTGCTTACCTCGGCTCAAGCCATCCGGGCCCCGTAATATCCTGCATTCTTCAATCTGCCCAAAGGGGGAGAACATCACTCGAATATCATTTTCATTGCACTTCTTGGATATCATTCCAATAAACAACTTCCTATCTTCTACTGCTAAGGAATCAAAAGATAAAAAGTATTACCAGCAAATATGTGCTTTCTAGATCTTATTTTGTCAAGTCTTCTCCATTAACTGCAGTTATTTCCCTTGTATTTAGGATATGGGCTTATCAAAACCAGATTCCCAGTAATGGACTGTTTCTTCAATTTAAGAGGATGCATATGAGGTACTTCAATGAACCTCATGGATGCCTGTTTTATGATTTGATGTTTCTAACTTGCTGACTACTTTTAGCTTGTGAAGACTGTGAACAACAGGAGTGTAAAAAAAAAAAGGAAAAAAATATGTCAGATTCAGCACTTCTCTGTACCTCTTCAGTTCCAGGAGAAAGAAGGCTTGAATGTGGTTTATTGGAGTACTTTGATCGTCTTTCCTCTGCCTATTCTATCTTTAGACTGCCAACATATACCTAACTGCATATAAAAAAGCAAGTGAACTGCAGAAAGCTTCTTTCTAGCCTCCTGCCAATCACTTGAATTTAGATATGCCCATTTCCTCATGCTCCTCTCTCAACAGTGGAAACAACAGCAGTTGCTAAAACAGACCACTTTTACTTCTGTTAGTGATACGCCCATTCTGATCTGCACCAAAAGCACGAAAATAACACCTCAAATCAAACCATGGACTGTGTGGTACTGTTTCTTGGCTCTACATACTGATGCTACTAGATATATTAGAGTTGAAGAATACTTGTCAGTGTGCAGACTGTTTTAAAATAAATGGGTCAGAAAGACATTTCTCTTAATTTTTCAGTTAGTTGTTACTAATGTCAGCTGAAGGTCACTTGTGGGAGCGGGGTAAATTTGAATTCAGAGCAGAATTTTATACTCTCGATTTACTTAAGGATGCTAATCACCTCTGAAACACTTTCTTTTAAAGGATGAAGCAAATTATATATACCTCTTGAAAATACAAAACCGTTTAGATATACGACATTCATCACAATATAAAATATAGTATGATGAAGGCTCTAGTACATTTTGAAGCTTCAATAAAGTCTTCTCCTATTCAGTGCTATAGTGAGGGGAAATCAACTCATTTGTTGAGTCTTCTATGGTGCTGGAAAGGAAAACTCCAAACTATCCCAGCAGACACAGCTTTAACTGGCCATTAAATCTTCATGCTGTACCCAATTCACTTTCTGGTCTTAGAGCAGAAAGCTGCTTTCAAATCCTTTTAGCAGTCCATTTTAGTTCAAGAGATCCAGACTCCCTCTTCTAAGTGGCAAGTTCCAATACTTTCATAACTAATGCTTTCTTATTTATTGTTGTCACCTTCACTTGTTATTACACTCAAGAGTTAAATAATAGCCTCAGAATTACCATCCTAAAATTCCATTAAATACTTTTCTCTCTTTCCATTATTTTCCCAGGATATTTGTATGTGTGTTTGTATGTAATGCAAGATCAGTTTTAGTTTAGAGAACCTATTCTGTTCTCCTCCCAACAAAATTCAAAAGAATTTCTCCTTTCTAGATATATTTACACAGGAACATGTCCTGTATACCCATGGAGGAATCTGCAGATGGAATTACTCTTACTATATGCTACCCATTTATTCCATCTTCTGTTTTCAATTATATTAAGAGGTAAGCTTTCTCGAACCAGGACTATCTTCTCCATGATGCGACACAAACTACTGCAAATGAAGAAAATAAAATTTGGCCAAGCCTAGAAAGGCTGAAATGACAGGATGCTAAAAGCTTTCTTTGCTTATGTTGCGACAAAACAGATACATGCATGTATGTATGTATATAAACTCACAAGGAAATGCATGGATAAATGATCATTTACCCAGTGGTAGATGCTAAATTCTTCATCCATCTGAAATGGCCAATGTGTAGATATAATCCATTTTTCTTTTCTACTGAACTGCTGTTAATTCTCAACCTCTCTTGTGTGCTACAAGAAGTATTTTTGACTCCTACCCTAGCTGCAACAGGCCTTGCTTCACATTGGACAAACACTTGAAAAGGCATTTCTAGATTTCATACAATCATAGTTTCGTTTGGAAAGGATCTTAAAGATCACCTAGTTCCTTTGACTAGACCAGGCTGCTCAAAGCCCCATCCAGACAGGTCTTGAACGCTTCCAAGGATGGGGCATCCACAGTTCCTCTGGGTAATCTGTTCCAGTGTCTCACCACCCTCACAGTAAAGAATTTCTTCCTAAAATCTAATCCAAATCTCTGTCGGTTTAATACTGTTATTCCTTGTGCTATCACTAGACTCCTAGATTAACAATCCCTCCACATCCTTCTTCTAGGCCCCCTGCAGGTACTGGAAGGCTGCTAGAAAGTCTCTCTAGAGCCTTCCCTTCTCCAGGCGGAACAATCCCAGCTCTCTCAGCCTGTCCTCATAGGGAAGTTGCTCCATTCCTCTGATTATCTTGATGGCCCCTCCCTGAAGGTGCTTGAGCAGGTCGATGTCTTATGCTGGAGGTCCCAGAGCTGGATGCAGTCCAACAGGTGGGGTCTCATGACAGCAGAGAGGGAGAATCACCCCTTCAACCTGTTGCCCCTTCTTTAGATGCAGCCCAGGATATGACTGGCTTTCTGGGCTGCAAGTGCACACTGTCTGTTTATATTCAGTTTTTCAGCCACCAATACCCCTGAGTCCTTCTCAGGGCTGCTTTCCATCTGCTCATCACCAAAGCTGTATCCATGTTTGCAGGACCTTGCACTTGGCCTTGTTGAACTTCATAAGGCCAGCACATGCCCACCTCTCCAGCCTGTCAAGGCTCCTCTGGATGACTTCCTTTCTCTCTAGGGTATCAACCACAGCACTCAGCTTGACATCACCCATAGGCCTGCTGAGAATGCACTCAATCCCACTGTCCATGTCCCCAACAAAGATTTAAACCACCTTAGTACAAAGAAGAACTCACTGGATGTTTCCCTAACTGACAACGTGGTTCTACCACAAGCAGCAGAGGGGGGAGATACTCTGAGTCATGGAATTTTAGAGACATCACTCACACTACCTACTGTATTGAAAACACACCTTTCTCTTTTCACTTTTTTCTTTAAAAAATAAGGCCTCAAATTCAAGACTTCATCAGAAGCTGTTAAGCAAAAGGGAAATCCTCAAGCTTCCTGACTAGCACAAATGATGACACCAAACTCGGACTTTAGTAAAGCTTACCATTACTCTTTTCGCTGTCAGCTGGTTTCATCTGGATAGGATGGTGCATCTAAAATGTAAAAAGATTATTTAATCCCAGATACATTCACTTCGTGCTATATGAAATATAAGCCATAAGAATTGTGAAAGAAAGAAATTGTAGCCCAAATTGCCTCTAGAGAGGTGCATACGTAACACTACAAAAATTGCAGGAAGAAAGGCCTTCCTAATTATATGCCATCATTCCTCCTCAGAGTATTATAAAAGCCATGCCCACCCACTTCACTACCATATTATTCTGTTGAATACTCCAAAATTCTCATAAGATCTGTTATTATATAGATCTCATAACACCGATCTTTTGAATAGCTTTTTTACAATATTATTTTAGGCAACACAACTTGTTTGTACTTCAGTGGCGCTGGAGCTCAGAGAAACAAGACAGAGTTGTGAAGAAAGCAGGGCTCTGCTCTTACCCCTGGGAGGATCTTCATGTTGTGAAGAGCATTCTGTGCTTCTAGTGCAGCTTTACGGGTATAAAATGTAACAAAACAGCACCCTGCAATTGAAACAAAATGCTCGCCAGGAAAGAACACTCAATGTTGGAGTGCTGTACAGGAATTGCAAGCCCCACTTCATCCTTCCAATGCAAGATGTATAAGTAGAAGAGGTTAGGCACTGACACAGGTAGGTGCTACTGATTGTGACAGTTTAAAAAAGATTTCCGAGTGTAATAAAATAGAATATGTTCAGAACTGACCCAACATCACTACTATACCATTAAAACAAACACTGAGATACATCTGTCGGCTACTTCATTTTCAAACTCAGTTATTTCCTAGTACCAAAACCCTACCTAGCTTCACATGAAATATTGCATGTAACTGAACTGCAAATCCAGGCACAAAATTTAGTAATACATGTTTACAAGTATTCGATTTACATGAACGACTAAGACCTCAATTTCATGTTTTGCCTAAAACTGTGTCCCATCCAGCAACATTTTATCATATCACAGCATCACAGTGATGCTCTGGAGCAACACAGTATTAACTGAATGTTTTGCTTTGCAATTATAATCCATACTCCTCAAGCAACTCCATCACTGCTGAACTCTAAAAAAAGAAATTATTTTTCTCAGCTAATGACTGGATCATAATTCAAGCATAATTAGACAAATACACTGAAAGACTTTATAAAATCTGGGCTTGCATGCACACCTGGTCACACTGAGCTCCTACAGGGCTGTTTGAATAAGCACACAGCTAAGACTGCAACTATGAGAAAGTGGCTGAAACCCCAAGTCTCTAAAGAGAAGTGCAGAAGTTCTCACCTTTGCTTTGAGGAGGGTTTTGGCTCCTGTCCCGCAAGACATTGATTTCATAGACAGCAC
Source organism: Corvus cornix cornix (assembly GCF_000738735.6). Classification (NCBI taxonomy): domain Eukaryota; kingdom Metazoa; phylum Chordata; class Aves; order Passeriformes; family Corvidae; genus Corvus; species Corvus cornix. Next base: position 40,120,521 of record NC_046335.1, read on the forward strand.
CATACTGTTCAAAAAGTTCTCTTAGATCCTTCTCACACCAGCTCCGTGGGACTTGACCCACAAACATTTTGATAGCATCTAGATCAGGTTGGTCTGGGTGATCCAGTGTGCCATTCATTTTCTTAGAGCTATGAAAAACAAGAAGCAGTTTCTAGTTTATATCTTCCTACAGTTTCTAGACAAAAGCACGCTTACAGCAAAATTGAAGAAAAAATAAATTTCTACGCATATATAAATGTGGATGATGAAAATATACATATAAAGAGAAGCTCTTGCACATTCCCAGTATGCGTACCAGAGTACATTCACATTCACTGGCAAGCTGTGTACTTGGAAACCAAACACACTCAACACAGCTGTTTAAAACTCTGTTCCCATAGTGTAGTCAACATCTGGGATTCAGGATATAAATCTGCTGAGATAACTGAAAAATATCACTAATTCAACCACGTAAAATTTTACGGAAAAAGAAACCAGAACCGAAAGGAACCTAAGCTCAGTCTACCTCCAAACTACCAAAGTTATCAGTAATCACTGAAAATGAGAAAATGTTATTACAACACTTTTAAATGAGACTAATTGTAACTGTTTCCCAAGGTGAAGATCCATCTTAAAAAGAGAAACAGAATCAATTGATTCAATGATAAGTTTCTTTAAAGGTTTACAGGGCAATACTTCTTTGTGAAACTAGGGAGCTTTCAACAGTAACTGGCAAAAAAACAGGCTTAGATTGTACATGAACAGGCTGGGATTGGACAATCCAGTTAGTCACAGACTGAATCAGGTTCAATAATGTCAGGATTCTAACACAGAAAAAGAAGTCACTTCTTAGACTACAACAACACAGAAGTTTTGAGTAAGGGAATCCTCAACAGGTTTCAAGGCATTCTGTCTAGCCATGTGAACAGCTTACACCCTATTAATAAAGGTTGTGTTATGCTCCACCCAGCCAGTTCAGAGTCCTACACTGCTCTCTGTATTGACTCCTCATTTTTTGTTAGGTGCAATGTGATGTCTTGTTATCAGCACTCCCAGCCTGGTACACCAGAGCCCCTGTCCCTGCGGAAGTCTGCCTGTAACGACATCCTATTGTAGCTATAGCGATCAGTTGGTTAAAATTGCTGACCAATCCCTGCATAATCTAGAAAGGACATGGGGAGTGGAACAGCAACTATACAATGAGTCCCCCCACCCCCAAACTCTTTGTTGAAGAATACAGGTGGTCTTCTTCCAGAGTAGTCAGCTCTCTTCATCTCTGCTTTTTTTCCTTTGAAGATAGTTTGAATGGCTTATTAACTGCACATGATAGTATTTCTCTCACTGTCCATCTGAAATCATATTTCCCCCAAATAGAATAAAAAAAAGAAATTTTGAAGCCTGGTAACATTTAGTAATTTTTCCCATCAATATGTTGCTGTTCAGAGCCTAAGGAAAAACTGATGCTAGGGAAAGCTCGTAATTTTGTAGCTGTATGAACAGACCTCAAAACCAACAAAGCTTCTTACTAGAAGAGAAGGGAAGGGAATCATCATAAATCCTTTCACTCCTCTCCACCTTTCCGCTCAGAAAGGGTCAGCACCACTCCAAATAGCCAAGAGAAACAATACCTTTTACAAAGATGTAAACTACCCCTTTCCATTTCAATTAAGAGCAGTTGGAAATTGTTTACCCTCTCCAATAATAATTTTCAGCCCTGCCTTCCATGGGTAGCTTCAAGAACACAACATGGCTCCTGTTAATTGGGCAACTCTTAACATGACCTCAACAGTATTCAAAGAATATTTTACTCCTAATTAAAAGGTTTAATCTGGAGTCATTAATAGGGAAGAACAGAAAATGTTCTCCCCACAACAGATTTAAATAATCCATTTTGTAAATCAGCACCTGTAGCATACTATAAACAGTATCATCAAACAGCTTTATTCCTCCTTAGTCCTTATCACCACAATTATCAGACCATTTTCCCCCCATCTAGAAACCAACATCAATTTTCCATGACCACTAGGATTTCTTCAAGAAAACAAACTGCAGGCTCTCTCATCTCTCCTTCCTGTCTCCCTCTGCCCCATCAGACAGCAGAAGCTTGAGATAGCAATTCCAACTATCAGTTTAGTCATAACTTAGACATGAAAAGAAAATACTTACACAGGGCTTGCATTCAAGGAGCAATGGTCCACCATCATCTCTGGGAGGAAATCCAACTTGAACGCGGCCATCACCTCAGTCTATGACAAACTACTAACACTAAATCAGTGTATTGCCTAACCCCCAAACAACGCCACTTCCAAAAGTCCTGCAGGTCTTAACACTCAGCCACACAAAAAACACTCAAACCACAGAAACAGAAGCTCAGGGAGACCAGCAATAGACACCACAGAAACAGGCTGGACTGGGAAAGGGACATGGAATCCCAGATTAAAAAGGGGATGTGACCATGTGAAGGGAGGCTCAGCTTAATACACAATGAAAATGCTGATGCACTAGGCTTGTTTTGTGCAATTTTCCCTGGCGAAGCAGTACTGAGTGCACTGTCAGAAAAACAGAGTGTCAGATCCATGAAGATAGCAATGGGTAACAGAGCAGAAAGAATACAAACTCCAGTCTTTCCATCCCCAACTAACTCCTTGTCTCCCAAAATGGCAGACCAAGGCCTTCAGGTTCAGAAATGCACTTTCCAAATCAGCAGTACACAGGTGTGAAGTCAAGAGGCTCCTTCACCATAAACATTTTTAATAGCTGATTTCACTCTCTTCACCTTGTGCACTACTATTGACACTCTCAACTTCTATGGCAAAAAAAGCCAACCACAATTTTTCTCCAAACCTGCCAAAAAAATCAAAGCTAGGAAGATCTGATTACTCAAAAATTCCTTTTCTTGAAGACCATCAAAACAGATTCCTTTGATAGAAGCAAAACATCCATTGTTCTGCAAACAATGCTTCGTCTATCATGCATCTATAAATCCAGATATACAGAGCCTATAAATGACAAAGAAGGGGAAAAAACCCAGTGATTTATTGAAAACTGTTTTATAATCTTTGAGAACACTGATCAGAACACCTCAGCTGCTTCATCATTAAAACAGACATAGTATGTTGATCAAGGAACTGTGAGATGTATTTATATATGCAATACAGGCTTCTTGTTAAATCTCCAATATCCAAACTAATGGGGAGATAATATGGATAAAAATGGATACACTGGGAAATGCAGAAATATTTGATTGTGGGGAGTGAGTGCTGTAGGCACTCTACAGGGTTCTGGTGTGTCAGAGCACTCCAGGAGGAATGGCTAATGAGAGTCTAACTTGAGACCAGAACCCTTACATACGGTCGATATAACCACAAAATAACCTCTCAGAGCAGCAAGGACTGCATGCTCACGTCTTTCTCCTCTGTCAATGACTGCAATATGTACTTGCAGTTATTCTGACTGGCCCATATATACAGCTTTATTTAAGCTTGCACACTTACAGTATGTCAATTGTTTTTTCATAAACAATGTTTCTGACCTCTAAAAAAATAAAAAAAGAGAACATTTCTTATCTTTTGCCAACAGTGAGGTTAATTAAAAGGGGCTACATCCTGTAATACAAAGAGATCTGCATATCACTGCAAAATAAGAGACGACATGAATTTCTCATGCATCAGATATTCAATAGTAACTACTTCATGCATGCTCTTACTATGTGACAAATGCAAGAGTCCTTATTTTTTAAAGGAAAAGGTGTAAGCTATCTGCTAAGCACCATTGTTAAGAACATGCAAATATGCAATTAGGGAGCACAGGTCTGTTTTACAGCTTTCAGCAAATTAAATTGTTCTATCTACCTTTAGACACATATTACAGGCTTCCCACTTGAAAAATGCCAAGTTGAGTAAAGCCCATCGTATTTATCATACTCAAATGTTAAATTGAGCCTAGAGCCCATTTCATGCATTTGTCTAAAATGAGACTGCAGAGAAAAACATTTCAGATTTATATGACTAGAACAACAGATTACAGGTTGTGATTCCTAGATGACATAAATCTATAGACCAACACTGTAAATTCTGGCCCTATCCAGGAAGACCAGAAGTCATTCCTTCAGGTCTTTCACTCATTAGCTTTTTCCAGCAGCCAGTAAAATGCCCCAGCTGCCATGTTCACTGTAGCTTCAATGAAAGACAATGCTGGCAACGCAGAGTCTAGAAACGGGTTTTAAAAATGCTACTGAGATTGATTCGTTTACTGAAGAAAATCACTACACCATTATGATTTGATCCTATGCCCACCCTTTTCCCCATCTCTCTGCTCCCCAAAATCAAAGTCCTATCTTCTTGTTCCATTAAGACAAAACTGCAACGTTACAGGCACAATTTGTCAGAAAGGAAGAATCAATACTAGAATGGCGAATAAGTATCTGAAGGTAAGTTAGCCAAGACTCAGTGCCTCTGTGTGCCATACTTCTGAAGTAACGATGGCAACCTCAGTGACAAAACATTAGTGTACAAACAGGCTTGGTTTGGCATTATTTAGCTGAAGGCTCCAAGCTAGTGACATTAAAAGACTTACAGACTCCACTTGTGAGAATATCAGAAAGAGTGGAAAAAGATTGTATTTCACCACTGCACAGAAGTAAGAATGAGGAAAAAGTGTTTCTTTAAAATTAGAAAAAAAAAAAGTCATCCTAACCATTTCTCACGAAGAAAAATAAGGGAGCTAAACACACTTATTTTTTGCTCAGATGTCAAATTCCTGCTGGCTTCCAGATCCATTCTTTGACTGTTTCTATTCAAAGGATAACAGAAACAATGTCTGAAATTCCAAGCTCTATGGACTGTAGCTACACATTTAAATGTGGTGCTCATCTGACAATATGAACATTAAAAAACTTCTACATACTACGCATTAGATCTCAATTTTTACACTTCTGAAGCCCGAGATGATGCTGCATAATGTGTCGTTATATGTGCTCCTCAGAGACTGCAGAGTACAAATGCTGAAAGTTTTTTGCTTTTATTTTTAACTTTACAGAATTACATCACATCCTAGGGAAAAAAAAAAAAACAACCCAAATTCACCACAAAACCAAAAATCCTGTGTCATATTTCATTTCCTAAGAAAGCCTAGTTCTAACGAGCAAGTAACTGTGAAAGCTGAAGATAATACCATCTTTTATTTTATACATTTTGTACTCAGACAGCATACACAAATCTGAAGCTGGGGGACTACTGGCATGGTGAGAGCAAGCTATGGGAAAGGATGTAGGCTATGGAGAAATCAGACACTGTGAAGCTCTGAAGGAGACAGGTCCTAGAATAAACTTCCCCTTGTATTATCTGTGCATATCCAGATTCTAATGGTGCTGCTGAATTGCAGTTTTGTTTTTAAACTGATAACCCCTAGGTTAAATGCATCAAAATACAGTAGCTGCTTGTCAATATTTTGTTGTTTCATTGTTGATCATGTAAGCATGTGGTCAGAATGTTTTCTGCCTGTGTTGAAATCCAAACTGTCTCCCCATGCCTCACTGGGTACAAAAAGCCCCTTACCTACTTGCCAAAACTGCAGTTTCTTCCTCTGCCAATCTCTTTGACTGTTATGCTCTGTGGGTACACAAATCTGACACATTCAGAATATTGAATTTACCATCAAAATACACGAAGTTTTGGGCTGCCTACAATTCAGATTAAATTAACTTAAAAATATTTTTATTTATATGAACTTTTGTAGAAGTTCCCAGGTGGAGAAAAGGGATAGGAGGGGAAGACAACTACCTTTATCTTGGAAACACCAAAGCTTTGCGGTGCTCCCTCTTACACATTTTTACTGAGAGCAGATAAATGAGATCTAGACACATATGAATTTTTAAAAATTAGTTAAGTAAATTTAATTCTAAAAATAGATCCTACTAAAAGCTTTTTTCCCCCCTCCCTATCCTCAAAATATTTCTGAGGAAAAATTTTTGAGGTACATGAATACATTCTTGATCTACTTCTCTGGCTTGTGAAGGAAGTTCTGTAGCTTCTACTTCAATTAATTCTCTGAAAGCTCAAAAAGAAGAATTATGAACTTTCGTCTGACTGAAGAATCCCCAGGACGCTGAGCTCTCTGCCAGCAGATGAAACAGCAAGGCACCCAGCCTTCTGGCTTACAGGAAGAGGCTGTCTCTGCCTAAGTACTCTTCGAAAGAGAAAAATGAAGCAGCAGCTAAACACACCTTTTTTTTTTATAGTAAAGAAAAATGATAAAAGTAAATAATATAAAATTTATTTTGAAAAGTTAGGGAATTACTTTTCTTGAAAAAGGAGATGAAACTTAGCACTGAAGTGAACAAATTTGTTATTCTGATTAATTCCAAACAGTGAAGCTAATAAAAAGATAGACAAGAAACACACACAGGTACATTTTCTTTCATATTGTTTATGGGCCTCCCCAAATACATATGCTTATCTGTTCTTCCTGCTATGCAACATTCACTTCCCACAGAATCTACTGCTCTGCAATTCACAAAGCAATTGTAGTTTCCTATGTTCACAGGAGTAAAACAGGAGTCTGGCAAAGGCAAATTGAAACTGTTAAGAGGGAATACTTCTTAACTAAATTCACAAACAAATATTTAGTGGTGGTGACTTTTGTAATCCTGTCAAAGCTTGACAAGGCTTGAACACAACTGGATGCATGCAGGGTTATTTTTTCCCACTTTTATTTACTGCACATACATAAAAATCCCAACTATTTTTATTAAAGAGATAACCCATGGGCTATCTGCCTCAAAATACTGCATGTAAGAATTACACCTTCTAATTAACATTAGGAAGGAACAACTAAGTAATGTCATCTTTAAACACAGCCTAATCAATAAAGATTTTAGATCCATTTGTCTAATGCACATAGTACTAAGCATTATCAGAAAGAAATTGAAAACCAGAATATGCCCAGTCTGGCAGTTCTCAATGTCCCTAGTCACAACTTTTTACCTTTTTTTAATCAACACATGCAGCACAACATCTTCATGGGAAAATAGATGTGGAAGACAACGTTTGAATTAAACACACAAAAGTTACTGTTTCTCTGTAGCCACTGATATCACAACTATGAGGTGGCAAAGCAATATATAAAGTCCTATACCTGTGTAAGACTGTTGGATAAAAGGGTTCTGAACTAAGCTGGTCATAATAGGAAATGAAAATAATAGGAAAGACCTATTGCTTGAAAATGATGTTTCAGAGAGAAATCAAGGGATTGAAAGCTGTGGTAGAAGAGAAGGCTCTGTTCCCAGCTTTGTACCAACTCAATGCAAAAATCCAAGCAACTTCCCTTAGCTCTTCAATTTCCAGATGTCACATAGACAGACCAGGAGGCAGTGATGCTTTCCTGGGGACAGAGAACTGAGAATACTGTTTGCTATACAATAAACCCATACACTAGAGAGGTAACCTTTAACAAAATATGCCAATACATACCAAAAGCAGAATTTAAAAAAAAAAAAAAAAGCTGTTCCTATGGGCATGTCTTACCTTCTTAGACTAAATCTTGTATATCCCAAGATCCTTCAGTGACTTCTCCCTGTTTATTTATGTGTAGACCACAGCCAATAGCCAGACCAGTTCAGAGCTACTTGCTCACTCATGGAAAAGAGCAAGAGTTGAATGTTCTATTTTGACTTCCCCTTCACTTAATGCTAAATTATCAGTAACTTAATGCCTTGATACATTTACTGGTCTGACAAATTTATTTGAGTATGAACAGTGGATTCAAATGTTTTCAAGAAGGAATCACAGACTTACAGGATCACAGAATGGGTTGGAATGAATGTTAACGATCACTTAGTTCCAACCCCCTCTGTCATGGGCAGGGACACCTTCGACAAGACCAGGTTGCTCAGAGCCTCATCCAACCTGGCCTTGAACACTTCCAGGGATGAGGCATCCACAAATTCTCTTGGCAACCTGTTCCAATGCCTCACCACCCTCATAGTAAAGAATTCCTTCCTAACATCTGATCTAAACCTACTCTCAGTTTGAAGCCATTCCTGCTTGTCCAGTCACTACATGCACAGATAGCAACCACTATATACATTTTCCCTTCTTTTTAAAATGCCTTGCAATTGCTTTCAATATGCCACCACACAACTGAAGAACAAATTCAATCTGTGATATGCTCAATATCTGGCTCACTCCTGAGGATAACTTACACCAAATGGCAGACAGTAGCACTGCAATATGAGAGCTTATCTACCAGGAAACAGGTTACAACATCTGTTCAAATCCAAGAAGTCAAAAAAAACCCCCACCCCAAACTGCAAACTAGGTCCTGCTCTGCCAGTAACTGCTATTGACAGCACATCTAACGAGAACTTTGAAAATTATCAGTCTTAAGACCCTCTTCTAGCACATGAATGAAGTTCACAAAGTTTAAGGCAGTGGCCTACACACTTACTCAATTTTTCTCTCATTTTCTGATACATTGCCTCTTCATTTGCTTGCTTGAGAGGGGACTCAGGACTGTCCTGTGAATATTCTGACCAGGCTGCGGGTATTGGAATTCTGCGATGTGAGCAAGCCACAGCTCTGCAGACAATGATCTGCTTCTCTAGGGCAGAACAGCTGCACGATGCTACCCTGAGTTTTACTTTCTTAGTGCACAGCTGTCAGCTAACACAGCAGCATGAGGTTCCTAACTCAGTGCTTGACCCGCTGCAGCTGTGTCTGCTGCTTCAGTGATGATGCTACAAAGGCTCGCACAGGCATTACCAAAGAGAGAAAAATGGAATAGACTGGCCATGAGACTACCTCCTGACAGTGACCTAAAACACCTATCTGTGACCATAAAATCTCTCATTACCCTACTGTCAGTGGGGAGTTAGGAAGCTGATAGCCTTCAAAGCATTACCTCGAGGTATATCACAACTATTCTTTCCAGAACCTGTATCTATTTAATTATTTTTTTTACACAAAAAACCTCCAAAGAATTTCAAATACCTCCGTCTGCTATAGTGCTATGAACAGTGACAGACAATTCAGTTAGTTTATGTGGATTTTTCCAAAGGCACACAGTATGTACTCACTTCTGTTTTCAAGGAGAGTACTTGTGCAGCACTAGGACAGTAGACTACTTCATTAGCACAATGAAATAAGGAAAAAATATGTCTGTATGTAAGTAAAATCTTCAAATTAAGACAGTTTCCTAGAAATTCCATCTTTTCTTTGGTGTTTGTCTCCTTCTTATACCTGTTCCCCAATGATATATTACATGCTTACATTAATCTTCATAGAAATATAAGAAGAGGTACCTGGATTGTTTTCTTTCTCTTATATTGTAAGATATTTTCTTTTGCTAGCCTTAATTTTGTAATTAAAGTTCTTAATTGTTACCTTCAGAATAGTGATCTGAAATTTACGTTACACTTCTGTCCTTCCCTGATAAATTTTGTTTTGCAGATTTCCCTGTCTTTTTCAGACTACGGGAATGCAGAGGGAGACAAAAATCATAGTTGTGAATTTAAGACTAAAGCACATGACACAGGAAAACTTATTGTGATGCAAAGAAGACAACAAAGGTCTGGCTGAGAAGACACTGTATTAAAGGTACCAGACATGAAGCATAAAAAAGCAAACAAACTGCTAAAAGACCAAATGATGAATTTGAAGCAATTAATGCAGGACAACCCGTTAGAGCCCCTGTACCCGTAGAACAGACAACAAGCCTTATGCAGGTTCCCTAGAAAAATTAATTTTGGCAAATCACATGCTTAACCCTCTTTGCAAGACATTTTACAATTAATATTTGATACCAGGAAAAAGAATTGTTGTATCCCAGGGCAATTGCTTTCAAAGCAGACATGTACAGGCTTCTTCCCCTCGTTCCAGTATATTAAAGACAACAATAACAGAAACAATTAAAAAAATTAAAGCTCTTTATCCTTACCTCTAGGTTCTGGTTTGTTTTGTTTTGGGTTTTTTTTGTAAATGACATGAAATGCCTATTTCAGGTACTGCTTAAACTCTACCGGAAGTTACGTTAAAGAAAATTTTGGTTTAAAATTGTATTTTTTTTAACATATGCAAACATTCCAGTAGTTCGATTTTGAAAAGCATTTTCAGTTTTTATAATCACAATGCTAGAACATAACAGTGCTTGCACTTTGCAAGAGACAAAAATCTATGGAGACCTTAAGTACCTAAGAGAGGTCGGAAAGACCTGTAGACACTTTGGCACTGCAGACAGAAAAAACTTCTTGAGAAAGTAGGAAAAGTGGCTTGGTCACAACAATAGTAAGAGGAAATGAAGGCAGCTGTATGACACAGGAGACAAAGCAGGAAATGAGTGTAAGAAGAGAGGACACACATTTCTACCCTGTGGAAGAACAGCGGACAGGATGGAACATTTAAGGCAGCAGCAAGGTTTGAGTTTTCCCCTTGCACCCTTTTTTTTTTGTTTATTGACTGAATTCAGACCCTGAGACGCACAAAAATACAGGGGAAAATCACACTTGCACTACAACACTTAAACCTTTAGTACAAGAGAATAAGAATATAATGCTTGCAAGCAATCTTGCCCTGAAGGCAAGGTACAGATCCCACTTAAGAGTGTCTTTGGCCTTTTTCTCTCCCCTAAATGTTGTCTCTGAGCTTACAGAAATGACTTTTTTTTTTTTTTTTAAATATAGAAATAGCTGAAGGTAAACTTCTGGCCATCTTTTTGTGCTGCAAGCAATTCTATGGAACAGAAAACTTAAAATATGTTTCAACTTTTTTAGTTTGTAAATACAAACACAGTACCTATAAATCTCATTTCAGATATCCCTGTATTTTCCGGTCCTTTCCTGTATTACCTGAATCTGCAGCTCTGTACTTAGTCAAAAAGGTACAGTAGAAAAAGCCATTTTGCAATCTCTACAATATTCACCAGATTTTTAAGGACTCATCTACATGTTTTAGGACAGTTTTCTGGCACTGAAACAGAGCCAGAAGTTATTCCTCTAGTAAGGACCTGGAAATCCACTCGTTCTTGGAAAGCTCTCAGCAGTCTGCTTGTCCCCAAGCCAAACGTGCCATAAAGCATTACAGCAGGCAAAGCAAGCAGATTCGCACAGAGAATGCTGTGTGGTTCCATATTGGACCCAGGGGGAACAACAGAACCACCTATACAATTCCAGGACAATACCATGTACAAAGATTGTTATATTAACCTGCAGGAGGAGAACCTCAGTGAATAAAAAATGCCTCTAAGTTTATGGGAAGCAACACATCTTGTGCACATGTAAAGTAAAACCTTAAAATAAGAACTGGCCAGTTATTTTTTTTTACTGAAGATATGTAATATGTTATCTTAACTCAAAGGAACAAACTACAAATTATTACTCTCCGTAATGAAATGTCTTAGAATAGCAGTTAGACCGGCTTAAAATTTTTTCTGATAGTCTTTTTTTTTCTTCTTCTAAGTTTCAAGAGACCTTTTGGACTAAAAGCAACAAGTCTCAAGTTTCAGTGTCCTTTGCAGCTATCAGAATAGTCACACAAGCCATTTTGAGGAATCCTTTAACCTCAAATTGTTTCTACAAATAGTAGCAGATACAAACAAGAACCAGTTAATATCATACTACAAAAATACACTATTTCTCTCATTTCATTTTATCCAAAGGAAAGCTTTTTGTTGCATGTCACCTGAAGAAAGTTCAAATGTAGCCTAGACAGGGGCTCTCCAGGAGAGCACACTACGCAGTTCAAACAATAATCGCTGCAATAATAATTTTTATGTCGAGCACCAACTTAGAGCACAATAAGGCATCATTTCCCCTTGGCATGAGGATACACAGGTATAGCTCCAGCACTGTCCATGAGGAAAGTGGAGATGGAAATGGGATGTGGTATCCCTGAAAAGACAAACAATTCAACTTACCACATACATTGCGAGGTAAAAACAGAAGCAACAAGGGAAGTTCCAGCATCACTCCTGGTACAGAAGAAATGTGATTGATTGAGGAAGTTGTTATTTTGTCTCCTAATCAAAGCTGTGACTCCTGCTGCCTATTTTGGATAAGCAGCCATCTGAAAAACTTCACTAGCTTTTAAGCTACTCAGGACCACAATCTAAGTGCCAGAGAGTTTATTTCTGAAAAAGTACCTAAACTTTCTAAGCCTCTAGAATCAAAAGTGAATCAATATGATAGATGTATCTCAGTTTTTCTACTCAACTAAGAAAATACAGCCATGTTGATTTAAACATTTACTCTTTAATAAGGTCTAAATAACCATTAGATACTGTAGTAGGTTTCAACTTCAGGAAGAGCAAAGCCCAGAAAGAATGAAGAATACTACTCTGACCCTGTTCCTTCACACAAACAAATAATTCTATCATCAAATAACTTTACATCTACTTTCCTAAACTATAAATGGTTTTAGAAGTATTGAGGAAGAATTAACTTCTTACAGCAGAAGAGCCAAAATGCCTTCCAAGTTTAATGCAGGAATTACAGCTGTCCCTGAAAAGACAGCAGGATTGACAGCCCAACTGAAGTGCATCTACACCAATGCACACAGCCGGGAGAAGTCTCAGTATCACCAGCCTTTGTTCTTGTGGAGGACTTCAGCTTACCAGATGTTTGCTGGAAATACAACACAGCAGAGAGGAAACAGTTCTCGGAGTGTGTGGATGGCAGCTTCCTGACACAGACAGTGAGGGAGCCAGTAGGGAAGGCATCCCACTGGACCTGCTGTTTGCAAACAGGGAAGGATTGGTGGGTGATGCTGGAAGCCGTCTTGGGCATCACAATCACAGAATGATAGGTTTTGATTCTTGGAGAAGTAAGGACGGAATGCCAGCAGAACTGCTTGGACTTCTGGAGGGAGACTTTGGCTTGTTTCAGAGACTGGTTGATGGAGTCCCTTGGGAGGCAGTCCTGAGGGGCAAAGGAGTCCAGGAAGGCTGGACGTGCTTTAAGAAGGAAATCCTAAAGACTCAGGTCAGGCCTATGTGCTGAAAGATGAGCCAGTGAGGAAGAAGACCAGGCTGGCTGAACAGAGAGCTTTGGTTGGAACTCAGTAGGGGAAGGAAAGAGTGTATCATCTTTGGAATGAGGGGCAGGCAACTTGGAAGGACTACAAGGATGTCATGAGGTTATGCAGGTAGAAAATTAGAAGGGCCAAAGCCCAACTAGAACTTATTTGGCTACTGCCATAAAAGACAGTGAGAAATGTTTTTTGAAATGCATTAGAAACAAAAGGAGGGCTAAGGAAAATCTCCATCTTTTACTGGATGCAGAGGGAAATATAATGAAAAAGGATGAGGAAAAGGCAGAGGTACTTAATGCCTTTTATGTCTTAGTCTTTGACAAGTTCAGTTGTTTGCAGGGTACCCAGCCCCCTGAGATGAAAGAAGAGATGGGGAGCAGAATGAAACCCCTATAATCTAGGAAAAAAGGATTAGAGACTTGTGTAAGTCCATGGCGCCTAATGGCATCCACCCATGGGTACTGAGAGGGCTGATGAAAAAGCTTGCCAAGTCACTTTCTGTCACATGGCTCAGGCCTGTTACTTCAGCTAAGTAGAAAAGGACTGTGGGAAAGAGACACAGCTGAATTAAGGGTAGAAAAACATGCTGCATGACCATCATGGTGTATGGTGGGTGGTTGAATTATGTTTGTTGTGCTTTAAAACTATGTAAACAGGTAACTGGCTAACTGCTTAAAAAGGCCAGGTTTCTCCAATAAAGGGCTCTCCTTTGCACCTGCCTGGGGACTCAGCATTGCTCATTATCGCAACAACTTTCCATCATTTACCAGCAGTCCTGCTTAACCAGGCAGGTCCCAGTTGACTGGAAGTAAGCCAATGTTACAGTGTCTGCATGAAGCGTTGAAAGGAGGATCTGGGGAACCACAGGCTTTTGAGCCTGACCTCTGGGATGGGGAAGGTCATGGAGCAGATGATCCTGAATGCCATCACGCAACATGCAGAGAACAACCAGGCCCAGCCAGCCCGGGTTTCTGAAAGGCAGGTCCTGCTTGACCAACCCGATCTCCTATGTCCAGGTGACCCACTCAGTGGAAAGGCTTTTGATGTTGTCTACCTGAACTCCAATAAAGCCTTTGACACTGTTTCCCACAGTGTCTTCCTGGACAAAGTGACTTCCCATGATGTGAATGGGTGTATTCTTTGCTGGGTAAAATCTGGCTGGATGGCTTGGTCCAGAGAGTGGTAGTGACTGGAGTTACATCCAGCTGATGGCTGGTCACCAGTGGTGATCGCCAGAGCTCAGTATCAGGGCCAGTCCTGTTTAATCTCTTTATCAATGATTTGAATGAGGGGATCAAGTGCATCCTCAGCAAGTGTGCAGGCAACACCAAGTTGGGTGGGAGTGTTGATCTGCAGGAGGGCAGGAAGGCTCTGCAGAGGGATTGGGACAGGCTGGATCGATGGACTGAGGCCAACTGTGCCTCAGCAAGGCCCAGGGGCAGGTCCTGCACTTGGGTCACAACAACCCCATGTAGCAGTACAGGCTGGGGGAAGGAGGTCGGAAAACTGCACAGCAGAGTACGAGCTAGGAAGGTTGGTCAACATCAGATGAACATGAGCCAGCAGTGCCCAGGTGGCCAAGAAGGCCAATGGCATCCTGGCCTGTATCAAAAATAGTGCGGTTAGCAGGGCCAGGGCAGTGACTGGCCCCTGTACTCAGCACTGGTGAGGCCACACCTCAAGTGCTGTGTCCAGTTTTGGGCCCCTTACTATGAGAAGGACACTGAGGTGCTGGAGCCTGTCCAGAGAAGGGCAACAGAGCTGGTGAAGGCTCTGGAGCACAAGTCTTATGGGGAAAACTTGAATGAGCTGGGGTTGTTTAGCCTGGAGAAAAGGAGGCTGAAGGGAGACCTTATTCTCTTTACAACTACCTAAAAGGAGGTTGTAGTAAGGTGTGGGTCAGTCTTTCATCCCAAGTAACAAGACCAGACAAAATGGCCTCAAGTCACACCAGAAGAAGTTTAGATTGGATATTAGGAAGAATTTCTTCACTGAAAGGGTTGTCAGGCATTGGAACAGGCTGCCCAGAGAAGTGTTAAAATCACCACCCCTGGAGGTACTTGAAAAATGTGTAGATGCTTAGGGACAGGTTTAGTGACAGACTTGGCAGTGTTAGCTTAGTGGTTGAACTCTGTGATCTTAAGAGTCTTTTCCAACCTTCAAGATTCCATGACTATCATTTGACAATCTACAATCTTTTAATGCCCATTTTTATCTCCATGCCAAAGACTTCCATTTTGGAAGGGGCTCCTATCTGCAGAAATTTTATTTCAACACAGACATGTTTCAGCATGGTAAATGTGTGTATGACAAGAGTCAATTGAGGTAGGATTGACTCATCTCAAAGCAAAGCTGACTCCTCCTCAGTTTTATTCTCTGTACCAGACCAGAAGCCAGAATGCCATCAGTTTTATTCTGATATATCTCTACAGAGTTAATCATTATAAGAGCATTTCATACAGGGATGTATACAAACAATTTTATGTACCATTATTAGATATTCAAGAAAAGACTCCATCCTCACCCTTTTTACTCACATTTAGGCAGATGAATTCAACTTCATTTTGCTCTTAAGATGAGAAACCACAGATCTTGCACTGAATAAAAGTGACTTATTTTCATCAACCAGAAACTTGGTGATTATTTTATTTAAATAATCTGATTATTTTGTTATCTAAGTAATCCCAATATATTTATTGATTCTGGACCTGTGTTTTGCAATTAGAGAATCCCATGAGTTTAAAAAACTAGGCCTAATCAGTTTAGTCTGTCTCAAAAGATGCAAATTCTTCAGAAAAAAGCCACCAACATAATGACCAGTATCCTCTCTTGCCATTCTTCTGTATGGTCCTAATGGACAGCAAAGGAGCAGGAAGAGCAAAGTACAGAGCACCAGTCATTTAGAAAAGAAGTTGAGTGTTTTGCAACCCACACAATGCCTGGAGACAAATGCCCTCAAACCGGTACTTCCAAACAGAGAGGTCAAACACCAAATCTCTAAAAAATCAATTGAAAATGACGGTGTTCCTGGATTTCTTAAACCAACTTTAGATCTTTCTACTCTGATGAGTAACATATGGAGAGACAGGATATCCTGCACTTCAAAGACAAATTTGTTTTTCTTTCTAATATAGACATAACTAAATCCTTCCCAATGTATTTATGAAAACCGTAGCAAATGTCTGTCCATAGCAGAAAACAACTCTTTCCTCAAGACAATAAAAAACCTCAACTCTCTCTGGTTGGCTACAGACCAAAGCACACCTTAAATATTTCTGCCATAGGAGAGGTGATTCACTGGAAGGGCAAAAATCACCAAACTTGGGTTGTGGTGATACTGAGAGTGTTACTTAACACAGCAGTTACAGGTCAATTGTCTCTGAAGTGAACCGAAACTCTTGAGGTACACAGTACGAACAGTCTTATATATTCTTTTGTACTCCTCTGACCACACAGTAAATCATTCCAACTTCCTAAACCAGAGAAATAACTATATCACAGAAGAGCTTTTTACTGGGTTGTCAAGCTGACTCCACCTATAATGCAAACTACCATGAGAACCAAACATAATCAAAGGACACAGCACTAAACTCTCAGCTGGAAACTGTGTAAGAAAGGAAGGGGGAATTGTCTCAGCTGTCACATGAAACTTACTGGACTTCTAACACTAAGAAAACTGCACCAAAAGATCCTCATATTTGACTCCATGCATTTTCATACTGGACTATGTTCCAGTTCTGCTGCACATAATCAAATCTGTCTCAGCCCAGAAGGAGTTGTTCCACTAATACTCACCTTTAGGGTTTCATGTACTACAGAACACTTCAGATTTGTTCTGGTCAAGAAGTTGCTATAAAGACATGCATTTCTACTTTGCAGTTATGTTTCTAAAATTATTAAATTACAGATGGACTTAAAGATGCCTATTGACTCAGTACTCATAGTCCTGAACTGTTATCATTCCCAACCCACTTTGGCAGTACAAAGGCAGGAAACTGCAGAGTTTAAGGTTCAGGGAGCACTGCTCACTGCAGTGGAAAATGACTGCTTTCATCACTGAATGTAAAAACAACTTCTCTCTAAACTTTTGAAAGGAACTCCAATACCCAACTGAGGGATACAAACTGCAGTTGGTTCATACCTGCAGCTACGCGCCTCCCTCCAGCCGTTCCAGTCTTCACTCTAAAAGATAAGGAAAAAGAGACATTGAGGACTCCAGAGTTAACATCAGATAATAACAAACATTACATGAACTCCACCTGGTAAAGCACTGAGCACTGGGAAAGTGAAGCATATTTCCAATAAAAGAAGTCATCATGAGGTGGTAACAACCTTCATTAGGCTCAAAACTGAAGTTGTATATTTCAAAAATACAGAGTAAATGAAAGGGCACACAAAAATGGACTGCAAACACAACATAGCTGAAAACAGAAGTCTTAGAGATTCCTAGCAATGTTCAGTGGACTTATAACACCTGTCTGGCTTTTTGGCTGTCACAACAGAAGCAGCTACCAACCGCAGTACCCACAATCCTAAACTCCTGTATGACATTATTTTCACAGCTGCAGCACTAACAGATGACCATGAACCCGCAGATGGGAACTCTAATGTATGATTGCATAAATGGAAATGGATGAAAAAGCACTGAATTAGGGAACACAGAACTGAACAACACAAGGAAAAAATGTTATTTCTACATCTTAAGCTAATATCAACCAGGAACCATACAGATTTTCTGTACTAGCACCGCATAAATAGGGGATGCTACTTCATGATTCAGAGTTCTGTTCTTGCAAACTCAGTAACCGACTCTCAACACAAGCTAGTACATATTTAAATACAACACTTGGATTTTTTAGCTCTGAGGTTTCTTGACCTTTTTTCCCCCCAAATAATTTCTTCTCTGCCTCCTCCTGGGTTATTTTACAGAACTACACTCATGTCAGTCTAGCAGTATTTTACAGAAAATCCAAATCTATTTACTTATCTACAGTTACCAAACGAAAAACTGCATCCATCTGCAAGAAGAAGAATTGTACAAGGCTATCTGAGCTCCCACATTTTGATGGCTTTGCAGGCCCCTACTTAACCTTTGTTCTATATTTTTTTAGTAAGTGAGAATAAGTGAGCCACATTCTCTTCTAACTTGCTATGTAATATGCTTGGTTATTTATCACATGTACTCATGCCCTCTTTTATAGAGTTCTCTTGAGAATTTTCAATTCTTCTAAATTTTTTCTATTTGTTCAATTTATTTAATGAAGTACTAAAGCCTCTAAAGGAACAAAGAATCCTAAACACAAGAACAATGCTAATTTTCTTATAATATTTGTTGAAAACAAAACCCAATCTATGAATCCAGAAAAACATAACTCAGTTATCTGAAATGTGTGTTTTCAAAATAATGCATTTTTTTTTCTAGAGTATTACTGAAAACTGACTATTGTTCAGGGAACACTTTACATATTTATTGTTCTTCTGTTTCACAGCAACATTCTGGATTATGAGGCTCCAATTAGTGATAGAAGCAAATATGTTACCTTAAGACACTTCCTTTCACCTCACCCAGATTCCTCTGCTTTTTTGAAGTTTAATTACAAAATATTTGTTTATGGACAAAAAAATGGTCTCATATTCCTGCTAACAGACCTTCTTCATACCTAACTTCTAGTATCTTCAAAACAACATGTAACACAATTTTTTTGCTTATATGCTAGGTTAGACTCCTTTGATAATCAGCTTTCAAAAAAAAAAAAAGACAGCTACTTGATCCTGTGAATACGTAAGAATATCTACATAAACAACTTTTTGATGTTAAAAAGAAAATCTTCACTTCGCACATGTAACTCTGTAAGACTCCAGTGAATTAATTTAAAAGCTTCAAAGAAACCAAAAGTGCAGCTAACATAGCCAGAGGAACCCATAACTCTTGGATACCTTTGGGAAAAAAAATATACACTTCACTGAATCAAAGGCAAAATCCAAGACAATAAAAACTTCAAAAACCAAGCAGCAAATCTAACAACCACCTGTAGAAAGCCTGGGAGAGTGCTCTTAAATCATAAATTGGTTTAGTATGGTTTATTTAATTGCATGCAGAACATAAATACACTGAATAATTTATCCAAGCTTATACTGATGCCTAAGAGTGGCTACCTGAAAACAGAGGCTAGACAAGGTTAAGAGAATAAAAGCAGGTGTTTATTGAGGGCCTTCAATAGGAACACCTCAGGAGTCAAAAAGCCTCTGAGGGGCTACACCCAAGATGAATGTCGGGTCACAGGTTTTTCACACTTTTGTAAGTTTGGTCCATTTGCATATCAGGGCTAATTCTCCAATTACAATTTCAGGTAATGATGTAATTACCCCAAGTTTGTTCCCCCTCCCCAGAGGCTTAATTTACGTATTTTGGGGCCTGGGACAACAAGGTGTCCTTGGGTCCAGGCCCAGAGAGGGTTTGTTATGTCTAACAGTAGCTAACAGGCCATGTGAAGTTTTATAGTTACACACTAAACCAGTACAGGGTCTGAAAATACAAAAGCCAAATCCTAAGGCATCAATACATCAGACAAACTTGGCCCAAAGGCCAAAGAACCTGACAACCGTGTTTCTTCTCAGAAAAAAATGAGTCTTGGATCCCTCAGACTAAGGTATATACATACATACAGCTGGATGCTGCTAGCCATGTGTGCACAGTCACTTCTGTAATTAACTGATGGGGCAGTAAGCTCTTGTACAAAGTAGGTTCTCCCCAGCCCAGCATTTGATGCTGATAGCTGTTTTCATAGCTGCATGAGTGTATGCTCTTAGTGCAGTCAGCAAAACAATTAACGGGGTAAATTCAGATCTCTCATCACAGCTTTTGTAAACATTTTTCCTGAAGTTGCCCCCTGACTACTGCATGTGAGTAGAGTTGTCACTTTCAACTACTGCACAAAGCTGGGAGGAACTATTGACACTACCTGAGTACTCCATGTAGAAAAACAAAGGTTTAACACTTAAGATGTTTAACACTGCCAGATCTAAAGGTGACAAAATATAATCTCATTGCAACTTTTGATATGCACTATAACATAAATAGAACTGCAGCTGGTAATGAAAACAAGTGGCTCTATCCACCAAGTAGTAGACAATGGATATGAGCCCAATAAATCTAGTAATACTGCTTTTATACTAAGTGGTAAAACTTCAGTCTCATCAGCACCTGGGACCATCTAAGTGAATACCAGATCATTTAATGGATTCTGATCAATGAAATTACTATCACAGTCAGCACTTGTCTAGACAAGTTAGCTCTGATTTCCCATTACACTTTCCAGGAACTAATGTTTATGGGATGTCAACGTTACCATTAGCAATTAAAGAGGCCAACAGATCAAACAGACCACATAGCTCAACCTCAGATACATCCTGGCATCAACAGTCTCTCACATAAATCAGCATTCAGTCTGACCTCACTGTAGATTAACATACTTTTAAGAACCCATGTGACCAATAACAAAAATTTGGAAATATAGAAAGAACTATTTATTTGGAAGAAGTACAGGAGGGAGGCAATGATGCATCAAAGAGTGACGGAGCAAGTGCACTACACAGATTACGAACTGAGAGTCCTACACAGACCAGAGGAAGTTTCAATTTCTACACAGCTCAGGCCACAACCCACAGAAAGTGTCACTTTGTAGCAACCCGTGCTAATGAGGCAACAAGACAACAGAGATAGCAAGGGGAAACTCCTATGGTCTAAAAACCTTACCAGAGAAGGAGCCATACTTTCTTATCTGAGAAGTGCCCTTCTACTGCAATCTTTACACCACTCAAACCTCTCAGCACCAGAAACTACTTGTTCAGTGCGAGGCCACAGCTCAGTCACTGCGCCTGCTCAGTTTATTTTGGCAGAAAGAGCAGTTGAATACTGTTTTTCTCAGTGCTGCCAGCACAAATACTAAAGGGTATAGAGGGTAGCAGACAAGCTGTACAGTTAGCAAGTAGACCAGGTGAATTACTCATGACACTATGTTCTATTATAAGAATGTTTTTTCAGCTTCAGATGTAATAGGAAGAACAGAATGAAGAATAGAAGAGATGCACATTTTGGGACCATTAAAGATTAAGATGAAAAGAGAGGAAAACATTTGAAATGCTATGCTTCAAGTTACTCTAACCAGGACATCATAAAATACTTAAGATTTGGGATGTCGATCATATTTGCAATGTCTGTTCCATGTCCAGTCAGCAATTACAGTCCAAACACCTCCAAGAGTGCTCATTAAGTATTAAAATCCATAACAAAAGTGTCAAAAGATACACTCTAAGAATACAAACCAATCCTATGATCTACTGTTGAAAACATGGGACTAGGTCCTAGAAGCCATAATTTCTATTACTAGCTACGGGACTGAATAGTCACTTTTTGGTCCTAAGAGTTTCCATTTGTGCAATACGGACAAATATGTACAAATAAATAATAATCTTATTTCTTCGTGAAAGGGTATTTTGAAAACTATGTGACACAAAGTATTCAATCAGAGACAGGAGTATCATCACATTGTTACAGTTGCATCTCAGCTGAAAACTTAGTAAACAACGTCACCAAAAAAAAATTTCTGCAAAACATCTGTCTGTTAATAAACCCCAAAGAATCTCACCAACAAAAGGTTTTACCTTGCTATCTCTCTCCAGATTATGGTATCAAGGGACTCTCAAAATACACCAGGAGATGAAAATAGAGAAGGTACAAACAAAAGCAACATTTCATTTACTTTTTGATTGAAGGTTCAAAATATTCAGAAAATATGCATTCATGTTTTGCTTTATGGAGACTGTACATGACACAGGAAGACCTACCATATACAGCAGAGTTTGGCCTTCTTTTGGGTAAAAGATTGAGTTTTAGTGAACACAAACAATATTCTCAGTTTAACCACTAAGCCTACTCCTAGAAGGAACTGAACTTCAGCTGAACTTTTAACAAGCTCATCTATCTCAGCCACAAGATTCAAATACTAACACTTTCAACTTATCTATCATTAAAGGCAAGATAAAAAAATCCCAGTGTGGAAATCATCCCTGTGCAATGTTTAGACAGACACAGCTTGCATAGCTCTGTGTTAAAAATTCAAGATACTTACACACCTTTTTTCTGATTGTACAAAAGGAAATAGATTCTGAAGCAAGCAGAGAATAAAGATGTATTGCAGGTCTCCCTGCAAAGATCCTCATATGCAATCATTACTCTGTATTACCACACCTAAAATGCCCAAGGAGGACACAGTGTACATGGCTGTTTCCAGCATCTACTGCCAGCTTCAGGAGGAAAATAATTTTGAGGTGTCTCACTTTTGAAAGATCTAAATTGAACTGTATACAAAATTCTGAGTAGGTCTGAAATTCTGTATTTGCAAAGTGTTGAAGTAAAAACATTTATATTTTATTTCAAAGAAGCACAACTAAGAAAGACTGATTTACCTTAAGCTTGTATGTGTCTTGCTTGGCTTATATTAGACAAATACTTGCCATGAACTCTACCGTGCAGAATCTGCCATTGCCACGCCTGCAAACCAAAGAGTAAAAACATGCTCAATTATTTTAATCTTTATTTTGTAATAGGCACACGGTAAATCCTTTGCAGAAGTAAATGGATACAAATTACACTCACATCTACAAAGAATTGGAGTTACTGCTCTATTATAACCAATGAATACTGATTCACATCACTTTTAACAGCAAATAATTTTCATTAACACTTGAAGAGATTTAATACTGGGTGTATAGAGCTGAAGCTTTAAAAAAATATTTCATACTATTTCTTTTTCTCCATCAGAGGCAAATGCTGGCACTGCTGTGGGAACATCAACTTAGGAATATTCCACTTTTGCTCAAAACCACAAATTTAATAAAATCTAACCATTTCACTGCAAAGCAGGTCTTACTAAGCTTCTAGTCCAGCTCTCTGAAGGTTTCTCACTTGTAATCATTTGCAGCATCATTTGTATATACTTGGATTTATTTTTTGCAACATTTACTCCCCTCTTCAGTATCTTTATATAGTACCTGAAACATACAACTGTAAATAATACAGAAAAACAAAAAAAATCAGCATTCATTTACAGTCTACTGAAAACACGTGAATACATGAATGCATGCAGCACCACGAAGCATCATTTTTGTCTGACTACCAATCACAAATGTAATGCAACACTTCAGATGAACTTTGTCTGAAGAAGTTTTCATTCCTAGTTATGAACATCTGAATACAACTAATAGAATGCCTTTCCTACTGGTATCAGCAGCCTTTTACTCCACAAACTACCCTCATGGTCCATTTCATGACCCTGACACACCCTCTCCAGGCTGCTCATCTCCAGTGGTTGATGCTCACTGATTCCTGCACCAGCACAGCTCTGCTTGCTCCTTTCTCTTCCCAAGGCCTCAGAAACTCTGCTGTACAAGGCTGGATCCATAACCTGACCTTAGCTGGATGGGGGGGGAGAAGGATGAAGAGTGTCAGTGTACTTTGCCAAGAACTAGAGGGTCAGTACTTGCTTGAAGTCTTACACAGATATTTTCAGATGTTCTTCACTTACACGCTTATCCATCAATTCTTTTCCATTCACTTTTCCTGGAAGGCACAGTATGACATCAGCTGGTTTCCAGTGCTAGCAGGAAGATACTCCATAAACTTTATGGCAAAACCAAGTGCTATAAATACAGCTTTGGCTGCACGAGCATGCACAATAGACATAAAATAATCATCTTTCTGGATTCTCTATACCTCGTGCCTGGATTCTGGAGGCACCTTCTACTTCCAACATCTTACATGCAACAGTCTATGTGGCACATTATTTTCTCTCTGTCATCATATCAGAAAAGCTCACCAATTTCCTCCCAAATGAACAGCAGGCTTTTCTGTAGAGCAGCATCAACCACAGCGTGTATCAGATACTGCATTCATAAAGAAATATGGTGAGACAACATTTAGGACTGCCCTGTCTAGAACCAAATTATATGTGCCCCATCAGGCAACACAGGCAAACAATTCTTACTTAATATTTTCAGGTTATACTACTGAGAAGACTGGATACGAGCTCTCCATAAACATTCAATGGAAATGGGGAAGAAATACAAAGGAATAGACCACGATACTCCTACTACAGACCCAGTTTAAGCTGGTGCTCTTGCCAAAAGAATGGTGCTCAACTCTTTCCTCACCAGCTGTCCACCCCCACCTCTGTATAATAAGCCTGAGAAAGGAAACAGTCAAGGTGTGAGCTTGTCTACCAACAACAGGAAAACAATAGTTTTAACCCAGACATGCTCCCAGATTCAATTCACTGCACAACCACACAGATGTTCTTGGTAACACAGAGGAAAGGAAAAACGCATGAAAAATGGCACAAGCCTCTTTCAGAGCACTACTGGCAGATGCTCATTTAAATTACTCATGGAAGTAGATCATCAAATTTAAGTGCTGAATTTCACACAATTAAATCTCTACTGATAGATCCTTTTTAAAGACCTCAAGTGATAAACAAGTCTCTCATCGCTTCTGTTAAGGAAACACTACGCTTGTAAGAACCATATACATGTCCTTCCATATAATCATCTTCACTGTCCCAATTCTTCGTCAGTGGACTGCCTCAGATATTAGAGACATGTCACGCCACATTCTTGATTAAACAATATGACTTAACGTTTTAAAATCACAAGTAAATATTTTCCAACTTTCACTTTTTCTTCCTGGAGTTTAACAGCTGTAATTACTTCATGATAGCAGTTATAAGTTCCATCAATTTGAAATGCACACTGGACTTAATTCCAAATTCCTGTAATCTTCCCATATGTCTACCCTTAACCTAACTTTATTATTCTACTGCAAAATTATGATATTTTTTAAAAAGGATTATTTTTGTTAAAAAAAAAAAAGCAGTAGGGCAAGAAGAAAATAAAAAATTACACCTTCCTGTGGAATTTCAGTACCTTCAAAGGACATCAGACAGAAGTTAATTTTTCATTTGTCTCCAACCCTGATTAAACCTTTTCTGCAAACAGGGTAACACAGTCAATCTAGAATTGATTATTGGGTATTCTCCCTTAAACACAGAAGTATACAAGGCAAACGAGATTTCCTGTCTTGACAGCTTGGTTTAGCTCTGAACAATGTCACTTTCTTACATATTGCTTTTAGGAAGATTCTAACAAAATGGTATGACTGAAATTCCCCAGCGCCATTCTACAGCCTTTCACTACCCAAATGCCCTTGGTGCACATGCATTTGTTCAGTGTTCTATCCATTTAAATGGCATCTTTCACAGAATAGACACACAGAATTTTTAAAACATGCAATAGTGAACTTCCAAGAGGCCTTTGAAACTGCCCAATCATATTCCTGCTCCAAGACTGCAAGGGAAAGGTAAGTATGCTATGAGAAAACACTTAAAAGCCGAGGAATCATAAAACTCCAATCACTGGCCTCAAACAGTACCACAAATGGCTTTTAACTGGTAACTCATATAAATGAAAGGTTGTCAGCGAGGGAGTCAGCAAGTGGAAAAGTGGGGAGAAAAGCAGGCAGAGGACCTAATTCTAGCAGAGGATGCCAGAATTAGGCAAAATACCAAGATACTTCAGGTAACAAGCTTAACATCCCACAGGCTGCATATTTACAAAAAATTCCACAGGTTTTCCACATGAAGATGGAAGAAACTACCGCAGTGTGTCCCCACTCAACAAAGAAGGATCAGAAAACAGCCACACAACTAAGTTGCTTGAGTTCAGTCAGTTCAAGAAGATGACCCTCTGTCACACATCAATCACAGGTTCCTGCCTGCAGATATCAGTACAATCCAGACATTGCCAGGCAGCTGAGATTCACCAGTTTGCCTCCAAAATGTCCTTCTTTCAAATTCGAGAGACACATAGCTTTCTCAGGAGGAAACACACTGAAGACACTGAAGTGGTAGGAAAGAAAAATAATTCAGACTGGGTTTATGGAACATGGTCCTCAAGAAAAAAGGCAGAATCTTGCTAAAACCAATTTTACAACTGAAACAATGCCTTCCTGTCTCAAATTCCAGAAACAAGAGGCTGATGCCTATTTGCATAGATACTCAAAAGGCAGAAAAATTGTTAAGTGGACAGTATTTCCTAAAATTCAGAAAAAGTACCCTATAAACAATTGCCCTCTTTTTCCCTCTCAAAAGATTATTGCCACTGTTAATGGTGTATTTGACTGCTGCCATTATTTTGAGCACCCTTCTGCTATTCAAAGATTGTATTAACAGTTTACTACAGTGTAGCAGCTAACAGACTTTCTGCACTATTTGTTCATCTGATCTACTATTTAAAAAAAGCAATTGTGAATAGTCATCCCAATGTGTGCAGGACCTTAATACAAAGTTTATGCAAGCACACAGTCAGGGCAGTCTTAGCTACAAGTTTCCAGCCCTTCCTAACAAGGTATTTCCTACAAGCCCCATCCCTCAACACCAACTCCCGATTCCAAACTAGGCAGGCCAGGGTCTAGCTCCTCATTAATCCCCATTGCCCATAACAAGCAAAGACAGCACTCAGATCTTCCAGGACAGGATCTAGCTTTCATTAATCTTCAAGGCAGACAGTGACAACAGACCTTTTATGGAAGGATACAGGCCTTGGCTAATCACTCCCCAAAGCAGGAAGGGAGATTAAAATCCTCATCCCAGAAGACAGCAGCTCTTTTGGAGGTTAAATCTGTGTCTTTCTGATGCCACTGCCATTCATTACAAACCGTCCCTATGAGACAACTGCCTTCCCTCCTCCATTTCCAGTCCCTAGACTCCCAAATTTGGATGAACTGCATTTTACAAAAAAGACAACATCCACAAACAGATCACCTTTCACTTGGAACACCAGTCATTCCCAGAGACAGACAAGACAGACGGACATAACAGAGACTGTAAGCCCTGGCTCTCAATTCTGCTCAGCAAAAGCCCACCAGGCCAGCCACACTGCCTGGGGAGCCAGTGTGCTCTGCTGGACAAATATAGAAAGCAGAAAGTGGAACAACCCTTTCAGCAGAAGAGATTCTGCTCAGCTCCCCGAGAGGGAGGAGCAGGGAGCTGAACCAGCCGAACTGCTTTACCCATACATGGTCTCTGAAAGACACCACTGCTAAGACAAGTTCCTTTACACACGCACACCCTCATTCACTGTCACACCGTGCAAGGAAAGAAAAGAATTAAAGTGTACAAACCTAAAGGAGTTACTGTTTTGAAATGAGTTCCAGCTCCATTTTGCTTGAGCCCACCTTAATAATGCACAAACATCTAACACTATTCACCAATAGAATCTGGGTAGCAACTCAGAAACAAGACAAAAATCCCAGGGAATCCCCACATCCACCAGCATTTTAATAACCACTGAACTAGTAACGTCTTCCTTATTGCTTTTGGACACACACGTCCACATATTAAGGTCTTGGTTTGACCTTCTCCCCCCTCCAGCCCAAATTGAATTACAGAAATCTTTTTAAACCCTTCTCCCTGTTTAAGTACTGTCCTAAACCAGGAAGCATGACCTTTCTCATTGGTTGATAATAATTACTGTGGTGATCTGCCATACCTTGCCTGTTTTCCCTGTAGCCCTTTTTGCCAGTGTTTAAACACAAACTAAACCTTTTTCTACGCACTCTTCTTAAAAACAGAAGAAATGCACTTCTATGCAGCATCCTCTTCTTTCTCCACCCACCCCACCCCTTTCACATTCTGGCATGGAAAGAGCAGAGTAAGTGTAACTGAACACCCAAATCCCTAGGTATTCACAGAAAAAAAATTTAAAGAAGTGGCACAGTCTATTTTTTTTTTTTTTTAGTACACAAGTATGACAGTTTGCGAACTCAAAAGCAGTTTCATTTATATTTAAAAAGCATCATTTTTCATGAGAGATTTATTACCATATGCTGCTGCCTATTCCTTCGACTTGGTGTATCCCACATTCGTGTGGTGATACAAAACTACCTTACAGGAATTATCAGAAAAGTTCTCTCATACAAGTAAGTGGAAGCTGCGTCTTCCAGCTACATCAGGAATGCAGTAGCCAATTCAGAACTCAGAAAAGTGCACTTAGTCAGGTAGTTTTGTTAATGCCATGTGCATGTAGATACAAAAATGCTGGCATTCAAACCAATGACATTGATATTTTTTCAAATTTCCCATTATTGAGATAATGGTTTAGGCTCCCTGCAAATTCAGGAAGACCCCAGTACACCCAGAATTAGTTCTACACCTAAGCATAGCCAAAACTGTTTTCCTCACAAAAAAGGATCAAGAATATGTGTCCTAGTCTTGCTCCGCAAGAAATGCCTATTAAAACTTAGTCTTGAATTAAATGAAAAAAATAATTTTAAACCCAAAGAAATTCCAAAGCAAATTCTGCATCAGACAATTAGTGTCATAGCAGCTTCCACACTGAAATACACACAGTACCACCTACAGCCAGTCTCTAAGAGTTATCAAATTCTGGCATTGAATGCATAATCCAAAGCGTAACATGGGTGGCTTTACTCCACAAATATCAGAAAATTCTCACTTAACTTTTCCTAAGTCTCCAGTGCATATAATCATGGATTTCTGAGTGGCCAAAACTGCTTTAGAGAAGTAAATACACAACCACTTTTTTCCCGAAAAAGATTTTGCATACTGGTATTTTTAAAGGTATCACTTCTAATGTCACTTAGAACAGTGCAAGGAATTTTTACTGTTTCAACTCATTGTGCTCAATTGTGCTATACATTGTACAGTCATCAAACAATCACATGCAAGAATAAAGAAACAAAAAACACAGAAGAAATACAATTCATCACTAAGTTGACCTGCCATCCAAGTATTTTTTAATTCAGAATTTTAAACGGAGAACAGAAAATTTTTGAAGACAAATAACAAGGAAATACAGGTAAGTAGGCAAAAAATATTTTCAGATGGTGCTCTGCTTTGGAATACAAAATTATAAATTAGAGAAGAATTACTTTTACACTGTGTTGTGCCTACACAAAATGCAAAAGCTAGACGTGATGCTCAAAATACATTCTCTCTTCCGGAGATCAATATTTCATTGCCTTCTGAAGAAACATTTATCAAAACTCTATCTTGTAAGATTTTGCAGAGATAATAAGATGCCTGGCGTCCATCCTGCAAATCTCTACGTATATTAAGGAAGATGCTATCATCTTGGTATGTAGACTCGGACATTGTCTGCTAAGTGCTCGATTTGAATTACAAACTCCTCTGCTTTGGAAAAAGTAGACATGAATATTCCCTTTCCAACAGAGTCTAAAAAATTTGTGGATTGCATATCTATGTTGGAATATCTTTTGAACTGCATAGTTTGGGACAAAAATAGCAGAGAATATGCATGGGTTCAGTGAAAGCCTGAATTTTAAGTGGTAAGATGTTTGAAGAACAACAGTTTTACTTTGACATGTGAAATACTGAAATCTAGTGGATAACAACTACATTATTTTTGTGAAAAGTGCAGTACAAAGCAGCCTGCAAATAGAAGCAAAAGCTATCAGAAAGAACAGTTTTGATGGATGAAAAAAAGAAGCCAAGGTCCTGAAAAACTCAAACTAATTTGAAGTAAAAACAATGTAAGACAGTCACCTGGGTTCTTATATGAATTGGGAGAGCATTCAGTTCTGAGAGAATACAGAGCATGCAAGCATTAAAAAAAATGTTCTGCAAAGGAAAGCCTGCTAGATACCACACCAACATGATACTCAACCAACATCCATCCTCCTATCCACACGCTCATTCAAGATCTCCTTGAGGTGTGCTGCTGAAAAGGACAAAGAACCCAAACTGCCTGCTCATTTACATGGATTTCAGCAACACTCAAGCTAGTTATTCCATGCTACATTACAAGCAATTTAGTCAAACCAATGTTTGAGTGATATGGTTTTAAGCTCAGTTTACATAATCTTAAATCTACCTGGGACTTTACCACTGCAAGCCAAGCCATTAAATCAGTTATAAATCTACTCTAAATCAGTAAAGACTCATAATCAAAACTTGCAGTTTGTCAGTTTGCCTCTAACAGAGCAGCTAGTCAGCCAGCACACCTTTTCTAAAAACAAAACAAAAATACCACAATATACTAAATATACTGAAGATACAAGAATAACATGCATACATGGGACAGACAAGACAGCTTGTGGACAAGCACTCCTCTTCTGGCATAAGGCTTTCATTTACACATACCTGTGCCACAAACTGCATCATCTAAACTGAAATTCTTCACCAAAAGTTGGAGACTACTGAAGATTTCTGTTCAGCCATCTAGTTGCTCACTGTTCATCCTGAATTCAGCTAGCAATGATGCATTTTCTTTAGCACAGAGCTACGACAGCTGGAAGTTTGAAGCTACTCAAGATGTCAAAGATGACTTCCTTTCCCTGGGATGATGACTGTGTTGCACTAGATTGCTGTCACACAAATAAGCCTGCTCTGTCCATCACCGTTCAGACTCGTGAGCTATTCCTCCCTACAGCAAAGCACTTGCAGACTAAGTGGCACTGCAGCTTTGAGGTATATTTTAGGTCTACTTGCTTGAGTCTCACATCAGGTGCAAACAAGATGATGTTCAGTTGATGTTTAGGAAATCTCCTCTTGAAATGTGAATACTAAAGCTCTTTCTTTTCACTGTTATGTCCCAAACACAAAGCACCTTGGCAGCTTTCTAAAATAGGTTGTAAACAGCAATAGCAGAAAATGTGATATCTTGCATTCTTGCATTTATTTGTATAACACAAGTATCTCTGATGACTGGAGGAAGGGCAATAAAACTACTGGTTAATTTTTCCAATCAAGATAATCTCTCTTGCCTCAAGAAATCTTGTAACAGGATGGCCACTCAAGATCCTGTGCTGTGATACTTTGAGAAATACCCATTAGAGGCACCAGATAACTTTTCTCAATTTACAATTCCCATTCTAATAAATCCTGAAATATTTCAGTCTTCTTTGATTTATACTGTTTTTTTCTCCTTCCAAATTCCTGATCAATGCATAAAAATTATACCTTCTTGCCCAAAGGCAGTTACCAAGGCAGTGAAAAACTCTGCACATAGTCTTGAAGGACAAGCAATACTGAATATGCCCAGATTGAAAAACATTTCAGACATTCATGGCAAGACTGAAAAATAAGAAAGCAAAAATACAGATCTGAGTCTGTTGGACTATCACTGCTATCTCAGTAACCAAACTCACATTATGACTTGGAAAACTGGACATATTACTTAAGAACAGTCTCCAGTTCAACAGCCAGAACAGTGGGTTCTTAGATCTCAGTGCTAAAGACTAATAACCAGGAAATCTCAAAAACCATGAGAACTTGTCTCACTTCCCACCTACTCTAAAATAGGCACTAAAGGAAAAATTAGAGTGGGCTTTCTGAAGAGCTTTGTGGCAGATGACTCAGTAACTGGTAATCAATAACCACATTTCAGAAAAATATGCAAGAAATAATTAAGAAGCAACCTGCTCACAACAAAGTTTCCCAAAAAGTTCAATTAGATACTGGATTACAGGAAGAATCTTACTTTAATCAGTGTGAATCTAAATACTTAAGAATCACATAAACATCTATCTGTTATGAAATTCAACCAATTCAGGGTATTTGTGGTGATTTTGGAAGGAAATTTACACAATATTATAAATATTTCCCTTATTTCAAAGTGTCATATTTTGTTTCAACCAATGATTCTTCAACTGATGTACAGATTACTTGGCAAGGTATGGATTTATTATTAATGAGACAGACAACTATTGTATATCTATGACCCTGCCACATCTCCTGTTTTCCCCTTTAGAGAAGTAGTGCCAGGGAGTTTTCAGAATCCCTACTTGTAGCAGAAGAACTGAAAGAACCTTCCCCCTACCATGCAAAGATTATCTTACAAGTGCATCAAGTTTTGGAGGCCTAGGAGAAACATGGACATAGTAAGAAGTACACAGTACTACCATGGATTTCTTTACCCTATCTCCCATTGTGAAAGATGGGTAAGTTCTTCTCACTTTGTAGGTCATTTACTTTCAAAACAAAGCTACCTTACACATAAACCTTCATGTTTTAGTGTTCATGACTTTAGAACAGTCACTTTTCAATTGTCTGCTTTTCAATTGTTCCTGCTTTCTTTTGCATGTAAACAGAATGTCCTAGGCCTGCATCAATTATTTTGTTACCATAAAAAAAAAAAACCAAACCAACAGATACAAAAGGGTAAACATGTAACCCAGCAGCTCTGATCCAGCAATGATTTTTCCCCAATGTAACATTAGAAACTTTGACAGGGGAGGGAAGAAGGGAAAAAACACAGCCATCCAGAAATGATCATTCAGAAAGGGTGAACACACTCCTCAGAACAGCATACACTTTCCCAAAATAATTGGATGTTATTATTGGACTTATTATTGGATTTCAGCAATAATTTTGAATGTGAGCAGAAGCTGAAAGAGAACGGTAAGCACCTTAAGAAAAAATAATTCTTTATATCACCGTACTTAAAATCCCCTATTTAGGAATTTTAGTAGTATATACATTTGCACCTATGTCTCTGAGCAGATATAAGAATTGTGCTCCTGTCCCGGGGGCTCTTCATCAGCAGGAATGCAACTCAATATATTAAGCTGCTAGATGCAAGCTGTAGCCACCCTAACATTTCCTAGCTCCATCTAAAGACATACGTATTAATTTTAAGCATCTACCACAGCAGGAGTCTTTCCAACAATGCTGCTTCTTCAAGACTTGGGTCCAGACACAATTCTAGGAAGATACAGTATCTCATATTATGCAGAAATCCCAAGAACATAGCCGAGGGGAATGGAAAAAATAAAAATGTGATGGGTTTATTATGGCTGTGCAATGCCAAGTTAGTGCAGTAAAATCTATCCGATGAACTAACCTACAGAAAAACAGTAGAGGAGACAGCAAAAGACACTAGGAGAAAGTTCAGCAATTTTTGTGATCACTGGTACAAAAGAGTAAGACTGGAAGGACAGACACACACAAAAGCCAAAAACACAAATTCAAGATAGTCAGAAATCCCAAGCTCTTGTAAGCCAGAAGTGAAGCGTGCTTCAAGATACAAATCCCCACCAAATACTTTTCTAAATCAAGCAAACTGGTGAAACGCACCCAACGACCACACTCAAGCAGTACATACAAGAAAGCTGCAATGCTTGAAAAATGTTCCCCGACAACTTCTGGCAGAAGAGAATGCCTGTGCCTTAAAGGTGAAAATGTCTGGGCCACAATTCCTCAGGAATTTAAAGGAGTGTATTCTAAGGTTGCCTCTCAACTTCCTTCTCATAACAGTCCTACAAAAAAAGGGTGCTGTTATCAACCTTTACTGCTTCTTCATATACTTATCACCCATTTTACGCTCCGTCTCTCCTGGTTTTTATATTGCTCTTCCTACTTCATTCCAGTAGTGTCTGTCACGCCTTCTCATACTTGAGACTACAAATCCTCACACTGTGCTGAACTCCAATTTCCTGCTCGTGCTTCTCCTATGCCTGACTCGCCTCCACCCCCGGTGCACCAGCGCACATCTCACTGCTTCAGCGGACAGACCCCCACCGTGCCGACGACAACAGCAACGGCATCCCAGGTTCCTCTAAGCGCCCGGGGCGCCCAGCCCGGCAGGCTGGCGGCGGCCGAGCCCGGGGCAGCCGCTCCCCCGCCCTGGGGTCCGCCCGGCCTCGCCGCAGCCCCCCCGCCCCCAATGGCGCCGCCGCCACGGGCCGAGCTCGCACCCGCAGCGCCCCCGCCGCCGCCCGCGGCGCTGTCAGCGCTCGGATCAGATACGACACCCGGCAGCCTCCGGCTCCGGGCCCCGGAGGGGCTCCCGGCGGGGCGGCACCGCCCCGGGATGGCGCGCACGGGGCGGCGGCGGCGGATCCCCCGCGGGCGGGAGCGGGGCGGCCGCCTCGGCCCGGCACGAGCGGCCTCGCGGCGGGAGCCCCGGGGAACGGGGAAGAAGGGGCAAGGAGCCGTTACCTGCGCGAGACGGATCGCGCTTCCCGCCGGCTCGGCCCGGCTCGGCCTCGCGCCGCGCCGTTCCTGCCGTGCCGACCCTGCCGTGCCGTGCGCGGCCCGAACTCCTCCCGGCGGCGGCGCCGCCCTCACCTGCCCTGGGATCCGCCCGCGCCCCGCTCCGCTCCCTGCGCCGCCTCGGGCCGGCTCTGCAAGATGGCGGCGCTTCCGGGAGAGACCACGGCGGGCGCGGGGTGGAGGGGCCGGGGCGGTGCGCCCGCCCCCGCCGCGCCGCCGGCCCCGCCGCGCCCCGCCCGGCTCCGCCCCGCTTCGGCCCCGCCGGGCGCCTCTGGCCCGCGGCCGGACCCCACCGCGGGTGCTCCCTCTGCTGACGCTCAGTGCGCGCGTCCGCGGCGCTCCCCCGCCCGTCGGCCTGGCCCGGCCCGGCGCAGCGCGGCCCCGGCGCGGATGGGGGTGGTGGAGGCGCTGGGCGCCGGCGCGGCGCGGCTGCTCTTCTACCCATCGCTGCTGTACACGGTAGCGCGGGCGCGGCTGCCCGGGTTCCGCCGGCCCTGGTTCCACCGCATCGACGAAGTCGTGCTGCTCGGGGCGCTGCCGCTGCGGGGCCGCATTCGCAGGGTAAGGTGGGCGCAGCGGGGCGGGCCGGGCCGGGCCGGGAGGACCGGAGATCCCTGACGGCGCCTGTGCCCGC
The DNA here is from genome assembly GCF_000738735.6 of Corvus cornix cornix. Lineage (NCBI taxonomy): Eukaryota > Metazoa > Chordata > Aves > Passeriformes > Corvidae > Corvus > Corvus cornix. The sequence continues at coordinate 40,155,239 of NC_046335.1, forward strand.
AGCTGGTGGCGGAGGAGAACGTGCGCGGTGTGGTCACACTCACCGAGGACTACGAGACCCCGGTTCCTCTGTTTTTCCCCGCAGGTGAGCCCCGGGATTGCTGGTGCCGCATCCCCCCCTCCCCCCAGACGGGTCTCTCGTCGCTCTGTCCCGGCTCACATGAGGCTTTAGCCGCCTCCTGCCGTCATCCCGGTAGCGACCCCCAAGTCCTGGGTCAGCAAAGACGTGGCTACTCGTACCTAAGCTGACTTTAAAAACTATGCGACAAACCAGTAAAACGTGAGCATGCGAGTGAACTGTTGCAGCTGCAGTGGCAGGGAGGGACAGGGAGCATGGAATCCACGTACACCACTATACAGGAATGGCTTTTGAGTTGGGAAGAGATCCCAACTTCCCTCTTTTCCTTTAGCTGAACCACATTTTTTCAGTCCCCTTCAACTACTAGTTTTTGATGACCAGCACTTAAGTTTTCATACATCTGATTTAAAGGATTGACATTCAAAGTCTGTTTACATCCCCTCTGAATTTCTCAACTGTCTCAACAGGTTCTGAGTTTCTTTCAGTAAAAAAACCAACCCAAAAGTTCACTGACCAAATCTGCTATGTCTGTTACAGGAATGGGAGGCAATGGGAGTGGAGCAACTGCGTCTCAGCACTGTGGATCTAACTGGAGTCCCCACCTTGGAAAACCTGCACAAGGGCGTGGAGTTCATCCTGAGACACCGAGCCTGCGGTAACAGCGTCTATGTGCACTGCAAGGCAGGGCGCTCCCGCAGTGCCACCATGGTGGCAGCATACTTAATTCAGGTCAGAAGGAACCTCTGCTAAATGGGGTTTATTTTCATTAAAAAATGGAAATAAAGTGCAGACAACCTTTATAGTTAACTCTCACTTAAGAAGCCTGAGCCCATACAGGTTAATATTCCACGATTTTACAGAGTTTGGACACCCATTTTAAGAGAGGCCCCAAAATTATCTTGCTGTTTTGAATGCAAATGCAAATTTTGAATGATTCTGCTTTTCTTAATTCTTTCTGTGGAGGAACAGATTGAGGTAGGAATAACAAGTCACTCACGAGTGTAGGTTCAGTGAGCAGATAAATATCCATTTTTGTTGTTCATATTTTCTCCTTGGTTCACTGGAGTGGTGAGCCTTTCTACGTTTTTCCGTAAATACAATTCAGGATCAAGAGAACTCACTTCAGTTTTCTGAATTCCTCTACCAACCCAACTAGGGAAATCAGCACTAAGATTCTTCCTTTTGTTTTATTAAGCTCTCCCTGGAAAATTTTCCATTAATGCTGAAGGGAAAATTTTCTCACTAAGTGCTGAAATGTGACGGGAATACCAGTGAAGTTTTTTAAAAAAAATTTAAAAGCCAGCTGCACTTTTGCTCTGGTCTAGTGGGGCTAAAACAGGAAACTATTCACAACATGAAGGAAGAGTGAGCGAGACAGAAAGTGGAAGGCCCAGGTAGCAACCGTTCCTCTTTAACGGAGGGACTCATTTCATGAATGTGTGACTTGCAGGCCTCTCTGAGAGAAACATCGAGTAAACCTAAGGGGCAAAGCAGCAGCAAACTTTCTAACACCTCTAATATTGCCTGTAGCCTCCAGGAATGTTCCATTAACTGTTGGAAAGATGGAATGGATTTTCACTTGCTGGGTTTCTGCCTTTTCAGCTGCATCACTGGAGCCCTCGGCAAGCAATAGAAGCCATTGCCAAGATTCGTCCCCACATCCTTGTTCGACACAAACAAGTCCAGGTCCTGGAAAAATTTCACAGGAACATGATCACTGGGAGAACTGCATAACATAGTAAGAACTATCAAAATCCCCATCTCAGCTGCTATAAAAAAAGTTTTTATGATCTAACAAAAGCCTAAGTGTTTTTCTTCTTGACCATCAATAAAGAACTGTTAACGTAAATTACAGTAAAGGGGAAATAGGGCTGTTTCATCAAAGCTTTCTTTCCTTATGGCTAATATCTTAGATCTCTTGGAGCCACACATCTTTTCCACACATCAGTGCTGAGCAGAACTGCAATCCACAGGAAGTTCAAAAATATTTGTATTTTAAGCAAAGAGAAAAAACCAAAATACTTTGTCTCAGTAGAGACTTTATTCAGATTCTTACCCAAAGGGTTACAGTGCCAACAGAGAGGGGTAGGAGGAAGTGGTCTTATTTCTGTCTGTTCAGCAACACTATGTTATAATTACAGGTGGGGATTTCCTGTACAGTAAAGGAAGCCAATGCTCTAAAAATTATCTCCCTCTTTATACTAGGTGATGACAGAGCAGTAAGCAAGTACTCAGTTGGTTACAACTCCTCTAGGAGAAGTGCTGAATGTAACCTAAGCGTCCTGGGGTCAGTTCTGGCATCTGTCTGCCAGGCCCTCCTTCTGCAATAGGACACAGGAATGTTTAAATGGGAGTATCCCTGGGGGACACAGTGCACGTCTAACTCTGCTGTGACTGACACAGCAGCAACACACAGTCTCCTAGGCAGTTAAAACTAGCGGTCTGGGCCAAGGAGGATGTTGTCCATATGCCCTAGGATTTTTTAGTGGTGGATTGGTTCCAGGCTAAAATAGCCATTTGCTGCCATTTGGGCCTCAAACGCAGGCAGCTTATCATCAAGGAATCAAAGAAATAGCATGTAGTCCATCTGAAATCTAAGATACAACAGTTCAATACAGTTTCAATAGTGCTATGTAAAAGAATAGGCCCACAGTCAGAAAGCCTGTACTTCCTCTGCATAGGTACAGAGGATGGGGTCTTTACTGGATGTTGTGAGCTTGTAGTAATTGGGACTGGTGCTGAGGGTTGCAGGTGTCTTCGAGCTGCACAGCAAGACACGGTTGCTGTCTTTCTATCACTGCGCCTGTTTAGGCCAGGACAAACTGCAGGTTAGTGAGCAACACTTTGATGCCGCTCGTGACTGTTACAACAGAAGTGGCTGGGTTAAGTTTAAAAGTATTTGCATCACCCTTTTTATAGCGGTCGCGAAAGACATAGATGCTGCCATTGCAGCTGGCAATTTTCCAGAGGGATGGTACTGAGCTCCAGGCATCCGGGAGGCATAGCCGGGTGAAGCTATCCAGTAGGGGATTGTAGCAGAGCAGTGAATCCCCCTCGGCCACAACGAACACCACATCCTTGTGCACAGCAGCGTGCATACGCCCTGCGAAAGGCAGTACGTATGGCTTCACGTGGCATTTCTCTGTGTTGGTATCATAGCACTGAATGAGCCGAGACGGCTTGGTGAAGAAGTCTAAGTCATTTTCCTCCCCACCCAGCAGGTAAATGACACCATTAAGGTTTACCCCTGCAGCTCCAGAGACTGCCACTTCCAATTGGCTGGTCTCTGTCCACACGTTGTCTCGTACTCTGTAATATATGACAGCATTAGAGAGAGTGTCCTGTAGAGTTTTCCCCCCCAGTGAATATATTGCATCCTTGCTTGGCACGGAGACGAGGGTGTGCTGGAGCCGGTCACGGGGCAGAGGAGCACACCATTCCCAGTCTATAGTCGCATTGTTGCATTTCCACATGCGTCGTGGAATGGAGCCACCAACGACATACAGGTCACTACCATGCTTGCAGGCTGCAGTGATCTGGTGACACAGGCTGTTCTGGCCACTCACACTTATGGAGTCATCATCAGCACAGTGCAGAGAGACAGCGAGCGAATGTGTACGTGATGACTCCTTTCCAATCAGATAGATGTGAACATTTTCTCCAATCACCTGGGCGAAAGGAGAAGAGTGTCAGCAGAATCAGATCTTACACAAACATCAGTGATGCTCAAGACTGAATTCTTCGGTTTAGGACCCACCTGTGGGCCTGAAGGATATAATCTGCTTCCCAAGTCCTGCCACCCTACAACATTCAGGATTCAGAGCCTCAAAGCCTTTTCAACATACCATTCATGTCCGACACAATAAAATAGCCACAGACGTCACTGGAACACAAGTCTTCATGGTTTACGTAAGGGCCAGTTACATCCCTGATGGAGTACAGTTGTTACGAGAGGAATGCCAAACATAGATTTCTGAACAGTTTCTTTGGTAACTGAGGTGAAATAAATTATTTGTGGCACTGGTCCAATCACCAGTGAAAGCAGCCTCAGGTTAAAATAAAAAAAGCTGTCAGTGGGGTTGCTGTTTATGACACTGAAAGTATCCTCTCACAAGCACCATGAATTTCAATGACATTTGTATTTTGTGGCTTTCAAGTCACACCTGAGAGCAGAATACCCTGCCCTGAGAAGTGTGAAACCAGCAAGTGCTACACCAGCCCCAGAACATAAGGTCTTTTTATACCTTCAGACTCGATCGCAGAGTCTCTGAAAAGCCCGCTCGCTCCTCCTTGTTGAAGTTGATCCAGGTTTCTATGGCAACTGCTGGATTCTGAGAACATGGAACGCCATCTGCGGTTTGGGGACAGAAATGCATTTACAGTATCTAGACAAAGGTGTATGTACTCGGGAACACCCTTTTCCTGCGGCTGCCTCCCCCCAGTCCCACCACAAATCCTACTTTCTGGAGAGGAAAAACAGACACAGGTCTTTATGGATTTTGTCAGGCATGATCAGCACTGCCAGCCAGCCAACTACATGAAATTAATTTCAGTAACTATCAGAAGACAGAGCTGCCAGATCTTAAGCACTTTGGATGAGTTTCAGCAGTCTATTCACGAATCTATGTCCAAGAGAAAGAGGACAGGAAAGAGAACTTACATGGTGTGTGACGACAACAAATACTTTCTTATTTAATCATTTATGCAAAAAGATTCTGTTATTGAGAATCTCAGCACCTGCCTTTCTTTCTGGCTGGTCCTAGAAACCTATCTAGCAAAAGTCATCTACAGAATGTGTCTGAGCACTGCCAGGCAGCTGACCCTCATGACTGAACATCTGGTGTTGCTGCTATCCTCTTAACATTTGGAAATCCCCAATGAGCTACTAGAGCTTTTCTTAGCTGTGTGACAGTAGGAAACACTCGACAGACTGCATCAAATTTCAATCTCTTTCCAGACATAACTGGAAGTTTTGGTTAAGCCACAAACTCTTGTATTGTCATCATCAGTACATTATCGAAAAGATTTTAGGTATTTCCTTCCAGTTTGAAAGTCAGCAATTATGCCTGTGTTCATTGAGAAGCTTCCCTACGAAGACTCTCTGATTTTGTAGTCTGTTCTCATGACAAACTCTGAATTCAATGATGCTGAAGGCACCAGACAAATTCCAATGCTTTTCTCTATAGTGGAAGGGAGCAGAAAAAGTGTGGCACAAAAGCAGGTATTTCAGCTCTGTTTAAAAGGATTCCCATAAGCTAACCATCACATGTAGTGCTTAAATGGAAAAAATTTGATTTTGAAATTGGTCCTAGAGTGCAACAGAAGGTAAACTTAATGAATTACTATTTCATGAAATTAATTTTAATCCTTGCCACTAAAAGCTTCCCCTATTTAATTCTCCATTAACTAAACAAAGATGCAGGAAATGCAAAAGAAAAGGAGTTTTCCTACCTTTTTAAGAAGGGGAGTACTTCAGATTTTAATCCATTTAATGAGCTAAGTTGTGGCATAAATGCCGAGTAATGTGATTCTACATATGAAAATAGATGATGCATGGAAAAAAGTTATACTGAGAAACTGTTTTAATTTAGGACCACAAGTGCTGAACTCCATAGTCCTAAAACTGGTTTTTATGTGGAATCCCTAGGAAATTAAAGGTGATTGACCTCTACTGTTTTATTTCATTATTTTAGAGGGGTTTTTTAATGAACTCGCAACTTATTTCAAAAACTTTAGCTAGATAGGTATCAAAATTACTCTAAGTTTATCACAGTTTTTGAGCTATCAGTACATATACTCAATAGGTTCTTGACTGTAAGTTTCTTTATGTGCAATAGAGATAATTTAATGCAGTATCTGTAAAGACTCATACGCATAGCATCAACTCTAAAGGTTAGTTTAAGTCGTATGGATAGATTTGCCAGTGTTCCAAAGAAGCCAGTCATGGTAGGTTTATTTTTGTAACAGCATATAAAACACATGACACACAAAGTATAGTCACTTACTCAGTTACAAAGAGTAATTAAAAGCAAGAAAGAGGCACATCTGAATGTATGAGCTGCTTCTACATTCTTGCTTGCTCTAGCAATGATACCTAACTGCAGAAAAATGGACTTGTGACTGCAGCATCCTGGAGAGGTGACAAATACTGGCTGTACCTACTAGGGCAGCAGATCTTTAAGGATTGGTGGAAGCTGGACCAAGTTGTCCATGTGTTGACACGTCCTTCACAACACTGAGTCATTGCATCCATTACTGTGGAAGGCTAGTACCTTTATAAGAAGGGTAATTACTGTATTACTCAAGATGTTACAATGCCTCTATTTCAGTCAGTTGAGTGCCTAAGTAATCCTAACAATTATATACAATTGTAAATAACACTAAAATAGTCTAAAAATATGTGCTCAAGCCTTCTTACAGACGTTGAATTATTGCATTACTACATTAAATGATTATGAGCTAAAGGGATAAAAAAAGACTTTCATCAGATGTTTATTTCTGGTAAGGCTTCTTTGTTTTACTTTTAACGCAAACAAAAATAAAAAAAATTGTTGGAAGTTATGTTTAAAAAATGTGTAACACTTCTAACCTGTTGACTCAGGAACTGCTGTGAATTTCTGACATCCTCTACGTCCCTTTTCTACAGCTTAGATGTTTCACGTCCAGTAACAATTAATGGTTTGGGGCTTTTTCTGACAAAGGTATCCAGAATATTTTGCTTTGCTTAGCTAAGTCTCTGAATAGACAGTGATTATGAAAGGTTGGATCTTTTCATCTATTTTGTTCACTACTTGACCAGACTCTGAAAGTCTCTTTCTACGTCCACATCCTAGGCAGTCTGAAGAACTCCTTACCTGTAAGGATGTCTGTCAGTAGGCGGAGAGGCAGGTGTAGGAACTCCTCTGTCTCCTGCAGCTGAGACAAATGTGACTTTGCACAGTGTTTGGCAGCTGTGTAGAGCTCCATGTCACTGTGTTGATCTGCCAACCACATGACCTGCAGACAGTTTCTAACCTGCACTGTACGGGCCAGAAAACGGGAGCACTCTTCAAAAAGGGCAGTCAGCTGGTACATGTCTGCCACTTCATAGGTTTCCTGCAACTCCTCTGCCCTCAGCTTTACAGTTCCATGGTAAATATAGTCCACAAGGAGCTGAAAGACACTCTCGCTAACGTCCTGCAGCTCAATCACCCGGTTGTGGGCCTCCTTTAGGTTGGAAGTGAACATAGAACGAAAAAAGCAGCTCTGAGCTGAGAGGACCAAACGGTGCAGCTGGAATTCTTTGCCTTCCACTGATATTGTAACATCAGCAAAGAGCTCATCCTCCAAGCATAATTTCATAATACCCTGGGCCACACGGCCTGAGTGGGAGCGGTCGGTGAAGGTGTAGTTCACAAAGTAGTTTTCTTCTGCAGAGGAGCCTCCAGTCTCTTCTGATGAGTCCATGGTGCTGCACAAATCAGACCTCCAGCAATCTGTAAAATCACAATAATTATACAGCTTTCTCTCACCACTAACAAGATTATGCGGTACTTCAGGGTACAGGGAAAAATCAAACATATTGGTAAGAGTCCAGCATATTTTAGACTAAACATAAATAGCACAGCCAGAAACTTGTGCTTGAGCTTCAGAATCTCAAACAACAAATGAGAAGTTGGCATAATTAAAATTATAATATATACCAAACTTCCAGTACAGTGCACATCACATCCCAGCAGGGCTTGGAGACGTGCATATCTTTTCACCACTCATTTCACCAACACAAAGAAATGCAGCAAGTTATTCAAGTGGAAAGTCCAGCAACCGCCCTAGGAAACTTGCAAAGCCAAAAAATGTGGCAGCAGCATAGCTGGACTAGATGTGAAAAGGATTACAGTATCATACTAAAAAAGAGCACAGGCAGCAGTTCATACCATCAGGAGGTGTTAATTACTGTCCAAACCCAATGATGAAGCTGTATCAAGGTGAACTTGTTTTTACCAAAAAGATGCATGAGATGTCTGCCAGACAAAACCACCAGTCCTTCAAGCTAACCAAATGAGGTAACTGATGGTTATGCTGTTTGTTAATGTGCCAGTCAATTTCAGCATGCAAAACAAAATGTTAGATGTTGTTAGTCACTGCTTCCCAAGTGGAAAGGGGAACAAAATTTAAAAGAAAACACCTCTTAGTAGGTACCAAGGATGTTTGCAGAGCTCCAGGTAGTTTGTGGGTCAGAAAAGCTTCTGAAACATAAGACTACTACAGCAAGGAGCTCTTTTTTACCATGGCTCTTGACAGCATTAAGAACAGTTGCCTACCTGCAGTCACTTTAGACTTATTTTTACAACTGAACTACCAGCCATTATGTCTGATATCACAAATTTCTTCAACTAATAATGACCATTATTTCAAGTACAATGTTTCACAAAGATGTGATTTTTTTTCTCCAACAGATTCATTTACTCTTCCATGGTTTATATTGTCAAACATGCATTTTCTTACAACTACTCTGCTTGATCAGGAGGGTTCCTAAGTTCTTTGCTCAAATTCTGTTCACGGGAAGTAGTGTCTACATCCCTAATTAGCTGGACATGTCCATCTCATCTCTGGTGATCGCCTGCCTTAATTACACTCATCTCGATTTTACAGTAGTTCTGGTCTGTCTGGAAAGTACCTATACATTAGTCTGTAAGAGACTGAGGAACTGCAGTCAGCATAGAACACATCAATACTATTTTCCAGGTTTACAAAGTATGAGCCTATCCTGCAAATTGGCTTCCACTTCGGTTAAAGCTCTTTATCCTTACAGTCAAGGTGCTTAGGAGCTTCAGCCCAGAATGCAGAAGAGACCACACAGAGCACCAAGATATGGACAGATGAACTACTCTGCGCCCTTGGCATGGCAGAACCAGCTGCCCACACTGCCCTGCACAACTCCCAGAGGACTGATGCCAAGTCACAGAAGAAATGCCAAGAAGCAGCTAAAGACTACGCAAACCTCACATCCTCCTTGCAGACACCCAGACAAAGCTCCCCTTTGCACCCATGATGTCTCTGCTATAAAGAAAGAGGCATGCAGGACAGTTAACTGTCCCAAACAGCCCAATCTTATGCTCCATGCATTCCGTAGGCCAGGCTATCAGTGAGAGTGGTTGAACCAACACCTGGTACACCTCCTTCACAGAATCACAGAATCACTTAAATTGGAAAAATCCTCTGAGACCATCGAGGCCAACCTATGACTGAACACCACCATGTCAACTAGACCATGGCACTGAATGCCGCCTCCAGTCTTTCCTGAAACACCTTCAGGGGTGGCAACTCCACCACCTCCCTGGGCAGTCCATTCCAGTCTCTAATCATCCTTCCTGTGAAGTTCTTCCTAATGTCCAGCCTAAACCTCGCCTGCTGCAGCTTAAGCCTGTGTTCTCTCGTCTTGTCGCTGGCTGCCTGGGAGAAGAGGCCAACCCCCACCCGGCTACAACCTTTCAGGCAGCTGGATAGGGTGATAAAAGTCATCTCTGAGCCTTCTTTTCTCCAGGCTAAACAACCCCAGCTCCCTCAGCCGCTCCTCACAGGACTTGTGCTCCAGCTTCCCTCCTTCGTTGCTCCTGACAGGGTCGCGGACGCTACGGCGGCGCCCGGGCTCGGGGAACCCCTAAGCACAACTGACAGCGACCCTACGGTCCGGGGCGAGGAGAAGGAAGGAAGGAAGGAAGGCTGATCCTCGGAGAAACGCAGATTCCCACCAGGGCCGCGCTGACGCTGTGCAAGGCTCGGCGCTGGCTCAGTCCGGGGGCTGCCGGCGTCCCCCGCCCTCCGCACCCACACCTCCGCGGCGCTCGCTGCTCCGTCCCCGGGCCGGCGGCCGCGCCGCTCCCCGCCGGCCGCGCCGCGCGGCACCCACCTGCGGCGCTTCCCTTCATTCCGCCGCCCCGGGGTGCCCCAGCGGCTGCTCCCGGCCCTCACCCTGCGCCAGGCGCCGCCGGGCACTCGCCGATTCCGCCCACCGACCCGGAGCCGTCCCCGGGAAGCTCTTCGCGCGCTTCCGCCCCCGGGGGAAGCGCGGCGGCGGCGGCACTTTCCGCTTCCGCTCCGTGCCCTTGCCCGTCCGTGTCCCGGCGGGATGTGGGCGGCGGCGGCTCGGGGCCTGGCGCGGGCCGCGCTGCGAGGTGAGGCGGGGCGCCGGGGCTGTGCCGGGGGCTGTGCCGGGCGCGGGCCGGGCGGTTGGCGGCGGTCGGTGAGATGTGTCCGTTTCTCTCCGCAGCTGGCGCGGCACCGGCGGCGGCACGGGCCCGGCTGGCGGGGAGCTCCGCCGCGGACACTCGCCGTAAGTGCGGGGCCGGGCGGGGGCGGAGGGGGGCCCGAGGCGTGCGGTTGTGCCCCTGCCAGCCGGCGGGAGGGCACCGAACCGCCCCACGGACGTTCCTGGGCGATGGAACCGTTTTAGTGAGCGCGTCGGGAAAGGGTTGGTCCGGTCACCCGTAAACCCCAATAGCGCAGAAAAGTGGCTGTGTTGGTAACCGTGCTTGCTCTGGGTTCCCGTGCTTGCTCTGGGTACCCATCTGCATCCTTTCTCAGATGCAGGTCCAGCCTGCTTTTTCTCTGCAAAGCCGTGCTTGGGCAAGAGCTTCATAGCCCCTCATCGCCCTGGCTCTTAAGGGTTTTTAATCGTAACAGTGAAAATACCCACCCCAACAGCGCGAGTTCTTAGAGTGTTTTGATTATGAGGGGCTTGCTTAGATGCTGACACATCCAACAAAACCAGAAAACAAGGCCCATTCTAGACCCAGGTTGAATGACATGAGCACTGCCTAAGTTCAGGTTGTTGTCTCTGTTGCCCTCTTTTTCATCTCATTATTTACTTTTTCATCATCTTGTTGGGCAATTCCTGCTGCTCTTTAGAGTCAACAAAATTTTAGCACTGACACAAATTTCCTTCATTATCAAAGTGTGTAGTTGCACGTTCTGTGTAGCACAAGTATGTTGCTATAATGTAGTCTCTGACAGACAGCCAGACTGGTTAAAGGGAGTTTAAAGGGAGTTACTAGTCTTCTCTCTGTAGCTTTCTGTATTCCCTGTCATAATCTTGGAAACTTTATGTTTCTCCTTAGCTACTGTCAGACCAAAAAATGAAGTAGAACAGAAGCAGCTATGTGCTTTTGGGGAGTATGTGGCTGAGATTCTGCCCAAGTATATCCAGCAAGTACAGGTAGGTGCTGTTTGAGAAATTGTTCTTGTGATGGGACAGGATCCAGTGAATATACCACGTGTTTGTTACCCATTTAGAGAAGGTGTTCTGGGGAAGAAAAATGGTCAGAATTCCATGAAAAGTTACTGCTGTTGTTAAGCCCCTTGATCTGATGCCTTTTTATGTCTGCTGTGTCGCTTTCTTTGAGTTTTCTGCTGAAATCAGCATAATGTTTGAGTGTTTGTACTCATGCCCTTCCCGCTGTTCTGTTTTCATCAGGTGACGTGTTTCAATGAGCTGGAACTTCTGATCCATCCGGATGGGATCATTCCTGTCCTGACCTTCCTTCGTGACCACACCAATGCCCAGTTCAAATCCTTGGCTGACTTGACTGCTGTTGATGTCCCGTCTCGGCAGTACCGCTTTGAGGTAGGAGCTGCTTAGAGGTGCAGGACTTGGAGGGCTTCACAAGTACTGCTGCCTGTAGGTGCTCTTGCAGCTCTGACCACTTTTTTTGGTTTCTGGCAGTGAGAAGAAAATTTCAAGAGTTGTAGCTAGAGTTTCTTTGAGTCAAAGACCTCCAGCTGCTGAAGAAGTGGAATATTTTTTTAATTCAATATTTTTCTTTCAAAAACCAAGGTAGTGGATTCATAGAAATAATAGAAATATAGACCCTAATTTATTCATTTTTTCCAGTCACCAAGGCAGTATCAAACAAGGCTTTAAAATTCCTTACAGAGTTTTGGGATTTTTTTTCAATCTTACTGTAGTATATATTTCTTCCCCCGAGATTATAATAATCCTCATAACCAGCCTTTGTATTAGACTCCACCACCATAAAAGTTTGAAATGTTCCCTGGTATCCAACTTGTTTGCCGAAAATTAAAGTGTACTTTTTCTTAGCTTTCTCCCACTGATAGTTAATTGCAAGAGTGATTGATAGTAATTTTCTTCAAGACAGACTATTGTCAAGTGTTTCCATCCCTCCAGTAGTCTCTCTTTTAAGATTTAGTATCTCTCTTTACTTCTGCTCTTCTACATCAGTCATGTTTTCTAAGTCTCATAACTTTGTCACACTTCTAAGGACCAAAGTGATGAGCTATTGGAACCTCAGTTGGAGGAGTGTCTTTTAGTGGCCAGCTCTGAAGTGCTGAATGTGATCCTGCTCATAAAGAATATTTGAAATAGTCCTTGTGTGGCTTTGCTTAGCCAGTGGTGTAATGCAAAGAGATCCATAAATGCTGCCTGTTCCTCTGCTTCAGATTGTGTACAACCTGCTGTCCCTGCGGTTCAACAGCCGCATCCGTGTGAAGACGTACACCGATGAGCTGACACCTGTTGATTCAGCAGTGTCTGTGCACAAGGCAGCAAATTGGTATGAAAGAGAGGTGAGTGCTGCTGTGCTTGGGAGCAGAATCTTGCTGGAGGGAGGCTGTATTTTCCCAGTCAAAGTGATTTCCCCAAGGCCCTCAGGAAGAAAGAGAGAAGTGTTTTCCTGGCTGCTTTTTCAGAGTAGGAGATAAAACAATGTTTGATTTGCTTTTGAATGAATTTCTGCATCAGTTTTGCTGGCACTGTACAAAGCCAGGCATGTAACTGAAATTTTATAGATATAAGACATGCAGGTTTTTGATTTTTTCAAATATAATTCAACTAACCTGTCCCTTTCATTTAGGTTTGGGACATGTATGGTGTTTTCTTTGCCAACCATCCTGATCTAAGGCGAATCCTCACAGATTATGGGTTTGAGGGCCATCCATTCCGGAAGGACTTCCCACTCTCTGGTTATGTGGAGGTAGGAGATACAGTCATGTCTAAAGTTAGTAAGTCTCCCCAATGCTCTTTTCTGAGTTCCAGTACAAAGATGTGGCTGCTTTACAATCATTGTCTGAAGGATGTTTCACTTGTCTGTATTCCAGAGGAGTTGTATAAAATTGTGTGGAAATTTGAAGTATCACACAAAGAATCATCCATAATAAGGCAGCCTAAGACTAGAGAAATTGAGCAAAATGTTATGTGCTGTATACCAAAGATACTTGTCAGGGAGAGAAAGTGCTTCTGCTTTCAGTACATTTTCTGGGAGATTAAAGTTTCCACTGCAAAACTGAAGGATGAAGGACTGAACCATTCTTGATTCAGTTGGAACTTCACTTTGTTGAGTTTTTGTAGGCCCAGATTATAAAACTCTGGTTAAATTGACTCTTGCCATTTATCGTTTACCTTGGTATGCCAACCACAGGTGAAATGAGAGTGTTTGGTATCTGTCTAGTTTCAAATGATTGCCCTGCAGAAGCAGGCGTATATGGTGCAGTGTTAAGACTGAGTTGAGTTTCAGGAGGAAACACTGAAGTTCTGCAAAAAACAGGCTGTTTTAAAAAATGTAGAAATAACAAAATCCTGCAAGCAAGGATAAGGCTACATCTCCTGAGCTGGGGTTCAGAGATCTGGACTAGCACAGTGAGGATAAAGCAAGCCAATTGGAAGTGTCTGGTACTCACCTGCATTCCATCCTGGTTGCCTTCTTTTTCTCTTCTTGTTCTGAGTGTTACACTAAAAATTAGAACAACTAAAACCAAACAAATGCCATATTATAAAGATTCATGAGTATAGTCCTCAGCCATGCAGGCCCAGGATGGGCCACCTTATTTCAGTGACTCAGGAGAAATTCCTTTGTCAAATGACAAATTAAATGTGTTATTCCACGTGAACTTCACATGGACTGTTAGGCTGGGCACTCCTAATTCTGGGTGCTTAGTTGTGACGCCTGAGGGCCATGGTAGCAAAGCAAAGAGGAGGGTTTTCTTGGACAGTCCAGAGATCTCAGTAGCATCTGGAGAGCTCATTTAGTATTGAGAACTGAAGCCATGGCAGAGGCCTGTGGGTCTGTGGTTTTCCATGGGTAAGAAGTGGAGTTGTCTGCACAGAGGGTGGTCTGGGTCACTGTGCACAGCAAATAAAGATGCTCCAGGAGTGGGGTAAAGTGACTGGCCTGTGTTCTTTGCGCTGTTCCAGGTGCGGTATGATGATGAAGTCAAACGGGTGGTGGCAGAGCCTGTGGAGCTAGCTCAGGAATTTCGCAAGTTCGATCTGAATAGCCCGTGGGAGGCATTTCCTGCCTATCGTCCAGCTCCAGAACCCCCGAAAATAGAAGCAGGAGCAAAGAAAGAAGATGCCAAATAGCAGCAGAAGGAAGCGGATGTGCGGCACCATCCTTTCTGTTCTAATATAGTATTTATAATAATAAAAATTGATATGAGATACCTGCCTGTTGTGATCTCAGGAATAATGTTTTCAAACTAGATGAAAAGCACAAGGCCAGGGAATGCTGATTTGCAATCCTTATGATCCAGCTAGTAGATGTTTATCTGGTGCTTTGAGTTGTAAAACGGGGCGTTTTTTTTTTTTGGTTTGCAAATTGAATGGAGTGCAGGCACTGCCTGTGGCTAAGTGTTTTATGAGCACTACTCCTGCCAGCAGTCCTGCAGGCGAAGTTCAGAACCTGAGCACTTGATAAGAGACTGCACTGAAGCAGCTGTGGAACTTGAGCAATGGGACAGCAGTTTCTTAGCTCCAGGATGGGTGTTGGGAAGATGCTAATAATATGGAAAACAGGAAAAGCCTGGGTAAATGGTTCTAATACAGTTCCTCTCAGGACAACACAAATGTACCTGGGTCCATACCAAAACAATTATGGAAATCTCTCTATTGTTTCCATGGGAATTAGGTCAGTGCCTTTTAAGGAGTTGCAGGTAACTTCTGATGTGACACTCCCTCAATCTGGCCTCTTCTTCACAATCAAGCAGTCTTTATTTTCTCCAGCATCTTCAGACTGCGCTTTTTTTCCTGCAGCCAAAAATATACCCCTCCCTTGTCTCATAAACAAAACTCTGTCTTTTTGTCAGTCTTCCAGTTATTTTGAGCTCTATGATACAATAACATTACCACTTTCTTTGCTCTTGTGGAAAATACAGTTTTTTTCCAAAAAAGCTGGAAAAATGCTGTTGTTCCAGTCCACCCACCACCTGTTTGAATGGGATTATGTTACAGCAGTCATCAATTAATAAAGTCCCTTGTCTTTGGTCCAGAAAATGCATAATTCTGTTCTGTGTTGGAAAGCTGACTGCCTTCATTTTGATCTGAAAACTATTGTGTAAGAGATTTCGTAAACTAATTCACAAGCTGTTTATAGAGATTCCCTGAATCAATACTTAAGCTTTTAAATTGTAACATCACTAATTAAAATAAAGGTTTGGGGTAGGTTAGAGTATGGAATGGAGGAAAGGATCGGACAATAGTAAATTCAATTAAGGAAAAAAAAATAAAGATCTGAACTGTATTCAAAGAATTGGGTTTCATATTTGTTTCCACCCCAGCCATGTAAGCATGGGCTGCTTAATTTTATTTTTTTCAATTTTTTTAGTGGTTGGTTGGTTGTTTTTTATTTTTAGGGTTTTTTTGTTTTGGTTTTTTTTTTAGGTTTGTTTTTTTTTTTATTTTGTTTCAGGCTGCTGTGGCCAGCAGTGTTTGGGATGTGACTCAACAGTGTTCTCTGGTTAAAATTCATAGCATTTACTATTCACCTTAAACATCACAGCTCTACATGGGAAGGAGAAGTGAACATAGATCAGCAGAAGTCTGGGGTTTTATACAATTCTTATCTCCATTTTGGGTCTGTCTTCAATTGAGCAGATTAAATAGGAAATGAACTTTTAGTTCTTTACAAGATATTCCACAGCTGGTTCTATTTTCTTTGCAGTGGCTCTCACAACATGTTGATGCCTATTGCACAAGACAGAAAAGTTCCTGATGCCGCTTCTATCACCATGCAAATTCTTTATAAATCACATTTCCTATCTATGTTCTCCTTCATCCCAGGTTGCTTGAGACACCACGCCGAGACTTATGGTCTATATATAATGAAAAATATATATTTCCCAGCATGATAAGTCAGAGGGCTGATGGTAGCAAGACCACAAGGAAATCTGCCTTTTAAAATTAATGTTTGTGCGGAGGGGGAATTTGATCCACATCAAGAAATGTCAGGCATGACATATTGTCAAGTTAGACAATATGCAAGGTTTGCTCAAGAATGTGTGTACTGGAAAAGTAGGCAGCCCTGTGGGAACAGGCA
Source organism: Corvus cornix cornix (assembly GCF_000738735.6). Lineage (NCBI taxonomy): Eukaryota > Metazoa > Chordata > Aves > Passeriformes > Corvidae > Corvus > Corvus cornix. Next base: position 40,171,621 of record NC_046335.1, read on the forward strand.
TTGGCTTCAGGAGGTCTTTAATATGTGGAATAGTTGCTGGTGGACCTGAATCTCTTCTCATTAGTGAAGCTTGGGAGATCAAGAAGACATTTACATCAGCAATTTACTCACCTAGGCTCATTATCCCAGGGCACAAGAAGTTTCACAGCCTCACAAAGTACTGCCAGTGTTGGCACTCTGCCTCCTCCACTGTTCCTGAGCTCCAGGGGACGGACGTTCTGCTCGTGGAGCCTACTCACTCTGGGTTCCTTGTGGCTGGTGGACACTTGTGTTGGGGTTTTAGTTTAGTCTTAGTTTTTTTTTTTTTTTTCCCCTGTTAAAGGAATTTTCTCCCATATGCATGTTGCTAGGGGACAAATAGCTGTACTTAAGAAAGACAAAAAGGGGAGTGGGGTGGGCCTGGCTACTCCTTTGTCTACACCTGGGTGTGGGGGCAGTTCGCTCTGAGCGTCCGGAGAGAGAAGCTGCAGAGAAAGGAGCTGCTGCTTCTTTCTTTTTGGCCGTTCTTTCTTCCTGCTGGAAACAACGCCGGGACCCCAAAAGCCGCTTTCCCTGCCCTGCTGGAGACCGGGCTGTGGCTGCCCTGCCCCGCTGCTGCTTCGAGCTTTCGCTACGCTGTAGCCCTGCTCGCCTGCCTGCCTGGGCCTCCGTGGGGTTCTCCCATCTGGATACATCTCGTCTGCCACCCGGGATTTGCGTCGTCCCTGCCGTTCCAGCCTGCCGTTCCAGCCTGCTGTTCCTGAGAGCCCGGGATCAACTGCCCAGGTTTGTGAAGCCTTTGTTCCATCCCTTCCCGGGATCCCAGGGCACCGGTGCCGCGTGCTCCCGAGCTCGCTCCGGAGCGCCCCCTGCAGCCGCGGGGGAACCATCGCACCTGCCCTGCTCACCGGGAGCCGCCAGCGCCCCTGCCGGCTGCGAGCGGAACTGCCCGAGGGGAAAGGGCCTGACAGCCGAGAAGGCTGGCACTGGGTTTGTGATTGCTGTTACTGCCATAGTTGTTGTTGTTTTGTTTGACTGGTTATATACATATATATATATATAGTAAAGAACTGTTATTCCTATTTCCCACATCTTCGCCTAAAGGCCCTTGATTTTCAAAATATAATAACTTAGAGGGAAAAGGGGTTATATCTGCCACTTCAAGTGGGGGCTTCTGCCTTCCTTAGCAGACACCTGTCTTTCAAAACCGAGACACTTGCTTCGTGCTGGACAAGGCTGTGGTCAGCTTGGCCAAGCACAAAGCTCTCTTCCAAATCCTCTGTCCCTGCCTGTTGCGTACTGCTAGCTTCCATGAGGCTTGTTTGCTGGGTTGGATTCCCCAGCTGCAGGAGGATGTGGGATGAGATGTAAGTCAGATGTAGCTGATTTACAGACACACTATTCAGAAGAGAGATTTTCTGGTACTGAAGGGACAAATAGACTTCAGGCGATGACTCACAGTCACCATGTTGAGCTGAGTAGGTTTTGCTGGTGTTTTCCAGAACTCTGGCATTTCTCCCTACAGCCAGGCAAGCAGTCTGTCCTCCCTGAGGATGTGGCTATCAACAGTGTCAGGGTGTCCACCCACCTCATGGCCACACAGTCGGTATATGTCCTTATAACTGATCTCCACTCAAAATCCAGACAGGAATTTCAGCTGAGCCTGGCATTCCTGCAGAGCAGAGCTTATGGCACTGCTGAGGGACAGGCTGGATGACAGTATGTCACATATCACCCATCACACTTCATCCCATGATGTTTTCTCCAAGTTGTGCAAGGCCTGAGGGTGTCTGTTTGTGCAGTAGGTTTAGTGGGATGGGGCCCTCCCTGTCGCTTTTACACAGCTCATTATTCCTTCAAGCAGCTGATGCTGCTCACAAACTGAAACAAAAAGACAAGGAAAGCATCCTGATAAGGACTGGCAGCACCATACCTGGAAAATACCAGTATCAGAGAGGTCCTGTCTGGTTACAGTCAGCACTTCGCTCCTGCTTCCCTCAAGGTTTTCTTACTTCTTCCACTCCAGTGACTCAAACATCACCTTTTCTGGGAGTTATGTATGTCCTTCCTTACCTGAGCATCCCCCAGGCTGGGGAGTAATCTCCCCAAGTTCTGGGCAACATGATCAAAGCAAGTGATTTCTTCAATTCTATAAGCAGAATTTCCCTTTTGTAAATATCTCCCTGAAGTCCTATTTCAAAGAAACTTCCCTCCTAAAGAGTCTCTTCTGGTGCTGTATTAACCACACCTTGTACCTCAACCAGCATCCAATCGATTCCTGCAGTCTTTGATCCCTCTTACCTTGTTCTCATTTCCCATATTCCTGCTTCAGGAGGTCATGGTGAAAAAGAAGAAACCAGTCAAGGTGTCCCTGCCTAAACCTGTCTTGTGACGTTTTGAAACTGCTCCAACAACAGACGGTATGGCCAGGGGAGTGCAGAGTGGTAGGGCTGTGAATACCTGGCAAGAACAAAATCCTTCAGGAGGAGCAGGTGCACTGCCTAACATTGCAGTCGTACATGCAGGGACTCTGTGCAGCTGTCAGAAACTCAGCCTTGTTTCTGTGCAAGTATTGCTGTACAGACAGCTAAGGAATACATTTATCACTCTGAAATTGCCTTTCTGTGGGGGATAGTGAGGTAATTCTACAAAATTCCCCTAGCTCAAGGCAGCATCCACACTGATGCTTGTCCCTCACCTGCCACTGTGTCAGTCACCTGAGCACAGCCCCTGAGCCTCCTCTCTTCTCCCTCCCACCAACATGGCTATCCTCCTCTAGGCACTTCAGCTGCAAGCTGTTCCTAGGAAATTCTCCTGTTGGCAAAATCATGTACGGCTCTCACAGATGTTGGCCAAAATCCTGTTGGGCAATCCTCCTCATGTCATGTGCTGCAAGCTAGAGGGACGCTCTTTCATGGCCCACGAGACACGGGGTTTTTCTGTAGTGGCTTCTAGACAAAGTCATGTGTACACTGTGGACTAAAAGGGACTCTGGCACAAAGCAGAAGGCACATCAGCCTCACTGCATACATGGGCCATCAGTGTCTGCCTCTTGAGTAGCTTGTGATTCACAGTTTAATAAAAGAAAGGGATGCAGCTGAAGAATAAGCAGCAGAAAATAATGAAAAACAAAAGCAGCGCAGCGTGACTTGTTACCTAAGGCTATGACACAAACACAGGTCTTGTTCTGAATCCAAACTGAGGGGAAGAGTGGCTCTGCATGTTGTGGGCCCCTCTGTGACTCTTCCATTATGTGCTGCTTCTCTTGGCTGGTGTGAGTCCAGGTATTGCCAGGTACAGCTGCAGATGCTGAAAGTTTCGGAAGATTTGGTCCTTTGCACACAGACAATTTACCGGCCAGGACATCATCCCAGCCCTTAGTAAACTATCTGGTGACAGTATGTCCTGACTGATGTCCCATAACTTGCTGAGCAAGGGATGCATTTCAGCTTTACCTTCTCTCTTTTCTAGGCAGATTTTTTTCTTCCTTTAACCTGAGAGAGATGGTAGTAGTCCTTATTTACACATATTATTGCATATTCGTATAACCCTGGCATCACATACTGTGCCATACAGAGTAGAAATACAGAACAGTTTGACTGGGGATTTGGCACTAATACACGTGTAAAGATGTGTAGAGAACAGATACCTGCTGCAAAGGGAATCAGATGAAATTTTGTCTATGTGATTTAGAACATCTAAGGCCGACTGTGCTCATTGTAACCTAAAAGTCTGCTCAGAGGGGAGGACATGAGGTGCTAAAGCCTGAGCCACTGTGATACTCCGTGTTTGTTAGGTCACTGTACTGAGTTCCCCCTCCAGGGGGCTTGATACAGAACTAAACCAGTGACGTTTCTTCTGCCTGCTTGTATGTTTTGGCTGCTACTGCCCTTCCATGAATCTGCAGTCTGTTGTCCTTATCTGTTTGTGACATTCCGGGATTGTTTTCAGATTTTCGAACCCGGGAAAAAGGAAAACTGAAAATGAAGCAAAGGAGGCGAGCGGAAGGGTCACAGTATGTGACAGAGGCACAGTGCAGAGATGGAAGGGACTAGGGGGCCCTCCCTTCTTCCGAGGCAAACATATGTAGTGAAATTTCTTGCAACTAACAGTTTCCTATAATCATTGCAGCGGAAAGTCAGTCTTTGAAAAGAAAGCTTAAACAATTCTGCCAAAACCATCACAACAAAGTGTTCCAAGTTTCCAAAATATGATGGAAAATATCCTTCGGGGTTAGCAAGTTGAACTGCAAGCCCTTCCCAGGGCTGTGACCAGAAACACAGAAAGATGGATCCATTCCAGGAGAGGCTGCTGGGACCTGGAGCAGCAAGGGAAGACGCCACAGCGAGCTGCTGTGGCTCCAGGCGCGGCACCGTGGCGGAGCAGGCGGCAGCTGCTCCGGCTGTGCTGCCATGGCCCAGGCACAGCTCGGCTCCTGGCTGCTCCTGTGCGTGTTTGCTGCATCCCAGAGGCTGACAGGTAGGAAGAACATCTGCTAGCGACACGGCTCCTTGGCTTGGCACACCTTTGTGCAGTGCCATTTGTGGGATGCTTTGCCGCTCCTTCAAATGTGGCCCGGGGCCTCAGGCAGCTGCACTGGCACGGGAGAGAGCTGGAGTCCAGCTGGGGTGGTTTGCTGGTGGGGGTACTGGTACCTGCTTGCAGGTTGAAGACCTACTACTGTGTTCGGTGACAAGGGGAGGATTTTCTTGGGTCTCCACTGAAAAAAAGTCTCCTGCAATACTGTTTGTGGATTTTCCATATGCTTTTTTGGGGAAAAAAAAACCCTAAACCACCCAACCCTGTTGAGTGATAAAATAAGTAAGGAAGGATTTTCCCTTCCCCAGAGGATATTTATGTTATTATTTCAATACATTATCTGTTCTGTTTGCTAAATTTTTCTCTACTCAAAAATCTACTGCTGTGTATATTTATGAGGCAGTTACTCATAACAGCAGTTTGGCACCTATTCAACAAATGCACTGACTTTGCAGCCAGTCAAGCATCCCTCAGGAGAGGGATCTGTGAACCTTTTTATATAAAAAAGGAGGATCAGTTTGTAGAGACAAGAACAGCAAAGAAATTTTCAGATGATATGTTTTCACCTGAGCTAAAATGCTGGTACATCTATGGAGGAGTAGGAAAGAGAAGCTACATCCCTGCTCACATTCCAAAGCCACAGCTGGCTTGGATCACAGAGCCTGCAGCTGTGCAGAGAAACAAACTTCTGCATCCTGCAGGCTGGCAGTGCACTTCTCCAAGCAGCTCCTACATCTCCCTGAAAAGCTCCAATCAAAAATGGAAATTTGGAAATGGCTTTTGGTGGCAGTCATCATACACGTATAGTACTAAATAATTCTTTCTACTTTTTTATATGCACCTGCTGATGTTGACTCTCAAGTATTCAATGTAAATCCTCACTTTTTTTTAATATAAAAAAGCCTTCATCCATTTAAAAGTGAAAAAAAACCCCATAAATGTATCAGAGAGCTTACTATTTTATATGAGCTTTTTCCATTTCATGTTTCTTAACCCAAAGGATGAGTCTGTAAGAAGTAGAAGAGGGTCTTGACTACCTCATGACACTGATATTACAGAGGAGGGAGGGGATGCAGCCTCTCTCTCACAGTCCTGGACCAAGACTGCTTGTGTCTCCTTTTTCACACACACAAAAAATTAAATAAAATAAATGCAAACAGTTACAGCACTGTAAGTATTAGGAAATGAAAATTGAACAATTCTTAGGATTAACGTGACTTTCATATTCAAAACTTGCCATTCCTCTGGCCTCATATCCATTTTTCCCAGACTACATGATGTCATGTGTCCCAGCAAGTAATTAGCTGGACATCAAATGAGCCATAATGGATCTGACAAGGTTTCTCTTACCCTCACATTCCTCCAGCAGCAGAAGGCTAGGGAAGAAGTATAAAAACAGGATAAGCATCAGTGTATGTTTCTACCAGCAGCTTGAGGAGCCTGCCAGCACCCTCCCTCCATTAGGCAGCATTACTTTCTCCAGCAAAAACTGCTACACAAGCAAACCCCACCAGTTCAAACCCCATCCATTCTCAGTGTGAGAGGCTTCCTTGCTGCCTGTCAAAGCAGTGTCTTCACTGCTGTACGCTTTAGCTCTGTTGGCAGGACTAAGGGCTGTGGTATCCAAAACCTCGCCTCAACCACTGCTGCTTCTCTTAAAAAGCTTGTTTTGCTTATCAAAATCCCGTGGTCAGCATCTGTCATATTTGGCAAGCTGAGTGGTAGCTCAGGAATGTTGAAGACGTTATTGACAATCAAATGGCAAAACCAGTAAACAGAAATGTCTTGTGCTACCAAGTTCTGTCTGATGTCTTCCAGATGAACATCGTCACAGCGGCACCAACTCACCCCGTCGCGGCCCGGAGGACGCCGGCATCATGTTAGAGGTCTCCTGAGCACTGGGGGCCCTGGGCCGAGGCACTGTTAGTGCCCATGCTCCCACCTGCCTGCACGTAAAAACTCACCCGTTCTGTTTGTTCTCATCCCTGACGGATTTCGGGAGCCCCTGGAGAACGCCTCGGCGATGCCTAATGGCATTTGTGCTCCCTCCCACTGCGGGGTGCAGCCGAAGGGGGCTCTGCCCCACTCCGTGGCACCTCACGGGGTGTCCGCGGTGGGACAAGGGACCATCCCCGCTGGGTTCGGTGACTGCCCCGCAAGCGGCCAAGCCCCCGCCCGAGGCGGCCGCACCGGGGAGCTGCTGCAGGCGGGACTGCGGGGGGACAGGAGGGCGGGAGGCGAGAGCTGCACAGGTCCCACGGGGAAACGAGCTGTGGGGCCGGTCAGAAACGGGGTGTGGGGCTGGCGGAGAAGGACATGGAGTGGGACTAGGCGGCTCGGGAGGGAGCGGCCGCCTCTGGGCCCGCCCGAGATCTGGCAGCACTGCGGATGGCTTTGGTTTGCAGCTCGTTTGTGACTGATGGAGCTGTGCTGGGCTTTCCGTGAGAATGCTGCTCCTGTCTTCCAGATGCTCTGGGGAAGGCTGGATATTCAGGCCAACGGGACAATCCGGCTGCGGGATGAAGAGCTGGCCTCCCTACGCCCAGCACGGCGGTTCCTGCAGGTTTTGGAGGAGGAAGTTCCCAAAACACCGGCAGAGATTGAGCAGCATCTGACGTATTATTCACTGACTGACACCCCCTTGCCTCCAACAGAGTTTGACCGTCTCCTTTTCACCAGTGTTTACAGTGCCTACCAGGTTCGCTCCGTGCAAGGTCTGGATAAAACCCTCTGGATTCGCTTTTTCTCTCAGCTGGTTGATGAAATCTTCCGTGACCTGTGCAAGGGGCTCTGCCCTGCAAATACCACTCTCCTCCAGGCTTCTTGGCCTTGGAAGGAGAAGCCTTCACATTTAGCGTCCCTGAAATATTTCTATCGCTCTAACCTGCCCAGGACCAAGAGAGACACCTCACGAGGGAACCCACCATAGGAAGGGACACACCCGGCTTCAGCTGCATTCTTGGTTATTTTCAATGCTTTCCATAGCGTGCAGGACTTTGTATAAATATGTCACAACTTTTTGTCCTGCTTTCTGCACTGTGCTGGCAACCCTCTAAGGATTTATGCACAGGCTGTCATTTTTACATGAAAAAAGGACAAAACTGTAAAGCGCATTTCTCCCTTTCCTGATTTTTTGCTAAGTGGGCTGTGCTGAAGGGGGCAGTGCTATTTAGAAGTCTTATCTGTCTTGATCACTGACGTTACTGGAGAGATGGCTTGGAAGTATTTTTCCAGGGTATCTTGCTGGTGTCATAGCTGACTTCATTTCAAATAATTCAGTTCACCCTCCTTATATTCTCCCTGTGGTTTCAGACAAATACATGATCTTTTCTCCTCTCCAGTAAGCAGCCAAGCAGGTTTTGTTATGTTTCATGACGTAGGTCACATATTTAATTTCATTTTGCTCCTCATGTGGCATCGTATTCTATTTGTCAATAGCAATTTTCCATTCATATATTCATTCTTCTTTAAAAAGCAACCTGAAAATGTATGTATTCCATGAAGCTTTCTAGTATTTGCATATCATATTTACACGTATACACAGCTTTGTTTCAGTTATCATTTTGGAATATACTTTCTGAAATCTCATTTAAATTCTGAAGGATCGTGACCTAGTTATTTCTTCAGCAGATTTTGCCTTTCTTCTATACAGTTTTTTTTTTTTTTTTTGTACAGCTATGGCACTTTACAAGCCAAACATAATAAATACACAATCTCTATCTTCAAAATCAGAAATATAATTATTTTATAGAAGGACATCATTAACATTTCTCTGTCTTAAACACTGCAGTGTGGAATTAAATAAATGCAATTATCTGCTCAGGAGGGTTTTGACTTTAGTTCTTGTTGTTTCTATCAGATTTCCTGCTGCCACTACAGATACATTAATTTTGAACATCCATTGCATGTGCTTAGACAATGGGATCCATAATTCCCTTTCTATCAATATAATTTTTCCATGCTCAACAAAAGAGGCATGTGTGACTTTCAAAGTGGGAACTGCTAGCTTTTGACCTAGTTAATCTTCTTCCAAGCCACTGTAGCCCAACAGATGGTGAGGAGAAATGGTAAGGCAGGAACAAGAAGTCTGAAAGCAAGATGACACAGACAATGGTTTTAGAGGTCAGGTCAGGGTTATGACAGAAGGAGATAGATTTAAAGCAGGTTGTTTGTTGCTGGGTTTTTGTTTTGTGCATTTATTTGTTTCATTTTGGTTTGTGCTTTGGGGTTCTTTTTGTTTGTATCGTTATTTGTTTTCCACCCAAAAGGACATAGGAATTAAAATTAGAATTTTATTTGAAGTAAAACTTCTTGTCTCAACTAATGTTCTATTATTCTTATGGTGGATTTTTACATACCTCCAATCTCTACCCTTCATTGTTTTGCCAAATATGCCTCCAGTCTTTAATTTGCAGGACATGTATGGAGCGACAGAGGCAGTGAGCAAACCTCCAGTTTGAGCAGAGAATATCATCAAAAAGCTGAGCTGAGATGGCACTAGTGCATGAAAATACTGTCTTGCTGGAGAAGGTACAGCCTGAGCCATACAAATATATGGATAAAGGCTGAGTGGGTTGGCTTCTGACTCAGATGCAAACACACTGCTTTGAACTCAGTTTTGTTAGGAGCAGTTTTAGAGCACTGCTGCCTGTTGAACGGATTATAAACTGAACTGAAGTGAAACCATGAAGATTTGTACATGCTTAAGATGGTGTACTTTTGCACTTCATGTATTTTTGGGATACAAACCAGGGTTTAGCTCAACTGAAACAGCAGTAGTGGGGCTATGATGAAGCCTCCTGTGCTCCCACTATGTCCTCAGCAGATCCCACTAGGCGTCTGTCCATCTGTCGGACTGTAGGAACACAGCAGGGTCCTCTACAGCCACAGCAGCTTCTCCACAGGAGAAACTCTTGGCAGAACTCGGCATGTACAAAACCACTGGAACATGGATGCTGAAAACCCCACCTCTGGTTCCTTCAACGCTGCCTGCATGAGGCTATTGGTGCAGCACATGGCAGGTCAGCAGCACCCTTGTGTTCAAGGGGCTCATTCCTGGGAAAGGTGACACTCCTGAGGTCAGCAGCACCCTTGTGTTCAAGGGGCTCATTTCTGGGGAAGGTGACAACCCTGTGGTCAGCAGTGCCACTGCGCCGCGTGGTACTCCTCACACATAATGTGATGAGCCTGCTCCTGATCCAAATCTTTGGAGATTTAAAAATACACTTCTTATTCTTCTTACTTACCTTGCTTCTGAGCTTTCAGAGCATGGTCCATTCATAGATTTGAGCCCTTATTTTTCACTACAAGAGCTAGATGCCTGCTCTTTTGTTTGTTTCTAAATGTATTCTTTCTATTGAATGGAAGCTGAGATTCTCAACCCCAGCTTCTTGACTCCATCTACATCAGATAAAGAAAAGCACAAACTATTGTGAAACTTGCAATAAAATCATAAGAGGTACCAACCCTTCACACACACAAATGATAAAAAACAGTGCACACAGACAGACTGGCTCAGTAACACATACTGCAGCTCACAAAAATTACCATGCTTCTCTCTCACCTGAGCTGGTACCTCAGCCAGTGACAAGCACACAAGTCTCAAAAAGTAGCAACAAATTCCAAACGGAGAACACTTAGATTTTTTGTATTTTTATTACATTCATTTTCATTACATTTATTCCCTCCCCGGATACACAAGGAAAGTCACCAGACCCTCTGCTCTCTGGATGCTGGAGATCTGCAGTAACATGACTGCAGCAGTTCTCTGATCCTCAGCATCTCACTACACTGGCCCACCCCTGCCCCCAAACTACCTCATGCTTTATGTTAAATCAAACACCAACACGGGACACACAGACACAACCCGAAAGGCCCCTCTATGGATGAATGGTGCACACAGCATGGCCCTGCAGACAGGGCACAACCGTGCAGCGTAAGGAAAGCACTGGACACACGACAGCATGCTCAAAGTAGAGGATGATATTCAAGGAGGAGCTATACCCAAGTTCATGGCACCTTGGCTCTTCTTATGCCCCCTTCACATCTGCATTTAATTATTTGACCCTTGAGGTGAGCTGGCACCTGGAAGCCACTTTGGCTGAGCCTCTGAATAGATGAGGAAGCCTGTGAAGGTGATGTACTTGCCGTGGTTGCTGTAGGCACCATAGCCATCGTGCTGATGGCTGTAGAGCCAAACGGTGTCCCCGTATTGCAGAGGCAGCATGATACTCTGGCTCTGCATCTCCCTCCTCTTGGAGTGGTTGTCATCATAGATCATGGCCTGCACCTCATTGTGGTTCTTCATCAGTTTCACTGACATAGTCTTAAAGGGCATTTTGCCAATGGTGAAGGAGAAATAGTATGCACCAGGTATACGGCATGTGAAGATGCCAGTGGAGGAATTGAAATCTTTTCCAATGTTCACGAACTCTGTATCAAACGTGATTGGCTCATGCTGGGTTTGCTTCTCATCTGTCCCCAGGAGACTTTGTGAGCGGGCAACAGAAAACGCAGAGCGAGGGTCTTGTACCCTGTTTGGTTGATCAGACAACACGTGTCGCTGTGAAGCTTCATTCTGCTCTCTGGGAAGTTGCTGAATTGTGTGAGGGTGTGGCCCAAGCTCTTGAGAGCTAAGAGCATTCTGGAAGAAGGCAGAAGTGTCTGGATAGATCAGGTAGCCATTGAAAGTTGTATAGGGGCCCACGTTGCTGTAAAGAGCGTACTTGGGATCTCCATGTAAACGCAGCCAAACTGTGTCCCCGTAGTCAAGCTGCAGCATGGCACTCTGACTGGCCACCTTCCGTTCCTTGCGGTGATGCTCATCATAGACAATTACCTGCACCTCATTCTTGTTTCTCATCAGCATGACAGACAAGTTTTTCTTCGGGTATTTCCCAACGGTGAAGGAGAAGTAGTAGGCTCCAGGTATCCGGCAGCGGAACAATCCAGTCTTGGGGTCAAAATCATTGCCGATATTCACATACACTTTGTCAAAGGTAATAACCATCTCAGAGCTCCCTTCCATGCTGCTGGTTCTGGCCACAGAGAAAGCAGAGCGAAATTCAGCACTGGTATCTGCTGGGAAGCCATCTGTAGGAAGAAAAATCATGCAGCAAAGGAGGCCAAAGATGATCTGAACGTTCAGTGTCACCATTGTATCTGAAAGAAAAAAGAAGCGCATATTTTAGCAGGAACAGCATCAATTTACAGCTCACACAGCAGTTGAAATCCAGGCCTGAATCTAGCTAAGTAGATATGAAGATCTATGTCCAAATATGGAGAAGTTTCCAGTGCGTTCTCTGAGCAGTGTGTGGGACCATACCTGAGTTCAGATCCCAGCACCACTTTTGTATTTTCCTAGTGAGAGCTAGACCTTTTTAAACCTGTATTCAGGGAAAGAAGAAGAATCTTCTCCTTTGAAAGCCTGACTATCCTACAGCTTGTCTGAAAAACACCATGTTGCTCACACTGCAGAGGGATCTCAGAGCTTGCTGGGGCTTTGCCAGAGCTCCCTTTTGTTGTGCCTTTTTTTATTCATAAGACCAAGGATGGAACAAAGCCCTACACAAACCCTGTATTATACAACTGAGATACAGCTGAAGGGCAGGGAGAAGAGGACATATGCTCTAGAGATTCTCATGCAGATGCCATTGCCTTGCAGTGCAGTAGCTGTTTCACAGGATGTGGAAGCTGGAGGCCAAGTAAGTTGTTAGATCCCATTATTCCAACATGAATCTGTGAAGAGTATAAAGAAATATGAAGAAGAAGGAATGTTTAGGGAAGGAAGGAAATTGAGAAAATTATTGAAATAATAAAAAAAAAAAGAAGGAAACCAAAATGATAAGTTAAAGGAAAGTCTCCTAAAGTGTATAGTTCCTGAGAGAAAACTGAAATACCAAAAATGGGGAAACAACTCCCTAAATGGATAATAGATCAGACATAAAAACTTCTGTGACCCCTAAAAAAGAGGGTTAAGTTAGGAGCTAATAGGGTTTTCTGCTTCTATGTTCTGTGAATTTCTTTTTTTTTTTTTTTGGACTGAGGCCAAAAATTATCTATTAGCGCTTTCAGGCTGGAAACAAAACTGCCAGTCATTCCAGTGAGAAGCTTCTCTTTCTGTCACCTCTCTGTGCTTATTAAAATATCATTCAGGCTAGGAGGCAAATGTCTGGTTTGCAGTCTGCTCCATCTGTCACCCCAAAACTGGTGCCTTGCCAGCCTGCAAACAATGAATTCACAGACCAGCAGAACAGAAGCAAAACATGCAACTCATTGGGGGGGAGGGATGAAGACAAATCCTGCATTAAAAAAGATAAAGGGGTAAATATTTGAATCATCTGAGATGGCCTAGTAATAGAATTAAAGCAGACAGAAACCACATAGACTGTGAGGTGGCAATGGGATCCTGCTTTGGCAAGATGTGATACCTAGAATCACTCACCAGCAGGAATTCAGCTTGACCCCAGTCCTTGCTCTTTTACACTTAAGAACAAAGCTGAAATCTGAGGTGCAGCTTTGATACATAAGAACCCAAGAATGAATTAAATTTTCACTTAATTACATGAAAATGGCACACTAGCAAAGACTAAAAGAAATATCCGTCCATGTCCCAGTTTTACTTTAGATCACTTCTCTCACAGAAAACTGTAGCAGGGCTCTCAGCCTAGAAAGGCTTGTAAGTTTATCAGTGAAGGGCTGAGCAAGGAGAGTTTGCTGTTCAGTGGAGCAAAGATGGGCTGCTGATCAGTGATAACACTGAGCAAGGATAACACTGCTTTTCTTAGTGCTGAAGAATGCTGTGTCCAGCTTGACCAAACTACCACCCCCACCACAAGGACATGCAAGACTGAGGCTCCTTCCTGGGAGCAGCAAGGATGTGCAGGTCCTGATAAGGAAGTGAGGGTCAGAAGTGTTGAAGAGAAGAAACTAAAAAGCTGCCAACACATTTTTTTCAGCACAAATAATATTTTGCTGAGTAAGCCTTAGAACACATAATCTAAAAAATGTGTATTTTGAATGCATGTTAAGGTCAATCACTTTATACCATAAAAGGCCAGTGCCACTTTCTCACAGCAAAGATTTCTAGCATACATCCCTAAGGTGTGTGAAGATCCTTCCCTTCAGTGGGGACACTCCTCAAGGTTATTCCTTGAGGTTGAATGAAAGAGATTTTCCCAGTTGTTGGTATGAATAAGTAACATCAATCTCTGCTTAACAATTATTCTGCTACTTTTGAGTATAATTGCTTTAACATAATTGCTTCAAAAACAGTGCACTAAACTAGTTGTTATAGCTATCCATACTGTGTAGTAAATAATTCTGATTAAGCTTTTTTCCCCCCAATCATTATTGCAATAAGTTTAAATAAATAATTGATTTTATTTATATAAATATTTCTGGTTTGCCATCCTTAATTCTGCAGGACAAAGTTGTATAAAAGCTCAATTACACCTGTGTAATTCTTTAGATATAAACAACTGACTAAGTCTGGGGCTAAGACTGTATCCAGGTGCACCTCAGCTCCTCTCTGAGAAAGAATTTAGAAAGTCAGGGAGTCCTTTCTGTACCTTGTGGCTTCTGTTTGTGAAGGGAGGGCTTCTCTAATAAACTTTGTCCAAAGCTTCCATTCTGCCTGTGACACCTCAGTATTTTCCTCCATGCCCCTGAATTCAGAATGTTTTTCCTGACCTAGCCAGCTCCTTCCAGCCTGCACTGATGGTTGCTGAGAGAGCTGACTGATGTCATTTTGAGGCCAGTCTCTATCATCTTTGAAAGGTGATGGAGATCAAAGCAGGTCCCTGCTGACTGGAGAAAGGCAATGTGGCACCCATCTTCAGAAAGGACAAGTGGCACTACATGTGAAACTACAGGGTGGTTGACCAGTTAGCCCCTCACTTTGGTCCCTGAGAAAACCATGGAATGTTCTTCTTAGAACATATTTCTAGTCAAAGGACATGTAATTTAGCACATGTTATTTAATTGAGCATAGACTGTGTCTAATCAAACTGATTGCCTTCTTGTGGGAAGAGAGCAGCAGATGTCACCTGCATTTTAGCAAGGCTTTTGTTACAGTCTCCCACAGCATTCCTCTCTGCAAATTGTGGTATTAGATATGTGGACTACTAGAAAAGTGAAAAACTGACTGTATTATCAGGCCTGAGAACTAGTATTTCATGTTTAATTTGAGGTGTCCTCTTCAATATCATTTATCAATGTCCTGAGAAGGAGAAAGAATGCCCACTGATCAAGACTGTAGATGACATCAAAACAGATGGTTGACCAATATGCTTGGAGGTACAGCTTCTGTTCAGAGGGACCTAGACAGGCTGGTGGAATGGATGGAAAAGAAATTCACTGAGGATAAATGCAAAATGCTGTACTTGGACGGACTAACCTGTACGTTGGTAGAGACTGGTGACTGACTGGCTGGGAGTCTGTCTGAAAAGGCTCTGAAGAGGATCTAGAGGTCCAGGAGAACAGTAATTTGTACCTGAGATGGTGCTGTGCCCTGCAGGCACTGGAGGCTTACAGCACTCTGGAGTGCATCAGCAGATCACAGCCAGGAACCACAGGCTGCGATTATTTCTCTTTAGCTGGCACTTGAGTGACTCCAGAAGAGGGCAGCCAAGTTGGCTAAGGTCTGGATCATCTGCCCTGTGAGGAGAGGATGATTGAACTGGGCTTGTTTAGCACAGAAAAGAGAAAACTTCAGGGGGACATAGCAGCAGCCTTCCAGCACCTTCAGTGGTTCCTGAGACAACAGTGAGAGGTACTGCACTGATGGGCATGGTGGAAGAATAAGAGACAATGGTCATCAAATCCAAAGGGGAAGACTCAGACCAGATATAAGCAAAATAATTCCATGATGAGGCAACTAAGAATGTAACAGTTTGCCCAAAGAGATTGTGATATCTCTGCCCTGGGAAGTTTACAAACAAGACTGGATTAAGACGTGAGCAGCCTGGTCTGCACTCAGTGTTGGCCCTGCCTTCAGCAGGAACTTGGACTAGAGACCTACTACATCATGATTCCTGATTCTGTAACTGAATCCCACAGCTACTGCCTTCTCACAGTTAAAATTCACTCACTAATAACCCTAGCCCTGGCACTTACATGGAATTAACCAGCTAACGGCAGGTCTAGATAGATTATTTTCCATCCAGCAAACTGAAGCATTTTCAATGGAACTATTAATCCATAGCTAAGTGTCACACATCTGCTTCCATGCTGTCTTTTTTTTTCCTTACTTTGTAGTTTATGTGTTCCTCAGGTCAATGACTCTCTCTCTTCCCATGTCTGTACAGCATTTGGCTACTGCTGCCATTTAAACAATAATAATAGACCCTAATATCCCACCAAGAACTAAATCCCAAACCGTCACACTCGTAAGCTCAGCTTCTGGTTCAGCAGTATTATCTTTGCAGAATGCTATATCTAACATGGCAGGCTCATTCCAGCTTTCAGCTTAGAAAACCAAGCCCTAAAGGCAACTTTATAAGGGCTATTAGATGTTTCTGATTCGTACTCATTCATTGTTATTCCAGTGAGCACCATGGTGTGGCTGCACGAAGAACGAGGATGACTGTGACATGGCTGTATGCTCTTGAGAAAACAAATGACAGGGAAGGATTTGGCATTTGCATTTTTACCAACCAGCCTGCTTCTCTAAAATGCTGCCTGTGCTCCAGACCTTGCTCAGTATATCCAGGAGTCAGGGAGGATACTGCAAGCACATCACTGCTGGCCAAAAATCACAGAAAGACAAAACAGCTTAATAAACTGTGTAGTGAATCTGACCTTATGATTCTTCAAATGACCACTATCCTTGTTTCTGTTTGAAAGCTAATTTCTCTGTGATAAGGTCACTATTAAATGTTGGATCACTCAATACAGTTGCAAAGACCCTCTGCTGCTGCTGTCCCTTACTTATCAGCTCTTTTCAAAAACAAGTAGTTTAAATAAGGCAGTTAATTATGCTGCGTTTCCATTAGCAAGTTGTTTCCTTGACAGCTCCCACTCACCACTTTCAGCACTATTTATGTTCTTTTAAAAATAATTTAGAAAGTATCTAATAACTGCCTCTCACACTAAAGCAGTCTAAGAATAATTTGCCAATCATTAGGAAGACTCATCTAGCTGCAGGGGTGCCATAAACAGAGGCAACTCAAGAGAACTTTTGCATTTGAGTACTGTCATAGTAATTCTGAAAGACAAAGCTGCCAAAATGCCCTGTTGCTCCCCCCAAAATTGTTTCTGGTGCCCAAGTCTCTTTTACTGGTGTAGTTTTCTTCTGGCAGGGAAGAGATAGCACCGGGGATGTGAAGCTCGCCATGGACACTGTGGCATCACCTTAGGTTCATGCTATGACAGAAGCTCTAAAACTGAAGAGTGATGTGAAAGACCCAGGCTAGAGATGGAAAGTGGGACTTCAGCATGTGGCAGCTGTGTTATTCTCATTACATTTACATATGAATTAGGGCCCTTTGTGCCCTACCCTTCCATTCCTTATTGTCCCAACACCACAGAAGCATGCAATGAAGCTAAGTACACCCAAGGGATAAACTACGTATGCTACTGCATCTACTCTAGGCAGTACCAGCAGGGACAGCAGCCCACAGAGAAGTCAAGAAACTAATTTTGGAATAGGAGGCACAAAACACATGATACAGCTAAACAATTCTCAAGGTCACTGGCATTAAATTAATGACCTGAAAAGAAGAAGCTAAAGTGGTACTGACTCAGATAGCAGAACACGAGCTGCAAAACTTTCTTGAAAAGAAAGTCAGAATTCACCATTCGCATGACCCAGGAAATTTTAATAGTTTTGTGTTTGCTGGAGGTGATTTTTCTGTCCTGGAACAGAATCAATCCACCAGTGAAAAGACAATTAGTTTTACTCTTCTATTGAGACACATGGATTTACAAAAGGACATTCAACAATAGAAAGGTCACCCCATTTCTACACTTGCAGGACAGACCTACTTGTGAAACCCACAAGGGTTTTCTTTTTATTCCAAAATATTAATTATCCAGATTCCCTAGTCCTACCTTATGCAAGAGTCCTTTAATTTCAGTGGGAGTTTTGCCAGGAATATCACTGAAGAATGAGATATGAAACAAAATTGAAGCAGTATGGTTGGATCAGCTGATACTAAAAGGTTTTTTAAATCCTGTAAGCTGCAGGAGCAAAGCCCTGCTCTTCCTAGCTCTCACCCATATATTTAAGGACAGCTGCAAATGTTTCAATTATTTGAATCAGTGAAAGCCTTGGTAATGAATATCCTTCTTGAACTATAGTTAGTAAGATTTTTTTTCCCAAGATACCACATACTGTCTGTTCCACTCATCCAGTACAGATTAAGAGCATCAGATAATGATGCAAATGCAGCGGTTCTTCCAACATCAAAGAGAAATTAATTGTAGCACATCCTCAAAAGCAAAATCTGTATAAAGAGTACACGAGTAACAAAATCAGTGATTCACTTACAGCTCTGGCCTTTCTCTGCTTTTGATGAATGTGGTTTTTTTTAACTCTGGCACAATCCTGGGAGGCAAGACATTGTCCAAAGCATTCAGGATGCCTTTTGGAAACGGTAAGTCACGCTTTGAATGACAGACATGTATGGAATTAATATAGAAAGTGTTTAATTTTGAATGTTTCCTTGAGTCAAGGGAGAGTCCTTTAACATAATAAACCAGCTTCTGTGTGCTTAAAGATCTGTGGAGAGGCAAAAATTATTTTCCAAGTGCCTTAACTCCAACCATATTCAGGAAAAGGAAATGGAGAGACTTTTTTGGCAGCAGCCACTACTGTTAGCCCGCATTTCAGAATATGAATTAAGCCTGCTATTTCAACTGAAGCCCTAAAAACTCTGTTTAAGCTAAAATGATGTTATGTAAAATGATGTAAATTCACTGACCAAAAGGAAAACACGAGAGTTCTGGCATTAAGATTTTTCTCCTTTAACAACATTCGAGAAAATCTGTCATACACATTTGAAGTGCCAGGATTACACACTGCATCTGCCATTTTGGCTACTATGTATATTTAAAAATACATTAATTTAGACAGACAAAATGGTGTTTTAGTAGAGAAGATGGCTGAATAAACCCCAGGTGGGAGCAAGGAGTTACCCCAGCAAACGAATGCTTTAAGATGTAAACATTTTTTCACATGCTTTTCTAAATGAACACATTACACAAATCCAACCATCCACCACATACACACTGCTCAAGAAAACAGGACTAAAACTTCAAAGCAAAGAAACATACTCCAACACTGGTCAGAAGTGGAAGAACAGAAAACATTGCTAGAACATTTGAGTTTAAACTGTACTTCATAGAATGTGTTGAATACTATAAAGTTGTTTTGCACATGCAGTTAAACCAACTGTTGATAAGCAATCATTGAAATTACACCAGCAATAAATAGTGAAAAAACTAGTCATTGCTGGGAAGGAGTTCAGTGACAAACAGCTTCTGTGAAAGCAGAGGCCAGACGAGACTGGAAACCACATCTTGAGAAAACCAGAAGTCTGTTGCTGTGCAGTGTTTATTTACCACTGCTACCTTTAGACATAAAACACTGAGACCATTTCAACAGTGGGAATTTTCACATGGATCCCATTACAGTTACAGTACTGCCAAAGTTAAACCACCTCTTTTCTCACTCCCAAACATAATTTCCTTTCTTAAACTGGTTCATGAGTGCATTTCTTTTACCTGGTGTGCACAAGAGATGCTGAGACTGTGCAATAAGGCTTTATTGGAGCATCCCATCTCTCCAAGCAGGAACCATATTGCTGCACCAGAAGGCAGATCACACTGGCATAAAGGATTAACAAAGAGTCTGGCCTGGAACACCAGGAGGTATTTTGATAGGTAAAAGAAAGTATCTGACACTTTGGCAGTGATACCATAAAGATCTCAGTTAAGACAGTGAGAGAGGAAGGCCCCAAAGGCAGACTGCACACTACAAACAAATTCTAGAGAGAGAGGACTCAGAGAAGTCAGAGGATGGAGTAGAGGGCAATTTCCTTGTTCCAGGTGGCAGGGCTAGAAGCCACGTAGCAGGAGGACTTTCCCACAAAAGTTCTGGGTTTTTTTGCCTGTGGAGGTAAAACCATGTGAAGCATAAGGACACTGCCAGAGAGACTGTACCAGTACCCCTACTGGGATAACAGACACTTTATGAGAAAGAATGCTGAGTGCAGTTCAGTGCAGTTCAGGCTATTCCAAAGGCAAAATGATTCTTTAAAAATGAACAAGACTTATTTACGGGGGTTTTATTTTAAGCTTCTCACCTGGTTTAAGATATTTAAACGTAATATCCTGGATGTGGATATTAAAGATGTTTGAGTGAGTCCAGAGGAGGGCCACAAAGATAACCAGAGGGCTGGAGGACCTCTTCTCTGAAGATTGGCTGAGAAAGCTGGATTTGTTCAGCTTAGAGAAGGCTTCAGAGTGACCTTATTGCAGCCTTCCAGTACCTAAAGGGCTACAAGAAAGCAGAAGAGGGACTTGTCACAAGGTCATGTAGAGATTGTATGAGGGGGAATGGCTTTAAACTGAAAGAGGGTAGGTTCAAATTAGATATTTATAAAAAAATCTTTATTGTAAGGGTGGTGAAACACTGGAACAAGTTGCCCAGAGAGTTGTGGATGCCTCACCCCTGGAAGTGCTCAAGGCCAGGTTGGATGGGGTTTGGAACAACCTGGTCTAGTGCAAGGTGTTCTTGCCCATGGCAGGGGGGGTTGGAACTAAAGGATCTCTAAGGTCCCTTCCAATCCAAATCATTACACGATTCTATGATTCTATGAAATAAAATGGTTTTATTTCATCATCAGACAAAACTGGAATGAACAAGCACGACCCAGTTGGTACTACAGCAGTGCTAAAGGAGAAGGTGAAGAGGAAGGTAATGACTATACAAATGAGAGACTCTTAAGAGGCAAAGAGGAAGAAAATTTAGAAGTGTTTACAGAAGACTTTTCTGGGTTGGAGACAAAAACTGGGAACCTAAGGAAAATGCAGACGGGTTCAGCATCACAGACTACTGTCGTAATTTTTCTCTTTTAGTAAGAGTTTGTACAGGAAAAAGATACATGTTTTTTCCCAATAACTTATGAAGCATGGAGACTTTAAAGGGTTCATACAGAAAGAAAAACTGTTTAGAAAGCCCCACTGATCACAAACTTATTAGGGCTTTCCGGAAGTGGCAGGATAGTTCACATCCTTGGGGACATTTGAAAAAAAAAATCTCTGCTTTGAACTCAGTTGCATAAACTGAGCTGTGAGTGCCAAAGTGGAAACACTAGGTAGGCAGAATGACATTGGAATCAGTACTCTGGAATCCACTCGAATTCTAGCCCCTTTATTCTTTCTGTTTTACTGTTACACATCATGACTTTTTCTAGCAGTTTTTCTACACTACTCCCAGTGAAGTAAAGTTTTGCTCTCAGGAAAATCTCCACTCCCTCTGCTAACAAATGAAAGTCCAGCAAGAGTTGAGAGACCATCAGTAGGTGTTTACTATAGGTAAATTTACCTACGGTATAGATAGATATTTGTCTTTTTTTGAACCACACTTTCCTCTATGCACCTAAGGAAGTTTCCTTCACCCTCCATCACGCCCACCAGAAGAGGAGGCTCCTGGGCTGTTCTCAGAGCTGATGCTGTATTTGTCAATTTTCTTTAAATCCTTAGTTGTAACAAATACTTAGAGACATTAAAGTAAAGGTCATCAAGATGAGAGTAAGTATTCCAGTTAAACACAGGCTGTACAGACTTTCCTTCCTGTTCCATGTTGCCTTCCACTTCTATTCACATTCCCAGTCATCCAGCAGCATGGTATAGCACCATCAGCTGGGCAACATCTTGCAGTGATTCTTTCATGTTCTTCTCTCATTTCCTCACAAAGAATGAGAACAACTGTTAATAGTAGGTTTATTTGTCCAGGACCTAATAGGAACCTGTGGAACCTGAGCCCCACAAAGAGGTGTCAAAGAGGAAAGCAATTTTGACTGTCTCTGCATTACAGGAATTGAAACTTTTGTGTTACACCTTCCTGTTGAAGACTGTTGTACTTGAAATTGTGATGATATTACAAGAGATATTGGAACCTGTGGTGTGCTCTAGAGGCTTGTTCATTGTCCTCTCTGTAATGGTTTTATGTCTTCAATTTTCTTTCTGTGTGTCTGTGCTCTAGAGGCTTGTTCATTGTCCTCTCTGTAATGGTTTTATGTCTTCAATTTTCTTTCTGTGGGTCTGTGCTCTTGCACTTTGTATCAGCCAATATATGATTTTAATTTAACTGCAGTGTAAGGTCCCAATCAAACAAAGAACAAGTTTTAGACTTTTCTTTTCTGTTTTCTTTTATAGCTGCATAGCTACACCTTCTCTCTCTTTCTCACTTCAGTGGGCAAATAATCATCATTCTTTCATGGAACTCTGCACCTGCAGAAGTTGCTTTCAAACCCTTCCTCCACTCACTGGAATGTTGCCCTCCAGTCATTTCTCTAAGACTTGCCACATCACCCACCTGAGTAACAGCTAGAGGGAATATGCTGGTTCTTGCTGGTTGATCATCAAATCTCAAGTTAGGATGAACCTGTGGAGTCCAGTAGTAGTCCCCTATGGGAACTAATGGATAGCTGAGTGCCAGCTGGGATTACATGCCATGACAGAAAAAAAAACCCTTTTTGTTTTATAATTATGTCTGAACTCACTGTCTGCTATGAGCTGATTTAGCAATCCAAAAATTTTCACAGGTTGGGTGAATCTGGTCCCCATCCTGATTACTTGCAGTTAACAGAAAACTTTCAGAAAGGATGAGATTAGTTTTACTTTGCTTGATAAATCAACTTCTAACACTGTGTTTTATCAACGGAAACATTGCTTTGGTCATTTTATCCACCAAAGGCTACACTACAATATACCCTGAGAAAATGTTACATGCCATTGACTAGTGTTCTCTGACAGCAGGCTTTGCAAATCCATCTGAAAAAACTCTTCATGTACTGGGGCATTTTCCTACAGGAATGCTCCTTTCCTTGTGAGTTCTTTAGCTTGTCTTGACAGGTAAGTCAGGAAAACATGCTGTCTTTTAACATCTGCCATCACACTCAGCCAAAACACCACATTCATTTCTTTTCAAGCCCTGCTGTTTCATTACTGTAAAGAAACTCAGAGAACACTGAATTGCACTGCAGTGCTGCTCTTCACTGTCAACATGCTGCAACATCTCAATTTGAAAATTCACTGAGCTCTAGTTTAGTGAAGAAGGTGATAAAAGGCATTAAGATCCATGTATCTTTCATCTCTGCTCTGGCATTTTCATTTCTGCCCCTCCTCCTGCTGGGTCAGGACACAGACCTGGAGCCAGAGAACAAGCATCATGCACTCAGCAGAGGCCAGTATTATTCCAGAATGAAAACTCTGTGTGGGGATAAAGGGGTGTCAGTCAAAGTCCACATGTGCTAATGAGTCTTTTTTCTGGTCCTGTTCTCCAACTGTCCAACAGGATCATAGAATCATAGAATTCTTTGGGTTGGAAGACATCTTAAAGATCATCTAGTTCCAACCTTCCGTCATGGGCATGGACACCCTCCACTAGACCTGGTTGCTCAGACCCCCATCCAACCTGGCCTTGAGCACTTGCAAGGATGGACATTCACAACCTCTCTGGGCAACCTCTTCCAGTGCTTCATCACCCTCACAGGAAAGAATTTCTTCCTATTATCCATGATAATCCTGTTGTTTTTGTACCCAGTGAATTGGTAGACAGATCAAGAAACAATCATTGAAAGAATAATCACTGCCTGTGACTACTCTCATTTTTGTTACCAGACACTGTCTTGAGATAGAGACTTCCCCTGGTATGGAACAGAAGTTCTTGATGAACAATGAAATTCTTCAATACATATAGTGATCTTCAACATCAATTGTTTTTAATGAATCAGATTTATCCAATACTTGTCCCAGTAGGACTCTTTCTTTTATATCTACAGATACACAATTAAAAGTAGCAAAGTAAATCAGCAGGGTTAGTAATTGTCATGCTTATTAATACTGACACTTCACAACCAGCAATGTGTAGTTCCCCATTTTTGGGAGTCTTACCTGCCAAATTCCTTGTGGCAAGACCTCTCTGAGGAAAATCTATAGACAGCTGCAACCTGAGCTCTTTCAAGTTTTTAGCCATTTTACTAGCAATTATTTCTCAGAAGGCTAGAGCTGTTGCAAATGAGACAACCCAAGGCTGTGAATTGATAATTGATATCTTCAGGAAAACCACAGTTTCTGCTTCCACTTTTAAAACACTGAGCATATTTTGGTCCATTGATTTAATCAGCTTGTCATCTTTTTCAACAGGGAACTGTGAAGTTCCTCCCCAACACCCTCTATAAGTCAAGTTTTCACTTCACAAGTTTTTGAACCTGGATTTTTCTGTGACAGTCTGACACAGAGGTGCTGCCGCCTACAAGGCAGAATCTACTGCCCTGGATGGAGGGACAGAGAGAAGCATTTGCTGAACAATGCCCTCAGTACACATATACCTTTACAAAGCTTTTCCAATATCTGCTTTCTAGCTTTATATCGTTTCCAGTGTATAAAAAACGCCAGTCCCCTCATAATGGCAGCAGAAATGCTTGTGTGACTATTTCTGTAAAACTCCATCTGCACTGGGGAGCTACTGGTAAAAGGCTTTGGCATTACCACCAAAAAGCGCTGCTGGACACTGCTGTTCCCTCATCAGCTGCTCATTCACAGTGAGGAAGTGCTCAGTGCCTATCAAGTGCTCACAGATTCCTGGCTCACGTGTGTGACCAGCCAGTTTTCTCCCAGGCAAAATTGCCTTTGACAGCTTGAAGCTGATGCCTCTGATTTTGCTCACAGGAAAATAATTTTGTTAAAATACTGAAATAACAACTGAAGCAATGCTTTGGCAGGTTTTACCTGACTTTTAGACCCTAGCTGAACATAACATAAAGAACATGAAGGATATGGCTGCTCTGAACCCTGTTATGCAGATGCTTCATTTAAAGCAGGCTTGGATATCATTACTTTGCATTAAGTACAGAGCTCATACTGAAAGTAGGGCCATTTGCAGCAGCCTACACAATTTCCTCACAACCACACTGAGAAATTCCAGTCATGTACCCGAAACCCAAATGTTCATATTCAGTTCATATTTCAAGACAGTGCTTCCTCTATTCAAATTCTTTCAGTCCCCTACCTTCCTTGTAGCTACTTCTGTCTAACACCTCTCCTTTTCAAGACAATTATCAACATTTTCCACTAGGAGAAACATTTACCATCTGCAGAATCCCCACCAGCATGTTTAATATTTTTCTGCACAGCCTGTCTCAGATTTCCTCCCAAGTTTCCTAGAGAATAACCCCCTCACCTTGTTGCCTCCTTCTAAGAGTAAAAATAGGATTTTTTACATTAGCTATATTTTCTTTATTACCTTCCAGAGCCACCTTGTTCTAAAGCTAAACTTCCTTAGCATTGGATCCCAGTAAGGCTTCTTTTGGATACCCTTTGTGTCTCTCAAATAAAGAGTGTTTCATACACTCCTATGAGAAGTAAAGACAGTAAAGGGAAGGATGGGAAGAGAAATGAGGAAATAAACTCAGGCAAAGTGGTACAAGCTGATGTGAAGCACTGCTCAGTCCTTGAGTGGAAGGGATGTGAATTCACTTTGAAATATCTGGGGCATCAAGTGACTGGCTTTCTAAGCATATAATTATTTTTCCCAAGGCATTCCCACAGTAATGCAAGATGGGGGGAGGGGGAAAATCCATCACAGCTTATATAGTGTCATGGTTTGTGCTCATGTGTCCCAGAGTAAATAAAAAATGAGGATTTCCATCAATTTATGGATAATTCCAGCCTAAGAGTGTTTAAATTACAAGAGATTGTTATGCTAGTATGTTCACTGAGCAACAGCTCCATGAAAACAGGCTAGTAAAAAGTGCAGCCAAATTTTCATTTTCTCCTTGTCTTGTTCATTCAACACAGATTCTTCCCAGCAGTTGCTTTGTAGCCTTTCAGTCCTAGGGAGTACCTGTTTTCATAGAAAAAATTCCCTATTGCCTGCTTGGTATAAAAACACTTCCACTCCTCCCGGTACGTCTTTAACTTCTCTAAGACCTTTTCTTTTTGTCTGAGTGCCAAGGTCTAAAGCCTGAGGAGAGAGAAAAATCCCTCTCCCTTTAGAAGATTAAAAAATTATTTGGTTGGACTCAGAATGTGTTCTATTCAGGATCTTACGTGCAGCCCACCACTGCAGCATCCAAAAGAGTTGATCTCTTTCTTCTTTCTACCTGTCTCCTCAGAGAGATCCAGGATTTTTCATCATGCACAGGGGACTGTCTGTTCATTTATATTAAACAATATATGTTAAACCATGAATACTACAGGACCTAGATTTTCTCTCCCTGGAGAAATGCCTAAAAATATAAATCATGGGACTATGTTTTATTTTATTCCTATTCTGAATTCCATGATTTTATTTTTTTTTACCTCTAAAAACCATTTTTGGACTACAACCTTTCATTCAAGGAATAAAATACCAGAAGAGTTGTATTTTCAGTTCAGGTAATTTTACTAACTGCTAATCTTCATTAATTTTTCTTCTTCCATAGCACTATTTTCAGCATTCACGGACTCAGTCAAGCATCTGCTCCAGAGAAATCAGAATGTCCCATTCCTTCCTTTTTCTTCCAAAAAGAGAGACCTCTTCTGTCTTCTAGTAAGCTCTTACTCCTCTTTCAGGCTTTTTTCAGAAAGAGTTGGTCTGTGGTCTTGTTGCTGTGATATACCCCTGTATATCAGACAAACATCAGAACAGGGCCAGCAGACTTCTTTCATTTAATTTACACGAAATGATCACGTTGCCTTCATAAAATGATAGAAGAATGGTCTAGAGGAGAACTTTAGACATTAAACAGTCCAGGGTGCTTTCCCATGATAGGATCACTAGCCTTATTGGATTCTTCACAGATGATTGTCTAAGCTGTTCTTAAAATGTCATCAGAATCTCCCTAGATCAAATATTTGACAGTTTTTATTGTCCTAGGTCCTGGAAGATTATTCTCTTAGTTTAAAATAATCATCCTTTCTGCTGCTTCTTGCTTTCTACTCCATCCACCATGAGCCCAAAGAAAAGATCATTCCCTCTGCTATTTTTTATCTGAAGACTGTTATATTCCCCTGTCAAATTTCTGGTCTAAAAATTACAGTTATTTCAAATCATCTTGCAGGTCACATTTTTCTGACCTGTGATAAGTCCTGCTGCCCACCTCTGGACTCCCTCTGATTGAATTGCACCTGTCTCAAAGTGCAGTAATCAAAACTTTGCCCAGCCTCCAAGATGAGGCTTTAGCCTCAGAGCAAAAGGATTACTTCACGTCTTCCAGACCTCCATGTCTTTTACATATCCTAGCAAGATGTTTGCCTTCATTTGCAACAGCATGACACTGACTCATGTTCAGCTTGTGATCTATCATAACAGATTCTTTTCTGCATAGTTGCAACCTAGTCATTTACTTCTGTCTTGTACTTATGTGGTTGGTAATTTCTTCCTTATTGTAGTACTTTGTATTTATCCCTACTGAACTTCATTCTACTCTTTTCCTAGAAGTTCTTCCAATTTGTTGGAAAATTTTTGAATTCTAATCTTTTCCTCCAGCATATTTCGAGTGTCACAGTTTTCTGTCCCTGGAAAATGTGATATACCCACTCCTTACATTACCATCCAGGTCCTGTAAGAAAACACTGACCAAAAGCAGATCCAGGACACCCCAACACAGCTACTGTGTCAGTGTTAAGCAGCTTGTGGCCTCTCTGAAGGACTGGCACATACTAAAAGCATACAGATTATGAGCTCTGAATCTTCTGATATTATTTAAAGAAGACCTGCCTGTTCAGATAATCACGTTTACCCAGTTATAGGCTCCTTCACCTGCTATGCCCCACACCTCACCAAAGAAAATATTTGCATTAATGTGCAACCATAGTGAAGAATCTCAACTTTTACATTAAAAAAATCCAAAACCCAAATGAAATCTCTCACTCTTATTCTACAAATAGCCTTTAATAGATAAACTGAACAAAAGCCAATTCTGTTAGAACCTGCTGGAATACTGACAAAACAAATGGGAAAGATGTGACCATTTCTCTTCGTAGATTTAAGGATATACTATAAATGTCCTAATTTATTACATTCACTGGAGTTACAACAGCAGCATATGCTTTGAGGGCAGCACCAGGGGAGCTGGCTGATTTCAGTGGATTGAACATTTCCTTTGCATCTGCTCTTGACCAATGACTGCAGGATCTTTTCCTCGGAGCATAAATGCCAGCCATGGCGGTCACAAGCAGGCACATTGCAGACAGTAAGCCTTTGTGTACATTGGAATAAAGATGATCTGGTATTCCTCCTGACAACAGAGGCTTAACTCTCTCATCTAGCCCCGACTCTTATTCCAGTAGTCACTACCACAGAGTCCCCAGATTCCTTAACCCAATCTGGATAGTTTTCCTGGCACTGTGGCTGAGGCCCTGGCACAGCAGAAAACATGCATGGTGTGAATTAACCAGCTGGAGGGTAAAGAGGGAGAAATAGGGCTTTATGAATTTTCATCGTTTCACTGTTTGCACTGTTTTTAGTAATCAATTATTAGCCCCGGGAGTAATCCCTTACTACTTGCTCTGTGATCATCTGATTCTGGCAGTGTTACCTCTGCTGGAAACCTCAGACCTTTGATTAGATGCAGCAGGAATTCCTCCTTTGTTCTTTAACCTGTCTGGAGGAAGCATGCAACTAGAGAGAAGCTTTACAGGGACAAGAAAGAACTCAGGGGTAGACCTGGTATTGAGGGAGCACCAGCAGCACAGCAGCGGTGTAGTACTGGCTTATCTCATTTGAACCTCATGCAAATTTCCTTATCTAGGAGACACAAAAGGTACAGGAAAGCTGGAAGGAAAAACAAAGTCCTGGCTTTACTTCCACTTGGATTGGTTGACCAACAGGATCTTTACCATATTTCTGAGTGCCAAACGAGAAGTAAGAGGCTTTTAATTTCTAGTGGGTGAAAATCAGAGCCAGTATTTCAAATGTTTTAAGATGAACTATCAAATGACCAAGCCTTAATGTCTTCCAAGACAGTAAAAAGAACCTCACCCCTACAGACCAGTCAATAAACTGTAATTCAGTGAAACATAATTTTCCTTAACTGTGTACCTTGGAATAGAATGCAGTTTCATACTTTGGTGATTTAAAAAGGTGGCTGAATGGAAGATTTCTGGAGTAAAACCCACCAAATCCTAAAATCTGACCTCAGATGCTGATAACAAAGTCCTAGACTTCAGCATCTGTAAGACTCTAGCAATTTTAAACCCTCCTTTTCTCTCTATTCTTTTGCCTAAGAGTCAATGCAGAGATGAGTATCTCTTGGAGGGAGATGTTTCTCAGTTGAAAATATTATACTCTCAGAGGTACTCACCTCCTTGAAAATCTACTGTCACTATCGTATCAGTTCATTTCAACACTTTCTGCCTGTAATTAACCATAAGAATGGGTGAAATTCTGGCACAATGACAGCGATCACTCAGAGACTCACTGCACGTCTGCTTCCGCCAGCACTGGCCTCTTTTTCTTTTGGTCTTCATATTACAGGGTGCTCTGCACAGACGGTTCAAACTATCTTGTCTCTTTACACCTTTGACATATCATTTTTCTCTGCATGCCTGTGTTCATCTAGGTTACTATTTTACACAAGTGTTCCAAGAGCTGGTGATGAACAAGCCATGTTTCTGCTCTTCCAAAAGACACCTTTTATTAAAATGGAGGCTATAGAAGCTATCCTACACTCCGTGACTACAGGTCACAGGATAGTTATCCCATTTTCTCTTAAGTACGCTGCCATTGTGGGCCCACCCAGTCTTCTGTATTTGGAAAACATGAATGGTTCACAGTTTATGAATGCAGAGCACAGCACAGTGGATAGATGATTACACAAGTAAAATATAGACAATAACAACACAACAAAAACATAAATAACAACAAACAGGGTTCCGAGATTTGGCGCCAAATCTCTGGTTCCAATGTATTTTATTTCTGCATCTGCTTCTTCATCTACAAAACAGCAAATGTCTGTAATACCAACAAATTATCAGATTTAAACCAATTCTATATCGAAGCCATAGGTTCTGCATTATGGTAACCAAATGCCCTCTGGAGGCATTGCTTCTTTCAGATGGAAAAGATAGAACTCATCTGTAGAGCATAGTCCACGAACCATTCAGTACCTTGAATTACAGCTTTTTAGAGGGAAACAGAAGGAATGCACAGGGTAATGCTGCTCTGCTGGGAATCCTCATTCTTCCTCGGCATACCTCCTAGTGCTACAAATTAACCCTTAAAAATGGCTAGACAAGCAAACAGCTGCCATGTGCCTAGATAGGATTGCAGCCTCACTGGCAAAGTGTTTCAAACTCTTGTTACACATCATGTCCCTGGAGAAGAGAAACTGCAGAAGGTTGCAATAGCATCAGAATGAATAATTGAAGCTCGGCTCATTCAGAATGTGCATAAACGGAAGGGTCACAATGCTGCCTTCTAGTCAGCCGGCAGCGCAGAAACTCACCAGTGCCTAATAGAAACATCATCTGGAGATACTGACCTACTTCTCTAAGAGCTTTTAGGCAGTGGGTTGAGGAGATGACAGTAGGATGGCCAAGTACACAGAGGATTAAGTCATATTATCTAACAGAAAATTGTACATTACAGAATTAGTTGCATATGCTACTCTTGGGAAAACCCTCGGGACTTAGTTCCACCGAGAAACTAGAGATTCATGCAAGATTAATGCTATTTCCCACCTGAGAAACTGTCCCTGTGGGAATTTGCCAGGATGCTCTTCCCCATGGCGAGTCCCTGGGAGATTTTCCTACCTGGGCTCCACGACAAGTGGGGCCAAAATTGCATACCCTTTCCCACACAAAAACTCTACAGCCATTTAATATTGGAAATGAAAGGTGTGAGGGAAGGTAATTCGGGCATTTCCCGCTATTGTCCAGCCGCTCGGTGGGAACGGAAGGAGCGCAGCCCGCCCGGGCGGCCGCCCGCGCCCTGCCCGCCGCCCCGAGGGCCCCGGGCTGGGACACCGCAGCGTGCCCCGAGCGCAGCCCGCCTTCTCCAGGACCACGGCGGCCGCCGCCAGAGCCCTGACGGTCCCTCCGGTCCGCACCGGCGGCCTCCCCTCAGGAGCCGCCGGGGCCGGGCCCGCCCTCGGCCCCACTCCCATCGCCCCTGTCCGAGCGGGGGATCCCATCTCAATCCCCGGCCCTGCAGGCGCAGCCCGGCCCCACCGGTGGTGGCTCCCCCGGCACGGTACCTGCTGCGCCCCGCGGCGGCGGCTCCGCGGCGGCGGGTCTGAGCGCGGCTGGAGCGCGGTGCGGAGCGCGGGGCCGCGGCGCTGCCTGCGCACTGACAGCTCGGGAGCCGCGGCGGCGGCGGGGGCCGGGGCTGGGAGGGGGCTCGGGCACCCGGGGCTCCGGCGCCGAATCAGTGACGGGAGGAGGGCCAGGGGGCGGGCGGGAGAGGGGAAGGGGAGGGGGCGGCGGGGCGAGGGGCTTGGAGCCCCTGTCACCGCCGCAGCCCGGGCGGCCTCCGGGAGGCGCCGGCGCCCGCGGGCGCTGCGAGCCGGGGAGCGTGTGGGTGACCGAGCGATGCGGCGGTGTGAGGAAGCCGGGCTGGGCTCCCCGCTGCCTTCCCGGGAGGAGAGGGCGCTGGGAACGGGCGCCGCGGGATTATGCCCTTCATTCAGCACAGCGGCGGCTGAGCGAGGCGGGCGAGCTAGCGGCGCAGCTCCCCGCCCGGGGCACAGGGCAGCGGTGTGGGATCGGCCGGACCGCCGTGGGGTGACAGCGCAGCGCCCTCCAGTCCCGGGCTGAGCCACCCGGGACCGGGCTCCCATCCCGGCGGTCCTCGGTCAGGCCGATGCGGGAGAGGAAACAGCCTTAGCTAGACCAAAGGATGTGACTGGGGGAAGTGACTGGCTTTTGTCTACCCAAGATCATGTTCATGTCTGACCTTCTGCTCTGGAGATTTGTGAGTCCCAAAGCATGTCTATAGACTAACCATGTTATTTGGTTTATCAAAAGCTTATATTGCTCTCTAGAAAGCTTGGCTTGCCTTAGATCGTCACCTATCAACAACATGAGCTACTACTTGTTCCTTTGAAGGCTGACATTGATTTTTTTCTGACAGCAAAATAGTAGGCTTTTCACATTCCTGATCTGAGTTGAAGAGCAAATTTGGGGTTTTGTAAAGCATGTTTATTGTTAACTCTGTAAAATCTAATGTTGACTTCCAAAAAGAAGGTTTAAAAACATGAATGTTTAAAAAATGTTCTGGCTTTCCAACACTGAAGGTCTTTCACCCTCCTACATCCCCTTGCTTTGGGAGGAATTTAAATGCCAGCGTACTCACTCAGAGTACAGGTGGGGCCCCTAGTAATGTTTCCCCTAGTGGATTGTCCAGCCTTTGTTGCCCTGTGTTGGCATACTCAGCTATCCAATCTCCATCTCCACTTACCCGCTTGTGGCAGACACCAGGACTTTCTCCTGTTGCATTTGAATCAGTTTTCACAAAAGACATGTATCAGTCACAAGACTGATTCTTACAATAGATAGAGAATGGGAAAAAAAAAAGGCAAAAAGCTTTCTTCTGAGAGGAAGAAGACTGACAGATGGAATGACCAGAAAGTAATTTACTCTTTGGTGCGAGGATGCAATTTATGGCATAACAAGAATTTCCTACTGCTCAGTAGCTTGTCTAACATGGTGTGCACATCACATTAAATACCTGCCACCCTGCAAATCCTTCCTAGCTCTGTAACCACCCGATGCTGCATTGTCCCTATGTTATATCTTTTTCCTTCCCTCCTACAGAGCAAAACAAAGGTGTCGATGACAGGCAGAATAAGACATGAGAGAGTTAGAGACTAACCCTCATGTGAGTCTGGTAGCAGCTGTCAGCTGAGCAGAGTATATCCTGGATGGGCTCACATCCAGCTGGTACTGCTGGCTAAACATATTTTGTGCTCTCTTAACAGCTTCTTCACACATTTCAAAGGACAGATTACTCAACACTCAATTTACTGCTTCTGGAGGAATGAATGGATCCACTGACTCCCAGGATATGAGAAAGCTCATCTTGGACATAGACGGGACAAATGTATTCCTTTTAATCATCTAGCAATGATAACAGTGATGAGTAATTATCAACAGTATGATAAACTGTCCTTCTAAATACCTATGTTGCCACTGGGGTCAAAATGATTGAGTACTAAGTTACTATAGTATTATAAAATAGATGTATATTTTGTGTTGTCCTGTGTAGTCCAGATGAGCTGTGCTCTGTTCTGCCTCTGCCAGACAGTTTTTCTTTCTCCCTGGGGCAATGCTAGTACATGCTTCCTCTGCCCCAGCTGAGGAAAGGCAGAGGGCTGAGAAGAGAACTGTGCTTCCACCCAGTAACAGCTAGTGGATTTACTACATCTCCTTGGAAAGGTGCTGAAACAGAGCAGAGCTGCCTTATCTGTGGGCTCCTAGGAAGGAAGCAGAAGGTAGAGGTTTTGTGGGGGGAAAGGAATACACTTCCCAAAACCAGAGAATGGAAAAAGACCTTCTAGTCCCATCTCTTACCATTGCCTTTACTGCAGATGGAAGTCTTCCCCACAAGGACATCTCCCTTGAAGTTCCATGGGTGCATTGGAATGCTTTTTTGGTGTTAGTATTATGAAAATTCTCATGGCATAACTCATCAATAAATGGCTGCCTTGGAAGTGTAAGAATCAGTGTTACAAAGTTCAAGACTCTGTGGATGCTTATTATTTATTTTAAATAAAACTGATTTCAGTCACTTGCACTCATTCACTTCTATTTCACACATTCACTCATGGTCACAAGCACCAAGATGTGTGTGTCTGGTCTGCTCAGGACGGTGTGTGTGACACAGAGGACAGGGGACAGTAGCTACTGAGTCCTTGGCATGCCTCTTAGGTTTGTTTTGATCAGGCACAACAAATCACAATTTTGACAAGCTCTTTCATGACCCCTGGGAGTCAAGCCATCATGGCATGACTATGACCTCAGTTTTGCATTTTTCATCCTCCCTAATTCTTAGGCAAGGCTGCTGACCATCATCTTTGTTTTCTCATTCTGGGTATCTTTATTGCTACCTTCCTGTTGAGAGAAAAGGGGTGGGCCATCTTTGATGTGACTCTGTTGGAGCACAGACCTTCTGGTCTTGATGTATGCATATTCCTTATTACCTGTTTTATTGCTGTTGCTTGTACCCTTGTCAAAAAATATGTACCGTATTTTTAAGCCTTGATCTTTATTTTATCACTATAAAGATAAAAAATGTCAGAGTAAGTAGTGTTTCAAATAAGCCTAAGGATTAAAAAGAATACCTCAAGAATACTTAAAGACTCACTAACAGATAAACTAACTTATAGTGGGACAGTGTAAGGCTAAAATAAATAAACCTCTGTGGTCCATGTATAAAAAATCCTGCATTAGGCTGCTGCTGTTTACTTATTTATTACTAACCTGGAAATGGAATGATCAGGTCTTAGCAGATGATATCGCTTGACTTACAGTGAAGTCTCTCAACAGCAGAGGACAATCAATGACTATCATGGGTGAATAACTAAAACGATTTTTTGAGACCTACCTGCAAATAGTGTTCTTGGAAATGAAGGGATTTGGTAAGCTCTGTTTTGGTTTGTTTCTTTTCATGGTCTGGGTTTCTATGACTCTAAACAGCCTGCTTAAGAGAGATATGTGTACCATTTCCCTTAGAAGAATTTAAAGCTTGAGCCTTGAGGGTCATTGATCATATCAGGTATCTGGAGTGTGTTGTGGTGGCAGAAAACCAAGCGTAGAGAAATTTTGTTTTGAAATTTGGAGTAGCTCCATCTAGAGAGGTAGATCAGAGGGGAGCTATGATTACCTCTCTAGAGGAGCAGTTCTGTGCCATGTGCATGAATAAGGAGGGAAAAACAGCTGTGATCAGTGCTGGATGTGCTGTGTTTTCCTTTTTTTGCCAATTGAAATAGATTCTGGATGCATGTGGTGCATGCCAGCCTAAGCTATGTTCACGTGAATGAAGTGTAATTCTGCATATAGTGAGAGCAGATTAATATTTCTTGAAAGACTATGTTGGGAATCACTGGCAGGGGTCACAGAGAAAATAGCATCAGGAAAATGTAGAAAAGCTGAAACCTCTGTGACTGACTGGCAAAAAAAAAAATCTGGTAAACACTCAACTTATTGAATAGGTGTTAGACTCCCAGCAAGACACTTATTGAGGAAATTGTCTGGCAAAATGTAACAGAAAATTTCAGGAAGTTCTTGCAAGAAGGTGAGCATTGCAAGAAGGTGCACCTTGCTGCTGGTGACTCCATGGAAAAAAAAGGACAGATGAAGTCAACAGCACAGTGATAACAGGGCAGAATGCTCCAATTTTGATGCACTTGGCAGACATGAATGCTGATTTTTTCCACCAGAGAAGCAGCCAGGAACACAAAAACCTGACAACAGT
The DNA here is from genome assembly GCF_000738735.6 of Corvus cornix cornix. Taxonomy (NCBI): domain Eukaryota; kingdom Metazoa; phylum Chordata; class Aves; order Passeriformes; family Corvidae; genus Corvus; species Corvus cornix. Next base: position 40,206,764 of record NC_046335.1, read on the forward strand.
AGAATGTAGAAAAAATATTTTTTGAACTCAGTGTATGGAACACATTAGGCGTCAAAGAATTTAGAGAAATATTTCACTTGTTTGTCTCCTAAAGCTAGAGCCTGAGAAAAAAAAATTTAAAAACCCCAAAACTATTCTTGATGATAAAGAGAATTTTAATACTGACAATACAGGAATGTCAGAATGATTCTCTAGCTAGAATGTTGAGGGTTCACATAACCTATGTGGGAAGGAAGGTGTGATATAATTCTATGAAACTTAAAGTTCTGACAAGCATTTCACAATGACCAAACATGAAAAGAATGTCAAAATTCTCCTGGAAGAAATGAAGTATTTTCCCTTATATTTGAAGAAGTTGGCATATGTCAGAGAGATGTACAACTCTGGATTCCACTGGGACATCTCTAGACACATATACGGGTCTTGTATAAATGCAAGAAGAGATCACCTGACACCACAATCAAATCTATCTCACCCATTTAGGAGAAACAAGCAAGCAAGCAAGCAAACAGACAAAAAGAAACCCAAACAACAATCAATTTAAAACAGTTTGCCAACAACTAGTTAGTTCCCATCCAACTACCAAAGAAGAAAGCCATCTTTACAGGTATAGGCTTTCCCCTTTCTTTTGCAGTCTTTGTTCTTCTTGCTTACAAATATTCTGGAAAATGTATTCCTTGCATATACCAATAGGATACAAGCTGAATATAATAACCAATACTTTAATGTCTCTATTCAATAATACTGACCCAGTGTCAGCTTCTAAAGATAGAGATCAGTTAGCATATGCAAGCAGGAAACCTTAACAATACCATTGTAATTGGATCCATTCAGAATCCCAAATAAAACCCTCAAATTTGTAGATGGTAGCTACATAAACAGAAAAGCAATTATTTCCTTAATGCATAAATATTTTAACTAAAATGGTATCCACTGACAACTAAGTTCAAAGTTTTTTTAGTGATAATAAAATTTAACTATTGAAACTCACTGATTTTTTTTACAAAACTATCTTTCATATTCAAATGAAGACCGTATAATTCTCTATTTTAGGCTCATAATAAAACCATTTTGAAATCTTCCTTTCCACAGTGTGTATATCTGTGTATCTCTGGTTTTCCTGCATGTCCCTTGAATTAATTCTGAATGATGTGGGCATTTACCCACAATGCCTAAAATTACTTTTCAGCTCTGAGCTGTTTTCCTAAAAATCTGAATATTAAACCCTCATCCTCTCTCCAAGAGACTAATCAGAACATGTGTCAAAGAAGCTGAGAAAAATCTTTACAGGGTTGATCAATCTGTTCACTAACTAAGTTCTTCAATACTTCAATTTGAAAATGTGCATATTCTCAGAATTCTAACATATTCCTCATTTCTATGTCCGTTTAAGATTTGAGATTTCACCTTTTAAAAATTCTGTAAATTGACACATTTTTATTCCTATCAGCTCTTCTTTAGGCATCCTTAGGATTTAAGAACTCTCCTTATTAGTTGAAATTATAGAACAAACACATTGCCAAACTATTTTTACCAATAATAGCACGCTTGGAAATTCTGAACCTCTATGAATATAACTGAACAAATGTAAACAGCACTGGTCTGAGCAGTAACCTCTAACCTGCATTTTTTTCTTGCCCTTTAATTCTGTTCTTAAATGTTTCTGAATAAGTACATAGACTGCCATGTGGTAATCCACATTACGAAATGGATATGTCTGAAAAATAGTTGAAGAAAAAATGAGAATACAATTCATCACCTGGATGAGGTTCCTGGTCCTGTTCATTGTGCATTTCCACAAACTATTTCCCTGGCATCTGTCAGAATTTGGACATGGGCAAGGAGAGCCTAAGGCAGAACTGCCAGTAGAGGAAATGTTTGTCGGCCAGCATCCTCAAGCACATACACAAACTGCTGCAAACACCGTGTTAGGTCTCTTCACACGGCTTATGTAAACCAGGCTGTGCTTAGGTAGTTCCTTCAACTGTCTTACATGTCTGTAAAATCCCCCTTTCTCTAAATCTGAGCACAGGCCAATAATCATATATAAACACCCCAGCTCTTCAAGATAGCCTTTTTCACTTCCATGGTTCTCAATTTAGCACTTAACTGCGGCTGTTGAAATAAGCTACCAGTCTGTATGTGTGGTAAGTCACATTATTTTGAGTGAATTATGACACAACAGAAGTGTCTGCAATAAATCACCCATCTACACTACCCTGCCCACTCAACAGAACACAGCTATAAAGTCTCATTTCTTGGGTGATGATTTCTTCACCATTTTTTATTTCAAACAGTGCTGGAAAATAGCAGCCTCCTATTTTCATTCCCTGTTTAAGCCAACTTTGATTGAAGCCCAGATCTTCATATCAAAGTCCAAGGCATTCACTACATGTATGTTTCTGAAAGGAATCAGTGATCAGAGAGCAGCAGTATCCTCAACTCACTTAAAAAAAAGAAATGAACAGCGTATATTTTGAAGACATCTTCCACATTTGGAAACCACCTTCTCTGTCACTTTTGGGACTTAGGTTCTATGGAAGATGGCTCCAAGTTGGTTTTATCACTCAAAAAGTAGTTTTCCTTCAAAAAATTTCCTACTCAACTGCCATCTGTGCTAAGTTATATGTGTATAACTCAACAGACAGAGGAAGGTACTTTTGTCTTTCCATCCGTGCCAGGTCCTTTGTCTGCAAACAACAAACTTTTCTGTTTGAATAAAAATATTTTCCTGATATTCAGGTCTCTAATTGAAATTATAGTTTGAACCTAATGCACATTCAATTCATTATAATTTATGAGTAGTTTCCTTTTCTTGTTACTCCTTGAAGCAGAACTATTGAAGTACAAAGTGTATTCCATTTTCTTCTAAATACTGTACATAAGTGGACAGAAACCCTCATCATGCCCATTTCTTTGCAACTCTGCCCCCATTCCCTGCTTTTCCATAGGAAAAGTAAATTTGATCAGATTTCTGCTATTTCGTATTTTCTAACTCTGTAAATACTCTTTCCTTGCATTAAGCTGTTTAGAAAATTTACAGTTCTTCTCAAGATCCCAAACCTTCCCATTCTAACGCGTAACTTCTTACCCAGTATGCTCCAATCCCCCTGAAATCTCACAAATGGATCATGCAGTCTTGGGTTATTAGCTGTACAATTTGGTAAGTTGTTTAGGCATGCAGAGACTGCATACAAAAGTAAGTGACAGAAGTTAAAGTTTTTGTACTTTTATTGTGCACTGTTCAAAGTGACAAGGAACCTGGTATTCCTTTAGAATGCTAAGTTCTTAATATTGAATGTAAGCCTTCTAAACCTTTTTCTCAGTAAAAATTCATTTTCTCCTAAAGAAATAACTAATACCTTGGAAGAGAATCCTTTCACATTATGGCCATTCTAGATAACATCTCTTGGACACCTGCACTCCTGCTAATAGTTTGGAAATTAATTTCATTTCCCACTATCTACCCTTTTTGGATGCATCTTTATGATATATAAAGATTTCTCCAGACCCAGGCATTCAGCCCAAAAATTCATGTTTGTATACCATAAAGCCAAATTATTGTAAGGCAAAAATGTTGTACTAAACGAAAAAATACCCATCTTAATGCATACAGCGCAGTGTACATGCAAAGCTATGCATACTACTCCAACCACAACTTTATAGAGGCTGACTACAACGTTTCTTCCTGATTATCAACACACTCTAAACCTAGCTTCCCCTACTTCGAATTATTGTTCCAAATTACTTTAATATGATGGCCCATAAAGCTCATCCTCTTAACCCAAATGTATCTAGTGAGTTAAAAAGAAGACCCCACAGTAGCAATCAAATGTCTCCTGTGCCTACTCATCACAAAGTCATCCTTGATGAATTCTATCAAGCTAAGCTACAGCAACCAGCAGCTTCTTTCTCATCATCCAGCTGTACTTCTATGTTAAAATCCCTGTCAGTTATATAAAAAAGTCTACCCCTCTCCAGGGTGTAGGTGTATCAAATTTCAAATTAAAAGAAAACACATCCAGTTCTTTAATATTTGTCTCCCCAGTTCCACGGCTGAAGGCAACCTCCCTCTGTGTTTTCTCATTCCCCTTTCTTTCAGATTTCAATAAAATGTTTTTTATGTCTCTTGCTTCACAGAGGCAATCACTGAACAGCAGAATCCAAATACTACTGTTAAGCCCTCCAGGTCTCTACCTAACAGGACACTGTGGTAGGACCTTACTTGAATTGTTAGAGATAAGTGTTCAACACTTATCAGTATGAGTTATTCTGTACTTCCGTGATTTACCTCTAGCTTTAATAAAGTGTCTTTGCTACACTTGCATGAAGTTCAGGACTTGCATATCACAAAACCAGATTTCAGGCAGGTTTCTGGCCAAGCAAGTGGTTCTTCTTCAAGGGAAAGGAAGTGTTACTGGCTGAAGCATTGCTCTTTCTATTTCCCTCTCTCACTTCCTCCTCTTCTCCTTGCAAATGGTGATGAAAGTGTATTTGTTGGTGATGCCAGGGAAACAGAAAAGGCTCGTGTGATTCCTATGTGGTCTTTATTCTATTTGCCCACCCACTGGTATAATGTTTTGCTTTGCTTCAATGACTACACAACAACCAACCACACAATTATACCCCTATGATTTGCAGGACTAAATAGGCTTCTGATGAAGGGTTTTGTGCTGATTTACTTGTAACAACTTTTCCCCCAGTTGTTAGGCTAAGACACACAAGCCCTGAGGCCTACACCTTGAATCCTGCATGTCCTGTCTACTTCATGCCCCAGATGATGGTTGGGCAGCCTATTCTTAGACCTCCTCTATGCTGCCAAACTCTTGCAATACAATTACCTGTAATGGGTTTTGCCTGTCCTTGAGCCTGCTGCCGAATGACACGAGAAGCTTCAACTTTCTCATATAACTCAGCCCTCCTGAGGGGAAAAAAGTATAAAAAAAGCCAAATGGTCTAATTAGTCTCAGACTCACAGTCTGGAAAGGACAGACATCAGCCCTCTGCACTGCAGGAAGCAAGATGGTTCTTTTCCCTTCTCCTCAGGGGCCCATACTTTTCCCAAAGGAGCAGAGTTAAAAAAAAAAAAAGAAAGTAAAAAAGAGAGATGGAGAAAGAAATAAAGGACAAAGAAAGACAGCTCAATTTTCCCTTCTCTAGTTTTTATTTTCTCCTCAGAAGTTGAGGTGTGGTCCTCTTGGTCCATCTCCTAGTGGTGCAGCAATTCAGCAGGCAGGTAACAGCTGCAACTGGATACACTGGCTGGAAGGACCACAAGTGCTGGTCTGCTGGTCACTAATGCCTAGCTTCTGGAGAGGGCTGGCCACAATCCCACCACTGCAGAGAATGAGGTCAAGACTGAGCAAGCAGAGAAAATTCAATTTTTTTTCCCTGCAACCACCTTGGAAAACCTGTTCTTTATACCTTATGTTCCTTTTAGCAGCAAAATGTAAACAATATCTATAAATGCTATGCAGGCACTGTCACTCTGAAAAATCTTGAACTCTGATATGTATGATTAGTAGCATTTTTATTCTGCAGGTGTGGTCAAACAACCACAGCAGATAATTCCAAATGCCTCTGTGGAGGCTTCTTGTGAAATTAGGAGCAAGTCTCACTGAGTAAGAAAATCAGAATACATTACAAAGTAGAAGTGATTATAAAGCTTCTTTTCATAGTCTGTAATTAAAGCATGGTTTTAGATTAGAAAGTTGAGGATTGTGGAAGATTCATGGAAACTCAGTTCTGCCTTTCTCATTCATATACATGAATGGTATATTTCCCTTTTTAATTCTTGTCTCTTTATATTTACTGCAGTCTGAAACCAGGAATAAATGCTCAACACAGCAGAAAACCTAATGCTGTATGTCACAAAATAAAAGACATGGTAAATATAGCCAAGGGACTTCTGAAATAGTCAAATGTATATCAAATACACTGGAATGTCAGAGGGTTATGAAAGATTGGTAGGTTTCTACTTGAAAAGGTCAACCTTTAGTAACAAAAATTTTTCAAAAAACCAGCTCATTCTGACACACAGACACACATTTTAGGAAAGAGAAGAATTAGAGAGGACAATAGAAAATTTTTTTAAATGCCTGGCATATGACAGGACTACATCTTGTAGGTGAACATCTTTCCTCTGATTAAAATTGAACAGAGAACACTTTGTAATACATTAGCATCATCTGCTGGGTAGTGCAGGAAATACAGTTTGGAAACTGCAATACTAAGCACGATGCATACCATTATTGTATTTGGCAAGCCATGCGGAATAGGCAGGACAGTTCAGACTTCTTCTTTTTTAGAACATTTCACATTTTCTTTTGTTTCTGGAACATTCTCCACTGGTAAAACATGGGGATTTCTGCCTAAAAAGTCCTAGCTTCATCTAGCAGAAAGTACTGCATGATAACTGTAGGACCAGGAGATATTCAGAAACTACAATATTTAATTACATTTAATTACAAATGTAATATTTACTAAAAGGGGCTTAATTATTTTAGCTGTAGAACAATTTGGACATCTTTACAATGAAACCCAAAAAATAATTTAGCGCAGTCCAGAGGCAGCAGTCCAAGTCACCTTAGAGAGGAAATAGAAATTAGGGTTGTGCCAGAAAAACATAAAGCACGGGGGGAAATAGAAGTCTTGAATGTCTTGGCTGTAAGGGATGCCAGATATTAATTTGGCAGAATGGGATGCACCTCATATGCGCGGAAAAGGCTGTTCAAAAGTTACATCAGCAGTACTCTACAGTGATTGTTCTAAATCTCTCCAAAACTGAACAGATGTTGAGAATCATAACCAGCTATAATGACACAGATGAGTTACTATTTAATTTACTCCTGGCTCCATTTTTTTTGCAAGCGCGGTACTGCACTCTCAGCACAAGGCCCTGTGCCTGCAGCAGGGCGGCTGTGCTGGGGGCAGGACAAGAGCTCCCACCCTGGCTGCTGCCTGCCCCACTGGAGCACAGCAGACACCGCATGAGCTGATCATGCTGCACCATGAGGGTCTTCTGATACGACAGAGGAGCCCCAGGACTACTGACTCTTTGAACTTTGCATTAACCACCTATCTAAAATCAGGACATTCTGAGGGATGCAGCATTTTCTGAGAGCTGCTCAGAACTGAGAAGCTTTTCCTTTGACTTCTCCTCATGCCCATATTGTGAGGGCTCATGGATGTTCAGAGAAAGAAATATATAATTTCAGGCACACAGGGTTGTTGCCACGGAACAGACGAGGATATTTTTAGTGTACTCCCCTCTGTGACAGAAGACAATCAGAATTGCTATATTTTATACTGGGACTGCATCTAGTATGTCCTACATGGTGGAAAAAACCCCTACAAAGCAAGTATTTCTTTGAAATACTCTGCTTTCTAAACAGAGAAAAAGAGGAAAGCCATAAATACTGGAAAGGAAAATGACGTCTTACAAAGTCATAAAGTTGCATTATGTAACACTGCACCACAGACCCAGCTACAGATCAGCTGTGTCTTGAGATGAAGCACCGTGGTCCTTTTAAATGCTCATGAATATACATAAACAAACGCACAGCCTTTTTCTGCATCTTGCAGCAGGAAGTTTGAATACACAAATATACTGTGCCATAACAAACCATTTTTGGTATGGTTTTAACTTTTATTTCTTGTAAGGTTTTCTTAGCTTTGATGTGTTTACTTGTATTTATGTATGCTGTTTTTAGGAGCTAAGACTATAATACGTAGGAGCTGAGGATGGTAGGTATCCATGTTCTGGTCCTTTATTAAACTACAACACAGATCATTGTAAGCCTCCCCTGCCTTGACTAGCTTAAAGAATTGCTCTTTTTCAGCACTTTTGCTGCTCCTTCCATTTATGCCTTCCTAGCAAAATTCATAGAAACTTCACAAAGCTGTTTATATACAGCAGTATAGCAGGCAGACAGTCCCAGTCTTGAAACACTTAGAGACTGTGATGTTCCACCTTTAAAGGGAAGGGAGCACCGAAGATTTGTAGGTGCTCGTGGTCAAAAGGAACAAGAAAAGTCAGAGGGTCTAACCTAACCCTAACACTAACCCTAACCCTAATGTTAATCCCTGACCTACTACATAAGCACATGGCAGTGGATTCTGGGTAAAGGGGTAAGATGAAAGGGAAGAGAGAAGGAAAGAAGGAAAGAAGAAGAGCGGGAGGAAGGAAGGAAGGAAGGAAGGAAGGAAGGAAGGAAAGAAAGAAAGAAAGAAAGAGAAAGAAAGAAAGAAAAAGAAAGAAAGAAAAAGAAAGAGAAGAAAAAAGAAAGAAAGAAAAGAAAGACAGAGAAGAAAAAAGAAAGAAGAAAAAAGAAAAGAAAAAGGAAAAGAAAAGAAAAGAAAAGAAAAGAAAAGAAAAGAAAAAAGAAAAAAGAAAAAAGAAAAGAAAAGAAAGAAAAAGAAAAGAAAGGAAAAGAAAAGAAAAGAGAAAAAGAAAAGAAAGGAAAAGAAAAGAAAGGAAAAGAAAAGAAAGAAAGATCACCAGTTCACCAGACCTGGTTCCAGTATCAATCCAGATGATGGGAAGTCCATCATCCTGGGGTGTGCACCCAGGCTTGGTGAGGTTACCATTTTATAGATAGGTTTTTCCCACCCTGAAGACAGGTTTCTTGCTTTCTCTTCAAATTAGTTATCATGAATAGTCCATTCTTTCAGACCTTTCTGGAAATGGGTCAGAGGGTTTCAGAAATCTTTGGTGGTCTTGACACCCCCCTACAGTGCATTCCAACTTCTCAGCCTCATTCCTGTTCTTGTGCTGTACTGTTCTGTGCTTATCTCCAGGAATAAGAACAAGGACTTTTGTTGTAGAAATTACTACCCTACTTTTGCATGGCCACCTTCTCCAACCACAGCATGTTATTACCAACAATCCCTGGTTATTGCCAACAGTCCTTGTCTGTTATTACCAACAACCCTTAATTATTGCCAGCAATCCTTGTCTGTTATTACCAATGATCATAAGCTGGGGTAGAGATAATTTTCTTCCTGGTAGCTGGCGCAGTGCTGTGTTTTGGATTTCATATGAGAATAATGTTGATAACACACTGATGTTTTTAGTTGTTGTTGAGTAATGCTTACCCTAAGGCAAGGACTTTCCAGTTTCCCAGGCTCTGTCGGTAAGGAGCTGCACAAGAAGCTGGGAGAGAGAGGCTGACCTGCACTAAGGAAGATTCCACACCATGGAATGTCATACTCAGTATATAAACTGAGGGGAGTTGTCTGGGGTCCTGCAGATTGATGCTCGGGGGTGGGCTGGGCATCAGTCAGAAGGTGATGTGCAATTGTATTGTGAGGACATGGGAGATTTTTGAGACCCTGAGATGAAAACATGCAACAAAGAAAAGAGGTGGTATTCTAGAAAAGAATAGTTTTGAATAATAGCTGAAAAAGAAGGAAAGGAGAAAAATTATTCCTGTGATTCAGACTGTGAACTAGCAGGAAGAATCATTAGAGAAGTAAATTAAGGTGAACAAAGGATGGAAGGATTTCAAGAAGAAGGGAACAGTATTCTTAAAGGCTCAAGATAAGATGAATGGGGTAGGAGCTGAGACCCCAAGATTTCCTTAGGACAGTTGATCATTTGATGTTAGAGCACAGGAGCTTCACTCAAGCATCAACTGACACTCTTCTATCTTTTCTGAGGGCATGACCTAACTATTCAGTCCTTCCTTTTCTTCAGAAAGGAAATTAGCCTGAGAGAACAAAAAGAAAAATAGCTAAAAATATACAGTGGATCATGGAAAATTATATCTACTAAGATTCACAGTGTACTGCTATTGCCATAGTAACCCTGGTTGGTAGATTACTGCAAGCTGTTTCTTTGCTAAATTTTCATGGAAGCTTTGCCAATTCTCAGTTTGGTTTCAACATGGAGTTTAATAAAGAGTAACTCTGAGACCTCACATTGTCTCCTTCTATTTCTCTTTTGCCATCTTCCCCTTTTATTCCTCTTTGTAAGAGACAAGTCCTTCAGGGAAGAGTTTTCAAAGGCATCTTTTGCCAAAGTTGTAAATGGACTTACAGTAGGATTTGTGCAGTATGGTATGTTTCTGATTCTTGATTTCCAATTCAGTGAAATGTAATTCTTGTTTGGAAAATGAAGTATTACTTATTGCTGCTTTCTTTGGTTGTTTTTCTCATTCCATCTAACAGGAAAGTCCAGCTGATCAGTGATACAGCACCATATATCACAAAGCAAGAAAGTAAAAAACATGAGAGGGAAAACATGAAAAGGGACTTTACCTCTTTGTCCTACTTTCTGAAACTAACAGCTTCCATCTGTGATAAAAATCCTCAACCTGAGAGAAGGGTAGGAACTAAGGAAAGAAGGCAACTCAACCAATGGATTTATTTGGTGAGAGTTTCTCAGATTTTGCAGAGCTGCATTTCATGTGTGCTTTGAGAAACAGAGCTTTGTATTCTGCCTCCAGGCATGTATAAGTAGTCCCGTTTTTCTCTCTTGTGTAGATTTCAGAAAACCAGGATAGGTAATGTACAATGCCACAATAGAAGATGAGCTGACTAAAATTGTTAGGGAAACACTGTGAGTTAAGTTCATCATTGCTTTTGATGACTGCTTGACACAATGAAACACACAGAGTGTCATTCTTGCAGAGCAATGCTGTTGGCCTTTTCCATCCAGAAGTGGAAACATGTCCAAAAGAATGGTGTCCTTCTGGCAGATGTAAAGGATCATGAGCATATGGTGTCCTATAATTGCTGTTCTTTGGCCAATGAGTCATGAAACCATGATGGTCAGAACAGATCACATTTTAGGTTTTGGAAGCAGACAGATGATCGCTTTCTCCATCTGATATAGCTCATTAGAATGTAAAAGCTTTCTTCTTTTAAGAGGAAAACTGGTATAATTGTGGACATGTAGAAGGACGAATTATGTACTCCTGGAAGAATAAAACCAGTTAGGGGAAGAGTCTTGTGACAACTGAAATACCAGCTTGTTGGAGACAAGTGGAAAAAACCTTTGGTGTGTAAACAGGAACTTCCTGTTTGGCTTGATTCTTGAACATTTCAAGCCAAAGGCTGACTAGTCAAAGAAATAACTTTATGAGTCATCAGATGCAGAAAGAAACTTTCATGCTTGCCATCAGCAAACACAGAAATGTAAGAAGGATGCACAAGGGATATGCAACCTCTTTTGCTTTGAGAGAAAAGGAATACTAAGTTAAAAATAAAGCTTAAGGCAATACTTCTGGTACAAAAAGCTTTTAGAGTCAAAGCCCTTAACCTCTTAAAATATGATTCATAAACTTATCTTGGGCAATACAAATTTAATTCTTGCCACTACATCATAACTTAGAAGACCCTGTGGTTAAATTCTAAACTACTGCATTTCATCTACAAAACAGGTCAGTAATTTCCTTTTGTTGCTGCTTCCGCCTTCTGGATGATAAAGAGGAACTTAGTAAGTTCTCTGAAAACGGAGATGTATTTTCTTTTTAACAAAACACACAGACCTGTACCAGAAATGAGTATCAGGGAAGACCTGGCAAAATCAAAGAATGTAAAATAAAACAGGAAGGGAGAGCAGCTGTACAAAATAAATGTGTAGTGTCCCTTGAAATATTCTCTATACAGTGCTTCTTTTGGTGAGAGAATTGTTATCACTATGCAGGTGTACAATTGCAGACTGAGAGAAACAATAGAGAGTAGGAGTGTGATTGGAGACTGACAGAGCTCTGGGATAGGTTACAATAATAAAATACTGAAAAGATTTTAAAAAAGAAAGATGTCAAAAGTTGTAAGCAAAAAGCATATTCAAGTGAGCTCTTTTGAAGGGAAAGCATGGTACACAGACACAAATAGGTCAGCTCTGATTCACTAAATTAATAGTCAGTATTGGGTAAGTGAGTCGGTTTGGACAAATTTGGAGGAAAAAATATCCTCTGATAGAAGGCAGGTTACAACCATCCTCCTCCACCAGGTTTGGGAAAAAATAAATTTTCCTCAAAGGAAAATGAAAGAGATAAAACTATTTTTTTAACAAACACACAGAAAAAGGATAATAATGCTAAATAATAAAACCTCTCGCTGTGAGAGAAAACCTGGGAAAATTTCAGAGTCCTTCCATAGGTAGCCTCTCCCCTCCTCCTCGGAGATGGGACGGGGTGGGCCCTCCTCCGGGACCTTGATGAAAAAAGTCCTCCCGATATGTTCTGATGTTGAAACAGTCCAGCAGAGAAGAAGGGAAAAATCCAAGTCCCAGGAAAACAAAGTTCAACTCTCTGGAGAGAAAGAAATCTGAGAAAACCGGCTGAAAAAAAAAAAAGCAAGCAGGGTGCTTCTCCACCGTCTCGCTGCCTCAGGACCCAGAGAGGAGTCTGTGTACCTCTGTGTCCTTGAACAAACTACTTTGAAAAGTTTTGCTCAGTTTTTTTTTCCTTCCCCCTCTCAGGCTCAGTTTAAAGGCACAGAAAGGCACAAAATTAATTTCTGGGCATAGGGCAGTGATAGGGGATACACATCATAAAGTCACCCAAGACAGTAAGGAAAAAATATTTCACATCTTTTATTTTTACAAATCTTTCCCTAAACATACACAAGTCAGTTTGGGATGAGCTATCTCAAATTTCTCAAAGAAAGTTCACTTACTCTAAAGCAGTTGATAGACAATGGTTTATTGTTCCAGTGCCTACACACGGGTTCTCTCCTAGGAATAAAGCCTAAAAAACATCTTAACATAGAAATCTGAAATGAGCCATCTTTACTTCATATGAGGAAATTGGAGAAACATGTCAGATGCTAATATTTCAAATCCTATTAGAAGTGAAAGACCAAGATTCTCTCATACTTTGATAGTCTGTGCCTTCTTCCTCCCTGTGCAGACACATAAAATTGTTGCAATCCCTCACACATATTAATAAATATTTCTCATCAAACTATGTGGCCAGATGACACACAGTTTGTTGTAAATGAAAAGGAAGGTTTTCAAGTGAATTCAGGATAGATTGATGCTCCTCCTTTGTCTTTTAGAATGGTGGTGACTTTTGAGATCCTATTTATGCAAATGATAGCATAATAACATTTCTCAAATCACACATTGTGAGTGTTATGAAGGGCAGAAATTAGGGCTTACCTCACTGAAATTATCCCCAACATAGCCCAAATCTAAAACAGTGTGGTAACTCCCAACAAGTAACCGGAGAGGGACAAAATAGAGGACCAGTAATGTTTCTCCATTTGACACAATATGGCCAAATTCCAAGTGAAATAATTCAAATAGAAGCCTCCAACTTAGTGACTGCTTTGGGTTTTTAAATTTTTTAATTCTTTGTTGTTTTATGCAACAAAGATCATGTGGTCATGAGGAGAGAGACATCCCATTACACGTTTAAGAGGGGTTAGCTGGCCAGGGAGAGAGTCTGGAGGTCTTGAGCAGAAAGTCAGCACAAATGCAATTGGAAACGAGTAACCCAGCAAACCATGCTGCCCTTTGTTCAGCCAAGCAAGTAGAAACTGGGAGAGCAATCAATCTGGAGCTACTGACACAGTGGAAGAAAGGAGGAAAATCTAGGGACACAGTTCTGTAGGTCACTAGGGCCCATTATTTCTGCTACTGCTTAAACAACCAATTTGCTAAAAAGATAGCAAGCCAAGGGATTTTCTTGGTGCTTCTCTCATATTTTAGAGTTCTTTGTTGCAGAGGAGAGAGTAGAATCGCAAAGCATGTTCCGTGCTTAATGGATGGCCCTTGTTGACATCCAAAACCATGTAGAAATCCCAAAGCAACCAGATTACCTCTTGAATTGCAGGACAACTACCATGAACTACCTCTGACTTGCAACTTGTGTTTTTTTCTTTGCAGTCCTCCAGTTCCTTGGGTTGCAAATATATGAGAATTGACCTGTTTTGAAATTCTTCCATCATTAGAGGACACCACTATTTTCATGCAGACAGATCTGCACAGACATACACACTCTATTGCAGCATTAACAAATATTTACTGTTTTAATAGTCATTAACAAACATTGTTCCTGTTTGAATTTCATCCACCAAAACAAAGCAGGAGCCAACTTCTGAATTATACTACAATTTTTATCGTGCTGGTGGGTTTTAAATTGATTTTCCTAGTAGTGACCACTTCCCAATTAAATAAAATTAGTCAATAAGTCTTAAGACAAGTTTCAACAATGCTTCTTTTTAAGCAGTTACAGAATTTACAGTATTTATAGTCTGATTAAATATATGAAATGCTGACATTTTAACAACAGTATGGAAAAGGGAGCCTATAATTACTAGAATTTCATCTGTGAAACTTTAACCTGGAGAAGGTCTTGCAAGTTTGGGTGTTAGAAATTATTCAGAATTTAATTTCTCACTTAGAAACTCATTTAATTAGCAAAAGTCTGCTGTTAACCTACTATCTAAAATTTATTCTGAAATGCCATTTCACGGCAAAGAGAATTCAAAATACAGAGGAAAGTGGGACATAAGAAATTCTAATCTTTTCCTCTTCCTTACTCTTGAGAGAACTGTAGTTTATTCTTAGGATTTCCTGACAAGGCCATGAGCAATAGCAAAACTTGATGGACCTTAAGTCCTTTTGTGTCCTATGCACATAGGAATCTCCTTTTGCCAGAGCCAAGGCAAAAAATGGAGCCTTCAACAGAGTGTAATCTCTGCCCAGGGAGAACCACATCTGTACCTGTAACCACTTTTTCACTGAATTGGTTCTTTAGGGGATGTAGTCAGTCAAAATATATTAAAATTTCACCCACAGACTTAGAGCAAGTTTTTAGAGGAGGCACCTGCTGCAGAACAACTGATGCCAATAGGCATCACTGAATATCACAGTGTGTATGTCTGAGCATCCATCATATTTAGTGTAATGTATTTTAACAAAAGGCTAGGGGAGAATTTTCTAATTTCTAAGTTGAAGGAATCAAGCTATAAGTTGAAGAATCACAGAATGGTTTGGATTGCAAGGACCTCAAGCTTTATTTCTTTCTTGGAACTTCAAATGGGAGATGCTGATTTCCCTCATTCCCTGTCTGGAATGGGCAGCAGGGATTTGGCACGGCGGTGTCAGAGGACTGACCCAGAGGGCAGCCAGAGCTGCTCGGTCCCCAAGGGACAGGGGACAAGGCTCAGAGGCACAGGCAGCCCAAGGCCACCAGAGCCAAGCCAGCTGGGCAGAGCCAGGCAGAACAGCCAGGGACAGGGGCAGGCCCGGCTGGGAGCCCAGGCACTGGGAGAACTCTCAGTGACAAGACAGGCCCAAAGCTGGGCTGGAAACCCGCCCGAGCTGGGCCTGGAACCAGAGTAGCCGGCGGCACAGCTGTGGCAAAACTGGGAATAGGCACAGCCACAACACAGCCTGGGCCAGGGCGGGGTTTAAACGCAGAGCCCAGGCAGGGCTGCAGGCCCCAGGTGAAGCCGGTCAGAGCCATTAGGGCTATTGGTGCACTACTTCCAACAGAGCTCCAGCCCTGACAGACAGAGCCTCCTCAACACCGGAGGCACCTGGATCATATGTGTATTTCCCTGGATGCAAGTGTCCTGTCATCTGCACCTTGCACACTGCCAAGAGAGATTCTAGTGTCTTTCTGCCTGTTTGGGTGGTTATCAGCCTACCAGCCTTGGAAACCATCCTCTGGCTTTCACAATGGCCATCAATTAAAGCTGGTTGAAGATGGGCAGGGGTCATGTAAGGACTGTTATAGAATGGTCCCCCTCAAGGATATGAAAATCTCCTGAGGGGTAGCATATTTAGGCTGGATCACTATTAACCAGATTACAAAATTGTTGTTAAAATGAATCCTGGTTGCCTAAGGCAAACACCCTTTTTTAAAATAGTGTGAGTCTAAATAGTATACACATGTTGCATTCTTTACTAAAAATAAAATTCACCGGGGCAATGGTTTCTGAACTAAAGAGTGCTAACTGATCTTACAGGCGCTTCCCTTAGTAGCTGACGCAGTTCTAAGACTGATAGCATGCAACATGAAGCTTGCTTAGAGCAATATTTCTAAAATTAAACTTCATCAGCTTGCTGAACAAAAGAAGCAGACTCCACCTGTGTGCTCTCTGTCTTCAATGCCAAAAAGAAGAGACGTGGCTGTAAGAAGCCTCTCTACACCAAAGGCTGTCTATTTCCTGCCTTCAGGACAGCTTTCTCCAGACTTCACCATCAATCACAGTGGGGTGCAGATCAGGTTCAATCAGTCTGCAGAGCTTTGGTCCATGAGCATAATCCAAGGCGACTGCTGTTCTCTCCAGGACTTGTGCAGCCTTACAGCCTGTGGGCAGTTTTCGTCAGCCTTTACACGGTTTCACTCAGCTGCACCTCGCATCACAGTACCAGAGTGACTCTGATGCACTGAATGGAGGATACACTGGAAAACTATCTTCTGAATAGAGAGGTGAGGAAAACATGTCATACAGGATATTTAAGCTTTGAAAGTGTTAATAATTTGGGACTATATCTGTTACGTGGAGCTGTCAGCTAATAGACTTCACAAGGTTTTCACAATTCGATGCTGCATTCCCTACACCATGCAGTAGATGGCAGGAGCCAATAAAAAAATTTCAGTGCAGTTTTTGTAGATGTAACTAAGTCGATCAGACTTATCTTTGTTAGATTCTCATGTTTAATTTAAAATAATTTTAGAGCAGCCTTTTTACATTTATGGACATTATTAATACACATAATATTTCTCCTGTTGTAAGGTTTATTTCTTTATAATGTAACTTGTATTATTAGAAGATTAGTCTTTCAAAATTGTGTTGATATTTCAGTTTTTTTGATGAGCTCTGAGACTTACTAGACAACTTTAATATGTTTCTTAACTTAAATTACACTTTGAGTTCTGTTTCTATGTCATGTGAAATATTTACTTCCATGTTATTTGCACTTGAATCCCTAAGTCATACTACAAACAATAGAAGAGGAACATGCTTAAGGCATTAAAAAAAAGGAAAAAAACCCCATATCAGAACGAATCAAAAAAAGCAGAGGTTCAAATATTCAGTTGCAAAGGATGACCCCTTCTCCCTAAGTTACCCCCCCAAGTTTAATAAAAAAGAAAATATTTTACATTGACTATCAATCAAGATTCCTTATGAAATATTTAATAACTTTTTTTTTAAAGTGATGAGCTAAATTGTAACTGCGAGGAATATAACATTCTGTTGCCAGAATTAGTTGCTCATTACATCTTGCAATCCAAAGGGACCTAGCAGAGAAACATAAGCAAGCATTATGGGAATTTCTTCTTTGAGTTCAGCATGGTCCAGCTGGCAGTATGTGGTACACCCAGCCCATCTCTGCTTCCAGAGAGGAGACAAGTATCTGTTTGACAGTGTGTGCTCTTTGTCCAACCAGCTGAACATCTCAGCTTGTGCTTGCAGAAGTCGGGGGCTTTAAGATTGAATTTCCGGGGGGGAGAAGAAGACAGGCTTCAGCCATGCCTCCTCTCATACAGGAGCATGCCTCAGCACTGACAGCCCCTGCGTGGCCTGTGAAACTGCTGCCTGTCCTGTGTCACTGGAGGAATTGAAGCATATCGCTTTAAGATATCAGGAACAGACAGTTAATTGTGCAAATGTGGAACCGGGCAAGTACTGAAATAACTGTTACTTTAACTGAATCTGGAAGTCCCATAACGCCATTATTTCCAGCTATCACTGTCTGGATCATCAATTATCTCAGGTATGACTCATAAACATCTGGGTAAAAGGAAGAGCTACCACCACAACTTTTTTTCTGTGATTAAAAAAACATTCCCAACAAGTGGATCACTTGGGGACAGACTCTTACTGTAAATTTGTCAATGCAAGTTTAACTGATAAATCTGGTTTAATGTGAATGAGGCACTCGAAATAATTTCTATCTCTATTAAACATACATACAACCCTTTCAGATAAGCAAACCCTCTCTATCAGCCCTCCTGGGCTTCAGTTGTCAGAGCCCTGGACACAGTCTTTCCCTCATGTGAGAACTTTGGCTGCCTGTGCCATGGTCAGCACTGATTCCTGCATCTGTAACCAGGAGTGAGGCTGCTGTGCAAGGAGCTCTGTGAGACTGGGCTGCAGGAAGCCTCCCTGGAGGCATCCTCTTAGGCTCAAGCCCTTCCCTAGTCCTTGCCTGAGCTATGTTGCTGTTTTGTAGTCTGGCCATGTTCTTTCTGAGCCAGATCCCCTGGTCTCAATCTCTGGGTTGCCTTTGATCTATTACATCCATGAAGACTTGTCTGGCAAGCACCAGATTGTCCTCTGACCCTGTGTAGTGTCACCAGACCTGCTCAGGTAGGATGGGACTGCACCCCTTTTGGTGAGGGCATTGCCCTGCCGCCCTGCTGTCACCCTCAGCTCCCAGCTCACCTTGCCTTGCAGAGCAGCTCTCCTCTGCTCCTAACACCAGGTCACTGGAGCCACTTCTTAAGTCAGGATCTTTTCTAGTGAGCCAGTGAAATGCAAATATGATCCCAGTCCCTTACAGAAAGTGTACTTACTTATATCTAATAGCTGGCATATTTTCAACAGTGCACCAGTACAAACTGGTGCTAATAAAACACTTGAGAAGCTGCTAGAAGTGCTCATCTTGGGCTGAGTCTGCTGATAAGCTGAAAAACCCTGGACTGCATTGTTTTCCAAACAGAATCCCAGTACTGTTTTGGTTATTTTGTTTTTCAGCTCCTGAAGGCAGAAGTATAACTCATTTATACTCTCTCTGGCATACAAAGGTACCTGTTCTCATTCCTATGCTATAAAGAAGTAATATATTTCATCAAGACAAAGGGCAACAAAATATGAATATTTGAAGCCATGATTACTCTTCTTCTAGCCTTACTGGGTGTGGAAAGAGGCATTTTGTTTAAATCTCTTTACAATAAATTTATTACTTCTTCAATGTATTATTTGCAGTATTAGCTTTAGCAAGAGAATATAGGCAAATTTTTAAGAAGAGAGAATGATTTGAGGAAGAGTTGACAACAACATGATACAGTGGAGTAGGACTGAAGGCAGACCTCAAAAGGCTGTGGTACATAGCGATGGTATTTCTTCTGGGACATGTAATCAGTGACAGTCATGTTTACGGTTCTATTAAACTTTGATTAATTTTGAATGACTTGTCAGCTCAGGCAGCTACTGGCCACTGCCTGGTACACGGAGTTGTACAGGCGGCCACTGGTTAGAAGTGATTTCTCTCAGCTCTTTGGCTCCTCTGATGTAATGAAGCTGTACAGGTCTCTGGCTGTAGTATTTTCAGACTAGAACTTATCCCTCAAAGTCAAGCAAATATATACATATTCCCTTGTGGTCTGTTCAAACATGGGATCCCTCTTCCCAAAAACCTCACTATTGCTCACACTGGGTCTACTGCAACAGTAACCATGTAACTGAGGGTATTATGCTGGGAGCACCTGTGGAACTGAGACACTATGAAGTATCAAAACTCCAACTAGGCTGTTCATCTGCAGACAACTGAGGTCCAAGCACATATCAAACTTGTTAGATAAGTCTTCAGACTGTGAATCTGATGCCATTTTGGCTTAGGGGGCACTGCCTTGGTTCTTATTTTTCAAGATTATGATAGTCTGGACTGAGAGCTGGTTGATGTGTTCCCCAGGGGTTGGTATTGGGAGCAGCACTGTTGAACACCTTTGTTGGTGACATGGACAGTGGGACTGAGCTCAGTCTAAGCAAGGCTGCTGACAGCACCAGGCTGTGTGCTGTGATTGATACTCTGGAGGGAAGGGGTAACATCCAGAGGGACCTTGGCAGGCCTGAGAGGTGGGGCTGTGTGAAACTCATGAAGTTCAACAGGCAAAGTGCAAGGTCCTGCACATGGGCTGCAGCAATCCCAATTACAAACACAGGTTTGTCCACAGAGAAAAGAACGGACTGAGAACAGCCCTGAGGAGAAGAACCGGGGGTGGTTGGTGAATGAGAAGCTCCACATGAGCCAGAAATGAGCACTTGCAGTCCAGAAAGCCAGCCATGGTCCTGGGCGGCACCAAAAGCAGCGTGGCCAGCAGTGTAAAGGAGGGAATTGTCTCCCTCTTCCCTGCTCTCGTGAGACCCCACCTGAGTACTGTGCCCAGCTCTGTGGTCCTCAGCATAACAAGGATATGGACCTGTTGGAGTGGGTCCAAAGGGTGGTCCCAAAGATGAACAGAGGGCTGAAGCATCTCTGCTATGAAGACCAGCTGAGAGACTTGGATTTGTTCATCCTGGAGAAGAGAAGATTTCAGAAAGCCATACAGAAGACTTCTAGTACGTAAAGCAGGCCTACAAGGATAGGGAGGGATTGCTTCTTGGGGAGTCTAGGGATAGCACAAGAGATGATGGTATTAAACTGAAAGGGTGTAGGTTTAGACTAGATATTAGAAAGAAATTCTTTACTGTGAGAGTGGTGAGACCCTGGAAAAGGTTGAAACTAAATGATCTTTAAGGTCCCTTCCAACCATTCTAGGATTCCATGAGGAAGGCTGGAAGTGAAGCAGACATCTCATCCTTACCACTAGGCCCTGGTGTATAACTGCTATTTGTAAGCTCTTCAGCATGGGCCAGGATGAATGTGATCCCAAGGGTTATTTCCTCTCACAGACAAAAGCCAGCCCACTTTGGCCTGACTATTTGCAGACTTGGTGCCGGTTGTCTGATGCCTTCTAATAATTACAGACTGGGTACTGTTATCTCAGTTTTACTATTTTATGCAACTATATCAAGCAAACAGATATTTCAAATCTGTTTCCTGAACTAAACCAAGAACTCCTGTGGTGTGATTGGGTGTAAGGCAAAGACAAATAGGCCTTTTTATGCTACAGATCCTCCCCCAAACACGTACATACATATTTAATTTCCTTACTTTGACACTCTGTGAAATACCCTCTACACTTCCTTCTTCCGCTACTTTCTCAGAACTACATTTTGCCTGGCTGTAAGATATATTTTAAAAAAGCTTTTCAAAGCTCTTAGCTTCCCGAAGCCCTAGTGGAAGTGATGGCAACTGTTTTTAATGAGTCCTGAAGGCAGCCTAGAGGCTGCACTGACTGAAACATCGCATTTTCAGCAACTTCCTTAGTACAGCTGTGATCTCTCTCTCCATCCTAAACCTTCCTCACCTATACTCAGGCACTCTCTCTCTCTCCCCATCTTAATCTACCTTCATAGTTCCATCACTTTCAGTTGCAAAACAATAGTTACTAATTTAGCCTGATAGCTACAATTTTGTATTGAACAGCCCATTTTAACAGTTTTATGTCAGACTGACAGCATTTCTAGCCTTACATCATGAGGTCTACTAAACCTTAAAAATTTAGGAAGAGATTATTTTGGGGGTTTATGGGTCATTAAGTATGGCTCAGGTCCTGTTTTCCACCGGGGGAAAAAAAGAAGAAAGCAGGGCCATGTGCAATGTGTTGGTATCACTGATTATACACAGAAGCAAAAGTAAAACAGACTACATTATTTTCAGATAAAAGTTTTTGTTTTAAAATAATTTTTAAATCTCTTTCTACAAAACTGAAAGTCTAGAGGATAAATTCTACCTTATGCTTCCATCTGGTGACTGCTATTCTCACAGAAAGAGAATGAATAGAATACTGACTATCTACACTTTAGACATTTTTGTATTTCTAAACTATCATTAAAATGTCACAATCCCACTGCAGTCCTGTTCACTTCAGGATTTTCTCTCTTATCGCAGCAGTCAGTCGGTTTGGGATCTTTGCCTTTCTTGCCATTGTGCACAATTTAATGCCACCATCAGAGGAGGATAATGATGGCACATCACAGAAATTTTTTGTGTTTTCAGCTTCATATGCCAGGGTGTAACTGAACCTGTTGATGATTCAAATTGTTCCTCTAACTTTTTGAGGTTTCAAAATGCTGCCATCTCTTCCTCCAATAATTACAGGCTGTGGCAAATCAATTCACTTTGTCTGAGTGGGCCAGAAAAACCATATTGACAGACAAATGCAAGACAGAAAGGACTGATAAATTTCTGTTAAATGTTCACACCTCAGTACTTTGACAAGTCACTGCCCAAATTCTGAATTGAAATTAATCATCACTGTTGGTATTAATAAGTAATATATCAGCCCCTGAAAGAGGTCAGAAGCTTAACAGATCTTGGAGAGAAAACTTCTTTCATGGTCTTACAGGTGGTCTCTCCAGATTGGTGCAAAAGATGAGTAAGACTGATGTGGAGACTTGCCATCCCAAGGGCCAAACAGAATAACCTGGGGGAGAGCTGGGCAGGCATATTCAGTGGAACTACATGCACCAATCTGAGATTCAAGCAGGAGGAGCCAGCATAATTGTAGGGAAGTGGGAGATACTTGCTTAAATTTTCCTTATGCCATTATCTTGCCTTGGAACTCAGAAGACATTGAACACTTTCTCAACACCAAGGTGGCAGAAGACTTCAGTACTTATTACAAGATTTGTAGGTGCTGTTTTGAGACAGGTATCTCCCAGATGCTTCTCTGCCTTTTGCAGGAAATGGCAAGTCCATGCTATATCATGCTATAGACCTTCTGTTTATGAACAGGGAAGGGCTGGTGGGAGATGTGGTGGTTGGAGGCTCTCTGGGGTACAGTGACCATGCAATAATAGAGTTTTCAATATTTGGTGAAACAAGGAGGGGCATCAACTAAACTTCTACACTGGACTTCCGGAGAACTCATCACCAGTTCTGTGATGATCATGATGTGCAGGTTTACTATAATTTATGTTTTATTTCCAATTCCAGGCTCTAAATGATCTCTCGCAAAACCTTTAGACACTTAGCTAGATGCAAACCACCTCTGCTTTCTGATGCAAAGCTCTGCATTGTCAATTGGATTATTCTTAGAGTTGTGGTTAACAGAAGGAACCCTCTGTTCCTTTACAGCAGTCACTGTCCACAGCTTAGACTGTGAGTCCTCCACAATGAATGCCTGTCGTATGAAGGTGAAGTGACCTCTAGCAAGTTAACATTTGTTTCCTGTAAGCTGATTACTGAGACCCTGATTACTCAAAAACCCATTTTATTCTTTCCACCCTCATCAAACACTTCTCTCACATCAAATGAGTTTATTTACTTCCACTAAAGACTAAAGCCCCAGCTCTACAAGGATCTGGTTCAACAAATTCTTTTACAAGCATTATTTATCCAAGGGGTTTGGTATAAATGCATGCATTTATAGAATGGATGCCATCCCCTTTCCTTTTTCTCCACCTTGTAGCAACTTCACAAAATGGTACAGAACAACCTCTTCCTGTACATTTTTTTCTTCTTACTTCCTACTCACACAGAAATGTGGGGCCATTTAATTTTTTATGTATATATTTATGGACACATTTACAACCTTAATTAAGCTATTATTTTTTTTAAGAGGATGCCCTCTCTATAAAAGATCATAATAAAATGTTAAAGTTACCATCTACTACTTAAAGAATGAAAATTATTTATTTCTCCTCATTAGCAGTGTTTGGCTTATCACTCATTTTGGGGCATGCATACTGAAAATAGACCAGTAAGTTTCACTTCTACTTAAGAGTTTTTTGCATTAGAACAAGACCACTTTAAATGGGCTGCAAACACAGCAGAAAATTATATTCACATTAGATTCTCCCTGGAATTACAGAGTAAGAGTTAGTTCCCAAAGACTGTTCTGTATATTTTGGATTTCACAGAACCAAAGTCTTGGCGTTCTACCAGAAAACTGAGTTTTAAATTATCATCCAAATAGTGCAGCCAGCTGCCTGTAGCTATTTTTTTTTATTGTACACAAGGAAAGAAAACAAAGGTAAAGTGAAAGATATTATAAAATTCTCTTTGATTTCTTGTATGTGTCTGAGTTGTGAGATTGAGGGTCTATGTAAGAAGTTCCTCTTTCTTTAGATGCTACTGAGTACAAGCTTGTACCATATTCAGAATAATCTCTGCCTTAATCCATGTTGGTACTAATTATACTTTCAATCTGGCTTGCACATGTTAAACCTTGGGCAGCAACTTGGCTGCATAGTAGGGGCTTATCCAAACAAGTAAACCAAGTGGCAATAACACCTGTGTGTTTTGGGCTGTTATAAATGGCTCATTAAATGTTGAAATACATTTCTGATCTTGAGAAAAGGATGAGACATAGACTGGTGTTGCAGGTATAGACTTGATGTAGAGCTGTCTATATCAGGGCCTGCCTGGAGCAGCATCTCTTCTCTTAGGTCTGCCAGCTGATCTTTGCTTGCTGTAAAGGGAAAATAACAGAGTGCTGCAGATAAGAGAAATATTTTCCTCTGATTTGTTAATTTTGTACAGCTGCTCACTTTCTGCTCTGTCTGTCCTGCAGCTGGCCTTGATGTCTTTGTTACTGAGTTGCTTCCCACAACAAGGAGAGCACCACAGAAACTGTTTTGAATTACCTCCATTCAAGGATAGTCACTCGAGTGCCCATGGAACCCAGGGAACCAAAATAGATTTAAAAACTTCTGTGTAGTTGGTCAGCAGCTAAACCCCCCGGTGCTTTGCTTGTGAAAATAAAAATCCCCTTACAGTAGAAATATTGAAACAGATTTGTCTGTGCAGGACTTCCTGTGATCTTAGCAAAAATAACAATCTCACGTGGCATTTAAACCAGTGATGGAAGTGCTGAATGACTCCTCTTCCCTCCCTTTTATTTTTGCCTGCTAAGAATATGTATTTGCCATTCCATATAGGCTGGGGTGAGATGACTTACCTGACCCGTCTTATGAACAATATTTTCAAAAGCACATTTAATAAATTAATCCTTCACATCCTTGTTTAGAATGGAGACATCACATACTGTATGAGGAGCTTTGTTGATACTGAGAATCAGGTGTAAGATTTAACACACTGACAAACAATAAATGCAAAGGATCTGCCCCTGATGGGTTATTTTCAGCAAAGGCAGAAATACAGACCTGAGTCTTCAAAAACAGTCAGTTGTATATTCTCTGAAATCTCCTTTGCTGCATCAGAAAATACTTCAAATTTAAAAATGAATTAGTTAGAACTGGTTCCAGTTAGGTTGTTTGAAGTGTACCTGTAAAGACTCCAAGAGTTCCAGATTTGCTCACATTGTAGAAACTTTTCTGTTTACTACCAGCTAAAGTTGTACATCTTATCCTGAAGCTACAGGAACAAGAATTTTCTGTAGAATATAAATAAGGGACAAAATATGGATTTCTTGTGTAGGGTGATAAACAGATCAATACTACATGAAAGAGATATCAATGACTATGAAATTTATGTAGTGGAGCATGCTCCTTTTATAATTTCAAAATTAACAGTGTTTTACACTGGAACTTACCTAGGTTTTTTTTAGCATGAGACAAAATTGTACAAGGATGGTCAGAAGAAAGCAGAGATTTAGAGCACAATGTCAGCACTTTAGGAAAGAATTTATTAAGATGGGCATTTTACTAATAGAAGAGTGAGTGATTATCCCAGTAGCACAGAGAAAAGAAGTATCTGCTGACATATAAACTAGCCATCTAGGAAAAGAAAAACGTAACAAAATGAGAAGCAGTATTTTGTTCCACTTGGATGGAGATTCAGATAAGATACAGGGCAATTCAATATGATGCACATAATTGCTTCTGAAGAGAATAAACAAAGAACTGATCTATAGTAGTGAATACCTGCACAAATCAAAGCAAAATTTGGGGGGGGGGGAGGGGAGGGAGAGGAGGAGCTTTATTTTGAGTATGACAGAGGAGAGTATCTATGGTTAATCAAATTATATTCAAAAGTCATGAAGCTGTCAAAGCTATTGAATGCTAACTTCTGAGATAAAATCAAAGTTTGCAATGTAGGAAAACTGGAAAGTTCTGAGGACTCTCAGGCAGAGTTTTAGACATGCAGTAAAATCTGCCAGTTCCAGCACAGGCTTTCCTTGTTGAGGTAACCTAAGAATAATGAGAAAGCTGAGAGAAGCGCTACTGACAGAAAACTAGACATGACAATATAGAATTCAGATTTACTACTGTGTGGATCTGCAAGATGAAGGAAGATCCTACTTTGCAAGAGGCCTCCAAATACTAGATGTGAACATAAAAATGAAGAAAAGAAGACACAAAAATCTTATCTGGCAGATACACCAAACCTTTTAGTAAAAACAGAATTAGAAAGAGTTTTTCCAAGAGGTACGGAATAAGTGGGGTAAGTCTGATTTCTCATGGATCTGTGTGATTTGTACCCCTAAGTGCTATCTCTTCTCTCAGCAGTAGGCCTAGATGTCCCCAAGGTCTGTGTCTGTTCAGAGACTGGCTGACTTTGAGCCACTTGCTGACAAAGAGAATGTAGAACAGTTCAGTTCTCCTGCCTCTCCCTTGGGTTTCAGCTGCCTAACACAAAACACAGAGAAAGGTAATTATCCTTAATACCTCTACCATATTTTAAAATTTAGATGATACCAAACTTGAGTCCCAGCTTACATAATAATTGGTGGGAGATGGGTTAACAGGCAAAGAAATAGCTTAGGGAAGGAGTTGAAAAAAATCTTGGATCATCATTAATATTGTAATGTCAGCTATTGTTCCTGTTGTTAATTGAGAATGTCAAGGATTATTAGGTACCCAGGGAATAAGAATTGATTCCTCAGATTCCTGACTGTAGGAAAAACCCAACAACCCACTTTGAAAATTCCTGAGATTCTTGGAACAGATTGTAGGAACAGCAGTGAAAATGCTTACTGTATAACTGCATAACGATATGAAAAGCTATAAGTGCCAATGGCTTGTGTTTGGCCTTTTGCATGCTTGCCAAAGATCATTTTGCACTCCAAGGACATTACTGAAAAATGTTGACTATGTATCTTAAGTCCCTACAGGTATTACTTGGAGGAACAGGCAGAGCAGGAAAGGAGTTTAACAGAATCAGTTAATGTCTTGGCTGTTACTCCTACAGAAATTTAAGGAATTTTTAGTGGGATGCATGCATCATCTTATCACCCTTTCATAACATTGCTAGACTGACCAAGGACTTGTTCCAGTAAATAGATTTTATGTTGCTTAACTTTCAGTTATATGGTGGGCAGTTTCAACTTAAATGAATTTTCAGGATGTCAAATATCATGTTAATAAATTACAGTTCTTCTGCCCACAGATCAGTACTTGTGAATCTTTTACAGCTGATTCAGTTTCTTGTTTTATTTAACTGAAGAAGCCTTTTCTATTGCTCCTAAGTTCCCCCACTCAAAAAAAAAATTAAAATAATAAAAAAAAAATTTCAGGATTTACCAGGTGTGTCACCAATGAACATAAAGGAAGTTCACAACTGGTTAACATTGTACAATGGAGAGAAACTGGTATTAAAATCTTCTGCCAGTAGTGGTTTGCATTAATGAAGGACCCTGATACCTGAGTTGATAAAGGACTGGTCCCAGGCAGATTTTGTAGTGGTGATATATGTACTCTTGGATGCCTTGCCATATATCACAGAGCTAAGCATTGTATTTCAAGAGCTAGACTTTGATGCTGCAATTGCACAGGTGTTGGTAAATCATTGTCTGTCTTCTCCAGGGAGACATACAGATGACAGGCCCCATGGGTTGAGGGAAAGCCTACTCTATGTTACACGTAGTGAATGCAAACTGCTTTGAAAACTGCTTGAGTGATGCAGGTACTTTTCATTCCCATGTTTTACAAAGAATGGTAAATCTATAACTGAAATATCATGAGGTGTTAAAATCTAGAATCATAGAGTCGTTAAGGTTGGAAAAGACCTCCAAGAACATCAAGTCCAATCTTTGAATGAACACCACCATGCCCACTAATCCAAATCTCAAAGTGCCACATCCACTCATTTTTTGAATGCTTCTAGGGATGGTGATTCCACTACTTCCCTAAGGAGCCTGTTCCAATGCTTAACCCCTTCTCCAGTGAATAATCTTTTCCCTATCCAACCCAAACCTCCCTTGGCACAGCTTGAGGCCATTTCCTCTTGTCCTGTTGGTTGTTGCCTGAGAGAAGAGACCAATCCCAACCTCGCTAAAACCTGCTTTCACGTAGTTGGAGAGGACAGTGAAGGCCCTCCTAAGCCTCCTTTTCTCCAGACTAAGGAACCCAAGCTCCCTCAGCCACTCCTTGGAAGGCTTATGCTCCAGACCCTTCATCAGCTCCATTGCCCTTCTCTGGACCTGCTCCAGCACCTCAATGTCTTTATTGTAGTGAGGGGCCCAAAACTGAACATAGGATTCGAGGTGTGGCCTCACCACTGCCAAGTCCAGGGGGACAATCACTGCCCTGACCCTGCTGGCCACTATTTCTCATTGAGGCCAGGATGCCATTGGCCTTCTTGGCCACCTGTTCACTGCTGGATCATGTTCAGCTGCTGTTGAACAGCACCCCAAGATCCTGTTCTGCTGAGCAGCTTTCCAGCCACTCTTCCCCCAGCCTGTAGTGCTGCATGGGGTTCTTGTGACCCAAGGGCAGGACATTGACTTTGTTGTACTTCATGCAATTGGCCTTAGCCCATGATCCAGCCTGTCCAGATCCCTCTGCAGAGCCTTGCTATGCTCCAGCAGATCAACACTCCCAGCCAACTTGTAGGCTGCAAATGACAAAAATATCAGCAATTAGAGCAGGCTGCCTATGTACCCTATAGAACAACGCTAAAAAGTCATTTGGAGCTTTCTGAGTCTGCAAAGGATACCCAGGTGACATGACACAGCTAGGCCTGGCTGTGGGAGAGAATCTGCTTGCAAATGAAGGCCATTGTGTTGCTCAGAGCCTAAAAATGGGATTCTCCATGCATGGAAAATACATAGTTAAAAAACCCTCCAACAATAAATTTCAAATACTGATAAAGAGTTGCTGTTGTGTATATTTTCACTGGAACAGTGCAATCCAGAGCACAGTGGTGAGAGATGAGGGTGGCAGGGTGCTACTCTCAGATGACCACAGCAGCTAACGTAGTGTAAGCCCTTGCCATGTACCCATATGAGACCAAGCCATGCCAATCTGTTTATGGCACTTCCTCATAGTGGACCTTTCATATTCCTCCCAGCTCTCCAAATTCTTTGAGCTTATGCTGTGCTTATCCCACGTTCTCTTGTCTCACTTGGCCTGTTCCTGTAGCAGCTGTCTCTGAGGAAAGCCTGAAACCAGACACACCTGGCCACATGCCTGCCTTTGATGAGTGACTTGCAGGTTACTTCTGGGAACCAAGATTTTCACTTCAAAAATTCTGAGGACATGACTTTTCATTGCTAGCCCTGAGACAGTGTGACCAAAATAGTGTCCTTGCTCCTGCAGCTCTTGTAGCAGGTGAGCTGTGTCTGGCTGAAACAGGTCCCCCTCTCCCGGCTGCTGCTGAGCGCACTAGGTAAGCGTTAAATGAGCTCTGTTAATTCACTGTGGCAGGCACCTCTCCCCAGCTAAGAGGAAAATAGGAGTGTGTTATAATAAGTTGTGCTAAGAAAGAAGTGCTCTGAATGGCCAAGAATGGGTAGAGATTTTGGACTTGATTGGGTTATTGCAAATCTGTGAAGAAAATGAGGCCCAGCAAGAGAGTAGTTCCAAATAATGTGAGTTTAGGAGAGGTAGTTGCTTCTTACTAAATGAGTTTCTGTAAAAAAATAATTGTCATCTGTTTTCTGCTGCTTTCCTACAGAGAGGGAAATGTGGCAGTGTTGTGGTACAAAGCAAAAAAATGTTTCCTGACCGAGTCGAAGGTTTGATTGCCAGCTTTGTGCAGCTGATTGGCTCAGACAAGCAAGAACATGCTTAGCATTGTGCTGGCAAAAACTAGGCAATTGATGATTTACAATCCAGACCCAGACTGTCAGCACAATTTACTTTGCTTGCAACTTCATCCCTAATATTTCCTTCCTGAGGACTTCTTGCCCCACCTTTTGGAGATGTGCACCCACTTGGCACAAACACATAAGGACATGGATGTGAGTGCTGGCCATGTGAATGGGTTATGTCTGGATTGTGTTCAGTGTGCTGTAGATACCCATGGTGTGGGAAGATTGGCTTTTAGCCAAAGATGGGGGAGATTTATATTGATGCCCATTGGTAGAGGCTGGTAATTTCACTGTCTGTTCCAGCAAAAAGACATGAAACAGTTAAGGCATCTTGTGTCTGGATGTGTATTATAAGTCTACACTTGTCTTTGGGTTTCAGCTCTCCTTTCAGCTGAGCTGCAGGCACATACTTAGTTATTTGTGGGGGAGAAGGGGAAATCAAAGGTGACAGGACAAGCTGGTAGCTAAAATGGTCCCTTCAGTGCTATTGGCTGTAAAAATTAGTGTGTCTCCACTATTGCACTGCTTGGGCACAAAATGTGCCTCCAAAGAAGACAAAAAAGTAGATTATGACCTCATTTGAGCCTACGCTGATGAACATTCATGTCTTACACATATGACAATTGAGTCCAATTTTTAGAGTTATCTCAAAAAATGCAAGGTCTTTGAGGTACTGTGGAGAGTGAATTGCTTTCTTGCCTCTGAAACTACTTAAGTCAAATGACAGGTGAGTTTCTCTGAGGGGGGCAAATTTAGACTCCTGTAGTTCCTGCTGTGACTAGGAGCCTGCAATCTCAATTATTTTATTCCTGTCTTGTTGATTGCAATGAGCTTGCTCTGTGTGGGCACAGGAAGACTTTATCTTCTGTGCTGGTTTAGGCTGGGATGGAGTTAATTTTCTTCCCAGTAGCTGGTTTGGATTTGTGCTGCACACAGTGTTGATAACAGGGATGGCTTCGTTACCGCTGAGCAGTGCTCACACAGAGTAAAGGCTTTTCTGCTCCTCACCCCACCTCACCAGTGAGGAGGGTGGGGGTGCACAAGTAAAGTGGGAGGGGACACAGCCAGGACAGCTGAGCCCAGCTGACCAAAGGGATATCCCACACCATATGACAACATGCTCAGCCTATAAAAGTGGGCCAAGAGGAAGAAAGACAGGGACTTTTGGAGTCATGGCATGTTGTCTTCCTGAGTAACTGTTATGTGTGATGGAGCCCTGCTTTGCTGGAGATGGCTGAACACCCGACTGTGGATGGGAAGCAGTGAATGAATTCCTTGTTTGGCTTTGCATGTGTGTGCAGCTCTTGCTTTACCTATTGAACTGTCTTTACTTCAACCCACCAGTTTTGTCACTTCGACTCTCCTGATTCTCTCGCCCATGCCACTGAGGTGGGTGTGTGTGAACAAGTGGCTGTGTGGGGAATGGTTCCTGGCGAGGTTTAAACCACACACCTCCATAGATGTAAATAAGGTCTGTTTTGGGGCTGCTGTCCCCCACACTAAGCTTCTGCTGGCCTGTAGGAACAGAGAATTACTGTATTACTATATTCTCTCACCTTGGACACATTCTGCCTGCCAACCTAGGTCAGGGGATTTGGGGATTTATCAAGCCAGGCTTACACTGATTGTGGAGACTTTTTACACAGAAAACATTTTTGTGGTTTCCTTTTCTACCCATCATTGTGGTCCCACCCAAGGTAAACTGCAGCTGTCAGCAGATCCAAAAGACGTAAGAGTAACACTTTCTATCAATTCCAAGTCTCAGGATAGAAAAGTTTAGAGAAGTCTGATACTTACCATGATATCTGAGAGACATGGATTAATTTACTGCCCTTGTTCTTAATTAGGACAAAAGTCTGTCTGTGAGATTTTGAACCTACTTGATGTTCCAAAGACTGCATGTCTCAAAGGCAGCATGTACAGTGAAAAGATTGCCCAAGGCACCCTTCTGATGCAGGGATTTCATGCACTGAAGATACACGGTGTAATTTTGCAATATTTACTGTACATGAGGTGAATAAGGCAACAGGAGTGTAATCATTTCTTTGCCTGCCATTTTCTCATGTCCATGTGTCAGCAGCATGTCTTTTAACCATTTTCACAAAAATGGTGCCATTATTTGCAGAACTTTATGAAATGTGTTTCTTAAGGATGGATGACTTGCTGTCATACACCATTCTGGCACCTGACTGTTTCATAACTAAAACCAAAAGTCTCCAGACATTTCTGCAAGAAAACAGTAATTTGAGGAAACCAGAGATCGCCTGGACTGACACATATTCTTGGGAAATCTCTGCTGATGGAGTTTTCCATGTATCGGGCACTTAAGCTTCCCATCACAGTGCTGTATTGGTCCCTTGCCCTGACTTTTACAAGCTTAAGGACTCAGAAGGTTCTTAGAAGAAGCAGTCTAGATTAGAAGGTAGAGCAGTCTAGCAATGATAACCAAGTAATTGTAAAAAATCTCAATGTATTTTATAAAAAATCCACATTAAATTCATACTTCCCGTCCTTGCCTTCAAGGCTGTAAACAACTCTGCCCACACAACTTTCTGCCCACAAATTCACATGCTGTTTTTGCCAATATTGTCTCTCAACTGCTCCTTTTGTGTCTCTCCCACACAGGACTTTGTGCTGGGATTCCTCTCCACCCCCAGGCTTCCAACATCTGTGATAAATATCTGTGTATATATTACACATTATTGTATTTTATATATTTATGTATTGTCATATGCATATATAAAATGTGATCTCCCTTTCAATTATTCCTTAAATTGACATCTTGCCCCAAAGGCGGAGGCTCCGCTACTCCCTTCACTTCCTTTGTAATATACGAATTTATCCCCAAATGATAATTTCATGTGTGTTTTGTAACTCTGGAGAAAGAATTGCATTAATTTTTTCTAAACTGTCATGGATGCTTAAAGTGACATGTATACGATAAGGCGTAATAACAGATGCAAGTTAGTTGCCCACAGTCCCTGAACTTGGAAGGACAACTAGCAGTAGCCTGCAGCTAAAAAACCAAACTGCTTAGGCTACCTGTCAGAGAAGGCCCTTAACAGATGTTAAGATGTTAATGTATGTAGCATTTTGGTCATATAGAGAATAGGATGGCAAATACTCCAGGAGGAATTTATAGAATAAGAAACTTGAGTGCAAGAATCTGTGGAGTGCTTTGCCAGTGACATGCTGGTGATGCCAATCCTGATGGGAAGTGCTGGCAGGGAGACTACCAAGGTGTTATCTGTATGATATTTCCCCACATACACATTTGTATGAAACTGAAAGGGCTGCTGCCGGCTCGTTAGGATTTTTTTCCCTATTGTATGGAAGCAAAGTGATCTGCAGTTTCCCACTGCAAGATCATTTGGTTGTACAATTCTACCTGAACGTATTCACTTGATGCTAAAAGTAATGCAGTAGAGATTACTACGAAAAAGTACCTCCTCTCACTAGTCTTTTCCCCTTCTAGTTTGGTAACACTTAAAATATAATTATCCTTACTGCTTGACCTCTACAGTAACTTGTCTTTATGACCCAAAAAAGCCACTGTTTTTTAATTTGTGTGAGCCTCTTAAAGGTAGTGAAGAAATGACGATAAAGTCAGAAGAGACTGAGAAACCAGTGAAAATAGCTGAAATGTTCTGATCTTGCCATATGAAGTTCACTGGAGGCTAGGATGAATAATGGCATTGAGAAATGCTAGAAACACATTGTTTTAGAGAGAATTTTGTGGGTTTGGCTTTTGCAGAACCATAATTGGTTGGGTTTTTTTGTGAAATGAAAACAATGTGAAAATTTGAAGCTGAGATCCTTTGCATCAGTGCCCTCAAATATTTTTGTAGACTTTAATCGGAATCTTAAATTTACAGTTTGGTTTTGGTCCCTTTAATTTACATTTTTTCCCCCTGCCATCATGCTTTGCTATGGTTTCATGAGGAGATGCGTGCATATGCAGTCATTTTCTTGATGTCAATTTTCAATGAAAAATAATTTTAGAGTTGCAAAGCTAAGCAGAATTTAAAAGTGTAAGATTAAATCAACAAATTATTTTTCCAGAATATGAGTCTCCCTTTTACTGTCCCTATCTACTCTCAAGATCTCTTTCCTTTAAATTATGTGTGAAGTATGCTCTGACTCTGTGGGGAAAAATGTGTATCCCTGTAGAGCTGCAGTGAGTCACTGTCAGGAAAAACACACAGGTCTCCTAAAAACATGACATCTATTTTTGTATAGGGTAGAGAAATCAAAAGCAACTGAAAATGTTGATGTGAGAAAGTACATCACGGAATGTGTGTCCTTCTCTTTGGGAAATTAGAGTAAATTTTGGTAAAGGTGCCATGATCCTCTGCAGTG
Organism: Corvus cornix cornix; assembly: GCF_000738735.6. Taxonomy (NCBI): domain Eukaryota; kingdom Metazoa; phylum Chordata; class Aves; order Passeriformes; family Corvidae; genus Corvus; species Corvus cornix. The sequence goes on from NC_046335.1 coordinate 40,240,858, forward strand.
TTTGCAGAGGATGTTATGCAGCAGTGCATGCTGTGTTCCTGGCACAGGCTAGTTTCTGGAGCAACGCAGGGTGCTGCAGCCTGGCCCAGTGCACACAGAGGTGTACATTGCAGTAGCTCTGTTATGTCAAAGGCAAAGGCTTGGTTATGTATCTGTTGGTTCTCTGCCTCCTGCAATCAAGTGAGATGTTTGGTGTTCCACTGTGGCTTAAGAAGAGTTTCACTTAAGAAGCTGTCAAGCGTACCAAGAGGCAATAAGACAGGGAATGTAAAAGATAGGTGTCTAACAGCAGTCAAGCTGCTAAACTGGCATGTTGGGAAGGTTGGTTCCCTTACAAGTGCCAAAAAGATTAATAGATAATCCTTCAAAGTACTAAACATTTTTATTAAATTATCTGAAAGGGCTTAAATTTCCTGCAGAGCCAGGCAAAAGAAAAAAGGAAACCCACAATCCACCTCATCAGAACCATGAGGGGTATCATTTTCTGCAAGGGTAGTCAGAAGAGATTGAAATTTGGCTTCTTCCTCGAGGTTTCCGCTGTCTCTTATTGTATAAATTTATCACCAACTGGCAGGTGGAAACAGTCTGGCAGAGCTGAATTTCAGTTCTCTCACCAAGAGTTTGTAAAGCTGATACCATAGGAGCTGATACTAATGTACTTCTTTCACTGTGGTGCTAAGCAGAAAGCAGTCTGCCAAAGGACGCAAGGCTTGTCAAACTGCTCTGAATATAACAAAGGAAAAATATACAGGCTCCCCTAAAAGCATTTCTTTTCTTTTTGTCTTTTCCTTGAGCCAATCAGCGGTTGCTGGGAAGGTTCCATATTTCAGTGACATTTTTGTAGCTAACCAAATATCTCTTCAGGGCCTACCTTTGGGGAAAGCATAAACAGTAGATCACAAAGTTATTTTGTAAGCCTCACAAAATAATTCTTTCTTGAGAGCATTTGAAATGTTAGACTGAGAGGTGGCAGATGGAGTGGGCCATTTCAGTTCCATGAAGTCTGTCTGTCCAAAGTCTGCAACAGCCAGGGGTGGTAACTTCCACCGTAAAACACCACTGCTGGTACTGAATCTGACCTTAAAGATGAATAGCCCTCATGATGATACAACTTTACCATGTGGTTACAGTCACTGATGCCCTGTGCATCTGTTTTCCAACAGTGCCATAGGGTTTTTTATATTTTATCAGCTTGCTGTGAAATGAAATTTATTCTTTGCATGAAAAACTTCAAGGGCCTCTTGGAACAACTGAAGAAATACCAGATAGTAGAAATACTTATGTGAATTACTCTATCACACCAGTGCACTGCCAGTTTGGTTGCTGGCTGTAGTCTATACCTAATGGTTTTTCAAGCATTTTAAAATGGGATAATTTGATGTATCCAATGTACATTGACTGGCTTCTTTAGATTTGCAGCTTAAAAGGCAAAGTTGCCTCCTTCCAGGACAAGACAATGGCAAAGACATGTGTTGCACTGGGGAACATTAAATAACACCTAGAAGACTGGGATGGAGCCTGATCATTTCCTTGAAGGATGACACAGAGGATCTTAACCTTCTCATTACCCTTTATTGCTTCAAGGTTGTTTATTGAATTTTCAGTGGAGTGTAGGTTGGTGTGAATATGTTGTCAAAGGAGTAATCGAGGACTGAAGAAAAATGAGGGGACTACCAAAACAGTCGTTAAGGAAAACTGTGAATAATTAGAAATCTTCTTGCCCATGAAATGCTGAAACATTTAATGCCCCTAAACTGGAAACCCCAGAGTTACAGCTAAACTGATGGAGTAATTAAGAGCACGTTGAGGGTGTTTACACACCAGAGGGGTAAGTATATATAGACGAAAAGACTAGAACCATTTCCAGAGTAGGAGAGACATACAGGAGACTCAATTAAGAAGAGTGATACTTGTGCTGGCTGTCTTTCCTTATGAGCCCTGCTGTGTTGTAAGGAGCCTTCGAAGGGAGGCATGGATCCTTATATCTAGGACTTAAAAAGCTTTAGTGGCCTGGAGGGATCAATTGGAAATGTACAATAGAGAACAATCTCACAGTAGCAGGAGGATGGAATGCATCAGCTAATGACTGTTTTCTCACTTTCTGAAATTGCAAACTGCCCACAAATTTTGGATGGGATTGTTAAATGATCCCTAACAGAATGGTTGCTTCTGTAGCTAGTCAGTTTGCTCACTTAATCATGATAAAGGCATACAAAAATTAAATTCTCCATTCCATGTCTGGTATTTCTCAGCTAGCACAAAGCAACATAGGTTTTTGCCTCGGAACTATCATTGCTGCAAGAACTGTAGGGACAGGGAGAGGTATAACACTTGGGGTGTTCATCCCCAAATATTCAAGTGGATTTTTGAAAAAGGAATATATCTAACCTACCTAATTTCTTCTTGTTTCCAAATCATAACATTTTTTTTCCTCCAGTTAGAAAGAAACACTTGAAATTCAACATAATGCTTAAACAACTAATTGACCTGACACTGTGGACTTCCCGTGTGCTTTGCCGAGCTATGCCTTTGAATAATTTACCAAAAGAATGGTAATAAACCATAAAATATTAAACATACTTTCTACAGAACATAAGTTGGAGGGTTGTATTTAAGTTGAGAGTCTGTTAATTTCTCAATCAGTGTAACTCTGCCAACATGACCAAATGTGGTTTTGTGAGTCCACCATCTTTCATCTCAAAGAGGGTTTTTGCTGATGTAGTACATTACAATATCTGAGCATTAATGTTACTGATGCTCCACTGGGATAGAGCCTGCTGTGTCTGAATATAAAGTGTTGAGTCTAATAGCATCAATATAATAATATAAACCCAGTCATATCTGATCAGACCAATATACAATATAGATCAATATCCTGTCTTCAACAGTGGTCACAAATAAGTGTTACCTAAAACTCCAGGCCAATGAGCTTGGAGGCAGTAGGTGACTGAATAAAATAAATGGCTTACAGTGATAAATTAAAAAAAAAAAAAATCTTTAAATCTTTCCTCTATTTAGAGAACTATGTTTGCTACAGTAGGTGAGCATCTTTTTGTGTTTTTCTGTTAGGGAAAACAGTGTTTTGTGATCACAAATGAATGGATCATTGAAAACCTGCACAAATGGGAGTTTATTGGAATGTTCCCCTTTAATTCTTGAATGCATGTATAACTCCCCATTTTTAGTGATAGTAGCCACTTTCTGTGGTTTGAAATAGAGGCTGGATGCTATGAGCATTTTTGGAGAGATCAATGGATACTGACTGTTAGAAAATGGTGTCTTGAAATCCCAGTCTTCAAAAGTAATAAAGACAGTTCTTTATGTATTTACATGTTGTGTGAATTCCCAAAAACAACTACTGAGAGAGGAATCATAGAATATCCTCAGCTGAAGGGACCCACAAGGATCATCAAGTCTAACACCTTGCCCTGCACAGGACAACCCCAAGAAGCACACCATGAGCCTGAGAGTGGTCCACCTCGCAGTGAAAAACTTTTTCCTGTTACGCAACCCAAACTTCCCCTGACTCAGATTCATGCTGTTTCCTTGAGTCTTGTCCTGGTCATGAGTTGAAGAGATTGGTGCTTGCCCCTCCTCTTCCCCTCACAGGGAAGTTGCAGATTGCGATGAGGTCTCCCCTCAGTCTCTTCTTCTCCAGACTGAAGAAACCAAGTGACCTCAGCTGCTCCTTATAAGGCTTCCCCTCCAGGCCCTTCACCATCCTTGTGGCCCTCCTTTGGATGCTCTCTAATAGCTTGTACGTGTTTAGTTAAAAGATAATGCTATCAAAAGAAGTCTGCCCCTTATCCCTTGGGAAATTTTTTGCTTTCTAAGGAAGATAACTGATCTTATGGATGGAAGGCACCATAACCTCAAAAATTACTGTTCTAAGAGGCTGAATCAACAGTCAGTAGTAGACCTCTCCAAACTGAATTATACCGGAGAAGGTTGAAAGTAATATTGCTTTTATTTATTTGGTTTGTAATTCCTGTCCTTTATGTATATTCAAGTTCACATTTGATTTCTTGGATAGTCAGATACGTTGCCTGTATTCTGTTCCCTGCCCATTCTTTCTCAGACCCCAGAGGAACAGAGTTGTGCTACTGACAGAACTTCTAACCAGTAAAAATTTTCTCTCTTTTCGTACATGTAACCTGAAAGCTCAGCTTCTTTACCAGAGTGTGCATGGGGACATCACGAAAGGCGGTGAGAATCTGAAGCCCAGTATTCTGTCCATGTCCCCCCACTCTAGGCTGTCTAATATTAACTGAAACCATCATGATCTCACAGCTTTCAGTTCCCCTGAAGAGATGGCTGGAAGTTAGATAAGACAGTAAAGAAACTATGGAGAAAAAGTGGTCAGATGGAAATGCTCCTCCCCAACAGCAGTCACTGCCATTGAAAGCAAGCCTTTAGGGTCCACTTCACCTGTACTGCACAATCAGTAACTGTGGAGGTGAAAAACGTTAATTATCATCTGTGGCTGGCAAGGAGATTGTGCTGGGTCCTATCAGTGTTAAGCTGGCCAGTGTGAGTGATGTAGGTCCAAGATACTGATTGGAATTATTGTCAATATTAATATATAGGAGTAATTCGTCATGGAATGAAATGGAGAGTCTGAAAAGGGCACAAATTTTTGACTATGCGAAAATTTGCAAGATGAGGAGACTGATTAACTGAACTGTATTTCCATTAAAATGGTGATAAAAAGTTACTGTGATGAAAGAACCAGGTTAGAGGGAAATTAGTGATGGGGCTTCTGAAGGATGTGTTCTGATACCAGTCCAATTTATGGTTTTTCTTACAATAATGACACAAAACCAAAATTATGCTGATGAAATGATGACTGGCCCAAAGTAGGGAGATATCATCAGATGACAAACTGGGACATGGTACAGAAAGAACCAAATGACCTTAAGAATCTGAGTCTGAGAAACAGGTTGGTTTTTAATATTTCAAAGTATTAAGATCATACATAGAATTAATAACCAGAAATTTTGGGACATACTCAGAGTTCCTGAGTTTAAAATTACAAAGGGGAAGAAAGATGCAGGATATCTGTGAGCTGTCAGTGCAATAAAATCATAAAAAAGTAAATTTAATCTTAGAACTTTTCTCAAGCAAGTGAAAGAAGAAATTAAGTTTTAACAGTAAGATACAAGGCATTGCTCATAGACATCTGAGTAAGCGTGTTCAGGAAATGAGAACTAAAGCAGTACAGATGATGATGGGAACAGAGAGTTTTTAACACAAAGTGAGTTAACTTAATTTGGCTGGTTTAGCCTTGTTAAACCAAGGGTAAGAGGGCAGAGGCTCTGGAAATTCACAGTGGAGTCTGGGGAAGGGAGGTAGGAGAGAAGAGGTCTTCCAGCTGAAGGGCAATGTTGGCTTTAGAGCAGAGCCAAGAAATACTGAACTTCTTTCTAATTTTCAGGCTTCTGACAGTCAGATCAGTGACATTCTGGAACAGCCTTTTAAATAAAATTGTGGGAAAAGAAACACAAGTAGTTTTACAATGGACCGTGATCAGTTTAGGAGAAGGCTATATTAAAGGTTTCTTGCAATAACAGCAATCATTAACAGCCTTTTTTTCCTCTCATTTGACATTAAAAGCTCAAATAAATGTTTCCAGCAGAAGCTGAACCAATAAAACCTGGTTTCCCTGAGGTTTTTGTCTTGGGGTAGGGCTCTCCTGTAGATCCTTTGATGTTTGAAGAGATGCTACTTGCTTCCCATATCCCAGCAGAGGCATTCCTGCATTTTCCTACCTGTCTGCCTACTTCCACAACATTAGTGAGGAATCTACCCCCTCTGATGAATTTGGTTCAAACTGGCTAACAGATTTTTGGAAGAGATGTGTAACAGTATGAAGGTATTGACTCATTTCTTTCAAAAAACAGACCAAAACCCCAAAGCTGTTGAGGGAATAGATTTCTTCTGTTAGAGGTGATTCAGCTAGAAGGCTTAAGCAACATCACACCCAATTTGCTTTCCAGTAGAATAAACACCTCACTGCTCTGACAGACTCTCTGGTAATGGGAAATTGTGTAAGCAGCCTATTGCTCCCCGCTGAAGTCCTTGTTCTGTCAACCTGGTTGCTCTTCAGATACACAGGAAGAACCAAACTATTCCATAGCAAAGCTGATTACTTTCTTGACAGAGGAGGAGTGGTACTGTTTGTTCTCTGGATCATATTTTATCTCCAGGCCTAAGAAAGACAAAATCCAGGAAATACAATGTAGAAGAAGAAGAAATGCATGAGTTACCATAATTGACTCGATTTATTACTTACGAGCAAAAGCTCATGAATGAAGCTGCCCAAAATCTGGTTGTATTTTCAGTCTGAATGAAAAATAACTCCTGTTAAAAAAATGGTTTTTGTATTTTTCTTCTCTTTGTCCCCTCTAATTTACACGGGACTGGTTGCAATTTACATTTAAGCAGCCCTAGCCTAAACCCCAGGTTGTTGTTTTTTATGCTGTTAAACGAAGCCTCTGTTATTTTTCAAATCTCCTGGACTATACACCAAGGGAAGCAGATGGATAAAACATTCCTTCTAAAAGTACTGACATCCAGCACAGACACTGAAATGTTGAATCCTGAAGACATTTATATTTGTGGTTTTTCAGTTTGGTGCCCAACCTGTCTTCCTGCCTCATTATTTATCCCTGTAGTGAGCACTTTCAACCATAAACTCATAAATGTACAACTGTCATGTGTGAGAGAGAGTATGGAAGGAAAGAGTGGTTAAAGGAAGTGTTTGAAGGGACCTAAATTTATTCTTTTGTTGGTGTAACTGTGGAATGTAGGAACTGTAGATGAATTTCAAATTATAGCAGAAAAAATGTAGGTGGAAAACCAAATGGGTTTGGTAGGAATGGTTGTGAATACAGGCTGCATGTTCCTGGCTTGCGAATTACCAAGCATCCTGAAGTCTTGTTCAGTCGGGTGTTTATGATCTGGGAATGCTACTGATCTCATTTGTCCTGAGCAGGGGATGACACCAGGCACACAGTGCACAGAAATTCTGTATGCATCACAGCCAGGGGAACTTTTGCTGCTGGTTGTGTGCAAAAGCAAAAGAAACATTTCTGCTCACACAGCAAAGGTGCTACATGGAAGGAGATAATATGTCTGTTTTAGACTGCAGTTTCTAAGCCTCTATCCAAAAGACCTCTTCCTGTTCCCAATATAATTGTGGTAAAAACTCCACTGACTTCATTGCTGTAGGAGCAAGGAATAATGCTTTCTGACAACAATAAGAATTATTAGTGAATTTGCACTCAAACCAATACAAGCAGATATTTATGTTTAATTCTGCATGTCCCATTTACACAAGTGTCCAAACAATTTTGAGATGGTAAGCAGCAACAACAAGCCTTGTAATTATTCTTTTCTGTCATTTATTTGGAATCTTGTTGGAGCACAGCAATCTAGTTGTGGAAGACCTGGGAGATACTGCAAAATAATTTCCAGGCACAACAGACTACACTGGTACCAGTTGGTGCCAGAGTCTGATGTTGCCTGAATGCCCCTCACCAAGGCATCCTCAAGCCCAGTACCTTTAGTAACAGCTTCAGATCTTGAATCAGCTTTGTATCCACATTCTGTAGTTGCATATCAGCTCCCTAAGAAATGTGTTATAATCAAAGGCTCTTCTCAAAAAAAATAAAAAAAATGGTCATTTTTCTTTCAAAGATAATTGCCTACATGTGGGAAGTGAAATGTCACATTACCATACAAAAACCCTTTAAGAAAACACTGATCCCTGTTGAAAGCACATTCTGTTAAGGAATTCAACTGTCTTCTGTGTTTAATAACATTTAAACCTAGTTCCATGAATCTGAAAACGTTTTAGCAGTGCCCAACTTACAAGCCCTATCTTGGGATGGAAACAGAACCCCCTTGGTCAAAGTGCTGTGACAGTGCCGGGTAGATAGATTTGGGGTACTGCCTGCAAATTCTGTGGTTTTATTGGAAAGACATCCCTTCCTACTGATTTCTCAGCATTCCTCTGTCTTTCTCAAAGGACTCTTCATGGAAATAAGCTAATCTTTTCAAATTCATTCATTCCTGCCACTGGGCGCTACCCGCTGCCAGAACCTTCCTGGTCACATAATTATCCCTGCAACTGCCAGCAGTGTGCCACAGAGGATTATGCAGCAGGAGCAGATGAACTACTAAATAAGTCTTGTTTTCTTACAGATAGTATCAAAAAGGAAGGACAAAGAGTAAAACAGGGGAATACCACCAAAAGAGACATAGCTGTTCTTCAGCTCAGATATCTTTTGCTGGTTTTGGGTTGATGGTGCAATGCTGTATATGCAGCTCAGAATTGGAATTAGCTCCCCAGAGCTGTAAATGAACATTAATTAGAGATCCTTTGCAATAAAATGGGATCTCCTCATCCATTTTAAAACTGGATGAGTCAAAGAAAATAATCCTTTATTTGGCAGACATATACGCAGGATGTTAATTAACAGGGCTTGTAATTTTTATGATTCTTTGACATTGTCCTTCAAACCCCTGCAGGTTTAATGGGCCTGTAGTCTTATTGCTTGGGAGTCTTATGGAACACTTTTACTATGTATGCTGTAGTCAGGAGGGAATATCCAGATGTGAATACTTCATCAGCAAGTTGTGAATACTGCACTTTTGCTTTTGATTCTGCCTCTGAGTTTTCAATCTGAGGTCAATATTTTTCAAGCCAGAAACCAATGCTGAGCACCTTACATTCAAATTTTGAGAATTCTGCTGCATGGAACTGTGGCTATTTTTATGTAGAAGCCTTTCAAATAGATTTAATGTCTGACACTAGGTACCTAGGTGTTGGCACAAGAAATTTTTTCCCCACAGTCCACTCAGATTAATGATGACATCACTTGAGTATTTGCCATTGTACATATTTAGGGTTGGAGAAATAACGTACTACCCTGGCTTGGAGAACTGAAGGGCATTAGGAGCTCCCGGGCATTAAGGGTTTCTCCTCTTGATGATGACTCTCCTTGAACAAATAAACTCTCCAAGAATAATAGTACCCCATGTTTTATGTGAGATCCTCTTTAATAAGTTTGTTAGGGTATGTACATACCCCTCAACAGACTGTGATGTAGAGATTCCCAGTTGATAACAATACTTGTACTAACCCTGGAACCGGAAGAGGTACAGCTTTGTTCTCCACTTAATAAAATGTCCTAAGATAAAAAACCCCACAACACACGAGGCTCCATGGTTCCAGACAGACCTCTCTGGAAAGAAAAGAATTTTTTAGTCATACTTCTGCCAGAACTCGACCTTGTGGGGCAAGTGGTGTGGATTGACCCAGGAGGAGCTGTGGAAGGAAGATGGAAATTTGTCAAATCACGTGTGCATCTGTGCGTGAGAGGGGGAGGAGGTGAAGTCTCTTTGTCTGTTGGGTGTACCTAGTTTGAGGGCACTAGTGGCATGTTCAGAGATGCATCCTAGCTAGATTTGAACTGCCTCATTTTGCCATTGGTTCAGTGCAGCACAGAGCCCAGCATAAGCTCATTTTCTCCAGCTCCTTAGCTGGATTTTGCTCCCATTCCGACCTCCACTCTGTGAGATCAATATTGCACACTGTGCCCAGTGGAGCTAATTTTAAACATGGACGTATCTCTGTGCTATACAATAGTCAGTGGGATGGCTGTATACTCAGCATGGCAAGAATACCTTCCTGTTGTCACTCGTCATGCTCAAATTTCTCCACAAGAACAGAATCTTCCACAAACAGGAGGCAACCAGAGCTCTGTTGTGGTTCATTAGGAACAACGAGCCTAGCTGTGCCCACATCCCATCTGATGTGTTGCTCTTGGATTCCTGTTGTTTCCTGTTTTATTTCCCCCCCCACTGCTTCCTGCCTCTTTGCTGTACCTGATGTGGTGTACAGCTGAAGCCTCTGGGGCACAGGGTCAGTGCTGTGAGGTGTCCAGCACAGTTTGGGGCATGATCAGACACTGTGCTTGAGCTAAGCCCTTCTTATGGTAAGAAGCTCTGCTGAGCCCCGTTTGTTTGTTGCCAGGAGTGTGAAGGTTGATCTAGGTAAGAAGTCTTTCCACTGGGAAATCCTGTATTTCAAAAGTGAATTACACCTGAAAATGAAGGGCCAGATTATCAGTCCCCAACATGATTCCTTTGAATGGGAGGGGTGCCATGGATATGCCCTCCGCACCAGCCTCACAACCAGTTCCTGTGCTGTCATTGCTCGAATAAACACAATGGACTTATTTTCTGATTGCTGCCTTTGGCTTGAGGGATATATTGAAGATAGCAGTGGGGGGAGATAGGACCCAATGCAGTCCATCTGTCCCAGGTTAGAAGAATGGTTTGAAAGGAATCTGTGGACAGAATGCCCTGAAGCTTTTTGAAAAGAAGCTGACCTCTGCTCACTCCGGAGTTAAAAGCTAGAAAGGGTCTTATCTACCTTTGATTCCCCTGCCAGAGTTAAAGCTCATGCACCAGACAGATTCTCTAATTTCAGAACCAGGTCCTATTTTGTGCAGAGCAGCACCTGCAGAGTCAATATTTTGACCGAAATGGCAAAGGCTCTTATTGCCTGTACTTGGCTATAAATGTATCCTCAGCTAGAGTTGTGTTATTTCCTAATGACATTTTCCTACTATGGGATTTAAGGGACCCAGTGGGTTGATGCAATTGTTTAAAAATTATTCTGATGGGGATAGCTTGTTGTTCTTTAAATATACTTTAAAACATCAGGTTGAATGAAAACTGTCTTCTGCTACCAATGGAACAAACCCACAGTCCTCTTTTTCAGACCTCTTTCTCCCTAAGAGAAGTCAGTGTATTCTTTGGTGTGCAGCATTTCTGCAGTGAGGTTGCAACTAGGTTCCTAGTTGTTTTCCTTTCTTTGAATCTGGACTGAGAGCTGAGATAAAGTATCTGACTAAGTTATGCTGAAAGAGAGGGGAAAATCCCTCATAGTTGGTGGTAAAAGATGAAGGAGATCAACTAAGTCTTTTTCCATAAAGGACTGGATTTGTTTTCAAAATGTGCTAGTGTCTCCTACAAACCAGATTCAGCAATGAGTGGGAATAGCATCCTGAAGATAACAGTTCTTTCAGAAACAGCATATCTGTTACAGCGTTATCAGGAAGCTGCAAAAAGCTTGGGATTTTGTTACAGTAAACGTTGGAGCTGGTTTTGCCAACAGCCTAAATAATGGAAATCTTTGTCTCACTTTATAGGTGAAGATCGTTCAGATGTATCTGAAGATGAATGCAGGTATCATCTCTCTTTGCATGATAGTACCAGCCATTTAAAGACTCAAAAAGATGATGGTGTGGGAAGCTATTATCTAAGAACTTCCTTCTCCTCTACCTTTTTCCAGACTTGTGGACAGCAGGCGCACTAATATTTTACATTGCAAGAATCAGTGCTTTTAAAAAATAAAGCAGATGGCAACATTGACTGTGTTTGTGGAGGGCAGCTTGCAAAGACTACAGTTCCCAGTATGTGATATCACATACATGTTCAAGTGGAGGATCTTTGGAATATAGTGGAGGAGGAGCAGCCACATGTACCAGGCGTTAAGCACAGAAGCATTTTTTCCATAATCCCAGTGGAAGCTTACAAGTTGGTTTCCAAACTGAGAAGTGAGATCTAAATATTCTGTGTGAAAATAGCTTGATGCATTGGTAAAGCAGAATTCCCTTTCTCTCCTGTCCCATCCTGTCCTGTGCTGTCCTATTCCCCAGCAGCTGTGACACCTTAGCAGTACAGGCCCATCTCTAAATAGGGTAGGAATAAAAAAAAATTTTACTAGAAATAAAAAAATAAATCCTGGACTCAAATAGGAAATCTAAAGGAAACGCCTGATGGAGAAAGAGATTTCAGCTGAACAGATTTGCTAAGAGTTTCTTTTTGCAGACAGCTTTCATTGAGGGGGGGGGGAAAATCAAACAGTTGAACATTTTTTCAAGCAATAAAATGGATTTAGAGAGCTATTTTCAGTCCCTGGATTTGTCTGTCAAACTTGATGGTACCTGCACTACGGAAAAGAGCAAGGAGGGCAGTCACTGTGCCTCACAGAAGCTGTAAGCTGAAGGAGAGCTCAGCCTCCAGGGGAGAGTGTGGGCATGAAGCATATGCCAGTCTAAGGAGTTGTGGTTCGACACTGTGCTGAGACAGAGCAAAATACTCTGCTTCAGCTTCATGTATTGGAACCTAAGATTTCTCTCTGGGAGCATTGAAACTATTAATATTTTCATTTTTAAGAGGAAAAAAAAAGCAGAAATATCATTAGTTTGACAATTCTGAAAGTCCCAGTTACCCAAGAAAAAATCCCAAACATCAGTATGTTTGTAGGAAATGACCCAAAGAGAAAAGAATGCTTTGTCCAGCTTTTATTCCAGTAGGAAACTGTTATGTTACCTTGTGGGCAAGAGATGAACTGAAGGTCTTTCAACTTCAGAAAGTGTTTCTACAACTTGGACAAAAACACCTTGGGAAAATATCTAGAACTAATAGGCAGATCTTAGAAAAAAATCTGGCAACTTTGCACCCCCTCTCCCACCCCAGAAAGGGAAAAAGGTAAAGATGTACAAGAAAAAAGAGGGTTTGTAATTAGGTTTTGCCTGCATGGGATGCAATCTTGTAGATGCTGATGGAGCACCAGCATAGTAACCAAAACCCAGTGGGGCTGTTTTTCTGAGAACAAAGCTGCATTCAGAGGGCTATTGTTTCCGTTAGAGAATACTGTGCTCTGGCAATGAAATCTTCGTGTGTTTTATGCATTCTGCTGTTTGTCAGTGAAAGTGCTTTATCACATGTTTGTCACCCGGCAGGATTCAGGCCCAGATCTCCTCTAAGTGACTAATGCTATCACCTTTCAGCCTGCGACTGACAAACTCACAATCCCCTATTACTGTCAGCATTGTGGGCATGCTGACGTATTAAAAGCTCTTTCTTGTTCCATCAAAGGAAGAATTAACCTTTTGATCTATTTTGCAGCATTCTGAACCCTGGGTTGTTTGTTTCATGTTAATGAAATTCAATCTTTGTGCAACAGCAGAGGCTTCTTAAGTCTTACAATTCTTCAACAGAGGCTGGGAATGGAAACCTGATCTCACAAGTACGGTCTGAAGCCTTGCTGTCAAGGTCATTCAGCCTTTTCTGAACAGAAAGGAACTGCAGAAAAAAAGAATTTAAAATGTTTTCTGCTTTATTTTTGACCATTTATTGCACAAAAGATATTTTTCGCCTTCATCTTTAATATTAGGTCTAATAACAGTCCTATAAACAGCCTCCTGTCAAACAATTGTCTCGAAGCAGTGCTGTGAAAATGTCTTCTATTCTTAACTCTGCATCGGAGAGTATCTGGGAGGTCAGTGCCGAATTAATTATATTAGAGATTATTCTGGCTATTTCTAAGACTTCAGTTCATCTCTGTATATCAAGAACATGTGTAGAACAGCACTACTGGTAGCTTTTTTGAAGGATACTGATAGACGGTCTTTAGCCCAAGAGTTGAGGATGACACAGTGGAAGAACGATAATGACACTAGATTCTGTCACTGATCATTAGAATAGTAGAGCTGGGCAAGACAGATGCTGGCACTGTCCAGCTGGTAGGGCAGATTTGTTCTTCAAAGCCTAGTTTGCAGTGTTATGCCACATAATACAACATACTGTAAAAGAGGCTGGCTCGCTGTTTGCAGCAATTTTCCACAGCCGTTTTTCTTGTTTGGATCCCTTGCATGGGAGACATGCAATTTCCATGACTCTGGAGCATGTTTTTCATTGCTTGAAGTAAATCAGTTCTGTGCTCAGGTGGGGAATGCGCTACAACTGCAGAACAGTGATGTCACAAACCTTTTAAATTCCTTTCTTGTTTTTGAGAGGCTGTATGGCAGGCAACTTGCAGTTCATGCACTCGTAACTCCTCGTGGTCGTAATAGAATTACTGAAATGAATCTTTCACAAGATATGGTTCAGATAATACCACAAGAATTTCTCAGCAGCATTTTTTGAACTTCCTTTGACTGCCAGACCAATGCAGACAGGTGGCTTAGCATGCGTGTGAGAAGGGCAGAGTTTTTTCGGATGACTGTGGATATCACCTGGTTCTATACAGGCTGCGAGATCACCTTGCATCCTGATATATCAGCACTTGCAGTACAGGCTCTAAGCACAAATTCAGAGGCACAGCCAACAACAAAACCCTTGGAATAGCTGCAAGAAAAAAATAGGATTGTTTTTGTGTCTACATGAACAAGCAGCAAGATTCCTTGTCTGCCTTGCAATTTAAAATGTAATAAATTGTATGAAGCTGAGTATGACTGTCATACTACCCCTTGTGTACAGACGGAAATTGAGGCCACAAAGAAGGAAAAAGCCTGGCTTGAGATGATACAGCAGTTCTTCAGCAGAGGCTGGGAATGGAAACTTGATCTCACAAATATAGTTTGGAGTCTTAATGTCACGGTTATTTAGCCTTGTCTGAACAGAACGTAACTGCAAAAGAGACAACATAAACTATATCCCATTTAATTTTGAATTGTTTAGAGGACAGAAGTGCATTTTTTTTTTTGCCTTACCATTAATACTGCTTCTTAATCCTTGCTTTGAAACAAAAAATACTTCAAGACACAGAAACTGTCTGAAATTGGTAAATGTTTAGTTATCTAATCCCACACTGTATCACTATTCTTTTTTCTTCTTGGTTTCTTTAGGTGTGAAAACAGACATCTAAAAGCTGACATTGATGCTTAATTTGTAGACTGTAAAACCAGGAGATATTTGGAAAGGTACATCAGTATTGATTGGAATTGTGTCATTCCCAGTGCAGTTTGTTCTTGTGTAGAAAACTAAACTCTAAATTCCTAGTTTTGCTGATGACAAGATTTTGCAGCAATCCTGGTAGCAAGTACCAGAGCTGCAGTGCAAGGGTGCCTCCCTCACCTGTTTTAATTCCTCTTCATGCCTCTGCAAAGCAAATTTACAGGTAGAAGGTCTGGATGTGGTACAAACAGCTTCTGCTCATGTCTGGTCTTATTCCAATGACAGAAACTGGAGTCCTTTTTTTTCCTGAAATGTGTCAGGCTTTCTGACCAGGCTGTGTTTACTTCCGTATTTTCATCTATCATCTCCATTTCTTAAATAATTAAGAACTTTCACTGACTTGGTCTGTACTTTAATGCTTTGAATGCATATATGCAGCTGCAATTTTCACCTTCAAGCATCAGGATAAATAAGGATGTTGTGCTTCTGAACCATTCCACCCATATGGTAACAGTCCTAAAGTAATCTGGGTAGCCAAGATGATGAAGGAAAGAAGTTGGTTTTGATCTGTCCCACTAAACTCATTTTCCTTTGCATGTCTTTGCAGATAAACTACTTGTCCTCTGTAAATTAAAGCACTTGAGTCCAAAAAGAAACAGAAAAACAAAGAAAGTAGTATTTTTGTAAAAAAATTTAAAACAATGTCTTCAAAATTAAGAATATTTATTTTTATCCATTTGAAATAAAAACATTTCCATTGCAGTTACTGTGGTAGCCATTAAGACAGCTTTCTACATGACTAAGAATACATAACTACATATTGAGTGTAGCTGTCCTCTGTTTTCAAGTTTTATGAATAGTTAACCTTTTCCAGTAGGTTTTACTGTGGAGCTGAATATTTGCTAGTATGGAGGAGGTGAAAATGCTTTGGAAGGAAGGCAGTATAGGAGATCAGAGAAGGAGAGCTACCCAATTCAATTATTTTTTCCTTGGGATGTTCTTTGCTTCTTTTCTTTTTAAAAGATTGTACCCTCTGTATCAAATCTTCTCCATAAGCTCAGTCCTTCTGCTGTGTCATCTTTCTTTTGTCCATTTTGGAGAATTTGCTTGGCACTACTCTCACAGAATATGTCAAGTCTTCCATTATTAGATGCTGCACTAACAATTTTTTTCCCAGCGATATATAATGGGAGCTGTTCCTTGGGTCCATGGTTTTTAGATTGCTTTTTTTTTTCCTACAAAGAGCAGCAGCAAGTGTAGCTCCCTCATGCCCATCTTAAATCTTCGGAATGGACTGACTCCCAATACACATGTCTATAAGTTCTGTTCAAGTTCTGTCTCTAACAATTTTTTATTGCTTTCAAGATGGATTTTCAAAATATTTTTACCATCTAGTATTCCTATATTGTATGTATGAAGGAAAACCTTATGTTTTGCATTTCATATAGACATCTGGGGCAATATTATGTATTTTGTGAGATAACAATAGGGAAATACATATTCTGTAAACTAGATAGTACTGAATCCTGCCTGACAGTTAGTTTTGGAGCAAGTATTTGTCATGCGCATGATCTCAGTCTTCTGCTGTTATTTCATATTTACAGTCTAGACTAAATAACTTAATAGTTTTTATGCAGTTTCTCTTTTAAAACCAGCTATGAATCATATATTCTAGACATAATCTTGATCATGGAAACTTCAGCCTTTGCATTAGACTTTCTAATGAAGCTAGCCTAGTTTATCTCTTGTCTGAAAATATTCTAAATAACATAAGCAAGCAGTATACATTTATATTGAATGACCCCCTTTTTCCTTCTCCAGCTGACCCTCTTCCTCTTGGTAAGAAATCATCTGTTTGCTACAGTTTCTTTCAATGAAGATACAAAAGAATTTTTATTTTCCTTCTGATTAAGATACATTTCTGAGTTCTGATTTTTTTCTTTTTTTTTTCTTTTTTTTTTTTTTACTCAGTAGCTTGTCTCTTATGTGACCAATTAGTAAATATAGTTTTAATTACCAGGTGATATTTCATGAGTACCAGAGTTTTGGGGGAAAAATCTTTTAATTGCTATAATGAGAGTTATTTTGCCATTTTATGATCCAGTAATAATTGCCTTCTAATGCCCTATCCTCCAAAGGTTCCCATACCCATGGCCCTAACATGTTTGAAATATGCTGCCACTGGGTTTTCCATCCTATCCTCTCTCCTTTCACATGTTCTCAGTTACTGTGTTTTAATCTTGGGCATTGGAATCTCTTCTGAAATATTCCCTTTTGCTTTTGGCTTTGTTTGCTTGTTTTGGTGAGAGAAGGGCAAGAAGTTTCTGACTTTTACCCGATAATTGCACCTGCTTGAGCTACCACACAGGGCTCTAATTAATGTCTTAATTTATACACAATGATTTTTGTTTAGTTTTTCAACTTTTTTCCCTTCCAGGATAAGGCAGATGATTTTTGTAGATAATTTTGATCAATTTGAAAACGACTCAGAAAATAATTTCTCCAAAATAGGGCACACTTAGCATTGATAACTAAAATGTTAAAGTTTTCTTCTTTATATTCTGGGTGTGCTATTCCATATGGAGAAATCCTCTTTTATAGTATTGTATTTATACATACCAAAGAGCTCCTTCTTTTATAAAGCTTTTGGGTGCTGCTTCACCCCTGTAAGTATCTCTATGCACAATATGCATTTTAAAGTCTTTCGTTTACATTCAAGGAGGTCTATAAGACTCTGGATTAAAAAACAAATCCATATTTGGTTTGAGTTATAAAATTGCATCTTTGTGACAAGTTGATGATCAGCAAGCCTTCTGTCATCAGAGTGAAGTGTTCTTATAATCAGGGAGCTGACTGTTTCTCAAACATTATACAGCATTTACGAGCAGATCCATTTGTTCAAGTCTCCTTCATTTTTAAGAACTTCATTGTCTTGCTGAGTTCACCAGGCTCTTTCATTGTATTCGAATCAGACATTTTGGAATCTGTTTCATAGTAGCTCTTGCAGCAAAACAAATTGTCTTGATTTGCTAGTTCACTAGAGCTTATTATCTAAAATGCTCTGAAGTTGTAAACAGCCTTGCTTTTTTAATATACCATTTTTGTCTTTAAAGTGTATTGTGGCTGGCTGGACACATTCATTTGAAATCACTCAAACTCCTAACCTCTGTGACTTTCCTGCTTACAGAGTCTGTCTTTGCCAAATAGATGAGCTGTCTGGGATTTTCGTGGTATCACTATTTTAGATGCTATTTGCATGTTTTTACTCTCTTGGAGAAAGCCTGCATCATTCTGTAGTCATCTTGCATTTTTAGGGAACTCATAGTGAGGTACTGGGAGGTTCTTAGAGAGCACCTCACCCCCAGCTAGAGAAACAAAATGGGACAAGACCAACTAAAGCCATGAAAAATGCTAGTATATGTGAGGTTTAATTGAAGCCTACTCTTTATCTGAGAAAATATTGAGCTTTATTGCATGCAGACAAATAATTTTTGAGAATCTTTGTATATAATACAGTGGTGAAGCTTTATTTAAGTAGGATTTGTGAACACTGACAGGTAAGAAAGGTGTTTATGAACAGGAAGCATTGAGTTCATTGGTATCTAGTATTTTGGAGCAAATACCTGATAATTCACAATTGACAAAGACCATCAAAACCATCCAGAAAGCTGAAATTAAAATATTTAGCATTAATCAATAATCACTGTAGTGACAATTAAGATTCTGTCTTCAAGTGACAGTTAAATGGACATGTGGCAAAAGCTATCCATGATTTTCTTTGTATTATTTTCTCTATGCCTCTGTTGGATAGCTCATACGAATGAAGAATTTGCTTTTCTTAACTAAATATGATTTCAAATGAAAAGTGCAAGCTGCTTTGTTATGCAGCTGTGGGCTTGTCAGTCAGTTACTGTCAGATTTCTTTGGGAAGTTCAAACATGAAGCACATTAAGCTTGGAGTAAAGACCAAATTGGGGTAATCATTTTGGGTAAATCAGAAGAGGTCATTTGACTTCAGCTAAAAATCTTGCTGTCTAGGTCTGATTCTCAGCAAAACCCTTGTATTTACATACGTAAAAACTGGGAGTTGCAGAAACCTAACTTGTGATAGCAGCATTTTTTCCCTGTTAAATGCAAAGCAGCGGAGAATTAGGTCCCAGCTTCCAGTCAAATTTGGAAAAAGAGAACAGCAGTGGGAGATAGCTTTTAAATATATTACAAAGTAAAAAAACTATAATACACTCTTCATTTATTTTTCATCACCTTCCTTGTATGTGTGAATAGTCACACCAAGGCACAACTATATTTAATCCTTAAATCAGCTCCTGTCAACATAAGCTGTAGATGAAGGCCAAGTCAGTAAAACCTCACCCAGGAGCGGAAGCGATTGTAGCATGAATTGCATCAACTCCCTGCCCCTCAGGGCACAAAAACAAGAGCAGTGCTCCAGTGCCAGGGCTAGAGACACCAAAGAGCGCATTCTTCAGCAGACTTTTTGTTCCTCAGACAGCGTTGTCTCCCAGCAGGAAGTCAGGTAGCAAAGGCAGCTCTCACTCTTGCGAGGGCAAATCCCCGTGGATGACCAACGCACTGTTGACAGCAGGAAGCACGACTCATACTTTGGCTTTGGTAAACTGGAATACCAACAGGGTGACTCTGGAGTTGTATTACTGTAGTTCCTACCACAGCAAAGACTCCAAGGGTCAGGAACCATCAGTAACGTTTTCATCTTTTTACACTGGTAAATGCAATAGAGATGTTATGAACTGAAAGTCAGTAATTCTTGACCCAAATAGGTAAACGGCAAATTATGTAGGTATGGAAACAGTGTGATAGATCCTCAATCCAATGTGCAATTATCAGATATATAAAAAATCATCGACTGTCTTAAGTTTGTGCCTTTGTTTTTCATGTTCTCCTACATGAAATAGCATGAAAATACGATTACCTGGTGAATGAGAAATTAACTGAAAGAAAATTTCATAGAACTGAGTGAGATGTTTGAATTGCTGATCTAATTCTGCTGCATTTACACAGAGCCTCTCACATCCTGACTGATGGCATTAAGTGACATCATAGTGGAACATGACACAATGTTACTTTAAATGTCATTGAGTCCAAAACTAGAGGTACACTAGCTGAGAATAAAACCTCAGGGCATCTCTCATTTTCTTCCTGCAGACTTCTTGCAGGAAAGATCCTTTCAGCTCTTTTTGTGATTCTCTTCCCAGTTTCCTTTTCTCATAGTGGGGATAATACCCACCATGAGTTGATGAAAATGCTACTTATTGTATTAGCATGCTCCTGAGGACACAGGTTGGTGAATGCTATTGTGCTAGTATTACTTTGCATCATCTTCCTCTTTTATCTTTCAGATCGGTGAGTTTATCACTTGCATGACTCTCCCAAAATGGTTAAGTGTCTGAGTGCCTCTGTGCCCTTGTGAAATTCTGCCGTTGTTTCTCTAAAGGTCATTACATTAAATAGAAGCTGCAGTGATCTTTATGAAGGTGGGAAAACCTGCCCAAAAATGATAAAAGAGTAGCCACACACAAAGCCTTTGGTAACTCTGTAATCGAGTGAATGAGTTCCTTGACCTCTTGGGATTACTTCAGTGTATTTTTGCCTTAGACTGAGGTTTGGTTTAAACCATAAACTAGTTTTGTCAGCATAGTTACTCAAAATGCAGAAAAAAAGACAGAGACTTAATCCAGTCAAAGAAACAGGGCTACTGAAAACCTTCACCGAGATATACTTCTCTGTATGGGAAGGATGTCAGTTTTCTTCAGCTGCTGCTAAGGATGATGAGACTGTAGTTGCCTTCCCTGAAAATAGTCCAAGGCTTAAAACCACTGGGCTCCCCTACTCCTTGTTCATATGGATGTGCAGATGGGCCAGTAGCCCACAGAACTGAGTGTCTCTGGTCTTCCTTGTGAGACTGGTGTGAAACTCCAGACTCTGACTTATGGCTGCAGGCTTTTCAGGCTATGACAAGCAATGGCACGGGTTTCTGCTTCCACGCCTATGAATCTGGGACCACTGAAGCCACATGAAGGCCTCCAGGAGCACGGACATTGATTTCTGTACAGCCTAAAATGTTTATAAGCAACTATTTGTGGATCAATAAATGACAATGTTTCGATTCGCATGTTGCTTTGTAATGAGAATGCTGCCCTGCTGAAGAGAAAATCAGCCAGACTGCCCATGTGAGGAGTCTGAGCTGTCTCAAGCTGGAGACAGCCCCTCAGATCTCATATATACCTGGAGCTTGTTTGCTTTCCTGACATCCCACACTGACCAGGTGGTAAGGACCAGGAAGATTAGATACAAGGAGGCAAGAGTAGGTCTCCTGATTTCCATCTTGTCTGCCATGTGCCCTGATATTCAGACTTCTTAGAGAAGCTATGAAGACAGCCTCTCTAGTCCAGCTGCAAGGGATACCAAATCCAGAACTCTCTTCCAAAGAGAACACTAATATTTTAGATGTCTGTAATTTCAGGATAATGTTTACCACCTCAGAAGGACAATTACTTCGTGCCTCAGTTTACCTCCAGTACAAGTCATCCACCCTCTTGGATGGGTGCTAATGGATACTTGAAATGGTACAGAGCAGAGCTTCTCTAGAAGCAAGGGCTGGGAGCTTCACCATCTTCAGAGTAGTGTCTGTAGGTAGTAAAGGCTCCCCAGCACCTGGATTTGAACTTGGCGTGAGACAAGGGCTGCTACTGATCATTGGCCTTTAGGAGGCAAAAATGCTGTTGAGCTTCTAGTGACATGCCTAACCTCTCAGTATGAACAGCTGATTTCACTGCAACTATAAAGCTGAATGAGGATTTCTCCACTTCCATGCAGAATGGGATACTTCACATAAGGATCTGTAAAGTAAAATTCCAGGACAGCACTGGCCAGAAAGCGTAATTAAAACAGCTTGGCAGGAAAATGTCTCAAAAGAACACTTTTTGTGGACTTCCAAATTTCAGTAAATATTCCCCAGGAAAATGTAATAAAATGAAAACTAGTGTTGCACAAATTCATTTCAGAATTTCGATATTTCCACTTAGCATAGGATGTTTTTACTTTAATGTATTTGTTCCCTAAATTTTAGCTACTATTTTTTCCCTAAATTTTAAGTACTACTACTACTACTACTGCCATATTCCATGACAAAAGAGCTGTGTTTATTTCAAAAATAATGAATTGAGTTTGCTACTTTGTAATGGTTGAGATATTTTATCTGTTTTCTAGATCAGAGTATCATAATGAAACTAGTAATATAAATAGACAGCACTTTGATCTAGAAAAAGTACTTGTTTCAACGAGTAACAACTTATTGTTCCCACATATTTTTAAAATGAAGGAGTATCTGTGTTTCTTCATGAAACTTCTCCTGACTCCCTTTAGAATTAAACTGTAAAATAAATATATATTTTCTAGCACAGCATAATGCCAACAAGACAAAGATTAGGGAGAATTTTACACTGGTACAAATGCATTTGTAGCTCCTTTCAGCACTCCTGCAGGAAGCAGACAGAGATGGAACTCGGTCTTTTCCTGGTCGGATGCATGTGACCAAAGCCCAGGAATCTTGCGCCTTGACATCCTGCCTGCTGTTCTGGCAGAAGCAATGTGCTGCACCTCTGATGGAACTGTACCACCCAGCTTCCCTGGGCCCCAAGGCAGGGGTGTGGAGGGCTGGGGATTGTTTCTGTTCATGAAAGAGCACAACCTGGCCAACCATGGTGTTGGGTACAAAAGGCTTTCTTCTAAGACTGCTTCTGGCCTGGAGTTGTTTACCTTGTTCCACTGGGCTCTGAATGCAACCTTCTGTAACATGGAAAAGGAAGCAAGAGGATTGAAAAGGGTAGGAAGGAGAAAGGGAGGATAGATTTCTGAATTGCTTCAAACTGGGAGAAGAGGCAAGTATTACTCTTGTTTTGATGAAGGAGAAAGTCATTCTTGAAGCATGAAATGCAAACTGAGACTCTTGTATGATTCTGGGAAAGGGAATAATATTGCTTGGGAGAAACTTTGCTTTAAAGAGGTTCATGATTTTTGACAATAATGGCTATCAGAGATTGATTACAGGATCTTGTGTGGAGAGGACTATGAGACCCAACTAAGCAGCAGAATCACAGAAAGTGCTGATAGAAAAGATATATGCAAGATTATAAATACACACTTATTTTCTTCTGGATGATTTTTGCCAACTGCTGGGAGTGGCTCTCCTCCCTGCTGGAAAATACCTCACTGTATTCTCAACTATTTCATTTTATTCCAGCAGGTTTGATTACTTAAGGGCATACATTTGTCTTGGTATATGATTATGCAATATATTTTCTAGTGGCTAGAAACTAGAAGTAGTATCAAGGTCACACTTGGTAACCAAGGAAATAAGATGCCAAGGTTTATAGATATATATTTCACCTGCAAGGCTAGCTCACGCAGATCAACATAAAATAACAATAATGGCAAAGTCTGGAAAAAGTTTGTACCATTGCTGTCGCAGGTCTGTGGCTGCGTGGAAGATTTCAGCCTCAGCAACCACCAACTTTCACCATCATCTTCTCCACCATTACACAACACATCCTTCCTTTTGCTCAGACCAGCCTGAGCAAGGTGCTTTGTGGAGAACTGTGTGTGCTATTTGTAGGTAAAGGACTTGAACAGTCTGATCTATTTATAGATAATACAGTTAATCTCATCTAGAAAACAAGGAGAAAAGCGATATAGACAGTGGCAGCTGTGACACTAATATATTATATTTAGCCAGCGCATCCTCTTCTAACCTGCTGTTTATTGAATGTCACGACTGCACAGAATTAGTCACTCTTTTGTGGTTACCACCTTGTGTGGTCTCCTACTCCCTGTTCAGCTTTGCAGACTCGTTAATAGTTAACTTGTGATTTTCTTAAGGGAGCTTAAAACAGTTTATTCAAATGTTCGTATTTAGCTGGGAGTTTTATATTGTTCCACCTTCATTTCCCACACAGCTGTACGTGCTTCTTGCAGACAAAAGATCCGTACAGTCCCATTTATTTATTGATTACAAGATTCACACTGCTTGGGAACAGGAAGAAAACAGCAGTCAGTGGCAGGTGGAACACTTTTTTCCAATTATAGTTGAGAAGTCTTTATCATTAGTCCAGACATACTCATCAGACCTCTCCTAGAGCATTCTGGACTGACCTGCCAGTATATCTTCCTTGGAAAGTTACCCCATTCAAGGCTGTGTACTGAACAAGATTGTCAAGACTGCATCTAGCACTGTGTGTTTCCCTGAGCTATCTAACCACTGGTTAATACTGATTTGTTCTGCTGTGTTTAATACTTCTCTCCTATATATAAGAAATCCAGAGCTGCAGATTAGAATTGACCATGAAACCCATGGGAGAAAACAAAAGTGGTTATTTCAGCAAATGATCTCTTCCAGATGGCCATGATTCTACAGTCCCTTGCTCAGAAAGGGCTTGGTCATTACATTTGTTTTGTCATAGACCAGAAACTTGCTATAAAAACCTTGTCTCAAAGCTCATCTATGTATAACACTAAACACATAAATAATATAGGGAAAATGCTTATATCTAGAAGGATGATTATACATTATAGATACCTGAAATGTGAGACAGTAATGGTACTAGTAGAGATAACCTTACAGTTACATAGTACTCACAGTTAAGGGTTGATTTTTTTTCTGTATTTTCCATTTTGTGCTTACATCCTAAAACCAGATAAAGAAGGCTATTTTCTGTTGTAAGAGAAATATTCCTTTCTAAATGACAACATGTGACATGATAAGATGACATTTTAGACTTGGTCTATGCGAGAAAGATACTGAAAGAAGAGTTAAGACAGCAGCAAGGAGAGATCGTATTAAAGGCAGCTAACTTCTTTCTAATAAGTAACAAGGAGAGTAGCTCCTGCCAGCTTGTCACTGCAAGAAACAAACCCTATGATCTTAAACAGTTTCCAACATCTGCGTTTCAGCAGTGGCTGACAGAGAAGCAAATCTGCTTTTTATCGTCCTTGTGCAGGCTGCTGTAACGTCACTGTGGCTAACCTCTGACTGTGTGAAGGACAGGACATTGCAGTAACCACAGAGAACATGATAGGGAAAGTCAAGAAATGGGATACCATAAATAGCAAGAGGGAGGAGAAATTAGCTGAAAAAGCCTTTTGGAAGAAAAGTAACTATTTTTCATTTCGTGTCATCTTTTGTGAGTTTAGAAAGCTTGGGTTTTAGTGAAGCTGTATCCAAACAAAAAAGAATAATTTTTCTCCTCCATGCTGTCTACAAGAAAAGACCCATAGGCATCTTCTGGCCTATGTATACACTAAAATTATTGGGATTGCATCTCAGAGAATAGAAGCCTGTTTCCTATTTACAGATGGCGAAATACAGTGCAGTAAATCATAAGTTGAAATTTTTGAAACTTCTCTTGAATTGAGGAAGCAATATTCCCTCAAAAAACATCAATGATGAATGTTTGCAGCTTATTGACTCAGTTTGTATTTGTCTGTTCTGCACCTTTGCTGATATGGAACAGAGTCAGCAGAGGGTCTCTTCCCCTTTACCTGAACTGCATTTGAGAAGACTCAAGTCATGCCAGAGAGATTTTATGTCCATTATCAAATCAGTGATGTGTGTTGAACAATGATGCACAAATTTCCAAGTGCAAAAACCTTTTAGTTGTTCACTATGACTTGGAAACCTATGATCCTGCAAATAGCAAATACATGTGGCAAACAAAGTTGACCAAATCTTAGTAATATAGATATGGTTTTTTCAGACTGGGAAAGACACCATTTTCTGATGTTTCCTGTAATATGGAATTTCGGTTGAAAAGATAGTCTGCACATACCAACACATGGGATTTCTGAAATGAAGTATGACCCCTGGCAGCTGCTGGCTGAAATTGGTATGGTGCTCACTGGGCTCAGTGCTGCCCACCTCCTGAACAGCAGCTGTGACTTTCATGATTGTGTTAATTTTGCTCAGTGTCTGCTCCCTTCCCAGGTCTGGATTGCTGGGCTGTATCTGCTCTCTGGAAGCAGTTTCAGAGTTTCTAGGCCCCCAAGCCAGCTGGCTCCCTTGCTTGTAGGGGCTGGCAATCCCTTGGAATACCACTCCATGACTCATCAAAGATGCTGATCCCATCCCAGTGCTGATACCAGCCTGCTCTGATGAAGCCATGTCTTGTTGGAGAGTTCACAACCATCTTTGACTGGTAAAAATGATTAATTGATACTCCCAGAGACACTGATGCACAGGCACATCATTATCTTCAGTTCCCTTGCAGTATAATTACCAGACATAATTCAATATTTCTCCCATGAACAAAGCATTTACAAGTTATACTCCACCTGCCCCTTTGGCAGTGTCCACAACACAAAATAGCTGAGTAGGCCTGCCAGCCCCTTCCAGCCTTCGTCTTCATGCCCTGGCACACAGTTGCAAGGCAGAAGTGGTCTAATGCCCATTACCCAATTGTCTTCACACAGTTCATCCTTATGTCAGCCAATCCTTTCCCCATATCCGCATCTCTGTCCTTGGCTGCCTGTACTCACTGCCTTCTGTCACTTCAGTCAGGTTGCACTGCTGTATTTTCCACTGCTGTGTATGCTCACTTTTCTCCTCATTATCTCCTGCTTTCAGAGCTCTCTTCTGCCTCCAAACCTCTTTTTCCATATTGCCTATCACTGGGGAACCAGATCTTCCCCTTCCTATTTCAGAAGCAGTCAGACACAAACTTTTCCCATCCTATCTCTTCCTCTCTTGTTTTTCAATAAATCAGTCTCTTCTGCCTTCTGCTCAGGTCTCTTTCTATTAAACACTGTCTCAATATGTTTTACCTCCTCTTTCACCATTTGTCCTGGAGCCATGACAAAGTCAGTTTTCTCTTTGTCTTGCCTCATTCATCTCCTTTCCACTCAATAACCCCAGCTCTTCTTCCACTGGGATTTGTTCCACCCAATTTGTCTTATTTCTTAAGGCTTATTTGATTCAGCTATGTGTATGTTTATGTGAGCATCTAAATCTAATGACCCATTCTTTAACCCATTGGTAAACTAAAACCTCAGCAGTAACAGAATGAAGGTCTTAAAAATACCAACTTCCTGCAGTTTTCATGAAGATTGATGACTGGGTGAAGAAAAAAGATTTGCGCTTGCCTTTACTGCTGGAAAGGCTGCAGCATGTGCTCCTTCCAGTGAATGTACAATTATTAATTATTATTAATGGTCAACACCAGAAAAAACTTAGCTCAGAGTTTGTATTTTCCTAGACAAAAGAAAGTCACAAGAAACAAGTGTTTCCTATCTAAAAGTAGATATGAAATAACAAATAAAACCTTCTTTGATGTTTCACTTTTTTTATTTCATATCTACTTTTAGCTATTTTTATCTTGGTTTTATCAAAATCTCTCATACAAAGTTCTAGTTGCTCAGGTTTCACCTCTGTTTGTGAACCCGTTCTTTCTGCATCTCGACTTCTTCTTCAATGTATCCCTCTTCATGTCTTCAAATTCTCCTTCACGCATTGTCTTCTCCCTTAATGTTTCTTCTATTTCTCTTGTTTTCTGTCTGAGGACTCTTCTCATGAATGTCAGTTCCCTTGTTTTGTAGCTGCCGGTGACTGCCACCATCCCTGAGCACCCTCTTTATAATCTGTGCCTCTGTAATGGAGAAAATTGCCCTTTAAATGCAGAAATAGAAAAAAAACCAAACCACCAACAAAAACCAAACAACAAAAACAACAACAAACCAACCAACTAAATAAAAAAACCACCAAAACCACTGATTTTTCTGGAGCAGAAGGGAAAAATATAGAACCTTTCTGAAACATTGTAAATTAATTCATAGCCACAGTGAAAACTGATCTGCTCTTTTATCAGGCTTGACAAATTTTCATATAAAGGTTCACAGTTCTGTCACACACAGAAGAAATCTTTCTCTTATTACAAGCTGAGATGTAAATTTATTTCTGAGACATGTGAAGTTATTCTGCACTATAGTTCATGAAATGAGAAGGTTGTATGGCTTTCAAGTCATACAACTCTTATTTTGCTTATTTTATTCTCAGTGACCTCTCAATAGTAACTAATATTAAAAAAATAGTGGGAAATGAAGTTGGGACCTTCTGAATAGAAGAATATCAATACTTGGCATTTAAATACTTCTATTAAAAAACAACAACGAGACATGAAGAAAAAGAGCAGGATAAATTGTTCCTTCATCCTGGAATATCATCTGAATTGTTTCAGAAATACCAACAATGAGTTAAATTCAGCATTTCAGAGGGAAGATCCTAAATCATATACTTGCAGATAGAATTTCTTACAACCTGAAATAAAAATACAACTGATGCAAGAAATCAAGGATAGAAGTCTTTTTTAATTGAGTGACAGATAATAAGAGGCAGTAGAGAATAGATGCTCTCTAGTGGGCCTGGTTATGAGGGATGCTCCTCATTTTCAGTCCAGGAGCACATAGAGCAATCTCTTCAGCAGAGTTTTCAATCACTGTATTTCATAAATCCCAGAGACCACACACAACTGCCAGCATAAGAGTGAAATTAAGATCCTGTACTAAGTGAGAATTTG
The DNA here is from genome assembly GCF_000738735.6 of Corvus cornix cornix. Classification (NCBI taxonomy): domain Eukaryota; kingdom Metazoa; phylum Chordata; class Aves; order Passeriformes; family Corvidae; genus Corvus; species Corvus cornix. Next base: position 40,269,213 of record NC_046335.1, read on the forward strand.
ATTTTGCCCTGAGCAATTTCTGCAGAAAATTTTCTTAGTACTTCAGCCTGTGAAGTATTACAGGTACAGCATTAAAACAGATTCATTTCTACAACCAGTAAAAGCTCCTGAGTGACAGTAGGTTCAGCTCCCAGTTTCATACCTAAATTGAGCAAAAGGAAATCAAGTAAATAGGAGCAAGGAAATTGCAGCCTGTTTGTGTACCATCAGATCAGACCATAGCTCTTACACTAACATGAGATAAATGGGCACATCATACTTGACAGGCAATAACCTCAGTTCTGACCAATAGGTTTAGAGTTTTGAAATATTTTTTTTTTTAACCTGGATTTTAGTCTTTATGTCAGTCTAGAAAAAGAAAGCTTCTCAAAATACTATGTAATATATGTGTCAAAACCTATTCTGTGGAGAGCAGTTTATGCTTTAAATTTGTAATAGCTGGCTGCCTTGTAATGTACTACTGTTCATGTAATTGCCATCAAATTTTAGTGTTTTGGTCGAATAGTTATTTGCTGTTAAGTCACAATCTGCTTCTTATGCGCTGCTTGTAGGGAACTATGAAATTATCTGTCTATGATGAAATAGCTTATGGAAGTGGGTAGCAGTTGAGCCTAATACTAATGGTTATGTAATTGCAGTGAAGTGTAGAGAGATTCTTCAGACCACTGTTTTTCTAGAGTCTGTGCAGGCAAGTAGTTAAAAAGTGCCTACTTTAGTTACAGGAAACATTAACTGTATGAAACACACAGGAGAAAGGGGAAGCAATTATGGGTGCATATAAACATAGTTAAACAAAAATAAAATTAGGCCTACATATTTTGTATGAAGATGAGAATCTTCTTAATATGAACATTTTAAGAGGAATCCAGCAGACACTGCAGACAGACTGAATCAGCTACTGGAAGAAAAGGGTAAATTGATTCATATCATCTCAATAGCATTGATTTTGTACCTCAGATGTCATGATGATCATTCTTTCATCCAGATCCTTTTAGTGAAAACAGTCAAGAAGCATACTTGCCTTATTGCCTTAAATTCTTAAGTCTTCACAAAATCTCCCTCGCCCCTGGATTAAATGCCAAACCTTTCCTCACTTGATTTATTTTGCTTTTCTTCAGTTTTCTGTTTGTTGTTGATTTCAATTTTCTGGCATTTCCTTTTAAATTTGTTGGATTTTATTCAATAAAATGTATCCAGGAAATTGAGTGAAATGCAACCACTTAGCTGGAATATTTTCCCCAGGTCTTCTGTAGCAGAAAATAAAAGCAGCGTAAACCTCTGCCATTATCTCATTTAAATCTGTTTCTGCTTTCAGGTTATAGCCTCACTAAATTAGCATTAGAGAAACAGACCTTTATGTTAAATTCATTGCAGGGCTGTGCCAGCAGGACTAGCTGCATTTTAGTGGTCCCTCATTGCCTGTTTGCACAAAATTATAGCCAAGCCCTGAATAGTAAATTAAAATGGAACACAACCTTTTTATGTTGAACTTTGAGTAGTTGAAAGCTTAAGCTTCTGTAGAACCCCATTCCTATTGCATAAAGCATGTTTTCCATATTTAAAATTCTGATTAATTAAAAACACTTGCAGTAATTAACATGCATGCTAGAGGAAGCCAGAAATTATCTATACAAAATTGCTTGTGGTTTATTTTGGTGTACATACAAGAAAACTTGATATACAAACTCTTTGCCTGGACTTCTGACTCCATGAAGTAACGCTGTCTGGGTGTCTGGTTTTATGTTATTCCTTACAGTAGGTTTTTCTCTCACAGGCAGCTCTGTCTCTTTGAGTGGAGTTCTGCCTTGTGTGTATTTCATCTCCTCAGTTTGTGACCCAGTAGTTTGTGACCAGTTCTCCTCTTGCTTACTACCTCTATCTTTCTTTTTGTCAATGAGCCCTTCTTTGTCTTCTTCACATGTATTACTGTATTAATATAATACATTAAGACACTGTAGGAAACGTGATAACTAATAACTATTGCTACAAACAGCAGCCAGGGTTGTTGAAAGATGTTGCCAAATGAGGTGAACTCAATGGCACTTTACAGTATTTAAGCCAGTATTTTGCCTTGCCTGCTTGCCATATATTTCTTTCAAAACAAGGGTTCTCCGGTCCATAATCCTACAAAGAGCTGTAATAAGATGAAGTGTCTATTCAGAATTTAAGACTAAAACATTGCTAAAAGGATATAATAAACTCCCCACATATACACAGCACTGCATCCCAGTAAGCTCCTGTTTTATTTTACAGTCTGAGCAAGAACAAGAATAAGCCAAGCCCATCTAAACAGTAAAGATATAGTGCTGGTTTTCATGGAGGCTTTTAACAGAATCTACTCTGAAAAACTGATTTTACTTGATAACTAACCTGAAAATGGATACTGAATGAAATGTGAAATTACTGAAATGGCTTTAATTCTTTCATAAATGCAAGTAAGATTAAGGTCCCTATCAGCTTTTATGAGAAGAAGGGCAAAATATTTAATCCACAGTTTGTTTTGTTCTTGTTTGTGTCTGGGCTGTTTAGGAACATGTGATCACTGTGTGTGGACCAGGTGGACCACTGAACCTGCTTCATTATTGTCACAACATCTCTTTGTGCAATCTCCATTTTGAGATTTTGAGTTGATTTTGATGATACTTGCAAAAGGCACTGTAGAGTCTGTGGGCGATGTGTTTATTCAGAGTGCATATGTGTCTGAGCACACACACTGGATGGAATTTGTTCATCTCATAAACCTGGCGGAAGACAGATACTGAGTCTGCAGCTCCCCTGAAAACTCACCCAGAGTTGCAAAGGCAAGCTCACCTATCAAGACTGGCTTTGAGGATCTGGTCTACCTATTCCTAGTGCTGTGAATTCAGTGTTGTGCTGTTGCTAGATGTTCTTGGTACTCTTCTTGTGCAGTTTACTAACCAACGAACCACTGTGCTTCTTCATGGATATGCCACTTGTGGATGAATGATCTGTGGAAGAAAAGCTCAATGACTTTCAAAGACCTGTGTATTCTTCCAGTCAACCCTTGCACAGTCCCCCCAACTTTACAGTTAATAGCTGCACATGTATTCCAAAGAAAAATGTTTCTTCATTATATGCAAAATTTCCTATTAAAATAACCTCTGTCCAGTGCCTCATATGGGCAACTACAATGTTTTCTGTGCATGAAAGTGGAAAGACTTCAGGTGACTAAAGATGATTTTTAGACAATAGAGAGAAGTTTTTTAGCAGTTAGAGAGACCATGATATTTCTCACAGTGTCAGTCATTTACTTATGACTTTGTATAAGTCTAAGTTTTCAGGTATAAGATAGTGTGGCGTTATTTTTTTCCTGTGTGTGGAAATAGACTATAATAATTATTGCAAGATGGCTCAGAAGCTTTGGATTTCTCTCCTGCTTTATTGTGCACTGATTACCCCTTGTGGACAAGCCCATTAGTCCCTGTTAGTGTGTTAATGGCTTCCCCAGAACACTCTGCAGCAGGACTTGTGATGATGGAGTCACCTCACTTTACAAGTAAAGCAATTTGAACAAAAATCAAATTTGAATCAAATTTGAAAAATCGGTCCCAGTGCATTTACAAAAACCAAACCAAAGCTTTCCTAGAATAATTATTTATCCTTCTTCACTCTTTCTCCTGTTAGTACTTGAAGATGATTTTATACCACACCACCAAGGAAGTTTTTTGTCATTGTTTGAGTGATTGCATGACTCAGTCATGAAAAAAGTAACCAATATAAATTCACGGTGGTGACACCTTTTAATACCAGCAGTTATGTATCCTGTGTATCATATAAAGTATGATTAACTCTTTGGGGTTACAGAGAAATCAGTTAGCCAGAGTGTGAAGATGTCAGACTACTAGGCTGTGTATTTGCTGGTATTTCAAATTGGCACCTGTTGGTAATTTATTTGATTAAAAATTAGCATATCCAGATTTTGCCATGCTGTGAGGGCTGATTTAGCAACAAATTGAAAAACAGGCTGATTTGGTAGTGTGCTGCTCTAGAATAGGAAGAGATGGTTAAGCTTACTATTACATGGAGTTGAGGAGGTAAGGCTTCATTTACTCTGAAATTCACCACTGATGTTTTCACCTAAGAACCTGTATCATCTAAGAACCTGTACTGGGTGTACTGGGTCAGTCAAAAGGCCCAGCAAGCCCAGTGAGCCATGTCCAGCACTGGCCACACAGAGAGGCCCAGGAAAGAAGCACATGGCAGGCAGGAATTACACCTTTCTCCCAATACATTCCTGCACTCCAGCTGTTTTCAGCTGTCTCTCCTAGGGCTGAATGTTGTTTGGGAGTCTTAAGTAGCCCTTAGAAGACCTCTCTTTGTGCCCATGTGAGCTTTACTATCTGCAGTTGTGGCAAAAAGTTTCAGTATCACATGAAAAATTACCTTTCTTGTTTGCTTTGAACCTGGCTGCTGCCAGCCTCTTCTCTAGATGATTTGTAAGGTCTCCTCCCAATCCAATCCAATCCAATCCATTCTTTTCCAGACCTGGGAGCCCTAACTAATTTAAATCATGCTCTAAGTGGAAATATTTCCTTTTGCCTTTCAGTATTACTGCTAGATTACACCCTTTTGCCCTTTCATACTAGAAATTGTTTGGGAGATTTTACAACAGCTGACTCCACAACTTCTATTGCACAGAAATATTTAACTTCTGTATATTTCTGTGTACACCTATGTCTGATTCTGGAATGGTGCAAATCTGTAAATTTTCTGTTTTCAAAGAAGCTCTATCTGTTTAGACCAAATGAAGTTGTCACTGGGGATTTGCCTTTCTGTTTATTGATGATGGTGTAAATTCAACAGGTATTTGAAGATTTCTACAACTTTAGTAGCCTACCTTAAAAACAATCAATGATCTAAATCCTCAAAATAATCTCTGTACAGAATTAAATGATAAAGAGAATTGTGTAAAACAAAGTAGAACTGTGTTTTCTTCTTTTTGGACTTAGGCCTACTTGCCAATTGAATTTGATCTGATATTACTGCTCTGGTGAGAATTTGGGCTATGGAAATAGTATATGCTTTAGGAGTGCCTTATGTAACTTATTCCATGGGTAGTATGAGAACACAGCATATTTCAATAGTGAATACTTCAATGCAAGTCTGACAAGTGACTGGCATAGATGAGTAACCTCTGTAAATGAAAAGTCTTTTAAATTGTGCACATTTAAAAGAAATATTCAGTAGCATTCAAATTAAATGTGAACTTTAATGAAACAAAGAAAGATCATAAAATAAACAAAGTGAAGCTGACTAAATGCTTTTTTCAAGGAATCTGTGGAAGAAACAGGAAAAGGTGTAGGCACAGTCTGCCTTTTTAATTACCACGTTAAAAATCAACATGCAAATTGTTTGTGCAGAAATCAAAACCAAACCAAGCAAACTACCTCAGAGCTGGGCAGCATTCCACCCTCAAGAGATTTATTACATCATGCCTTAAAACTGCCAGCAAGAGCTTCAGGGAATATTAGCATTGCAGTGTTGCAATAGTCCAAGCACCACCCAAGGAACTGGCACACACAGCTCATAGCTGGGCTATGCTTTGGAGATCACAATTCTTTCACAAAAATTCAGTATATAACTAGTAACTTTGATCTACATGTATGCACTTTTTCAATAGTTTGAGCAGTCATTGAGGAAATCACGCAATAAAGAGTCTGTTTACAATTTCTGAACAAGATAGCATTTAACCGGAAGCAAGTCAGATAACTGACTTCTACATTCAAACCACGTTGACAAACTGTATTTCACACTTAAGATATAAAACAACTCTGTCATTCCTTGTTGCCTTTTGAGCCAATTTTACGCCTTAATGAAAAAGGATTTTAGCTTTTTTTTGGCCTAGTAAACTTTGTGTAGAAGGTGACAACCTGAAGAATTTGCTGCCATATCTTAGTTTCTGCTCCTTCAGAGATACAGATGTCCAGTCTTAACCAGCTGATTTTGCTAAAGCAATGAAATTAAAGGTTGACCAGGGATATGGACTCTCACACTTAATTAATTAAATGCCTTTTATTACTGAATAGTGAATGGAGACATTTGCTGTGGCAGACAGGTTATTTGATAACTGCTAGTTGCAGATCCTTCTTGGGCTTTTCTATAAAATACACATTGTACAATTCCTGTGCGCTGAAGAAATATGAAATACATTTCTGTGTTCCTGAAGCAGAATAAGTACGTTTCTCTGCCACTGCTGTATTAGTCTCAGCTTACAGGGAACCTTCAGCATTGTTTTCAGAAGACACAAGGGAATGCTGAGAGGCTACAGCAAGTCACAGTACAGGCAGAGCTCTTGAAGCTGAATGATATTTCAGTTACCAAACCCTCCAAAGATGTCGGGATAAATAAAACCCTCTACCACTGTCTTTTTAGTGTTAGTGAGTAAGGCATTACTTTATTCTTGGCCAGCAGGCGTGTGTGTGGCCAACAAAACTCTGGCCTCTGCACAAATGTAGATACAAAACTCATTCACTTATTCATACATTTTTAGCAAACAAAGAAATTAATGTTCATTGGTTCTAAATTACATCATTTTCTTTCATTAATTAGTATTCTGTCCTTTATTGGTTTTTGATTTCTCACTTCTCATGCTAATTAGCTTATATTTTTCAGTCTTTTTAGTACCTTTTTCCCAGGTAGGGACTTTTCAACACATATATGCTGAGTCCTTGTTAACTTCTTCTCTATCTTCTGGTTTCTGAAAAATGTCCTTGTAGTCCATAAATTCTGTGCTTCTTGTATCCAGTTTCAACAATACATCATTCTCTCCCAGGCCTTGTTCATTGAAGCCTATCAAGGTTAGCTTAGCAAAACTTAAAGTTTCAGTAATTTTCCCAAGCTGTATTCCCACATTAGCTACTTATGACAACTTTGCTAAATGCTGGCTAAGAGTAATTTAAGAATGACACACTATTTACAATTAAAATTCATATTGGTTATAATTAATTTAAATAATTAATTTAAAAGTTAATTAAAACCATTAACTAAAATTATTAAGAGATTCTATAATTTCCAACACTTCCAGAATAATTTCACTACTTCTGTGCTATTTCATAGTGCCATCTTGGGACATCAGGGCCTATGCTGCTGTCTCTTAGTTACTTATACAATCAGCTGATTTATCAAATAATAATATTTTCTACCAGTTTCCCTAAATTATGGCACAGGATGTAAACCTTTTCTAAACTACTTGTCACTCACACCCTTCAGTGTGGATTCTGGGCCATATCTTCCTCTTGATGTCAAGGAATAGGACCAGTTCCTTATGAAATTACTGCCAAAAGCATACCATTAGCTGGAATTAAGCTGGTTAGCCTCCTGCAATGAACTGCCTTCTGTGCTACATGGTCGTCTAATTTGTGAAACCTTATTTAAAAATGCACACAGTGTGCCAGGTGAAAAAAGCTGCATGGAGCTTGACACTATTCATACTTAAATGAACACTGGCATTATACTTATATTGTTCTGTGTCCACATTTCTGACATTTTCCTTTAGAAAGCTGGTAGCCACAGAGTGTTCCCTTGGTGTGCACACAGCAGCATTTTGGGAAGTGTGGCCTTATATTTTCTTTTACTTCTAAACTGACTCTGTAGTACCTGAGGTCCATTATGCAACACCATCTGTGTAGCAGGGAGTATTTTCAACTGCTCACCCTGCAGGATCTCAGAGCACTTTCCAAAACAATGTACAAGTGTCATTTACTGAGCACTGTATGGGGCTTATTACAGCTCAGTAAATATTTCACCCATTCAATAAAACCTACATTCAGAGCCTGCATAGGGTGGGTGTCTGTAAGAGTTCAAGAGTTGAAGAGAGGTGGCAATACCAGAGAATATAAAACCTACTGCAATAAAATTTGAACCAATAGGACTGTTAACAGCCAGAAACAGCCTCCAGGAACAGGGTGTGTGATGAAATCTTATGATAAAAGAGCAGCTCACCTGCATTCACTGAAGGTTTGAACTTTAAAACAAAACACTCCAATGCAATTAACCTCCCCAAGATACCAATAAAAGAACATCTTTGTCATGCCAACAGCAAAATAAAACTGCAATAATTCTGATGAAAATCTAGCCTTCGATATTATTTAAAAAGAAACTGTAGCATCAGTATTGATACATCCCATTGCTGTCCTGTGAGAGCCACCTTCTATCTGATGATCTCAGAGCTCTTCTGCACATGTTGGCTCACTGCCTTTGAGACAGTTGTTATCTCACCATTCTGCAGATGAGAGCAGGAAAGGTAATGATGAATAAAGTGATCAAAGTTCACACAACAAATCAACAGCAGAGCTGATAGGAGAAACATCCTCATTCCAGTTCATCTACTGTAACCATATTTGTCTGCCTTTGCAAGGTATATCTAACACTGGGTTTATCTTGCCAGGTTATGCATACAAAATGTGACAGGTTTTGTGCAGCTGCCCTGCCACAGCTACACTACAGCTATATATTCCAGCACGCCATTCCAACCCACCCATCAGTGTGATGGAGTTGAGTTTTACCACTTACTTGGCACAAAATTTCAAAAGTAGACAAAAAACCAAATTTAAAATCTGGACAGAATAAGTTGGAGAAGAGTGGATTGGAAAAAAAGATTCAAGACAGGAAACCCAGATCAGTTTTACAGTGCTGGTGAAGCTCATAGGTACCTCAGCCCAAAGAAGCAGTTGGTCTTACTGAAAAGCAGATTGCATGAATTGCATGATTATCCATAAAAACTAGCAAAAGCCACTTCACATGTTTATCTTTCAGCCACTTCACATATTTCTCTTTCTTGTTGAAAGGAGACTACCCACATTCAGAGTAACAGAATAGCATGAAAGTTTCTCTCCACTAGCGACCAATAATAATTTCTGGCAATAGCAGCTATTTTGTTCATGCCAGTGGATATTTTGAAACATTTCAAACTATTACAGTAGAGATTTAAAATCTTCTTTTACATGTGCATGTTCTGATTCAGAATATTTAGAAACTTGCCAACAAGAACAGCTCTACTCTTTTAAGAGGTGAAATGGTCAAAGGTTTTGCATATATTTTTACAGCTGTATTGATGATGAGAGTGAGGTATGGCTGACTGCCACACAGAACTCAGAGAAGTCACTGGCAGATGAGACATGACCTGCATCATTTGTTTAGGTGGGAACAGAAGCTGCTTTGCTCACCCTGGACATGTATAATATAATGTCAGTCAGATGGGCACACACATTTCTTTCCATGAGTTACTGCTGGCCACCCTCTAGGACTCTGCCTTTAGAAAATACTCCTAAGTTGCTTATTCATCCAAATCCTTTTTTGGGTTTTGACTGAATGATACATTTGCAGTAACTGGAAACACATATATAGGTACTTCATAACAATACAGTTTAATTATCTAATTGCATTATTTTAGCTATGTAAAGTTTTGTGTTTTTGAAGTGTGAAAGAGAAAATAATAAAAAATAAGCTTATAATAATTACTACAGGTCTGAAGGCTTCCTGGCTTGTGACCATCCTTTATGGAATCGCTATAGAGGAACCCTGGAATGATTAAATCCTGCTATATAAATCTTGCTGCTCCAAGATCTGTGCTGCCATTAACGTGTTTTTGGCTCGTCAGTGTTTCAGCTGTATCTACATATGTCAGTTCTTACCAGTTCTCTCTCATGGCACTCCTATTTCTGTTATCAAATATGAACTTGGCTGTAGGATCAAGAGGAAATAGAAACATCAAAAAGAAGTAATAATTTGTATTAAAATATGTTTGTAAAAGATTATGTAAACTTTTCATCATTGATGTCTCCAGTGACAGAGGAGCTAAGCTTTCTTCAACTCTTCCCTGGAGGCAACTCTTTGAGTTCAAACAAATAGCAAGTCTTATTTGAACACAATATAAATGTAGACCATGTTGGCTTTGTAAGATTGCTTTGCTGCCCTAGCCATCACAGAGGGTGGAGTAAATGCTGCAATTTATCCGGAGCTCTTTGCCCACCCTGTACATGTAAATTCAGTTAGGCGGAATTAAGAAAGAATTCTGGTTTACATTTGCTAAGATAAGACTAGATAGATGTTATATGCATTTCTAGCTCAGTCTATCTACCATCTGCAGCATTCATGGAAAGGGAAGAGCACAAAAAGAGGCTCATCCACTTTGAGTTCTTATGAGGTAGGAATCTTTATTACGTACTGCAGACTTTTGGGCATAACTCTCAAATTAGTAAACCACTTCTCTCTTGATTCCTTGCGCAAATTAAAGTTTTGTGTTACCATTTTTGATAAAATAAATTTTAATCTCACACATGCACCATCTTCAAATCCAAGTTTTACCTCAGAATTGGAAAAAGCTTGCATACAGTAGAGAGCTTATGATTAGTGCAAATAAGGACTACTACAGTAGCCAAACACATATTTGCTTAGAAAGCAAAAGTGGATCTTTTAGCCCTGCATCAGCACTGGCCAGGTCAGTAACTGCCTTCAGTAGCAACCAGGTCCTAACCTGGGCCTTGCCCTGCTGCTTTTTGTGTTGCTAAAAGGCATTGCAACAGGTCAGCTTAATCTGGCACAACTGAGGAGAGAAGGCTGCCTTAAGCAATGCTTAAATACTTTATCTAAGAACTACCAGACTTTATAAAAAGTGTACCTGTATATTACTGGTGTTGAACCCCTCCTGGCTGATTGTTAGAGGTGCTCTGAAATAATCACTTGAATGTTAATTCAAGAAAGGTCTAAGGTTAGCAATGAAAACTGTTTCAATTCTTCATATCATGCAATATAACATTTTTCAAAATTACTAGAGAAATCTTAATTATTTGTCTTTTCTAACTATAATGGATCGTTTTCCTTCTTTAAGGTTAGAAGTAAATTGCTTATCAAAAGAATCCAGGGAAAAAGAAGAAATGAGATAGCCAGTTCTGAAGCCTAGCAACAGTGCAGTGCCTCTGAACATTACTGACAAAAGCTTTGTTTCTCTCCACTTGCTGACAGCTTTCTGGTTACAGTGGGACACTAAGGGAGCTGCCACCAAGTGGGAATGCTGGATGTTAGAAGCAAAACCTTAAACAACCTTGGCATTTGGTGGAGAAACAACACAGACGGGCATACCAGAGTAGCTTGCTCACAACAGCCCTTCATTCCCTACAGCCTTTCATTCCCAGCAAAGAGCCTGGTATGTTTTTAACCATCTGGAGTTTGTTTTGCTTGTTTTTGTTTTTGTTTTTTTTTTTGTTTTTTCTCCAGGGATAATGCAGTTTAATAAGTTAGAAATTAAGTCTTGAGTACAACTATCACTGTAGCAAGACTCACTTCCAGTGCTGCAAGTAGATATTTTACTTCAGTTGTAGAAGAGCTGGTGGAAGTGAAGGCTTTATTTCTTCTCTGTGACTGTGGGGAGTTTATTTTATTTCATGAGATATGAAGCCATGCTTTATACTTAATTGTTAGCCACAATCTTTGCTTTGTGCCGATGCTGCTAGAAACGGGAATGCAATTCAAGTGAAGGCCCTGCACATAACTTTTAAATTTCCAGGAGGGGTACAGTATCTGGTTTATCTGGCACTTGCTAGGAGGTAGATCGTTTTTCTTAATGTACTTGCTAATGGAAGGAAAAACTGGTCCTGCAAGTTACATGTGGGACATGTGACATGAGAATGGGCTGATAAGTAAATTGCACCGATAAATTGATTTTGCTTGCTTATTAGCTATTTTTCCATTGGCGCCAAATACTGATAGATGCAATAACAATGAAATGCCCTTGGGACATTTAAGAACTATTTCAATTGCAGCTACTGATGTAATAATAAATTCACATAAATTAGTCAAAAGCAAAACAAAATAATTGAGTCTAATGAAAGCTTAATTGAATAAGATGTGTTTGTCTTGCCTGGTTTTAGTTTACAGAAGTATTTATGTCCACAACTCAGCACAGTTTCATGTGACATGCCAGGCCAGTGCTGCAGACTGCCCTTCTCCAGCACATCTTTTATTGGCTGCTCATTCTTTGAAAGTGTGTGCATAAACCTCTTGCAAAGGCCATGCTGAGAAACAAGACAGCTGGGGTTATTATTTGAAAAGCTGATAGTATTTTCTCTATAAGCCACAGATAAAATGTTCCGCATTTCTATTTCAGGCTGTAAACCAGACCTGGCTGTTCTTGAGTGTAAGTTTACCTTCACAGGAAATCCATTGTTTGGAAAGCTAATGGAATTACCACACCCTGTGAGCACACAGATGAGGCTCTCAGATAAGTTCTTGTTCTCCATGAATACCTAGAAATTACCTGATAATGCTATTGTTAAATCGCAATATCAAAAATCTTACAAGAAATGATAAATTTATTTACACAATCTGTTGGGATTGGGAACTTGATCTGAGAGAGGAAGCAAATTAGCAAGTAGGAATTTTAATGTCCAGTCCAATGCAAAGATAAATCATCAATCTGGAATAAATTACTGCAAGTTAGCAAGAACCCAAATTCAAGGGCCAAGATCTTAAAGCAAGAGTTTTGTACCTGTTGTACAAAAACACTGGCAACCTAGTAACTTTATTTATTCCCCTCTGGATGTATACAAATCAAAAACTATTCTGAAGAAACATTTTTGCACCGTCAAGCATTCAAAAAAATTGGCACTTTCTCCTTCCCTCTTGTGGCAGAAATAGGAGCTGAGTAAAGATAGGAAATATTCACATAAAAATGTGCTGGTGATGAACAAGTGCATTTCCTCCATAGAGGGAAAAAAGTCCAGAAGAGAGAATTAATACAGCTGTAATGTACTATGAAAATAGTGTAGACACCAGCACTCTTTTGAGTGCCTTGCATTCAGTTCTTATAAAATAAATCTGAGCAAGGAAACCTTGAAATATTGTAGCAATTAACATCTTAGCAATACCACATTAACATATTTAGAAGTTAGTAATTACTACTCAGCTCTAGAAATGTTTCTTCTTCTAGTATTTTGCAGTAGAAAAAGTGATGAATTTGTCTGTCTGCAAGGATATCCCAGCTCCTCCAGGAATAAGAAATGCATGGAGATGATGTGAAACATGAGAGAGAGGACTTCCTTCTTTTTGTCTCCATATACAACTAGACCAGAAATTCAGTTTCAGATTAGGTCCCACTAAAAGATCAGGCCATATCCATTAACACATTCAGAAAATTTGATTAGAAAATCTAGTTGCAAAACTCAATTTGTTTATATGGCAGTTCTGAGGGTGTGAAAAATATGATTTTTAAAGTAATGTCCTCCCCTTGCTCCTTACAGAAGGCACATTTTTTTACCAGCAGAATCCTGACAAATTTAGAACTCTCACTCCAAAACTTAAGGCACTTGAGACAAAAGGGACAGAGCTTTAAAAAGGCTGGCCCAAGTAGCTGACAGTTTAAGAAAACAAGTATTTCTGCTGTCAGCAACTGAAATGAGATCCTAAAGTGGGAAGTGCTGGGCCAGCTTCAGGCGTCAGTGTCTACATTGCAGCTCATCCAGCTTGTAATGCAAGTTACATTGTTGGATTTAAATCCTGAAGTAGCTTTTACTGTGAATAGTTTTGGATAATCCAAATCAAATAGTTTTGAATAATCTGTATTTTACTTACTCATCTGCAGGGACAAATGATCATGTTTGCACATCTGTACTACTTGTGGCTCAATTTAAAATAAGAATGTACACATGGAGAAGATCCTTTTGCCTTTGTATTTACATGACTGTTTTTCCAATGTAATGCATGTATCATCTCTGTTCTGCTGAGACACACAGACTGCTGCTGTTAGTGAAGTTGTCCCTGCTTCATTCCCCCAGAAGAGATATCACAGTGCAGCCGTATTTTCCACATAACCATAGGCATCTCTGAGGTTTAATGAGCATCCACAATATGATTTTTTGATTACACGACCCACCTAGCACATTTTAATTGTGTTTGTCCTTTGTTCCTTTTGACCTTTAAGCCTTTGCCTGCAATAAAACTAGTAAATAGACAGCAACAAACTGACATGCCACATCAAGTCCCACCAGAATTCAAAGAGAAGAATTGTAAATGTGGAAGTGTCAAGAAAGAATAAGTTTGCCCTGATTCATATAAACACTTTATTTAAATGCTTTGGATACAGATAAAATAGTCCTTGTGCAATAGTTGTTATGGTTTCACCTGCTTCAAGCTGGAAACTGAAAGTGGTTTGGTTAATGGGACAGAAAAGTTTGTTGAGTTGCTCTGCAGCTGCAAGTACTTCTGTGTGTCATGGTGAAGCACTGTCTCACATCTTTTAACAGGACTATACCTCAGTAATTCAGATTTTTTGTTTTGTTTGTTTTGGTTTTGGTTTTTTTTTCACAGAGGAGGAACCATTGTTTTGTAGTGCACTTACAATGACTGGCTGTACTGCTGGTATTTCCTGGAAAAGGAGAAATAAATTCAGGTTTTCTTGATACCCTTTAATGGACACGGATATAAGTCTTAGTTAAAATGTTTTAAAACTTCTCTTGCAACATTACTAACTTGGGGGGGATGGGGCATGGTTCAAGTATTTGAAATTCTTTTCTACCTGAAGACCTAATAAGTACAAGATCTGATTTCAAACCAATGGAAAAAGCAGGAAAAATTCTGAGGGCTAGAAAGAAAACACTCGATGGATCCTTTAAAGTGTTCTTTTGAATTTAGGAAATTTGGTTTTACATTAAATGATTGGTAATAGTCTTAGATATTGTTTTTTAAAAAAAAGTTTTATGTAACATTGGCAGTTTCTGTTATCTCATTGCTATTGTGTCTTGAATTTCCTTTAACCCTTGTGACATGTTTTCTGTAATTCTAATGTTACGGCTGCATTTCTGCAGTTTCCTGACTGGTGCAGTGTCTGGGTACTCATAGAATGTTGACTTCTACATGGAGGAAAAATTAACCGATTTAGATTTTTGTGTTTTTTTCCCAACTCATCCTCCTCCCCTGTATATACAGTCGTTATTTAAGAGGGACAAAGGTGTAACACCCTTCCACTCCAGTTCCATTTTTTTCAAATGTAATTTCTACATTTGTTTCTTAAATATACTGGTTCTTGAGCTGTTCCTACCCATGTCTTCTTCCTACTTCATATGACAAAACAAAGCTTGGATAAATTATGCTAGAAACTGTATTATTCTTTATAGTAAGCAAAGAGAAAAATACCTGTAACACTCTCCTGTTCTGATCTTAGTTTTAGTGGTCCTTGACTTCTACCATTTTACAGTGGTCTGCAACAGGTAATATAGAATAGTTGGTATGAAGTAAAGCCAGTTTGCAGCACCAAGCTGCATATAGGAGGATTCAGGTAAGTGTGTGGTTTAGCTCTGGTGTCACCTGGAGAACTGGATGTCTTTATAAGTGAAGTATTTCCAAGGTACAGTAATACTGAAATAAATAAAAAGTGTCCACAAAACCTAAGGCAACCAAAGCCCCAAACGGACACTTAAAACCCCACCCCAAATTAACTTGAGAAGTACTTTTTAACATCCCTTCCAGCTCTGGTGATTCTTCCTTTCAAGTTTACTTTTACTAATAAGATAGCTAAAAGTGGAATTTGTTTCTAAAGTTTTTGAGGCCATCATACGATGGGATGAGGGTACCTTTCATATAAAGGGATAAGGATTTAAGGTATTTTTTTGAGGAGCTGTTGTTATCCATTAAGACTGCTTTATGTCTCTGGCGTTCAGAGATAGAGAATAAGAGACAACTTGTTAACATTGCACAGAGAAAGAAAAAGTTCACCAAAGTAAAATTTTGTTTCTAGGAAGGTTTAAATGTGGACTTCAGTATGTGTTCAGGTATTTGGGGGAAAAAGCCAAAATACCTTTACATTCCATTGTAACTCAAGTTGCTACTCCGAGGAACTTCTGAGACAGGTGGCAGGATGTCTCATCAAAGTGAAACTAGAGTTGCCCTGCTGAGATTCCACCTGCTATGTAAAAGTGCTACCACCTTCTTGCCAAGTGGAAAGAATTAGCTGACTCCAGCAGATTTTGGGTCTGTATCAGGTAAAAGTGATTCACTAGGTTGTGAGACTGAGCACCTGAAAATGTACGCTGCACAACAAGAACTAGAATCCTCCACCTTAAAATTGTTTAAGAAAATTAATTTCCTAACCATAGTAGTGAAAAAGTGTCCCATATTCTAGTGTAAATTTCCCTTCCCAAGGGTTTCAGAGCACCAATAAACTAAGGCTCTGCCCCTTGCTCACAGGAAGAAGTTGTTGGGGTCACAAGTGGCATTCTACACCTAAAACTGAGCTTTTTGTGGTGCAAAAAAAATTAGCTGCTGGCCTTTTAGTATGATTTGGGAAATGTACTTCAAATTGTATGTACCTGTTGCATTTAGTATTTGTAAAAAGTTAGCGCTCTATAACAGCACTCCTCTCACTAGCTTTTCATCTCTCTCCCTAGTAATTTAATTTTCTTTCTCCCATTATGTCATGGCTTAGCACAGCTTAGGTCACCAATTCCTCAAAATAAAAATGAGGCTGATAGCGGTAGCTGCTATTACACGGTTAGAAACACAATATAAATAAAAATAGCTCCAAACTGTACAAGTTATGTGCAGATTGATCACATTTTACCCACTGGTATCTCCAGTGGATACTGGGTATAGTACTGTGTCATTTTCTTTGATTTAAGATAATATGCCTGTAGCACAGATTATCATGGGCTTGAAAGCAAGTAAGCCAGCAGTAGTTTCCTCATCGCATTAAACAATCACTTGAAATGAACTTAATTTCACACCATAGTAAGTACAACTGAAATCATCACGAGTGTATCAATGAAATAGCCCATTTATTTTGGCCTGATTTTTGTGCAGTTTGTAAACATCTAAGAACTGTTCACATTGAAAGTACCCAAATATTTTGTGGGTTAGTAATCAGATTTATGTCTATAAAATAGTATTTTCCTACTAGACAGGAAAGACCCATCAGAAGATCTCCACTTTTCAGAAGTCTCCTGAACAGTTTTACTTTCTTTCAGAATCCTTCTTTAGGTGACCTCCTCCAAGTAAAGGCAGCATACAGTTAAATGTATCATTTGGAAAGCCATGCCTTGGTTTCTGGATCATCTTAATGCAACTTTGAATCACAGAATGATTTGTGTTGGAAAGGGGCCTTTAAAGGTCATCTAGTCCAACCCCCCTGCAATAAGCAGGGACATCTTCAACCAGATCAGGTTGCTCAAAGAGCCTTTCAATCTGACATTGAATACTTCCAGGGATGGGGCCTTCCTTCCCTTCCCTGCACTACACAGACTTTTGGCCCTTTTGCATATACCTAGACTTTAAAAATGTTTTTGATTTATGGAACTGGGTTTTGGAATATAAATCCTTGACTAAATTTGTAGGCAATATAATTGTTAGTAGGTATTACAACTGTCATAGTCACAGGAGCTAGCAACTGCACTCAGCACTTGACAACCATCAGCAATCTGCTTATGATCTCAATTTCTTAACTAATCTCTATTATTGTCAGTTAGGAATCAAAACCTTGGGGAAAAAAGCTATATTAATTATTTTTGCATTTCCAGATCACTCTGAAAGGTTGCTATGGGCACAGAATATTGTAACTCTTCTTTCTGTGCCCCAGACAATGCTTGTGGTGGTTGTGCCCTAAGCTCCATGTTAGCCCGCAGTTGATCCAGAATGTATGAAGTCAAAATAGGAAAACTAACAGACACTGGCATAATGTCTCACACTTTACAAGCACATTTTTGAATGTTTACTAGTTCTGGGGAAAACAAAACAAAACAAAACAAAAACCAACAAGAGGGCTTGTGAAATAAACCAGAGAAGACAAGTGTGAAGGAACACACGACTGAACACCAATATGCACGACAGCTCTTCTGAGTCTGGGAGGGAGTGCAAGAAGGATGTGATAGTTATAAAATATCCATCATTACCAGCTCTGGCTTTTACAGAAACCACAGAATCCTGGAACATACTCCCACTAAAATTCCTACTTCACATGCTATCTTCCCATCTCTGCCATTTCATCTCCCAAGCACACTGAAACATACCAAGTGCACATTACGAACTTTTAAAATGTATGCAGCTTTCCCACATGAATGTTTAGGAAACTATAGTTACGTCAAACGCCCTGAAATTCTACATCCATCCGAGTTCACCTGTTTATGGGCACTTTTGGGAAGGGTTCTGGTAAGCCACAAAGGCAGAACAGTCAAGGGTGCTTGGACAAGAGTGGGCCTCTCCCAAGTCCTGCTGTCACCCAGCACACAGAGTACTCCTTTTTCTCTCATAATACAAAATTTCGTGAGATTTCTGTCTTTTGCAGGGATCTTTGCATTAAAACCCCTAAGCCTGTTCCCGGGCAGGATGCGCTGGGGCTGCGGGCGGGACCAGCCTGTTGCGGACAGCAGCGCTGCCGGGGGCTGCGGGCGGCCCTGCCCGCGGCACGGCATCGCTGCTGGGGACAAAGCCACCCGGGGGCGGGACGCCTCCCCGGAGGGCCAAAGGGCTGTTCAGCGGAGCCCTGCAACGCCGCCCCCGCGCCCCGTCCCCGCCGAGCTCCCTCGCGGGAGGCAGGACCGCCGCGGCGGCGCCCAGCCGGGCGCTGCTGCTCCGCGCTCACGCCCATCGCCGCGGAAAACGCGGCCGCTCCCGCGCCACCCGCGGGCTCTCGCCGCCGCCCCGCGGTCCCGCGCCCGGCGGGGAAAGCCCCGCGCAGCGACGGGGGGACGATGCCGAGCCCGTCCCGCCCGGCCGCTCCCGGGGCGAGGGCGCGCGGGAGGAGGCGGCGGGGCCGGGGGGAGCGGCGGCGGCAGGTCCGGGGCGCGCAATGCGCGCTCCGGCGCTCCGTGACGGGGGCGCTCCCCGCGGCACCGAGGCCCGGCTCGCGCTCCCATAGGCTGCTTTTCCCGGCAGGCGCGCGCCCGCGGCGCGGCTCTTCCTACCGCGCTCGCGGGGGCGCGCGCTGCCCGGGCCGTGCGCCGCTGTCACAGCTGCCCGCGCGGCCGCTCCCCGCCCTCGGCGCGCGCCCTGCCCGCGCCCCGTCCCCGCCGGCTCCGCTCCGCCGGCGGCGGGTTCCTGCTTCCGTCTCCTCCCGCCGCTCCGCCGCCCGCCCCGCCGCCCCCCCGCCCGGCACCCGCGGCAGCGGCAGCGCGGGCTCCGCCGGCGGCGCCGGCACTCGGGTAAGGGGATGCGGGGGCTGAGCGGCAGCCGCGGCGGCGGGGAAGCGGGTACCGAGGCGAGACGGGGCTGCTCCGGCCATCGCTCCCCATCCCTCCCCCGGGCCTGGCGGCGCCGCTTTTGCGACTCGGGCGCTGCTCAGCAACCGCTGCCGCCGCCGCCAGGGTGGTGATGGCGGGGAGGGGGCCGGTCCCCGCCGTGTGCCGGGGGTCCCCGTGGGCTCCCTCACCTGAGGGTCGCTGGTGGGGCCTGGGGCGGCCGGAGAGCGCGGCGGAGGAAGGGGAGGCCGGGCTCGGCGGGCGGGCGGCCGGGGCATCACCGTCGGCGGCGGGGCCGGGCCGGGCCCGGGAGGGAGATGCGTGCGAGCCCGGGGCGGCAGCGTTGCCCCGGGCGCGGCGTGGGCAGCGGGGTTCCCGCAGCGCGGAGCGCGGCTGCCACGGTCCCGTGCGCCGCGGCCGCAGGGCGCGGGGAGCGGCCTCCAACTTTCCTTGTCCCGGGAACTGCGGACGCCCGAGGGAACGCCTGGTTTTGGCAGGGTGAAATACATGGGAAACGTGGGCTTTGAGGACGGACCTCACGCTCTAGGGCCGCCTGGTAGCTCGAGGAAGTGCTTGTCTGACACGGGTACAGAGCCATCGGTTGTTGCCTGGGGCTTTTCCCACGGAGACCTTTCCTGTATTTCGGCACAATTAAGTGCTTTGGTCGTGGATCCTGTTACTGGTAAGGCTGTGGCGATTTACCTCTAGGCGAGTTAGTGTTTGATGTATGCTCAGGTCTTTCACACGTGTGTGCAGGTAGTGCGCGCACTGTGTTCTTGATGCAAAGACCAGGCTGTGATCCTCTGCTTTCAGAAACTCTTGGTGGAGGGTACAAGAGGCAGGAACTACAGTGCAGTGGTGCAGGTTGTACCAGAAGCCTATGGGCAAAGACATCAGCTGTAAAATTGTTTGTTCAAAGACTGTCACTTCCTCGGGGCAGTACCTGCTGTCCTTGCGCCCTCAACGCACGCATGGTACAGTGTGATGCACGTGCTGTGTGTACATGGATGTGGGAAACAACCCTCTGTTCAGAATGTCCTTGTACTTATCTGCGATTTTGTATTAGCACTTGGCAGTTCTCTGTGTCTGTGTGTGTTTGTATACTGAAACAATATAGCTGAAAGCTGTATGTTTCAGTATACATGTGTACATATATACACACATACTCCTTCTATCCCAAAGTACAGGATCTTAATGTCTAGGCCTGAAAGTCAGTGGAGTAAATACTTCAGAAAGAGTGAGCATGAAAAGGTTTCTTGATTTTATAGTATTAATCTTATTTATTTTTCCTACTAGTTTTCCACTACAAGTCGTCAAAAACTTCAGAAAAGTCTGAAATGCAAAAGCAAATAAGTGGCCAACATTGCTTCTGCTTTTACAAATAACTCGGCTATAATTCCTTTCATTATTAAAGAAAATTAGTTATGAGGAGTTGGTGACTCTGCTTTGATGTAGTTCCAGTAGAGTCTGTTTCTCTGGTTATTGCAGCTATGCTTACTGCGAGATTTTTATTGATGCTTGTTAGGGTTTCGTAGGTATATGTACCTTAAGCAGGCACACTAGCATATTGCAAAGTTTGCATATTTTCCCAACTACACGTAATAAGACAGCCTTTTTCAAAGTTGGAAGTATAATTAGTTACTCATATTTTCTGAGTGAGAAGCTCAACAATGAGGGAAAGGCAGGAATCAACTTGGAGTGTTGAATTAGGCAAATTCACTCTTTTAGTGATGTAGTTGCCAGGACATTTGACAACTGGGAAATACAGGTGGTCAGTTGGAAGTTGTAGCTTTCTTTCCCTTTTAGTCCTTTGTCTTCATTTGTTTAAAATTTTGGCAGTTTCATGAGCTGAACAACTGCAAAGATACTAGTTCTAGCTAATACGAGAAAAAAAAAAGTGAGCTATACTTGCTGGAGTAGAAATGGATCTACTTCACCCTAAGTGAATCAGTAAAGGTTGTACTAAACCACACAGGGGCTTCCCTTTGGTTTGACATCTGTGGTTTATGATCACTTTATTGAGACTGCAAATAGAGACTTGTTTGTGTAATTGAATGCTTATGTATTACAAATATTGCACACCATTCATAGTGTAAAATTTTTTTTTTTTTGGTCCATTTCTGTCTTTGTGTGGCAGTATGGAATAGGTGCTTTATCTGTCAGATCTTTTCTAAACCAAATGATTTTCCCAGGCTTGGAATGTATGCAGTTAAAAATAATATATGATAATTTTATTTATATTTTATCAGATCAGTCTGTTCATTGACATTTAAGTGGGTAAAGATGAAGAAGGTTTGGACTTGAGTATTTATATCTTGTTGCAGAGTCAGAATTAAAGTAAAAAGTCATTACTATAATCTTAGGCTGGTCTGGAGGGGGAGCTAGTGTCAAAGCAAAAGTGACTTAATTTTCTGGACTCGTTCAAAAGCTTGTTGTTTGGTCATAGAATATGCTTCTAATATGATAAGGAATACAATTGTAGATGATGCATGCTATGTATGATTGCATTAATATGCATTTCTTGTAGGATGAAAATAATCTGCAGGTGAAGTGATGTGTGAGTTTTTTAGGGAAATAGAGTATGTGTTTTGATATTGCGCAACAAAAACTGTATCCAAAGAACTTTGAAGTTGCAAGGTCAAGCTCTTACAAGTCATGAAAAGCTAGAATTAGAGATTCTTGTAAGAACTGTAATGCGACCTGTAAATGTAGGGCTAAATGTTATGTTTTCCCCTACAATGTTGCTTTCAGTATATAGCATAGAATGGCATAGATGGTGTTCAGTGTGTGATATTGAATCCTTTTTCTTGGTGTCAAATAATGTGTGGCCTTACTATTTGTTTATGTGCTGTTCATACTGTACCTTCTTAATTTCCTCTTTTGCTGTTTCATTACCTTCAGTCTCTAGTGCCTGCATGTTTCACTAGTAATATTTTCACATAAGTCTCCTGAGATCTATTATGTATTCCTTTGTGTTGAATATCCAATTTAGGACCTTTATGATATGATTTTTCAAAATAATCTATCAATGTTTTAATGATTTATGTGTTCTAAGATGTTTTCCCATAAAGTTCTAATTTACTAACAGTAATCTGGCTTTTCTTCGTTGTTTTCAATAAACCCCTCAACAGCAATCCATGAATGCCTATCTAGAAAAGACCTCACTGCTTGATTTGTAGTATGGTGTGTGTTGATGTAGTCTGCAAGTATAAATACTTAGATCTGTTGCAGTGTTAACCCCAAAGTACTGAGTCCATAGTTTTGATGGAAAGTGGATTGCTCATTAAAAGTTTGTGGGGTTTTTTAATATATTTTTTTTCTTTTAAAAATTATTTGTGTGCAAGAAAGAAGAAGAAAAGAAAATTTTCCAGGACAATATTAATTCTGTCCCTTTTCCTGCAATACCTCTCTCATTAACAACACACTTGCCAACATTTGCAGTGCATATGGCAAGGTCCTTGTGTAATATAACATTGATTTTTTTTTTTTTTTCTAGCATTTTGTTCAGTAACACAGCAAGAGTACCTTGGGCACAAGGGCACAGAGAACAAGATCAAATAACGTTTAATTTTTGTCATGTGACTGTATTTTTTTTGAATCGATGTTAGGGTTTTGATAGTCAACTGTTTAAAACTCTGTGAAATTCTTTGCGCATAACCAGAATGTTCAGCATTCTAGATTAAAAAAAAGTCAGCAAGCCTGATGGACAGGAGGAAATCCCCTGTCCTGTGGGATTGCATATATGACTAATATGCATATAGTATACAAGTCTTTAAAAATGCTGAAATTTGTCTATTTTGCCATGAGACTTGTGCCATTTGAGCTAGCTGGGAATGTGATACTAGTAATTTGTGATTCGGCTGTGGTCCAAATGATGTTGTCTGTGTATGGTTTTCTGAGATTTTTAAGTGTTTGAAAGTAGAGGTGAAACTCTGGAATCTTGGGTTCTATTCCAGGCTCTGGCACTGAGCATGTTCTGTTGGATGCTGATTTTTCTGCTTATTCCTTGTGTAATATCTCCCTGTCCCAATCTTTGTCCTATTCTGAAATTTTTATCACAATCCTATTTTCCCCAAGTAAACAGTTTGTTTCTTGATAAAGGGCTTCTTATCTGACATCCAGAACTGCTGTGCATAGAGGTTCTAATAAATTGTTTATAGTTTCTTTCACTGTTTGAATCCTTTCTAGCTTTTCACAGTCCTCTCCGCTGGTCTCAGGTTTCTGTCCACTATCCTCAGTTTCACATCCAGTTCTCTGTCATAAAGAGGGTCTGTCCTTTCCGTGTTGTGAATTTCCACTGGCTCCTGTTGTCTTCTGTAGTTTTCCACCTTCAGTTTTGTGCTTCATTCTTCCTGGCTTCCCTCATCTGAATTTGTTTTTTCCTTTCCTGCCTGTCTTCCTACCTATCTCAGACTTGGTCTCTATCCCAAACTCAAGATTGTGTTCGCTCTTGTCAACTGTATCAGCTTTTTCCCCACATTGCAGTTCTTTCTTTAGTCAAATTTTATTGCTTCCTCTCTTTTCCACCCTTTTGTTTATGTGGATAGCTTATATTTTCATACTTGTTGGATCCAGCAGGGATATCACTGAGAATAAATTTAGATGGCAGTGCTCCATCCTGATAGTCAGGAAAACAGGCAGGCCTATCAAGAGGTGAGCTTGACTTCATGGGGAACTCATGTCTGAGCTGTAGTGCAAAAATGGGATATGCAAGCAGGGCCAGCTGGGACAGGCTACGAAGGAGAAATTTAGAAAAATTGTCCTAGTATATAGGGATGACATCAAGAGAGCCAATGCTCACCTAGAGATGACACTTACGAGGGAGATCAAGGCCAGCAAGAAGAGTTTCTTCTAGTACTTGAGTAGTGAAAAGCAGGACAAGTAAAATATGAGCTTCTTTTGGGTAGTGATGTGTCATAGTGAGGGTGGATGCAGATAAAGCTGGAGTATCCTGATCCCTCTGTTCCTTGGTGAGTCATTGCCAGCAAGGTCTCCCAGGCCTCTGTGCTTAGTAACAAGGGTTTGAGGAGAGCAACTACCAGCAGTGGCTGAGGATTCAGTTGGGGATTATTGAGAGAACTCAAACCCTACCTATGCGTGTGGCCAAATGCACCCTGCCTGTGAATGCTGATAGGGCGTGCCAGAGTCACAGTGAGGTCCTTCCCCATCATCTCTGAAGCATCTTAGATACCAGAAGACCCTCCCAATGGCTGAACAAATGCATAAAAAGGCCAAAATACAGCCCAAAGAGCTACAAACTGGGTAGCTTCCTTTTTGTCCCTGGGGAAAATAAGGGCGTGGGTGTTCTTGGAGCACATTTCTGGACACAAGAGGAAGGAAGTGAATGGGAGCAATCAGCATGGATTTATTAAAGGTAAAAAGGCAGATTGCCTTCTATGGTAAAATGACTGACTTTGGATGAGGGAAGAACAGTGGATTTAATCTTCCTGGACTTTAGCAAGATTTTCAGCTCTGTTGCCAACAATATTCTTGTATCCAGATTTGGACATTACAGATTGCTGGAGAGCTAGATGATATAAAAAAGACTGGTTGGATGGATGGACTTAACAAGAAGTGCTTAATGTGTCATATAGAGAGGTTGATGAACAAGAGGGGTACTGCAGGGATTTGTCCTGAGTAGGTGATAAAGTATGCTGTTGTGCATGGAGATTACACCAAATTGGGGGGAATAGTTGCTGTGCTTGATGATGGGCTGCCATTCAGAGGGACTTTGTCACTGTGAACACAAGGCCCATCTGGAGCTTTATTCAAGAAAACTTCAAAGTCCTACACCTGTAGGAGGAGCACCTTGCGGTGATACAGGCTGGGGACTGACAGGCTGGAAAGCAGCTCTGCTGGAGAAACATGGGGTCCTGGTAGACAGCACTCTAACCATGGATCAGCAGCAGCATGCCCCTGCAGAATCACAGAATGGTTTCCAGCTACCAATGTAAAGCACAGCACTGAGGGCTGCTAAGGAAAAGAAAAAAAATTATCTCAGAGCCTATACAAAGGGACATAAAAGATCGTCCAGGTCCAACCCCCCCGCCATGGGCAGGGACACCTTCCACTAGAGCAGGTTGCTCAAAGCCCCATCCAGCCTGGCCTTGAGCACTTCCAGGGATGTGGCATCCGCAACCTCTCTGGGCAGCCTGCTCCAGAGTTCCACTACTCTTGCAATAAAAAATTTCTTCCTGGTATCTTATCTAAACCTTCCCTCTTCCAGTGAAGGCCATTCTCCCTTGCCCTATCACTACATGCCCTTGTCAGAAGTCCCTCTTCAGCTGTCATGTAGACCCCCTTTAGGTACTGGAAGGTGCTCTAAGGTTTCACAGAAGCCTTCTCTCCTTTTCCTGTCCCTTTCCCTCTTGCTCTCCACAACCCCGACTCTCAGCCTAAAGAAAACAAAGGCAACAACCTCCTGAACTTTATGAGAAGGAACATAGCCAGCAGAGAGAGGGAAGTGGTTGTTCCTCTCTACTTGCTGCTCATTAGACCGCATCTAGAGTGCTGTGCCCAGTTTTGGGACTCTACAGGAAAGACATTGATAAATGGAAGTGAAGTTGGTGGAGGACTCCCAAGATGATCAGGGAGCTGGAACACTCATCCTGTGAGGAGAGGCTGAGAGAGATTGGTTTGTTTAGCCTGAGAAACACGTGATTTCAGTGGGATCAAACAACAACATGCTGTTTTTTTTGAGGACATCACTGAGAAGGACTCAGGCTCTGCACTGAGATGCGTGGGGAGAAGACATGAGGCAGTGTTCATAAATTGAAACAAAGAAGGTTCAGACTGGATGTAAGGAAAAATTCTTTCCATGGGGATAGTCAAGCTGTGTAAGGGGTTGCCCTGAGAAGCTGTGTAGCTTCTGTCTTAGAGGTTTCCAGGACACAAACAGGTAAAGCTGAGCAACCCATTCTTATCTGGTATCTGACCATGAGCAGGAGACTGGACTGAGGGACGTGTGGAGGTCCCTTCCAAGCTCTGTTATCCTGTGAGTCTACAACCGTGGATCTTAAGTTCCCAGAAGCCTTATACAAGAATGGAATAAGTACAGGCAGGATATGTAGGTGGCTCAGCTGCAACATATCAAAACAAAATCAGTAACAGTAGCATTACAGTGAGCTTGACAAAAGCATCATTTGTATGTCAGGGTAAGCATTTTGCTGTCTCTTAGAAAGATGCATGTGGAGCTTAAAGCATTCAAGTGATTAAACTTTTTGAAGAAAAATAACCTTTTGTAATGACATGAAAGTGTATTTCTATGTGGCTTTCCTTGGAAAGAGGAAAAATATGTTTTGCATACCATGTAAATATTGAAGTAACTTTGACATGGACACCTGGCACAGAGTGGGTCATCTTGAAAAGCCTTTGGCAACTTAAAGTGAAAAATGATTCTTCTACAAGGAAGTATGTGTCAGCCTTCAAAATTGGTGATCTCTCTTGGTCATTTGTCATGATAAGTATGTAAATTCGTATTATGTAGCTCATAATGCATCATTTCAAGGTGGTGATTTTCTGACAATCTGTTAAATCAGTTGCAATCAATTCTGATTTCCCCTCCCCCCCCCCCCCCAATATTATATACTACTTCCCTCACATCATTATTGTTTCTTCCTGCTCTTTTCTCCCTCCCCTGCCGCATTTTCAGGGTGAGGAATAAATAAAGGAAGAGAAGTAGTCGTAAGATGTGAGGAGCCCAGGAACTGTTTTGGAAGACTTGGCTAGAGGTCTTCAAATCAGAAGAGTTGCCTGTAGCAGAGAACTACTGTGAAATAACAGACTGGATGTATATGTATATTTAAAAATTATTTTTCATTTTTGTTCTTTAAGTATGAGCTGTTACATGAGGAATGATCTTTTTCTGAGGTTTTTGCCTCTTCATTTGTATTTGCTACCCTGTACTCTTTAGGTATCCTCCCTAAAACAAATGGTGATTTCTGTTGCAAAGCATAGTTTCCAGTGAATCAACCACTGTATTTAGTTCCATCAAATATTGGCTATTAATAAAGCATAATGCACATAATTTCTTTTCAAAATATGTATATATAATATATAACAGAGTAAAAATAAATACTTCAGCTGTTGGCCATTCTAGAACTTGATGAAGTTTGTGCTGCTACAATTGCTTTGTGGTAGCAATATTCTGAATGTAAATGCTTTTTAGGAGTGTGCTTTCATTATATGTTTGCTTCATAATCTTATAGTAGCAAGATGAATAATTTTCTGTAATGTTAGGGAATTTCTTTTGTGAGACAGTTAATAGCAATAAATATCGCCATGACATTATTAATTCTGCACGCTACAGACTCTTTAGAAGCTTGTGGAACATTGCTGTGAATATCTTATGGACATCAATTTTGACTTGCTGTGAGTTAAATTCTTTCTTCAAAGTATTGCTCTTACAAAAGGTTTTATAAAAGAGCAGTAGGAATTCCCTTCCAATAACCTCCCAATATTCATCTTTAGTTTATTATATTACTTATGTTGTACTTCACCATAATTTTTTTGCACAGTGACACAGTAACTTTTCAAGGTAAGTCTGATTTGTATGGGTACCAATATATTTGTTAAACTTTCTGAAGTTTATTCTTTTGAAGGTGTTTTTGTGCAAGTATGTAGTAAATATTAAAGTAAGTATTTATCCAATATGCTGTTTATTGAAGAGTTCATAACACATATTTGTAAAAATATTTTTAAAAATTATTAAGGTATTCAATTACAAAAATTTCTTCTTTAAGTGGTTTGCCTCTAAGGAAATTTCTGTTGACCAAGTGTCAGAATGTGAGCTTTCAGATTGCCTGAAACTTTGTCTTTCGCTCTGTGCCTCTATTTATGATGAAGTAGGTAGTATACCTGACGTATGTATACAGGTTTTTGATATGCTGTACTTAGCTGACATCTTGTCTCCTTTAGGGTGTTTGCTAAACAGCTTCTTTTGTCTGACAATCAGTGCTCACACTGCAACAGCAAAAACTATTCCCTCTCAAGGATGCAATCATCTAATGTGGATGGTACTCTCTCTCCTCATCCCCCTTTTGTTTTTCTCCCACCCCAAGTTGTATAGAACCATTCATGGCAGGGCACCTTATGTCTGTAGTTTCCCCCAGCTGCCTAGGCAAGCATTTATTTAGGGCAGGATTTGAATATACAAGAGAAAAGCTAAAACCCAAACATAAATTAATTGCTTTCCTTACTTCTGACGGTTTCACTGAGACACCTTTGTGGTATTGTGCCATGTCTTAGTATGCTTAGATAGTCTTTGCCCTTCCTTTTTCTGTAGTCTGGGGTTTAGAATGACTTGTTCACAGTTTACAATCTTCTTGATGCATGTGTTCACATTTCTGTTCAGTAACTAAATCTGTTTCACAGTTATCTTGGGATTTGTATTTTAACAGTACAGCATCCGACTTTTTGATCTGTCTATTGCTTGGGGTGTTCTTAAGTTATAGCAGCTAGGACAGCATGAATTACACCTTTTTCCTCATGTGGCTCACTGGAGGCATTCAGTGGCACTGAAAGATGTTCTTGAGTTATCTTCGTTGCAGATGCCTACCCATCAGTCGGGATTTCAGACATTCTCTTTGCAGTGGTTTTTGTCTTTTAACTTCAATGAGGTGGTGCTGGACTAGGTATCAATACTCTGAAGTTTGCTCTGCCAGGGTGGAAAGATGGATGGCAGTTTTGGTTATATGGCAGCTTATATCCTACAACAATATTTTCAAATTTTGCAGATATATGCTTTGGGTACTTCCTAGGGAACAGGGGATGTTCCCTAGTGGGTTTTGATGTTTTTTTCTGATGTCATTTTTTTTTCAGAGGCAGCAGGATCCTTGTAATGCATGTGAGAAAGCCCTTTTATCCTTCTTCACTTAATTACAATGGATCATGCTCTTACAGATGAGGGATTCAGTATAAGTAGAGCAAAGAAATGTTGGTCTCTCAAGGAGCCAGGCATACATATGAGATACAGAGAGATCAGCAAAATTTAAAATGCTTGTTTGATTTTCCTGTACAACATACTGCAGTGTCATGCATAGGTAATGTTAATAATTCTGCAGATTCTGTGTCTACAGAAGAGCTGAGAGAACACAGTCTGTATTCAGTTGCTTGCTCTTAAGACCCTTCTGTATGTGTGCACAAAATCACTCACGGTTTATCCTTAGGCACACTGAACATGTCTAGTTGCTTCAAGCTATTGGGACAAGAATAGGAAATACCCCAAGTACTGATATCTGACATAGGGTCATAAAACCATGTGTTGAGATGTAACAGGATATGCTGGTATCTCTTCACCAGAGATGTTTTGATGCTAGGCTTTCCAAGGAATGAATTTGAAATACTGTTTTACAGAGCAATGATTTTTGCTTACATCCAAATCCACTGTTTCCTGAAGTCCTGCAGCAGATAAGATCCTGCTGTCCCTGCTTTGCAGAGGCAGTCACAACTTTGTGACCAAATGTATTTTCAGTTAAGACTCCCAAGACTGTGCCTTTTGTGACACACGTTCTTATGTAGATAAGAGTGATGGAGTACATTTACTATTCCAGCTGTATCTGAGTGCTGTGGGTCTTTGGGGTGGGCTTACTCATTCTTCACAAGAATAGAAGGGGAACTGTCACATTTGTATGCCTGCTAAATAGATTGGTTAACTGCAAGCATGTCCCCAGTGTTGGTTTGTTCACAGTTAACAGGTTTCACATATGGTTAAAATATCCTTTTATCCAACTTTTTATGTCAAGTGGATATCAGTTGTCATTAGGGAAAGATTAAGTCCTTTTTATCTGCAGTTTTTGTTGATGTGACATGTATTCCCCCTGAGCCATCTGATCTTTGATTGGTCTTTTTATATTTGTTAACTTTGGGGATCCCTTTTGTAGTACTTCGGCCTGTCTGATTCCAGGATTACTCTTGCTTACATAACATCCTGCTTTCTCCAGTGGAGAGCCCTTTTCTTAGAGGCGAGATTTGGAAGATGAGCATAAAACTGACTGTGGTACAATATAGTACAGATTTTCAGGTATTTTCAAGTCATGCCGTGCTGATTAAGGCATTGGTATGATACCCTGAATGTCATGGAGTCATAGAATGGTTTGTATAGGAAGAGACCTTAAAGATCATTCAGTTCCAACACCCCTGCCCTGGGCAGGGACACCTTCCACTAGACCAGGTTTCTCAGAGCTCCCTCCAGCCTGGCCTTGAACACTTCCAGGGATGGGGCATCCACAACATCTCTGGGTGACCTGTTCCAACGCCTCACCACTCTCACAGGAAATAATTTCTTCCTATTATCTGATCTAGATCTACTCTCAGTTTGAAGCCATCCCCTGTTGTCCTGCCGCTACACACTTCTGTCAAGAGTCCCTCTCCATCTTTCTTGCAGGCTCCCTTCAGGTACTGGAAGGCAGCAGTTAGGTTACCCTGAAGCCTTCTCTTTTTCAGGCTGAACAAACCCAATTCTGTCAGCCTTTCCTCATAGGAGAGGTGTTTTGCTATAGATTGTTTAGAAAATTAAATGATTCATCTTGGCCTTTTAATTTTATAGATTCATATGACTGATTTTTATGTTTTCAAAAATCTGAGCTAGTAAATGGAGGTAATACTTTTGTGTCCCATCAGAAATTTAACTAGGGTATCAATTACATGGTTATATTTGAAAATAAGTGGGAAAAATAGTAAGCAGAATTGTATCTTGTTTATTTCAGAGTGCTATCTTGAAGGAGCATGCAGATTCTGAACAACTTTCACTCTGAGTCAGGCCTTTTGACTTTCTTCATGTTTATATAACTAATATGAATACAGAAAGACTTTTTCACAGTCCTTAAATTTTCATTTAAATATATTTCCTTGTGATTCTGATGTGAAATGCTACAATATGGTCATACTGTGTTAGACAGCAAAGATGCATCCTGAGTGTTCATGAAAATTGTTTCCTGCTGAGGAGTTTGTAAGTAGTGGGTAGAACTTACTGGCAACTGCAAGTCAAACATATTTAGCCATTTTTTTGTTTCTTAAAGGGGTTTACTGTGGTCTGACTTCTAGGACAGTAAAGATCTGCTTGTGTACTTAATGTTCTCTGTGCCATTCTGTTACTCAAGAGCTCCTTGAAGTCATAAGCAAACAGGGAATCTTCAGATTTTTGTTACTGGCTTTTCTCTTGAAGTCTTCTATAGTTGTGTAGTATTTAACTTCTTACCTTCCCTGGCACAAGCAACCACAGTAAAATTATTTATCTGGTTTAAGCATATCTTATTGAAAAAGGTCATAGTTTTAACTGTTCTTTTTGAAATCATTAGTACTGTGAAATGGAAACATTTGGAATGCTCCTTTGGACAGTTCTTTTCTTGGTTGTTGCTTGAAAATATTTTATTAATACTGTGTTTATTAACTGTCATCTCCTGGTGTTGAAGTGTACCTAGAGCTTGGGGCCCTTAGATTATGGCTTTTTTTTTTTATTATTATGTTAGGTCAAATGTGATTGTAGATAAAAAGTGCTGTGAACTGTGGATTCCCATCTGAGAATTTTTTAGCTGTGTTTGGATATGCTGTGTGAAGATTTACTGTTATTTTCACGGTGGATAGTCCCAGGTGTGCAGTTAGTATGTGCTAACATAAAAAAATACAATGTGACAGTATTTAAGAATAATCAGTAGTAAACCAAAATGGAGTACTGTCATTTGAACTAATTTCTAATGGCACTTGTACTATTACAGGTGTCTGTCTTCCCTTAATTGCACTAATTACATGTGTGTAATTGGTGACATAATGTATCGTGTGTAGAGAAAAGGTATTTGGAAGGCAGACTCATTAGTTCTTCTGGGTGCATTTTGAGCTTCAACAAAACATTTTCTCTCTCATCTATCTTTTATCTTGCATTTTACAGCTTTAGACTTTCTATTTCCTGATGGAAATGTATGAAGTGTAGTGACACGTTTGTCCTTCTTTATCCAGTAGGCTCTCTAATGAGTTCAATGATGGACAGCACTGATGTCAAACTGTATCTCTGTAAAACTAAGAGTAGAGTAAAAGCTGCTACAAATTTTGCTTGTATATCAGGCTTAAAATGACGTGTTTTGTTTTTTTTTTTAACATTGCCTCAATGTCTTTTCTTTCATGCTTCCCAGAGTTCTTCCATATATTAGCTTTTCTTTTCCTACTGTCCTCTTACTGGGATCAGGATTTAGCAGAAACCCCTTATTCATGATTCTGTATCTCTTGGTGTTTGAGTACTGCCTTGTTTTCTTTGCTTGGTGTCTGTCAGCATCTCTTGACTGATGGGAAAGGGTGATCTATGATTAGATGAAGCTGCTGTTATAAAAGAAAACAGAAGTGATGCTTGATACAATTTGTAAAGTTCTTTGCTCTTTGAAAACTGGGTTATATGAATAGTATAGATTAAACATATCCATATTATATGCATGCAGACATATATATACAAAACTATATAATTATGCTAGATTATTCTGATCACATAGGGTAGCTTGTACCACAGTCATTGGGTAGTGTAGGGAAACCTGACTTACTACCAATATATACTTGCTTTGGGAATGAATGAAGCACTTTTTTTGTGGAGCCTTTAACCCATAGTAAATTCATTGCAATGTCTGTCTGCTCTCCTTCATACATTATAAACTGAGAGAAAAAGATGATATTCAAAATGGTTAAAAATCAACCTGTAACTTTTAAAATTATATTTGCTTTTTATCCCTAAGTAGGAAGGACATGTATAATTTTCTAAAAATTTTCTTCATGAATTAAGCAGGAGAGGAGTAAGAAAATAATACAAGATTGGCTAATGGATAGTGAAAGTAGGAGATAGGAAAATAACAACCACTTCAGAAGGAACATTGAAATGTACATTTGAAGGAATAGTCTCTTAATATCACGCTATTTTAGTTGGTTTGTGGTGAAGCCTGCTCAAGGAAAAGATGTTAACAATTTTTCAAATACCAGCAACTTAAAAGACCCGAAACCTCTGTGAAATGAAATGTACTCTAGTAGTAGTACATGTTTTTTACTCTAACATTTAGGGTCTATAAAACTTGGTGTGTAGTGTCAAGGAATATATTTAAAGGTGTTTTCTGTTGCATGATATAAATTGCATGGGTTTTCTGTATAATATTTATGCTGATGGAATTATATTTAATATAAATTTTATGCTTCCTTCATTATCAGGCACCTATCAGACATTGCAGGAAGGTTTCAGATTTTGTTATTAAAAATCCTTGACCACTTCTTTGATTTTAATTGCCAGGATCTTAAATTTGATAGTCTTCTTGACTTTGTTTGAAGATTTGTTTGAAGATCCACCTTTGATTAACCTGTCTGATAAACATGAACATTTACCATGTCTGATAAACGTGAAGCTGAACCGCTCTCTCCTCAAGGGAAGCAGTGTGTTCCTTTTTTTCTCAGCTTCCTGGTTGTTGTATGCTGCTTGCATCTGTTCTTTGCCTTCCCACAGAGGAGCAATGGCAGCAGTACAGAATTGATACTATCTTTGAAATCTGCACAGCTGCTGGTATGGTTCTGAGTCACAGCAGTGAGGTTGACCACAGTCTTGTTAATGCACTGCTACTTGACCAGTCAGTTAATGAAAGCAGAGTCACTCAAGCTGATCAATGACAGACTTTGGAATAAAGTGCTATGATTTTTATTTGGTTCTTGTTTGAAAAGCTTGAAAGAAAAGATGAAATTATGTATGAATTCCTACTATAATTTCTCTAGCAAAATCGAGCCATGTGCTCACTGTGGGTAGGTTTGAAGAACTTATCTTTTTCAGAAGGAAGAAAAAAATGAAGAAAGGGGTGAGGCATCTAAGGCACAACAGAAAATGTGGTTTCTTTCATTTACGAAATGAATTGTTTCAATTAATACGTAGAAGATTTTTAATAATTCTGTCGGTGTTGGTATTTCTTGTGTGTGTTCGCATCTCTTTCCATGTAAATTTCTCTGACTGTAAATGACTTGAGTAATGGTATTTGTAGGGGTAGCTGGTATTTGCAGTGGATAGTAAGCTGTATATTTCTTAATTTTTAAAAAATTTACCTGCTTTATGTCAGAACTTTGATAGGATGAATTAAATACCACAGTTTAAAATGATCCCACAAAATTAATAGCAAGGCTGTCTAGCTTTGTTATATAAATATGAACTAGAAACAAGTAAGGTTTTTTTTTTATTGGATTACAGCCATGTTCCTTTGTGTGGTGTTTTCAACATCACAGTTGTTTTTCAGTGACATGTATGGTACTGTCTTTATTCTTCTATGAAGCTTGCTGATTTTTTTTTTTTCTGGGACTGTCAAACATTGTTCATAGTCTTGTCTTTTGGTAGAGTAGACTTTCTCCTTTGAGCTAATTACTGCAACTGGTAACAAATAATCATGAGGCTGTACTGCATGAACAATTTCCTTCCTCAAATTCAAACCCAGGTTTGGGGTTTTTTTTATTTTGTCTTTTGACCTGATTTTAAATGAATGGGTTTTACCAGCATTTCGGCTTGTAGATTGTTATTTCTTCTGTATGTTGACTGTATTATCACTTAACAACATTCTTAATTGGGCTTTCCTGTCAGCTTTTATTCCAGTCTTTTCATTCATTAGCCTGTGTCTACAAAGAGTGTTCTTTCTGTGTGATTATCTTTCCTTTAAATTTTCTCATTCTTTTGGTTAAATTTCTAAAGATGGTTAATACTTTCTCCTCCTCTTCTTTTTTTTTTTTTTTTAATGTACTTTTCCAGACTTAATCTGCACTTAATTTTAGTTTCTTTAAGCTGGTTTGATTTCAAATCCCTTTTGACTACATCATCACTAATAAAGTTGACCATTGTTAGTGAGGACAGCTGGCACAGATTGAGATTTGTCCTTTCTGTTAATCTTTCAGCCTTAAAACAGGTAGCTGTGTGTGCCGTACTGTTGGAAGTTTTCCCAGCCATGTGATAACCCTCAGATTGTTCCCAGAGGTTGGGAGAGTGCAGTTGGCCTTTATCAAAAGTATTTCAGGACTTGTTCTTACATGATGATTTGCATATCAGTGTCTGGGAACGTTTTAGTCATTAATACATAGGTGTAACTTTTGTAAAGGCAACAGTCAAGCCAGTTTCCAACTAGAGGTTAACTCAGTTTTATTGCTTCCTAAGAGGCCTACTCCGTGAATCATTAATATTAAATCTTATGCTTTGAATGATCCTGCCAGCTGTCTGGGGAAAAAAAAACCAAACCATACCCAACAACAACAAAAAATAATCTCAACAGTTCCTCCAACTCCCTCATCCACTTAAATTTTCTGGTTTGGTAATTTATAGGAGGTCTGCATTTTCCTACTCACTGTAACTTCCCCATTCTAACGTTATGTGGAGTGTTTGGCTTCTGTTGCATTCTGTATTTCAGAACAGATACACTAATCTTAAGATATTCAAGACAAGATTTCCTGCTCCACCCTATATATCTGTCCTCCCTGAGCCAAGTAGGCCTTCTAACAGGATGGAGTATCTCACTAAAGGTGTTGTGGCAGTTGAGTTATATATTTGTTTACTTTCTGAGATTCCCAGCTACCCTTGTTTTTATTCTCATAGTTCTTGTGCTAGTTTACTGAGAAGTAAAGCAGAAGTTTACAAGGAAGCTCAGAAGATACTCCACTGTTTGCCACCTTCTCCTCCCTGTGACCCTTTAGCTGCCCACACTTGCCACTCATTCCTTTGGAGCTGTGATCTAGGTTGCCATTTGTAAGTCTTGTTATTTTATTAAAGAG
This sequence comes from Corvus cornix cornix, assembly GCF_000738735.6. Taxonomy (NCBI): domain Eukaryota; kingdom Metazoa; phylum Chordata; class Aves; order Passeriformes; family Corvidae; genus Corvus; species Corvus cornix. Next base: position 40,305,140 of record NC_046335.1, read on the forward strand.
GACAGTCTTTGCTTTAATTTGCTCACTGATGATTTGAATGACAGCAGAGTTTTAGCCTGCCAGGCTGGGAAGCACAGATGGCGCTTCACATGGCTGAGAAAAAGTGGAACTCTGGGGAAAAGAAGCATATGTTTTCCTGGGTTTGAGAGAACTAAAAGAGGTCCAGTGCTTGAAGTGTTTTTCCAAATTTTCCCCAAATTTGCTACACATGTAACAGTACACTGTATTAGCAATGCCACTCTAGCATACATGAAACTTTGTACAGTGAAAAATGTAGGGCTGCAGACACTGAACAGCAGTGATGTGTCTTCCAGGAATAAGGGGATGGGTCACCTAGGGCCATGTAAATAAAAGGGAAAAGTGAGTCAAGTGGTTGGGACAGTGTGTCTTGAAGGAGAGAAGCAGGAAAGAACTTGAGAACTATGCAGTGTCACGTAGGTTTATTACCTTCTGAGTCACCTACCTCCTGGCAAGTGGATAGGTTAAAACTGTGTTTATATTCAGGATGTTATTTTATAACTTAATTCTTCATTTAGCCCTTTAATATGTCCATGAAAGAAGGCAGTGGATTGTGTACTGTTCTGTATACTGCATCAGTTTTGTAGAGTGTTCTGAGTTTGTGCCTTGAGAAACCATTATGTGTGAAAATTTCAGTATTATGAAGGGACTTTGTACCTTAAGCAACTATTTTACATTTTCTTCTGTAAAGGATACTTGCTTATTGATACTGAATTTTGTTCCTAATTGTTATTTGTGCTGTTAAAAATGGTGTACTCTTAGAACAAGGTCAAAGTGGCCAAGTACTATATGTGACAAAGAAAAACAAGTGCAGGAAGATCTTTGTCTTTTATGCTTATTTTGATGAATATTGAGGAATAATGGTCCCAGATCTGGCTTGACTGAAAATGGAATTTCATTGACCAACTGTATGTCCTTCTCAGACCAGTGATAATCAAAGCTTGTTTGAAAGGGAACCTCCTCTACAAAATTGAACTGCGGAAGGCATCCTGTGCACTTCTCTGCAAAACAGATAATTCCCGGGAGCTTCTTTTCTGTGCAGTAGAAGTTTGATGATTTGACTTTGTACCTTGCATATGCCAGCTTTTTTAGCTCTTAGCAGTAAGGAATCTGAAGAAAAAAATGGAACAAAACTGAACCCCACACCATTATATAATGTGTATAAAAGACCCTATATGATTTTTTTAAATATATACAGTAAAAAGATTAGCCTTCCTTCTGTCTCCGTGGGATGTTTTTTCTTTCCATATTTGTTTAAGGAAATTTGCTTAGTGCCAGCAAGTAACAGTGCTACCAGACAGATGGATTGATGGGTATAAGAGAAATGAAGTTCAGTTTTTCAGTTATATACCTACTTCTCCATCAGAAACATACATTATCTCTTAAAACTGGAAAAATCATGTTCTGAGCCTCACTTGGGCTTACAGAAGGAATAATTTTTTGTTTTTTTCTTTACCAATTGACTGATTCTGTTGTTTGTTGCAAGTTGTTTTGTTGTTTAAAATGGATTTTTTTCATGCAATGTTCTCCCTGGCACAGGTTCAGTCACTTCTCTGCCAGCTCTTGAAACTGTAGAGCCAGCAGCGGAATATGCGGGCGACTTTACTAAAAAGCTGGTCTGTATGCTTCAGAACTTGCTTGTACTAGAGAAGGTAGGACTATCACACTTAGTAGTAGATTTATGTCTTTGGAGTAATAGAAGATGTTTAATAAATAATAAAAAAAAAAAAAAAAAAGATTGCAAATTCACATCCTTGAGCACTGATGAGAACTCCTGATGTAAGCAGACTGGTGATCAGAGGTAGATTGCTGTTGTATGACCCAGCTCCAGATCTGCTTCCTTCTCAGATGATGTGACTTCATGGGAGTAACATGATTCCAAACCACACCAGCTCATTTCTAGCTTTTAAAAACAGATTGTTAGGACCAGCCAATAGAGCATTCATCGATTTACATTTAGATTGGCATTAGCTCTGATCACAGTCACACTCAGAAAAGAGCAAGTCATTTGGGTAAGAAAGAACTGGTAGTGTGGTTAAGCTGGACTTGCCTTCTTAAACGGGAAAGAAAGAATTTGGCGAGTAAGACCTAGGAAGAAATAACAATAGTCTTTATTGGGTGTGAGGGCATATATGGGAGAGAAACATCTGAAAATAAATAAATCTGAGGCATAAACTTAAGAACAAATCTTTTTTGAAAATCAGAGGATGAGGTCTACTCAGTAACGGAGAGAAAGAAACTCAATGGTTCAAGATGATGTTTTATATATTTATGTAAGAATACGGTTTAAGATGATAAGGTTGCTCCTGGACTCAGAAATTAAAAATGAACATTTGAGATTTCTTGATATTAGAATAATAGAAATCTCTGAGAAAGAGGGTAGAGCAGACAAGAAGATATTTGATTGTTATTTGTCATAAAGTTTTCAGCTTTACAAATTCTGTTCCTTGGAGCTGCCACTGGTATCCTGAGCATATCCAAAGGGAATATTTATTGTTTTTATTTTTTGTCTTCTTGGTGCATAGTTTATCATCTTCTGAAGCAGAGACAATTTGCCATTCTCTAAAGGTGGGATTTTGAGTGATATGTGTGATTTGTCCTGTGGTATTGGGACAGTAGTCCTGGCCTGGCATATAGGTCTAATGTCTGTGTTCAGAGTTAAATCAGTTTGCCCTAGTCAAATGCAGAAGGGATGGGAGAAGTGTTTCCATTTTTTCTTCCTCCTTGCTGCAACCCTCTGTATTCCTAAGGTGATCTAGGTATTTTCATCTAACACTTCTGTAGTTGCAGGCACTTAAAGTGTGGTGCTTTCAGATTTCATGTCTTTTTAAAGTTCAACTTAAATTACATGAAAAATATTGATGAAACGTTTTGGACTCGGTTTTGGTTGGGGTCTTGTAATGCAGGAGACTGGATTGAACACTGCAGATGTTATTGAATCCTTTATAAGAATTTTTTTTTTTATATAAATAGATAATTTAAAAGAAAAAAGGTGGTGACTAGTCTATGTACACCCAGCAATTAAAAGTCAGAATTAAACATATAACTAAAATTTCCTATCTGTACGGTCACTTCATGACCTATATTTCCAAAAAGATCTCTGTAAGAGCGCAAATTTATCTGGAAGGAAGCACTGTCTAATTAGTGATATTTGTGAATAGTCTTGAGGTGATTGAAAACACAAATGCAAAGATTTTTTTAAATACTTTCAGTTTTCACATTATAAATAGTATTCAAATTTCAGGGATTTATTAGCAATACTAGGCTGTAAAAATGAAACTTTTTGGTAGTTTTGAATGTTTCAGAGTAGGCTGACTGTTTTAAGATAATCATAATTTATGTAAAGTGACTGTCTGTTCTTTTTATGGAACTGTGGGAAAAAACCCTGAGAGCTTTATTTCTGTGCTCTTAGTAGTAGTTTTCTCTAGGGCATGGTGATTTGCCCAGCCTGGTAGGACTGGAAGGCTTTTTGGTACTGCTTGCAATTCTGTTGCTTACAAATAAATCAGCTTGTAAATTTAGTGATAGTTCTTTTCATTATATGAAGTGTAAATGTTTCCACTTCATATTTACCATGAGCCAATCTGTCTAAATTTTTTTTTTCCATACGTATGGCTCACCTAATGTGCTACCTTCCACTTGTTAATGAGTTTGGGAATACGAACTTTTAAGAAGAAACATCATAATGCTTCATACAAAATTAAGAGTAACCATCATTCTAGACCATACTCTAATGGATTCCATGTAGGGCTTCCTCTTGGAACATGTGGGCTCTGTATTTTGTTCTGCTGGGCTTCTTGAGTCACCTTCAGCTGAAGGTTTCACCTCTCCATTTTTGTGAAGCAGGCAGTGTAACTGATTTGATGAGAGCTACAATAAAAGAATGAGTTTATTTTTTCTGCTTTTACTTTTTATACACGGAGTAACCGTGTTGTATTTTTTGGTTTGAATTTCTGAGATACTTTTATCACAGCAAAAGCTATAACCTTTTCATTGAGTGCCACCTTAGCCAAAGTATACCCATCAATCTCAAATAGAAGTGAAAATAGGCTATCTCCCTGTTTCCCTCAGGCATTCCATTTTTGGAAGTTCATGGGCTCTGACTTTGTAGGTGCTGATTACTTTAAATAATTTATTATATGAATAGGAAAACACAGAATTCAGATTTTTTTTTTATCACTGTTGCTGCTTTTGAGAGGTTTAGAGTTGCCAGTTCACCTTGTTCATTGAAAGTACAGCTGCTTTAGCTTCTCTTTGAAATAGAAAATCACTTAATTTTCATTCAAAAATAAGACTAATTTGGCAGAATTCTCATTGCAGTAAAAGTCAGTTATCTGAAGCATTTATCATTTTTTTCCCTTCGTTCCTATTCCTGGCACTATTGTTGCTTTAATTGGTTTCCTGTTTTTTTTTTTTTCCTGCTTTCATTCCTTTCCTTGAAGTGAGGTTCACAAATAAGCTTTTTCAACAACCAGTTTATTGCTGTTTCAGAGTCTGATAGTGCATATTTGAATGCTTTTCTCTTAAGTGGCCAGGAATCAACGTTTAGTTCAGTGGTGTGCTGCCATTCTGAATCAGTGAGACAACTGTTAGGAAATTATGTAGTAACTCCATGCCTTGATAACCCCAAACAAAGGTTTTGTTTAAAACAGTTGTTTCTTCACTGAAAGAGTTGTCAAGCTTTCTTAACAGGCTGCCCAGGGAAGGTGTTGAGCCTCCATTTCCCAGGTGAATTTAAAAGATAAGTAGATGTGGCACTTAAGGACATGGTTTAGTGGTGGGCTTGGCAGTGGTAGGTTTATGGCTGGACTTCATGATCTTAAAGGTTTTTTCTAACCTAAATGATTCTGTGATAAAAACTGATGATATTTTCCTCTTCTACTTTCAGAGAATTACCTATGCTTCAAAATGAAAGTGAGGAAGAAGAATCCCCAAAAGTATTAATTTGAACAATAATTACTGCTTGTAAGTAAGTACTTCTCGTTCTTTGTGACGTTGCCTTCACAACTGAAAACTGCTCTTCTATTGATAAGTCTTTGTCAGCTGAAAAAAGGAAACTTTGCAAAAGAGAGGTCAAGTGCCTCACTTTTGTGTCAGACCACTGACAAAATTGGGTCAATCAGACACCCATTTCACCTTTCATTTCTCCTTACACCTATTTCTCTCCCATAACTCTTTGCCTCTCACCTCTAAAAAGAGAAATTCTTTGGTAGGTTCATTATGTATCCTCTGTCTTACGAACAAAATCCTGTATGTCTTTGGCAGTATTTCTGGACCCTTTCCATCTGCAGGTATTACATGTGTTTCTCAGAGATAAGCTGTACTTTTGCAGAGGCTGGCCACAGGCCCTGCTCCATGAAGTTTTTCAAGAGTTATAAGCAAATTAAGCTGTTGTGGGTGGAAAGTATTGTGTGCTCTGGGGTATGCCAGATCCAGTGCTAGTGAACACTTCAGATTCTTATGCTTTTGAAGGTCTGGGCAAGTACCATAGTAGTCATGTTTGAGGACACTTTTTTTTATTTAAATAAAACTTAGCAGAAAGGTAACTCTTCATTTTGAGAAGCTGCTTAAAGAATGAAGTGAACTTCACTGAAGCATGAATTTGGGTGTGAACTTGGAAACCAAGCACATTATGACATTATTCTTTTTTTGATGCAACTGTAGAAAAGACTGTTATGATCGCTATTCTTAATTATGATAAGAAAGTTATGAAAATTTCTTAAGCTTTCACAATTGAACAAATTAGATTAAGAGTTCAAGCAAATTTGTTGCAGATTAGATGCTTTTACAGTTCACCCAACTTCACTACTGGTTTTCAAGCTGGTGACATCTAAAGTGCTCTCAATTATTTTGATTTATTTGTGCACTTATAACTCTAGAAGTACTGTGTTATTGTAAGAGTTTAATGAATGGTTTATTTAAAAAAAAAAAAAAAAAGAAAAGTGGGATTTCAAATAATGTTCTGGGGACCTTCTGGCCAGGACAGAACAAAGAATATGGTTATAGCTTTCCAAGCGTCTGGTGTCCAAGTAGTTGTCTTGAAACTGGGTTAGCTGTTGTAAGTGCTTCCTGCTGGTGAGAGGACTTGTTTCCATTTCCTGCACCCAGCTTTCTTCCCACTTTCAGTCCTACTGAAATGAGTTAACTGATTTGTCTCACAAATCCAGAGAAAAGGTGGCTAGTTTTTTTCTTGGCTTTTGGGTTGGATCAGCTCAGACAACTGTTCAAAGAAGCGTCCAACTTCTTCTGTACAGAGGAAGCAGAGAGACTCTGCAGGCAGGAGCAAATAGTGTGGGAGTGTAATCCATCCCTTTAGGCAGCTGCCAGTCAGTGGATTTGGCCAGCAGTTTGCAGTAATGCTCTCTTGAAGTTGTTAGGCTGGGAATACATGATTTGACTCTGGAGAAGAGCAGGCTTCTGTGGAAGCTTTAGACTAGAATTAGCTAATCTTGCCAGATTCCTCCTAGACATTGCAGTTGGTAGGAATAGTTTATTGGTATGGAATAGAAACAATGATTCAGAGGGAAAAAATCTTAGCCGGTGACTAGGAAATCTGTAATAGTCTTCCCCACACCCCACCCTCCAACTCTCCAGCCCCATGTGTAGTATCTGTGTGCTCCAGGCTCTGAAAATGAATGAAAGGTAGAAGAATTTCCATGACTTCTCAAAACCTCACTTCTAGTCAGAATTGGCTGGTCCCTTGTACATGATGTTATGTAATACAACAATTTGTATCTTGATTTGCAGTTTTGTAAATTAAAATTTGTTTCTTTGTGAGAGCCTGCATGCAGGCATGCATGTGTAATTACTTACTTTTATACTTCTGTTGTTCCGTGTTCGCACTAACTTGATTTGTCCGGAAGCTGTGGTGATGGTGTCACTGTCTTTAGCAGAGTTGCTTTCCTTCCTTTAGTAAGAACAAGGCACAGTGGTTGCCTTTTCTGTTTAGTTTGTGTGGGAGGGTAATTAAAAGGATTTGTACAGGTCTATAAACTGCAGTGCTTGGAGCTGTAGTTAAGCCCCTGGTTTGGTATATGCATTGCTCAGCTACTGAGGGAGATTGAGCAGTGGAAGAAAGCTGATTTGATCTTAGGGTCTAGGTAAAATCTAGGTAGTGCTGGTGGATTGAGACAAGTAATGGAGCACTAGAGTGAAGGTGATATCTTTCCCATATTACTTGATTATGCAATCTATGGATTGTGTTGGATTCCTGCTTCCAGTCAGATTTTGTAACAAGCTGCATTTGGAATTATTTTCTGCTATCATAGTCTGGCTTGGGAAAACTGTATTTCATCCATATACGTATTTAATATTTTTTCCTGATTGTTTTTCACATATAAAAATGTTTCCATGGTTCTTTTTCCCAAATCATATTTCACACTTAGTCTAATCCATTCCATTTTTGAACTGCTGTTCTGTAGTTTGTTAAGAAAGAAAGATCAAATAGACATTTTTTATTGCATTCTAAAACACTTTCTTATCCTTTCTTGGATATTCTGTAAGTTAGATTAATCCATGATAAGCTTTTCAAGATAAACTAATCTCTGGAAAAGGCCTGTATATCTTGAGTTTTATTTATTGTAAGGGCACCTGAAATCTCAGATAGATATTCTCTGTTCCTGCATATCTAAATAGATCAGCGTATGAATCCTGATGGAAAATACCTTTTCAGAAGGTTATATTGCTGATTTAGCCCTTCCATTTTATCAGGACTGTCCCTTTGTGATTCTGGAGTATCTATGATCTTACTTGCTACTTTCCCCCTTGCCTGAGGATCAGCAAAGTCTGTTTCTTGTCCTAGCATTCAGTTTCAGTCTGCTCTTCTATCTTGGTAGGCATTTAGCTTGGATTCTTCTTTGAAAGATTGCTTCTTGCTCCTCTGTCTCTCTGAACTATATTCTTTATTAAAAGTGTGTTCTAGATAAGTCAGTTCTGATGCAGCAGCACAAACAACAGTCTTTTATGTCTTTCTTTTCAAGAAAAGAGGATGCTAATGGCTCCATTGACACACGTTTACTGCAGTGAAAAATGAAACCAGGCTGAGACACTGCAGAGAGGTTGGAAGATGGGAGGAGAATTTAACATGAAGCAAGAAATTAGAATGATCAGGGAAAAATGGGATTCAAGCCATTAAGGGCAAACTTAAAATACTGCTTTTAAATTAAAGGAACAGAAAACAGGCAAGTACAGGATAAGGAATGGCTGAGAGTTCTGAAGAAAGAGATTGAGGGTTAAGAGCTGACCTTAAATCAAGAGTATCACGCACAAAAAGCAGTTCTGAAAATGGAACATCACACCAGGATGAGTGAATGAAAGTGCTGTCATTCAATGCTGTAAAACTGATGTAAATCTCTCTGCACAACCTAGAAATGGAGTCAACTAGGTCATTGTGTCCGGTTTGGAACCATGCACGTAATACATGCAAACAAATCAAAATTATCTTGCTGAATTGGAGAGTCCAGAAGAAAATAGTATTGACATATAACAGCCAATCCAAGACCTGTGAGGAGACGTAGGAATAAGAAGAGGCTGATTAAGGAGCGTACATTTTTTACCTGCAGAGATTAATGCATTGAGGCTTGTGAAGCACTGCAACGAAGTGGGAAGAGCATGTGTTTGTCTTTGGAAGTTCATAAAATGTAGTCTGACACATACGAGTACGTGTGATCTCCTCTTAGATGACAGGAGTGATTTAATAACCTTGTGATAACCTTATTACATGTTATGATATAATGTCTAGTTTCTAGATGCTTGGTGGCTTGGTTTGGTTGGTGGGTTTTTTTATGTTTTGGGTTTTTTTGGTTGGTTTTGTTTTTTTCCCCCTTAATTGTCTATCTCTTTTGTGAATGAAGCATAGGGAAAGCAGCTTTTTGCAAAAGATGCTGAGAAGCAGCATAGGATCTCTTTTTGCATATTGCAGTGGTTTTTATTTCAAAATTTTCTTCACTTAAATACTTCTTCCAATGGATGAAGTAACTTTTTATCTCGAATGCATCTAAGTTTAGACTTAAATAGTCCAAATCTAAAACATTGACTGAAAATTTGAAAAAAACTAGACATGATAACCTGGTGGATATTATTTGGCTCTAAATCAGTATTACTTTTACAGTGCCCGAAAAGTCAAATTTCAAGTACCCCTGGTAGTCTATACCTTTTAAAATGTCTAGGATTAGACGGTTACAGTAAACTAAACTTTTGCATTGACAAATTGTTTAAGGGGACAAGATCAGAGGAAATAGCCAGGCAAGAAGTTTCCTGCTTCACAAGTTCCTTCAGTTAAATAGGTAAAGATGTACATCACAGGTGTTTTTTTCATTTTGTTTTTAGTATGAAATACAGAGAAAGAGTATAGGCATGATAAATGTATCTGTGAATTATGAATTTTAATTTAATATTATTTTTAGATGAAATGGTAGATGGGGTGATAGTCTTGCATGCTTTTTGCTGCTGATTGAAAGAAATTGTAGTTGTCATGGAGAGAAGAATAAGATGGATAAATGTCGAGGCAACATCTACAGTACAGAAATATTGTGTGGTTGTTTTGGCTTTGCTCTTTGTTAAATGATGTAATTATACTACACTGATAACTCAGTACTTCTTTATTGTTTGGATTGTGTTAAATAGTGGCCAATAAACACTTCTGAAACTGGCAGATCCTGTTAGCATAGGAAAATCTTCCTTTAATTGTTTTTGCACTTATTCTTGGTGGGGTTTCTTTGTTACTTCTGTTGTTCTTAAATGTTGAAATAAGCCAAGTCTAAAGGGAATTAGAAAAATTAGACGCTTGCCAGTTTGTGGGAAAAAAAACCTAATCAAGACAGAGGTTAATTATAGGGTGATTCACTTGGAACTGATCATAATGATACTGTCTTTTAATCAGATTGATTTTGCCTAAGCATATTTGTCGTAACTCATATTAACTGTGTTAAAATTGGTTAATGAATCCAAAAACCTGTCAGTAAGGAGTGAACTTTCAAACCATAAGGAAGGTGCCCTCATTGCTACATGGCAGGAGGTTCTTGGTCATTGACTTTAGCTCTTGGGAAGAATACATTGCTCCTAATAAATGTCTAAGTTTGATAGAAAGAGATCACTAACTGTTGAATTGCTTGGCAAGTTAAACTTGAAAGTATTTGGATAGAGCCAAATGTGTGGTCCCAGGTCTAGAGACCAATACTGTAGATTGCACTTGCAGGTTAGAGACAAAGGTTTTGAATAACACAACCAGTAGAAGGCATGTAGGGGAGGTGGTACTAACCGCTGTATGCAATATTAATGGGCTGTGGTGAGTATATTATGGCTAGTTTGGGATTCCTAAGACTAGTCAGAAGTAGTCTTAAGAGATCTAGAAGAGAGCTGTAAAAATTCAGGTTCTGGGAAAGTGTACCTCAGTTCAGAGATTTAAGAAGCTTGTTCTGTTGAAGTGTTACATGAGAAGTCTTGAAGATTCGTACTTCAATCCTATATGAAAAGACATTGGTGAGTGCTGAAAACAGACGTGTTTGGTAACTAAGCAGTTGAGCAATTTATCTGGGAAACATTTGTTCTCTCTCATTCTCTCATATAATGTGTTTGAATCTCATGGATGGTTTTAGTAAAAGATGTGCATTGTCTTGGGGAACATGTGTGGTTCTGATGCAAGAAATATGAGAAGGTTTGTGATCATTGGATCACAAAGCAAAGATGGTAGTCATGATGTATCAGAGTGCAACAAGACAGTATAGTAGAGTATTCACATTAGATGGAAAGAATGGCCTTGTAGATAGAATGAGACCTCATGTTATGGGTCAGGAAACAAATGTATTACAGACTGCTTCGGAGGAATCCCAGTCCAGTTCCCGATGCCATATTCCCCTCCACCGGCAGGGTATTAATATGCCCTTAGCCAAGTCAGCATATTACTGGTAACATTTTTGTCACAAGTACTAGGTAAAATACAATGTGTAGCAGTAACAGGAATTTAAGTGGAATCCATCCTTCTCTCAAGGCATTACCGGCTCCTTTTCTGCCAGCCAAATGCATATTCAGGCATCATGTTGCGTCTTCTTATGCGGTAATTGTATTATTCCTTTCTCCTTTTTAGATGGTTGAGCTAAGGGTAGAATCCTTCTGAATGAATGTTGGTTTTGCAATCCTGCCACTGAACATGTGCCTTTCTGTGAAATATGCTAATGTTTTCACAAAGTTCTATTTTTAAAAGACTGCTTTTTGCACTTTCCTTCCCAACCATATTAATATTCATGGTATTGTTTTGGTGCTTCTATGTTTAAGGTTGGCTTAGGAAGGCAGAACTATTGTATGTCTCTCTTCTCTTGATTCACCACAGCGTAGAAATTCCATTGTCTTGAAATGTTCTTTTTCCTGCATGTTACAGTTGCAGTGCTGGGCAAATGTAATGTTTTTAATGGCTCTAAATGTGTGATAATAGCTATTTACTTTATATTTCCCTGGACAGTAGTCTGGAATTGCAAACTTCTGGAGGGCAATCTTTCCATTTTGCACCATTGTCAAATGACTTTGATTGTGGTGTCAGTGTCGTGTGCAGTTGTGTTTGGCATGAACATAGTCTGAAGGGTGCAAGGAGATTGCTGATTGTACTATAAGAGTGAAGGAACTTACAACTGGTTGCTTTTCTCACAGACCCGAAAGCACCACTCAGCGCTGTGCAGGTGGTCAGTGAATGCTTGCAGCAGTTGATGGTTTTTGTGCACCATCTGTGTCATGCATCCTTTCTTCTTGATTATCTTGTCTTCATTTTGATGTGTTTTGGTAGTTGCTGAAGTCAAACAAATATGGAAAAATTATGTGTGCTATTGTTACATGTTCATAATACTCCTCTGAGAAGAATGCATGTATCTTCTGGAGAGTGGCTGAGTGAAAACTGGTGTGATGAGCCACATGTATTTTATAAAGGGGACACTAAAATGAATGTTTCCCACTAATGAAGTTGTGGGAAATGGACTCTTGAGTCTTCATAATTTCCTGAATGCTGTGATTAGCATCCCACAGAGCATTGTAAAACAGTTCATTAATCATAGTGATAAAGAAGGCTCTGGAATGTCAGCTGTATTGCTCACCTTTTTGTGGGTACAAGATCTTGTGGACAGGGGCCAGAATATTTACAAAAACAAGTACATGTGTGCTGTGATGGGCCACTGTTAGCAGCAGTATGACAACTAATGCTTTCTGGAATAAAGAATAAATGGAATAAAACTACTTCTAGTGTAGCAATACTATTAGAATAGGTTCTTAAATTATTTTGCTAAAAATATTTTATGATCTTTGTATTTTTGTGTTACTAAACCATTTCTATTTTAAATGAACATTCATATTAATAATTCATAGAATACTTGCACTAATTTTCTCCCACTGGTTCCATTCAAACAATTCATCTAGTTTTTTCAGTTTGCTGATCTACATATTTTCTTATTCTTTTATAATGTTGTATCCTAGTGCTCCAGATATTCCAGAAAACTAATTTACATATACCCGGAATCTCCATTTTCCAATTAATAATTGTTGCTGTTAACTAATATGTATTTCTTAAAATGTGTTCTGATGTAAAATGATCTGTATGGTGAATCTGAATTACTAAGCTCCATTGGATGGGAAAAATTAATGTGGATATTTCTGGCAGTTATTTTGCAAAAGCTGAAAATTGAACATTCATTCTACATCAGTCCTTTGTAGTATATTTGAAATGGTATATTTCTGAAAACTATTACTGTTCTGCAGCATATACTTGAAGTCAAAAGTCACTAAATCAGAAGTGTTTCACCTATCCCTAGATTTTTAAACTAGCAGCTTTAGTCCAATAGCAGTATTCCAGAGAGTGTTGTTAGGATGTGACCAGTGAAAAATAATCTCTGAGTTTGGGACAATTTTACAGCAACATATATCAGAGTGGGTTAATGTTTTGATGCCTCACTAGAGCAGGGAGCATAGCTTGAAGCAAGGTCAAGAAAAAGGAAAACTTGAGCTCTGTTCCAAAAATTAGTAGAATGTAGTTCATGCATTCTAAAGGCTTCAGAGAGTAGCTTAATAACATAAGCCTTCCACCTCTCATTCTGCTTTTTTTCTTCCATATGCCTGTTTGGAGCACTGATCTTTCAGTCTTGAACTCTGTAAATCCCTTAAATTTGGCAGAACTTGAGGGTTTTTCCATTTGTCTTATATCAAAGGATTTCCTGCTTTTCATTTATTCCTTTGCATCAACTTTTTCATAATTTAGTAACTGTAGCTGTTGTAAACGTTATCTAGAGATGGAGTTGATGGCAGAGAGAATGGGATCTTTTCCTAGTGCATGCCAAATATAATGAGTAGGTTTTGTGTGATCTCCTAAAAGTCTATGGATTTTCTCCATAGACTGAGTGCAGTGAGACTCACATCTCTTTCTGTAAAGAAGAATCAGAAAAATTAATTGATAGCTTGATACAGAAAATAATCAGAACTTTGAAGCAATTCAGTACTTCCATGCATGTATGTGCTTTTTCCACATAGTTGCTCACTAAGTCATTGCCAACTGCTTCTGTTGGTGTCTTGTATTTCAGCAGTATTTTTATCGGTGCCATTTCTTTAGAGATGTTAGGAGCATGTTATGTATCCATATGCACACAGAAAAGAATAGGTTTTTAAAATTTTTGATCACTGCTCTTTTTAGCAGTCATAGTATGAAGAAATGTTTTTTTCCTGTTTTCTGTTTTGTTCACACCTACAGTACTTTTTCTGAAACGTAATTTATTCTGGTACTCTGCTGAAGGATGTAACTTTTTTTTGGTCTAATTCCTAGCCCTGTTATAATGAGTAATCAAGTGTTTCTTTCATCTAGTAAGATTGTTGTGTTTCTGAATTGATTATCTTTCTTCAGCTGCTAAATTTCTCAGTTCTTTTTCTCAGAGTGTTCACTGTTCTTCGAGGCAGGAAGACTTATACCATTCTTCTCCCTCTGTTCCTCTGGCCCAGTTGGTGCAGTCAAACTCTGGAGAGGGTTCTAGATTTTTTTGCCGTGTAAGCATGTTTTTATCTTTTCTCCACCTGTCATTTAATTAGACAAGATTAAGGAATGGAATATAGAAATACCTATAAAAAACAGGGAAGACAAATTATTTTATAACAAGCTAACAACCTAACAACCAGAAAATTAATAAAATTCTGTGGGTTTTTTAAAATATCAAATACCAGAATTATTTTGGGATGATTTGTATGAACTGGTTAAAAAGTATTTGTGGGAACCTAATGTTTTTCTTTACTTATTGTCAGAATTGATTCCCATTCCCCCATTTTCTTGTTGATAAGTCTCCTCAAACATTTTAAAATAACGATCCTCATTTCTAGAAAGATCAGAACTTACGCAAAGAATGTTTTGGTGGTGTGTGATTGTAATGATTATCTAGTTTCATGCCTTTTTATTTATACCCTAACATTCAGTGTGTTTGGGCTATAATTTTTTTGGTCAAGCAGAGAAAATATGAGAGAATGGGGCAGAAGAGAAGAGTAAGCTCAACACTTAAAACATTAAAATGTCCCAAACCAACAAACAACCAAACTAACAGTAAAAAAAAAAAAAATAAAATAAGAAAAAAAGAAGAACCTTACGCCAAACTATTCCAAAAGTCTGTATTGCATGTACATGGAGCAACCTTTCTCAATAGCACTGTGAAATGATAGCCCACACTGCTCCCTGTAAATGAGACTCTTTCAAAGGTTATACCTTCATCTTAGTTGACTATACTTCTGTACAAGGATCAGATCCTGTTAATTGTATATGTAGAACTGACTTCCTTGTGTAACTGTTGCTTATATTGGTCTCAATACCAGAAAACTAGAAGGTGCTGTATTTGGTAGAACCTTATTTTACAGGAATTCCAAAGATGGCCTTTGAGGTAAAAGATCTGTAAGTTTAACTCCTGTTAAACACAACCATGAAAAGAGTTATTGGATATGTGCTCAAGGTGGTATGTTGAAGAAGAGCCAGTGCAGAGGTGACCTGATGAATAAACTATAATTAAATTGCCTGGTCTTGGCTAGGCTTTTTAACAATTCCTTTTAGAAAAATGAGATTTTGGGAAGAAAAGAAAAACAGCTTCTTTGTGAATTTGTAACCCCATAAGGGAATCGAAAAAACCAGAATATATGGTTATTTTTCATAATGGGAACAGTGCAATGCAAGGTTTCATCTTGTCCTGGTCAAGGGCCTGTGCTGGGTCATGTGTACTTTATCATAAGAATAAATTGTCTGGAAAATGGAATCTCTTGAGCTTTTCTGGGTAGAACCTATATAGGAAACTTCAGCATTATTACAACCAAATAATCTTGGCATAATGTTTTATTTTTTTTTGTGAGCTTCTCTAATATAGATAGATAGTGAAGGAAGTTAGAAATGAGTACATACTGAGATTTGGGAAGAGGTCTTCCTCTGGTCAGGTAATGAATAAAAAAATTCTGAATGGTACTAAATGAACTTGTGTATGTAGCATTCCATGAAGATATGACTATATGATATGTGTTAGTACAGTATGTGTAGTAGTGGATCTGTTTAAAGCAAATCAGGGTAGTATGGTTTTGTTAAAAATACCAGTGTTGAATTTTTGATCAGCTAATGCTGTCTTAGACTTTCATCTACCATCATTGCTGTAAAAAAACAAGGTATACTAGTATATTTAAAATAAATATTCCATTGCATGCCTGTTTTTAAGAAGTGTGACTTCTTGTGTAAGACTGGAATGAATAAAGATGTCTAAGCTCAACTTTGGATCTAAATTTTTTATTTTTCTCTGGAACCAGCTGTGTAAATCACAGTGAGATAAACACAGTGTATGAAATTTCTCTTCAATCAATTCTTGCATAGAGAGTTTTTCATAGGGAAATCTTATTAAATCAATGACAAAATAATTAGATTATTTATAAGTGATGCTGTATAAAAGTAGGAAGTAGTGGGTCTTGCTATATGTCATTAGGGAACCTTTCTGTAATGATATCTATTTCTGTGAAATAATAAGTTAATGCTTACAATCATAAATTATATGCCCATCACTTCATTTTTTTTCAAAAGAAAACAAAAATATTTTACTACATATCTGGTATTTGAAAATAAGTTTCTGAAAATTAGCTTGAATTAGCTAATAAACACATCCTGGGCTTGTACAGTGTCATGTTATTGCATGAATTTTTTAATAAGTATCTGGTTACTCTTTGCTGTCTTCCCCTCAATCTTGCTATCTTTAATATTGATTTGAAATGTGTTTAGTAAGTAGATAGCAAAACTCATCTCGCTGTCATGTTCAGGTAGGTTTTATTTTTTTAATTAGTTTCATTTATTCATTTATTTAAGAAAGCTTACATCAGTTTTAACCGCCTGATAGAAGGAAACTGATGTCCATCACCACTATGCTTTGGAAAAGTGATGATTATATTGTGAAGTAGAATATCTTGCCACTAGCAAAAGACTTAATGTTCACTTGTGTTGAGCAAACACTTTGGTAGTGACAGGTAAGATAGCAATGACAGAAGTAGTTAGTGGTGCAGCTCTTAAGGTGAAGGTGAAAAGCCCAGTATTCTTGTTTAACCTCGGTGTTATAGTTTAATGAAGGAATTTATCACTTTGTTTTGTTCTGAATCTAAAAAGGAGAAATATTACTGCAAAATTTTTGCACATCTTCTGAAAGAAATTCAATGTGAATGGTCTTTCTGCCTTACAGGCTGTTCAACTACATAAAGGAAAAGGCTAAGATTTTACTCCACATAAATGTAGTGGCAGCCACTAATAGTCTTGAAGTCATTTATGGGGAATTAACACCTGAAAAGGTGGCTGAACAGACCATAAACCTGTTTTTCAGAGGAACCAATTATCATAACATTTTCAACCTCAGCTGATACTATTATTGCTCAGCTTCTCAAAAACTGGATCCAGTCTACAAAAGTGTTCATATTAGTATTACATTTCAAGTTGGTGTCTTTATGAAAAATCTGAAAACAGTGAATTTATATGGTCCAAGATTATTTAGGTTTAGATCAAACTTGAATTAACTGTGAGCAGAGGAGACAGAATTAGAATTGCGTCTAAGATACTGTAAAGATATTTTGATTCTCATGTCTTTGCAAACAAGATGATGTTTGTGAGTTATAGAGGTTGAGAAAAAGAAGATTGTAAAATACAGGTTTAAAATACAGGTTTAAAATTTACAATTCTTTACAGATTGTAAAATGCAGTCAGAATTTTGGTGGCTGTTTGATCCAGTCTCTATGAAAGCATATGTATATGCAGTAGGCAAAAGCTGCTGGAGAACTGGTGTATCTGAAAAGTTCAATTGAGCATGAGGAATCCTTTCTAAAGAAAGAATTCCAGAGCTTGTTGTGTTGGTACTATTGTGTAGTGATGGATGAAGTACAGGGAAAAAATCAGTTACCACTTCATCAGTGTTATTTGTCTAATTTTCGGTTCGTGTTTCTCCATATACTACACATCTGGGATATTTGAATAGCAAACATAAAGAATTTTTATAATTTAAAACATATAGTGTTCCCTGAACTTTGAAAACAAGTTTTAGTATTATCTAAATCTACTGTTTTTTCCCTCTGTCTGACTTGGAATGTAATGCTTTATGTTTACGTATATTTTAAATGAAGCCTCTGGGTTTTGATGTTTTGGCAATCTCATTCTGTTCCTCTATATAGTGTGATTAGAAAATAGGTCAGGCACTATTGTGCTGAGAATGCAGTGGGTTTTTTCCCCTCCAATAAGTGTACTTAGTAAATAGTTAATTTATTTGACATCACTTACAGAAATGCATGTAAATTAAAAAAGGAAAAATGAATAGTTTTCCTCCAAATTGATGATTGGATATTGTTCTGAAAAGATTAGAAATAATTCAGACCACTTTTGGACAATGAAAATGTGTGAAATCACATAGGTAGTATGGGGTTCTGTTTTGTTTCTGAGAATTCTCCTGTATTGGTTGCAGCTGACACTTTGGGTATGTATGGATGCTTCTGTGAATGCTGGTTGCAGGATCAGGATCTAAGTTAGGGGTGCAAAGCAGGAACAGTAAGTCTGTTGAATACAGGAGGACTTAATTATACCAGCAGCAGCACGTGACGCCCTGTGAGTGCTTTTGTTTATTACAGTATTTTGAAAAGTGCAGTCTGCCTGTGTTTTTAGTAGTACATATACAGATGAAATGTTGTGATTCCTAAATTAAAACATGAACTCAAAGTGTTCACATGCACAGATTTCATTAGGATATAAAAATCACATACAATTACAAAATTTCTTTGATCTTGTTTTCCTAATAGACTGCTTTTTGGAGCCTTTAACTGTGCTTGTCCTAATAACGCTCTGTTAGGTCATAGAAGAACATAGGAATTACTACATTTACAAAACTTACTATTGGGATTTCTAATCAATTTGTTATGATGCATAGAAAGCTCTCTGATTAGATCAAAGGTACAGTCAGAATGTAATAGGTTTGTTTCCTCTAAGCTCCAATACTGATTGTTTTATGAACTACAGGTAAAAGTTATGTTTCGTGCTTTAGTTTACCATCCAAATGTCTTTCATTACATTTCTTTTGTAGAAATGCTTGTGTTGTGTGATATCTCGTCTTCATTTTCACACGACTGGTTGCACATTGTGACTTCTTTCTTATTATGGTTTACTGCTGCTTTTCATAAAAAAAACAGTGTGAGAGAAAGCGGTCTTAAAATTTATTTTCTCTATTATGTATTTAATCTGTATTAGCATTGACATGGTAAGGCTTAGTTCTGAAAAAGTTGTCCCTAAATTCTCCAGCAGTATGGGTTTGTTGTGTATCTGCAGAATTCAACTCTTGCTACCTACTTCCAAATGCATATACATCCACTATATCATTCCAGCCAGCTCCCAAATAATTGCTTTTGAGATTCTTGCAGTAAATATATTCTCCCTAACTCTGGTGCTTCAGAAGTTCAAGTTCATTATATTAGGTGTCTTGAAGACTGTTAAGAACTGTATCAAAGCTCTATCAGAATGGGCTGAGTTTTGTGGCAGTGTTTATTTACTGTATTTTGTTGCAATTTTCTTCACTTTTTTTCTTCACTTACTGAATAGATTTTTGGCAATGACCATGCCTACATAAGATCCAGTCAGAAAGAGTCAGTTTTAAAATTAATGTGATCTGAGCTTTTATCTGAAAAGGCTCCCTGTCTTACTCAAATGTCAGTAGCAGTTATCTGTAGAAGTGGAAGCAAGCAGCCATGACCCTTCTAGCTTACTTTCTGAGCTTCCAGGACTTGGGTTGTTCTAAGACAGATGCAGTATAGTATCCGTGGATGGATTTTTGTAGAAAGAATATCTAAGTCTGCTTTCTTTAACATACCAAATTTTTTAAACTCGAACATTTTAATTACAGTGAATTTCACAATCTAGTAGCACCTTCTGAAAATCCTAATATTCTACATCAACCAGGTCTCCCTAATTCCATGCTAATTTAGTTTATAAAACTTAATCACCTTCTGAGGCATGACTTCCCTCACAATGTTCTTTATTTCCCAGTATCTGGTGTTAACTGATGTGCCAACTATTTCTGATGTGTATTGTAGTTTCTTAGCTGCAAGAATTCTTCTGTCGTCTTCTTTGTGAATAAAGATTTCAATGTAGGGATCAATTTAAGTTCCTTCTAGTAATTGCTAATGCATTTATTTTATTTAACTTTCCTGCTGTGGTCTTGTATTTAATGTGCTGTAATAATCAACTGTGGCATCATTTGCCGTTGTGGAATCTATGTCAAGTCTTCCAGTTCCATTGTGCTTTTCAAAATATTTGATACAGTTTTTATGCATGTAAGAACTGGATTCTCAAAACTTCTGTAGGCTGCCAATTTAGTATCTTCCAATTAAGCTTCATCATCACCTCTCTGCTTGGTTTATGTGTGTCATAGGGAGCAAAAACTTGATCATTAATATTTTATAAAACAGCTGAAACTGTACTCCAGAGACTTCTTTTCTGCAACTTCTGGTGGTGTTACTGGAAGTGATAGTGGACTTGAAGTCACCAGCTTCCCAGCATTTTCTGAAATACCATCTAGTTTTCTTATAAAATTCTGTCTTTATACTCAGCAGTCATTTCACCACAGAGCATTCACTAGCCTTGAACAGCTTATTATCTTTTACAGATGATATTTAATACCTTGCTGTATAACCTGCCTCCTATCCTTTAGAATCCCTGTTAGTCTCCACATAAGAATGATGTTGGTATCATCTACTTACGGGACCATTTCTTTCTCAAAATTTTCTTGAGACTCCCTTGACGTGGGAGCCTCAGAGTGTATTAAAAGTATTAAGAAATTTGTTTGGTGTACTATGTGTAGATGCAGCGCTTTGAGACATGGTTTGGTGGTAGACTTGGCAATGCTGGGTTAATGGTTGGACTACATGATCTTAGAGGTCTTTTCCAAACTAAAAACTTATATGATTGTACGAGTCTACTTGTCTCTCTAGGATATTTTGGTTTTAGCAAAACCAACTTCAAAAAACAGCGTTTTACTTCTTAACTTCCTCACTTACCTACCTCAATGTAGGTAATCGTGTACAATACATCATGATGGGGTAGCCCCTGCCCTCCAATCTTCTGCTGCCATTTGTTATAATCGTAATTTGCAATTTTTCAAGTTGGGTAGCAGACTGATTTTGTTGTTTCATTGCTGCTTTTTGATTTTGTGAATAACTTAATGGTTAGAGATGTAGATCCTTCAGATCCTGTAGATCCCTTCCTTGTGGAACTGAGCTCTAAATGCAATCCAGACTCTCCTTTAAATTACTAGGAGATTCTGCCCTGAGACTCAGTTTGCTAAAGCAGGGTTGCTTGCTTTAGAAAGAATACAAAGATTTATAACCAAAGAGTTACTACCTGTGTTTGGGCCTTGGCCAGACTCTTGGGTAAAAAACAGTCACACACAGTGTGTGACTATAGCAGGAGATAGCTCAGAACCATGGAGAGCTCTTTTAAATTCCAGTGTATGGGGAATAATGGGCATTCTTGATTTTTTTTTCTTAAATATGGTTGCTAAAATTAACCTGAGCTATTCAGAAATAAAGGAAGTTGAAGGGCAAGAAAAAGCCTACACTGAAATTAGGAGCAAGAATGTAATACTTGTTTTAAAAGAGTAGGTGGAAAAAGTCTTAACTTGCAAAGAATTGTGAGATACTACTGGGGAACAGCTAAACATAGGAGCCGCTGGCCACGATAGTCACACCCTTATTATAATGTGTTCACCACAAAGGAAAATACTGTTTTTCTCACAAATAATGAGTTTATACACAATTATTCCATGAAGTGAATGGCTTTCTATGTGGCTATGTAGGTTTGCCTAGGAAACAGTAAGAATAACACGATTGTAGGTTTTTCCTACAAGTGCTTGACTTCCAAATTGATTTGAAAGATGATTTAAAATCTGACTTGGTTTTACTTATTATCAGTCTGAAATGCTTGAATGGGATTTCACTAGAATTACCTTTGAGAATATATGCAAATTTAGCTTTTAAGTCTTTTGTTACTGTACTAATATTAATATTGCTTAAATAATTATTTTATATGGAAAATGAATTTAAAATCTTATTTTTAGAATGTTTAGCCTATAAAATAAAATACTATTTTGTAAAAAGCATCAAGCTTGCTTTAATTTCTATAGAAAAAGTTACATATATCCAGGCACACAGATGAAAAATCCCGTCTTACATATAAAAGAAAACAGCTCAGTCATTAAGGCTGATAGTTTCTAACACTCACGATGGCTTGACAGCAAATTTATGTATTAGTGTTATGAATAAAAATGGGAATTCTGATTAGCAGTGTAAACTTAATACTTGACATAAAAAGAGCTAAGCAGGAAGCTAACACTTTCAAAGGTGTTTTAAACTCAGTAAGTTTTAAACTCACCTGTCATTTTGCCTTAATAATGTGTCACACCAATTTTAGAGAGGAAAAGGCATTGGCAGCATTATGTGAGGTTTGGACTTGCAACTTCACAGCTCTGTTTTATTCATAGCCTTACCATTGTACAAAGTGCTTTCAGTTTTTCAGTTCCTTCAGTTTTAAATAAGTGAATAGATCTTAGATCAGTGGTACACTTGAGCCATGGTGATGGTGAAGATCACATGCAGGAAGCAATCAACTTTTGGTGGCATGGAGCTCTACTGAAGCTGTAAACCAGTGTAAATTAGACAGAGTGAACCTATATGCTAATGCAAATAAATTGCTTCCCATACTTGAATTAGCTCATTAGGTGCCTTTTTTGGTGCTTTTTAGTGTATAAAATTCTCTATCCCAAAAAAAAAAAAGAAAATTGGAATGCCAAGGGAAATTTTCACAGGCTAAGGTCTGCCTATTGTGGCATAGTGGAATTAAAGTTAAAGCAGATACTTCTTTATCAAATGGCAATATTACTATTTGCAATCCCCAGTAAAATTTGTCTTGCTCTAATAAAAGTACTGCATCAAACATGGTTCAATTTAAACTAGAAAATGGTGATACAAAGCAAGTCTGATTATTTAGATAATGATCCCATTCGACATTCTTTTCCCTGATGTGGCCCACTCAAAACTGTATTCTGACATTTCTGTCTCCAAGTCTGCCATGTGTAAGAAGAAAGGCTTTTAGCTCAGTTTTGTGACTCTTTTTTTACCGTATAGCCTTCACTATGCTTTGATTTTGCAAAACCTCCTGGTTGCGAATATCACTTTAGTTTCCTTACGGCTGCCAAGTGTCATGCATTTTTGCATAACTATTACAAACTCAGCAGCTCTCTCATCTGCCTGTTTTTCATCTTGATTTATAAACATCCAGCTGAGTTGTGAACAGACTGATGTTAAGTTTCCTGGTTATTAGATTTTTCCATGTTGCTTTGATGCCAGCCAAAAGAGGAAAGATCATACCTCTGATCTTACTTCTGATGTTTGCAACCATTAAGGAATGACATGGGGAAGCAAGTGGAAAAGAAAATTTAGTGGAGCGCTTCAGCAGAAACAAAAATGGAAAAGTCAAATATTACCTTAAGGTTGTCCATTGGTTTTTTTTCTCCCTCTCTACTCCTTTCCCAAGGTATCCAGATTATTCTACCGATAGGGAGCTGCACTTTCTCCCAGGAAGTGGCAGCTGTACTTTGGTCCCAGATGAGCACTGAAACAGAAGGCAAACATTCTATTAAGTTCTGTTAAGAAAAGGATGTGCCATTTCTGTTTGCTAACTTTCATGTGACTTATGCAGGGCAGAAAGCCCAATTCTGTTCAGCTTCTTGATTCAATGGCTGGGTATTTTTGAAAGCATTTTAGGTGCTTCAATTAAAAGGGAATGAGCAACTGAGAATCTGTTGCTTAATGAAATCATCTGTTTCAGTGGCTGATTCCTTTATTTGTTTTGCACTTACATGTTTAGGAATGACTTTCTCCTACCTCATGAGCCAGATTTATCCAGGTGGAACTCCTAATCCCCAGATTTTATTATGTGTTTATTTGCGTGTGTAAGAAACAATTTCAATGTCACAAATTCTTTTTTTAACACATGAGTTATGTCCTTCTAACTTTCATAGTCTGTTCTTTTACTTCATTGCTTCCAAAGATTCTCCCTCTTCCTGTTTTTATTTTTTTTTTTTGGAATGAGGTTTCTGCAAGGACTATCAGTAGATTATTAACATACTACGGTGGAGGAAGATCATGATTGATGTTAGAGTTGAGGTTTTTTAGAGTTGAATTTTTATTATTCATTGACTGTGTTTATACTAGAATAGGGTTGTATGGAGTCAATACAGTAAGTAAACAAGAAAAAATAAACCTTTACTATCATGTGATTGTCCTGTTCATTTTCTAAGGTAATTTTTGTCTTACAAAGACATTTCATTAGTTAATATCAGACAAAGCTAATGTCTCACTTCACTGTGTTTCTGGTTAATGTATTATCTTAGTAGTTAAAAAGGACTGTAAAAGTGAAGACTGCTTTATCCATTCATATATATAATTTCCTTGGAGGAGTGCATTGTTTCTGCAATTGACTCTCTTACCTTTCTAAAAGAAGAATCACCAATAAGTTTTTGTCTGTTTGACAGAGAATCTTGTATATATTTGACAAGTAAGCTGCTCTTTTTCTTTCAAGGCACAGTTCCCTCTTTTGTTCAAAATTACATCGATTGTAAATAAAAAAAGAGAAATTACTGTATCTTTTTGGAAGCTTTCAAATGTAATATGTTACAAGAATTATGAGCACTCATTTATTACTGTATCTAATAAGGAGTGCTTATTATTTTCAGACTGTATTTGTTACTGTTGATGCACTCTTGATTCTTTTATCTAGTTTAGAAAAGTTACTACTTCTGATTAGATTCTTAACTCCTGTTAAGCTCTTTCAAGGTCAGTGTTCTATGTATATCTTAGCTTAAAAGCCCCTAAGTGCTGTGGGTGTGGACTTCTCTGAACCACTGCTGTTGTGATAACTGAACCTGTAGGTGTTCGTATAGCATAATTTCGAGAATGTTTGGTCTCTGATACTAAAAGTACCAAAATTGGTGTTTGGATTGTTTGTTTTTTATCTCTGACCAGAAGCTATGTTGTTGAAGTAGGATTAGTGCTAGTACTTAACTCCATTGTTGTGGGTGTGTGTGTGTTTCGGGGTTTTTTTCTTCCAGTAGAAATATATTTAGTAACTACAGGGGCCGAGGACCCTGAGCTGGCCGTGATTTTTATGTGGTTCACCATAGGCGTTCTCCGTGTAATTAGCTCCTCAAAGGAAACCAAATGTTTTTTAATTGAAGAAGTGCCAAGTTTTATTAGAATAACAGTTAGGATAATTAACACTTTAAGTATTGCAAACTCAGTGTATAGAGAAGAAAGAAGAAAAAGGAAAAAAATTTACAAGGTTTTCTCTGCCCACATTGTCATTGTGAGTGTGCTGTTGCTTCTACTTGGTTGCAGTTAATTCAGTGACTTTAAGCCTTGAACTGTGCAGTGCCCTCTGATCTGCTGGAAGTTTTTCCTGTAGTGTCTAAGATCAGTCTGCTCCCTGCTCCCTGCTGCAATTTCTTTACTGGGTAGCAAGCTCCTGTAATGGAATTTCTTCACTGTCATACTGCATAGTTTCTTTAGTCTCCTGGACCTGAGCGTAGTCAGGGTATCTCCAACGAGTGCATGCACATTGTCTCTCTTTCTCTGGGAGGCCCTGCCTGACCTGATCATCTTAGAAAAGCATGAGAATGATAGTGGAGAAGCAAGTAGAATGCCTTCTGCCCCCCTAATACTGTCTGTCAAAAAAATGGCGGACTCATTTGATGAAACACTCACCATGAGCTGGCAGTGCGTGCTCATAGCCCAGAAAGCCAACCCAGTCCTGGGCTGCGCCAACAGCAGCCGGGCAAAGGAGGTGATTCTCCCCCTCTGCTCCTGTGAGATCCCACCTGGACTGCTGCTTCCAGTTCTGATGTCACCAGCATCTGAAGAAATTTGTTGTGAGAGATAAACTATATTTTTAGGTTAAAAAGTTATGAAGAGAGCTTATGTTTCTTTGGAAGACACCAGGAATTTCCTTGAAATTTTGGAGTTGTATTCTTTTGCTATGGAATACTTCTGAAGAGCTGTTCAACTTACTTTTATTTTGTTTTCTCCAAAGCTCCAGATCTGTGATTTTTCCAGTGATTATTCTAGTGACTTTTAATATTTTGATTGAAAGAAAATTCTTTCCAAGGTTTCCTTAACATAGTCATGATTTTTATAAATGATAAAAAGATATACATGATAAAAGATGTGAAAGAATATACATGAATACTCTTCTATTAATTTTATTAAAATTAAGGTTAAATATTCTATCTTTGATTTTATTTCTTTTTTTCCATTTCAAAATTTTGCCTGGTATTTTGAACAGGGACTGATGCTTAGACATGGGGAAACAATTATTTGACAAAACTGCTAAATGGCTGAACTGCTTTAATTGATTATGCAGATTTATATCTTGCATTCAACATGTATAACATCTTTCAGCTGCAAATTTGATGGTATCAGTAAATATTAATGAATCAACTTCAAACATAATTTTGAAGTTGGCAAATATTAACAAGGGAAATTGAGGCCTTGTGAGACTGACTTGTAAAATTTACTCATTAAATCAATACAGAGCCTAAAATATTCTTTAATTTAATTCTTTGGTTGCTAGATCACATTGTATCTCATCTAGATATAATGAAAGATGGTAGTTAAAAATATTTTGGTTGAATGATTGATCTTTGTGGATAATCCATGATTAGCTAAGTTACAAATAGAAAATGAGGTATTTTAAAATGTAAGATTCTTTCTCACTGTTACGATAAAGAGTAAATCAAAAGGAAGATGTTCTTACAGAATGTGAAATTAAAGGGACTTTCTTGTTTTCTTTCAAACAGTTACTAATTTCACTGACTGCTGGAATAGTGGGATTACATTTTAACCTCCAACCTCCATGATGCAGTTGTGTTTACGTTCTGCTGTCAGAGAGAGGGTAAGCTGTTCTTCGTATGTGTTATGAAGTTAAGATTTTTTAAGATGTACTGCTATTTATGTGACAGATAAAATACATTGTACGTTTACATGTCACGCATTTTAGAATAATTTGTTTTAAACACCAAAAGCTGTAAAAGTTATTTCATGAAATCACATCATAGCTGGATTTGGAAAGTTTCTTTGGGGATCTTCTAGTCCAACACCACTGATCACAGCTGGGTTGATTGGAGTGCGTTGCTCGGGTCTTTGCCGAGCCTCCAGGGATGGAGACTTCACTGACACTTTTTACTGCACTTTCACCAGTATGACCATGTGATGTACTAAATGCAAGGAGTTTAACTCAATGCAGCATGTTGTATAAAATAAGCTGTCATGGGAACTATTAATAACGAGCTATTTATTTGATCATGAAAACAAATAACTAGCAATTGTCTTGCAGTTTTTTTTTCCTAGATATTCTGAATCAATCTTTTCTCCTTTGTACTTTATCAAAAATTTTGAATCAAACATTTATATTTGTTATAACCACTCTATTTTTTTTTTTTTTTTTGAGGAATCATTTCCATTAACATCTGACTGATTGATGTGAAACTTCCTAAGTATGGGGGTTTTGGTTTTATGGGGTTTTTTTGTTTGTTTGTTTTGGCTTCATTTTTGTTTTGGTTTTTTTTTCTTAATGGAGGATATTTGGACTCGCAGAGGATAAAAATCTAGAAATTACCTGGGTAATTTGTACCATTTCGAACATCAAGGAGATAATGTAAAGGAATATAGTAAAATAGAAAGTAATATTAGAAATTCTTTGGGGTTGAAAGTCCTAAGACCTTGTTCAGTGCTACAGAGTTGATTATTCTTGATAACAACTCAGGTATTTGTGGTAGTTACGGATCACTGATGGAGGAGGAGGCTTCTAGGAAATAATTGCATACATTCCTTAATTACTTTCCTACATGATTCTGATTGAACTTAGGCTTGTGAGGGAAATTGCACTTACTATTCTCTCAGCTTCAGTTTTTCTGCCACGCACCACCTTAAGAGCTTTAGAAAAGCAGTAGCCACCTTGGTGTGGTGATTTGTGTCTTCACTGATCATCAGTCATTTTGGGGAATTTATTGCTGCTGCTTGTGTTGCAAATGCAGCAGCTCTTGAGCTGTTGATCAGCTCTCAGTTCGTATTCTATGTGTGCTCACCTTGTTGAATTTTTTTCGTTGCATCAGTAAATATTGACTTCATAAAAGAAGAACAGATTTGGCACAAGATTGCTAATTGGTCATTCTGAATATTTGTCTGTTCATTCCTCTGCCTTCCATTCTGAGGGTGTTTTCATTCAAAATTTTTGCAAAGGTGTTTTCAAGTGTAAAATGTTACACAGTTAAATTGAAAATAGTCTCTATGTTGCTCAGGTGAGCATTTTACATCAAATACACACTATAAGCTTCAAAATGATACCAGAATCTTCCCCTACATTCCCCTACTTTGAATGTTTTGTCTGTATTATAGTATGTATTCTGCTGAAGCTTCTAAATGAATCTTAAGATGACTTCTCAAGTTGATAATCTTGCTTTTAGACTCGAGGTTTTAATTCCTCAAGTCCTAGCAATTTACCATCTTCGTAATCTCACTAAGCCTGAAAAATCATCAAGCTTCCACACTTGGTGACAAAACCTCTTTAGCAAAATTTCCGGAAGTGCAAATCACCTTGTATCTTTGTCCAAAGCTTGTTCTGGTTGGTTAAGATTCTGTTTTCTAACCAAATGAAATGAGGGGGCCTGTAGCTTTCGCACAGTAAACGAAGTCCCTCAGTACCATCTCTTCCTGCCAGGGAGTTTTCTGTGATAAAGATCCAAAATTAGAGTGTTTGAAGGCTTCAGCATTTAATTAGTTTCCACTTGGAATGAAATTGAAAAGGGTGGTGATTTCTGTTAAGAAAATGTTTAGTTTGAGAATAATCTGCAGATTGTATCAGATGAGTAGACTGTATTTATTAATGTAAAATTATAAGGGAGTGTATGAAGAGAATATCACGCAAATTGCTCAGAGCAGTCTGTACAAGTATAAAATTAGACTTTTGCAGAAAGAAACAGTAGTAAAGAGGGAGTTGTGGATGTATGATTAAATAGTGAACAGGTCTAATGATTATGTCTACTTATGGCCCCTGATACATGTGAATAGAAGTTAAGAAGAAAAAAGAAGTAAATTTCTACAATAATTAAGTATGTATGGAATACTACGAATTTTATGTCCTTGTTCCAGAAAAAAGAGGGAGTGGATAGTTTTTATGGGTAGAAAAAATGTAACTAAAACAGTGAGCTTGACTAAGAAATGGAATGAACTTCATTTTGGATACTTTTAGAACACAAACATTAATACATGCTCTGTGAATGGATTTCTGTTCTCTGGTTGAAGAGAACAATAGATATAATTTGTATGTTAATAAAGGTAATTAAAAAGTTATAGATGAATGAAATGCTTTCCAAATTGTTTCCAGTCACTATTTGAAAAATGTTTGCATCTAAATGGGAAAAAGTCTCTTGGGATTGATAAATATGAATGCTAGAACTAGAAATAATTACCAGTCATGGCTTGATCACAATAGTGTGCAAAGCATGGGGACAAATTTCAAAGAAATGAGAGTTAACAAAGTAGAGGTAGATAAAAATAGGAAAATAGATAAATGCAACATAGATTTGTCATCAACAATTTTTTGATCTGTACTATTCTGGATTTACTTGGTAACTGTTTCAATGAGGTAAATTTCCCAATGAAACATAGTTTGGGAGAGAATGTGTATGAATTCCTTTCAGCATTT
Source organism: Corvus cornix cornix (assembly GCF_000738735.6). Classification (NCBI taxonomy): domain Eukaryota; kingdom Metazoa; phylum Chordata; class Aves; order Passeriformes; family Corvidae; genus Corvus; species Corvus cornix. Next base: position 40,334,454 of record NC_046335.1, read on the forward strand.
CTTGGCACATAGAAAGTTCTATATTGAGTGAGAGAAAATGTGGATGAAAAGTAGAGTCATTTGTTGGAAAAGGAAGTAGCTGAAGGGATGAAGTGACAGGGACTTGTGCTGCAAGGAAGAGTATTAGCCTGGAGGAGAGGCCCTATTAGTGCAGTGGATTACATCTGTTACTCATCTTGGATGTTTTCAGTAGTGACAATGTCATGAAAATATAATAGTTTATAATGAAATTTAGGTCACAAAATAGAAGAGTGTTCTGATGGGGTCAGAAAAATGTACAAGAATTTTTTACTCAGGACACCGGAGTGATAGAATGGGATAAAGCGTAATAGTACAAAGTTAAAAGGATGAAAAAGAAGAATTTCTGTATATAAGACAGGAGCTTATAAATCTGAAGAGAGATAGACGCAGAAAGATTTGAATGTATTATGTCCTTATAAAATGGTTGCTGACTGCCAGAGTAATGTGGCCATGAAAAGAGAAATCCTGTTTTGGGATACATCACAGTAGGCAGGTCCAAGAGAGAAAAGCAGGTATTTGGCTCGTACGAGACACCAGCAACGCCTTGTGTTACATGGAGAATTCTGATTCAATTACTGTGTAAGTCCTCATAAAGAATGCATTGCCTACACCGTGAATAATGTTTGTAAGGTTTGCTTATTTTTATCAAACGCTACAGAGGCATTTACTTGTTACTTTTGTCCTTTGATCCTTAGTTTTATTTTAATATCCTAAAAGGATTATTTCCTTAGGCTCTAATCCTTTGTCAGAGGCTGTGCCATCACGTTATTGTTAAATAAGAACTGGGATCAGAAAGTTGGTTTTAATTTTCATTTTTATGAGAGCACAACAGGCTAACATTACTTAGAGTAGAATGCTTTCCTAAGAAGATAATTTTTGTCAGTGAAATCTTAAAAATACTAACTTCAATAAGTTTACTTGTAAGGGAAACTAATAATGTTGTGAGGGTTCAATCTAAGTTATATGTACGGTGTAACGTGCTTTTCACGTGTGTTTCACATTTAGTGATAAGTCATTGTGATAGCTCTTAGAGTGGAATGGATTTAATGTTTCATACATTGTGCAATTGTAGGGGATATACATGCCTTAAATATACTGCTGTATATGTTAACTATAGTAATGTATTTTACTTTGTGAGTAATTTTCTTCTTTTCAGCTTACATAAGGTACACTTTTTTTGAGTGAATCTAGGCCAGTAGGTGGTTCAGCCAAAAGTAGACTTGCTTAGTTTGCTTTGAATTTAATCTAAAATAACTTGAAACTATACATTGCCAAGAAAAATCATAATGCTATTCTGGGGCCATAATTCTGTAGGAAGCAAAAATACACATGGAGAAAATACACACTGCAACACTGAATTTGCTATGGAAAGCATGTTCGAAATAGTACATTAAAAGGGACCTTATTTAAGTCATGGAAAATGTCCTTCCATTTAAAATTATATAGTATTGGGCTATTCAATTTTCTAATTCTTAAGTACCTTTTAAAGCTTTAAAATAACGGGAAGGCTTCATTGGGAGCAAGATGAGGAAAGGTAGTATGTATTTATTTTTGATTAGTCATTTTTGCTATAGCAAAATAACTTTGACATGGATGCACATTATTTCTCATCAAGATATTGGTGCTACTCTTCAGTCTCTTTTTTCACTTGCCATTTTAATCAAGTCTCTTTAGTGTTTCATGTAGTCATTTTCATTTAGTCATTCAGTGCATTCCATTACATTGAAGCAATGCTGTTTTTTAACCAAATTTTTCCTGTTAATTTGGCAACAAAACATTTTCACATTCTTACAATCAGTTGTGGCTTACATGTGTAGTATGCACAATTTGATTTCCCAACCAAGGCTTGAAGGTGATCCTTATTTTTAGGTAAATATTCTGTCTGTTCCTTGTGGAGTTCCAACTCCCCTGCTGTGAGCAAGGGTGCCACTCACTAGATCAGGTTGCTCAAAGTTCCATTCAGCCTGGCTTTGAACTCTTCCAGGGATGGGGCATCCAGTATCTCTGGATGCCCCATCCCTGGAATGTCAAATACTTTGACAAAATGTCAAATATGTTGACATTTTCTATTGCCAGAACAGTATGAAATAAAAGAATTAATGTGTAAGCCACATTACAGTACGAAGTTGGTAGTTAAGTGTTGCTAGCACTCACATATAATTAGATACACCACATTTGAGATACAGGCTTTTTAATGTTTTTTCAGAATGTTCTCCCTATTTATTCAGCTAGTTTGGCATCTTTATTTTATATTTAACTCTACTGTGACCTAACTTACGAAAAGAACAATGGCATCTTCAGAGATTGAGGGAAATCACACAAAACCTGTGAGGACTTGGTTGCATTTAGCCAAATGCTAAACTGATATTTCATAGAATTACTGATCACAGCTAAATCCCATTCCTAATGGGCCTCAAAGGTCGTCTGTACACAACTCTACCCACTGATAAACTGATTTTTTTCCCATTTTTGATTTTTTCCTCATTAAGCATCTTGATTACCTCCAGTTTATTGCTATGAGACTTTTTCACCTCATGTTTCACCTTGTTTTCCAAACACTTATATGTCAAGCTGTATGAAGTCTGCCAGTGGGTGCAGAGAGGTCCCTGATCACTCTTTCCACTTCAGCTGATTGCCTAGTCTTACTGTGTGTTTCCTCTTGTCTAGTGGGGTGGGGACTCACATGATGATCTTTCTTCTTCCATGCAGCTTAGGTTTTTTGGAACATTTTGGGGACCTTGTTGAATGCCATTTGAAAATCCACACTGACTAAATCAATTACATAACGATTAGAACTGGTTCTGTCTTGCCTGTTTGTTTACATCTTCAAAAGAACTTTAATAAATTTATAGCCACTATTTGTCTTTCTAAAAGCGATGTTAGTACTTTTTTACTTTGATTACTTTCATCCTTATGTTTGCAGATTTATTTAATCTAATTATTTCTGCCAGTTTGGCTGACATGAATATTTTTTTTTCCTGGCCTGTAATTGCAGGATTCCCTGCTGTAGCCCTTACAAATAATTCAGTTTACTGTTTTAATTTTCCTTTCCTTTGCTACAGAGTGGTTATAAGTAAGAGGTTGAACACCTCTGTTAATAATTAAACTTTTGCATTCTTTAACTTCTTTAGAACTGTTGGAAGAATACCATCTGTTCCTGATGGCTCGTTATATCAATTTTGTGGATTTTTGATTGTCTGATCTACTAACACTGTTGTTTGAGACAGACCAACGCTGCCTCTCGTAAAGAAGATACCTGATTTGTGAGTCTGCTTAAGCTCATGTTTTATGAAAAACAGATTGGAAAAAAAAAGTCAATATTTTGCTTGCGAAGTATTCTATAAACAATTGTGTCCCAATTGTGTCTTACTAGTCGAAAGTGGATTTTTTTGGGCCTCTTTTAAACATACACAAACTACCCCTCTTCTCAAGATAACCAGAGAAAATTTTCAGCATTTTCAGTGCTGTTGAAAACAGTAAGCATATTCAATGTTAGAATTATTGTATCTGGAGGTGTGTGCTCCAGGCATATTTCCATAACTGGGTGAGTTTGGAAGTTACTGCAATTTGGGAAGATTTTGCTCTAGGCTTGAAATGAATTGGAATAGAATAAAATAACTAAATGAAATTAAAAAGAAGTTAAGATGAAAGAAGGATAAAACAGAAAAGAATAATTTGGGAGAAGGTAGATGTGGATGGTATCTCAGAGGAAGTACAGTGGATTTAAAGATTTGAGAATCCAAAGAAATAGGTTATTTTGGAAATTGAATAAGAATGGCATATATATGCTCTTCAAAAAGGTAAAAATGTTACATTGCTGAGAAACAGGAAGAGAGGGGAGAAGTACTTAAAGAAGGCTCCGGACATGCTGTCAGTTAAAATCTGATCTAGATAGAATAAGGAGACTTTATCCTCATTGAATGATATTTTGCCAAGTAGAAAATGAGTTGAGGTGATTTTGCATTTTTTAAAATGGCATGGTGGGTTTTTTTGTGAGAGAAGGTATTACCTTTGGAGCACTTTTTTGCAGTTTTTTATAACTTTAATAATAACTTGTCAAAATGGGTTTGATAGTTTTGAGACAGCAGAGAAGTGTTTCTAAAAGCTAGGTTTCTAAAGTCATACCTGATTTTCAAATACTTGCAAATTGCAGAATATACTGTTACAATGGCTATAACTCATTTGTTAAAGAGTGGCAGTCATGACAAAAACGGAGAAGAAAGGGAATAAAAGTGAAAGAAATTAAGATGTATTTGTAATTAAATAAAAGCTCTTTGTTGATAGTAAAGGAAAATGTCAAGTTTACTACAGAGTGACTTTTGAACTATTTTAATGTCTGAAATGGCACGAATTGGTAAATATTTCTTGTGTAAAAAGCAGCATTTCTTCTGGCCATTTCAAATTTAGGATTAATTGCATATTCTTTGTCATTCATTCATGAATTCAGCACACTGTTCTGTGGAAAGTTAAAAGCTTTTTTCTTTGTCTCTGTGACAGAAAGTAGTAACATTGTCTATTGTCATTCTTGAATGTTAATGACAATGCATTTAGCTTAATTGAAATCCACTGTATTTGTACATATCAGAATTGTAATTTCAGATTTATTTTTATTTTTTCCCACAGAATATAAATGAAGAATGATGCAATACTAATGCTTTCTATGTACAGCCTTGTAAGAATCTTCTTTAAGGACTTGCAGTAAGATAAACACTGAGAATAATTTTTCTCTGGTACAATGTGTTGAAGCAGAGGAACTGGCATTGTCCACCTTTGTACAAGCTAAGAACTTAAAATGTTTGCTATTTTGTGAGCGGAGCAGTTCTGGAGTGAATTGAACTTCTGAAAATGCGGCCATGGACTGGTTCCTGGCGTTGGATTATGCTCATCCTCTTTGCTTGGGGAACTTTACTCTTTTATATTGGTGGACACCTGGTACGAGACAGCGAGCACCCAGATCATTCCAGTCGTGAATTATCCAAGATCCTTGCTAAACTTGAACGGTTAAAGCAGCAAAATGAAGACTTAAGGCGCATGGCAGAATCTCTCAGGTAGGACCTGGAAGTAATTAAAACTGTTCAGGAAATTTTTGAAATATGAAATACCAGAAATGAAATTGTAAGGGTTGTTTGTGGGAGTTTCTGCAAATTATATTTAACATTTAAGTATAGATAAGTGTTTTAATTTGTGCTGAAAATATATTGCAAAACCTTTAAATAAATGTACATTTAGTCCTGGTCTAATGTAATCATTATTTAAGAGTCATTTAATGGTGTGGAAATGTTACTGTCACAATAACAGAGTTCTGTAGGTGATTCACCCCTCAATGCCAACTTCAAACAAGTGCAATTATTATGACATTCATACAAATGAGAACATCTAGTTCTTTATACTTCTGCATGCAGTAATTAGAAGAGCTCGTTTTAAAATTGCTGAAAACATTTGTACAGCTTGTTGAAGATAAATGCTGACTTGCTGAAGATGATCTGCAATAGATTGCTGCATTATAAAAATTCTTTTATCCAAGTTTTCTTCCTTGCCTTGCTGCTACTCTTGTAGAAATACTTGTAAAACAGTAGGATCATCTACTTTTTTACAGTCATTAGATTGTAGATGGGTATGATTACATTTTGAAGTGTTTTCTTTCACCTTTTCAGACAGACAGCTTTTCACATAGATTCAAGGTACCTGCTGTCATAAAAACCTGAAAGGGAAAGCTGCTTAGGCAGGATGTGTCAGTGCCAGGTTGGACCCAAGTATGTGGACAGCACCACATGCAGCCTAAGAAGCTGGGATGGATCATGGGGACAAGTGCAGAGGCTTCATATGTTATAGGAAGGTGGAGAAGAGTAAAGCTCAGTATAAGATTTTACAGAATGGGAGGGTGGTGTTTATTTTAAAAATGTCTAAATGAGCTGAATTCGTGTATCTGAATTTTTTACTGAATTGGCTGTCTCTTTCCCAGCTCTGTGCTCATGAGCACCACATGTGTAGCAGTGGTGTGGCCAGGATCACCTGTGTAGTACATGGAGAGCAAGGGGCACTGAAAGTTCATCCTGTCTCTTGGTTGGTTCTTGCTTGGCAAGGAGAAACTGATTTTGGGCTTGCCTTTTAATACCCTTTAGGAGCAGATTTTGGATCTTCTACCCTGCTGTTTTACTTCATATTTCATAGGGAAAATTACAGAATTGCACAAATATATTTTCTTTACTAGGGTGTTTTAGGTTTCTGGTCCTGTTCTTGTTAGCTCAAGTCAGTTTGTTTCCCACCTTCATTTAATGAAATCATGCCTCAACTCTGTAGCAGTGAAATGAATTACGTTTCCTCTTTAGCCTGCTCTGATGTTTTTTCTCATGCATTCTCTCTTTCATTCTTATCCAGGCTGTTGGATTTGCTAGGCTGGGTAGACTTCCCTGCCTCACTGCAATATTTTTTCACTGCACTCTGTTCCTGGTTTCTGGAATGCAGTGTAGATGTGGCTGCATGCTGATGAGGCTTCTTAGCTTAGAAATATGTCTTAGTTTTGAACTATATGTCAGCCCTGAAGAAGCACCTCAGCATTCATGTACTGCTCCCCAGAGGTGGAGAAATGCCGCTGACCCAAGTACTCTACAGTGAGCATTGATAATCTTCACCTTTAGTAATATGGCCATGAATGGCTGAGTGGGCTATAGTTCCCTAAGCTCAGTTTATTAATATATGATAACAACAGTATTTGATAAGATTTTAATATATGTTGTTGACAAAATGGTGTAATATACTGTATGCTGATATGAAGAAACTAAAGCAACGCTCTGTATTTGACTAAATGCAGTATTTGTACCTTTCTTGAATATTAGACAGTAATAGTTAGCCTTGGGGATTCTTGCCTCAGAGGTGGTAATATCTGGCCTTGAATGTAAAGATTACCACCCTCCATGCTTTCAGTCCCCCATGTTTGTCTGACTTGAATAAATGGTAATGTGTTGTAGTGCACAGCCATTGAAATATAACCCATTCAAATTACACAGTGACTAGAAGAGAATAAATTGTTTTACCGATGGCAGGGTACTGTTTTCCTCTCAAGAAGGAGGCAGTAGAGACAGGAGGTGCTAAGTAGAGGCTAAACTATATTTTAGGCAGTGATGATTTTTCTAAATATCTTTCTATATTTCACTAACCTTATCTATATTCAGATAAATATTACCTTTTTGGTGGGCAAGTTTTAAATAATAGCTTATACTGTTGATAATTTCTCATGATTTATAAAAATAAAAACATTAGTTTATATCTACTCTAACCATGTTAGAATATTTCAACATTCCTTTTCTATGCTTCAGTTAATGGCTTCAAGATGCTGAAATTAGATTAAGTGATGCAAAACGGTGTTGACTGGACTCTGTTCAGCTTCTTTTTTGTAAAGATGGTGTTTAACAGTATTTCTGAGACTTTTCCTCAGAGCAGTTCTGTATAACCACAGGAAAATCTGAAATTCTAGCATGAGGAAGCATAAATGACTTTAAATACCAGTTGAACAGCCACACGTGTCCAGGTTCAGTAGTCAGTGCTCTCCAGGCACGAGCCAGTTTGAGACTGGAAGATAACCAGTCATAGTTTATGCTGGAAGTGCTCTGAGGTTGGTGAACTACTAACTTTGAGGGAAATGATGCATGACAATGTAGGGCTTTTCATTATTTTTACTGTGCCAAATCCATGATACTGTTTACATAGAAACATCACAAATAGGTTTTAGACGTATCCTGGTCAACCTGTGTTATTAAAGTATTAAATCATAATGTGGTACAGAATTTCAGTGTCTCATTTCTTTGTTTGCCAGATAGAACAAGTTGTGTTGAAAATAGATGTTAGCTTTAAAATTGTCCCAGTTACATTTTTATAGCAGTATGTCTGTTTAAAATGAGGCATTAACCAGCAGTCCATGGGTTTAGTATCTGTGTACTGGAAGAGATCACTGCTGCTGTGAGCATACATTATAGAAACAAAACACCTCTTAACTTCAGAAATCCAATTAGACGGAAAAGATCACTTTTGCTCCAGTTTACATCTTAAAGTAAAGACGTAATTTATTTTAGGCTTTACTGATCAAAGACAGAAGGACTGGAACTATTATTTGAATATGATTTAATTGCTAGAATTTTTATTTTGTACTGAAAACTCTAGTTACTGACAGTGGCAGTTAAATCTGAGTGGATAAAACAACAGTCCCTGCATCAGTATAGCTCATAAAGGGCATGAGATAAAAACTTGGTTTTGCTGCCGTTTTTCACTAAGATTTTATATCTAGAGAACAAAAAAGCTCATTTTTTGGGGTTAAAACAGAGAATATATTATGGTATGCAACACGGTTAAGCTAATGCCTGAAATTAGGCATATTCCAATTAGGAATTTAAGGTTACTTGTGGAGGATTTTATACAAGATGAGAGTGCCTACCTGTAAAATTGTAACAATAAACAAACATCTGATTAACTATACTAGCTAACTATGCTAGTTACAGTATTTTGGCACTATTAGATAAAAGTTTTGGATGCTAAAAAGCTCCAAGTTAACAGAATTTGTCTTAGTGAGCAATGAAGTTTTGTGAATGGTAGAACATTATCATAATGAGTAGCTGTGACATTAATACTAGCTAGTTAGGGCAGGCAGGAAGGGGCAGAAGGTGGGTATGGTTATAAGAATTTGTAGTTTAATAAAAGTATAAGTTGTTTTTTCATTTCCATTTTGAAGTTAGAGAAAATTGGTATTTCATATTTGATTACATTGTTAGTTAAAATGGTAAAATGCATTTCAGTACATTTCAATTGCCTGGACTTTCCCATTATCATGGGTTCCTATGACTTCTCTCACTTCCTTATCACCTAATAAAAGTGTCAGTTTTCTGGGATGGTTGAAAACAGGAGCTGGTGTGCTTGTTTCCATCCATCTCTCTATGAATGCTAACATAGAAAGACAAGAAGTGATCTTTCCACCCTGAGATCTGAATCCTCCTTTGCTGCCAATTTATGTAGCAGCTCCTCATCCCCAAAGACAACAAAAAAGAAAACCAAAAATGTGCCTTATGAAGCATACCTTATGTGCATGTAAAACTAACCATTCAAAACTTGAAAAAGATCCTATCTGTGAAAAGGCTTTATAAAGTCTTGCTTGACCCTTTTTTTCTCTGTGGTACTTAAATAATACCTGATTTTGTAATTTTCTTCCGCTTGCTTCTTCTCACACAAGATATGTAAGGAGCAGAATTAAAGTTTTAGGGCATTGATAGGTACTTGTTTGGATTATTCTGGTTTATTTCCCACCCACTGCAACCATTTGTATGTTTGATTTCACAAAATATATTATGTTTTTATGATTTTTAAAAATATTTTTAATTCATTACCCATATTGGTTAAGAATATTTCATATTTTTGTAAGGATTTTTGGTGAGCATATTTTTAGATACTTATTTTCTAAGTTGTATATACCTGTGCAAGTTGGAACAGTCACTCTTTTTGAAAATGGCCTGGAATAAAAAAAATATTCGTTTAGGAACTGAGTACACTTTTGTGGTGCACTTCTGATTACTTGAAATTACATCAGGTACTGCATAGGTTTTATGGTGTATTTAAAAAGCCTTAGGTGAGAAGTTACTGTAGTTTTTCTTTTGCCAATATGGTGCTTTGTAAAAACCTTCCTTGTGGGCTATAAAGAGGCAAAGATGTATATTAGCGATGCAGAAGATAAATGGGCTTAAAGGTGTTTTGTATTGTCTGAGTTTTAGAAATTATGTGCATGAATATTGTGGTGTAGTGAGATTTGGAGAGGTACCATAGTCTGTATGTGATCATAAACAATATTGTAGGAGCAAATCTGGGTTGATTTTAGAAGCAGTCTAGATTTCAATAGTGCAAAATAGTAATAAAACTGAGTTTTTTACAGGTTGTTGTTTTACTATTCTGTATCCAGTCAAACTGGAAGAACCCTTTCAAGGACACTTAAGTAGTAGGTGTGACAGCAAAAATGGAAATCTTTACTGCAATTTTTGTAGTTATTTAAGGGAAACCTGATAGGGAGTAATAATCAAACCGAAGTATTACATAATGTTGTTTCCTAAACAGTAGTTTTAGGAAGTAGTTTTACCTAAAATTTTTACTTACTCTTAGTATTATGATATGACTGCTGAAGACTGTCCCTGTTGCATATAGATGATATAAGGCTTTTAGGAGGATTACAATTACAACTTTTGTAATGTCCCATTTTCTTAGATGGAAGCTGTGTATGCCTTCATCCTTGTCCTAGGGTTGCTTTATTTTTGCAATACATGAATGCTTCATAGTATTTATGTGCTTCTTTGTGTATTACTGGGTGGGAGCCAAATTTTTATATTTTAGGATATTTTTCTCACAGTTCTGAGTGTAGCTTCAGAAAGAAGAGATCAGATTTTGAATTTGAAAGAGTACTAGAGTTGCTTTAATGTAGCTGGTGCTGAGGCTGGTGGAGAATCCAAACTCGAGATCAATTAATCATAAGCAACTCTATTAAAGTACTTCTGTCAATTACTCTGGGCAGTTTTTGGGCCCATTAAACCTGTAGAAAGCATTAAAGGGGCTTGGATAGAAGAATACTTTCAGGTTGATAAGAATTTAAATATTAAAGTACAGTTTTCTATTACATGTACTTAAAATATCTCAAGTTTGAAGCTGACAGTATTGCACAGGCTAGTGTGTGAAGGATGAAGATAATTGAACTAAATGGTGGGCACCTCTGCTCTTTTTACTACTTTTTGTGCAATTCTGAGTTAAGGGAAGGGACACATGTGCAGTGGATATAATCAGCACTGATCAGGGCTGTGCTGATCTAAATTGATAAGGGATGTTTGGTCTTTATTTGCAGATAACATTGACTCTTTTATTTCAGTTTTATTTACTGAGAAGGTTTTGTCTAAGAAGGATGAAGTGACAGCCTGTATTCTTTTTGTTTGTGTGTGCTAGTGGTCATTAATAATTGAACATGATTTTCTTCTTGGGGAAGAGAAAAAAGTGAAAGAAGAAAAGACAATCATAATTTGACTTTAGTTAGTTATAAACCTTCTAGCTCCATACAAAGAACTTAGATATAAATGAAAGAATGAGAAAATATTTGAGTGTGAACTTGTGAAATCTTATATTTTTCCTTTTGCTGATAAATTAGTGTAACCTTTTAAATATCTTGGGAATAGGAAAAGGTTAGAATGGTTTTTGTAATTTATGGGTTTTTAAAATTATTTTTACAATTATTTTACACAGTATGGCAGTTCTTCTAGCTAAATTGAATGTCACTATGATTAATTTTTAAGGTGTTCTTTTTGCCTTCAGAGATCCAGACTAGATATCATTGCTTTTTCATTGCCCCTCTGTCACCTGAAGGTGATGAGAAATTGGCCTAAGTCATATGGATTATGTACATAGAATTATTTTTTTTTTTTTAGCTGGATTAACAAGGGACAAAGTAGAAACAGGTTATCTCTACAACATAATTTTTTTGATGTTTGAAGTTATACAGTAATATCTTTATTTGATGAGTTGATTATGGAAAAGATAATTTCTATTTGCTATCAAATGGTAGGAAGCAGCATGCAAACATCACACCTTGTAACTACTGAGAATTGAAATAAACCTACTACTTGGTTTATTAGCTTGACTGACTGCTTAAGAGAATTATAATTGTGTTTATTTTGTGTTCATAACTTAATTTACAGTTTTACCATAGTAATAAGTGAAGGACACTGTGTCCTAGATGCTTACTGATGTGGTTTTTTTATTACTGCTTAGAATCATCTTAGTTTAGATGAACTTACTTTAAACTCACCTCTCATATTTTAAGGAGTAAAATAGTTGTCAGGACTTACTTTGGTAAGAATTATTTTGGTAAGAATTCCTGTTTTTCAAGAGGAATTCTTATTCATAAGTATGCATAATTACTAGGATATTCTGCACTAGAAATTATCTGCGTGCAGGATGCCATGAGACTAGACAAGGATTTTAATTCAAACGCTTTTCCCTCAAATGTTGTCGTATCTCCAAGTCAGTTGAAGTACTTGGAGAGGGTAATAACAGCCAAGCTGTGCAGAGAAGAATCTTTTCCTTAATTTTGAGACTGGATGAAAGTGAGGAAGACAGCAATTCTGAGTCTGATGAGGTAACAGATGTGGAGACAAAACTGAAAAAAGAATAAGCTATCTTAGTTTCATCCTAAAATGATATAATTTTTGAAAGTCCAAACAACTAGCTTAGAGAATGTCCCCCCATCCCAGCTCTTTTATCTAACAGTCTAAGTACAATAAAAATTTGTGCCAAATGTGCCAATGTGCCAAACAAGATGAATGTTAAATGGCATGCAGTTTTCTTTTTAAGATCTTAATTATATCAAATGATCAACATTACTGTGCTTCTTTCATATCATCCACAACCATCCTTCTGTAGGATCCTCTAATTGCTACTTTAACAGACTTTCCTTATGCTAAGATTATTTGTACACTGTCTCAGGACTTCTTATGGTAATGATTTTGTGTCCTTTTACCCTATTGTTCTTCACAGATTCTACCTTTAGGGTGTGTGACTTGTACAAGATAAACCCTAACATTTTTTTCTGGCAATTTTGTGGTTAGTTGTTCCTTCACAACTCCAGCTGTGGTACCAAGTCAGCAGATCACAAACACATTTCCATCTGGTGGTTTTAAATTCGTGTAAGAACGTAAATGTCTTTCAATATACTTTTTAAAGGCTTGTTTGTATTGTCTTGTACATGGCAATACAATACTGTACCTCAGTGTGATACAATACTGTACATTTTCTGTAGGAACAAATTTACAAATGGATTGTTGACATGGAGAGTATATTTAGGGAGTGCACATGATTAAGATTAGGGTATTTTACCCAGTTTTGACATGCTTGTTCCATCAGTGCATGAAAAAGCAGATGTACGAGCAGTTAATGGTAATTCCTTTTTGTGGTAGTTTTAGAACACAAATATTTTTTCAGTAATTATCCCTAGGATAGGGATCCTTTCGATAGGAAGCTTTAAGACTGCAGAATTTTTTACTGAATTTCCCTCAGGCTACATAGCTGCTTCTTCCACCTCTCTTATCTCCTTCTGAAAAAAGGTGCTTAAATGCTATGCTTCGTGTGATACACCTTTCTGATGCTTACATTAGGTGTTTGTTCTCTTCAACTGTTCCGGGGAAAATGAACTTCTCATCAGTCCCTGAAATTTTATTGGCATTTAGCTATCCAGACCTGAGAGACATTAAAGTTAATAAAATCTCAGTAGGATATTTAGAATGCTGTCATTTCTTTTTTACAGGGAAGGTGCTCCCTCAAACCACTGTTTTCCCTATGCTAGAGGCACCTGTCAAGGACTCTTCCTGTGTATGGTGCTGTGAAACTCTGTTTGTGTGTGGAGAGAATATCTGTTTCTTTTTATGTTCATATTCCTTTATGAAGGAAGAATCATCTTTATGTTCTGCAAGAATTCTGTATTCTTTGCAGTTCTCAAGACTTCTCATTGCACGTCTGCTTGCTCTTTTTCTCTTTAGAGTCTGATCTTACAAAAGCTTATAAAATGTGGAATAATTTTTAATAAGTGTAATTTCTCTTGAAATTAAAAGAGTTTTTATTTTACCTGCTTTAAATTTGTGAGGCAAATAGTAGTTAGCATCTAGTTTCTAAACTTCAATAATTTTGGTTTATTAATACGTGGATTCAAGTTGAGATGGTGAACAAACCTCAGTAGTGCCCTCAGGGCTGACTTACGGCTCATAGATTTCAGGATATGTATTTCCATACTTCTCCTGTGCTCACATATCAGAAATTTTACAAATTGATGTTACAGTTGCTGGTGTTGTTTTAGGTGAGGTACAGTTTAGAATAAGAGATCATGACAATGGTACATTTAAGGTGGTTGGATCTTGTTCTGAGTCCATGCAATACATTGAAGTCATCCTGGGTGAATGTGTAGGAAGCCTTAACTAGAGTTCAAGAGCTGGAGCCCTGGTTCTCTAAGAATATATGGCCAGGGTTCAAGAGAAGAATGTACCTCGTGTGTGAATGTAAGAAGAGTCAGAAATAGAATCTCTTGAAGGTATGTTGAATAGGCTTTGTTTGTGTGCCAATCAGGTCGACAATTAAACTGCCCCAGATACTGTTTTCACAAGCAGAGCCTTGCATTGTTCATGTTGGTGAGTGGAAGTCTTGAAAGCAGCACAGTATAGGATCAGGCTGAATCCTGCATTGCAGCTGTGTTATGCACTGTTTTTCTCCTATGGAATTGTGCTTTCAAAATCTTGTTTATGTCAATGTGTTTAATTTCTTCTGGTTTTAAGGAAATATTATGAAGGTTTATCAGTAAAACAGTATGGAATAAAAATGAAAGGAGAGCTGAATTGTTGATGCAAATAATTTATCAAATAATTATATTTATAAATCATGCAATTTCTTTATTTTCTATGTCCTAGGATACCAGATGGTCCCATTGATCAGGGACCAGCTGCAGGAAAGGTACATGCTTTAGAGGAGCAACTTCTAAAGGCCAAAGAACAGATAGAAAACTATAAGAAGCGGGCAGGAGATGGTTGGTAGATAAGTTTTCTTTTAATTCTAAAACAAGTTTTGGTGTTTTGGTATTTCTTATCACAAATGTATTGGCTTCTTAACAAGTAATTCAACTAAAAGTACTGATACTGATGCTTTTATGCTTTTTTTTTTTTTTTTTTAGTAGGAGGCCTTGGAAAAGACCATGAAATACTGAGGAGGAGGATTGAGAATGGGGCTAAGGAACTTTGGTTTTTCCTCCAGAGTGAACTGAAGAAGTTGAAAAATCTAGAAGGAAGTGAACTGCAAACACGCATTGATGAATTTCTGTCTGATTTAGGTCATCAGGAAAGGTACTTGCATTAGTTGATTCTGACCTTTAATTTAACTGTCATTATGTTGTTCAAAGATGTGTGGCAATTATATTTTTAGTTGTTGTCAGTCATCAGGCCTCATTGTTGGGGTACCTTTTTTATCATGTCAAAATATTCTGTATGAGTTTTGTTCATGCTGAAAAAAATTAATCCAGGAGATGTTAAAAATTCAGTGAAGTCTGTCTTTAAGCATATTATATTTTTAACTCTGTTCCCAACAGGATTGCAATAACAGTTTGTGTCTCATCAGTAAACAGTTATACAAAAGTAGTTGATTTAACTAAATATACTGCCTTAAACACGTATCAATGTCCCGAAAAAAGCTGTGATCTCCATGTGTGAACATCAGTAATAAAGCAAGAGCCTTTGAAAATAATGCTGTAGTAAAGGGAAAAAATCAGAAGAATTTTCAATTCCTTAGAAATAATGTAAACACTATTTAAAACATAAAGGCAATATGAATTTGATTATTAATGTGGGCAAATAGTACGGTCCATTAAATTTTGTAATTTAATATTCCACAGTTCCAAAATCCATTTTGTCATAGATTGAGTTGAAAGTGAGAAGGGACTAGTCAATTATTGAGAATTATTATTTATATAAAAGACGTGATTAAATTTCATCCAATTAGTTCTCTGCCAAGTGCAGTTTTATATATTTGACTGAAATAAAAGTAGTACTTGGCTGAAGCAGAATTTTCCAAAAGACTTGAGATCTTCAGTTGAACAGTGAACTGACAGAGAAGCTGCCACTTCCCTGGACAGTTTGTTTTGATAGTTATCTCCACTCAGAAATATTTATTCTCCATGGAAATTATTTCTGTTTGGGCTTTGTGAACTTTAGTTCATGGATTCTTATATACCTTTTAAACTATCTGCTAAAAACTGGGGCAAGTAGTCTAATACCAGACTTTCTCACATCTGTCATGGTAACAGAATCACTTGTGTGCATATGATTCCTCTGTTTATGAAGCCAGGATGAGGCAGTCACCACAGTGAAACCTTGAATAATGTTGTGTGTGTTTGATGCCAGAAGGTTTTTATGTTGCTGTCTCCCAGGACGAGTCCTTTTCCTTAGTCCTCTTCTTCCTACACCAATGATTATTAACTCATTAAGTCCTATTTGCAAGTTTCTGCATTTCTGATACCCTTATGTTCACATCTCTCAATACTTCAGGGTGAGGTGAAACCCATTCTAGAGATGCATGACTCCTTTGCATTGGATTAGAAAACTTTGCCCTGTAGATCTCTGGAAGTTATGAGATGACTTCCACTGTGGTACTGAAAGAAGTTTGTACATGATGCAAGCAATCACAACTGCTCTTTTTTTTTCCTCTGATAATTTTTGTATTGACTACAAGTATTCTTTCAGTTGTCACAGTGGTTATTAAATCCAGAGTAATCTGAAGTCTGTTTAGTCTTAGTAATAGATCTGTGTAGACCTTCCTTGTCTGGTGAGGTCCTCAAAAAAGACTTAAGTCATTTAAACTAAAGTCAAATAGCCAGCAACTAGGTTTTATTAAACTGAAATCTAGGCAATCTATTTACAGTGTAGAAGTTCAAAGGAACTGCATAAGAAAAAAACGATACGAAAATGTTTCTACAATATTCAGTGTGTGTTCCTGGTGCATTTGCAATGTTGCCTTCAAGCAATACAATTATCTTGTGTTGCCGAATGCACTTCTTGGTTGCCTCTAGTCCTGAGGAAGCTTTTTCCTGCACCTTTGAGGTCAAGCTATCTCATTATTTCACTTTGATCTTTCAGTATTGTGTGAACTCTAGGAAAATTCCCAGTTCCTTGTGTACCCATCCTTTAGCATGGGATGCACTGCTGTCTCTGGGGTGTTCTTTTCCCTTACAATGCAGAGTAGCTCCCCAGGAACGGACTGGTCTCATCTTCCCTCTGCTGTCCATCTGGTCACTTCTGAAAGGAACATAGCATATTCGAAATGAGCAAATCAGATGTTCTCATTCACTCTGAGAAGCACAGGTTTTTGGTGGTTGCTTTGTTTGACTCAGTTTGTTTGGCTTGTTTTTTTTTGTTGTTGTTTGTTTTTTTCTTATTGCCTGTTTTGTTTGTTGGTTTGGTTTGGGTTTTTTAAGTGCACATGCACTTGTTGAATTTTTTTAAAGGGATTAAACATGTTGCCAAATGCCCTTTTGTTGACAGTGCTGTCTTAAAAAGTTTTATTTTCTATAAATGGAACACTGCAAGAGTAGCTGGTATTACTTATTTTTATATATATACACAAATAGATAGACATAAAGATATCTCAGAAATTTTAATATATTTTATAATCTAGTGTTTGGATTAGAAAGATTAATGTTAATTATAAGTAGTTAAAGGAGTTTTTCATGCCGTCCTTAGGTGGGAAAGCAAATAAAGAGGTGGGTAGTGATCGAATGATGAGATAGCTATGTAAGGAAAGAGGCTAATATTTATTTTGTTTTGTTTATGAGGAAAGCCTACTGTGTCATAGATTAAGATTTGCATTCTAACAGATTATAAACTTTCTTCCTGTGGTTCTGGACCAGTAGTATTAGAGTTCTTTGTTAATCTTGATATTAAGCAAATTGTTTACTCCTAATATGATAGTGCTTTTTGTTAGATGTCTTCATCACTGTTTGTTGGCTATGCCCACAAGTGCTGGTCTTGCATCTGTTTTTGTGAAGTATTTCTCTACCGATTCTGTTTGAGAAACAACGTTGCCCAGCACACAGTTTCTTGAGAATTACATAATTGTATTCTTGTAGTTGCTATAGGGAAGAGGCCTGTTGAGAGTAAATTCATCTAAACACTGGAAAGATTATTTGATATTGAGCTATTAAAAAAGAGCAGATTAATCCTCTAGTTGTCATGGTTGTTCCCTGTGTTGACAAAAGTTGTTTGCAAGGTGGCTGTTACTGAGTTGGTTTCATTCCTTCTCCCGAGGAATAGCTGTCATCAGGGATTTTGTGGTAACTGGTCAATATTTGATGCAGTTTTTGGACAGATTTTCACACTCTTTCCTTTGAAGTAAAAATTTTTCTTTGAGTTTTTATTTGTTGATGTAATATTCTTAGGAGGTTTAAATGTAATTTTGTCATATGATTGGAATAAATGTCTAGACCAATAGTTAAAAATGACCACCCTTCCCTCTTTATTTTGGCAATCAAATACAGGTGAAATACATAGTCAGATTTTTTCCTCCATTCTGCTTTCCAGGAGCAAAACGCTTTTAAGTGCAGCTCCATGATTTATTTTATGATATGAAGCAACAACAGCAGCAAGTTGATATTGTTGGTTAGTAACCCAGTGAAAGACCAAGTTTGACTTAGTAGACATCTGCAGTGCCACTGTTGGAAGTTTCCTGCCATTTTACTACCTTCAATAGCCTCTAATAGTGCTGTGCAGACTCATCCTTTGTCTGCACTTAGCTATCTTGGGCTCATGGATCACTGCTCCATGTGCTTTTAACTCTCTGCATGGCAAATGACCCTGGTCTTAGGTATTTGTGTCTCTTCTAAATCTGTATTAATAAGCCATCCCAGTGATTTGTCACACTCGAAAAACCCTAGCAGATGTAAAGCTAAAAAATGCACATTTCTGAGCCATAACAATCAAAGAAAGAAGTTGTCTGTGACTGTGTCTTAAAATAGCACTACCTTATAGTAATTTCTGTGTGGTAACACCTGTGAATTTTTCACTTCCTGGTATACTTCAGAGTTTTATGATCTTTTTTTTAAAGAAGATCATGGATACTGTCTGAAAACTCTTTCATGAATTCATTACATTTCCTGCAAATCATTTGATACTCTTTATGGCTTCTACTGAGCAAAGCTGCCTTTACCTAAAGTGGTGAGTCATTGAGGCTGTGTAAGGACACTCTCACCATTTCTCTTACCTCAAAAATTACCAAAGTAATTATATTTCATCCATAAGGCTGATTATTAAATCTAAGCTACTGCCTTTTCTTTGTCATGGTCACCATGGCCAAGAATATAAAAAAATAAAATTTAGGCAACACTTTTTTTCTGTAGAAATAGGAAAAATTGCTTAAGAGCTGACAGAGAAAAAATTTTTTATTGTTTTTTTTTTTTAATTGGTAAACTTCTTATTTTCAGTTATTTTTGTCTATATTTAATGGAAATATATTTCTGTAAAGTATAGAGAGTTTACACTGAATACTTACATCACAAGTACAGAACAGACTTTTTTAAGGCTAGTGAAAGAGCATGTGAAAATGGTTTAAAATGTGGCTGGGTGGTTGCACAGCTGCTTTTAATGATAGAGAATTTTTTTTCTTTTTTGCTGTTTAAACCTTAACTTCGTATTTTTTCTTTAAACACCCAACATGGTTACATCCTGATTGGGAAGAAAAATATATTTAAACTCCCAAGAAAATACATGTTGGTGGTTTTTTTTTTTAGTATGCCTGCTAGCCTAAATGCTCTCTATAAAGTAGAAAACTGTCTTAAAAGGAACAGGCTCTTTATCTGTTCAGTTATCTGTATATATTCCATTGTATTAGAACTACTCCATCATTAATTCTGTTCTAATTCTCTTTAAACTGTGTGTGCATGTTACTTGGAGTATTATGTGTCTTTGAGAGTTACTGATTTAAAACTAGTTACCCGGTGATGCTTTAAATTAATTTTTATGCAAAGCCGGAATAGGGTGTTTCAAGCTCAATTACCTTGTAAAAGAAAATCCAGTATATATAGTTTGAGATTAGAATGTAGATAAGGTTCTTCCAGTTGATTGACAGAAGGCGAGGATTACTGCTGCTGAATAATTTGGGTAAAATATTTAATACAACAATACTAGGTATTATAGTTAGTGTCTCTGCTGCCCTGTACAAAAGCATGGGAATGAAGACTAGAATGAGTGTATGAGAATAAAAACTACAGATCCATAAATCCAGTTATTAAATTAGCAAGAGAAGCTTGCCTGGTAAATCTGCTGATAAAGATAGGTCTGCCCTAATTTGATTTAACTGAATGTTTACTGCTTAAATACTGTGTCATTGGAAATAGTTACCTAGTAGGGATATGCAGCCTGCTCCTCTCAC
Organism: Corvus cornix cornix; assembly: GCF_000738735.6. Lineage (NCBI taxonomy): Eukaryota > Metazoa > Chordata > Aves > Passeriformes > Corvidae > Corvus > Corvus cornix. Next base: position 40,354,437 of record NC_046335.1, read on the forward strand.
TTAGGTACAAGGGGTAGCCTTGGCTAACTAGGCTTGTGCTTCCAGTGCAAACAAGTGCTGCCAACAGCTTGACAAGACCACTTCAAGTATTGTTAGGAAATGTATTTTTCTCAACCCTCACACTGTTTTTTGGTCGCCTCCCAAATTTCTCCGCCTTTATTCTGTTGCTTCTCTTTCTAGATCAAACTTGTGGTGTATCAAGAATTTCAGGCAATAAACTGCAACATCTGAAGTTCAGATGAAAGTATTAAGAAAAATGGTTCAAACTTAGAACTTTAGTACTGTTATGGAGAAATGTTTAGCAATATTAAATATTCTCAAGCTATGAAACCAACTTTGAAATGCCTTGTTCTGAATTGGGCCACCTTTTACTTTTAGAATAACCATTTTTATAAGCCCTTTGAACAGTTTTTCTCTAGTTTTGTATTTCTTCCCAAAAGCCACAGAGATTTAAAAAATGTCTTTTCCAGGGTGGTACTGTTTGGACAAAATCAAATTAGTAATTTTGACTAATCCGCAAATTTTAACAAGTAAGTGTCACATAACATTTTTCTTTTCATGATGATGAGTTCTTTATCGTCTTATTTGGCCAATGAAATGTTATAGCTCTAAGAAGAGAATCTCTAGTGTATTAGATAATCTCAATTTAGTATTTGATAGTTCCTCAAAATTCATGTTTTGTAGTATAGACTTGCATGGCCATGAGTCTGTTTAGAATTTTTAGTTTTTAATTGCTAATTAGATGAAGAACACAGTCTTGGCTGCTGTTTGGCTTGTGCAGTATGAGGTAGCATGAAGAAACTGGTTTTGAGGCTACAGTTGAAATATCTCTTTAATTTGTCTTTGATTTCATTCAATCCTCTAATTTAGTAATGTTGTTTCCCAGTTTTTAAGATTGTTGTTTCCCACTGTTGTTTATAGGTCAATAATGACCGACTTGTACTACCTCAGTCAAACAGATGGAGCTGGAGATTGGCGAGAAAAAGAGGCCAAAGACCTAACAGATTTGGTACAGAGGAGAATAACTTATTTACAGGTAAGAGGATAGAGCTTTTGATGCAAAGTAAACATTTTTCTCTTCTTATATACAGAGCACTTAGCTAAAACCTTGCAATAGAATAATTACATGACAGTTTAAAGTGAATGTTGGTATATGAATGACTGATGTAGAAAGGAAATTATTACCTTTGTTTCAAACAGTATTATATATGTAAATGGAAGGTAATATTTTAAGGAAGTCTTTGGAGTTTGGATTTTTATTGTTGGTTATTTTGGTTTATTTCATTCTTTGGTTTTGGTTTTGGTTTTTTTTTTTTTGGATTTGTGGTTTTTACTGGGCTGTACTTCCCTGTTTGAATTTTTTGTTTTATTGTAAAAGATAATTGTCTGGTTGACTTTTTTTTTTTATTCTTTAGAATATCAAAATGCATAAATATATTTGCATTGTTTTAAAAATAAAAATATAAAAGTAGTTGTATCAAACTTCTGAACTAGCAGCCCATTTCTAAATAAGCAAAATTGAAGGGCTTGTAGAGTGTATTGTCTAGTCCTAGATTGTTTCAAAAGATGTTTGAGACTTCTCTAGATGCTCATATTTTTGAGTGTATAAGGCCTTTTTAATATATGTGCTTGTGTGTGTGTATAAAATTTAAATAAAACTTGATCTGAAGGTGTTGGGGCTTTTTTTCATGACTGAATGCATGAAGCTATTTGTGCAGTGATCAAAAAGACATTTAATGTAGTCTGTTTTACTTGTACTTGGTTTACTTTCTGTGGTATGTATGCAGCTGTTTTGAATGGTCACTCCTAATGTGTGATCCTTTTCTCTTGTGTAAATAGCTGAATTTGTTTCTCAGATTTTCATTATTTCACAGTTCAGCTGTTGGAACCTTCTCTTCTGTGACCAAGCTATGTATTTGTTGCTTGTTAAATAAAAAAAGACACCCTTCTGAGGAAAAAAATATCTCTCTGAATTGTGCAGGAGTCATCACTTTATTGTATTTCTTCAACTCCTTTCTGAGAACTGTTCCTTATTTTTTCATTTGGATGTCACTGTTTGACAGTAGTGTGCTGTAAGTGCTTTTCATGCTGATAAATATAGCCTTTCTCTACCTTTCCCTCCTCTTTCATGATCCATTTGTTGTCTTATTTAGTAATATAACTGTGCAAGTCCTCAAAAAGAGCACAAAGTTATTTGCTTTAACAAATATGCACCACTGTAAAGCAGTCAAATGGTTCAAAATCACAGAGATATATATATACACCTCTATTAATAATAAAACTGTATTAAAAAATAAGATAAAATAAAAAATTCAACAACCCTTGCCCCTCAAGTCAATGCCAAAAAGAATTATATGGGAAATATTTGTAATTTTTTTTTTCAGTTAAGTATGAAAGTACTGTATAGCATTTTTCTGGTGCATGTTGAACAGGGAAGCTGCATTATTTTGGGACATCTCTCTGGCAAGTCATTTAGCTGAATGATTGTGAATAGTGATGACTGCTACTTCATTTGGATGACATTACCATAAATTTGATTTAATGAGGCTACATGTAACTAGTTCCCTGTAGTTAGAGCAACATTTAAAAAGCTAAGAGCTTATATTTAAGGAAAAGGCGTTTTTTTCAGAGATGATTTTTATCAAACAATTGAAGAGAATGTGCAAGAGAAGTCAGATAAGAGCACCTGTAGTACTGTCATCAAGTGAGTAAATGATTATGAAGGCAGCAGTTTTCTGTCCCTTCTCTTTTGTGCTTGTTTTTGTTCTGTTTATTTTAGGAAGTTTGTGATTCATTCAGCATGCAGTCTCGCAATAGCAGAGTATTTTTGCCTCTGATTTAAAAAAAATCCAAAACTTTTTGTTCAGCTTTGAAGGTTAAAAATATAATTAGGCGAGAAAGGTTACTAATTGCTCAAAAATACATCAATTATACTAGTCATATTCATACTATTTAGTTGGGGCTTTTTATGTAGGCAAAGAAAAGAAAGTTGGTCACAAGACTTTTTTCTGAGCTTTTTGGGTTTGGCAGTAATTTTGGTGATTTAATGTGTCACTTAGAATTTTCTATATTAAATCTTCTCCCTCACATTAAAATTACTGATACATATTTTTAATAAAAGTGCTCATGCTAAAATGACAACAACAGTAAAAAAGGCTCTGGGCACTTGGCATACATGCAAAGGGTGCACCCCTCACAACTGTGAGTCTTGAAAAGTTTAAACTTGTATCCTTTACTCAATCAAATCAAATATATGATATATTTTTAGTATAATAACCACTTAAGAAAGTGTGATCACTGCTGATGTCTGTGTGAAGTTTTCTCTGGGATTTCTGCATCGTGGATTGAGGAGCACCATGTGTTTAGTCCATCTGCATGCTGGGATGTTTTACTCAAGCTGAAGCTTGTGTGTTGTAGCAGGGTAGGTGCAAACCAGAGGAGTTAACATTAGAGGAAGGTTTGAGATCTCTGTCTCTCAAATTGAATACCTACTATTTCTGACTAGGGAAGAAAGAACATTTTCTTTCAGCAGCTGGAAGAAACTTCTGGTGGTTTGGTTGGTTGGGTTGTTTTTTTTTTTTTTTTTGCCTTTGGAGTTTTTCTCCTTCCAGAGTCTTGAGGGGAGCTGATATGAAAAGAATGATTACAAATGACATCATAAAAGAAGGGGAGTAGAAGATGGTGTGAATTACATTTGCGATAATTAGGATGAGAAACACCCTTCCTTGACATCATTCTCTAAAAAAATGGAATTTTCCAAAGATTTTGGGTGGGACTGTCTTCTCCAGCAGACTGTGTAGCATCAAAGAACAAAATACTTATTGAAAATATAAAAAAAGAACAACTTTGTTAATGAGCATCATACTGTGTTTATGAGGTTACTTAGTAAATTGTAGCAGACTGCTTTCCCACTCCACTCTAATCTGTTGTGATTCATTGGATTAAGTACATTTCTCTGAACTGTTTTAAATTCAGAAACAACACAGTCATTTCTCCTATAGTAAAATGCATTTTAAGGAGCAGAGTTTACTTTTGCCAGTTTGTCATGTGTTTTGATGTTTGGCTACACACTTGGAAGCACTGGAAGATGGAGAGGCTTTGAAGCAGCCCTTGGGAGATCATTCCCATCTGAGTCTACTTTCTGTGAATAGGCCAACCAAGAGCCCTGGAAGAAGAATACAGTGGAAACCCTGAATTTTGTGAGAACAACAATGTATACCCATGTTCTTTGTGATGAAAGACCATTAAATCTGTCTTGCCAGTTGCAAAAGTTCTCTTTTATTTTAGAAGGCATTCTCTTCCGTAGAAATGTATAATTATAACCATTTTACTATTCTGAAAATTTGTTACTGTTTCCAGTTGCATTGTTCATAGAAGTAATTCTGAGAAAGATAAAAGGTGTAAACTTTGTCATGGCTTGATAATCTAATCTTCATATTGAAGTATGTTTTGTGTGGTTGGTCAGCTGTCGGTTTTTTGTTTGTTTGGGATTTTGTTTTTTTTTTGTATTTGTTTTTAATGCAGTTGTATGGCTGTTACGTTGCAGGGCTTGAGATTCCTGGATGTCCCTTATATCCCTCTCTTGATTATGTAGATCATTAAATTGGAGATAGGAGTGTGTGATGAGCAGTGTCGTTAGAGTTGAGAACAGAGTGTACTGCTCATTCGAATCAGGGATTTACAGTCCTTTTCTGTGTCTTTGTGCCAGGAGGAAAACTCTTCTGTCAGTCTTCATTGATTTTGAAATTGACTGGTTTTTTTATCAGCTCAATACTTCTCCTGGTTCCTTTGGTTGGCAGTTTTGGTTATGAACACCCAAGCTATTCTGATGCTTGAAATGTAACTTTTCTTCCTTATCAATGGTTAATATGTCCACCTTTTTCCAGAAACATCCGTTGAAACTGCAATATATCCATGTATCTCTACTTCCCTTTTTCTTTTTAAATTATCAGTGTATAATTGAAGCTCAAGTACTGTTTTGTCTTTTTGCTACTTGAATATAGCAATTTGAAAAAAACCACAATCATAAAGAAATTAGTTAACTAGCTTCCTTTTTAAGTCACAAACTAATACTAAGATATATATAGTTTTTAGTTAAGTCTTCAAATAATGTTAAAACCCAAGTAAGTGCATAATATTAACATGGGTAAGCAGTCACACTATCAAATTATATTTCATTATGTACTACTTGATTTCCATAATATTGTTCATAAGCTGTTGTATGAAGCTTGCATTTGCATGAAAGAAAGTTAGAAAGGCACACCTTGACAATACTTCAAATATGCCATCGATTAAGTGCTTTCATTTTAGAGGACACAGGCATTTGGAGGTAATGGCAAATGTAGAAAGCATTATATTGTCTATGGGCATTTCCTAAAAATTCACAGAGATTATCCCTTTCAATGAAAATAGTGTTGTGGCTTTACCCAGGCTGGCAACTGAGTACCCCCCCAAACACTCACTCCTCTTCTTCCCTGGTGCAACAGGGAGGAGAATCAATGGGAAAAAACCTCTAAACAAACAAAAAAAATCCACAAAGAAACCCCATTGTGGGTTGAGATAAGAGCAGCTTAATAACTGAAACCAAGTGAAATATGATAATACTAATGACAGTTGTAATAATAAAAATATAATGCTGCTGAAAATAATGATATGAGGAGGTATTTTTTCATGGAGTTCTTTCTGTGTGGACTTGTACAGAATACTAGAAAGGCCCTCTTTCTCTTCTGAAAGACTGTGGGAAATACATTTGTTGTAGTTTCAAAGATACCTGTTAGGTTTAGTCTCAAGTTGTCCTTTAGATTTGTGATGACAAAAGTACTGGTCTGAGGAACAAAATTTGGGAATGGAAATTTTATTTAATTTATTATTTTCATACCTAGTTCGGCTTTAAATCAGGTGTATTTAAAAGGAAAAAAAAAATGCTGTAGTTGTAGCACATGTTGTAGAGTTTTGGGTTTGTTTTTGTTTTGGATGTTTTGTTATTTTCCCCCCTGCCCCACAATCTGAATTGTCATCCCCTCCTGTACACAACTGAATGCACAAATTAATTTTCTGTTAAAGTATTGTAGGACTCAGAATATTCAGATTATCTTTAAAATCACTTGAAGGAGGGATCTCAATTCTCCAGACAGGGATCACTGTTTTTTAAAAGATTTCATTTGATTGTGGCAAATTTACAGAAAATTTTATTTAACATTGTTTAGATGTGAAAGAAACAGAATTTATATTGATGCTCAAATATCAGTATTTTCACAACTTATCTGAAACTTTCATCATAGAGATTTTATGGAAGACCTTTCTGGAATTTAGAAGTATGTCTACAGCCATGCAAGTATGAATGTATACAAAAAATTACTATATTTTATGTAAAGAAAAACTTCTCTTGATTGTGTTGTTGTGTTGTCCACATACCTGAGAATATTTATTAGTTTGTGCTTTTAAACATAGCATTCATATAATGTAGGCATTTGCCTCCTGTCTTGTGGTTTCTTGGTTTGTGGAAGTGAAATACATTATTTTATGGAGAGTGTATGCAGATTAAAATTCTGTCCTTTATCAGCCTGCGCAGGTATGCGTTTTACATTCTGTATTTACTGTGTGGTCAGCTAGCCTGGGAGGCAGTCCCTTAATAAGCATTTGTTTTATTCTGTGCCATGTAGACAGGTGGAGATTTTCTTTTATTGGATGACATGCGTGCTTACTGAAACAGAACTAACAAACTTGAAAAAATGCCAAAGGAAAAAGCATTCCAACACTGAGAATCATGTTGATGAAATGCTGATGAAATGTGAACTCGGAGTCCAAATGTTGGCTTATTCTGACAGATTTACAAATGAGAAAGTAATTTAAAGTCTTGAATGTATTCTATTTTACATTAGGATAGTGAAGTTGTTCAATAACTGTTCATGTTCACAGTGAAGAATTCACATAAAATTTTCATGGAGCTGAAGCTTACTCATCCATTTTAATAGGAGATGTATTATAGCAGGATGGCTTCTGTGATTTATGACATTTGCCAGTTTTTCAGAGAAACATACGCCTTTGGTGTATCTTCTCTTCAGCTTCACTTTTTCGTCCATCCTTACAGAACCCGAAGGATTGCAGCAAAGCTAAGAAACTTGTGTGTAACATCAACAAAGGTTGTGGCTATGGCTGCCAGCTGCACCACGTGGTCTATTGCTTCATGATCGCGTACGGCACCCAGCGCACGCTCATCCTGGAGTCGCAGAACTGGCGCTACGCGACCGGCGGCTGGGAGACCGTGTTCCGGCCCGTCAGCGAGACCTGCACTGACAGAGCAGGCTCCACCACTGGCCACTGGTCAGGTAAGGCCGAAGCACTCACATCATTTCTCCTTGCTTTTCTGCAGCTTTGTTCATGTAGGATTATTTTGTTGTCTCTTTCATGTTGTGTGGAGCATGGTAACTATGACTACAGTTGTGTATGCAAGCATCTTTTATATCTTATTTGCCCATTGTATTGAAAATAAAATTCCTTGATAAGATAGCTCTGCATTGGCAGAGTTTTTTAATACGAAAGTTTTGTATTTGAGATTTAAATTATAATTTTTCAGCAGGCTGCTTCTGTGTTCTCTGCCAGATATTAATCTAATTTTCATGGGGAGAGAGTATTAAATAGAGGCTGTTGTTAATAAACTTTTTTAAAAAGCAGGGATGTTTCCAATATTAAGCAATAGAAATATAAAAGAAATGGTATCCAATAGTCATTCACACCCCAATAAAATAAAGAACTAGTTGATACAATTCCTCATGCAAGCTTAACAGATACAAAATTCATGTTGTAAAAACAATGGCAATGTTAAATATGAATTTTATTTGTACATCAGCAAGGTGGTCCATTCTTATATCATGCTGAACAATTTGCCTAGAGTAAGTAGATGGGCACTGAGGTTTGGAGGATCAGATAGCTTTGTTTTTGTCAAAGTAAACAGCATTTGTTTTAAATGACATCTTTCTCCATGTGATTGATAGTCAAAACATATCAACATCTTCAGTCTTTTCACTAGGACACTGCATATCCAGTGCATATGGAATCTTAAAGTAGCTACTAAAAAGTTTTGCAGGTCTGAAATTAACTTAATCAGGGTTACAAAATCCAGTTTACAGATTGCATGTAAGCTTGTGTGTTTACGCATTGAAACAGCATTTGCACATTGAAATAGCATCTGTTCTTCAAAGCTTCAAGATGCTACAAAACTTAGCTTTGAGAATTCTAGTGGGGTTTGTGAATGAGATTTTTTTTGCAAAAAATGTTTCCTAGAAATGGTTGGATGTTTTATAAAAACAACTATAAATGGAAAATGGATATTGAGAACTTCAGATGAAGTTTTATTCATGTTTGGCGAAGTTAGTAAGTGAAACGACCATCTGGACATGGTTCTCACCAGGCTCCTCTACGTGACTCCAGAATTTAGATGCAGACAGTTTTGTGAGCAACTTTTTAGCACAGTAATCTGGAAAACAGTGTTCTGGAGCACTCATGCACACATGGCTTCAAAAGAATATATACTTCCATGAAAACCTGCTTAAATAGATGATGATTTCCTGCAATACAGGCTCTTGCTGGTGAAAGTACAAATAATGCTTCATTTTGGCTCCCTACAGTTTGGGTTCTTTTTTTTTTTTTCCTTTTTTTTTTTTTTCTCTCTTTTCTATTAGTTTCTAGATCAGGATGAATAGTTTGAAGGCTGAGCACATGAAATACCCTGATGCCATCAATTATGTTTTAAATAATGGATGCCACTAATTTGAGTTTTGATATTCTAGAGCTAGCAGACATTGAGCTATGAAAGACAATCTCTCTGTAGTTAGCCTGTTGGCCAGCCACACATGCTGTAAACTGTGTTAAATTCTGATCCTGTGCAATGGCTTGGCCCGTGAGGATGCATGATACTGACAGGCGATCTCTTTACCAGCCTCAGTGTGGCTTCAGTAGGAATCTTCACTGGATGCTTAATTGCTGGTAAATTTTAAAGACATTGTATCTTGCTGAAGATTTCTGTGTGCTTTTTATGCCTCCCTAAATGTATATAGATTTTTATTTACTTGTATATCTATTTATCTATTCCCTGTTTTTACAAGGACAATTAAGTCTGAAATACTTAACTCTGGTTAGAGCAGTTTGTCTGCAAAACCACACCTTTAATTTTTTTTTTCTCTACAAATTCTGAAATCTGCATGGGATTTCCTAGATTTTCAAAATAAATGTATTAAAACGCATTGACATTTATCAATTTTCATTTTTCATAAATAAAACATTTCTCCTATGTACTGTAGGGATTTTTCATTATTTTTTAAAATTATGTTTCAAAAATATTCATACAAGTGAATAATTATAGCAAGTGTTCAATGTAAATTATAGAAATAGGCCAACAAGTCAGAAAAGTATATCATTTAAGACATGCTTTCATGTAATTTGCAGACCTGCATAGATGGTAAGTTAGTAAAGTGTACTTCATGACAAAATTGTTTAAATTTGTACATGTATCTTTCTTCTTTTTAATTAAATTGCCTCTGCTTGACACCTTTTAGTTTTATTAGCAGCACAAAATTTTGAATTTTCTGAACTTTATCTTCTGTGAAACAATTTAGATAGTAGAACCTTCTACAAAAAATTAAGAGGCTTATATAAGCTGAGAATACATACAGTTTTGGAATTTTCTTTGTCCAATCCTCTCCTAACTAGGTATAAAAGCTAAGGGTTTTTTTTGAATTTGAGAACTAGAGTGAATTTTAATGGACAAGCTGATATTTGTCTGATAGCAGAAGATTAGTAAGACGTGTTACCATCTGTGAAGAACTAGGGGGCATCTCAGCCCACGTCATGTTTTGCACGTGTTCTTTGTGTTTGACATGGTAGTTCTGTAATCAAGTTCAGCTTTTCTGGCTTAAACATATTAAAATAATTGAGAATTCTATTGCAGATTTGTGTAAATACAGCAGTTATTTTACACTGTGGCATAAGGTTTCTTTGTCCTTTTTTTCACTCATACTGTCATTCCAGAGAAAAAATCTTAAGAGATGCTCTTTTTAGTTCTAAAATTATATCTTGCCTGTAATTGCATCTTTCTTGTAGTTCAGTATTTCCTTTGATATCTATGGTCAAACTGTTTTTGAACAATTTAGGTAGGAATTTTTATAAAAGAAGCATGGATGATTTCCTAGCAATAAGAGCCAAAATAGAGAGAACTTGTGAAGACTTATTTATCATGAAATTTTTGATGAATTTTCTTTAAATTAATTAGTTAGCCAGGTCATAATGTTCTGTTATCATTGCTGCATGCTAACATGGAGTCTCTCTTCTTATAATTTTTTACTTGCTGATTTATGATGTTATGGTGGCATTCCCCAATAATAAATTGAAAGAGGACTATAAAATAACAAGACAAAAAAAATCATAGAATAAATAGGAAAGAAAACAGATTAATGGGGAGGACAGATTAATGTACTGTAAGAAGTCTTATGTGCATTTCATGCTGGAGAATGAAGGGATGTGGTGGTAAAGAAGGCATCTACATGCTTTAAATAACAGTATGTGCTCCTTCCCATAAGGCCTAAAAACCAGGAAGATGAAAGATAACTTGAAAAAGGAAACCTGAAACGATGTTTCCTACAATTATCCTTGAATATTGATTTTGCTGCCTCTAACTATGGTTTGATGAATTAATGCTTTGAGGAAGGGATACCCAGAGGGGAGAAAATGGCAGAGCTCTTCATTTGTTGGTAGTGCCAGCTTCTAAGTATTAATTGAACTACAATCTTAAAATATGAATTAACTAATATGTTTATATGTATAATTCAAGAACGAGGATACTGTGGGTACACAAAATGAATGTTTAATTTATTAAAGCCTATCTGGCAACAGTAATCAAAAGGACTAAATAAAAATTGCAAAATCAAACCATGAAAACTTTCACAGAATTAATTGCAATAAATTAAAAAGTTTCACTCCATGAACTAGATATTCCTTGACAATAGTTTTTTTTATGTAAATCAGCTGAATATTTAGGTTTGGGCTAAAAAAACCCTTTAACTTGTGTACAATTGCATGAATTATGTTTTGCTCCCATGTCTCAAACTTATTTATAAAATCTTGCAGAAAAAATGGATTAATTTCTACTTCTAATTCTTAATTTTGTTTTTATACAGTGACTTTCATTATTTACATTTTAATTCAAACAAGTTCCATTTCTGTGAAGCAAGCTGGAGAATGGTGATTTGAGAGAACAGAGTTTAGCAGCAACCTCTGTATTTTCCATTTTTTTCAATTGTGTTAATCTTGAAATCAAGCTACTGATACTGTGTAGAGTTTTTGTCCTCAAGGTGCCTTGTCAGATACTCTATGTAAAGACATTTGTCTGTGTAAACACATAAATATATTTAGGAAGTGGTAACTCTTAAAAGGACCTTGGAATTCTAATGAGGTAGGTCTGAGTTTTCAGAGCAGCGCAGTAGCTTAAGAGAGCAAAGTGTTCCTTATTCATGTCTAAGTGGAGGGTTATTGAATAATAGCAAGAAGTTATTTCCACCTTGCAGAGCAAAGACAGGCTGCAGGACACTGTCTGCTTCTGTTATCAGGCCTTCAAAATGGATATTGATAAATATGAAGGGCCTACACTGGTTCAAGGACATAAAAATCTGCTTTACAGTAGGAGATTCAAAACCATAATTCAATTCTAAAATAAAGCAAGTTTTAAAAGCTGGTCCTGCCACATTTTATAGGTATTTCTATATGGGAAGTATTTCTACTTTTAGACAAAGATGTGGCTGGACAATTCTGACTGGAAATGAGGTCTGCTTTTTAACAGCAACTCACTACTGCTGTTGACCCCTATTTTGGCAACTGGTCCCAAAGCAGAAAAGCAAAAAAATTGCATTATCTGAAATTGGAATAACAGGAGATGCAGTCTTTTCTTGTAACTAGCCTTATTTCTTTTGGGTTTTTTTTTAACACAGAAGAATGTTTGCCTTTGCTCCTTGAGTGGGTATGGGATTTTTTTCGTTTGTTTTGTAGTGATACTTCCAATATTGTCTTACAGCTTGTGTCACAGAGTTAACTTGTGCAGTCCCAAATCTGCAATACTAAATTAAATTAATTTGTATTTTAAGGGGGTCTTCATAAAGTACATCTCTGTGTTCTTTCACGCTATAATCAGTCAAGCCAAGTTGATCCTAATGAAGCCATTTACATAGGCTAAATGTACCACTGGTTCTCATTTAATTATATGAGGAATTACATCAAATCTATTCTTGATAAAAGAATGGTGCTCTTGGAAGTTGTTTGCCATGTCAGTGGCATTTTTTAACAGGATGGGAGATAAATGGAAAATACTTGCATTTAAATACAGCCATTGTCTGGTAGCAGAAGTTAGAATGTCTGTATTTCTTTAAAGGTCAATGTTTATATTTACATTATCTATCAAAAAATGTTCAGGAAGTGAAAACATGGGGATTGTATACATTGAGTTCTCCTTAAGTCATTGCTAATTTAGGTTATGATTTGATGTCTGTATAAAATGCAATTGACTGCTTGATAATTGTTCCTTGCATGGGCAGGACCGTAGGCAGATTAGCACACACTTTGTTCCATGAGAATTGTTTAACTGTGTTGAATTGAAGGAAGGTAACCTAAGTGTGCCCACTGAAATAGTTACTTCCCAAATAGCAGGGGCTTCTTTCCCTACGTTTCTTGATCAGGGAAAGCTGAAGCTGAAGACTTAGAAATCCAAGGAGTGCGTGGAGGTGGGGAAAAGGATTCTTGGCTTTGTTCTGTGCAGTGGTAGGAATAATCAATCACGTATTTGATCACAGATCTTATGCTGTTCATACAAAATACTACACTTTGAAGCATGACTTTCCCTTTTTCCTAACAGATTGATGCTGCCCCCCCACAATGTAGTAGCAAAACTAGTACTAGTAGGTTAGTGGTTAATTACAAACTTTCCTTATGAGCATTAAGTCATGGATGATAAATGACAGATTGGTAAACCAAGTTTCTATTAAAAACTGAAAAAAAGTTAAGTTTAACTGTTACCCTTTTAAGAATTGTTTAATAAGCAAAAAAAAGCTACAGATTGGCTTAATATTAAGAGTTTATTTGATTTAAGGTAGACATTCTTTACTTGAAAGGTTATACTGCAGCATGTGCTGTAGGGAAAAATACTAGTGTGTTTTGTACCCAAATGAGAAAAATCAGGGTTTTTTTGAACATGAAGAGATGACATGAGGTAAACTAAGTATGTTAGGTCTCAAACAAACCGCAAAGTTTCAAATGTTAATCTGAGTTCTTTGTTTGGCTGCATAAATTTCAATCCAAACTGAAGCTTTCTTAGGGTTTTGGGGAATTATAACCTGCATTCAAGTTTTGAATAACTTTCTAATGTATTACACTAGGTCATTAAAATGTTTTGGTTAAGTAATAGTTAGAAAAAATAGTTACCTATTTTTAAGTGATCTTTAAGCAAGAGTAATCTGAACTGGCAGCTGTGGAGTTGAATTCAAGTCATCCAAACCCTTCCTACGTCTTGAAAAGGACTACCACAATATCCAGGTGGAGACATCTGCCAGCACTATGGGTTATGGCTCTGATTCTTGGGAATGTATCAATTGTTACAGCAGCCATTCTTTCTCTTAATGCAGGCACTCTTAATTCTTTACAGTAGCACAAGGCTGGGCGTTTGGTTCGTTTCAGTGTAACTTCACCAAGGGTGTTTGTGTTCTTGCATTTGAGTAATGAATTAAAAAAGAACCTTAAAATGTCATCTAATTCTCAGGATATGTTTCTTGTCTAGATTTAGAATGCCATAGTGAAAAGCTGCTTGTAGGCAAATGGCTCTGAATACAGTTTTTCCATCTTGTGAAATAACTGGAAGTTATACTAAGACTTTTAAGGCAGAAATAATTTCTTGCAGTTTGTATTTTTGTTTCTCAATCTTTAGGCCTTCAGCCCACTGATTTATTTCTGGTGTTGTGAACAGATAAGAAATTTGAAAAGCTGCCTTTTTATTGCACTGATCTCCTACCCACATTTGAAGACACACATTAATTTTAATTTAACATTTAATTTAATTTAGCATTTTATATTCAAAGAAAAAATATTTACTATAATACCATATTTTTGGCATTGCATGTCCATGAATGCCATTGTGCTAATGTTTTGTAGAGAAATCTTTAGAAAGTGTTTTCCTTTATCTGGTATTACATAAATCCTGTGACAAACCTCAGCAAAACTGGGGGGCTTTTTTTGCAAGTACCCTTAGCTAAAGTAGTGGTTTCAAGTTTCCAATACTGTGCAAATTAATAATAATTTATTACTGTAATAGTTATGGAGAAAACATCTATATTTCTGTGTGATTTATCTTGTTTTTTTCTTAATACCTCCATTACATTTTCCCCTATTACTGAAGATCAGAAAAATTTCCTTTTCCATTATTACAGGCTTACACTCTTGATTTTCTCCTTTCATGTTAGTAGACCATATGAAGTAGAACGCATCCTTTTTTCTTTCAGATGCACTGTTAAGGTGACATGTGCCTTACTGCTATGAATTTCAAACAACATAGAAGGTTTATTCTCTCCTGTTTTATTTATGGCTAACTAAAATGTCCTTTTGTCTACACATACCTTGAGAGCTGTGTTCCATCTGGACTTGCATATGGAGGTACTTTTACTAATTCATTGAAAGATGAGTCTTCCAAGTGTTCAAATTAGAACAATACAAGATTGGGAGTTATAAACCACTACCTTGAAAAGACAGTAAATGTCTTGTCTAAACTGGGAGCACTTCTCCACTAGATGCCTGGACAGCCAGCTGCAAATATTAAGCTCCATTGTCATGACCTGTTGGAAGCTTTTAGGTCATGAGATATGAAATACTGTCTGCATGTTGTCTTCTTTTTAACATGCTTTTACATGCCTGTTGCAGGCTTGAGGGTATGTCCAGTCAGCATATGCATGCAAGAGATAAGTCCCTGAAGCTGTTGAAGGATTATTATAAAAATAAGCTATCTTCTATTACAGAAAAGATAACCATATATTCAAAGCAAGTATTTGGAACTATTTTTATAAGTATATAGTAATTAACATTAGACTGTAATAGAGAATAAGCTTTAGTGGAATTGTTGGAAATCAAATCCAAATTTGGTTTTTTATCAATATAGATGTAATGATCTTTTTTATGTTTTCCTGAGTTATTTCAACTCTCCTTACATATTACTTTTAAAACATCAGTTCTGTTTACTGTTTACATGAATAACTAGACCAGGATAACGTGGCAAAACCCCTTTGCATTTATGAAAGTATATTTGCCTTTGCAAATACATTTTGAGATATTTTCTGGCAGCTAGGGAATTGGAGCTCCTTTTTAACACGTACACTTTTCATATTGGCTGTTTAGATGAAATGGGGCATTGTTCAAAAGCAGTTTGAATATATCAAGATAAAAGGAAAAATAAATTGCTAGTACACTTCTTGATTTCTACGTAGTTTGATGCTCTCCTGACTATTCTATGAAGTTGATTTGCACAGTCTGTTCATCTGTAAACTCTCCAGCTGACACACTGGCTATCCAAACAATTGAGGAAGGGAAAAATCTTTACTTTATAATGTTCTTTCCAAGTGATGTGACAATTGCCACAAAAAGCTTCTAGGAAGTGATGAGAAGTTTTTGGTAGAGTGAAACAGAAATACAGGTCTTTATAATGCAGCTCACCTGAGCTGCCGTAAAGGGAATGGAGGCTCTAAAGGCACCAGTAGGTGCTACTGCTTTAGTTTTGTTAGAGACAGAGCTATTGCAAATGCAGAAATTGTTACACTCAGTTCAGGCCTCCATCAGGTCAAAAGGGAAAACATTCACTGGAATCTCATCACTTTTTAGGACAGTAAGTGTTCATCTTTACACTATGGTTTAGATGATGGGGAGGATTATCACAGGACTGGAATAACATGGGAAAATAAATACAATTGCAAGATTGTCACTTGTCTTACAAAGACATGTTGGTAGTTCAGTAGCTCTGGAAGTTAGAGTTTTTGCAGGAGGAGAAAGAAGACTACCATTAAAGTTTTACTTTTTAGGAGGGAGATGATAAAATAATATCTTCACAGATTTATTTTAGACAAGTTTCTTGTGAGAGCAAAAGTTTTGTCGTTGTGCTTTACCTTTCTATCTGCTCTTGTTCTTTTTAAGCCTAACTTAGTTTAAGTTCTGAATATTGGATGAATTTTGGCCAAATGTGACTAAAATAAATAGGTCTTGTTAAGGCCTCTCAAAGGTCCTTAAAGTAGATAGACTCTGTGTGTGTACAGAGCCACTGAAGTCAACATTCAGGCCTGTGAGGAAGTGAGAGGCAATGACTGATCACAGATGCCACTTTTCAACATGCAAACAGTACCCAGAGAGGTAAGAGACATGAGAGCAAGTGAGGGTAGTTGCAAGAGTTGTGCAGAAGAGGAAAGGAAAGAATGCAGGAAAAAAGCCTTGGAAGTGCTGGATTGAGAAGAGTAATGAAAGGCACTGTTGGCATGTTTGAAAACATTTTGGTGTATTTACTCCTGAAGGTATCGAGATTCAGCCCCTTGGGATGACAAATGGGACAACACTATCCATATGGCATGTGAAACCTGGAAAAAAAAGGACTGTGTTTTCAGTTTCTTTAAAACAGAATTGCACCAAATTTATTCAACACCTGTCTGCCTTTAAAGGCTTGGTTACATAAAGGATGATTAAAAAATTAATAAGTGGAACACTAGTGAGAAAATCAGAAACCAAGTTCAAAAATTCTGTATTAAAATTGTACAAAGGAAAAGCTTAGGGAAAAAACCCAACATTTAGATATATGAATTGTGTTTTACATCGACTGTTTAAAAAGAAAAATACAATTTTTTTCTGATGGCAATTCCATTTTATAATTCAACTATGGCATAAATCTCTTACAAGGTAACTTTGTTTAAGTATGCAAATGCCGAGAAGATAGTTGTAGGAGGTGTAGTCTGCATCACAAAACAGATAAAAGCATACTTTTACTTTCTTCTGAACTAGTTGACAATTGATAAAGAGCATAACATGCCGTAACTTTGCGTAGTTTTCATTTTTTACTGTATCTGATTTGTAAAGAAAAGCACTGAGGTGTCACTGATGAACCCTGAACCTGCTGTCCTTTGCAATATGTAACAGGAGCCAGCAGGACAATGAGGAGCCTTGAGAGAATTCAGCACAGTCCTCTCACCATATCCGGTGCTAATCAAACAGCTTTCCCATCACTCTGACATATCTTGTGCAGTTGAAATGAGAGTTTTTCACCTGGGTAAGGTTCCATATTGGCAGTCAGCCTTTCAAGCTGTAGAGCTTGGTTAAGTAAATCTGTGGTTGGTCTATGGGAGTTGATATCAGCTTAATTAAGTATATTACAGAAACAGAAAAGCAGGGAAGCTGTTCCATTTTTGCATCAGTTTATTCAGTTTATTCAGTGTTTCTAGCAAGACAAACTGGAATGAAATTGAAATTCTCAGTTATAAGACAGGAATGTCCTTAGCATGGTGTTCTTTGGCATACCTTTTAAGGGCTTCTTGAAAAAATACTTTGAAATTAGCTGGTGAATTTTGAAATAATAGGAGAATGAATAGCAAACAGGTTTTCAGTTAACATTAACTAGTAGTAGTGATTGCATGGTAAATGTCAGCCTCCTTTCAGGTAAGAAGTTAATGAACACCCAATGAAAATGGCCATCCGAGTGCAGGCATGAGCCAATGTTCAGATGGCAGGAAGTAAGCTTAGCTAAAATGACAAAATTCCAAAGGTCTTTTTGAGTCAAACCAACATCTTTAGGCTTCCAAAAAAAGAAGTTGATAAGAAAGATACAAATAGCAAAAGTTTTTAAAGGGGCTTTAAATTAGGGTAAATTGAAAAGTAGGCAGACAGTAAGATTATGCCAAGTCACAAGAGGGCTGTAAGGTCATTAAGGCACATTGGGCTACTGCAGTGAAGCAAAGTTACGCTTTTTATAACACACAGAGCTAATTTCAGTATTTAAAAAGTAATCAGTGGGTCTCCTGGAAATTGAAACTGTGTTGCTGATGTATTAGTGATGAACATATCCAAAAACTGGTAATAAATAAGAACTAGATGCAAATGGCATGGGTCATCTGAATAAAAATCAGTTTCAGTCCAGGACCTTCCTCCAGAGCACGTTGTTATGATAAGAATGAATGTTTTCAATATTGCAGTACTTTATGACTTTTGCAAAAACACTCAATCTTTAGTTACTCAGTGAAGTAAAATCCAAAACTGGACTAAGTTGCAGAACTCTGGAAGACAATTATTTAGTTTATTCCAAAGTGAAAAACAGCACCTGGAATCATATGAAAGTTAAGCTATAAATAGAATTATAGTGAC
The DNA here is from genome assembly GCF_000738735.6 of Corvus cornix cornix. NCBI lineage: Eukaryota > Metazoa > Chordata > Aves > Passeriformes > Corvidae > Corvus > Corvus cornix. The sequence goes on from NC_046335.1 coordinate 40,372,848, forward strand.
AAATTTTGGCAACTGTAAAAGTAAAATAAATCACATCAGAAGAAGTAACTTGAAGTATTGCTGACATGTAAGTTATGTATAACAACTCTAGAGGTATCTTCCAACCTAAATAATTCTGTGATCAAATGTCAAAATTGTGCCACCACTGAGTAGGGAATTGGACCTAATTGACATGATGATGCTGTGATTTAAACTACCAACATGAGAAAAATACATAAACATTAGTATGGATTATTACCTTTTATGGCCTATTTATTATTTAACAAAATACATCTGTGAAGAAAAGCTCAAATATATTACAAGTTAGAGAAAACTGAAGTGTAGATTAGAAGTTAATTCTGTATTTTTAACTCGGTTTCATTATCTTCAGTTGAAAATTCATATGAATCAGCAATGAGACTTACTGTTTTCTAATGTATCTGCTTGTCTATTGATCTGACTGAGTTTTGGTTATCTCCTGTATCATTGATTTTGATTGCAGCATATTTCTGATTTATTTTATTTTAAAATAAAACAATAACCTGCTGTCCAAAAAAGGATAACAGTTTTTTAAACTACACGTGTTGAAAACTGGGCAAGCTCACTGCCTGTTAGGAATCTTTGTCACAAACACTGTGAAAAAACAGTTATCAGTAGGGTAAGAATGCTGTCTCTTGCCTATAAGGCTGTTGCAGAGAGTTGTTTACCCCTTCAGGGTTACTGAAGAGTTTCTCTGCACTGGTTTTGTCCAGGACTAAAGCCAACAGTTGCTGTAAGTTTTCCTTTTACTGCATCTGCTATCTCATACTTTTAAAAATGAGTGAAGACTAATAGGGAGCTTTTCCTTGATTATTGTTCAGGACAATAATATAGGTAATAAAATCTAGAGAGTTGCCATAAAGTTTTTTGGAATTGTACACATACCTGTGTGTTTGATTATGCAGATGATAATTGTATGTAAGCAATTAACAAACTAAACATTATTGAAATAGCCATGACCCTATTTATGATTTGATTTGTAATTTTTTTTTAAAGACTACACTCGACCTAGTAGGTAATTTTGAACAATCAAATTCTTTGTTTTTCCTTAATGAAATACATTTCTTTTGTTTCTGATTTTGATTCGCAGCAAGTCTTGCAACTTCATTGCTATTCAAACAGTGTATCACATAGAGCTGAAAGCTGAAATCTGAAATTCTTTTTTCACAATCTTCTTTGATATTCGGTAATTTTGGTACACTTGAATATAGTTTGCTATATGTGCTAAGAGTTTTCCTAGTTATTTCTGGCCAATCTCATTTTCTTCAAAACCTTAAGCCAGTCTGTGGAAACTTTTAGAAGCACACTCTTATCCTTTAAATAGGATGGAACAATGTATTGAGTGCTTTTCAGGGTAGGAATGTCAATTAGTAGGTCGGATTGCTCAATCAGCTTTATCAATAACAAGATTTTCCAAATGACTGTCTTTACAGACCAACATATTTATTCAGTAATACAACAAATTTTAAAATCTTGTCAGTGATACTGTACTTAATAAAAATCCACCTTCTGTATGCACTTTTGCATCACCTGCTTTTTCCCCTCAAAAGGTTTGCAGCAAATTCTCTTCTCTAGTTTAAGATGGAAGTATTTTCTTTCTTGTCTTGGCTAAGATTGCTGTTGTTTCTTTTGCCACCCTGTTTCTTCTCCCATTCTCAGTTGAGGGGGAGAAGGTGAAAAGGATGGAACCTCAAGCATTCTTTCATACTAATCCCAAGCTAAACGTTTCTTGTCTAAACTTTTGCCTGATATATCTGCACCAGATTTAGCACTTCCCTGGCTTCATGCTGCTTTTTTTTATTGCAGCTTTCTGAAGTCATACTAACAAAGTATTATCCATCATATTATAGGAAGATTTAAATGCTCAATGTTTTTACTGAATTGATGAACTTTGATTAAATCTTTTATTGTGAGTGTGATATAATAGGTGGTAAAATATGAACTGGCTTCTTGAATTAAAAAGAATCATCCATACCTGCCGTATGGGTAATTCTTCTAAAGAATCCCTTTACCGTGATGGTATACAGTGCAGTGATGAAATATTGACATATAGATACCCCTTGGAAGACAGATTTCCAAATCTGGTAAAAATGAATTGAAAATACACCCAAGGATAACAAACATTCCTTATTTAAGTAACCATATCTCAGAGAGTTACTGCAGAATTTTGACTAGTCTTGCAAAAGTGCTGTAACCTCTGGGATCTTTAACCATTCTTAAACTCTTAAACTCATTATTCCTTCCCTGAACTGATTTTTGTAGCATTAAGATTTACTTGGGCATCAAAAGTTATGAGTTTTATTTGCTTATATTTAAAGCAGTGTTCTTTCCTGGCTGGTGAGCACTAAAGGGAGAACTAACCATCTTTGCTGGTAAATAGTGCAGACAGTGAAAACATTATTTTGGAGAAAATGAGCACACTAGAAATATCAGCTGAAATGTTCAATGCTTTAAAAATGTAATGCTTTGTTTTGTGTTGTCATGTATTATAATTTGTTTCAGTATATGAACATAGCTTTGAATTATCAATTATGTAGACTGTTGTGTTTGTGTAGTTTGTAAAAACTCTTAAAAGACGTTTAGTGGCTATTAGGCCTTGAATTAAAGTCCCATCTAAACCATCTGTATATTCTACTGTAGTTAATATTTAAAACATAACAAATTCTTATCCATAGGTACATCACGTGCTTATATAGTGCTTGTGTTTCCCCTGATCTATTTAATTTTCTACTTCATAGTTTAAGTTCTTGAAGACAGGAATTGTCTTTCTCCGCTTCTAACAACAGAGTAGCTAATTCAGTGGTTATAATGATGTCTGAAATGCTGAAATTTACTGCAATAAAATGTGTTCAGAAGAGCAGCAGAGCTGTAGTTATTTTCTTAATGATTTCTTATGCCTTAAAATATTTCTTTGTTTAATTTTTGAACAAGTAACTGAATTTTAGACATTATAGATAACCAGTCTGTCCAGATAAGCTTTAGCACACAGTAATGGTATAGTTGTATATAAGAAGGTATGAATATATGAACAGGAACACATTTAATAGTTAATTAACTACCAGCTGCTAAGAATTCAAGAACCTTCAATTTTGTTCTACTTTGAGTGCATTGTTAGATATAGTTCCTATATTAATCTAGTCTAAAACTGTGGTTTTTATTAGATTTGTTAATGCTATTTTGAAAAAGCAGAGCAAGGGTTAGGTAGTCTTTTTGAAATTGAAGATACAGATTAGTTGATATGTTTGGGGTATTATTTGCCAATAGTAAAGCTTATTAATAAAGTAAACTACTTGACTCATCTTAGTATGTATTTTAAAACAGGTGAGGCTAATGATAAGGATGTTCAGGTGGTGGAACTTCCCATTGTTGACAGCTTACACCCACGGCCACCTTATTTGCCCTTGGCTGTCCCTGAAGACTTGGCTGATAGACTAATTCGTGTACATGGGGATCCTGCAGTGTGGTGGGTCTCACAGTTTGTGAAATACTTGATTCGTCCACAGCCTTGGCTAGAAAAAGAAATAGAAGAAGCCACAAGGAAACTTGGCTTCAAACATCCAGTGATCGGGTGGGTATTTCGTTTTCTTTTTAACTGTCTGTGCTTTAATATGTGTATGTAGTGATTCCTGTTCAGGAAGAAATATTTCATGATGATAATCAGAGTCTCAAAGTATTTTGTGGGGAGAGGGTGATTCCTAGAGGAAGCTCTTATTTTTTAACTGTGCGTAATACAAATTGATTACAAGTACTTCTTCAGCACACTTGTCCACCTGTAGTTGGACAGATATATAAAAGGAAGCTCAATAGAAGGTTTTTTAACATGTCCTTCCACATCTGGTAATACAGGATTTCATTAATGTAATTGCCTTATAGCTTGTATTCCAGGCACTTAACTGTCTGGGTCTTCTTTCCAAATGCCAATAGCTTTTACATTTGAGGAAAAAAGGCTAAGCCTACATTTTACTTGCCACAACTCACAACTAATTTTATCACTGGCTGCATATGAACATGGCATGTGCCTTTCCCTTCCCTGCTGGTGTTTTCTCAATTGTTGTTTCTCAAAGGTAAAGATGAATTGGAAAAGTCTGTGTGGGGAGATACGTGGAGAAGGAAGAAAAGCACCTATGACTAAGAAAAAGCAGCTTGTGGGAGAAAGGTTTTGCCATCATGTAGTGTGGAAAATGTTGCTGCTGCTGTGCTAGAGTCTGCTTCCTTTGCCAGAATTTTCATTCAATCCTCAACTTTCTTTTCAAGAAAGTTGAAAAGTGAAAGCACACAATAGGTTTGTCCAAGTGTTAGTTGGCTTTTGACCTTAAGTCGGTAGGGCACTTCACCAATGCTGTATCTGAAGACTTGTTACATTTCAAGGAGGTCAAAAAAATGCCTTTGTAACTACCTTAATTCAAACTATGCATTATGTGATGCAAATATTCCTATTTTCCTTTTGACCTGTATTGATCAAGCATTATCTGTCTACAGTAGATAACTTAGCCTTGTGCACAAAAGGAATGCCACCTTACATGCTATAATTCAATGTCCTTCATTCCTTTCTTTCAGTTACCCTTTGCCTTCCTTGTGAGATTATTATATTGCTTTTGAGAACAGACTGACATCTAACTTCATGTTGTCAGTGTGTCTTGATGGACATGGATGAGTTTTAATCCTTCCTTTTTTTACGTAGGGATTCAATTTAAAATTTCCTTTGCTAAAGTATGTGTAGTATTTATAAATAAATGTAATTCCTAGTTTCTACCTTTTTCCAGTGTTCACGTCCGAAGGACAGACAAAGTAGGGACAGAGGCAGCATTTCACCCCATTGAAGAGTACATGGTACACGTGGAAGAGCGGTTTGAACTTCTTGCTCGCAGGATGCATGTTGATAAAAAAAGAGTGTATTTGGCTACAGATGACCCTTCATTGTTGCAAGAGGCAAAGTCCAAGTAAGATGAATTATGTTTATATTACAGTTCCTTCCAGTTACCTTTACAATTTCTGACTATTGCGCACACAAGTTTTAGTGTAGGTGGTTTTTGTATCCTTTATTCAGTTAAGATTGCATTTCATTTTCCAGTGATTTCAATTTCTCTCTCAGATATGTGTTTTTGGGATTTTTTTTCTCCCAAGTATGCTTTTCAAAGCTTAATGTTAAAAATCTAGAAGAGTTGAGCAAGATACCTGTGATTATGTAAAAACAAACTAATGATGTAGAAGGAAGGTAAATATAAATAATATATGTATAAATAATATAAATATAATAAATACACAAATTCTTATTGAACATACATATTAAAAATAAACTACTTAGGAATATTGTAAAAACTGGTAATATATTAAAAAGCATCACCTGTCCAAAAAACACCAATCTGTGAACAGTTGACGGAGGAATTTTTGTAAGTGAAAAGCTGATGATGAAGCTCTTCCCTCTTTCAGAAGGACTTCTATGGTGATAACATAGAAGACTTTCACCCTACATGTTGAATAATTTTGTCCTTTAATATATGTGAGATTCTGAACTTCTTACAGTGTCTTTGTCCCTTTCTTTGCTCTGTGCCCTCTTCTAGCTCTCTAGATATGGATACATAGTAAATGTTCATTTACTCCTACGTGGCCTGTATTTCCTTGTAAATTAATACTTCTAATTAATTAATTAATACTTTTTTAAAATCAAGGCAACTTGATTTTAAAGTTGATCAAAGTAGTGGCAAATTTTTGAACTCTTCTATTCTTCATGACATTCTTGGAAAAATATAACATACTACATGACAGATTTTCTTTGGACATGCAAGGTAAGCAGAAAATGTTATTTTGTAGTAGAAGAATTTTCTACAGCATTGAAAACCTGTCTATTTCAACTGTGCTGTTTCTGTTTTTCTTTCCTATCTATAAAAGGCTGCTGTTTAAAATTATGGTGTTTTGTAAAAACTGAATGAACAAACAAACTCCAGATGATGGCAACCTAATCCTTCCTTTTTTGTATGTGTAGAGGCAAGAACAATAGCAGAAACAATGATAGCATTTAAAATGCAAATCTAAACAATGAAAAGACAGGTAATACAAAGTTGAGATTATAGTACTTAATTCATTATATTGTCCTAAATAACTTTAATAAGTGTTTGTAACTTAACAGAATTCAATATTGATGTAACAATATTAGTTATGCATTTTTATTTTTAACTTTCAAGCCTTACCATTCTTTGTGAATAATGAGATGCTCTCCCTGTAAACATATCATCCCAATTTTTCAATAGCAACAAAAACTAATGTAGAATTGTAACTTGTTCAGTACAACAATACTGAATTTTATTAAGAATTACAGCTCAAGTCCATACCAAATCACAATTTTACTTTAATATGGTAAGATACAGCTCAGTAGTACAGCATTAATTTTATGTTTTCTTCATAAAAGGCATAGAATCTGTAAGTAGTGAAGAACTTTTTATGTGTTACGGCTGAGTTTTCAGGTCACAGCTTACACTGAAACATAATTTCCTTCGTTGCTTGCACCCTACTGTTGCTTGCAGCTTCAGATGCCTTGAGTAGAAGGCATTTGAAACTTCCTGTGATTTCAGAGAAGGCAGGATGCAATTTGATGTTTGGGCATTTAATAGCATCTGAAGGCAGGTTAAGGTCATGTTTTGGCAGTAAAGAAGCTTTTCTTCCTCTTCTTGTGAAATCAACTATAGATTGGTTTACACTTCTGACAGAAATGTTCTAGTCACATTGAACTACCGAGCTTTGATAGAAACAGCTGTCACATTGCAGTAGCTTATGTTGCATTCATTATTTGGTGCAGTAATATTAGTAAGTCCTAGATACTGTATCTCTACATGAGTGACTGGCTGTCAAACAGCGTTGGCATTTAAGTAAAGAAACTCTAGCCAACATTCACATGAATAGGCATGTTGTTTCTAGCAAGAGAAGTATTTTAAACTATTCATAGTCATGAAAACAGAAATGTTTTGACTTAAGTTTCAGAAACTTCCCTTGCAGTCAGATGTCTACCAACTGCAAGTACAGTAGTAAAGATAGTGCAGTCACTACCACCAGTTTGTAGAGTGTTTGTGTTCTATTTCCAGAAGAAGGAAAGAAGTGACATATTTTCAGAATTAGGATTATGTAGAACAACTTTAGTAGAGAGTAGCATGGTTGAGAGTTCAGCAACTGCAATGATCAGACGATTAAAGCATGTGACAGCTTCTGGTATTTATCTTAGATAAGTGATGTGTTAGGGATGGTGTAAATTGCTTTCTCTTTGGCTGATTTAATCGTTTTCACATGCAAATTTTTGAATATCTGGTATATCTATTTCTAGTCTATAATACTACTTGAAGTATCTTCTCTCTTTAGGGTATTCAAAATAATACAGATGACATATACATACATTTTTAAGATATCATATTTAATGTGTTTCTGGTTTGTATATGAACCTGTTTAGGTGTCTTTCTCTTGTACATGAGCACAAAAATTCAGCAAATATTATTCTTCCTTCCAGAATGTCTACCTGTAGAGTCATCTTTATTTTCTTTTTTCTCCTTTTTTTTTTACTGTTTATTTACTTCCACAGTAGCACGTTAATGTCTCTTCTCCCTTTATCCTATCTGTAGTTTGGCCAACCCTCCCCACATAGTATGCCTGATACATAGCATTCAGCAGTGCTTCAAAGTACTAGAATCTGATGAACAGTTCATATCTTTTCCAATTCTTTTTAGAGCACCTGTACATAGGTTTTAAGAATCTATCAGATAGCTTTAGAAGAACTGGGTATTATTTTTAGATATGTGGAAGAGATACACTACATATATGTAATCCAATACAAAGGAAACAGAGTTGTGCCAGTTTCCATTATTTGGTTTTATCTTGGAACAGGCTGCCCAAGGAGGTGTAATACCACTGTCCCTGGAGGTATTTAAAAGTCATGTACATGTTGCACTTCCAGGACGTGGTTTAGTGGTGAACTTGGCAGTGCTGGGTTTATAGTTGGACTCAATGGTCTTAAAGGTCTTCTCCAACTTAAATGATTCCTGGGCCTTTCCTGTTTCAGAAAAGAGACTGTGAGTAAAGCTAGGAGGCATCCTACACAACATTGTGTTTCAGTGATTCTGTCAATAAAAATATGACAACTTACTATGTATGATTCATTTTCTACACATTCAGGAATCCTAGTAATGGGTTTGTGTCCATGTTCTACTTAAAAAGAAAAAAAATCCCCAAAAACTTACAGTTAAAGTATTACATTATTCATAGTATAAATACAGATGGAAAATGGAATGGAAGGAAGCCAGAGCTAACTATAGAGCTTTGGTAGTTTCATTTTCTTTCTTCTTTGCAGTCATTGTGGCAAGAATAGCTTCAAATAGAATCTACAGCACTGTAGGGAGTGGGAAGGAGAATTAAACCTCACCTGAAGTCAGTGGGCCACATACAGTTTGAGAGGAGTGTGCATCTGGCCTTTTTCTGTATTTTTCTTTATGCTCTGCTTTCAGCATGTGTTGGAGACAGGGTAGTGAACCAGAAGGTTCTTTGGTCACACTAAGTATGGCTGCTATTTCACTCATATTTTAAAAGAGACCTCTTCTCCCAAGCATGAATGTAGCGTTGTGTGTGGGAGACAACATAAAAGTGCTTGTTTGAAAGCTGAAAAATGTGAGTAGATAAATTACAAGCTTTGATGACTGTTTTGAAGAGTGGGCTCTGAAACCGTTGGTTAGATGAATTTGGATCAACTTTATAAAATGGAATGAAAGGCCAGATCTAAAAGCATCTCAGAGACTGGTTCCAGAATAAAGGAAAGAAGGAGAACATTTTAAATATATGCATTAAAAGATGCGTAAATAATTCTGACCTTTTGTTTTTTACCACATCCAATATGACACTTTTTCCCCTGTGCTTCATTCCTTAAAGTTATTAGAGTGATCTTTTGCTAATAAGAAATCAGATTCTTCAAGAAAAGTTCTTTTGTATCTGCTCAGCATGTGGATTCTGATTTTTGAAGTCTGAAGGAAGTGATTAATTTTAGTGGTATTCCTGATACCAAGAACTTCCAAAGGGGTGTGCAAATATCTTTACCATGTTTATTGTCCCTAGAAATGCCATCTCCTATTAAATGTTCTTTGTGTTGCTCCACTCAGAGTTGTTTACTGAGATAAGACTGATGCTTATCTCTGTTTCTCAGCTAGTTCTTAGAGTAGAGGATGACGTATTTCCTTTTGGTCTGTACTTTTTTTTTTCTTTAAAAAAAAAATTAGGAATATGATTAACACAATGGAAATTGGAATAGAATGTGTCCCAAATATTGTGGTGTCATCTGTTGGGTTTTGAGAGCTAGTTAAATATTGACAAAAAAATGCTAGACATGAAAAAATCAGAAAGTTAAAATTGTGAAAGAGTTCCTACTGAAAAAAACTATTTATAGCTTCATATGCTTCTGTAATTTCTCAGAAGGGGTATTATCAGTTACTCTAATATTATTTCCACCCTCTCTTTCTTTTTTTTTTGTTGGTTTTGTTTTGTTTTTTCTTATTTTTTAATATAGTAGGAACTTTCCCTGACATTCATGATCAGGTACACCCATACATTCCACATCAAACGTGGGCATTTTGCATACAGTTTTTTGATTTGCTTTTGAGATAAATTTGCTGATTTGGTAGTCCCAAAAGCCAGCTATAGTTGTCCATTTCACTTTCGAAGACAGTTTCTTCATATTTTTAACATTGAAATGGAATAAATTAGGCATGTTCTTACAAATGTTATATTGGCTGCCTTGCTCTCTTGTGAAATGTATTATTTATATTTGCAATGAAGTTATAAATGTGAAAAAAAAGCTTTTTTATATATATATAGTTTTGTTTTATAGTAAGTTGTGTAGTTGAAATTTTGTAGTTGGCTGGTTAGTTATGCGAGTTGCACTTCATGATTGAAATATAATTGTTGTGTAACAGCAATGTAGTTACTACCTTTGTTACATCTGTAATAATTGTCTTTGGTAGGAGGCTGACTGAAAATTTAATTATTCATGCTCCTTGCCACAGTTTCTTTCAGATTTCAGTTACCCAATACAGAAGTGTAAATTTTTTGAGAAAGACCATTATTTTCCAGTATTTTTTAAAGGATTTTTTTTTATTTTTAAGTTATTGCTACATGATAAAATCTTTTATTTTAATATAACATAAACTAAGGTTCTATATTTCAAATAAAATATTTTGACTTAAAGTAGTACTTTTTTTTTTTGTAGTAAGTCAGGAAAAGTGTATTGGCATGGAGTTTTACATTTATTTCCTTTTGACCAGTGAATTGGAAAATTTGTTCTCCATATGGTCTTAAGAACTGGGAAAGACTTTTTAAATTCTTTTCATTAGTTTACATGCCTTTACTTAATATGTCCCTTTTACAGGTGACTGGTTTTTTTTGCACAGTGTCCTAATCAGTATCTAATAGTATGGTAATAAATGTAGTCTAGTAAAGTCAGAATCCTGTATCCTATTTAGCAGTAGAGAAAACTAAGTGGTCTGACTATATTTCATCTAAAATCAGCATCATTTACAGAATGTGGTATATACTTCCTGATATTTCTTTCACTTCTTCTACTTTGTTATGTATCAGACAGACTTACAGCATCTTTGTATTTAAATTTTTTTCTAGATGAAGAGAGGGCATGCTTGGAGGCAGCAGTAACATTCTAGAAGCTTCAGCAAAATTGTAATTAATTTCCTGTAAAGCAGAGGCTCACTTAAACAAATTAACAACCTTATCTTGCAGCAGAGGTAATGCTTCTTAAAAAAATAAAAATGAACAGAACAATGCTATTAACTGTGCATTGTATTTTTACAGGTATCCAAATTATGAATTTATCAGTGATAACTCCATATCCTGGTCAGCAGGACTGCATAACCGATACACCGAAAACTCCCTAAGAGGTGTCATTCTGGATATTCACTTCTTGTCTCAGGCAGACTTCCTGGTCTGCACATTTTCATCCCAGGTAAAGTGCAATGCAGATACAATGTAGATTATATGTAACAGTTCTAAATCATTGTTTTCTTCTTGTTTCTGTTTATAAAAATCTGTTTTAAGATTAAAACCGCAGCAAAAAGTCGCCAAGCAGGATTTTGTGACTGATGTGTTGATCCCTCTAATTCACATATGGCAAGATTTCAATCAGATTGAATGTTTTTACTTGCTGTTGTCGTTATTCTCTTAGGTGACACAATCACACATGATTTTACTATTAGATGGAAGTGGACACAAAAATCAAAAGTTAAAATTCACATAAAAACTAAATGCTTTCCACAGCCTCAAATGTAAATTGTCTGCTGCACTGCAATGAAAAATAAGTAGCAAGCATAATATTAATATTAATATATGGTCAATACAGTGATATATTGTCTTTGACAGGCATAATTCTTAATAAAATTGCTGTAGCAAGAAGACAGCAAAACAACAAAAAGTACAGAAAAGTCTCTTATCCCTCAATCATGCTTGTGCATATTTTTTTACCATTTTATTTACCACTTTATTTACCATTCACCACATCCTGTTCAGAGAATGACATTTTATAGCATATTTAAAGATTATTAATATAGGCTTTTTCAGACCATAGACATGAGTAAAATCCAAAGCAAAAATCTTCACTAAGAAGAGCTGTGAGGAGCCATCCACTTTAATAATAATAGTTTGATTTAACTGAAGTACATCCACTGAATGCATATCACAGTGAAAGAGGTGAAACCTACAGCTGTATGTCTTAAGTGCAACATGTGCATTGGTGTAGAGACAGTTCATGGTCTGAAGGAACAATTATATGGTCTTGGGTCAAAACCTAATGAAAAATCTGTAACATTTTCTGCTATTGTTGTATTCAGATGGCTGTGTTAAAAGTGATAAATGTTTGCTTTAAGTAAACCCCTGGTTATAAACGTAGTTAAGATGATACAGGTTGATCAAGATCTCTGGAGGGCATGATACAACCCCCTTCGAGGGTACCTTTGTGGTACATGGTGTCTTTGAGCTCAACTCGCATTCTGTTTCACCATGCATTTGACAATAGACTTGCTTATTGGATAACATATTTGGTTTTCCAGAGTTGGAGAAAATTCTACTGAAGTATAGGAAATCCAGTGTTAGATTGTTACTGTCAATATCTGGACTATGAATTTGGTCCAGTAATTTACTTAATTTTTTCTAGGCAATTTCTTGTGCTTTAATAATTCTATCTCCTCAAAAATAATTTAATACCAGTTTTTCTGGGCATGCAACAATGTGGGTCTCTACAGAATCTTCATATATTGGGCTTTTCTAAGGTCTGTTGCAAGTTTTCCCACCATTCATAAAGTTTTCTTTCTATGGATTTAAAATTTGATTCTCTAATATTTGCATTGCTATGCCTGTCCTTCCATCAATTAAATAAACCATTTGATAGTCACGTTGGCCTTGAAGGTAAGCAAAATAAGGCCATTAATGACCATCTTCTGTCCAATAGGTATGAACAGAAAATAAGGTTAAAAATGTATTCTTACGTATTTCCAATGTGGTTTTGGGCTTTCTCATTAATCAATTCTATGCTGACTTTTTTTTTCCATTTTGCCAAAAAGAGTCTAAACTTCATTACAGAGATATTAGGAGAAAATGGTGCTACATGTGAATAGAATCAGGAATTCCCCTGTAGTAATTGGGTTTTATGGTGCTGAAACCAGAAGAACAGTGGTGTAAGCTGAAGAAGAGATATTTCATTAAAATACTGTTTTTAAGGAATTAGTCCCATCATAACGGAGAGTCAGGGGAAACAACCTACCTTGACACTGTATTTCAGCAATGTCACATTAATTGAATAGACTAATTAATTAATTAATTTTATAGAAAAGCTGCATGGTAGTTACACAAATCATAACACAGTAGGAGAATTAAGATTACAAATTACAGCAAAGATTTTTTTTTGGTTTCTTCAGTCTTGATTTAGATGAAATTGTAGCTCCCTCTGACTGATGTATTTTTCTTCATAACTTCGTTTCTTTCCAGAATTTATTAGTCTTTGTATTTTTCATTGTACATGTAAGTATACAGGCTGCAGAGCAAGGGATCTGGCAATAAAAAATGGGAGGCTGGCTTTAGCTATATTTCTGCATGTGCATATTTTGCCTGCTGTCCTCAACAGTTTACAGTTTAGTTACCCAGGTTTGGTGCTACAAAGAAAACAATTGCTGAGCGGAGCTGTTGAATGTTTTGTGTCAGATATGCAAGTCACACATGCTAAAAGCATTTCTACTGAAAAGATTTTAAATTTTTGTAGCGTGTATTCTCTGCATCTGCTTCCTGGGGTACACACACATGCAGAGAACAAAACCAAAATAGTCACAGAAGCTATAAAATAAATAGTCTTCTGCAAATAAATGGGTAGTCAAATTTGTTTCTATATTACAGTGTAATATAGTACCAGTGTAACAGGTACTTTGAAATAATTAACTTCAGCCTGATCATCTGAAAGGTACTTCTGAAAACTTATTTTAAAGTTCAGATGCAGAGGGATAAAAGGAAATCTATTACATTTTTAAAGCCAATGCCTCTCTCAAAGGAGCTAGGAAAGTACAAATACATCTAGTATGACTGATCAAAGTTCTATTCACTGTATCTTCAAAGGGAGAAAATAAAAGTAAAATCAAGCTTTGCTATATTAACATAGACTGAAAGTTATTAAAAAGCTCAAATGCTTCTTCATATTGAAGAAATCTGCTGTATTGTTAACCAACCTTTATCAAACTTATGCAAAATCGGAGAAAGATACCGTAATGGAAGTCAGAAGTCAGAAAACTCACAGTAGCCAAGGCGGACACCTGACAGAGAAGAGCTTTCTAGCCAGTTGCTGAAAAGAGCTTTTTTTCATAAGCCTTTTGTGCTTCTGGCAACTCTGAGAAATACAACATAATTCTGACGTGGGACTGTGTGTTCAGTCTGGTGAAAATTCCCTTCATAAAATGGGACACAATGACAAGTAAAAGTGCATCTTTCTTCCCACCAATGTAGTTATTGCCTTGATGGAATTCTCTTGTCATTTACTTGTCTTCTAAGTTGCCAACAGTCACAATACTATCACTGTTCTAATATAAACAGCATTTTAAAGCCTTGGACTTACGGAACTGTTTGGTTGTGAAAATTTGAACTTCCCTTAGAAAAGTAAATGCAAGGCCTCGTTACTGCACAATAAATTTTGAAAATGTAAATTCAAAGGGAAGTAAAATACAATTTTTAGTAGTAGTAGTATTAGAAAAAGAAAACTAATTTGCTTTTATATCTGATTGGCTACAGATCATTCATTTGAAAAAGCTGAATAGCTAGTGTTCATGTAGATGTTTTCATTTTATACCGAAGAGTAGACTGTACTAATTATTTACCTATTTATTTATTTGTTTATCAAATCTAATCACCAGAGGCCTAATTAAGATTCTCCAAAATGTCATGTTTTTTGTTAGTAAAGATGCAGGGATTCTGTGGTTTTTTTGGTGGGTGTTTTGGTTTGGTTTTTGATTTTTTGGGGGCTGTTGGTTGGTTGGTCGGTTGGTTAGTTGTTTTTTTTAACCCAGACATTCCAGAACCTGATCTTCTTGGGAAATATTACTTTACATTGGTTGTTGATTTCTGTGGTATATTTCAGTCACACACAATATTAATGACTTCTGTTTTTATTTCTAAGGTTTGTCGAGTTGCCTATGAAATTATGCAGACGTTGCATCCAGATGCTTCAGCGTATTTCCATTCTTTGGATGATATCTACTACTTTGGGGGACAGAATGCTCACAACCAGATTGCTATTTATGCTCATCATCCACGAACTGCTGATGAAATTCCTATGGAACCTGGAGATATAATTGGAGTAGCTGGAAACCACTGGGATGGTTATTCAAAAGGCATCAATAGGAAATTAGGAAGAACAGGCCTGTACCCATCCTATAAAGTTAAGGAGAAAATTGAGACAGTCAAGTATCCTACATACCCAGAGGCTGACAAGTAGATTAAAAAGAAGACATTCAGCAATTATTATAAAAAAGACTCAATTTTGATTGGTTCAAACCAGTCAACAACACACTAACTATTGATTTCTATGGGATTTGAATTTGCATTTTATCATGCAGTTAAAATCAAAGCCTTTGCAATGAAACTGGATCAGAAGTTGAGAACAAGTGGATGGGCTATTACCTGAACTTACTCTTAAACATTTTTGTTATATGCACTCTCACACATGCACACACAAACCCACGTACAACAGGAAAACTGTTGTTTTATACTTCTTGTCTCTTTCCAGGAGTTGTCCCAGTCATTAGTCTTACGTGAGCTTCGGGCTCTTTTCTCCGCCATTAATTGACAATAATGTTCAGACTTATAACACTGCCACATTGTGTAATTTGAGTGACATGAACATATTTTGTATGTGCAAAATTTGAAACATGGTGCCTATATTTGAAAAGTTTGTGACCTTTTTAGAAGAGCCATGCCTATTTCACTATGGGCAAGAGTCAACTTTCATCTGGTGTTACCGTGACCACTGAACTTGCTTCAAACAACAGAATCAGATTTCAGACTAGATTTCTTTACAAGTTTGGGGTTTTTTTAGCATTCCATTGATTACTTCTCATCATTAATAAAATAAAGGTTACATTCAACAATAAAGTCTCTTAGGAACTTTTGTAAACAATGCCATGAACAGATTCTTTAGTACTGGTAATTTCTGGACATTGCCTTTGATTGAAAAAAACCAACAACACAAAATCCGCAAACTAAGGAAAAAGTAGCCAGAGTTTCATTGAATTTTAGACACTTGTGTAGTTCAGCAGTTGTATAGGGCACAGTGCTGCTCAGCTTTGTGGACAGTAGGTAACAGCAGAATTACTTCAGTGGCTAAATTGCTTACATTTACCCTCTAACACTATTTTCTTACCCTTTCTCTTCTGAAAATAATTCGGGCTTTAGGGTATTATGGATGGCCACTTAGCATTCTGGCATTGAATGTAATTACTTTTAAGTAAAATACTGCAGGTTATCCCGTTCATAGAACCTGTCGGTCTGGACTACTTTAAAAAAAAATCTAACAGCTTACCCAAAAATAGTAGGTTTCAAGAAAATATACAAGGATGAATTTTTATGCATGTCATAAGATTGTTATTAATTCTTAGTGTTTTGAAGTCTGTTGCTAGTCAGCTCTCTATTAAGAAAAGAGGTAATTTACAAAATAATTTTACAAACAAATTCATAGATTTCATGGTTGTGTATATATATATAATATGTAAGATAGCAAGAAATTGTTTACAAATAAAAAGAATATATTAATAGTATTTTATTGGTTCTAGTGGAATCCAGTTTGGATCACTGGCAGTGCTGAAAATGTTTGCTATTCAGAGACTGAGAAAATGCCATGTGAGTAAAGGTTAAAACAGCATGGCTAGTTGACCTTAGCAAAGCAAAAGTATACTTAATTATGTTTATGAATAGACCAAGGACATTGTTAACATAATGAATGGATGCACTTGACCATGAATACATTTTAGACTGAAAACTAGAAGGAAGTCTCTGGCAATGTGCAGTTCAGCAGCAGGCTTCCAATTGAAATGGTGGTGAGATGGAACTGGATTGTTGTGTGAACGAATTACAAAGTAGTACTTGCTGACATTACTTACAGGACTGATCCTGTAGATCCCCTCCAGTAAGGTGTTCCTCAACTGAAAAATTATTTTGTGTCTTGAAAAAGAATAACAAAATCAAAGTTGAAAAACTCTGGGGAAAAAAGATACATTGATCATAGTGTTAAATAGACATATCAGTAAAAATGAGCATAGATACCAAATGAGATTTAAAGACTGATTGAAGGATAATGGAAAATTAGAAAGACTGTCCAGGAAGTGCTAAAGGTGACAAGGTCACCTTTAAAAAAAGGTAATTTTTGCAACAAAAGGTATCTAGAATCAACTGGTGTTTCTATGTCTTGAAGCTGCTAAGGAAGCAGCTTTATGACAGTAATTTCCTGTTCAAGTGATGCTGGTAAATTTTCCACTAGTTCAGGCAAATACGGTATTTCAGAGGTACAAATGTAGGCTAAATTATAACTTTTTTTTTTTTTACTTTATTTTCAATTGTACATATAAAACTACTACTACTTTCCTTTTCAACTTGAAAAAAGATCTAAACCCACGAACATTTCTTCCTCAATAATTAAGTCAATGCATTTTATTTTTGGGAAAAACTAGTTTAATTGTTTCTCCACAAATACTACATTAACTTAATTGATATTTAGAGATTTTGAAAATGTTTTAGTTTTTAAGCTATTTACGTAGAGCTTCAGAGCCCATCATTTTTGGTTCATTTCTGAGAGTGTGATTCAGAAATAGTATTCATAAATAAATTAACATGAAAATTTTGCCATAATCAGGTAACTCAGTTGAAAATACAACAAAAGAAAATAAATAACAGAATATCTGAGATGAGCCCAAAGGCAAGAAGAGCAGATCTTCTGGTGTGGTAATGAGAGAACTGAAAACACTGATGTTGTAGAAGATGTACCTATTTAGTGTGGCAATTCTTCAGCAGACTGTATCTGACAAAATATTGGCAAGGTACACATGCCTCCTTACATATTCTGAGTACCTAATGAATAATTAGGTCATCGTCTTTGAGAAAATGATCATGAAATGATACAGAATTATAGCATTACTGTTAATAATTCAGAAATGTACTAATGCAGATGCTATGATCTTATTCCCCAGGGTTATATGATCCTCTAGTGCTGAAAATTCAGTATTTCTCAGAGGAAGAAATCTAGCAATACCCTGCTTGCTAGATGCATGTTTCTAGAGATTTGTTTCCTTTAAGACTACCAATTAGTTATATCTTGGAATCCTGAGACATTGGTACATTAAAACTGATTTTGTTTTATATTAACAAAATAAATATTTGAGACTTTATTCTCGGTGTACAGTGGCGAAGGATCCATGGGTACATGGAAAAGAGACCCCCAGATTTTGGTAGTGGCTCACAGAAAAGTGAAATAATAGGAAATAAAAATTTTGTCTCAAATACTTGGGAGAAAGCTGAATCTTTTGAAGGCTGTGAACTCATTAAGGTACTAGCCAGAAAGCTTGCGAGGAAGCAAGCATACATTGTGTTTGTTCTGTTTACCTTGTAGCCCTGCAACAATCTAGTCTTGTAACTTTTGCCTCATACCAAACCATCTTCTCTGACATCCATAAAACAACAAGCTTTCATACTGCCTTAAACAATTGCTGTTTAATTAAAATTTTCCTCTCTAAGAAACATTGGTGTGAATGTGTGCATATGCATGTTGCATACATAAAACCCACTATGAACAGCGCTCTTTTGTTCTTTGCTGTTTTACATTATCACTGTCGCATTCTCTGGAAAAACTGACTTGCCAGGTAAATGAAGTCTCTGGAAGCTTCATATTCTACATGCTGCTTAGAAGCTAAGAAATTTATTCTGAGTGGTTCAGTTAACTGGTCTTCTGTGACATCGATGTGCCACTGACCTGAGTTCTGTCCTTGATTTTCAGCTCAGCCCATGGTCAAATGTGTGGGATTTACAAGCTGTCTCTTCCAACATCCTGCCCATGTGAACTGCTGAGTATTATGGATTTGTTCATGAAGGATGATGTTTTATTTCAGAGTTTTTACATATTTTTAAATGCTTACCTTCAGATAAGTCTTTTGTTTACCCCTTCTATCACTGAATTTTAAGAAAACCTTAAGGAAAACAGGAAGATTTTTCACCTTTACCAATTTTCAGAAAGGAGAACTGATGATACCTTTTTTACAGAGAGATATTCACAATGTAAATGTTTCCTTCATAATGGGTTTTATGTTTCTTTGGTACGCAATTATAAAATAAGGCTCTTCTGAGGTAGGAACATTATAGAAAATAAGTGGAAAATTTTCATGACAAATTCTAGTTAGGGGGAGGGAGATTTTTCTTCATTCTGGTTGAGTAGTACCTACCGTTTGGAACCTTTTCATAACAGTGAATTGAACTTGGTTTTTCCAGGTCATTAGTTTCTTCACAATGTAATTTCTGATGTGACTGAGGAACCAGATAAAAATAATTTGCTTAATTTGGGAAATGGGAAGGAGAGAGAGTCTAGTAACACATGATATTGTGCTTTTAATTTGAGTTGCTATATCATCTTGTAAAGCCACAAATAAATATTTCAGTACTGGGTTAAGGACCTCTGCCAGTGAAATCATACTGCTATTGCGAGAAATACATAGAATTTGCAACCCTCCTTTTTAATTTTTGCCTAATACCAGTCGCAGTCGTGTATAAACATGGTCATATTCTGATTGTTGGGTTTTTTTATATTACAGTTTCATTCCGATTTTGGTGGCCTGGGAGCAGGTTGTCAAGGGGTTCAAAAGATTGTGTGGTTTTCTTATTGTATAGAATTAAAATTGTATTTAAAGCTCACTTAAATTCTAATTCCCTTAGGTGCCCCTAGAATTGTAATTGTAGTCTCCAGACTTTGGTCGAGGTCCTCTCTATGTAAGCTTACATGGAGCAAGACTGAAGCAAAGAAAGTTATTTATAAATATGAACTGCTTACAGGTTGTGTTTGACTTCATAGTATCCTGTTCATTTCTAAAAAGCATGAAACATGGCACTGCATGATGCAAATAAGAGGACAGTATAAAATTCCCAAGTCTGCAGGAAAGAATTGCTTCTCTGTTTGCCTGCATCGCTGGTTGCATTCGCTGTGTACAAGATTATTGAGGAAGGACGTAAGGCAGAGGTCTTTCAGCATTACTACAGAATCCTGTGCACTGATGTTTGCTGGTCTTTAGCCCTCTCAGTACTGTGCACAGACAATGCTGGTGATGTTTGCTGTTCAGTGGAATCCCTTTATTTTTTATGCTTGTTTCCTTTGACTCAGCTTGTCGGCGGAATCCTATTGCCACTGCAGTTCAAACAAGTTTGGATTAATGTAAAGGCCTGTCAGTTGTTTGCACAGAAATGTCTTTGCCATTGCTCAGAATTAAGGTCACACTTGGGCTGACTCCTCGGGAGGTGCTCTTGAGGGAAGGAGCTGTCTCCAGTGCACTGTACTGTACATGTTCTATAACTGCTGGCAGTACGTGTACTGGTTTTACTTTCAGTTTTGCATGATTTTTCCACTTTATCCAGACTCAACGTTTTCTTTTCATTTTAGTATATTTGTGAAGGGTTTTCTAGAGGATGGTGAGATGATGTCCCAAATGCCCTACATTTTCTTTAAGAAGTGTAACAGACCCCATCCCATCTCCTCTTAACTGTCTTAAAGATATCCTTAAGTTGCACCATTTTAATAGAAGCAGCTAGGTTGATGTTTCCTGAAGACTGTGCATTTTTTTGCCCTTCCATTAGCCCTGCCACCTACTTGAATCTGATCCTGATCTACTGTGGTTGTATGAACCTTCTTCAAACCTTTCTGCTTCACATATTTTGAGTTCCTTACCCAGTTGTCATTACTTGACCAGGATTCCAAGGGACTATTCTGTATTTGGTTTTTCATAATAACATGTGAAATTATATTTCTGGCAGATTTGTGGTTTTGTTTTTATTTTTTTAAAATGTGTTTTTATGTCATCCCTCATTAGTATAGTCAAAGATCCAAAGGGGAAACAACTATAATCTGATGCACCTGATAAGTGTTTAGGAGGCTTACAAGGCATAGAAATTCCTTTAATAGTAAGGTTTACAGCTCATACCATGACAAGTATCTTGACCAGATGAAAGATGTATTTTCATAGCATTCCCTATTCATTTTTGGCTAGTGCTTATTATACACTAATGCCTGCAGCTTAATTTGCTAGAGACACAATGTGGATGCAGTCTTTTTACAGGACCATGCAGCTTAATTTGCTACTCCTCGGCCTTGGATTCCTTTATTTTAACTTAGTGTTCCTCTCTGGCAAATTTGTGGGTTTTTTGGTGTAATACAGCTGCACTGTTCTCAGTTAATTAGTCCACTCCAAGCAAAGTCATGAGGATATTGCAGCTCAGCTGTGAGAAGCCACTAAATGTAGAGATTGCTGTCCAATTTGGCTGTCTACAGAAGATCCATCTTTTTAAGAAGCCAAGTACATTTGCTGATACCTCTCCAAATAGTAGCAAACTGGAAGAATGGAAGGAAACCAAAAACCAGGACATCCTACTTGCTTCTTTGGGAATGAGAAGGAATTGAGCCTGTGTTATGTTGGTGGGAGTAGTTCTCTTTAGTACTTCAGCTTATTGCTGGAGAATGACCTGTGATGATGAGTTTATAATTCTAAATCTCTGGTCAGTTTGTAACATCTATAAGATTTTGTTTTCACTTGAGAATAAAATTGTTATACACAATAAGTTCAGACTTGTGGAATTAAACTGACAGTTTCTTTCTTGCCTCAGATGGTGTGTTAGCTTTTCTTAAAATGATGGTTGCCTATGAATAAGATTCAGTTATTCAGCAAAGATAGAAAAATCTTGTTAGGCTGGCTTGACCATGTTTTAACCTGTATGTCAGTAGAGTTTATACAGGGGTTAGAGAATCTTTACATAATAGATTTAGGATTGATAGATTTGTTCCCTTAACTGTTCATTTTGCTCATAAACAACAGAAAAATTGTTTTGTTGCTATAAAGTTAGAGTTGCAATGTATCTCCCTGCTCAGCATGTATTTCTCATGTGCTATGGCTACTTTTTATTACACTGATTCATATTAGCTTGTTTGTATGTTTCTGTATTGCTCAGTCCTTTTGTCCAATGTTTAGACTATAAGATTTATGATCCAGGAGTTGCCTTTTTTTGTGTTTCTACCACTCTTGTCCCAGTGGGATTCTTCATTTAGTAGGATCCCTAGACAGTACAGTAATATGAATAATAATTGTAGCCATAAAATGGCTTAAACATTTAATCTGTAATGGTAAATTCAATATGATTTTTTAGTGTTTGCTTTTATTTATGTAACATTAATATTTTGCTTAGTTATATATATTGCTTATTTGCCATCATGTGTGTATAAAAAAAAGTACTTAACCCTCAAGGAATCCATGTATCAGAAGTCAGATTCAGGAAGTTATCTTAGGTCTTTCCTACATGCTGATGACATTTGTCATTGGTAGTATATTATATCTTTGGTTCTGAAACAGCACAGTGATTTAAGAAATTATCTTGTGTACTTTTGTGCTCATTCCTTCTCTTGGAAGTTAATAACTGACCACGTGTATGCTAAATCTATATCACTGTGAATTGAAACAGGTTCATTTCCATGCTGATTGGTCTGGTATATATTAGTCAATGAGAATTTTGGCAGTAAGCATGAATGTATATCCTCAATTTCTGTGCTTTTAAAATTGAGTAGGAGAATAAGTGTGAGAGCCACTGCAATAACAGGCTTTCCTCACCTTTTGGTGCACTGTTGAGAGCCCTTTTTCATTCTCAAGAAAGCACTTTTTAGGATTACACCCAGAAGATACAGATGCACACATCATAGACAGTTACGTATCTAATGAAGGGATAAAATCTGTTGAAATGTCTGAAGAAGGCTCGAGAAGATCAGGATGTGACCAAGGTAATGGTTGGCTTGATATGAAGGTGTGCCAGTCTTGTGATTAACTGGAATTCTTGTTTTTTTTCTCTTCCTGGCCTGCCCCATCAGGATTCATTTGACAGACAGACATTATTTTGTCATGACTTCATGCTGGATGGACACTGGTCCCAGAATGTCCTGTTCATTTCTGATAAGATGCATCATGTAATACAGGTGCTCTGCTGTACTGCCTCTGTAGTAAAACAGTCTGGGTTTTCTCAGTGCAGTGTTGATACTATTCCCTCTTCATAGTTTCTGTTGAAGGGTTTCCTTTTGGTAAAGCCACACACAGTGGTTGAAAAAAAAAAAAAAATCATTCTTTACTGATAAGAATCTAATACTTTATTTCTGAAATAGCTGTAATTGGCCTTGCTGGCATGCAAATCCACAAGGTAGATTTTAGCTTCTCTCCTGATACAAGTAACTTACTACTGTTAGCTGTTGCCAGCAATTTGGTGCTGAAAGTAAGTTTTAAGCCTCTGAAAATACTTGTCTCTTATTACTGTCTGAGTGGTGACCCCTCCTGACAGCAGATGTATGGAGTCCACAAGAACCTAGTTAGGGCTAATTCCATGTGATAAAATTTTTTCTCTCAACATTGCCACTCTTTTGCCTAAGTCTCTTTTCTCCAGCTTGAATTCATTTCAGAATTTAGAAATAAGGCAATAGTGTTGTCTGATTGAAAGGGAGTTGTAAATAAGTTTTCTAAGCATGCTGTTAGTACAAGGCACAACAGTGTCCATTACTCTCTTCATTTATGCAATAACTTCTCTAGCAAGTTCTCTACTGCTGTTGCCAACTTCCTTTGTTTCCAACAGATTGCCTTCCTGTCTCTGCTTATACGTAGAGTGGTCTTCTACTCTGTGCCTTTAGATCTCAAAAAACCCCTGCATGTGTACAAAAAATGAAAGCAGAAAGCTAAATGCAAAGATATTATTAACACATCTGTTTTTTTAATCAAATTTTATCTTCTATATATCACATTTTTAAATGTTAGGTTCTCAGAAGCAACAAAAAAAAAATCATTTTTGTTCTGAGTTATTAATCCTGAAACAATAGACAAAAAGGTTACTAGGAGGAGTAAAGCTTTTCCAAAAACAGTAGTTCATTTAGCCCTAGCACAAACAATGAAAACTAGAAATCTCACTGAATTCCCCAGAGTAGAACTGCAGGAAAGAGTACTGAGAGTGCCAGGGTAGAAATACACAGGATTAGCATTTGGTTTTCCCCTGTTGGTTTCACAGCTCATCTAAATAGCTGCTTATCTGTGAGGAATCAGCATTAATTTGCATCTGTGGAACTGGACAGACTCTTTAGGGTGCAGGCTGCCTGCCAGAACAGCTATATGAAATTTAATCTCAAGATTTTTTTAATCTTAACACAGAATTACCTTGATGTTTGGTTAGAGTATTTAGTATTTTTTCATCTTGGGGTTTTCAGATAACCACTTGTGAGCAAGTATATAGCATGAATGATAGAACTTTAAGTATATCCATCTGGAAAGTGTGGGAACATCTGTTAATGCATAAGGCAATACATTGATATATCATGTTAATTAATCATTTTCAAGTCACAGGAAGTACAGAGTGTATCACTGTTTACTGCAGAGCAGTATGGCTAGCACATGATTTGTGAAATCACTCCATTCTAACTGGGATGTTTTTATTAAAGAACAGTATATATGACCAACAACATATTTCCATATTTTAGTTGGAAATCTGTCACTTCTTTTTCATGGCACACACTCAGTGACTGAGTAATGAAGAATGTGAACTACATTTTACTATTGGAGACAGATTCAAAGAGTAGTTGAGTCTCACACAAATCACTAAGAAAAGAACAAGTTATTGGACAAAAATGCTCATATTGAGTTCAGTGAAAACTCTCTGATCTGGAGTTTTCAAATTCTGTCTGGAGAGGATTTAGTTTTCCAAGTGTGCATCAGAACAGTGCACTGTACCCATGTTTTCATTTTATGTTGCTGATGTAATGCTTTCTCAGAATTCCTCACATATGTCAAGATTCTGTTTGTGTATGATGATATAGTAGCAGTCTGCTACACAAGCAGACAAGGATATTCCAAATTCCATAAATCCTTTTTCCCTCTCTATGCATGATTATTAGTGCTCTGGAATGGATGCCTGCAAGCATCATCAGATTATCATGTCCGTATTGAGGTTAACTCTCTAGCATGCTTGCAATTGCAGAAAATGTTTTTCCAGGAATCACAATTGGAAATTGCTTAGATGTGTGGTCCTTTTTTTCAGCAGTAGTACCATTTAGCAATGTATCTGCAGTGAAAGGCCAAAAGCCTTTTATCAAAGACTGTTGGAATCCAAGTTTTCCTGAGGATGTGTTTTCGATTCCAGTCAGGTGTGCTGATGGAAGCATTCCTTACAATTCTCTTGCTACTGAGACTTCTCAAAAAGTTATCTGAAGCACTTTATACTGGCAATCTCTTCATAGATAAAAAAAAACTTAGTTCACAGGGTAGTTCAAACTATCTGAGAGCTTTCCGGAAAAAATGGTGATTTTCTGACTGATGACAAAGTATTTCATGCTGTAACTTTTTTCAACAGCATCTAGGAAGATTGCTCTTGTATGCATTTCTGATCTATACTACATTCAAGAAAAGGTTCATCTGAATACCAGGAAAAATATCTACAAAAAAAAAAATTAGATATAAAAACCAGAAATAGAATAGAAATTTAGAAATAAAGTTGTTTGTTGAACTGCAGCTTCTGATGATAATGAGTGTAGTTTTCTTCATAGTTTTCTTTGCAAGTTTTGGACCATTCCAAGGATTTAGTTTGTGCCAGCAAATAGAGTCTTCTGTCCCTTAAAAGGCAGTATCCTTTGTCTTATGCTCTATTAAAATTTCTAGATTTTTTTCTTTGCAGTGTTCTTCATGCATGTGTTGCCTTTCTTTGTCTCTTTGTGATATGTATGTATTTTTTAAGACTGCAGTAGCTAGAACAGACTTTTGAAAGTTTTGGTATCAGACGGCCCTGAGAAATGTGCAAATACTTTGTGTTTCATCATTACAAAGTTTTCATTGAATCTTAACCAAAGCTCCTAAAAATACTGATAAATACACACGGCTCAGGTGTCATGATGACTGTAATTTTGACTTGGTTTTGAATTAAGCTGTTAAAATTTTGTCTCTTTGGAGAGCCTGAAAAGTCTTCTAATTTGCACTGGAAAATTTCTAACTAGATATGAGTGGAGTGCAGTGCTGTGAACGGTCAAAGACAGGACTACTCAGTGTAATCCCAACATGTCCAGAAATTCTCACCAGCTTTACTCATTGGCAAATACAAGAAAATAACACAGACTTCTCTAAAGACCTTTTCCAAAATATTTTGAACAATTATTCTTCTGGGTATATTTTTTATTTAGTCATCTCTTCCATCAGTTCTGAAAAAGGACAGATTTCTTACCTCATTCATTTACTGTGTGGAATAAAGTGACAATTGAATAGGAATAAACAGGTCAAGAAAGAGAAAAGTTAATTGCCTCTATCTAACAGATTTACCTTTGTAACGTGCTGTTCCCTAATGTATTCCAATTTTCTCAGCTTTCCACTTTGCTTTGTATTTCTTTATACCTCATGAACTCTGTAATGAAAAAGAAATAAGAGTAGTGTTCCCTTTACAACGTCCTGAAGTGTACTTAGGAATCAAAGGGTCTCCATTTTCTGGATCTAGATGCAGGAATGCCTGCCCATCCCCAGTGGAATGCACATTGTAGCAGCACATCAGGACAAAATTAGATGCTTTACGCTTATGTATTTTTAAATTATTGCGGGTTTAATATTGAGATAGTTGTGCATCTGCTCTTCTCTCAATAGTTGTGTGGTGTCATGCGTGTTTTAGTTATCAGCCACTACACTCTTGGACTGAATAGCTCTTTTTGAAGGTTTAGGGCAAGAAAACTAGATCAGTTCTCTGTCAGTTCTTTCCCTTACAGCCTTGTTTAAGAGACGGAAGAATTAGCAGTGCTTTTCCCCAAGTACATAATTCCCAAATTCATAGTGACATTTTTCTGGTTTAGCCTTCACTGACTTAAGATTATTTATCCATGTTCTAGAATGTGTGTATCATTATGTTATTTTTAGACTTTGTATTTTGAGACAGTATTGTTAGGATATTTTCCTTTATTGTCCAGGTATTTACAAACAACGGTGACCACTCTAAATGTGCAAATAGCAGTGTAAACAAGGAATGGTTTTTACCATTTAGCCCCAATCCTTTTGGTTCCAAGATCCCTATAGTTTTATATTTTGATCTTACCAGAATTGGAGCCTTCTCAATTATTTTCTTGAAACCAGTGTAAGTTTTCCCTCTTCATTAACTTAGATATCATGCTGTCATGGGGCCCTAAGGAGACCTGAGCTGCAGGTCTCCAGATTTTGAACTAGATGCAAAGTTTAGTTCAGGGTAATTGCAATGATTCTAGCACTACCGCAAAGCCTTGTCTCCTTTAGCACCAGCCACACACTATCAGTAGCTATTATTGCAGTGTGGTGATATGAGAGAAGTTACGAAAGTCCTCTTCTGGCTCAGCAGAATTAAAGGATGCAAATTAGTGAAACCCAGACAGTTACCCATTTGAGAATTTAATTGCTTGGAAGTCAAAATCAGTTTAATCTTTACCCAAGTTTAGGGGATATGTACTAAACACAATTCAGCTAGCAGTTTGCTTTGTTGTACAATAAAACCCTCACATCCAGAACTGTTCCATGTATTCTTGTGGTTAGAGAAGAAATCCCAGACATTTGTTTTTTGAATGGCTATATTAATAGCCTGTGCATACATAATGCTAGAATTATAGTCTCTTGATGGAGACTGCACTTAGACAACATGGTATCTGAAATTGTAGTTGAAATCTAGCAGTGTGTTTAACATACCATCCAAGGGCCTTGGATTTTGGCATGTATGAAGAGGTTAATAAAAATCTAGTGTTCAGCAGTCTCACTCCAGAAAGGGAAGAAAGGAACAGGAGCTGAGCTGTCCCTGTGGGTATGGTTGTAACCATCTACTGCAGCCTGCTAATTTCTTTACTGAGGTTATAACAATCTGTCTCATACTCAGCTTGATTCACCACTTTTCCACTATCATTTATTCAACGCATTGTCATTTATGCATACTATGGTTTTCTCTTTATTTCTCTATTTTCAGGAGCTGTGTTGGTCTCCAGAAGTTGACACTGATAAGGCTGTAATGGCTGGGAAATGTGCCTAATTGGAGCATATATATTCTGAACAATGCTAATGGTCCTGAGCATTACTCATGAAAATGTCACCAGGTGGTGATCTCTGTTTGCAACTGCCCTGACATCATTTAGATTAGGCCAGTGGCAGGACTAACTCAGCTTCCAGCCTACTGGTGTGTGATACAAGCCTTAAAATATGTGAAACCTAAGAACCTCATGTTTGAGGTCACACTGTGTCACCATTTATTAGCAGTAATCATTTAATAAGTTTTTTGTTAAACAAAATATTACTGTTTTCTACATGTGGTCATGTACATTTTGTCTATTTTAAATCCAAATAATTGACAATTTCTTTTAAAAACAAGGTAGAATTTATATACTAGGATTGAGAATGGGAAACAGATTGAATTGCATGTGCCGAGTCAAAGCATGAGCACTTAAACTACTCTAAAGTTCTTGGATCCTGATTTTATAGGAAATGAAACGTGTCAAAGACAAAGAGGAGGAGGAATTCTGAACCCTCCTGAAGATTATTCATAGTGCACTCTCTTTCAGATAAAAAAACCCCTTATGATTGGTCTTGATCCTTATTTTAAAATAGCTACTTAGTTTGAAAGAGAACTTAAGCTTATGTTTCAGCTTCCAAGAGGTGTTAGCCAATTTTTGTATTATTACATTTTTCCATGTTAATTAAAGGCACAGATAGTCATTCCCATTTCAGCACATATTAAACCCCTGTTGGAGAATGATTCCCCACAGCATCACAGCTCAGAGAAGCAGGTGTTTGACTAATGTTCAGTGAGGATGAAAATATTTCATGCCAGATGTTCAGAGAAGAAAACATAATCATTATTGCTGGGTAATTATAAATTAATTGAATTTTGCTTTAATAGTGCCTTAGTCCATAGCTGCTGGAAGATGTAAGGCTGTAGGAAAATCATGTATATCAATTTCTCAGTGGTCTTTTGCCAGTACTGCAGTGGACTGTAGTCAAACATAGTTCAGATAGTTTTAATACACCAGCGAGGGGAACAGCAGCTAGCCACAGTAAAGTGAAATCACACTGAATCACAGTAAAGTGAATCATAGCCTGATTACACCTCCATTCAGTATAACGCTAGATTCAACACACCTACACAACACTGAAGTCCTAATTGTAGATGCACTTCAAAAAAATTATTGTTAGGATGGCCAGCAGGAACTTGCTAGTTGCTCTTACGGGAATATGCCTTGAAGACAAAGTTTAATGTCACTTTTTAAAGTCCTAATGGCTATCAAGCCTAATAAAAGCAGTTTGAACCATCCAAAAATGGCTACCTAGTAGTGCTTAAATACTAATTAAAGATACTTATCATCTGGAATGGGGAACCTTATTGAAGTCAGTTCACAATTTCTGCTGACAAGCTATTATATTCTAGAAATGATAGATTAATTAGCATATGATAGCCATGGAGGAGGTACTGTTTGCTTTGTTTGTCCTTGAAAGAAAAATGACAGCAGATGAATTTAACAAGCAGAGTTGGGTCCTGTGAAGAGATCTGAAGTCAATGTGCTCTTTGAAAACTGGAAAGTTTCTCAAGTCTGTTTCCTTGTGACAACTGTCTCTCTAGAAAATAAATTCTTAGGGAGGACTCAAGGATATTTAATGAAGGTTTTATGTTTAATAGAATAGACTTTTTTGCTATGTTTGTGCTTCATTCTTCTGTTACTCTTCCAAGGACAAGGTGGTATATATAAAAAGTTTTCTTTTTGTTTGCTACCTGTCATTTATGACCTGTTACGCCTTGATGGTGGATCCTTGTAAGATAAATCTTCTCAGCATGCTCCATTATCCCTGTTTCTAATTGTTTGGATGCTAACTATTTGAGTAATATGATTATTCCTAGAGCATGAAAACAATTTCTGCTGCAAGACAGAAAACCCTATAGAAGGAATAATTTTGTGGTGGGTTTTTTTCCCTTAGGCAAAACCTGTTTTCCCCTTTGCCACAGAAGGGTCCTGAGTTCTGACACGCTCTTTATTTTTCCCAAGTTTTGTATTACTTATTTAATTTTATTTAAGTCATACAGCTCTTCTGCAAAGCACTGCTATGTTACATTCCTGACAAGGACAAGATTCTTCTTTTAGTGATACTCCTCTCCATAGCATAAGTGGGGAGCCCACTGAGGTAACATAATTTGAGCATGATAATTCTCTCTGCGCTATTAAACACCGAGGATTTAATTCCTGATCATAAAACCTCAGTCCAGAAGAAATGAAAGTGCTAATCAATTTTCCTCCCTTAGTCTGATCCACTCAAATGGTGTTGCAGTGAATGTGTTCCAGAAGGTTCACTGAGGCTGTGTTGCAGTTTCTGATAATTGTATTCATCAATCAGACTGATCTGGCATAAAGCAGGATTAACAAAGTCCCCATCCAAGCCTAATTCAGGCACCTACTGTGAGTACTGGTATCTTCAGTCATCTTTGACAGGATCAACAAAGTCACACTTCTTGCATTTAAAATAGAAATGTGTTGAGTGAGACTGGTATCTCTCACTGGTCTCTCAGACCAGTGGCAAAGTTTGGGGCAAGGAAGACTTACCCTTGGTGGAGGAGAGTTAGTTTAGGGAAGATTTAAACAAACTGGCAATACGTAAGTCCATGAGCAGACCTGACAGCAAGCACTGATGGAATTGGCTGATGTCATTGCAAGGTCACTCTTAATTGGTTTTGAGCAGTCATTGTGTTTGGGGGAGACTCCTAAGAGCTAGAAGAAGGCAAATGTCATTCTTGTTCTCAAACAAGAGGATCTTGGAAGCTACAAACTGGCCAGCCTTGCCTCAGTCCCTAGGAATCCATGGAGCTGATAACCAGGGAAACAATTTCTAAACATATTAAAGACAGAAGGTGATTTGGAGTTGGCATGCAGATACGACAGGAATTTCTTGCTCAACCTTACAGCCTGCAAGGTTGATGGGGGCTCAGTGGATGAGACGTGAACATTGTTTATCGTGATCTTAGTAAGGCTTTTGACAGAGTCTGAAATGCATTCTCAAGTCAAACTTAAAAAGTAAGTTATGACTAGAGAAGTGGAGAGTGAGGTGGAGTGAAAATTAGCTGTACTGCTGGCTCAAAGGTTTTTCATCAGCAGCACAAAGTCCAGCTGGAGTCCAGTCACTGGTGGTGTACCCTGGAGCCGATAGGACCAATGCTGTTTAGCATATTCTTGGAAGACTTGGATGATGGGGGCAGAGTTCACCTCAATTTTATACTCTGATATTCAAAGGGACCTTGACAGGCCAGAGAATGGGCTGACAGAAATCTGATGGAGTTCAACAGAGGGAAGTGCCAAGTTCTGCACCCGGGCAGGAACAACCCCACGCACTAGAGCAGCACTGGAAACCAAGTGGCTGAAAAAGAGCTTGGCAAAAAAAGACATGGGGGTCCTGCTGGATGATAAACTGAATGAATCAGCACAAATGATAACATTTGTCTTAGGCTTCATCAGGAAAGCATTGCCAGCAGGTCAGGAAAAGTGATTATTCCCCTCTGCTCAGCACTGGTGAGGGCATCTGAAGTTTTGTATTCAGTTGTGGGCTCAACAGTACAGGAAAAATGTGGACTTGGAATGAGTCCAGGGAAGGGCCAGGAAGAAGATTAGGGGACTGAAAAATCTGCCATGCTGAATGAGCTGGGATTGTTCATTCTGCAGAAGGCTTGGAGGGGAGGAAACTTACCAGATATTTTAAAGCAAAAAGAGTATCCTCCTTTACCAAGGACACACACTGAGGCCTGTCTGTGCAGGTATAAGCAAGACCTTAACAATCTGAGAGGTCTTTCAAAAATAGGTTGGAAAAGTTGCTGAATCATCATAGCACACCTGTTGAGAACAAGGTTAGTGGTGGCTTCTCCTGCTCTGTAAGCACAGCAGCTCACTGTAAGCCCTTGTGTTTCAGAGAAAAGGTCATTTAGGAGATCTGCCTTGCTTTTAAAGCTCTTTTTGATGGCAGCAGGCCTAGAAGAAATTGTTGCTGATGAAGACTTGCATAACACAGTCCCCAATAAAGTCCTGAAAAGTAGTCAGGTAGTAAAAATTATGGTCTGTATCCATAGTCTTGGAAAGGCATCAGCCAACCAAGTAAATTGTATATAGCCAGATTGGTTTTACAGTTTGTGTAGCTTGATCACACATTAACTGTAGATACTTCCACATTAGGTTGCTTCTGAGTTTAGCTGAAAGGTGCAGCTGACGAGCGTGCTGGGGGTGTGCAGTGTTTTTTATGCTTACTGATACTCCTGACCACAGGGGTAGTGCCCTAAATTTCCTTGTGTACTGAACATAATGCATCTGAGGGAAGAGATTAAAGCAGTTGTGACATTGCTCATTGCATATTTTTTTTGCTTCCCTGAGCCAGAAATGCTAAATTCTTGGATCATTATCTAAAGCTACTGTCTACATAGACTTGTGGAGCTGCTTCTTTCCTTCCACTTCACAAATTTTTCGTCTTCAATGGTATTAACATACGCACTCATCTCGCTGTTTGAGTCAGAGTCAATGTTCCAGCACTAACTATCTTCTTCCTGTCTGCTCTCAGCTAGAACTTAAACTGATCATGTAAAAAGAAACAGAGAGCTCTTTAGCATGCATTTCAGTTTAAGGAATTGTCATTTAAACTGCCATTGGGAATTTAATTTGAAAAACTTGCAGTATACTTGTTTTTTCCTGTAATATGAGTCGGAGAAATTGCTATTTTCAATGGATGACTAAAGGATCAACATATTAAAAAATGGTGGTAATGGCATTATCTGAGATTCCTAAAGGGAAAAGGGAAGGCTTTGTTTGATATCCATGTTTGTTCAAAGAGCTCACCAAATACACGTTCTTAAAAGTTTATTTTGCCCTTGTAGGAACATCTAGAAGCTTGGCTTAGGGTTCTGTATGCACATGCAACAAAAATAAATCAATGCTTTAAAAGATTTTAGCTCATTCAAAGAAATCTCAAATAAATTTCGTCAACAACAGTTTCAGAATAGATAATTTTATTGGACAGTTATAATGACCAAAAGCTTATATATTAAAGTATATTGAAAAGCCTGAGTTCTTTTTACCTATATTGTATGCTAGAAATTAAAAAGGTATATATTTTGATAAGACCTCTAAAGGACTTCCAATTTTTTTGGCTGCAAGAATAGACCTCATAAGGCAGAAAGTAAAAATGAACAGTGAACTACTAATTTAGTTATGAAAGAAACAAAATAAGAAATGTGGAATAATTATTAGGAGCACTGATAATGAACCATCTCTTTCAATTGCCTAGCATTTTCCATTATGTTAGATTTTTGTAGTATGTTAGGTTTTTTCCTCAAAATTTAATACCTTATTGTTTTCACCAACCTTTAAAGTTCTTCAGGCTCAAAGACCTGCAGCAGGAGACAGGTCTTTTGTAAATACTTCAAAATTCTCATTGAATTATAACGTTCCAAATTACTACTTTGCTTACTTCATTTGCATTTCAGAAAGAGATTTTTGTAGGTTGCCAAAATGACTGAATATAAAGGCTACAAGTCCATGCTGCTGCTGTGATGTGATAATAAACCATTATTACAAACTTCTGCAAGTAATTAGATTAAAAAAAATCAGGATCTTAAATTTAGTCAGTGTAAATAATAAGTGCAGTATTTGGAAATTTTTAATAAGTAAACTCAGTTATATATATGGTAATAATTTTATGCTTCTTATTTTGAAGTGTGTTCAATGAGATACTTGCATGAAAAGAGATTATTTTATTTTTTCCTGTTAACCCACAGCTGCAAAACAAAGAAGACTGAGACCTTGACTGCTAAGGGTGGAGAATTCTCAGAAGGTAGGTGTCACTGGGAGGGAGCAGTGTGTGATGATGTCTGACACTCTAATCTTCAATTCTGTTGTTGATATTCGTGTTTATGAAAGAGAGAATGCAAGCAAAGCAGTGGGAAAAATCATGCAGGGTTCCCATATTTACTTACTGGATGATATTTGGCACCCTAGTAATGAAAGATACTGGTGAAACACCCGATGGAGTCTAAGCAGAGCAAACATATGTATGGAGAGGCTTGGTGTAGTACACTGTCTCCACTAATTAAGGCAAATTTACATTTATCTCTAATTTTGACACAGATGCTATGAAGGCTGAATAATTGATGTGGAAGTTCTTTCTGTTATGTAGCTTAGAATGTGAATGATAAAGAATTTATGACAATGACCTGAAAATATATCACCACATTGTCTTAATTCAGTCACTATTGTGAACTTTGGAGGAAATATGGCTCTAAAAATAGACTATGTTTGAGGGGACAAATATGGGGGTATTTTAAGTTTTGTTAATAATGCATAATGCATAATGTAAATAACAGCAAATTATGAAAAAATGCATACTGTGCTGACACTGATTTGGTAATCATTTGGAATGCACTTTGGTGAGAAGCAAAATCACGAGCTGCAGAAATGCTAATGATGCACATTTTTCTCCTTTTCTGGGGACTGTGTTTTCTGCATTTATTCTGAAACGTGTAAAAGGTACGACATGATTACATTTGCAAGTAGGTAAATGGAATAAACCCTCTTCTTGAAGCAGTTAGTAATTTAAAGCAAGAAAGTTGTCTGGTTAGTCAAGGAGATGTGCAATTAGGCCTTGCACATGCTGAACACAGCTGCACTTGGCTCAGCTGGGTTTGCTCTGCTCTCTGCATCTTGGTCAGGCGTAACTGAACCAACTCTGAGCTGTACAGGAAAGGACCTGGGCAGCAGGGGGGCTGCAGATGCAAAGAATGCAGGGTACACTAATGACCTAAGAATTTGCACAGATCCTTGAGTGGGATTTTAGTCATACAATTTATATCAGAGGTTTTTTTTATTCTCAAAGATAGCAAGGGGCAATTGTTTTGGAGTTTTAATTGTTATTTATTAATGCAGTGATGTTAATGCAGAGCTGTTGCTGATTCTCTGCCTCTGAGAATCATCAAGTCATTTGTTACAACTGACTTACAAGTTCTGGAATAATCCTGTTACTTGGATGTTAGTGTGCCATGGCGTAAAGCTGTGTGTATAGCTTTCAGATGAAGAAAATAGGGTATGTTCATCATTCTCTAGGTCCATTTTCAGAGTGTCTGGGAAAATGATCTATAAATTTGAGTCAGAACACAAGTATATGCTTTACTAGGGCTGCACAGATCTGTGATTTGAAGCTCAAGAGGAATAAACACATGGACTATAGTAGCTTTGCAGCTCAAAATGTATTTATGTGCTATAAAGGTTCCACAGGTTCTGCCTGTGCTTGATTCTAGCTAGCACTGTCACATAATAAAAATTTTTAAGTCTGTTCTTTTCAGAAAAGTAATCTATTTGCATTGTTCATGTCAAAAAACAAACCCAAACAAAACCAACCAACCAAAAAAAAAAACCCAAACCCTGAAAATCAATCCTGCTAATTTTAAACAGATTGTATTTACTTTCTAAATTAAATCAAAGGTATGGATTATATTTCTATGTAGAAAGGCTTGGCATGAGCTCTGGCCTTAGAGAGTATAATAATTGAATATGTGAGATTGTTTAAAAATAAACAACTGTTAGGTAGCATCCTTGATGTCAGTTTTATAAACTGCTGCTGATACAGCAGTGATTTGTATATTTCAAATTAAACCCAGTTTAAGACAGGTTTTTTTTCACATTCCAAATGCATCAAGTCAGTGTAATTGTAACAGCAGTGTACTAGTGATGTGGTTACAATGCCCAGATTTACTTTCTCTGGAAGAAATAAATAATATATAGAAATTGAAGAAAGAAATTTTTTTAATAGAATCCATTTAATATTCTACCTGTTGGTCATCCTTACTGGTTTAAAATATAATCAATTTTTTTATCAGCATATATTATAACAATATTGTGCACAATACATACATAATCAGCATATATATATACATTGTGTTAGCAGCATTCTGCTCTGTGTTTCTCAATATCTTCCACTTGAGGCTATCAGAGACACCCATAAATGTCAGAGGAAAGCAGCCTAGTTACATTCTGCAGAACTTGTAATTTATACATGAAAATCCCATGTTATTCCCACAAGATTTCATGTAATCTTGTATAACAAACAAGATATTCCTGGGCATTGTCATATGCAGATACTGTATTTTCTGATGTATAAATGGGTGAAAGCCTGACTTCATAAATTCAACAGGAATATCCTGGGTGAAGCCAGGTTTTCATTTAAGTTGTTTTTCTGGATGTCTTTTTAACTGCTTTGTTTGGGATATTAATAGGGATTTTTTTTGCTGCATATTCCACTTAAAGTGTCAAAGATGCTTGCAAGGTTGCTTCTGATGTGAAATGAAGATAAACCTTTCCACATAAATACCTCAAAATAAAAATAAATATATTTCACTTCTTCTATGCTAGGAGTCTTGTAATCAAAGCTAATACATAAGATTAGGTACCTAATGCCTGGATGGGAGCTAAAATGATGATTAAATACAGTTTTTCTTTCAGTCTCTGGATATAGGACAGTCCCAGATTTTTTTTTCAGTTATGTGGACAGATCCTAAGCTTGAGAAGGGAATTCTTCATGTATTGGAGTGATATGATAAGAAAGGTTTGGTAGTCTTCTGATTTTAGTTTTTCTTGGATGCCTTTTAATGTGCCATTTTTGAGATGGGCATTATCATATTAACATTTTGTCTTTTAATCCCCCTGATTTTTGCATTCATGACATAATAAATAGCTGTCCTCTGAGCAAATGTCACTTTCATCTATGTTATTTAGACTGCAACAGCTTTGTTTTCAGATTTTGGAGGATGTAAAACATCTGTAGTAACTGCAAAATAGAGGCCAGTTTTTGTCCATGTCTGAATGGATCCTCTTCCATCTGAGACCACGTAAAGGTGAAAATTTAATGAAGTGTAGAATGACCAGCAGTAATATAAATGTCATTACCTACATATACCTGATGCATCTTCTCTGCTCTTGTTACAAAACTGATCTTTTTCTGCAGTAGACTAGGAATTTCTAGTGAGAGAATTGAAGAAAGTAGCAATGTTGATTCCAACAGCCTGTATTGTAGACAAAGGCTCTGTTAAGTACCTACAATAGTGGGGTAGTGCCAAAATATTTCTGACCTTTTCAAGTTAATTGTTTTGAAAGTCACTGATATTCTGTTTTTATTACTAAAGCTTTTCCCTTGCAGTGTTCATAATTTAAATGCTTTCTGAGTCATGTAGTTTAAAAAGTTTGAAATTGCACAATGTAATAAAATAAATAGAACCTTGATATGAAACAAAGGAAGGATTAGGTAGTGTCATCTTACCTTTCTTTTCTTCTGACTATTCTGTTTTCTGATTTTTTTTTCTGTTACCTCTCTTCTTAAAAATGTAAGCAATAGACTGTTCTACCAGGGCTGTGATCTTGTTAAGCAAGTATCAGATATATCTTAAAATGTAGGAAAAACAGCCCTAATGCAGATCTAGATACTGTCATTCTCAGTTTCAAGGGGGCATTGCTGTCTCATGGTTAACTGTCTGTCCACCAGGAAATGCAGATCCTTTCCTGCAAAGCTGTTTTCCAGCTGCATAACCTGTACTGGTGCATGGGGTTGTTGCTCCTCCAGTGCAGGACTGGACACTTTCCTCTGTCCGACTCCATTGGATTCCTGTC
This sequence comes from Corvus cornix cornix, assembly GCF_000738735.6. NCBI lineage: Eukaryota > Metazoa > Chordata > Aves > Passeriformes > Corvidae > Corvus > Corvus cornix. Next base: position 40,410,334 of record NC_046335.1, read on the forward strand.
AGCCATTTCCCTGTTGAGATCCCTATGAATAGCAGCAAAATCCTATGGCTTATCAGCCACTTCTCCCAGTTTGTGTCATCAGCGAATTTGCTGAGAGTGCACTCTACCCCATCATCCAGATTAACAATGAAGACATCAAACAGTTTTGGACCCAAAACTTACTTGCTACATTTATTGCCACTTACACACTTGTAAAAGACTTCACTGGGTTCGGCACCCAGTGGACTTGGGCTTTTCTAACTGTCTCTGCATGCTTGGGCCAGCGTCTCTCTATTACTTCCAGGCTACGTGTCCCTGTTTTCACCTTCTGTGTACTTCCTTTTAAAAGTCCAGGGCTGTGATCTTGCTTCTTTCCAATCTCTCCTCTCAGGATCCTGAACTCCACCATCTCATGGTCTCTGCAGGCAAGGCAGCCTTCACCCTTCACACACCCTTGTGCCTCAATCTTCACCTTGTTTGCAAACAATGCCTGTATCAACCCCCCAAGCTGTAATTTTGAGACCTCTGTGTAGTTCACATGGGTGCATAATAAATACATGTCCAACATGACATCAGTTGACCAGGCAGAAATCAAGTACATCTTCTGGCTACTCTTACCAGAGTCATACTGAAAGGAGGTATTCTCTGGGGCTTTTAGTGCTGCCTACATGAGAGCTGGAGGACATTAATATTTATAAGTTACATATAGACCTAAAGTTAAATTTTATGTCAAATCAACTAATTACAGGATTTGTAGATGAAAAATTTTTGAGCCATCTAAAAGCAGGGGAATGTGTAAATTTTTCAGAGCTCTTTTTCTGTGGAGTTTTCGGGGCACCTTGTCAGGTTGTACATAAAAGAGCACTTGGCCATGGTTCTCAAGAAAGTTCAGATAAGGTAAATATTCCCTGTATCAAGGAGAAAAACTGACATGATGGAGCTGAGACAGACATGCTGGACATAATTGGAGATGTGGGTGGGGAGAAAGCTGTGTCTGATAATGCAATCTGAACACTGGAAAGCAAGACAATGCCTGGCAAACTTCAAGGAGATCCATCTGTATCAAATTCTTTGTACTTTGTGAAGCTACAAGGGTGAGCACTGTCTGAATAACTGTTGTTTCTGCAGAATTTTTAAAATTCTTCTTATTTCCAAAACAAATTTCTCCTGAGTGGTTGATTGAATGTTACTTAGTTCAAATGTCTCTTTGACAAACAAATCCTTCCAGGTTTTGGAAGCCTTCCAGTTTTGTTTTTTTTTTAAGTGCTGCTGCTTGCTTAGATCTATCAACCAGTAGTGTCTTCTTTACAAGACTGGATAGGATTGAGAGATTAGTACCACTAATGGGAAAATAGGAACTGGCAAGTAAGTATCTAATGGAACTTCTTTTTATTGTCTAGAAGAATGGAAGTCAGACAAACAAATGTTTACCAGACTCAGTTTGCAGATTATATATTAAATAATAATAATAATTCATGGATTTCCTGCCCCCCACACCCTACTGGGAAAAAGTAGAAAGATCTAGAAATTTGTCTAGAAACTAATTCTTCAAAGTTTTCATCATAAAGCGTATGGAGAAGAAAGGCAGAAGGGGGTTCAGTTATGATGGTTTCTACAATATCTCTGCCCACGGGCCTGAAGGGCCATCAGAATGGGTAGGGTATGTAGTGTTTCATTTAGCTGTTGTGAGGTTAAAATTACACAGTTCTGCACAATAAACCTTCTGACAGTCTTGATCTACACTGACATGCTTCTGTTGAGTAAGCACAAAATATGTTCACAGTTTTTTTTATGAAGAATAACAAAACGTATTTGAGAGATAGGCAGCAAAGACTCAGATGTATCTATATAGTTCCTTAGAATCTACAAAGCAAGCAGAAGAGAATTTCTGGTGTACTTGATTTATTGATTTTAATCTACAGTGAATTGACAGAACACTTCCGTCCTAGAGCTCACCTGTTAAAAAAATATAATTGCAAAGGAGTATATGAAATAGATCATGAAAATGTTTCCTTCTGGTGTTTCTTCTTGGCAGATGTGCTAAATGGTTATTCCTTTCATCATATGGTTCTCACACTGTAAAATATAGCCTGCTTTTTCTCTACTACATAAGTCAGGCAAACTGCCCATGCACTAGCAGAAAAAAATAAATGACCTTTCTGAAACATTGAAATTTGTCAGGGCTTTTAAACTGGCATTTCATTTGTGCTGTAGTCACTTGAATTGGCACACTTTCTTTGACTTCACATTACTCCTTTCTCCACATCAAATATAATTAATTTTGAAAATGAGAGTGACATTTTATGCTGAGGCTTTATTAATCTTTAAATTTATAAAATCCAGCCTTCCTTCCTTCCTTCCTTCCTTCCTTCCTTCCTTCCTTCCTTCCTTCCTTCCTTCCTTCCTTCCTTCCTTCCTTCCTTCCTTCCTTCCTTCCTTCCTTCCTTCCTCCCTCTCCTCCCTCTCCTTCCTCTCCTTCCTCTCCTTCCTTCCTCTCCTCTCTAAATTGAAGGCATTGGAAGCTAATTAGAATCACACCGATAATTCTGCAGAGGGCAATGGTTCTAATAAGGAAAATCATGGGAGTGGAACATTTCTAAACAATACCATTAGAATTCTTCTAACAGGTCCCAATTAATGATATGGAAAAACCCCAAAAATAGATTGTTATATTAGACTTGTGAAAGTCCAAAGCTGGGCTAGAAATAGCAAACACACCCACATGGATGTACTGGGGACATAGTGGTCTCCCTATCTCTCATATTTTACTTGTTTGAGATTGTGATGTAACTGTTTAATAAAGAAGCAGTGGTGGAAATTTAAAAAATAACATTTCCTTGAATATTTTATCTGGAGTTTTGATTGAGGGAGCTATCTTTTTGTATGTATTTCGACCCCATTTCCTGTTCATTAATACTTTGGAAATGACAGATGAATGAACATAGGCATAATAGCTTAGGAGAGTTGGTTCTTTTAAATTAATAAGTGAGATTTTATGTGTTGTTTATGTTGTATTTGTCCTGTAATGTTGGAGTGAAAGCTCCTCTGGACTCAGGCCCAGAGGGAAGCCAAAGCACAGGGGTTGAATTAAAACCTTTGGACAAGCTGAGATACATGAAGTCACACCAAAGTGAATTAGAAATACAGATTTTTTAACTTTCAGTAGAAATAGATGCTAAGTGCCTTAAACATTAAAAAGCTCTAGCAGATACCTTAAACACAGTTCTTGCTGCAGCAGTGTTACCTTTTCACAGAATTCTTTACTTTAGACAAAATATAGATAGAACTATACTGCTCACATTTTTTAGATAGAGTGTTCACATAAACAACAAGAGCTGCTAGAAACTATATACAAATGTGTGTAATACCTGTGTAACACTTGTGTAAGATTTACAACTATTAGAATTAGACCAGGATAGGTTAAGAAAACTAAAATTGTGTGTTAATCTTATTGGTCAGTTAAAAAATATAATCCACACTTCTGTAGGAAAAAATATAGAGTGTAGAGTGTATAGTGTATAGTATACAGAGTACAGAGTATATGGAGCATATAGAGCATATAGAAGAAGCTGTTTTTGCCTGCTGCTGTTGCTTGGCTTTATCATGTAACCCCCTTTGAACCCTGCCTTGAAGACAGCTATGAGACTATGAAATAAAGAACTTAGCAGAGCAGCAGCCTCCTCTGCTCTTTTACCCTGGTCCGAGAAGGAAGGGTATCCCATCAAAAGCTCAACACTCTAAAGATCCAGAAGTTCCAACATCATGAGTGTGAGTGATGACAAAATATTACTCTTTCATTATTGGAGCCAGATATTATTTAAAAAGTATTCAAGGAAAAAAATAATTAGCCCATGTCTAGGGACTGCCACATGAATGTCCTTCAGTGAAAAATTATGCATTCAATATTTCTTGAATGCCTTTAATAAAGCATATAAAGCATAGTAAAACAAAATTCTCTCAGAGTGCCAGGGGGCAGATTAATGAGAACTGGATAGCCAAGCCACCTGCCTGATTTCTGTACTGAATATTCACTGGAGTTTTAAGAAATTGCTAAATGAGTCTGTAATTTTTCATTGCCAGAAGTACAGTGTCTTAGACTTTCCTTGGCTTCCTGGCCAATATAAAGGGTAACAAGAGAAAAGCAGTCTTAGCTGCAGGGGCATTCGTACCACTTCTGGCTGTAATGTCAATATAGGTGTCACATTTGTCACCTGACATGGCAATTATGTGTTTCTCAAAGAAGAGGCACTTGGTTTGCTGTAGAGTATTGTGGCTCCATATTCACAGCTGCTTAGTCAGTCAGAAAGTTTGTTATAGAAAATTGCAGTTACTTACAAAATTGACACATAGCATATCATGATCAAAACTGATATATCTCTTACTAATTTTCTCATCTCTTAAATGGTTAATAAAGCTATGCTGTTTTGAAGAGGAACCCTAGTAAAACACCTCCTCTGCTGTGACTGGTCTTAACACAATATATTCCGCTTCAAAGGAAGAAGAAAAAGCCTAAAAGCCTTGAAAGTTTCAGCGGTGCTTGTTTCTCAGCTTTTCAGAGTTGTTTCCGGTAAAATGCTACAAAAATGTTGATTTCCCTCCCAGAGAAGCACTGTGTTCCCTTCTTGAATTAACTTAGCTCTTCCAAGCTCTGTTGTTGATGGAAGAGTCTTCTTATGTCTCTCCTAATTATTGACTAATCCTAACTGGACACAATCCAGAGAGAGGTAACTCTTGAGCTGTTTGCCTGGCTATCAAAATCAGCCATCTTCAGCCCTGCTGCAAGGCGCAGACTGTCTCTGGATCATCATCTGGCTGTCATGGTAAAAGGTTTGCTTGAGGAAGCAGCTTTATCTCCGGTAGCTGGTTTTCAGAATGTTTTTGCAAACTAGCAGCTCGTGTCTGTCTCCTGAGTGTTGATAGGGTTGTTAGTGTAACAGGAAAGGCTGTAGCTATCCAGGTCTCAGTTTAATTTGTGTGGTGATTGTCAGGTGATAAACAGGCTTTTGAATAGAAACATTTGAGTAGAGAAAACTGATGAAACCTCTCTGCTGCAGAGTTAATGAGACTCCTCAGAGCATCTTATGGCAGTTTAAAATACTGAGAATGACAAAAGTGAGAACTCAAAATCCACTGGTTAGAGGTCTGGACCTCATTATCTTTGACTTACAGATGTGATGACTTGTTGAGTATTCTATATAGAATGATCTGAGGAGAGTTATAACCTGTGCTTTCCTACACAAGTCACCAAAAGCATTTGTAATTGGAACAAAGTAGTGTCATAGACAGCTGTCTCTGCAGAGTCTCTAGGAGGAAGCAGAAACAAAGATTCCTTCTCAATTCAAGATGCAGTTCCTCTTTGCATCTACATCACTGGCATATTTCCATATATTTTTCTTGAAACATGAAATCAACACTGTCAGCAATTTCCTCAGTTCTCTGGACTTGCAGATCATTTGCTGGAACCATTACCAGCAACATTTTTGAATGGCCTTGCTTCTCTACTGGGGTTACATTTTGGTGTGGTCCTCTCTGTGGAGTTTCCCTCCACGATTCTTCTCACCTGCCCTTTTATTTTGCTACAGCAAACTCTTTTTTTTTTAAAAGAGTGGGAGAAGATCCTGATGCCCGTAGCTGTTGAAAAAGCTTTAATTCACTTGAAAATACCCAGATTGTTTGCAAAAGACAGGTCCCATGCAGAAATTAGATAATAGAAATTGCTATCCCTTTGTAATTCAGTTCTACTCTATGAAATCTTTTGTGCCCCCTTTCAAAAGGGGGAATTCTGTCTACAGAAAAATTTAAACTCATGCAGCCTTAAATAGAGAGAATAGAATAGAATTAGAATATTTGGCCAACTAGAATTTGAAAGCAGTTAAACTCAAGTAGGCCCACAGGCTTGAACAGAGTGTGCCAAAGGTTTGGTCTTCTGATTTAAGAACTATTTAGGTGTATCCCAGCTACAATTTCCCAAAAAAAGAACTGGCTTCCTTATCCAAACTCTCCAGAAAAGTTAGCATCATTCACTCCTTAGGCACAGGAAATTCATAGTAGGTTTTTTGCCCAGGGCTATGAATTTGACTCCTGAATCTGGAGGATTTTTTTACTTTCTTTTCAGGATTTCTTGTGATTTGGTGCAGCTGGGCATTTTTCCCCTCATTTTGCTACCTCTACTGAATTAATCACTTGATGGGGAGCAGTCGTAACTGAATAAGATACAGAGAATTCAAACTGAACTAGAGCACATTCATTCTCACTGCAGGGCAGTGTGAGAAGCTTCCCTGATGCAGACCAGATTTCTCATACCAGAACAATCCATCTGCCTTCTTCTCACCAGTCTCCTCAGGGGCACCTCAGAAGACAAGAGAAACCTTGCTCTCTCTACTCCTCCCATCCCCATCACACAAGTGATGGGTGATGTGACAGCCATCCTACCAGCTGCAGTCCAGGTGATGGGTGCAGATTTGGCTGGGTGAGAAGACTGGTTGCCTCTCAGTGCACCAGTAGATATGTGCCTGTTACATGATCAACATACCATAGTCTCCATCGTGTGATCATTGTGGAACACACTGATATTTTTAGTGTAATTGTGGCATAACTTCATCTACATAAGAGGGGATGGGGAGATCTGGCCCCAACTGCTTCCATCAAAGCCTATGGGACTTGCTTGTGCCAAAAATAGTTCACCCCCCTGTAGAATAGAAGGACTGCAGAAAATGTGTTCTTGTGTTTACTGCTAGATCTGAAGGAAGTGGCTTTGAGGAAGGAAATTTACATCTGTTCCTCTCAGCTCTGCCAGAGAGATTGCATGTAGTTCAGTTCTTGCCTACAGAGCTTGTCTCAGGTCAATGCCTACACAAATTAAATTCCCAAATGTGACAGATGGTATTTGTTTGGTGTGCACGTTCTCTGTTGCATGCTGTATCCCTACGTGAAGTGGCTGGAAAAGGAGAGCCTTTGGAAAGGACAGCAGGGGATGGGTGCTGCTTCAGGGGGAAGGTTCCAGGTCTGGCAGGAGGACAGTGCAGCCTGGGAGGCTGCAGCTCTTAGTGGCAGAGACCACCCTGAGGAGCACAAGCAGGACCCAGAGATAACCAAATGAACTTCCTTAGGATCAGAGGAGACTGGCAAAGTTTGGTGCAATCCAGAAAGCCACCGAGCTCTCAAAAGTGGTTCCTACAAGCAAGGGTCTGTCTCCTCGGTGAAGAAGAGGAGAGATTTGTTTGGAAAAGTGTTTCATTTTCATTCTGTCTGATGTGGTCACTTGGAATTTTTTGCAACTTAAAAGCTGGGTTGTTTATGTTTTTTCATATAACCAATCCCTTCTTCAGTCTGAAAGCCTTTTGTCTTCTTACATTATCTTCCTATAGAATGAGATCAAGGCAGATCCAGATCAAACCATTACTGCCTTTCTAAAAATCAGTCATTTCTGGGCATTTAGTATTTTTATAGTTCCTGTCTTGTAAAGGACACTCTCAGCTGATCTCTGGTGTGGCTTTCTGTTGGTTTTGATGTGGTAATAGAACTGACAATAACTTCCTGCAGGTGAAACCTTTGCTTTGCAGTTTCTGCTATTTGAGTGCTGCCTTCTGCACCAACACTGTGTCTGGTTCAATGTCTGATTCTGACAGAAATGTATATTTTTTTTTCTGGTCTCTGTATTTTTCTTAGCTACCCTTCTGCTTATGTGTTTAGGTCATAAAGCATTTGATGACTCAGCTTGTTTGAAATGTGCAGTTCTTTGTGGTGCAAGTAGGAAGAGACCTAAGCAAAATAGTTGAATTTGACAGATTGTAGGCAGCAGGGCTCTTCCTGTGCTTCATAAAATCTGCTAGAATGCGTGGATTGTGAGAGGAAATGGCATCTAGTGTCTTCTCACCATATATGGGACTGGAGAAGTATTTATATTGTCACTTAGGGCTAAGATGGATTTATTCCCAGTTCATTCCAGTTCTTGTGGCTCAGCTCTAGTTTTTTCACACCTACTCATAACGTTCACAGACTTGCACAATCACACACAAATTTGACAATCTGCATGAAAAATTAACAGTAGATTTTTAGATCATTCATTATGTTATTTAGTGCTTTAGGGAATGTGGTACTGTGAATTTGTTATGCAGGAAGAGCATCTTACCAAGCAGGTGCCCTTGCCATGTTCAGCAAATGATACTTCTACGTTTTCCCTGGCAGGTGGTCTCAGAGCTACAAGTGTTCAGTGCATCTGGCCCTAGTGCTTGGGGACTGCATCAGCATAAAGACTGCCATTTCTAATTACTGCCAAATTAGAAAATGCAGTGGGAGGATCCTTTTAGGCCTGACTTCTTCCGAGTCATGTGCTAGTCCTGAGCTGTAGCAACGTCTAATTAGCTGGTGGGTGTTGTTCTCTGCAAGGGTCCTTTCATATGACCTTTAGAAAACATGTCTGACTCATCTTTAGGTATTCTTGCTAGACTATTCTCATCTAAAGAAAACATGGCAGGAAGATAAAGAATTAGGACTATAAAACACTCAGATAAGGAGACAAAATGATAGCAAGTAAATCATCAGACAGGTAGGATAATATGAAGAGAGTGCTTCACAGTCATTATCAATCTTAATGTTAAAAGCCCTTAAGCCAAAGGTTTAAAAGGCACATCCAAACATTAGACCATAATCTCCAGTGTAAGAAGGTCCTGGAAGACATTATGAGGTCTTGAGAACCACTGTCCTTGTCCATCATGGCTGGGCTGCTCAGTGCTTGTGAATATATAGATAGGAAAGAATGACTGTAAAAGAATGCATAAGTTAAAACCATGAGAGAAGGACAGTGACTGAGTGAAATTAATTTTGACTGAAATAAAATTATCTTTCTTTATTTTATGGTCTCTCACCAAGTTTAGTCATAATACTTGTGTGTACCAGTGCCATCGGTTAGATTCAAAAACACATAACCAATTTTATATTGTGTTAGTGATATTATAACATTTAGAGGAGGTAGGAGAAGAGGCTCATAATATTTTGATATTGAGTATGTGTAATTCAAAACTTAAGAATGAAGAAGCAGGAGGACAGCATTATTGCTCCTTTCCCTGATATGTGAGTAGGTAGGTAAGGAGTCCCTGTCGTCACTAATTCAATATTAAAAATGTATATTCTGTTGAGAAGTGTCTGCTTTTATTAACAGCAGGTAGAATTGCCAAGCTCATTTTTCAGGGGAAGCAATGCTGCTACTGGCACTGAATGTATTCCTCAACATTTCCTAAAGTGCATTGTTATGTACATTGTTTGTGTAGCATTTATTCCCACTGTTTTCTATGTTTCTCTAGGTGATTGTGGTGTTACACTGTACTGTTGAATCCACAGTTCTCAGTTTGCTTTTGGGTCAAGCAAGTGAAGTGCATCATTCAGCCAGAGCCACAGAGCCCTGCTTAGCATTTGTTGAGGCTCTAAGTTGGGGTTATTTCTGGGAAGAAAAGGAGACATTCCTGCATTCACACACTGAAGCAACAAATGAGAAACGGGATCATGAACTGAGAAACACAAGGGGTTTATATCTAAACCTCTGTCTGGATGCATTTTCTTTGGGGAAATGTGCTCGGGGGAAATGCTGATGCTGGTGCATTTCCCCTGAGCACAGTGGGAAGGACACTGCTGTGTTGCTCAGCACTGGCTTTATGAAGTGCCATGTGCTCTTTACAATGTCACGGACCCCTCTGTGCCAATGGGAATTTTGCCTGCTATGAGCCATTAATACTGAGGTCACCATCTGCTTCTTTCTGCTTCTGGGTGCAGACAAGGACTGTCTTTTTTCACATGCAGTGGATCTGCGGCCAATGTTTGGGTTTTAATATCTTTAGTAAAGGAAGAGAAAGAGCTGCATCAAATGAATAATTATCCTAGAGGCTTGGTGTGCATTAGTTACGCAGGAAAAGCTGTCAGATTGCAATCCTGAAACCAAGAGTGGGAGTTTATAGTATTTGAAAAGGTGGCAGCCCAGACTCTTCTTCTGTGTTACCACTCTGTGAATGTGCTGATGTGGTTTTACACATGGAAGTAATGCTCTCAAAATTTTAGTCCTGGCACTCATGTAGTATCTTCTACAATGCAAGACATAATTCTGCTTTCAGATACAAAAATATTTTTCTCTATATGGTCATTTGCAATCTTCTTGCAGAGTTTAAAACAACCATTTTTATTTTCTAATGTTGCATCTTATTTGTGCAGGAACACTAATTAAAAAAGATACAGAGGATACAGAGCCGTAGAGAATGAGCTTGTCTGAGTCAAAATGTCAGTGATGGTCATCAGCTTGGAGAGACATGCAGTCTCCATTAAAGTATCGTTAACCTTTGGTTGAATACAGGACCAAAAACTCTCAAAATGGATATTAACTGGGAGTTTGCAGAATGAAATGCTGGAAAGATGAATAAAGAACCAACCCAGTGCATTGATCAAGCTAATTTTCAGGGCATTTAGCAGAACTAATGTTGCCAGGGAATAATGGGCACTTTTACTGGTAAACTGAGCACTTTTAGTATAGGTGATAAGACATAGTGAACATGCGGGTTCCTCATACAGTTTTTCTTACCACTTTTCAGACTAAACTGGCAGTGTAACTTTCTTCTATATTGTAATGCAATGTTTAAGTTTGAGCACTGCTTTGAGATACATTTTGCATGAAAGATGCTTCACAGAATAACACTGCTGTATTTTTACAGTGTCAGCTACAAGAAGCAAATGGACACACAGGAGATATATCACAGAGGTTGTTTGAGGTGAGAGCTGAATAAGGTAGATAGCAGATCCAGTGTTCAGTCACTTGAATGGAAAGAACACTCAATGGCCGGGACAAAAACTGCGGAAGTGTGTTTTTGTTTGAGTGCTGTGAGTTGCACTCCCAGTGTTAACCTAATCTTTCCTACTGCAGTTTCTGCTTGTTTAAAGAACTGTCTAGTTGAAGTTTTAATGTGTCCCCTACTCCTTTTCAGAAGAATGTTTATTGACTCATTATAGGAATTTTACAAGTAAAAGCAATGTTGGGGATTATTTGCTTTTTTCATCATGTTCTAAAACTGCCTAAGTGATCAACAAAGAAATTTTGATGCTTCAGCTGACATTTAGCTATTGAATGCTGTTATGAAACAACCAAATATTTTTTCTAATGGCTTGTCTGGAATCCCAGATAAATAAAGCCAGGGATAAAATACACTCTTCTACGTAGTCTGTTTGCTTATTTGTTTAGACAGATAAAACAGAGCAGTTTAAAAAACATGCCAAGGGTCCCCCAAATATGACTATTTTTACTGTCTTCCAGATGTTACTTTCATAAATTTAGTATCTGTTCACTGCAGGCTGAGGTCAAGAGAAGGGTTTTTCAATGATATCAGACAAAGCTGCCGTATGCCTTTTGTGACAACAGAAATTCAGGGTAAGGTGAATGCAGCACAGAATACTAAAGCTCAGTATGTCCCAGTTTTGTGGCTGACCAGAAAGCAGGGCTGTTCCAAAGCAAAGATAGAGCAGTGGGGGTTTCTCCGTGTTTAAAAGTTGGGTTCTTGTTTGTCTGCCAAGTCCCAGCTATCCCCAGGAAGTGGAGCACCATTAGAGACTGTTACAAGTCACCAATACTTGAAACATCCCTATATTGTACTATATTCCTTTCAAATATAGGAGCTAACATGCAGATGATGGAAAAATTCAGCCTCTGTTGTATATTCTTACCTGATGTCTTTGAGGAGTCAAGTGATAGCTTTTTCACTCATTGCTATTTTTTATGCTAATTCTGATAGCAGTAGTATTAATATTGTCACTTACATTTTTATATTTCATAGAATCACAGAATAGTGATGTTAGAAGGGACCTCTGAAATCATCTGATCCAACTGCCTACTCAAGCAGATTCATCTAGAGGCAGCTGTTCAAGGACAGTTCCAGGAGACTTTTGAATGTCTCTGGGGATGGTGACTCCACAGCCTGTCTGAGCAAACTGCACCAGTGAGCAGGACCCTCACGGGAAAAAACTGTTTCCGTAAGTTTGGGCAAAATAGCCCGTGTCTCTTTGTGCCCATTGCCTCCTATGCTGCCAAGATGCTTGAAGATGTCAAGTAGTTTTGCCCCAGCATTGGCCACTGGGGTACACCACTGGTTACTGGCCTCAAACTCAACGTGGTGCCACTGATCACCACCCTCCAGCCAGCTTTAAATCCATGTCAGTTCTGCTTCACCTCATTTTGCTTCAGATTTTCTTCATACTGAGGATAGTTTATCACTCAAATCTAAGTGGAGCTGAAGCAATCATATATCAAGAGAAGCAGTTTGGTCTTAATATATTTCATTTTAGATTGTAGTGGTTTCATAATGCAAATGAATGTTCAGATCTGTCACTATCATTTTGTCCAAAATCCTGGTGGAGTTTTCTTTTAGATAACTGCTGCTAGGATATAAAATACTGTTGCTTCATATTTGATTTTCACCCTTCCCCTGACTGTTTCACTACTGCATAGCGTTAAATTTAATTACATTTTCTGTTTGCAGCAGGAATAGAGAAAATACTTGTAGACAACCAAGTTGATATTTGCATTACACCTGTAGAGATGAGAAAGCTTCAGCTACTCCTCTGTTCTTGGCTTCCCTAGCAGTTCATGCTTGGTATGGACAGCTGGATACTTTGAGATGTCCCCAAATCACTGGATTTTGACCATTTAGCAGTTACCAGAAAACAGTTCTCTTCAGTGATGTTGCATTCAGAATAGTGTCCTCTTGCTTATTCCAGAAGTATTGGACTAACTCCTATACTTGTTAGTGGATTGTGGTGTCCTTCATCTGAACTTTAAAGTTTCTGCATCAGTTATCTTGTAATACAGAAGTGTGACTACAAACTTTTTCAAACAAGATCTGAAACCAGCAATGTCCTGTACTTGTGCTTTTCAAATTAGCAGAGACTTAGGATGGAATTCTAGTTGGGTAATTTTCAGTCTGCTAAAATGAATTTTTTTAATTGACATAAGTCATCTCTGAAATAGGAATGTGATTTGGTCTTTGGAGGAGATTAAAGAATAGTTGTGTAGTTTTATTCTGCTCCTAAACCTTTCATTTTCATTGTCCCTTTTATCTGTGTCTTGATGTGACAGATATTGTCAAATACTGAGAGTATTTGACACCTTTTTTCCTGAGAATTTGCTTTTATTTTTATTTGTTTCCTTTACCCTCAGTGTTTCTGGCCAGAGCACAGAAGAGCTTGCTTGGCATTGCAAGTCACAAAAATTCAAGACTCATCAAAATATCAAAGTAAGTTTTTCAGTGCCCCATCAACCCTTTCAATCCTTTGAATTTTGTCTACAATTTGTGCTGTATCTCAATCACTAGACTGTGCAGGGTGTGTTCTTAAACCTTTTAATGTTGAACAGTCAATGGAAATATGACAATTAACATGACATTACTTATTTTTAAACTAACCTTTTTTCAACAAAAAATGCCTTTGAGCTGCTCATTTAACTTGTTGGTTGTCATGCCCCTAGTCCCAGGGGAAACTGTCCCTGGCTCATTGTGCTGTGCTGTGACATTGACAGCTTTTTGCTGCAGGGAATCTTCACATATTTTCCCCAGGTAAAGAGACAGCAATATGATATAACTTTAGCTGTTTTGGGGAACGGACAGTAAGAAAGGCAAACACAAAAAAAAGTGCAGCTGTGGGGCTCACAGGACTAACAAGTAGCTGTGAGGCACCTATACTCTATTCCTGGCTCTGTCATTGTCTGGTGCTATTGTGAGCCAGTAAATTAACCTTATTCTGTGACTGCAGCACCATTTATTAAGTGGGAACGATAATGCTTAGCACCACAACGGGGCAGTGTAATTCTTTGCTAATTAATATTTATAAAGTGCCAGATTCTCCATAACTATGCACCTTTGCAGTCATTTTCATCTGTGCAAAATGAAGACAAAGTGGCTGAAAAGTGCTGCTGTATTTTATACCCACTCCCTGCCAGTGTGAAGGGTAGAACCAGGATTGCAGCAATGGAGGATCTGTCTCAAGTAATTTTTAAGATACTTTTGCCTGTAGGCATAGACCTACTAATTCAAGAGTGAAGCACCCCTAACACATATATCCACAGTCCCCCTTCTTAGAATATGACACAGAACAAAGTTACTGTGATGTTAGTTATGGTGCAAACTTGCAGGACACTACTTCACAGCTTGCTACTTCTGTGCATATTCTTAAATCCTAAGGTAACTTATCTGCCAGTGAAGAAGGATTAAAGTATGTGATTTACTGTGACAGTGTAAAAATTAATACCCTTGCTGAACCTTGCAATAATTCTTTCTTACCATCAGGTATATTGATAAGCTTCGTGATCACATGTATTTTATTTTGCTTCAATATTGTAGCAAGTGTTTTAAGTATGATAAGGAACAAAAGAGTTCAATGAAACAAAAGAATTTAAAACTTTTGGAGCTTGGTCCTTTGCTTGCTTTCTTTGTGTATGAAAGAAGGCTTCAGATGTGAGCATACCAGTAATATTTTCCTTCTGGAGATCTTTCAGTTGTCCCCAACAGGTGAATAGAATCACTGCTCTGTCTCAGTTCCTGGTTAGGCTGCCCAGAAGACTGCAAGACAAACTGTCACCTTAATTAATTGACGAAAATGAACAAAGAAAACAGGTAGCAGAAAAACTATCAGGCTAGCACAGTGAGAAGATAAGGGTGGGGGGGGTGTTGTCATTTGGCAAGATCTTTGCAGAATCTTTTTGGCAGGCTGATACTAATCAATGCCTGTTTGCCATGCCTGACCCAGCTTTTCTTGCAGCTAAATATAAAGCTTCTTTTGAAATCTGACTGCATGACATATTCTAGGCTATGAGAAAATGAATAAGGAGTGCCAGTAGTTTTGGAATTAAGAAAAGGAAATGTGTTACTTACTAGATTTTGCATTTACTGTTCTCGTAGGCTGAAGGCAGAAGGTTATTGTAGCTTTATTCCTGCTCAGTTCAGGTTTCATTTGAAAAATTATGGAAATAAGAAATTTTGTTCATTTTCTGTCCACTTGTCCTCAATGCTTTGCTTTGCATAAAGCAGTGGCCAGAATCATGTACATGTTAATCACAGAATTGCTTTAGTGCATATTCTTATTGCCTCTTTGATTATGGGCCTGTCACCAAGAGCTGAGCTGCTCAGAATACTTTCTGATTAATCATGTTCTCGTCAAACACTTCACTTGTAGAGTATCAGATAATGATCCTCCTCACAGAGAGTTAAAGGTTTTCCAATAAATAGAGACGGTGGCTGTTGAGAACTCCAGACAGTGTGCTATCCAATAATTAAAGTGATGGGAAACTATTCTGTCTGTTCTTGTCTCTAGAAGATTAGCACATTAAAATATTCACTCTGATGATTCCAAGCAAAAAACCAGGGTAAGAGAAACACCAGATGAGGTGATATGAAGTAAGCATAAGCATGATCAGCAAGTATGAATCTATATTAAATGAATGCCCTACCTTGCAGGCTCCATGACAATCCTCCATCTGCTGTTATTGCACAAACAGAAATGTGGGTTTTTTTGGCATCTGTTTGTGTTTGTGTTTGCTCATAGAGAGTGTCATGTAGCTGAAATAGTCCAGCTCATCCTGTCATAAATATGAGGACAAGAGAGACCTTTATCCTGTTCAGTCTGTCTGCTTTAGCCACTGTAATGTGTGCTCTAGTTCCTTGTCCAATCTGTAGCTCAAGAAACAGGATTTTCCCTGGAGAGTCCCCCACAGTCTGACACCATGGATAATAGGCATTTTTTATTGCAGATTGAAATGGACCAGTTAGAAAATAGCTCTTGATATTCTTTAGTACAGAAAGTAAAACAGGTTCCAGAAGGCAAAATCGAATGAATTAGGGAGGCAGGAGGGGAAATCTGCTTTCATGCCTTGTCTGCTACATAAAAATTTTGAAGATTCAAATATTTTTGTTGTATATCCTCCTTGATTTTTACCCTCTGCAAGACTGCAAGACGAAGGGGCATGAAAAATCTGGGGCTGCCCATTTCAGTGATGTGATGATGGATACAGGACATGTTATATTTTTATGTACACTACATACATATAATATGTACATTATAAATGCATATTATATATTGGAAAGACATCAGATCAGTGATTAAAATAGTGACCACTGAAAGGTAAGTCAGTAATCAGTCAATATAAATAATGTCAGTAGCTTGGTAAGGATTTTTTAGGTCTTTAGCAGAGTGAGATTTACCTCATCAAAAGAAAGGGTTTGTCAGGTAACCAAGTTACTGTGGTTTTCCAAGCTACCACATAGTGCCTGGATTTCAGTACTATTTATGAGTTTGCTCTTAGCCCATGGCAATCATTAAGTAAATTCGATTTAGTTTAGTCAGCAATGAAGGAATCTTAAACTGAATCAGATTTCCTCATATTGAGAGCAGAATAAGGGCAAATACACAGTGTGATTCAGATGAGCTGTGGTAACCTGTCAGACCCCAGCAAGGTGACTGTTTGCCTTATTCTTTTTCTGTTCCAAGTTGCAGACCACACAGGGAACAGAGAAGTGGTTTAGTACAATAGCTGATGTAAAGATCCTGCGTATCAGGAGACCTTAATTTAGTCTCTGCTTTTCCACTGACTTAAAACATGACGTTGAAAAAATCATTACAGACCCCACACCTGAGCTGCTCCAAATGCTGGTAGTGCATAATAATTCTCGTCTGCTCTTATAAGAAGTTTTTATATCCTCTGATTAAAGGTTGAATTTAAAGGTGTATCCTTCCATAAAGACAAATTAAGTCAGGCTTTGTTATGTATCAGATTTTTATGGATAGGTCCCTTAACAGAGTAAATTCTCTATGTTATCAAATAACTGACTAAACCTAAAATGCTTTTTAATTGTGGCTTAAGTACAGCTGACACCAGATACTCCTTTAATCAAATAAGTGAAAACTGTTAATGAGGGTGAAACTGAGCCCTGTATGTCCAGGTGGTGTGAGACTTACACACTGAGTTAATTCTGTTGAGATTTAATTTTTTGCAGCACAGCGATTTCCTGAAAGGATGGAGAATCATTCCATGTATGTTTCCTTGGCCAGAGCTGAGAGTAACAGGGATGGTAACCTGTTCTCCTCCAGGCATGATGTTAGCTACCCAGTCAGAGTTGAGGATTAAGGTTAGGGTTAGGGTTAAGCCGTGGGCTAGGGTTCAGAAAACCACAAAGCCCAGAGCTCCAGGGACACTGACCATGCCAAAGGCATGCCAAGGGCAGTGTGGCACTGCCTGAACCCTTCTTCCTCCTCTTCTTTTTGCTTGGCCCTTGCCTCAGCCTAAAGCCCAATTTAGGGCTCAACCTCGGGTTAGGATTAGGGTTAGGATTAGGGTTAGGGTTAGGGTAAGGGTTACGGCTAGGGTTGGGGTAAGGTTATGGTTCTGAAAACATCAAAGCCCAGAGCTCCAGGGACACTGGCCATGCCAAAGGCATTCCAAATGGAGTGCGGCACAACCCCAACCTTGCTCCCTCCTCTTGTTTTTGCTTGGCCCTTGCCTCAGCCTAATGCCCAATTTAGGGCTCCACTTTGGGTTAAGGTTACACCTAGGGTTAGGGTTCAGAAAACCACAAAGTCCAGTGCTCCAGGGACACTGACCATGCCAAAGGCTTGCCAAGGGGAGCACGGCCCTGCACCAGTCTTTCTCCCTCCTCTTGTTTCTGCTTGGAACTCACCTCAACCCTATGCCCGATTTAGGGCTCAACCTAGGTTTAGGGTTCGGGTTAGCGTTAAGCCTAGGCTTAGGGTTTAGAAAACATCAAATCCCAGAGCTCCAGGGACACTGACCATGCCAAAGGCATTCCAAAGGGAGTGCGGCACTGCCCCAACCTTGCTCCCTCCTCTTCTTTCTGCTTGGCACTCATCTCTAACCTATGCCCGATTTAGGGCTCAACCTAGGGCTAGGCTTAGGGTTAGGGTTAAGGTTAAGCCTAGGGTTAGGGTTTAGAAAACATCAAATCCCAGAGCTCCAGGGACACTGACCATGCCAAAGGCATGCCAAGGGGAGCGCGACACTGCCCCAACTCCTCTCCCTCCTCTTCTTTATGCCTCAAACTCGCCGTAGGCCAATGCATGGTATCTGGCTCTTCCAAGGGTTAGGGGGAGATTACTTCATGCTAATCTGGGATGCAGCAGACATGCTTCTCTCTCATCCTTTTTGGGGGAGGTTGAAATCATGCCTGTGAGTTGTTTCTTTTCTCACAGGGTATACACAGGGAAATCTGGCCTGTTTCTTTAAATGTACATCCTCCAGCATGTTTTCCTGAGGGAAAGAAGGCTGCAGATCTTTGCCTGGAAGTCTGAGCAGAAAATGGTAGTTTTGTGATAAGTAAGTTTCCTGTTCTTCTGGCGGTGGTTGCATTGTCCTAGGATGATTGCTAAAAACCCTGTGACTTCTGCACTGGTGAAATGAAGTGAGATCTTCTTGTGCATGTGGTCTGTTGGCCCTGGATTTTCTCTGGTACAGTTAGCACAGTCCCTGAGCACCTCCACAGGTAGGGACAGAGACTTGGAACACGGTCCAGTGTAGAACTAGGAAAGAGAGTGGGTTAGATGCATTGGTGGGATAACATTGTCATCTGAAATGGAAAGAACGGGCAACAAAATGAGAACTCAGGGGCAAAGGTTTAATTTAGAAATTGTAATTGGAAGCAGCATTAATTGAAACAAGTCATATGTTTTCTCTTAAATATTCCCAAATTTCAATCCAATTTTCGTAATTTGGAATTTAGCGTTTAAATTATACTAAGACATTTTAATCCATTTTGTGACAATTCATTGAAGTCTTTATATGTACTTAAGTTTAATCTGAACCTCAGCAAAATCATCACTTAGCAAGTTTCTGCAGTCTGCCCATATCTGTAGAAATGAGGAAAATATTATTTCAGCTGCTACATTTGAGGTAAGAATGGACTAAGCAAATTTCCCAGACTTTAGGAAATAAAGAGAATTAAGAATCGGAGGTAGAACTAGATTAGTTCCTGCAAGCCTCATTAGTTCCTACAATCCTCATTCAGCTTGTTACTGTGTCTCTCAGCATTCTACAATGAGCTGCTTCAGGGAGTTAAACTCATTAGGAAAAAATCAAAGAGTTCGGATTTCCTCTTCAGAATATAACTATTTTACAAACAGAGGATTGAATGATCGGTGCTGGCAAGTGGGAGAGAACATGAGTGAGGGTGGAGGAGGCCCAGTTCCTCTCAGCAGTAATGCTGAATTTGGGTTCCTCAGTCAAATCATAGAACCACCAGTAGCCAAATGAAGTTACTGCAGTTTTATTCATTGAAGGCAAAGTAAGAAGTATTTCAAGCCAAATGCACACTAGTGAAGGAAATAATTCTGAAGTGTTGTTCCCTTTGATGAGTTTTCTAGATAAGAATTACACTTATGCCAAAATATTGTCATCAAGTCTTTGTTTTAATTTACCTTTGAATTGAGTCATTATGTCATAAAGTTCTGTGTTCATGGTTCAGCTTTTACACTGATTTTTTTTCATACATTGTTAAAAAAGGTATTATTAGAAACATTCTAGTGAAACAGAACATTTATTAAAAAGGCTGCTTCAGGATAGAATGAGGTTTGAAGGGACACAGTGTTGCCTGAGGGGGTGGGAGAAGGCTGTACCATCACAGCTCTGTGGGTAACAGCCCAGTGTCCCTCTTTGGGCTGAGAGGGTTCCCCTACACACTCACTCCTCTTGTTGGAGGGGCTCTGCCTCTGTGTAGACCCTGTCCCTTGCAGCAGCCCCCTGATATCCACGCTGGTGAGAAAACACCTCTGAATTCATGTACATAGACCCCACATGGGAATTTCATACTTACAATTATACAAAAATCATTAGAACAAAAATGACCAATCAGAAGGGACAGTCTGACAGTTAGAATCTTTCCAGATCACAGCAAAAAGACAAACAATCATCCAATGTTCTAGAAATATTAAATAGTTTTTTTATTTTTAAAATTTTAGTGTTTTCATATTTTAATTAATTTTATACTTATAAACTGGTAATTTGTTCTTGAAAGTAGTGTTATGTTTCCCTTGTGGTTATGAAAATGATATCCTTATTGATAATAGCAGTTGAATAAACCTGATGATTCATAATTGTTATTCTAACTCATGAAAGGAAAATGATAAGGGGAATGATAATTGCTGTACCTTAATTTTAAATCAAGAAGTCTAGGGAGTGCTACAGATTAGTTCTTCATTCCAGCAGAAAGTTTTGAGATATTTTATTTGGGTCTCAAAAGGTGATTAAAGTCTTGCAGTTTCCTTTAAGGAAGAATTTTAATAATATAGCAAATATCCTTTGCTATCACGTTCTGCATTTTTCCGATGTATGAATGCAGCATAAAAATCAGTAAACATTGTATTTAAAATGAAATTTCATGTGTGTATTCCTTTAGGCATCTGCTTCAAGATTTTCTTCTGCACCTGACCATGAAGTTCTGGTTTTGCTATGGTACCTGGTTTTCCTGGGTGGAAAATTGTTCACATTTCCTCTTCTAAAAATGCTTCAGGAGCATAATAGTCCTGAAAGTGGTACTGGGCATTTCAAGCTTAATGTTCCATCTCAGGGGAGATGAAGAAATCATGCAATGCTATGTTGATAGCAAGATATTAGTATGATGCCAAGGCTGGAAAATAATTATCACCTTTAACTCTGTTGCATCTTGCATGTAGATTTCTTAATGCATCTGAGAGCATTTAAGTCAATGTTGCTTGTATAGGAATCCCAGATGAAAAGAAACTTGAAGTTCTAAATCCTCTTCATATTCACTTTATTCACTTTCTCCTCTTCGTATCTTTTTTTTTCCCTTTGGATTCTCTAGTCACTTGAATAAATGAGTGGCTACATTTTTTTTCATTTAATTATTCATTCTTGTAACGTATGGCATGTTAGGGAACACATGGTCAGCAATTCACTGCAACAAGAGCAGGGATAATCTGAACTTCTGAACTGGGAAGGCAGCAGAAGGGTTGTAGACCTCGCTGCTTTTGCAGCAGTGGGAGGATGGAGGCAGATGGCTACACCGTGTTGACTTTTTTACTGGAGCATCCCAGTGTCTGTTTCTCTGTGCAGCAGAGAATTTCTGTGTTGAATGTTTTCCAGATTGCACAGAAGCAGAGATAACAAAATTTCAGTCAGGATGACCTGGTAGGAAAAGCACAGGGTGGGGAAATCAGAATGTATGAGTGCTGTTCCTTACTCTGTTACAGACACCTTAAATAACCTTCAACAAACCCATGAGTATTCTTTAGTATTTCTCCTTGTGTGATGCCTAATCCAGAAAGAAAATATGAGATTTATTCTATTTGTCTTTGCCAACACTAGGTTCCTCTTGAAAAGGAGGTATTATAGCAATGCAAAATATTAATTCTTTGACATTTTTAAAAACTAAAGACAATGGTAATATTTCTTTTTTGTGGTAGCATTATGCGTGCAAAATTAGATTGGTAGCAATGGATGAATCCGTACCAAACTCATCAGATCTGAGTCAGCAACTTAAAATAAGATTTAATTTCCTATTTCTAGTACTCTGGATTCACTTTTATGGAGAGAAATTGATTGAGAATTTATTGAACAATACTGCAAGGAAAAATCTTTTCTTTTTTCAGTGATGAACCTTTTCTATTCTGGAAATGTAACCAACTTTTCATTTTATTTTCAATAGAAGCATCAACGAAGCTTGAATAATCCATACTTCTCTAGCCTGCATCTGATTAGAAATGATCAATTTACTGGACCATTTTCCTATCTACTGTTTAATCAGTAATTGGTTTCAAGTTAAAAAAATACTTCTGTCTAAAAAACCACATTAGTCTTCTAGTGTCTGATGGGAGATGAATACTGAGGTTGCATATGCATAGAAACCTAATTCTCTCATTTCTGTTATTCTGCAGCCATCTCTTTTTCGTAGAAAACATCCTTCAGAGTCATTCACAAAGGAAAAAATCCATATATTGTATAGCAGTTAGGGGGGAAGAAATGATAACCTGATATACTTAGCACCCTAACTGTAGTGTCTTCCCAGGCTTCTCTGGACAGACAGGCCTTTACTAAAAGCACACAAAAACCCAAGAAGTTCCCCTTTTACTGTCTCATGTTTGCCATATTCATAGACTTCAAAGGAGATTGGCCTGGTCACAGCATCTGCAGTGATGGATCTGAGTAGCCCTGGCTCTTAAAGCATTAGTGGTCTGTGATGAGCAGCACAGCACAGTTATGAAGGATGGATGGCTGATGATTTTGGTGAAGCTCTGTAAGCATTTGCTGTTTATCTCTTTTTAGTGTATCCGCTTGTCCATTTTTATCACTGATACAGATGTGTTGATGGTCTGCATTTTCTGTAAGAGTAGATGTGTAATATTATAAATTATTCATTACACCTGTGTGTTTCAATCAGAAGAGGAGACAACAAACAGCAAGAAAAACAGTAATAAGAGCAATGAAAGCTGTATTAAAGTCCATTCTTGTTAAGGTACTGGAAGACATAAGAGATTGTTCCAAGTTGCCCACACATATTCTGCTTATTTTTATTAGGAAAAAAGCCCTTCCCATTAAGCAGTGCATGTCATTGATCCCTTGTGGAGCAACTTGAGGATTGAGCAGAGTTGACACTTTATGAATGGGACAGAGCTACACAAATGTTCCATGTCACCACTCATATTTTGTTCACTTCTAAATCTTGCTGAATAAACCCATTCCTCCAGCCAAAATATTATCTTTATTTAGTTTTGGCAGGAGTGATTTATATCAATTAGGGGCTTACGTATTTGCAAAACATGTTTTAAATATATATATATATAAGTAACATTGATTTATTAGGGTTTTTTATGCTTTAATACCAGGTTAAAAAAATCTTGGCTATGTTCAAGTAAGCATCTTAATTCAGGGATCATGTTCTGTCTCTGATCCTATGACTGTCATTTCTAATGCTTATATTAACATACTCATATATCATGAGGTTACAGTCAGATCATACAATAATCTCTGTCTTTCCTTGTTAACTTTCATAATACAAGGTTATTAACTCCAGAATTCAAATACTGCAGAATTGGAAAAAGGAGAGAGTTTTGATACTTGAAGCTTCAGTAGAATAATTATACACAAGACTTAATGAAGAAATTAGGAGAAAAAGGACACTTTGTAGTCAAGGATAGATCCATCCTTTTTCTGAACTTGAAACACTGTGGTATTTTACTGGTTTATCAGATAAATTTAGTCTTAGTGCCAAGCCTTGCTTCCCTGGAGTCTTATCAGTAGAATGTATATAAAAGGATTTGGAAACAGAAGTCAGTTAAGTTTATAGTATGACAGGTCTATTTGGGCTGGAAAGAAGCACAGGAGATGTCCAGTCCAACCTCCTTCTCCAGTCAGGGTCAGCTATGGGGTTGGCCTGGGACACTCAGCTGAGCCTTGCAAACCTCAGAGGATGGAGACAGCACAGCCTGTCGGGACAGCCTCTTCTGCTGTTTGGCTGCCTTCATGGAGAAAAAGGTGTTTCCTTATATCCAGCCAGAACTTCTCTTGTTCCAGGATATGCCCATTGTCATCTCAGCATGCAGCACTGTTAAGAGCCTGGCTCTTTCCCCTAACCTCCGATGGGTGTAGACAGGCTGTAGGTCTCCTGAAGTCCCTGCTTCTCCAGCTGAGCAAGAACAGCTTCCTCAGCCTCTCCTCCCAGGACGAGCAGCCCCCAAACATCCTGATGACTCTCTGCTGAACTCGCTCATCATCTTTCCTGGCAGACCAAACCTGGACACAACCCTGTAGATGTGGTCCAACATGTGCATAGCAGAGGCAGTTCATCACTTCCCTTGCTCTGTGCTGCTGCTGCTGCTGCCACAGCCCAGGAAATTGTTGGCTTTCCTTGCTGGCAGCACACACTGTTGAACAGAGTGTCCAGCAAGGCTTCTAGGACCTTGGCAGCGCTGCTGCTCTCCTGCTTGCCAGGAAGTACACTTCAAAGTGTAGATCATGAAATGAAGACGGAATATTTTATTCTGATTCCCAAGAAAGATATTTTGACGTATTTTTGTTCTTTATGTTTTCTTTGAACAATTAAAGCTCAATTACATTGATCTAATTTTGCAAAGGACTAGGATTATGACAGAACTGTACATCATTCTGTCTGCATTTCTTAAATTGGTCATAACTGCTAATCTGTCCTTTTTCTCAGGAAGATCCTAGCAAAAGTTTTAAACAATATTATTCTATTTATTGAATTCAGCTTGATTGGAACGTGTTATGATTCTCATATTTTACTGATATTTTATAGGAGTGGAAAATATAATATGTAAATTGACTGTGCAGGAAAAAAAATGGTCAGAAGAGGAAAAGTGAAGCAAAAATAGTATCTGCCAGACAACCAGCAGTTATTCTTTTGCAATGGACTTGCAAAACAGGAACAGGATTTGTGTGTTTCAATCATACCAGTAAACAAATAAATGAAGCCCTTATGCAGCATTTTATGCAGGATACTGTGGACTTTATAGTTTGTTTTTTTTTGCCATTTGTAATGAGAAAGGGCAACAGATTGGAAGAAGGCAGCATTAAACCATAAATTAATGAACTGTAATGTCTTTAAATCCCATTGTGAGCTAATGTTAGATTGTCATTGGTTAAATGCTTTCAAGGACTGATATTAATAACACTCTAAAGAGAGAGATGTCAGCTCCCTAATGGAATGGGGCCATTCAAGCAATATATTTCAAGACTGGTCAGCAAGCTAGCAAGAGCAAAGTGTATGCATGGAGACAAGGGAAAAGGAAGATCAGAGGATCATCACTTAATCCTTCCATCTTAGATTGTCAGAGATGAGAGAATAAATCAGTTTTTCACAAGAACACTTTGTCCTGCTGGGCTTGTGTGATGCTGCAGTTCCAGGAACAAAAGCGACAGAGGAAGATATTTATTACAATACTGCTCTGAAAATGAAATAAAAGAAAGTAAAAAATCCTGCTCCCTAATTACAAAACAGAAGTTGTTAAAAATATCTCTGTGTCTTCCATTGTCACAGTAACATTCATCCCACAGAGGTTTAAAGCTTTTCTTTTCTGTCCTTAAGAATGGGATCCTGTTTCTGCCATGTTCCACTGTAGCTGCTCAAAAAATGGAGATTGGAAATGAAGGAGAAACAAGTCTTTAAACGAAAATGCAGATGTATTGTAGTAGGACAGGATGGAATTTAGCCAGTTCCTGAAATAATAACTAAATTGATTTTTTTTTGAGACATAATAAGGCTATTCTTGAAGGTATATTCTTGAAGACTGCTAGGTCTGTACGGTGTCAGAGGTTGTTGGGTTTTTTTTGTTTTTGTTTTTGGGTTTTTTTGTGGAGATGGAAGCCCATTTGGGTCAAAACTGTATGCTCAACAGAGACATACAGCTCATACAGTCTCCTGTGCTATCTTTCTGCTGTTACAATGTTCTCTTGGTCCAGAAACCATTTTCTGTGGGCTACTTTAGCTGTGACAGCAGATGAGACGGGTGTGGGGTCAGACAGTTCGGTACAAGCAGGATGCTGTGCTGAGGAAGCTGCACAATGGGAAAGCCAAGTGGGTGCTGGAGGCTTAAGGATTGCTGGAAGGGTGTGAAGATGGCTTGTATTAATTTCCTATTGAGGGTATGAGGTGGGAGGAGAAGAAGTCTGAGGTGGCAGATGAGTTGATATTTTTATTGAGGGTACTATTGAAACTTTTGCCTAGACTAGTTATAATTCTGGACGTGAAAATTGCTCACATATTTACAGGGCTTGGTGGTGCCTACTCAAGCAGCAACTTGCCATTTGCTATTAGGAAAAGGGGGTTCCTTTGAGAAACAGGAGTGGAGAAAATGTTTCTGTTTTAAAATAAAAGCTGTGGAAATTATAGGGTGGGTGATCCAGGGATAACCAAAGCTGTGCAAGGATGTAATTGCTGTCTCTTAAGAGCACCGTACTTTTTAAAAAAACTAGACCAAACCAAACCAAATAAAATCAATGTTTTTCATAACGTGTGGGTTTCATCTTAACCTAGGAACATACAGCAGTGTACAGGTCATTAAAGGGTTGTATTTTTAATTTTTGGAAAACAAGATCAACAGATCATGATGTGCTGGTGGGCAGGTAGAGAGATTTAGAGTCTGCATAAGAAAGTTGGGAGATGTAGATACATCCTTTGGAACCTTTTGTCTGTGTGCCAAGGAGCACTCCCTCCTCTAGTACACAGTGTGACTAATGGCTTTAGTTATGATTTTAATGTCACATCCTAATATATGGGGTTGATTGCAAAATTATTCTGCCATTTTTGTACCAACTGTACATTGGTATGGTACAGATTTCTTCAAATAATCTCCTGTGTGTCCACAGTGATCTATTCTAAACCAAATAGTAAACTCACAATGGCCAAAAAGGTAATAACATGAATACCCAGAAGGGTCTTGTTCCCATTAAACTTCTGAGAGAGATGGGTTTGCCTTTTAAAGGATTTTATTGGTTAAATGTAATCACACAAAATAGTTGAGCCCTCACAAATTTTTTAGAAGATCATACTGTGACCCATAAAAGGAGTGTATTAATCTTTAGCTTTATTAGCTTTTACATGAAAGACTGTCATTTTCTGTTACAAAGAGGCACTTTTATTAGTTGTCTGAAAGCAACGGAATAGTGAATTTTTACTTTTGGTTTAACAAAAATGATACTGTATACTTTTGACAAAATATTTCTTGGGAAATGCGCATTTGGAAAAAGAGAGGGTGGGGGGGCTGTTGAGAGCACAAATGTATACACTGAGACTGGTGATAGGAGATCACATGGGAACCTAAGAGATTCTGACAGATTTTCTCTTTTAATGGTATTCTTGTTTGAGAAAATCCTGGATAAGAACTGCTGCAAGCTTGCACTTCTTGCACCTGCCTATTCTGTGTGAAGCAAAAAGTTCAACAGTTCAGGTATTCCTGAATGTAGTTTGCTTGGATTTCCATCATGGAGAGAGAGCTGTGCTTGATCATGGTGACAGCAGAAGCCCTCAACAACACTGTGCCAGGCATGAGTGCAGAAGGTGGTACGTGGCTGTCATAGGCAAAAGAAAAAGAAGACAATATGGATTAAAATAGTTTTTAGGCACTTCTGAGGATGTTTTGCACAACACTTCAAAAAGTTTAAAAATCAGTAGTGGTCTACATACTCATTTGGAAGCCATCACTTCAGATACGATCACAAGGGCTCGTGAGGCAGGGATTGTCATCCGCATGTTCTGCCCATGTGTGCAGTGAGGACTCCAGTCCCTTTTTGGAAAGACAGAGAGCAGAAACTGTGTACATGTCTGGCTGCTGGCACAACTTTGGGACTGACAGGAACGGTTTCTATTTTTCCTTCCCCATATGGACTATCAGGGGACCAGTGAAGAAAAGCAGTTATTTCTGTTTCCCATGCTTCAATTTTCTTTGTGTACAGAGGAAAAATAAAACAGAAAGAAAATCAAAAGAGAGTGTGCTGAATAGGAAAAGAAAGCAAAGCTGAATAACAAGGAAGATCAATTACCAGTTGATGAGCGTGAATATTGAAATATACGTCCATCCCTAAAAGACACAATCTGTGGTGGCTACCCTATACTTTACCCTTAGCAAGTGTGAGAAATTGCTTGTATTTACTAAGATTCCTTTCATCCTGTCTGCAGGAACTCTTCAACTCCATGTCTGCCCATCCCTAAACTGTAAATTCAACTCCCAGATCGAAATCTGTCCTCTTCTACATTTCTTCAGTCCTGTTATTTCCTTACCAGTGTTGGTTGTAATTTTTCTGTTCCCTGGCCTTGCTGTGCAGAGTGATGTCTGTGTTTTCTATACCTGGCCTAGACTGTGCAGAAGAAAGGCTGTGTCCCCCTCACAGGTGTGTCCCCATCACTCATCCAAGGGGAGAGGGCAGGCTTGAGGTAGAACTGCCCTGATCTGCTGCACCTCTCTGCTTTCCTCCAGCCCTTGCTCCTGGGAGAACAATATGACTCCAAAGAAGAGCTCTTTTCCCCCATTTGCAAAGGACACTTAGTCAGAAGTGTCTTCCCAAAGGGAAACTGGAATTACTGGGAGGACTGTAGAGCTGCTCAGCCAGCTGCAACCACGGTGGCGTGACTCAGAACAGCACAGGCAATGCTGTAATGGGCGAGATGCTGCCAACTGTTACTTCATCTGCCTTGAGAGTTTGGGAGTAAAGAAACGAGGAAAAGAAAGGAAAGTGCAGCCAAAAGGCACTTAAATATCATTAGAGTTATGTAAATCAGGCGAGTTAAAAAGACAGAACCTAAGTGTTATTTCCCTCCAGGGGAGTTCTGGGGATAACTGAAAGGGGGGAGCAGTGTCTTGAAGAAAGATGAATTGACAGTTTTCCTACATGAGATTTTTTTGGGTAAACAGAATATAACCTTATATTGATGTCTTATTTTGCTAGACTGATAAATACAAATACAAAATTTAATCCTTTAAGAATAGAGTTTATCAAAAGGTTTATACCTGGCTTTAACATTTTAACTGTGCTGGGTGTTGATGCATGAAACAGAAATAATTACTTTTTTTTTTTGTTACTCTCCCAAACTGATTAAAATAGTTTATTTTTAACTGTACATTACTTAACTTATTTTGGGTTATACATAAGAAATTTAAAGCTCAGAGCAGATAGTAAAAACATGGCTATAAAAGACCATGAAAGATATGTATTTCCATGGTGAGGAGTCTTTACAGCTATGACTTTAACTATTGAAAAGATATTCCCTACAAATACGTCTGTTAGCTAGGATAATGTTCAGCAGGGGTGCAGAAGGCTGGAGCAAAGCATCCTGCTCTGCACAGCTCTGCTGTAATGGGCATGTGTGACTGATGAGAGCCATCAGTTCTGCTCTGTGGTTGCCCTTCAAGGGAGTTTGGCTCAGGTCAAGATGGGGCGACTCTATTTATAATTGCATGTCTCTAAATGTCCCAGATCTTTGCACAGAGGTTCAAAATTAGGAGGAATTGAGTTGTGGTAACCAGGAAAGTGTGGACAGATTACTAAAGAATTCTCTTCTCCATGTGGCAAAGGACACGCAGCAGCACTTGTGAAACTAGGTCGGTATTTCCTATGTTACAGATTTCAGCTTATGCCTCTTCCCATTCACTGTATGGGCAAACAAAACTCTTCTCTGAGTTACAGTGCTAAGGATGGAGATATTAACGTGTGGGGACATGACTTTCTACGTGTAGCCAGCTTACCAGAGCAATGCCACCTGCAAAGAGAGAGGCTTGCTGTAATCAGAGCTCTCTGCAGTGGGCAGAGAAGGAGCAGATGAAGAGGCGGGGAGTTGATGTAAGAGCTGAGGAGCATCCAGCCAGGGGCAGTGCTGGAATTTATGGAGAATAAGAGCGTGCACAGAGGATTCAACAGCTAACAGAACATAGAAAAAGCCTGGACCCAGTACACAAAGCATTTTTGGTTGGAACTGCCAGTACATCTGCACTGCAAAATACTGGCCCACAGAAATAACTAAGAAAGCTGTCTGTGGCTGCAGAGAATTCTGCCTGGGATTGCTTTGCTTCTCAGGAGCACTTTGCAGACTGCCTTGTGCACCTAAGCCACCTAACATAAAGCTTCACCTTACATTCTCCTGAGTGTCGTGGTCATATCCTTATTCACAAAGCAAAGAGGTCAAGACTGATGAAGGGTATGGATGACTGAAAAATCTGAGCATTTGTTAGATAGTGGCTTTAGCATAATTTATGGGCACATCCCTGGCTCTTCAAATCAAAGTAAAATGAGGGATTCAGAAACTATTCCTAATAAAGAGGACTATCTGATAGTAAATGAGGTTGTCTTAACAATGTATCATGGCACTGAAAATGTGCAAATGTTTCTGCCATCATGAGGAGATTTGAGATTTCAGATCCTGTGAGAAGTGATGTGCTACCATAGCTAGTCCAGGGCTTTTGGGGATTTTTGTCAGTGCCACGGTATAGAGCTCTAGGTGTACAGTTAAAGATTAAAGACTGGACAGAGATTTCTGGATTTGTCTGAATAGGAAGAGCATCAAGTGAGACTGTAGTCACTGCAGTTCCTGAGAGAGGACTCTTTTTGGAATAAGCTCTTTGGTTGTGTTTTAGCAGCTAGTTCACCTGAACAGTGAATGGAATCTCCAGTGTAACTTATGTGAAAGCTTAAGAACAAGAGCTTGGAGGCATGTAAGCCTACGTGCTCTTTTGGAAGTAAAATTTTCTCCTCCAGTGTTGCCCACTGAAACTGCTCAAAGTTGGATTTCTCAGCTTTTTTTGCAGGAAGAGAATAATCAAATCCTGAAAGACTTAAATTTGTGAAATCTCTTGAAATTACTAAATGTGCTACATATGAAGAAAAAAATGCCTGAATGCTGAAAGTTTTAATGACCCGTGAAAGGATTTTTTGCTTTGTGTCATGTCATGGATATTGTGTACACCCCACAGTGTCCTTGAGAATATTCTGCTCTGGGGACAGCAGTAATGTGAGATGGGGGTTGTAAATTATGCACCAGGATTAGCCTGTCTGCTTCGCCCACTGACTCTGAGAGACTCTGCTTGAGAACACATATTAAACTCCAGGTATTTCAACACAAATGGTTGTTCCTGATTTTTTGTGAAGTTGCATGAGGCTCTCACAGCTGCTTGACTCACCAGTAGGACAAAATCCATGGTAGGGAGAAACGTGTGGCACTGCATAGAGGAGGGAGAAGATACTGTGTTTCAAGGGCAGAAAAAGAGACTCAACAGAAAAACTGCTGTGTTTCAGCCTTACGGTAAGAGGCTGCTTTGATGATATTGCAGCAAGACTCTACTTTTCAGAAGTGTCTGGCAGATGTGAGCCATAGGAATCTGCACAGGTACCTGCTAATTGGGCCACTCCACTTGAGAGGCTTTTGAAATGAGTCATAGGTGTAACCAAGTTGTAGGTTCATAACACTGTTTTATTCATAACTCTTTGCTGAGAGATACAGAAGTGAATTGTGCTTTTAGATGTACAGGAGGGAAGATGAGCAATAGGCTACACTTTTTAGAAACCTGACAGTTGTACTGAAAAGATACAAAATGATTCCCAGGTCAGCAGAACCTCACCTGCAGAGCTGCAGGGCTGAAGAGGTCAGCAGTGATGGGGTGACCACAGCCTTCCCCTCAAACAGGCAAGAAATGGGTAACCTAGTCAGTCTGGACTCCGCAAAAGTTAGGAAATAAGAGCAGCTGCTGCTCACAGAATCAAAGTGTAGGCAAGGACTTCCATCCGATGGTGAGTTCAGGACTCAGTCAGGTCTCACAGCGCCTGACACACAGTGGGGAAGGAATCATGTGGCTTGAACCAGAAGCAGCCATCCCATAGGCTCAGTGATTTCTCTGTTTCTGTTGTGTGGATCCCTGCGCTCTCCAGCACAGTGCGGGTCCTGTTGAGTTCCTGCAGGCTTTGTGGATAGACATTTTCTGCTCTGAAAAGGGAGCAGGACACTTTGAAAACCAAGGAGGGCATACTGTATGCTGTTCTACCTTAACGGTAGTGCTCCTGCCTTGGAGTGCTATCTTACAAAGTCCTCCAGGTGAGGAACTTGGGAGATGCTCATGCTCTCTGTGGTTCAAAAAAACCCTGGATCACAGGGCTGCTATCCCCAGGGCAGCAGCAAATGTCAGGCTTAGGTGCATAGGTCTGATTTCCTGTTCCCAGGTGCTACAGATGATCAGCCTCTGCACAATTTGTGTAAAACAGTTACCCTGCTCTAGGAGAATTTCATGGCCTCTGCCAAAATGGCAAGGTTTATCCAGACTGGGGAATCTGAATGTATGTCACAATCCCAGGAAAATGAGCAGCTCAGTCACCGTGCGGAGGTGCTGTGTACCATCCTTTAAACCCACTGACCTTGGCTATATTCACATGAGATGAAGCTGCCTGCAAGTGTGGGGAATTTGCCTTTGAAAGCAGTGAAAAATAATGGAGAGCTGGTCCCTCAAAACCGTGCCTCATCTCCATTTCCACTTTTTTTTAAGTGGCCAACACTTAATGAGGCCTCAGAAACTTTTGTACAATTCTTATTGGTACTTGAGGACATAAAACAAGTCCTGACTATGTGTTCCCAGTTTTATTCTATGTTTGGTCAGCTTTTTAAGTTTTCTTGCTGAGAATAACCATCAGTTCCTTGATTTTTCTTTGATTTTTTTTTTATCTGTCATCTTTACAGTACTCTGTAAGAACACTGACCTCATGGCACTGCCTTTCTGTCTTCAGCTCAAGCTGGAATATGCAATTTGCATAAGGCAAGTAAAAACCATTGCATGCTCTGTTTAGAAATCTTGGTTAGAGAGCAGAACGGTATAACACAGGAAGAGACTGCAGATGAAAACATGTATCCCAGAAAAATCATTAAAAACAAAAGCAATATATATTTAAATTTCAAGAAACTCTCCTCTAGGGACCCTGGAAACACAAATGCACAAATAGTCTCAGATCAGTATCAGGAAAGCAAATACATAGCACATATCTTGTGGAGACAAGGAGAAGACAGATCCAAGGTGCACAATGCACCTGGAGTAGGGGGTGAGGAGGGTTATAGTCAACCTTCAGGTGCAAAGAATAAAGCCCCCTCTCCCAGCAGGTGACCAGCTACCCATAAACCAAGTGACAATGAGAACCTGCCTTCTCTAGCCATGTCTGATGGGGACCTCACATTGCCTACACCTGCTTCTCATGCACCTTATGTGCATTTCTCTGTCTTCTTCAGTTCCAGGCATGGGTGATCTGTTAGCATGATGAAGTTAAGTACCTCATCTGATCATGCAGCAGCTGTAACTTAAGGAAGTGCTGGGCAGTGTTTGAAGTATGGTGTTTGTTTACTGTTTATATGTTTTGCAGATAGAGACTGTGTCTGTCAGCATATTCCTCTAATCAAAGTTTCCTTTCCCTTGATCCTGTGAGTGCCTTGAGGTGCTCTGTCTCCTGGGACAGGCACTTGTATGGTGATGTGACTGAAGTAGGAGTGCTAGCTCTGAACTCTTTTCTCTCTTTTAGATGCTAAGAATTTGCCAATGTGGTGTGGCTGTTTTGCACAGCTGCTGTGATGCATAATCCTGTTTTAAGCGACTATCTTGTGGCTGCTTTGCATTACAGGAAGGCACTAAGCCACTGAATTTCTCTTTGGGCAGACCTGATATGTCAGTCCTGGTGAACAGACGTTTCCTGGGTCATGTTGCATTCATCTGACCTGGAATTCAAAGGCTTGTCTTTGAAGACAACTGTTTCTACCTTGGTCAAGGGGAAGTTTAGATTTGGTATGGAAACAAGGCATATAAGAAATCATGAGAGAACCAGAAATCCTGGCTCTGTTTAGGCTCAGCTGGAAATTAAATACTGCCTTCAGCAGGGCCTGAGAGTGAACCTGATTCACTGCTTAATTACTCCGAAAGGCAAGCTTAGGGTTTCAAGTCTATTTTTTACCTTGCTTTATGTCTTTATTCCTCCTTCCACCTGCTTTTTGCAATTTATTTCCTTAATAAAGCAGTTCTATCTGTATTTTTCTTCTGCTTATACCTACCCCTAATTTTAGGCATAGGCAAGATGGAGTGTGGCTCCCTAGTTGGCTCTATGCCAGTGTTACACCTGGCAGGCACTTCCTGCTGCCAGGAGACTTGTTGGGATATGGAGGCTGATAGCAACTGTTGGCTGAGGAAAAAAGGTAATGAAAAATCAATGGAAGAAAAATTTCTCCTTTCAAATGTTTAACTCTGCTTTACATCCCACCCAGTAGCAATAATAACCCAGCCATATCTTCTCCTCTAGTGGTGTTTACATTGCTAAGAATACTCAAATCAACTCTGCTTATAAGCTTTTCTCTAGTGACAGTCAAGACTAGTTTTACTGGAATTAAAAAAAAGCCTGACTCTTCTGACTTGAATGCCTGTTGGATCTGGTTACCGCTTGTTAGACACCTATGTCTTAATTTAGGCTCCCATCAAATAAAATACAGCCATGGGAGTCCTCTCTGCAGGATTCTCCAATGCCTAAAGATATTTTTGGCAGTTTCATATCTGAATGTATCAATGCATCTCATTTGTTTTACTTTTTGGTTTCTTAACTTGAAAGGAGCAAATGGGGAGAAACTTTTAAGTGGTCTTTGGGGCCTGTTTTTTGTTTAAATATTTAGAAAGCTGAAATATAAATAAAAATGGTGCTACTTGCTTTTTATTAAATTCTCAGCTGTTCATATAAACTGAAATTGTTCATACCTAACCTGTAGGCTAGCTAATAGCTTCTGGGCCATGCTCCAGGCTTGTCTGTCTTGTGCACTGTTATTCCTTTGGTCTTGTTGAACACATTTTGCCTTTGGTCATACTCATCTTAGTTGGTGCAATAGAGAAAGGAGTGAGTTTCTCTGAAGAGGGTTGGAAGAGATTGCAAAGATGGTTGTTTAAAGATTTATCAAGGGTCAATAGGAAGTACATTTGTCTCCTGCTGAATTTATGATGAGTCTGCAGCATTGGTTAGTTGCATTATCTGACAACCATTGCTTGAACAGTCTGCTGTCTTCTGGGTGGTTTTATAAGTGATTCTGTCCTCAAAGCCTCTGTGCATTTGTGAACTGTAAAGGCTCTGTAGCAATGTTTATGCAAGTTTATTTTTTCCTCCCAGCAAATTTCAAAAGTTGCGTTTCAACAGCAGCAAAATGCTTTTCACTTGCAGATTGCTCACTGGGCAAAATGAACCTCTAAAAGCAATTCTGTTAGAGGTAGGAATATGTTTTATACAGAAAAACCCCAAGTATAGAGAAACTCAAAATTACTCAAAGGAAGCATAAAAATTGCTGACATAACCAGGATTTTCATTTGTTGACATCTGTTTTTCAAAGTTATGAGGTATCCCTTGCCCACTGGCAGCTTCCTCAGGTTGATGTGGCACTCTGAAAATCAGCCGACTGAGGTTCTTGGCTTGTAAGTGCATCTCAAAAGCTAGGCTTATACAAAAGTTTATGCTTGGTGTTAAATCAGCTGCAGCCATCCTGGACCAGTTCCCTAAGGATTTATTCAGTTTATGTTGCTTTTGCAGTTCTCGGTCTTACAGCTGCATAGCTACCACTGCCCAAATGAGCTAGTTTAACTCTGCATTGGGTTGCATTATAGGCAGCCTAAACCTCTCTCAGCAGAAGAATGCTTACTTGGTATTTTGGGAACTCAGTTTACTGGAGTAGCAAGCTGCCTGTGGGATTAGGAGGCTGCCTGTCTCTGCAATGCTGCTGCTGAGAGTGTTGGCCCCTGGGTTTCTCAGTCCTTGTGATTTGTGTAGTTATGAAAAACTGCTTGCAAGTGTTTACATTAGAGATGTCATCTTCATCTCTGTGTGTAAATATGTTGCTGTTCCTATTATTTCCCCAAACTGTTGATTGTTAATCAGTCATTTTCAA
Source organism: Corvus cornix cornix (assembly GCF_000738735.6). Classification (NCBI taxonomy): domain Eukaryota; kingdom Metazoa; phylum Chordata; class Aves; order Passeriformes; family Corvidae; genus Corvus; species Corvus cornix. The sequence goes on from NC_046335.1 coordinate 40,445,736, forward strand.
TGATCACACCCACTGAACTCCAGTGTGCAATAAATTACCTTCTAATCAAAATGGGTTCATTTGCCAAATGTTGCAGGGAGGCAACCTGGCAGAAATTTATACTTAGCTGATAAGAAATGTCAGAGCCAAATATTCATATGCTAATTACTGGACCAACAATATGCTTACATCCACAGAACTACCTCAATTAAAGACAAAAAGGATTGGTCTAGACAGATCATGTCATTCCATTTTCACAGTTTATTACCGGATTCCTCTACCCTTCACTCAATGACTTCTCAGGACTTGTCTAGCTTAATTTTAAAGGAATCAGGTGAGCAAAGATTTCACTATCTCTTCTCCTCTTGCAACCTTCTGATGTTCATATAAGATTCTATTTTCCTTAATTTCACTCACACTAATACAAAAATATAAGTGTAGAATGAGTCCCATATTTAAAGAGTGTAAATTAAAAACTTAACTGTTACACTCTGTAGATTCTGATCCTTTTAGTTTTTCTTAATTCTGACGTATGCTATCAAATATTAATTGGAACCTAATGTTACCTCTAAAAGACTCTGGCTTTTGTTGTTGTTTTTTAACAGGATCAAAATGCTTGACTCTTTCAGACAGAAGCAAAGATAATGTGACAAAGTGACAAAGTGTTTAATGTAACACTGTGTATTGAAAAGAGCTGTGCCAAAGAGCAGTATGATTATTATTGCTATTACTTTGGCCGCACAAATATTTCTACCAAAGTGACATATGGATAATCTAGCAATGCTCAAGAGCTCAATCAACACTTCACTACCTCCTTCATGGCTAAACAGGGCCACATTCCCTGATAACTGTGGAGTCCTAGCATTTCTGTGTATTTGTCTGTAAACAGAACCAAATTGCCACTTCACATTTATGTTGGTATTTATCAAGTGTTAAACTAAGGAACCTGTGTGTCTTTCATCTGTATAAGCTTTTCAGAGGTGTGTGTGTTACACATTGAAGTACAGCACTGTCAATTTGTGCAATGGAATTGCTGTCAGTTCAGATCATCTTTCCAAACAGTTCACTGTAAACTTGGTGGAACAAATCAGTGCATGCAGTCTGAGGGGATGGGAATTATGTATCATCAAAGAGATGCGTGAGCTACTGTGATGTTATTAGATTTTTTTAAAGGCATGAACAGAAGCTTTAGTTGTTGTATTCCATGTTATTGTAAGAGCTGAAAGAAACCTGCAAAAAATTCTATTTAATGCTATTAAATATTTCATTTAGGTGACAAGCTTCTGGATAATCTTTTCTTCTACCTTTCCCTTTACTCAGACCTAATTGCCTTCTCAAGTACTCTTCCTTGTGTAGCTCTTGCCCTCTGCTGGAATAAAAGAAATGCAAGCCTGTGTGTCTCCACAGTAGGATTTGAAAAACGTGTGCTTAGTTTTGCTCTTCCTTAATGGGTGAAATAAGTTTCAATTAAAGTTTGTGTTCATTTTGATCTAGAAAGCACAAAATATGCACGACTGCCATGTGCATGATTACTCTGCTCTCTGCTGGCTGGAGGTCGGTTGTTTGGTTACAACCTTAACACTTGTGCCCTATGTTGGAAAACTTTAGATCATTCCAGTGGTTGGAGCCTGTAGAATACTTGGAACAAGAAGCGCTGTATGAACACCCTCAGTTGGTGATGGTTGTCCCTGTGCTCTGTAGTTCACCTTCATAGGTGCTTTTGAAATGTGTGCTGGCTCACTAACTAGTAGCATCTCCTCTCTGTTAGAACCAGAGGGAATCACTGTTCTGTGTGTGCTGAGAAGGTCTGCAAACAATGAAATGGGAGATGGGCTCACTGCTCTGACCTTTAGAAGATATTGATTCTTGCTCTTAATGAATTGCAAGTAACAACTCAAATTATTGATTAAAGAAATAATTGTGCTCCTGTCTGTTTTTGTTGTTATCACCTGTAGCCCCCACCTCACCCCAAATCCTACAGTGATAGGGGCTTTAGCACTTGCAGTTCAGTCTTGCTTTGTCTGGAGGGAGAAGTCCAATAGAGAACTAAATGTATCATTCCTTGTTTTTTAACGTCTATAGGGTGCCCATCTAAGACAAAACTATGGACATTTGTAATGTAGCCCATTTCTGGGAACGGCAATGGTGTTGGGGTGCCTCTGTAATGCTGCCTCTGGAGCAACAACATGTCTTGAGCTTGTTATTGCTGTGATTGTCTTGCTTCTGTCACAGTATTGCTGACATCTGGCTTCACTGTTTAACCCTCAGCCTATTTGCAGCTCCTGCTAGGTAGCTATCTCCCTTGTTGATGTCCTCCTGTCCTACATGACTTCTCTCTCCTTGATCTTTCTCTCATTCTGCTTCTCTCCCCCCACCCCTGCCCCATTTTCACTTGTCCCTTTTGTTTGTTGGGCTTTGCAAAGATTCTTCCATAAATGAATGCAGAGTTAGAGCTGTTCCTTATCAGAAAAATCTGTAGTCCCAGCTCTTGTTTTCATTTGCATCTGGTTTCTGAGGCAAACATTTCATCTCTCTGTCTTAAGTAAACTATGTTTTCAAAAATGGAGAAGCTTAGACTTAGCCCTTTCAGAAATTATTCTCTCAAATCCTTCTGTGGAGAAGGAGAGGGAGGAGAAATCAATAACTTTGGAAAGGAAGGAGGACAGGAAATCACTGTGTAAAATCTTGCAAAATCCTATAAACAACTGAATATTGCCAATTCTCTGGGTATCATCTGTGCTCCTCAGTAAAGAACAGGCCACAAGAGAGGCCAGGTTACCCTTCAAGCAAATAATCCTGGAGTTGGGAAGCAGATGAATTTCTCTCTCTTCCACCAGAATCAGAAGTTTTCAAGTCAGACAGAGAAGGGCAGGAACAGTAAATGGGCTGCATGGTAACAGTGGCTGAAACATGCAGCTAGTTAATTAATGTTAAGTAGCTCAAACATGTGGACTAGTTAATGAATATCATTAAGGTTGCATGGCCAAGACTGTCTCAAGTATTTCCAGCACGAAGTATGGCTGTGCAGCCTTAATTCATCTGTAAGTGTGTATCCTTCACAATGTAATCCCTAGTTGCCTTTCTCATACATGGTTCTCCAGTATGGTATTGCATCAGCCTGTGCACAGCAGCTATCTAACAAAGGGATGAGATAGAAGCACAGGAGAGGAACGCTGCTACTGCAGGCAAACAAAATGACAGATATAAGGGCATGTCTCCAAACAAGTACTGTTTAATATCATCAGCAGTGACACAGTGGGATGGAGTGCACCCTCAGCAGATTTGCAGATGACACCAAGCTGAGTGGTAGGGTTGGCACACTGAAGGATGGGATGCCTTCCAGAGGGACCTGGACAAACTCAAGAAATCAAGAAGTGGGACCATGGCAACCTCATGAGGTTCAACAAGGCCAAGTGCACGATGCTGAACCTGGGTCAGGGAAAGCCCTAGTATCGATACAGGCCGGGGGTTGAAGGGATTGAGAACAGCCCTGCCAGGAAGGACTTTGGTGGTACTGGTGGGTGAAAAGCTGGGCATGAGCTGGCAATGTGCACTGACAGCCCAGAAAGCCGACTGTATCCTGAGCTGCACCTAAAGAAGCCAGCAGGTGGTCAGCAGGTCAAGGGAGACAATTTTCCCCCCTTTGCTCTCTTCTTGAGACTCCATCTGCAGTAGTGCAACCAGCTGTGGGCTCTCCAGCATAGGAAGGATGAAGACCTGTTGGAGTGAGTCGAGGAGGACCAGGAAGGTGATCTGAAGGCTGGAACACTTCTCCTGTGAAGACAGGCTGGGAGGTTTGGGGTTGTTCAGCCTGGAGAAGAGAAGGCTGCAGGGAGACCTTTATGTACCTAAAGGGAGCCTACAAAAACAAATAGGGACAAACAGTTTACCAGACAAGGTAACAGAACAAGGGGTAAAGATTTTAAACGAAAAGAAGCTAAGAGATAAAAGACCTTTAAGTGTCCCTTCCACCCCAAACAATTCTATGATTCCATGGTTTAAAAACTGTCCTGGGCAACAAAATTCAGCTACTGTTTCTGTGTTATACAAAGCCCTCCCTTTTAATGATGCTTTATCGGAGGTGATTAATATTTTAGTGTTTGTCACCTATAACTTGACTTGCAGAAGCACTGACTATATAAAGATGTAGCTGGAATCTAGTTCTATACACAGATATATTGCAAGAAAACGTAAGAGTTGTCTTGCATCACATGGTGGACTCGACTATACCTTTGTGAGTCCTAGAGATGTTTGTCTAACTTGTTCTTAAAACCTAGGGTTACAAATGCTCCAGGCAAGCAGCTTAAGCATGCTATTGCAGTGTTAATTAAAAAAAAAAAATTACAAGTGTTTTATCTTGAATATTCATTTTGCAATAATGGATAAGACAAACAGGCTTAAGAGGACCTTGATATTATACTATTGTGGGGGTTTTTGTGGGGTTTGCTTTATCTTTTAGTAGCAGTCTTTTACATATTTGAAGACTTTTGGCTTCCCTCAGCCCTTTAAGGCTGTGTGGTGCTTATCTCTCTAATCTGCTTTTTGTAGGTGATGTGTTTTAGCTTTCTATCATTTTCATTTCTCTCACCTACATGTTCTTTGACAGAATTTTATTACTCTAGAAGTGTCTTCCCCCAAATGAAATATTCCTAATGAGGTCTTATCAATGCTCAGTGCAATAGAAAGATAACTTCATGTGTCTCGCAGGCTCTTTTCAGTGATACAGGAAAGCAGCAATTTGCATTCGTATCTCATCTTGGATTTTAATAGGAACCAAACAGCTGTTCCATTGGTGGTGTTTTCAGAAATGGATGGAACAGTGTGACTGAAAACTTCCAAAGTAATTTAGCTCAAGGGGAAAAAATGCTTCATTCCAAGTTGGATTCTGGTGATTGTTAGCAAAAGGAAGGCTCAGGTAATCTTGAAATAAGTTGGCCTCAACTTTACCTGTAATAAAGCTGTAAGTAACCTCGGTGTCTGTGCAGACCTTCAGGCAAATTTTCCTTACCATCCCGGGGAAACCTTAAATATTGAATGAGTGTGGTCAGAAAATAGGTACAATGGCATGAACTTCATAAGCCAGTGACTTCCGTGATAAACAGATTCAGTGTTCAAAGAAAAATAGTTTGCCCAGGGAATTGCCATCCTCGTGTCTTGTGCTATAGGGTGTGGATGTGTTCTGGTTTTATTCTTTTGAGATTTCCAGTGTAAGCTGGCTAAATCAAAATTTTCCTTGCATTGGATTGAGTGCTCATGAAGATATAATTTAGCACGTTACATCTGCTTTCAACATAGTGAAATTATGATGTGTACCTTTTTCATATGGGAGTAGTATTCTTTCCTAAAAAATAAATTTTTTATGTTGGTCGGTTGGTATAAACACATCAAATATCATATCCATTATCTGCTTCCCATATTCTGAAAATCATTTGACTCCTAGTAAACCCCTGGCTCAGATGCTCAGTAATTCTAATGAATATTCGAAATAAAAAGCAATGACTACTGTCAGCTCTTTCCAACAGGTTTTTGGGGTTGTGATGACAGGCTGTGCAGGGAGTGCACTGTGGTTCTTAGCCCCTCATCAAGAATTCACAAGAGCCCTTGTAATACTTTATTCTGTGTCTTTATTCTTGGTGTCTGCTTCCAAGTGATTATTTACTCAAAGCTGGCATAAGAAATGGATTTATGTAAAACGTTATCCACAAATTCTGGTGTCCAATTTGTATTAAACCCCATCAAGTAAAACAGTGCATTAGTTTGGGGTTCTGGATAGCTCGTTGTGGTCAGGCGCTGTCAAGCCTTGGCACTGTCAGACTCATTAACAGGATTGGTCTAAGCTGCTAGAGAAACTGTTGCATTAATTGTCATCATCAATGTCAAGAAGAATAAGGTTTGAGCTTTGAAAACGGTGGCAAGGAAAAATGAAGGACATAGTCTTAAAGGTGTCTTACTGCCTCGTTCAGAGCAGTAATTACCTTTCTCAGACCCAGATACCAAGATGGACTGGATACAAATAACATAAAGAATAACACTTTTCTCTGATAAATATGTTAGACTTCCCAGTGATGCTTCCAGAAACATGAACATCATAAAACCAGATGCAATTGAAGTGGAAGGCTGAGTTGATCCCTACATATGCAAACACAAATGCTTCTTTGGGAGATCAGATCTGTGTCCACTTCTAGGGAATTTTGCAAATCTTACAGAACATAGCCAGAGTCTTGCTGGGTAAATGGAATATTTTCCTTCTTCATTTAATTATCTGTTATCCATGTTTGGTTGCTGTCATTGATGTGACTGAGCTGAAGCCATTTATCGTGGTTCTTAGTAATCCTTTATTAACTAATTAAGACAGTGAAGTTCTAAAATAGCTTCAGTATAACCCCAACAGAGAGGGAAGCCATGCTAAAACTCTTACTTTTCTAAGTGAATTGCTGTCACCTATTACTCTTTTGTATTCTCTCACATCCTTGGAGCAATGGGAGTCCCTCACGTTTTAAGGGGACTGCAAGCACGCACTTTGTTGACAAAGGAAGATTTTACTTTGTGACAGACACTGACATTCCTCTCTTACCTCTTCCTGGGAAATTGCTAACTCAGATCATACTCAGCTGCCTGCATGCTCTGGTCATGGTTCTGCTGGAAAACTCCTGAGGATAATAGCTTAGCTGTGGATATCTTTGCAGTATTCATGGTCCAATTCAGGAAACACTGTAGTGAGGAGCATAAACATCTCAGATTGATTTGACAAGAGCATATAATGCTTTCACTTGATCTGCTTTCTAAGAGTTGGTGTGAACTGGATTGTTCTGATACTCTTTTAGCCGTTCTATTAATGACAGGGGAGAACCTGTGCAATAGAAAATCCTTCTTCAGTGGAGTTTAATCCTTCTGCTGTGGAATTTATTACGAAAGACGGAGTTGAGCAGGGTTGTAGATCCATATCTACTGAACTTCTCGTTTCAGCACTGTGGATGTTGACTTTAGCATGTGATAAAATGAGGGTAATTTGTTCAGCCTGAGCAAATTTATTCAAATATGAGTTTTTTGAAACCAGTCAGCAGCAGATCTATAGAATTTCACTGCTTTATAAGATCATCCAAACACTTCCATCTTGCAAGGAGGATCCAAAGACAAGGCCGTATTTTGTCTTTCCAAAGCTATCTCTGAAGCCCTCTCTTTGTTGCAGTTACAGACTCAAAAGTACACCATTCTTGATATTTTTCTCTCTCTTAATTGATGATTAAATACCTCAGTGTTCCTGGAAAACAAGGGTTTCTTAAAAGACATTTGCAAAATTTTGTTTTGCATGAAGAAGGAGTACAATGCTCATTACAGGTCACCGATTTAAACCTTTGACTTGTTCACTTTGCACAGGATAGGCACAGCATGGAGATGCAAATTCCAGAATGCTCAAGTTTTGGAAGACCTCTTCTAAGTTAGCCTGCTTGCGGTGACAAACCACCTGAGTGACAATGCAAGGACATCCTTAGGTCCTTCCTAACAACATGCCAGATCAATGATTGTGAAGAATAAGCTGTGAGACATCTGGAGACACATCTTTCTTTGTACTGGCATAGCTCTTGATGTGAAACATGCAGCTAACTTGGAGGTCAAGCAAGAAAAGATGTTCAGAGGGATTCTGTTGCCACTTCTCACTCATCTAAAAATCACATATTCGGCTTCTAACCATGCATGTTATGTGCAGGATTGTGAAATTAAATAAGGCCTTTTAGCACTTAAGAAATAGAATTTAATTAATCTCATTAATAAAATGAAAGAGAGAAATAGAAGGAATCAAACAGGTTTTGGGAGGGGGTGGGAAATTTTCTTTGATATTGCAGTATGACCAATGATGTGCTCCAGTCAGTGCCCTTCTGACTGAACTGAAGTGAGCTGTTCCTGACAACATTTTAAATCAATGAATGTGCTCTATTAGCATGATGCATACCTGCGCTCTTAAGCATACTCTGTATCGCCTTGTGATGGCAGCTCAGTGGCTTCTGTGCAATGACTGGATAACCTGAGCCCAACTAGGGCAGCAGTGGAGCCTATGTTACAAAAACCTTCTTAAAACCCAGAAATCTCACTTCCAGCAGCCTGTGCTAAAGGACTGAACTGCCTGTAGAAACAACTTTTGTTCTCTTCTCCTCACATTTTGACCTCTCCAACAGGAGCACCAGTGCACATGTGGGAAGCCCTACGTGTGGGTGTTATGTGGTTGTGTAGTTCAGACTCTAAACAGAAGAGCCGAGTCTCTAAAGCCATTAATCTTTCCCTAGAGCTAAATTCATGATATATTTTACATTTTGGAAATTGTAGTGTAGACTAAGAGGCTCAAGCAAAGCTGAAGAGAAAAATATAAAAATAGAGAGGAGGCATTTGCAGGGCAAAGATTGAAAAACAGTGTAATCAGATTGAAGGAGACCAGTGCTGCCTACAGTTAATAAGAGAACTGTATGCCTTGCTGTACTGGGGCTTCACTGCACTGTGTGTGGGTTGCTATTGTATTTAAAAAATAGGGGAGGTGTGGGGAGAGGCAACAAGAATCTAATCTTTAAGAATATGCGATAGAGGCCACCCCCAGGGAGGACACCAGACCTACTCCGCTCTTTCTTAACTTTGTAGATCAAAGCAGCTCTGTTAATATGGTAAGGAAAACCCCACAGATCCCTCTCTGAGACAGGTGCTCTCTGGTGCTAGAACAGCACCTGCCTGCGTGCTGACACCAGCCATGAGGACCTTTATTCAGATTAAGAGATTGTTGAGTGGTGCACAGTTCATCTCAGGTTCTTGCAAATGCAACAAATCTTGAAGCTTCTTAGCTCTGGACAAATGAACTTCTTATTATTATTGGTGGTGCTGTCTGAATTCAATTTCAAAGCTTAATGGGTTTTAGATGTGTGTACCAACTGGATTTCAGACAAAAAGGCAAACATCAGAAGTTGAAAGGCTGTAATGTGTTAATATATTAATGGTATACAGGGCAGTAACATGTTCTGCCGAGTGAGATCCTGTAGCTTCATCATTACTATAACAGAGCTATTTGTAAATTAAGTTGCACTCTTGGTGATAGACTAGTTTTAGGGGTTTGTTTTTACTTTTTAACTCTTGGACCAACTCAAAATATAAATGTAAAATATCAAGAGTTTGGTTTTCAGCTGATTGAGCTCTCTCAGCTTTAAAGTTTGGTCTCAGTAGTTAGACATCATCTCCAAAGGGGTGCCCTGTAACTGTGGCATCTCCCTGTATCTTGTACTTGCTCGGGAGGGAAGGGGAATAGGAGATGATGTACAAGATTTCTGGGCAGCAGAGAAGAAACAGACCCTAAGATGGCTAAGGTCACCTGTCACTGAGCATGTTCAAACAAATGTAAATTAATTTTGAACTCACCCAAAACAGAATAGCTGATTTTTTTGAAAAAAATCAAAGCCTTTATGCTTTGTATCAGCTTGGCTCGAATTTTTTTGTTTAGGCTTTACTGAAGAAAAGCTGTAGATCTGTGTACCTTTCAAAATGATCCCACAGAAAATTTCCCTGAAGAAACATTTTTTTCCTGAGAAATTCTTCAGCCTGCTCTGTCACTCAAATCTAGCGACCTCACGGCCCTGTAAAAGTGGTCAATTTCTGAAATTAACAAAGTCTAAATAGATAATTAGATAAGTGGTAGGGGCTAAAAGGAATCACTTGCAAAGAAATTAATCTGGTAGTTGTCTGTCACATCTTTGTCAGATGTGATAAACAAAACACTTCTGTTTGAAATTGCACGTTGTTTTGACAAATTTCTACACCTGATGCCTGTGGTGGGTTGACCCTGGCTGGATGCCAGGTGTCCACCAAAGCCACTCTATCACACCCACGCCCAGCTGCGCAGGGGAGAGAAAATACAACAAAAGGCTCATGGGTCGAGACAAGGGTGGGGAGAGATCACTGAGCAGTTCCCATCACTGGCAAAACAGATTCGACTTGTGGAATTCAATTGAATTTATTATCAGTCAAATCAGAATTGGATAGTGAGAAGCAACCCCAAATCTCAAACCTGCCTTTCCCCCACCTCTCCCTTCTTCCCATTCTTAATCTTCCAATGTGTTACCTTTACTGCACCAGCAGCACAGGGGGATGGGGAGTGGGGATTATGGTCAGCAGTTGTGTCTACCACTCCCTTCTCCTCAGGGGTCCCTCCCAAGTTCTTCATTAACTGCTCCAGTGTGAGCCTTCCATGGGGTCACCAGTCCTGCCAGAAAACCTGCCCCATCATGGGTTTCCCCAGGGGTCCTGCCAGGAGCCTGCTCCAACTCAGGCTTCCCACTGGCTCCTTTGGGCATCCACATATTTCAGTGTGGGGCTCCTCCATGGGCTGTAGGGGGATCTCTGCCCCACTGTGGACCTTCATGGACTGCAGGGGCACAGCTGCTTCACCACGGTCTGCAGGGGAATCTCTGCTCCTTCCACCTTTTTCACAAACCCTGGTGTCTGCAGGGCTGTTCATCTCACATATTCTCGCTTCTCTCCTCTCTGGCTGCAATTTGGTTCTGCACAATAATGCTTTTTCCCTTAACTGCTTTATCCCAGAGGTGCTACTGCCATCACTGATGGGCTCAGCCCTGGACAGAAGTAGGTCCCTCTTGGAGCTGCCTCTCTCTGACATGGGGGAATCTTCTGGCAGCTTCTTACAGAAGCCACCCCTGTAGCCTCCCTACAACCAAAACCTTGCCATGTAAGCCCAAGTAAAATGCCAAAGCTTTTAGGCCTGAACCCAAACCCCAAACTCTCCAAAGCTTACCTACAAGCAAAGCAGAGATGGAAATACTGAAGGAAAAGGCAGAGCAAGCCCGAGTATGTCTGATTGGAGAGTCTAGGGTGACAAACATTTTAGAGAAGTCTGTGCCTAGGTCAGGTGTAGATCAGGATGTACCATTTAAGCACTCCAAACAGCCACACTCTGCAGTAGTCTAGGTAGTATAGCCCAGTGAAGGCTGACAGGCAGCAGAGAGGAACAAGCTGGGTTGCTCTTCTCATGCTGGGATGAACTGGCCTTACAGAGACCTGTGAATGGTAATACTGCCTAGAAGGCTGCGACTGCAACTGTTTTGATTTGATGTAGCTGAGTAAAATAGATTGTGGAAGACATCTGCTTTGGAAATGTATCTGGCACAATAAATAACATTTACATGACTCTTCCAGGAAATACCACTGTGACATTTACTGTTGTTTGCTGGTATTTTTTAACCTGTATCCTTACTTAACCTTTTGTGAGACTGAGATATCAGCTGCTTCAGAGAGATAGCTGATACTTGTCTTTCCTCCTCTGAGCAGTGGTTTTATTTTTATCACGAGTGCTACAGAAGACATATGGCATTTCACAGACACTTCCAGATCATTACTCAAAGGGATTTATAATTTGATCTCTGATCCTACACTGAGTTTTTCAAGAACCATCCACTGAGTCTTGCAGAGCCATGGCAAAGAGAGTGAAGTGCCCTGAGGTTTTAGGGTTTAAGTACATGTGCTACAACAAGGGAAAACAAGAATAGGAAATACATCCCACACTTAGTGCGTACGAAATGCTTATTGTTACCTTGGTGTCTTTTTACTCTTTCATTTAAAGAGACGTAACACGAATTTATTAATATGTAGGCTAAAATCTGGAAAGAGTGGGATAAAGAGCCTTGTGAAGATGAACAATAGAAAGCAAATATCCAAGAATAAAATAGAGGAATGAGAAGCCAAAGTTTTGGGTTTTGGATTTTATCTATGTATCATGAACAATAGAAATTCACATTAATTCTAGTGTTGCTTTTTCACACTATATTGGCAGTGATCTTGATATTTTAATTGAGTCAAGGAAATGTAGAATAATCTTGTATGATTTTGGTTTTTTTAATGTCAACTATTTGACATATAAGTTGACAATATGGCATCCTGAATAAGAAAAATGTAGGCTACAAATAAGAACCCTAAATTAAATGTAGTGATTATTTGAGGGATCATTTGCTCATTATTTTTTGCCACGTGACTTGCAATATTGGGAAGTTATTTAAGAAAGTAATTGCTTCAGTTCTAATTGCAATGTCCTCCTCCACTAAAGGCCCTTGAGATGAAATTAACCTAATAATAAATATGTACAAGGAAATGATCATTGTAATGGAAGAAACCAGTTGAAAAAAATATTAATAGATGTGGATATAAATTCCTGTCAAGTGTGTGTACAGGAAAAAGTCACCTGCAGAATGCTATTCCCTGCTTTCTTATCAGCTTTGGAGCTATTATTTTATTCCTTCCTTCACAGCTTCTGGTCTGCTCTTTTCCTAGCTTTTCCATTCTGTGTTTGCCAGAGTGCATGCCCTTACCTGTCAGCGCCGTGTTGTTAAAACAGAACTATTGTCCGTGAGGTTCTGGTGTCATTGCCATTGAGGAAAACCATCAGCACAAGAGAAGAGCCTATCATCCTCAATGCACATTTCCAAGACTTATTGGTATAAACAGCCATCTGACATCCTTAAGATTTCTTAGACATTTATAGCATTTTCATCTTCTCTGGTTTCATGTTTCCCATTAATATCAGCTACTTTGTGCTGCTGCTAGACTATGTGTGACCTTCCTATGCTACCTCGATCTCCTCCAAGCAGAAATTCTCCTTCTGCAAAAGGCTGATATTCAAATCAGCACCACGTGACAACGATGACAACTTGATATCATCATAACTGCAAACTGAACCCTTCCATACATCTTTGTATGCTTGATATGGGCAGGAGCAGGATACACACTCAGCTATTGCTGACAGCATCAAGCCTTTCTCTGTTTCTCATGCTGCTCTGCCAGTGAGTAGGCTGGGAGTGCACAAGAAGCTGGGAGAGTTCATTGCCATGAACAGTCAAGTCACAGCAGACTCGAGCTGGCCAGAGGGGTATTCCAGACTGTATGGCATCGTAGCAATAAAATACCAGAGAAAGGAGGAGGAACGGTGGATTTTCCCCCTCACGTTGTTGTTACACGTGCCCAGGCTTTGCTTTCTGCATAGATACCTAGATATCTGCCCACCAGTGGGAGATAGTGAATAAATTCCAGTTTTTGCTTCACTTGCATGTTCATCTTTTCTTCACACATTAAGGTGTCTTTATCTCAACCCCCAAAACTTCCTGCTGTTGACCTTCAGATTCTCTCCCCTATCCTTGCGGGGAGTGAGTGAGTGGCTGCGGGGGGCTTAGCTGTCTAACTCACCACTGCACCTCATGTCCAGATATATGCCTACTGATCAACAAAGGACTTGGGAACTATATAGACATCTTGAAATGGAGAATAGGAATCCTTTTTTTGATAGCGATTTTTGTTTTCATGCTTGAAATTGCACAGCATATTGATTTAACTCGCATCAGTCCTCCTCTTTCTTCCCTTCTGTCCATTTACCCTAACCTCCTCCTGGCAAATAATTTGGGGGGATTTTAACCACTCCAGGATTTTCACCACTTCAGGATTTTCTCTTCTTTCTCCCATTACCCTTTCCCCTTCCTTCCCACACCTTTCCTTTCATTATTTCGGTAAAGGAAAATATCATGTGGAGATACATTATATTGTCAGATAACGTTTACTTATCCTCTGTCAGTGAAGAACCAAAGGTGGTAGATGAGCATAGACTGTGTTAGGATGGAATCATACCAAGAGAATGTGTGCTTATATTTCTAAAACTTGTAGTTAGAGGTCTGAGGTTTAGTAACCCTTCTATCACGTGGTGCCTCTGAATCTTTGGGAGAATTAGGGGAAAGACATATAGGAAGATTCCTTTATTTGTAAGCTTCAAACTTACTCCAGGTCAGCAATTCAGAAAACCTGCTGGTTTTATGGCTTGTACAGGAAAAAGATGATACCCTGTCTTGCTCTTTCTGGACAGAAATGGCTGGGATGAGATTTGACACGAGTGACATCCCTGGTCTCTTTTAAAAAAGTAGGGCTAAATCTGAAGGTATATGTGAAATGAATGGTATTCTTTTCATCTTTGTGTCTGTTTCTCTGTCTACAAGTTGCCTGTGTATTTTGCAAGAGTACAACAAATAACTGCTTGTGTTCCTTGCCATGGGTGAGTAAAGGAAGGCAGATCCTAGAACTGCCTACCCAGATCTTTGGGCAGTATTAATTTGGTAGGAACGGTCAGAGAGCAGGGTGTTATATAAACAGTTTAGTCTGTAATCTGATCCTTACTCATTCCAAGTCACACCTGAGCAAATGCAGAGAAAATCTTTTCAGTTATCCACTTGTTAGATTGGTTATCTCTCAACAGCTCCTGAGTCATGAGGGCAGTGGTTGCTGTGTTTGGAAAAAGCAGTGAGGGGAAGGCTGATGACATGCAAGCAATGAAGCAGCATTTACAGAAAAAGCAGTGGTGAGTGACCTCATGGGTATCTTCCCTAAACATAAACAGACAGGATTGTTTGTGTTGTGATTAAAACTGGCTATTTCCCCTGTGTCCTTTCCCCTCTCTGGCTTCTCCCTGCAGTTTTGTTGAAAAAATATTCCATTCATCACAACTAGAAATGCCTGGGAATGTATCAGTTCTGATCAAACTTACCAAGAACATTTTCAAAATTAGGATGAATTCTAGGGAGGGTTTGAGAAAATTGACTAGAATAATTGCTTGAGTTTTGCATGCTCAATGCATATAACAATATGTGTGGACTAATTTAGAGAAGTTTCTCCCATCACCCACTCCTTTTCCTCTCCTTTTTAAAGGTATAGTATCGTCCACTTTAAAAAGCTCAAAAAATGGCCTTGCAATGCTGAGAAAATTTCCCTCTCTGATCTGGTTGAGACTGGAAAATCTTCAAGAAGGTGATGTGTGACACAGACTACATAATGCTCTCATGGGATGTGATGTTTTCAAGCTGCTTTTTCTGTGTACAGCTAATCCATTTCCATTGGCATCATGGCTACAGATTAAGCAGGGTACATCTGCACACACGGGTTACCTTTTATAGGGCAGAAATAGTCCTGCGGGACTGACAACCTTCTCATTTGCTGCTCTGGCCCATATAACTCTGAGTCATGATCCCATGTGAGTGGATGTTGCTCATTTGGAAGACTCAGCCTTTATAGAAGTTAATGGAAACTATATTTAAAAAACCCCATACATTTATTTCTTTTGTGGAGAAACATCCTATATCATTAGCTTTCAACCTGTATTAGTCCAATAAAGGCAATTAGTTTTCCCTATGGCAGAAAGCCTGTTCTGTATTTGGCAACTGCCCTTGGAGCATATCCTTGGAGCAGATGGCTGCTTGCCTGCCAAATAAGATACAAATTAGATTTCCAGATGATTGAGTGACGGTGGCAGGAAAGCAGCCGCTCCATCTTAACTCCTCCTCTATTGCAAATCCGGTTAATCAGTGAGAACATAACCACTCATGGCCGGGGCATGCACTCTGCAGGGCAAACCTATCAGTGCATGGGCCCCACAGGGAGGAGGTGGGATAAGTTAAAAGGAAACGTTTTGCTCTCTTAAATATTTATTTATAATGAATAGCAAATCTGTCTTCGACAGAAGTGAATTGCCAAGCCTGATTTAGTCCATAAGGAAGGCAAGAAATTAGTATCAACGGTCCCCATATGTGTCTCCATCAAAGTCCTGCATTGTCTTGTAACTAGGCTGAGCTCCCATGCAGCAGGAGGATAGCTGTGGAGCTGTATTGTGTGTGGCAGACCGAATTATGATCAGCTTTTAGGTTCAAACAGCAACTCCCCATTAGCTGCATTTGTGTATCCAGTCAAATGGGAGGGCACTCTGCTTGGCCCAGGAGGACAGGCAGCAGCCTAGTAACTTGTGTTTCTATGTACTGTTTCTTTCTGTATTTAAAACAAGACACAGCTTTATATTTGAACATGGTTGTTTCAATATAGTCAAATGTAAGCAGGTGACTGCTGACAGGTAAAGGTGACAGCTGGACAAAGCACTTTAGTTCCATTCCAAAACACTTGGAAACAACCACAGACTCACCATGCACCTATGAAGTGGAGCCAAGTTACATTTGGAAACTCACGTTCTAGCTAGATAACAGGGAAAAAAAGAACAGTGAAAACAAAATAGCTTTGGAAAAAGATTTGAGGGAACAAATAGAAATATTTTTCTCATGGTGGAAAAAAAAATGGGGTAGGACTACTAGTATGCTTGGCTACACAAATGAGTTTCCAGTGAAGTTAACACTTACGCTGGTTCAATTGTGAAGGGAGTGTGCCTTAGCACAGAAGTCAGAGACCAGACCTGCAGCTGATGCAAGTAGATGTGGTCTCTACTGAAGCCCAGGAGGCTATACTAATCTGCAAAAATGTAAAGAACTGGCTTGAGGACACCTACAGTCTAGGGGCTTCTTCTGCTCTTCCATATTCCATTCGCTCTTCCATAAAATGCAGGTTTCTCTGTATCTTTGTCTTCTCTTCCTTTCATATAAATAGTGTAGAGAGAAAGATTTGTAAACCTGCACTAATCTGTGTAATTTTTAATACTGTTTTCTCTGAGAGAGAATTCTTTCTACTTGGTGTATCAATGAGTGCATAGAAGCAAAATCAACTATATTAGAGTTTCTGTAAGGCAAAAAGTAAAATATTTGTTGTAGTGGTCTTTTCAGATTGTTTGTCAATTTTCTACCCCTCATTAAAAATGCATTGCCTTCTGCAGCTGTCCTTCGACCTAAAGAGACTTAGTTAAAGAAATATATATAGTTATTCAATTTTTAAAGAAGAAATGTAGTGAGGATGAAGCCAGAGTTGGCACAAAGTTTTTCAGGAGGGTCAGCAACACTCAGGTTTGCCATCCCAAGGGCAGCTGGGGAGTGGGGCAATGAGGCTGGGTGGAGGAGAAGCAGGGAGGGCTCAGCAGTGCTCAAGGTGGATGCAGGATCTGGGTTGGGGGATGGACAACTGAAAGACCACAGGAGTTTTTCTCACGAGACAGAGTTAGGAGATAACAGCAGGATGCTAGGAATTTGCAAAGCCCATGGCAGAGGGATTGGAATGACATGATCTCTTAGGTTCCTTCCAACCCAAACTCTTTTATGATTTTATTGATAAGTCAAAATGTTAATAATAGCCAGTATGGAATTTGATAAGGAGGAGAGAGCAGGAAGGTATGTGAGGTTTGCAGTGTGGGCGTTCTCTCTTCTGTTATCCACACTCTTTGCTTCCCCTGAAAAGAGGGATTGTATGATGGAGTTCCACATGAAGGTCTTGGAGAATCAATCAGGTTTTTTATTCCAGCTGATGCTCAGGATGGGGCTGCAAATGGGGCAGAAACAGTCCCTACCACTGTTGTGGGGCTGCCTTAAACATTCCTCAGAAAAGCAGAGCTGTGTCACCAAGAGACCTGTTGTGACAGACACAGAATAATCCCACAGTGTCAAAGCAGGGTGACTTGCCACCCCAGGCCACATGATATTTTCCGTGTACAGGCTCTCTGGAGAAGACTTCAAAGTTTGGCTGTGCTAAGAAGCTAGAAGGGCTTTAAAGTTTCCATGTTTCTTATTCCTCAAAAAATGTGCTCAGTTTAGAAGTAAAAGAAGGTTCACTGTCCTGCTGTTTCTTTGAATGTTCAAGCTGAACCTTTTCTCTGGCTCCCACCTGTTACAAAGGCATATTTGCCCTAGATTTAGACCCTCTAAAGATATGTGTACATTGGTCGAACAGCTATGAGGTTTTCTCCTAATTTCACCTAATTTTCACTTACGTTAAAAGCTCAAAGTAGACGAAGTGGTTACCGGTCCAGGTGCATTTAGCTAGCTGAGAGAAATCCACAGGTTGTCCAGTGCTAATTTTCAATAGTTCTGTGGAAAATATATATTGCCATCAATGCACTAGAGATATAGAAGAAACTTAAAAACTCTGATACTATGAAAAGACTCTTTTTTTGCTAGTAAAATTGACAGCAGTGGTACACCAGTGTAACTCCATTGCATGAAAGCAAATAGCTGTATTGATTTAGAGTGAAAAAGAACTCACTTTAATTTACCTCTCTTAGCTGTATTGGCTTTGAATTGGTATCTCAATAGAAGCCAGCGGTAGCCTAAAATGAATAAGCCTAAAAATCACTAAAATCAGTGCACTAAAATCAATAAGCCTAATAGTCACTACACAAACAAAATATCTCTAAAAGCTAAGCCTGTGTCCTCACAGAATCATGTTCAGCTTAGAAATATTAGTGGATATTTTTCCTATTTTGCAAGGTTGGTAAGAGGTTATTTGGTTTTGGTTTTAATTAGGTGATGGGAAACTGAGGCATAAACAGTAGGAGACACACCTGTTGTAGTGCATTGCCTGTGGCATAGGTTGTACTTGAATTAAATCTTCTGGAATTTTTATTTTTACCTTCCCATAGCATCTCTAGCATCTAAGGCCTGAAATAGGAAATGCCTTGGCATATGCATCAATATGTGCATCTCAATACACTTCCAATAAAATCTGTCTTGAGAGCAGCATACAGGCAATATGCAGACAAGGAAGGGAAATTTTTCAGCAGAACTACTTTTCAGAAATCTGTGGAATCTTTAATCTCCCATGAACTTTAATGATTTATTCATTCATTCATTCACTATTTCATTTTAATTCTCCCTCCCTTTTGAGGCAAGAATCTTATGCATCTAAATGACACACTTGGAAAGTCTGACATGGACCACCAGGATGAATTGGTGCTATGTACAAAACTATGAATATTCAGAGATGGTGGATGGTCTGTAATGGGACAGACCCTGGCTGCCCCCTCTGTAGAGGAGTCTGTCACCTAATCCAACTGGGAGGTGGATGGCAAATGTTTTATTAAATAATTTTTTCTTTCTTTTCTTTGTTATGAGTCAAGTGAGTATGATTTACTAAATGGTCCTAGGACATACTGTGCCTCCTTAGGACTAAGGACCTGATCACAGTTAGACTAGATGCTGGAGTTTATCCACAACTCTTCATGCTCATAAATCAGAGCTTCACTGTACACCTAACTCTTCAATTACCTTCTCTCCAATAGCAGATTTTTCATATCAGTGCTGAGCTTTTCTCCCAGGCTCCCTCCCTCCTCTCTGTCCCATTTGTTAACCTTTATTAGAATGAATCTGCCCTAGTGGACCTGTTCTGGCCAATGGATTTGTACTTCAAGCAGTCTCAGATCTATTTTAATTACTCTCCTTTTGGTAGTTACTGCCTCTGTCTTCACACTATTTTATTCTTCTTTCCCCACTCTGAAAGCCTTTGAAAGAGGTTTTGCAATTTTGCAACATCAGATAGAGTTCTGATGAGCAACTAATGTAATTTCTAATGTAATTTCAACTGCTCAGTAAATTGCAGTTTCTTTCTTCAGTTATCAAGGAAAGCAAGAAAACTTCACATTTTGTATTACAACAAAATTTCCCAACAGTTCACACTATCCACTATCACTTCTACATATTTATAAAAGTTAGGCCTCTGTCATTTTGTTAGGGAGCAATAAGGAAGGACAGATAGTAAGCACATCTCAAGAGAGGTTTATCATCAAAATTAAAGTCTTAATGATATAGAAGTATTTTTCTTATGTTTTTACAGCCACTGTATTCTTAAAAAAACCCCTAAACTAACAAATAAGCAAAAATCCAGCACACACACTCTTCCCCCCCCCTTGTCCCCCTCCACTTAATGAGAAAATTCAAAAATTTTATCTGTTGAATCAAATTCTAAAAATAGTCTCAGAAAAGGTGTATGTTTGGTGTTTTGGTCTAATTTCAGTTAAAATTGATTCAAATGAGACTGGATAGATAATTGGAGAGGATGTCAGGCTGACAAAATATGGAGTAGATGCCATAAATAATCTTAACTGTTCTGCTGCCTGTCTTCATGTAGTGTGAATTGTATATAAGTATTCTGTTATAAACTGCTTGCCAGAGTTAATCATGTAAACAGAATGATGTCTAAGCTATGATGCTACTTGTGGCATTTTTATGGTTGAGAGGAGAGAAACTATGATTTGTTGTATGTAGATTTTGGTTAAAATGGGTAAATGTTGCAGGGATGGCCCTTACGTGATTCATGGGGAAAAGGCTGATGACATTTTCAGTTTCTTGCAGAACTGGAACTTACACAACTGTAATAATAGATGTGCTGTAAATTATTTTCTTCAGAGTTTTGTGTTTGCTTGATGACTCTCTGATCTGTGACTTACAATTAGGATTTCTTACAGGAGCCAAATTAGAAACATCGGTTCAAGGAAAGGAAGAAATCTGTATAGCCTACTGAGCTGGGCATTTTATTGCTGTATCCATAATGTGCTGTAATTAAAAAGTAAATAGAGGATTTGGGAGAAGTAGAGCAAAGACAGAAGGCTTTGATTCATACTTATGTTTCTGCTGCTCTCATTGCTAATTGTCAGCCAGTGAGACCCTGTAGCTGGTAGCTAGTCTAAACCTGTTCTTAATTATGAGGGAGTAGACTGAGATTACATCAGGGATGGATAATCTTGAATCTGGTTATTAAGCTTTTTATATTTTTTTGATCTTCTTTCTTCAGTGTTTGGTGTTGCTGTTTCTCAGCTATAGGGTACCGAGCTAGGTAAACCAAAAGCTTGAACCGTGTACAAAAAATAGCAGCTAATCAATAAATGTTTTCCCTTGAACAGTATTGGTCCCTGCTTCGTATTGCTCTCTTTATAAAAGCATCCATTTCATGCTCTTTCAAGCCTCTAAGCAGAGGAGGGAGTTCATCTTGTTCTCGAAGGTTTGCTTTTTTAAAAATTATTTTTCTTTAATTCAGATTTAAGCTTCTGGTTAAATGCTGCTTCTAAATGGTACTGATACAAGGTCTATTTCCAGTTTTCACAGATTTTCACTCTGATTAATAATTTTAATTCTGTGTCTAGCATGATGTAGACCGTAGATGCTAGCAGCTACTCCAATTGCACTCTTCCACTGCTGTTTAAAGACTAGCCTTTTTCCTGGGTTATACCATTTCGGATTTTAGTACTGAAGTACTTGTGCTGTTCTTTATTTCTTAAAAAAACTTTTTGTAGTCTTGGTCACTCCTGTTCTAATGCAGTTGTCTGTAGCCAGTTGTCTCAAAAGATAACTTTCTTCACCAAGAAAGACAAAGTTTGCACAGATTTGTTGCTCTTTCTTTGAATATTGAATACTGCATCTGCTTACAGACACAGTATCTCCAGAGGGCTAACAGCTGACCACAATTTGCGAATGGAGGAGGAGTGACTTTGGTTTTGCCCATATAAGTTGTAAAATTTGGACGTCAGCAAATGTCACAGTGAATGGTATTTTCTCTGGCATTTATTTGTTTGGAACTTTTTCTGTATTTTTATATTTCTTTGTTCCTTTATTTTTTTGTTGTTGTTGTGAATAACTTCAGTTGTTGTTGTTTTGTTTTGGTTTTGTTTTGTGTGGTTCCTTCACATCAAAAAAAGGAATTTTTCCTTCAGTTACTCTGCTACAAAAAATCATACGGTTCCTATTGAAACACTTCTGAAAGTCAGTATAATCCCAGTGGCATTCAGAACAACTGATGTGTGTTAAAAGGGATTGCAAAGAGAGCCACTCTTCATAAAACTCTACATGCCAAAATCCATTTAATGCTTCCTTTTAAGAGCCCCAGCTGAGAAAGCACAGAGTTTTGTTAAGCTTGACAAAGTAACATCTCGCTCCCCAAGCAAATGCAACTAAGGTGGATGGGTTTTAACAACATTGTAGGGAAGAGAATTTTGATATGCTTAACAGTTGCAAGTTTAAATGCTTGTTTTCCTTAGAGTATGCAGAAACCTACACTCTGCCCTGCTGCCTGCAGGTTTGGTGTGTTATTGTCCATACTTTTTGACCTCTACAAGGAAATTAAGTTATGTGCACTTTAAAAGGACCATGTTTGTGTATCTCATTCCCATCTGCTTGGCAGACAGGATATAGTGGAAAATCACAAGGAAATGCATAGCAAGGCTCTAGAAAACAATGGGAGAAGTATTGATTTGGAACAGTCTTTCCTGACTTTGCATCATTTCTACACGAAACCCCAGGTTGGAGGGATCCTAGTGACTAAAAATGGTGACTGAAGCAAGAAGGTAAGAGAACAGGTTATGAGCAAATTGAAGCTGATACAGAAATCAAAGAACAGGAAGTGTCTGTCTGACTCAACCCAAAGACGAAAGTCAGATCTTATCCAAATTATCATTAGACTGAGTTTCTGTAGAAAATGTTGTATAAAGGTCCTTTGTGTTAAGCTAGCATCCAGAATTTTTAAGTATCCTTTTGATAATTGAATAAATTCTGTCTTTGAATGGAAGCTAAAGTTTTGCTCACTTAACAGTACAGGTTCCCATGGAAAGAGGTTTACATATGTTGTATCTTTTAAATGTGTTGTATTTAAACGTGTTATCTTGCTGGCCAGATCTTAACACTTGACAAATGCAGCAGGACTGTGTTGTCAGGCAAGGGAGGCGCAGAAGCTCTGGCTCTTACCTGGTGGGTGTGCTTGAGACAGACTGAATGGGTCCAAGGTGCAGTCAGACATGTAACATCATTCCTCTTGTATTCCCCCGTTACTGCAGAGCATGGTTGCTGTAGTGCTCACATTTCTCACACTTTCACCCTCCTCCTTTTTCTTTGTGTAACACTCTTGGTAAGACAAGACCATGGTGTCTTGTCTGCTTTCATATTTTCATGGCATGGTAGATGTTATTCCCAAGAATGTGCATCAGTCTCCTTCTGCTCCTTCTTTCCAGAGGCATTTTTTTTTAATGTGGAATGAGCTTCGTAACTTTTATTTGGGGTAGGCCTCATCACAGATTTGTGCCATCACATCCATGAATGACTAGAAATGTACAAGTTATGGGTTCCTGCCAGTATTCATAAAACTGTGTTTATACTTTATTTTTGCTGGCTCCTCATCCACTGAAACTAATTTAATAATTTTTACTGTTTCATTCATTTGGAGTTGCAGTATTAATCAAATATTAAAGTTGTCTCAGCTACAGCTGTCTATTCTGCTACGTTCCCCCATTGTGAACACTTGGACGCACAATGATATTACTTCTAACCAAAGAACAAAATATTTTTGCTTCACATTTCTTCTTTCTGAGTTTGTTCATTCAACATAGAGTTCTCTCTTGCATTGCTCATGGAAAATTTTATTGTTACTGCACTGTAGTCATGATCAAGCCCCTGTTTTCTATTGATTGAAATTGCAAACTTTTGAGGGAAAATATATACCACTCCTATCTAAAACTGAAGGACAGCCAACATCACTGAACAAAGCAACTTGATTCCTGGTAGGGCTAAATGCTCTGGACAGACCTCAGCAGGTTTCTCACCTCTGCAGAATACAGAGAGCATAAAACATTTCCAGTGCTTCCTCCCTGGAAGCTTTTTTTGAGTAAGAATTTAGCACCATATATGAAAATTCATTTAATTGGTAAATTAAATGGTTTTATGTGAGCCTGGGTATATTTAGAGCTTGGTTAAGAGGCTCTCAAAGTAGTTTGAGTATTTTTGTCCCCTCATCCTATTCCTATTGTCACTAATATCTATAAATCTTAATTGAAATTACAGAGCTGAAAAAATGTGCTTGTCTGTACTCAGCTGGGATGAGAAGTGACTCTCTGGTCCTGGGCCAGCAAAGTAATCAACCATGTTTAACCACTTCTAATTGCACAGGATCGGTGCTTTAAAGTTTGAAGTAAGATTTTCATAGTTCAAAGTTAAATAGTAGTAAGGGGCTGGGGGAGTGTGAGAGAAAGTGGTGGCTTGGAAAAGTCCACTGCTCAGGACTATGACACTCCGTGTGTGTCTCTGAATACTAACCCATAAAGAGGCAAAGTGCTTTTTATTTAAGTGCTTATTTCTTCTGACTACATAATACTTAAGAACTTCTTTTCAGAGTTAACTCTTGGAACATGTAAACATCTAAAATGAAGAGCTGGGTATTTAATCACAGGTTGCACAGTGTTGATGTAGATGCTAGGGAACGGCAGAAAGTACTTCATACCTAGTGAATCTCTGTAATCTTCTGGTGTAGAAATGATGCTATGCTTAATATCTTGTTGTCAACTTTGGGGGCAGAGGTACCATGGCCAAGATGAATAGTAAAATGTAGGATTAGGACTTTGTGCAGAAATTGTTTTATTCCAACACAGAAGGAAAAATACTTGACTGACCCCCACAGGAAATCTGACCTATTCACTTGATGTGATTTCAGCTGTGCCTTTGTAGCACTTTCTCTCATGCCTCCACATTCCTGTTACAATGAGTATATCTGTCTACAGCAGCAATGTGGGATATGATCTTGCTAGTCTGGTCCTGAAACTTCCCTCTATTCTTCCTTGCATAACTCAGATGTGTTTGCATGTGTCCATGTGTGTGCTGGGGAGAGGGGTAGAAGAGGTATGAAGAATTATTCTGCCCTGATTTTTTGCTTTTTTCTAAGATTTTGGGTCACAAATGCCTTTTGGTCCAATTCTCATCCGTGCCGAGGAGTTCAATTTAATTTTTACAGCAAATACTGCCTCTGCTGTGCCTCCTTCTCTGAGGTGTTTGCAGCTGTTACTATCTCTGTGAGTCTCAGTGAAATGAGAAGGTTTGTTTCTTGTGTTACTTCCCAGTTTGAACTCTTACTGGAACACTCTGCGGGCTCCACTGACAGAAGGTGCCCTCCTCCTGCCCTGGCTTTATCACGCACTGGTTATATTTAATCTCCCCTTCTCTGATGTGGTCTGAGGTCTTTAGCAAACTGTTGGCATCTTCCTGAGGGGAGAGGACTCTAGGGACAGACATGCTATACTGATGGCAAGAGAGAGAGAGAGGAGGCTCTTACATACTGCTACCTGTCAAAGAGGAAAAACACCAAGAAGTTATAATAAACAGGAAGAGTCTCTGCAGACTTGACAGCTGAACTTCTGAATGAGCTGTAAAGTGCTTTTTAGCTCTTCTGTTCATTGGAACTTGAAATGGTAACTGCTCATGAAGATCAGCACTCTGCCTTCTGCTGACTTCTGCAGAAGGTACAGGGAAAATGCAGTTGTCAGGATTTGCTTCAAGGAATTGAGGCACGTGGGTTTAATCAGCTCGGAGACTGCTTCAGAGGACAGTGCTCTTTATAAGCAAACATATAAAAAAATCTCAATCACTCTTCCATGGAGCATCATACAGTTTTGAAACAGATTCCAGAATTTAAATAATCAGTCTCAAGACTCCTTGGCAAAGTCAATGCATCTGGATTGTTCTGGTGGATGGTCCATAATTTCTGTGTAAAATATTGCATGGTGATCCTCTGCGAAAACCTCAGCATGGGCACAGAGAGATGCCCAGTGAAAAGATAGTGTCAGTGTAGAGGTAATCAGACCATAAGAAAAAGGAAAAGTGCATACAGTATCCAATTGGTAAGACAGTGACCTAATTCCAGTCCCATTTAATCACAGAATATAGCCACAAAGGTACGAGCAATGATTACAACACCATATGAACAAATCTTGTTTGAGAAGTGTAGATGCATCTTGCTCAGATAAATGTTTTTTGGTTATTTGGGTTTGGGTTTTCTGTCCTCATTGTTGTTCATTGCTTGTTTTCTTGAAAGTAAAATCTGTAGTGTGCTTTGACTTAAAATTAGTTGTAATGACTAATTATAATTTAAAATAATGACTAAATTTCAAGAGAGATTAATCTTTTATGTATTAATTGTGTGTTTATGAATGCTTATAGATCAAAGGAAAGATTTTTCTTATATGTCTTACATATTTATTATGTATGAAACATAATTTTTCTTAGGTATCACTGCACACATCTGAGTATAAGACAGATGTAAGAGAAAGTGTAGATATATCACACAGATGAGGACAAATTAAGTGTTCTGCTTGTGCCATAGCATGTAAAGACATGCTAAAAAGTGCAAGGAAATAATGACCAACCCAAATACCTAATTTTTTTTTCTAAAAACATTATGCCAAATGATTTTTACACATACTCACTTGGGATGATAGTCTTATAAAGCTATAGGATTAATTCTTTGTTATTTCTTCTTACAGTAATGGTTAAATGCATTAGTGGAGAACTGTATAAAAAATGTAGGTTAAGAATGGTGGTAATATTCCTAAAGTCATACGTTATTTATTAAGTGCTGCTTCTTGAATTCTGATCTGGTGTCTGCCACAGGAGAGGTATAGAAAATGGACTTGACTGGCATAGTCAGACAATTGACTCTGCACTTGTCCCAAATTCTTATTTGCCTAAAACATGTTTTCTTGGAGACAGCAAAGCTTTTCAGTTGTGTTTCTTCTCCAAGTTTATGCTCTTATGGATCCACTTTCTCCTGTTCTGTAGGATTTTTCTGGGTGGGAGCTGAGTACTCTGTTTCCATGTCCAGGAATCTTACCTACTTACTCAAAGTAGGCATTACCTTTCCTCCTCAGTGTTTACCAAAGACTTTCAGGTTTCATTTTATAACTTGTCTTCTGAGTCTGCTTTCTGATGCCTGAGAAAAAAAATCTACTACTGCAACCACTCTGTGCCCTCTCTGCTCCTGCAGTCAGGATCTTTTCTTTAGTTGTTCTTAAAATGCACTCCATGCTTTATCTGGGCTTGACAGGATTTACTTTTTCACTTCTTATTGGTTAACTGATTGCACACATCCAGATCTAGAATTTGCTGTGTTGTAGTTTTCTCTAATGCTGAAAGGAGGTGAACTTCCACTCACCAATCCTGCAGCAGTGAGTACAGCTATTATAAAAATGCTCAGATTATTCTGTTTAGGTAAAACAGAGGACTTATTTAACTCTAATCTGTTTTTCCCACCCCTTGCTTCTTTTTATCATTCAGAAAGAACTCCAGAGTTCAGTTTTAGTTGGGAGTTTTGCAATAATGCAAAAACATAATTCCTTATATAATCCAGCAAGTAGTTCCTCTCAGTAGTAATATGAATGCAAAATCAGAGGGTTAATACAGAGGGTTATTATGACCATCATAATAATGTAATTTTGCTGTTATTTTTAACTCCTTTTTATTGTTTAGTCTTTTGGTCTCACTGCCTTGGTTACCATCATAGCAATTTTCTCTTTTGATGCCACTTTACCCACTTCCAAATTGAGCAAAATCAGTCCTTTGTTTTGAATTCAGAGAATGTTTTACACAGCAAACTCTTGAAATATGGGGATTTTGAATATGAAGTATGCTTGAATTCATATTCATTCAGGAATTTCAATAGGGTTCAATCTCCATTAAGTCTGTCCTAGGTGAAATCTAATGTGATATATTCTTTCATGATTTTGCTTCCTAAATCAAGGGTTACTTATGCTGAAATCTGAAACTTTAAATCATCTGTCAAATGTGACAGTAAATACATATAGATTTAGCCAGTAGTTTGGCAAATATTTGTGCTGCTATAATAAATGTTGCTAGAATAAGAACTCTGAGGCTGAAAGTGGCAGTAGAATTACTCAGATTCAATAAGGTTAAGGAAGCTGGAGGAACTTTTTTTACTCATTTCTTGTAAGTGATTTTGTAAAGAGAAATTTTTCCTCTGCCACTGCTATCCTTGATAGATCTGTTATAAAAGTTAAAACATTTATCAAAACTGTCACAGATCCTATGACCCATAGAAGAAGGACTATCAGACCTTAATTGCAATAGCTGTGTAATTTCAGAACTTCCTTTCCCCTGTTCACCTACTCTCTGACCTCTATGTCAGCTTCTAATTTCCTTCTGTAATTGACTCTTCTTTCTAGTACAGGAAACTGTGGCAGCAAATGCATCTTCTTAGTGCAGAGGAAGATCCAAACAGTGCTGTCGAATGCCTATCAAATTTACTTTATAATCAAGGCTTGGGGGGAAAAAGAAGAAGGTAGTTTGAACAAGTTTCAGGTGAAAAAGGAATGAGTTTCCCTAAATCTTGTGGTTGTGGGCATTTTGTTTTTAACACATTAAGTTAAGGAAAGACTTAAAATACTACCTTCAAGCGTGTGCTGAAGACAGCTGTTTGGTTCAAGAGTTGCTCCTTCCAGGAACACATACTAATGGAAGCAAACCCTAAGTTTACTTTGCTTCAAGGGACAGCTAATCAATTGAGACAGGAAAGGAGAGCAATTGGAGTAGCTGCTGAGTGTACCCTGAAAAGTCTTACATATCCTCATCCAAAGTGAGGTTTTTATAACATGCATGTTTCTATATCTTTTCTATATCACAATACCTCTCTATTTTATTTCCTTTAAGAGACTTTCGTTTCAGCACTGCCCATCCCATCTTTCCCTGTGTTTGTTGACTGATACAGGAGTGATTTGTGGATTTACTCATGAATGTCCTTACCTTACTGGTTACTGGTCAGCAACACCAACAGCCAGTAACTGGAAACACACAAAAAAATCTGGGTGTAACTTCTAGGCTACTCCAGTAGGAAGTAATATTTAAATGAATCAAAGTATCTGTTAGTAAGATTATGTTGTTGTCACTTAGAACAATTGGATTCGGAGGAATTACCTACTTCTTTTACACAGCTAGTAGCCACAAACTTAAAAAATAAAACCAGTTCATCTTGTCAAACTGTAACTAAACAGACCCATCTACAGCTTTAAAGGACACAGAAGGAAGTACAATAAAATGAAAAGAATAGTTGTAATTTTTCATGTCCCATTTATTCCTGAGTTAGGGAAACAAACCATAATGCAATATATTTGCTGTAGACATTGTACTACCTTATAGTCCATAAACCTTTTCTGCTGGCTATGTTGTTATTAAAATTTTGTTGCTTGCTATTAAAATTTTTAGGACCCTGGGGCTAGAGGGCCAACCCCACACCTTTATCTGGGTGTTTGAATCACAAAATTAATGTATCTGTATAATCTATTCAGAATTCAAGAACAAAATAATTTCTGTTATCTTCTGCATGGCTGTCATTAGGGACTGAGTAGTTTGCATAACAAAAATGAATTAACCCAATCAAACTCAAATCTTATACTTAAAACAACCTCCATCTTCCACCAGTGAAAAGTTCTCTAGAACTTGGTCCTCCACAGCCAGAGAGGTGGTGGAAGGTGAATGGCAGAGAGAATGCATGTGTGTAGGGGAAAGCACAAGCCTGCAAATACTGTGTAGTCCTATGGCACCCACTAAAGGCAGAACTTCATAATTTGCCTTAATTCTCTCTACTTTGTTTTTAAAAAGAATCTTATGACAGCTGAAGGGTCAGCCCCTGGCAATGAGGAAAGAAGCCATTGTTTTTTAAAGTTTAGTTGACATATAAACTTCATATCTACATCCCCTTCTAAAGTTTTACTAGTTTGGTTCCCTCTAGGGATTGCCAGAACAAGCATGAGCCTCTGCTATCTGGTCTTCAATATCTTTTGTGTCACATGCTACTTTAACCACTTTGGTCCTCAATGGGGATAAGTATCCATCTAGAAAAACAGTCTCCTTACCTTAACCTGTCTGTCTTGATTTCCCTTCCTTTCACAGGATTATTTGAGACCTCAGTTCATAACATCCTTTTTGAAATCAACTGTAGCTTAAAGAACAGCTATCTTTGGAAATCAGGTATCCGTCATCAATTTCATTCTCATCAACTAGATCACTTCAAGACACTCTTTGAATTTTAAGTGAAAAGTACACGTTAACAGAATTTCCTAAAATTTCCCAAGTCAGTGAACATTTCACACTCTTCCATGACTGGCATGATAGAGTCACTGTCTCTGAGACACTATTTTAAGGAAACACCATATCCAAATAGGACTAAAAGAACAGAATTTCTATCCACAGGACTTATCAATACACTAATATGCAAAATGAAAACTGTGAACAGCTGCTGAGCCAAAGCTGTCATACATAAGAAACCGGCATGCATGATCTTCACTTTCCTTGGATTGAAACATTCTAATACTCAAGAACTACTGAGCACTATTCAGACTGTAGTAAAAATTTGCTGTAAACCAGCAACAATATCTAGCTTTTTGATTTTATTGAGGACAATCCAGAGATCTCTTACAGTTAAATATTACAGTGCTGAACTAAAGGAAGCTCTTAATTCCTTTAAAAGGCCAAAAGGTTTCTTCCATATTTCTTCCATATTCTTCCATATTTTGCCTGATTGGCTTCAGGAAAAGGAGGTTCACATCCTAAAAATTTCATTTTAAGCATGTTCACTTTTCATTTTTTCAGAAAGCTGTGGCTGCGGAGAAGATAGGAGATATTTCAATGTGGGACATCTGGTACTTTTATTATACATTATGGATTTGCCTCCTGGTAGAAACTCAGAGCAAAATCTTCACAGGGCCAGTGGCTCTTTGAAATCATATAATTATTTTCATTCCACTTTCTTCTTGATGCTCCTTACTGACTTCTCTCCCAACTACAACTAAGACAGAATATTGAAAGTACTTCTGGAATTCTAAAGGAAAAGAATAGTGTGCATTCGTTTTCAATGACAATGACTGAACTTTTCATTCCTGTCTTTAAAGTTTCAGATTTACCAACTTAGAATTCATGGTGAAGAAAGGTGGCTCAGGCCAAGTGCCAGAATGATTTAAAGCAGTTGACATGCAAAGAGGTGCTCCCTCCTGTGTATATATTTCACTCACAGGAAATAACTGCAGGTTTGTATAGAAGCAGTAACTAGATTAGCTTTGGTGGCTCAAGAGCTCAAATCCCTGTTATCCCAGCCTTGTGCTGTCCTCCATATCAGTGAGTTCTCAAGCAAATATCTTGGCAAGAGCAAGTTACTGTTTTGCAAAGATGAATATGTTTAATAACTACAGTATAACCAGAAAGTAATACTTTGCATTAATTAGATTGACTTGGAGACCTACTTATCATGTTTCCTGTTTCATAAGTGCTGTTGTTTGTGTACACCTATACAGGCCACACATAAATAGCATAGTTCTGAGAGAAATGGGTAAGATCAAGTTTTTGTGCCTACAGTGCCTGTAAACCAGTGACAGAAAACCAGGAGGGAAAAAAAAGAAAAAAGTGTAGATAAGATAAAAATATAAAGCAGCAAGAAATAACAGAAACTTAAATAGTAAATGTATTCTACAAGTTGTTAAAAAGCATCAGGAAGCACCGAAGGCCACTTCAGTGAGGTGGAAATGTTCATTCACATGTAAAGCTGTGAGTCAAGCAAGGTACAGCTGAAGGAACAGATTTGGTAAAAGCTCAGGTGGAAGGGGAAAGGGAGAAGCAATACATGGCTAACACAGAAATAGGATGCATATTTTGTCTGATGTAATAATGCCTCTTTGGACTGAGTGAAAGGTAAAAATGGTAATTAGACATGGCTTGAGACACGGTGGGTAAGCTGAGCAATGGGAAGTAGCAGAAGAGATTAGTTTCTCCAGGGAACACACAATGTGCACTGGTCTGGCTAGAGAGCCTTGTTCCTGCATCTCCTTTGTTTATAGTGCAGCTGCTCCCAGCTGTCAAAAAAAGCTCTCTATGATAATCTCCCGGCATATCAGTATTATTACTTTGCACATATTGAGGAAAGGATGAACTGACAACTTACTCCCTGCTTAAGCAGACAAAAGATTTCGTATTCAGCCTAAAAGATGTTTTTGCTACTGCAGCCAAAGTCCAGTCCATAATTACTATGCTGATAGAGACTTCAAATGGCATTTTCTCTCCATATAAAGAAAGTACTTGTCCCGTTGTATTATCTGAAGATAAGCAGTGATCCAGGAGAGGCAATAATGTTTACCTTTTTTGTAGTTATATCATGTAGCTTCAAATACAGGCTAAACTTTGAATCTGCCCCTTTTGTATGAAAAAAAATTCGTTGATGTCTAAGGACGGAGAGTAAACTGATACAATATCTGTGAAAGCTACAGTGTTTTTAACGGTAGCATTGTATGTTAACATTTCATCCTGTAACTAAAAAGGTTAAGGAAAAAAGACAAACATGCTAGTTTCAGAGTGATGTGAGTTTTTTTGGGGTGTTTTCTAGCTGAGTGTTGAATTCCCTCAGTCAGACATCATTTGTAAGGATTATTTTTTCATTAAATCACCAGTGTAATTGACAGGGACTGACTGTTATGGTGGCACATTGTGATCATTGAATTCACATTCTACACAATCTAGACAGCCCCTGCAGGGAGCACAAAGATGCTTGGTAGACAAAAGAGCAAAAGAGGTCCTCAGCCAAGGGAGATCAGGTAGAGAACTTCCATTTCCCTGAGTTCCCATTTCTTTTCTTCTACTGACTGCTCTGTTTCAGCAGATTTCCTTAAACCCTCAACCTTTTGCTCTTCTCTTCCTTATTTCCTCAAGAACTTTTAAGTAGAACTCCCTTGGGATTATAATGTCTGAACCCTTTTTAAAGTAAGAGCTTTTGTTTAAATAAACTTTCCCCTTTTCATTAAAATCACTTTGCTCTTGTAAATTAAAACTAACCTTTGGAGTATAGTAGTGATTATAACCTGATCTTCTGCTCTGCACGCTGAACTGGGACACCCGATCTGGTTCAGTGTGCTGTAAAGAACGTTATACTTTAACTACAGTTTAAACATGATCATAAGTGTTTTTGAAATGAGGTGAATTAACAGGCTTATTTGCAAGCACAACTTACTAAACATTTTGCAGTCTTTTGCATGAAATATCTGAGATATCATGCTCCAAAGAACTGGAATTAAATGTGAAACCAGTTGTAAAATTAGTGAGATGGCCCTGAAGGAAAATTTATTCTCTTAATAAATGTTTTTGCCATAAAAATACATTAATTTCCTGTGTCAAGAGATTAACTGTTTTCTAACTAATATTGTTTCAAAAACCAAATTGCATAATCTTTGTGAATGAGAATACTTTTAGTCAGAAAAGCAAAAATTATGTAATATATAGCCAAATTTATTATCTAGTTATACTAGACAGTCCTCTTTCTAAATATGAAAACAAGATGCTTTAACACATGCTTTAACACAAAACCCATGCTTTAACACAAAACCTTGCTCCTGACTTTCATTAGAAGTCTTAAAACACATGGAGAAGGGGAAGGAAAAAAAACACATGCCAAAAATGCAGCAGAAATACTTATTATCAAGCCCTTACTTATACTGAACTAAATAACAGTATGACTTTTTATATTTTAGCTGTATGTTCAGACTCAGCTGTATAATCAGGCTCATCTTACCCTAGCTGAGCTCTAGGGATTCTAAGCAGCAGAATAAAAACACTGAAAGTGGAAGCTTGGTTTTGTACACAACAGTTTTGGAGCACAGAGAAAGACTCTTGTCGTAGGGGT
This sequence comes from Corvus cornix cornix, assembly GCF_000738735.6. NCBI lineage: Eukaryota > Metazoa > Chordata > Aves > Passeriformes > Corvidae > Corvus > Corvus cornix. The sequence continues at coordinate 40,478,904 of NC_046335.1, forward strand.
AAGGTTGGGACAGCAGGATATTTCTTATTAGGATCATCAGCGGGTAATGTAAGTCCGGTCAATGCAGCTGCTGCCAATTTAGCTAAGTTAAGAATGCTGCCTAAAGCTCTGTATTCTTCTCTCCCACCTGCCCTTGCCAAGGGTCTGAAGCAACTGGCTGCATTGATGCAGGTGCAGGACAGGGAGGTGCAAGTCCTGCATCCCACCAACAAACTGAACAGCCTTGAGCAAACAGCCTCGGGAGGTCTCCAAAATACTCACTGTGCTTGTCCCTCTAATTCAATGAAAATGATATAAACACAAAGCTCTATGTTTCCAGGGTAGAAAAACTAGGAAAAGCATGTCAAAATGAGCTGGGCCATGTCTACAAGTGTCAGTTTTAGGCTTCTACATTTTATGCTGAGGGAAAGACTCCAGTGTTCAGCCCTGTATTTTTTGAGAGGAGTTTTTAAGTAAGAGATTAGCAGAAGGAAAACAAGCCATGGACATAAGAGTCAGAAGGCAAAAGGAAAAGCTTCTTTTGGTGAGTTGGCCATTTGAGCTCTGTTAAAAAATTAAGGAAGAGCAAAAATCCCACTAAACCAAAAAATTCTACCCCCCAAACAAACAACCAAAACCTAAATGCCAGCCTAAACCCCACCAAATGAGCAAAAAAGAAAGCAAACCACCCCCCTAAAAAACCACAACCCAAAACATACAAAAACCCCCTTAACATGCAAAGAAATGCAAAACATGCAGAAACCCCAACCAAACCACAGAAAACAACCAAACAACAGAAACCAAATGAACATAACCCCAACCCCCCCACCTTACTACTTATCTGCCACCTAGTGACAGTTACTGTGGTTTTAGTGGGGTGCTAAATCCTGCTGTAATGGAGTCAAACCTGCTGCTGTTCTCACATTTACAATAGATGCCAAATGTTACACAGGTACCAGACCTGGTTTCCAGCCGTAAAAAGTAGAATGCCTAATTGACTTAATCCATGGCAACCTAAGGCAGAGTCAAGTAACTTCCCCCTGCTCCCCTCCCCTAATTTATTAGAGTTGAGACATGCACCTCAAAATTACTGACTGGTTTAAGAATAATGATTTCTGAATGGTAGGAACTGATCTTTGTTGCTACACCAGTTACCCTGTGGTTGGAGCAAGCATCTTACTGCAATTCTTCTAACAACTCAGAACACCTCTCATGGCTAATACCATGTGACCTATTTAAAATGCCTAAATAGTAATTTGCCATTCAAAATGCTCTCTACCTTCTATTTTTTAGTGGCTGCAGTTTCAAAGATAGCTTTGTGCAACTAAATAATTCCTCTTTTTAAGTATAAGATAGTACTTTCAAGAATACAGATACAGCAGAAGTGGTAGGGTACTTTACACCCTAGAAATGTGTTTGCAAGACATTCATATTCTTCACTGGGACTTAGGAGAAAGTGCAAATATAGACCCATTTATCACAGTCTCAAATTCTACATGTTTCTTTAAATGCTGATTTTTTTGCAAAGGTTTTAATTCCCAGAATGGAAGCACTAAGCACCAGCCCATTTTGTTTCTGGCAAAACTGGAGGAAAGCTTATTTCAAATTTCTAATTAAAATTCTTTCTTGCTGTGTAAGGAGCCCTGATGGGATTCCTCAGGGTAGTTGGATGGGTTTCTGATTGAATTACAACCGGCCCAATTGCGTGAATATTTCATTTAAATGTTGTGAACTGAAAACAGCAATTAACGACAACCTGAATAATAAAAAGCACTACTTTACTTTCAATCCTCTCCCCTCCCACAGTTGACTCAATTCAAATGCTTAGTCACTGGGAAAAAAAAAAAAAACAAAGCAAAACAAACAAATCCCTCAAAACATCCAGAAACAAAAAGCTAAGCAAGGGTCACTGTATGGGAAGAGGAGATGTCTACAGTCCTCATCCTACAAGTCAGAAACACTTTGCCTGGAGATGATGACTGTGTATGTGACACTCTTGCAGAACTGCCCTCATAAAGCATGACTGTGTTTCTGACTTGCCATTTATTCAGTATTCTACTCTGTGGTTTCTGTCCAATCTCACTGAAGGTAATTTCAGTCTTATGTCTCACCTTTATCATATCCATCAGCCTTTTTTTTTACTAAAGAACCACAATGCCCATAGATTCTCTGAGGAAAATTTGCTAATCTGGTCAAAAATTCTGAAACAATCAGATTGGCCAAACCCTCCCAGTCCTACACACGAGCTTCTGAACAAATTACCTACCTTTACAAATTAACTTTTAGCCCTGGGCATTTAGGGGTGATCCACCTGTGCCTAATTCCCTGGCTGGATTATAAATATCTCCCAAAGAATACAGTAACATGAGCTGATACTTAGGATGAAAATATGAGAAGCTGGGGAGAATTATAGTAAAACTAAATGCTGAGACGACATGCAATTTCTTCTGATATGTCCTAGAAAGCCACTATTGTATGCACCCTGCCTTCAGAGAATCTGCTCTTCTTGTTTTTTGCAACTTTGTCAAATCTCAAAATCAAAAAGCTCATGAGAACTGGTCTAAATCTGACCCAAGATCCACTGTTTCGAAAATATTCTTAGGAATTGATGACTGATTGGACCTTGACAACTGGAAGAAAATAAGTTGATTGATTATAATCTTTACTGTTATTTATTAGTGATCCACAGTGTTTAGATTGCCAACTTGATTATCATAATTGCACCAGCATACTGACTAAATCAGGAGAAGTTATTAGTAGGACTAATGTGTTCCTATAATAGAGTTTTCTATAACTGTATCAATATCCATAGTTCTTAATACAACCCCTCCTTTTCTTCCCACATCAGGAACAACTCAAGTTAAACTAGCACAGATATACTGGGAAAAAAACCCCAAACTAAAACCAGAACCATTGAAAAAGATAGGAAAGAAACCCAAACTTAATTAGTCTTCTGAAGCAGCCATGGTGATGTCATATGTGAAATGGAGTCAGCACAAAGCACTGCATGAGGATCAATGTTACAAGCCTCAGAAGCAATGATATAGCTTTATTCTGGCAGCTGCAAACTGTTCTGGCTCTATCTGTCCCTTGTCAGCACAGAAGAATGTCTTTCACTTTGTCTTATTAGTGTGGTATTATCTCATGGGCTGATTCTTCCACAGAAAAATGAGCCACTCTACTTCATTTCAGTATTCCTCAAACTGATTTGCAGTTGGAAATACATCAAAATTGCATTTACTTGTTTAATGATGCTATTTTTCTAGATTTGGGGTTTTCTTCTTGGTGGCAAAACTCTGTAGATGATAGCAAATTTTAATAATATAATTTAATGTCTATATTCATACATATATAAAATAAAATTTGTCAAATACACTTTGAATCATGTTTGCATATTACTTATTTGCAGTTTATTGTTCTTTTTCTACAGAATAAACTTCATACTCAAAAAGCATTTTCCCCGCCTTGTGCACTTCTTCCTTTGTTTTTGAGCTCCTATCCTCACAATGGGAGCAGTTCTCTCAAATGTACTCTACCTGAATTTCACATTCTAGCTTTTGTTCTATAAAAATCCAAATCTGAAAGCAAAACTCAGCTGAAAGCAATATGGCTCGGATTTCAAGAAGGGTCCTCACAATAAACCATAAACTTTTATGATTTTGGTGCAAGTTTGTGAGTCAGCCTCGGTACTGCTAGAGTAAGCCACAAAGAGTCTTAGATGATGAAAAGAATATTAATTTATAAGCTGGAAACTGTAGCTCAGACCAAAATCTCTCACAAGTGAGGTCCGTGCATCAGTGGGCTAAATTACATTTCAAATCACCCTTTAGCTCTGAGCTCAAATTTCCACAAACATCGAAAAAATTCAGACTGGATTTGGATTCTATACCTACGAACATATTCAGAACAATCCTGAGGACATGTTTAGCAATGGATCCATTTTTATTTCATACCATTTGCATTTAAAAAATGTACCTGAAAATCAGTTTGGTTCAAGGCAGACTTTGGCTTCTAGGGAAACATAGATGGGCAGGCAGGAGGACAAATTATAAGTTTAATTCTAGAGCCCAAAATAGCAAACTGATTTTTTCTCCATTTTGAAATGTAAAATGATAAGGAAAATACCTGGATTTAAACTACTTCAAAGTGTGTGGGCCCTAAATTGATGTTAAACTTGGTATTTGAGCTGTATGTGATAATTGGTGGCTCAGTCTGTTTAAGTGGAGATTTGATACTGGGTTGTTGCCTTTGCATGCACTGATACCAATCAAAGTCCCAATCTGACTGTGCATTCAGATTTTGTGACTGGTAGGTTGACTGATTTTTTAAAATTTGTGTGTGTGAGTGTTGTTTTAAACTTTGAAGAAGGGGTGTTTTAATGGTGTTAACAGAATCATTATCCTAAGTCTGATTTTGTTTAAGTATAATTGTCCTAGACAATTTGGCTGCAGCCAAATCTCAGAGTAATCTACATGTGCCAGAAGTTCAAGGAAGGAGGTTGAAATATGTTTTTCATCAGCACAACTAGATTGATCTGCTGTTTAAGAGGAAGGGCATCCACTCCAAGACTGACATTTATTAGAACTGTGTAGGCTTCAGCCATTCACCCTTGCACAATTTAGCTTTAACCAGCCATTTATACTTAAAATATTCGGGCTGTGTTCAGGCAGGTGATCCTTCATCTCTCCTTAGCACTGGTGAGACCACAGCCTGAGTGATGTCTCCAGTTTTGGATGCCCCAAAATGGGAAAGACATCGACTTCCTGGAAAGAAAGGTACTGGAACAGCTGTCATACATGGAGAGGCTGAGAGAACTGGGAATGCTTATCCTAGAGAAGAGAACTCTCAGTGGGGATCTTATTAAATGTGTATAAATACCTGATAGGAAGATGTTAAGATGACAGACCCAGAATCTTCTCAGTGGTGCCTAGTGGGAGCATGAGAGGCAGTGGGAACATACTGAAAAACAGGAAAACACTTCTTTGGCTGTGATAGTGGTTAAAGACCTGAACAGTGTTTCTCAGTACAAGACAGACGTGGGACGTTGAAGTGGGTCCAAAGGAGGGCCACAAAAATGATCAGAGGCCTGGAGCACCTCTCCTGTGAGGACAGGCTGAGAGACTTGGGGTCATTCAGCCTGGAAATGAGAAAGCTCTGAGGAGACCTTATTGTGGCTTTTCAATACTAAAAGGGGACCTACAAGAAAAATGGGAACATGCTTTTTAGTAGGCCCTCTTATGGTAGGACAAGTGGCAATGATTTTAAATTAAAAGATGGTAGATTCAGACTAGATATAAGGAAGAATCTCTTTAAGAAGAGGGCAGTGAAACTCTGTAACAGGCTGCCCAGGGATGCCCCATCCCTGGAAACACTCCAGGTCAGGTTGGATGGGGCTCTGAGCAACCTATCTAGTTGAAGATGTCCTTGCTCACTGTGGTGGGGCTGGACTAGATGACCTCCAACCCAAATCATTTTAGGATTCTGTGATTCTATAACAGCTTGTCCTGAGAGACTGTGGAGTCCTCATCCTTGGAGGTACTCAAACCCCACAGACATGGTCCTGGGCAGCTTGCTCTAACTGGCCCTGATTAAGTCTAGTCATTAACTAGATGATCTCAAGAAATTCCTTCCATCCACAGTAATTTTGTGCTACCTGTCAATGGAATGCAAGCTGTGAATGGGCTTATGCCAACAGCTCATGCTGTTATCCCTGGCATGGAAATCCTACTGCAAACTTCCCCACCAGTGAAGTTACATGGGTTACAAGGAGGGGTGTGGGCAAGGTAGAGAGGGTAGAGATGTGCTTACCTCCCATTCCTGGAAATCACCCTGCCATCACTGCCGAACTGAATTTTTCTAGCCTGTAGTAGATGGGCTCGTATACAAAGAGACAAAATTATTTTTTGCCTAGCTGGTGAAGAGCCTTGAAAATGCTCTCTCACACTTTATGAAAAGCTCTTTGAAGTGCACCACAGGTTTTAGTTTCGCTGTGGAACTGTTTTACTGAGTCCGAATTCCCAACCCCCACATTATTTTTTTGTTCCCTGTGGTATTAAATATGACCTTAAAAATGTGCTGAAGAATAGCGTAAGGCTACAGCCTTATTTCTAAAGAGAACTTCTTTAAAGGTTTGCCAGTTTTGTTTTTCACACGAAAAACATTTTCACCAATCTTTACATTTAAGCTATTTCAAAGAAATTTCATTTTGGAAACACAGGTGCAACATTTAAAGCATCTTGTTTGACATTTTTGAGAACAGAGCATTTTGATTTTGGTCCAAAACAACATGTCTAAATTGAATTAATTTTAAAAGTTTCATGAAATTCCTAAGAGGTTGAATTAGGGTGACAGGCTTTGATTTTAGCCAAAGCCAAAATAATATAATTTTCCCAAGACCTCAGAGCTTTTCTACGTGAATTTCATTTTACAGCAAATCTAAAATGTCTTCTTTTGTTTGAAAATATAAGAAAATATATTATTTAGAGATCACAAAACTTTTCACTAAACAAAGACTTAAGAATCTAATTTCCATTTCTTTCATAAGAAAAGATACTACATTTATATCACTAAATTGCTGTTCCAAAAACCTAATGTCACAAATATAAGTTAATAAAAATCATTATTGTAACGATTCATCAGAAGTATCCTGTTGAGCACGTACAGGTATATCTTTTTTAAATTTTCACTTCTCACATCCTTCGAGGTGTTGAATAATCTAATTATTTTCTAGTTGAATTTAGAATTCTTGGAACTGCAGAATGTAAAGACCTATGATTGCTCTCAAATGTGTCTCCAATTTTATATGGCTGCAGTCCTTTATCTATTCAGATTAACTTTATTCCTGCTAGCTAGGAAAGTTTGTTTGTCTGCAGAGAAGCTGCAGGTTACAGGTACAAAAAAAATGCAGGATGGGCAACCCCCTCTGTCTTACATACAGCAGGAACATATCTTATTAGGCTTCAAATTTTAGCATTTTTATTTGTTGAAATGAGTCAGAGCCAGCTGGACAGCTGTAATTCCAGAGCCCAGCTGGAAGTTCTAGTTAAAATACCTAATCTCTCTTTTCACTGTATAAATAGAAAACTAGGCAAACTGAATGTAAGAATCATATAATTATTATCATAACTTATAAAAATAAATTGCATTACACTTTTGTTCAATTTTTATAAATTACAGGATAACAGAAGAGTTAATTTAGGGGAAAAAATGATCACCATACATTATTTATTTATCTGCTTCCTTTGCATATAAAACTAGTTCAGTTAGAAGGAAAATTTATGTCAAATGCTGTATCAAAGCTGCAACGTGAACATTTCCAAAGACTGTAATGTACTATCAGCTAGATTCACACAGGGACCCAACTATTTAAGTACCACTTTAAAGATATAAATCTACAGCTGAGATCTTCAACACCCCTGTCCAGCTGTCATTCTGGAAATAACTAAATCGTGTGCCACTTTGTGTTTTCCACTAGACAGACACAATGAGTCCTGGTGGTGATTAAGCTGTTTGGTGTGTACTTCCTGGGTATCCTCCACCCAAGACATTTCTCCTCCTGGCTTGAAAAAAATGATCCAGTCAGACATTCGTGGTTCAACTACTCCACCTGCCTTTGAGTCCCCAGAAAACAGGTGCTGTCTGAGTTGTTCTCCTTTTCTCCATTATCTCCATCACTGAAATTTTCACCTGCACAATTTGGTAAACAGAAGGGTTCACCTTTCTGTCAAAAAAAGGTACCAATCAATAGTCTTCAGATTTTTTCCCACTGTGGTCAGCAGCTGTGAAAGTCCGTGTGTTTCACCTTTGTCCCATATTCAAAACCACTTCAATTCATACCCTCTTCATACCTAGCCCTCCACAAGGGGTACAGCCCAATGAGCAAGATCATTTCTGCCCCAGAACAGCCCCTGCTCTGGGGTGTCAGTGAGGACTGTGTTTTGCAGCTGTGCTATGTATCTCCTCTCCTGTACCATGGTCTTTTAACAGCACAGCTGATTTGCGTATTTTATACACGGAACAATTTTTGACAGGATGGAGACATTGGATGAGAAAAGGAAAGTCTCCTGCATCTCAGTCACATGAAGACACTCCATACAGCGCCTACTTCAAACCCCACTGTCTTCAGTCTGCCAGCTGCAAAACACTCCTGGACATCCTAAGGCTCTACAGACAGCTAAAAGCCACAAACCCCAAAATTGTGTCAGGACCAATTTCACTGAAAGGGTGGTCAGGCATTGGAACAGGCTGTCCAGGGAAGTGGGGGAATCCCTTCCCTGGAAATGTTCAAAAGGCATGTTGATGTGGCACTTGGGACATGGTTTAGTGGTGAGCACAATGGTGCTACGTTAACAGTTGGACTCAATGACCTTTGACATCTTTCCCAGCCTTAATGATTCTATGAGTCTGTGATTCCTAGCCAGTTGCAATAGACAATGCATCAGGTGACAATATCCAGGCAACTCAAGGAAAATAGATCCAACCATTACCTGTTAGGATGTAAATCACTAAGCAGGCTTAGCAAAATTTCTGGTTTTCCTTATTCTCATTTAATATGCACATCACTATAGTCTATTTAAAGTGTCTATCAGGCATACTGTAGTCCTAATGCATTTGACACAATTTATTTTATAAATTTAATTTGGTATTTCCCCAGGTAAGGATTGGGTTTCCTTCTAATTAGTTTTGGAACCATTTGTACAGGTTAAATATACTTACATGGAATTCATTGTTTAAAAAAGGAAACCTATTCAATTTTAACTTGAACAACAGTATTTAATTTTATAGATTCCTGCTTAGAAGTCTAAGAGGTAAAAGGAAGATAAAACCTGTTTAAATGCTAGAGTGCTTTTCCCAAAGTTACAGGTTTGATAATGCTTTTAGACAAGAGTAGGGAATTCATATCCCAAGGGCATGCAAACTATTTTTCAGTGTTTTCTTGACTTTCAGAAGAGGCAGGATAGAGTGGGTCACAATGCACAACACTTTCTGATTTATCTTAATGTTTAGATTATATGGATTCTGTATGAGAAGTTATCATGTACCTTACATGCTGCAAATCAACTGCTGTGTGAAGAGTGTTTCAGAGGAAATAGCTCACAACTTGGAGTCTATTCAACAAAGGCCAATCAACTCCTCTCCTGCCCCAGCCCTAATCAAAAAGACCCAAACCTACTGAAACCACACTGACAATCTGAAACAGAGTGACCTGCCCCTCTGACTTCGAATAAATTGCTTTCTTAGTATGCTGTGATGTGGTTTTCACTTCAAAGAAAGATTGGAGTATTCCCAAATAGCTTTTCAATTATAAAAGAATTCTTGGTCTAGCAGCTGGGAGACTTGGAGGCTGGAGGTTAAGAAAACACATCTATTACAGAAGACCCGAGAATGCAGTAATTAAGTGCCACAATTGAATCATAACTAGATGAAATCTCAAATCAGGTTGCATACACACAACTGTATTCCCGCTCCTGTAACACAATACACACTTCTGTCATAACTGAGTAATTTTGCTTCATGCCACAGCAGTTCTCATCAAGAATACTTGCAGAGAAATTATCTGGGAAACCAAAATGAAAGTGTACACTGATCATGGATTTTCCTCCTTTTTTTTTTTTTTTTTTTGCATTTGCTTTCCACATAGAAGATGCATATCTTGCCAAGTATGCCCACAAAGACCATCACACATGAAACACTGATGTAACTTGGAAAGGAATATGAACTGTTTAGGAATCGGGAGCCCAGATATCTAGTTTTGCTCTTTTATTATTGTAGAATCACAGAATGGCTTGGGTTGGATGGGACCTTAAAGATTACCCAGTTCCAATCCCACTGCCATGGACAGGGACACCTTCCCCTAGATCATCCAACTTGGCCTTGAACAGTTCCAGGGATGGGGTACCCACAAGTTCTTTAGGCAACCTGTTCCAGTATCTGACCACCCTTACAGTGAAGAATTTCTTTCTAATATCCAATCTAAACCCAGCTTTTTTCGGTTGCAGACCATTCCTCCCTGTTCTGTCACTACAGGCCCTTGTAAAAAGTCCAGCTTTAAAATTAATTTTATTTATTATAGTAGTTGTCTTGGATCTTACCAGACACAGGACACCTGTTTTTGCTGAGCACTTTAACACAGAACAATTGAGGTAATTTCCTTATGGGGAAACTCAGGAGAGAGCCAAGCTGAATTTCCAAACTTTGCATTAGTACATACTGGACAACCATATAGACAATAATTTAGAAATAAGCTTCTTTTTATTCAATTAAATTAACTCAGCCTAAGTGTAATATTGAAGTATCTGCCAGTTTGCTGTAGCCACAAAAATCTCAAATGAAAGTACAGAATACATAAACAAGTTCCTTCCCAAAACCAGCCTTTTTTTATTGCCCTGGAACTCTTACCATATTTCAAGTGAAGGACAAGTAATAGGTACTTGTGGTCTACTCCTTTTTTTTCCAAATAAGAAGCAGAAATATTAGGGTTTTGTTGCTAACACAACTCTCAGTTGCATACCATATGGCCAGTTTAAGATAGCAAAACACCATGCTAGCAAGAGTTTACAGTACAGAGGAGGTCTTGCAATTCAAATTCCAACACAAAGTTCCCCTTTTAGATATACTTAGAAAAAGAAGAGAACAGAGGAAAGGTACACAGGACTATGGTTGCAAATGGCAAAGCTGTTATGTAAGGTACCACTACAGTTTTCTTTTTCACAGGTCCTGTATGTCCCTATGTCCCTCATTTTCTTTCTTTTTGATCGTGGCCACACAGCATGACACAAGTTGAGAGCCTCTTATCTTGCTGCTAAGTCCTGGTAGGAGTGTACAGTGTGTCACAGGACTCTGTGATTTTTGGCATTCTCAGCACATCTTCCCCTCACAAGCAGCAGAGAAATAAAGTGCCCCACCTGAAACTTAGTATTGAAGTAGAATGTTTTCCTTCTCTGCACAGGAGACACAAGTACAAGCCTGCCCAGCCTCAAGTAAAGATGTGAGGCTGGTTCTTCTCCCAGTCTACTTTAAATACTAAGTCTCAGAATATTCAATTGGGATCTCAACACCATCTGTAGAAGTTATTTCACTCGCCATAAAATACTGAAATGAGGACTGATAAGCAATGGGGTCTTCCAAACAAGTCTTGGTACAGCTGTACTAGAGTGGAATATTCTTTACGTGTTGCACCTTGTCAAATCAAACTAGAGACAGACTTAGCCAGTGACTAAAAGATATTTTGGGGCAGGATACTGTCTCCTGGGTAATGCATCTATCTTTGTATCAAATTAAGGAGAGAAAAAATTTAATTTTTGTCTCTCACCAACAATATGTATGTTTTATGTGTAAGCTGTTAAGTCTAAGTGTGGCACTGGTGCACATCTGTCTTTTTTATTTGATGAGAGTGTGATGAAGTTGGGTGGGATATTTCCCTGAACCTTGAGGTTAGATGCCTGGGTCTGGAAAGAGTGGTTCAAGAAAACTTGATTAGAAAAGTTCCTGGTGAATTTTCTAGTTCTTGTGAACCCTATCAGTATGCTGCCTTCCTATATGATACCCTGAAAAGGTACCCTGAGCTCTTAATAGGCTTACATTAAAAAATGAAGCTCCCACAGCCACTGTAAAATGACATGCCTGCATGACTAAGTAGAATTATTCTAATGATAAAGCTGTGCAAACCAAGTGCTTCTCATAATTTGCATAAATACATAAATAAATAAATAAAACAACCAAAATCTTGATGTTGTTTTCCACATTGCAGAGCACAATCTTGATTTGTAGCTATTTCATCTGGCTCAAGTATGGTTGCTTTTGTTATTCAAAATTGCTAGGCGAGCTCAGCGGCAAAAGGATATGGGAAAAAGTTACTTTTGTAGTTCTTATTGGACCTGAAGAAAAACGGGACCTGACATCTGATGGAGAATATTCATTTTAAAGGGAAGTTTTTTAATGCACAAAATCCTCAGTGGGTGTAAGGCAGCACAGCCCCTCTGCAGCAAATGCTCATCTGAGACTACAGGCTACAGAGCACTTTTCTCTGGGCTCCCATGCTGTACCTCCCCACCTCCTGTCATGACGGCTGCACTGCTACAAGCATCAGTTGAGAACCTAGGAGATTTTGGATGTCTCAGTACATTTAAAATCCAGTTTAATCTTAGAATGTAGATGGAGGATAAACCCAAAGCTTTGTTTGATTCTTTTAAAATCTCTGGGGACTGTGTAATTCCACCAACATTTGAACAATACTAATCTGTAGAAAAAAACCAGGGGAGAAAAAACACACTTTAATTCCTCTGCTTCTGAGCATTGTGTTGAGAATGAGGCTTAAAGTCAGAGGCATGCATCCAATTTATTTGAATTTCAATTGCACTGTGTCTTTCCCATCTCAAATCTGAAAAAGCTGAGGGCATGTGAGGAGCAATGTTTCACACAGAAAAGAGTATCATACAAAATACTCATAGCTTCACAAATATATGAGCAACCCTAAGGAACTCTAAATGACTAGATCTTATTTAGCCCATGGAGAAAGAAACTCAGCAATGCTGCTCAGATACGGTGCATATTTTTCCTCAGCCTCCACAAATACCCCCACTTTAATAAGATCTTTTCTCCCCACTCTAACAGAACATTTTTGTTACCTCTTGGATATGCAGCTGTTACACACTCTGTATCCGACTCCCCACTTAAAAGCAGTGTTAGTTCTATGTCTCAAGGAAATTATAAAATCAATCTGTCTATCCTAATAAGCAAAGAGAATAATGGAAGCTCTTTGCTTTCAAACTAATTTGCAATAGCAAAGCCAACCATTCCTTTCTCTGATGTCTCAATTAGAAGTATTCATCCCTTTGATTTCACTCTAGAAAAACGAGGAATGTGGCAGTGGGACATGAGCATATTTTATTTTACATAGGCACACATGATTTAGAAAGTAGATTTTACACACACTACCGGCATTAGTGGCATAATTGTGCTAATGATTCCAGCCCTTTTCTGGAATACTCAGTCATACTCAAGTATAGTTTTAGATAGAGGACTCTGCCCAGGCACATTGGTTTGGGCTATGATCTGTGTTTGTAGTCTAATTTTGTGGCTAAAAACAGATTGTTGATACCTTAACCACTTTAACAAATCCATACGTGACAGAACTGAGCTGGACATATTGTCTATCACTGGCAGGCTTCCATAATCATCTCCCTTAAAGACAAGACTTCTCAAAATGAGACAGAAGAGAAATTTTGTCAGATGCTTACTGTATTTCAACAGAGTAACGCTGCTTATCTACATCATGCTGTCTATTCTAACATGAATAAAGTTATCTTATATCCAGCGTCTGAACATAAATTATTTCCCATTGCAAGGCTTTATGAATCATTTTAATCTCATTACTAAATAATTCAACCCCAGCTAGAGAGACATTTAGGGAATGGCCCTAGTGAAAAGTCTTTGTAGTCTTCTGTACCTATTAGACTCTGTTGCTTGAAACTGTGATTACAGCTCTGTGGAGTAAGGAGCAGATGCTTCTGTCCCAGCAAAATCCTGCTCAACCTTTAGAATATGCTAATGTACACTGATTTATAGGCAGATCGAAGTGTGCTACGTGAGATCACCTGACAATTAGCTCACAGCCTGAAATAAGTATAACAGAGTTTAAAAGATGTTTGAAAATATTTTTTTTCTACAAGACAAGTATATAAATCAGTCATTTCAAATGAAAATCAGGGGGAGAAAGAAAAGAAAAAATCTGTAACTATATATATGCATATATATTTAAATAAATATATGCCAGAACAGTTTGAGAACCAGAGAACCTATTATTAAACCAACTTCATTTGTAACTTTCTCCAGGTTTTTCGAGTCACTGCAATTACTGGGGAGAAAACCATGGCTAATGTACACTTCTGTAGTGCACACAACACTGTCTTGTAGGCATCTTTTGGATTATGACATTAGACATGCAGTAGCACCATGTCCAACAGCTTTTCTGAAGTGTTTCCTTCCTCAAGAAATGTTGGTGACAACAGGCTTGTTTTGGTGGAAGCTGGTGCTAGGACCAGGGAGGCCTCCCTTATCACTTTGCTGAGGGCAGTCAGTAGTCACCAGGCATACATCAGTTTTCAGAATTTGCTCATTATGAACTTCATGCCTGAATTCAAAGACTAAAAGCTAGTACAAACTTCTTAGAAGCTGTCCATAAACTACTGCAACAGTTGAATGCTACTTGAGGGCTTACACAGATGAACAGTACTAAAAATAAAGAACAGAGTTAAATGAAGAGCAAAAGAGATATAAATTTGGTTCATTCAGAAACAAAGTGTTGAAAACACCTATTAAATGAACCTGCTTAATGCAGCTAAGTAATGCAAGTGCCTAGAAATTATGTTAGCAGACCCCCCTATCATTGACTTTATTCTTACAGAAAGTTCATGATATAATTTTCCCTTTGCCAAGCCAGAAGCTGCTGTATAAAACAGCATCTAAATTAAACACTGTATAAGAAATGTCACTATTAGCTTTTAAATATAATATGCGTGGGAAACATCTGAGTTGATTCTTATGTTGAGAAGTGGGGAGAGAGAGAGACTCTGGTAGGAATCGAAAAGAGGTTTAAACAGCATTGTATTTCTTCAGGGATTCCAGCTGCATTCACTCTAAGAAACTTTACAGCACTTGGAAACCTTTCCAGTATCCAATATTGCTGTCAGAAATAATCTGAAGAAGATTTAAGGATGCTGCTTTGGCAATCAAGGTCCTCTGAAAGCAATTCTGGTTGTGAAGACCGAGATAAAAATCCAGTTTAGGACTATAGCCAAAGTTTCATATGGTAAACATAAAATTTATCAATATTTCAGACAGAGGAAGATAACTGCCTTTAACTTTCATGTGTGTTTTTAGAACAATTAAACATAAAATCTCAAATGAGTGATTTTGCAGATATATTGGCTTGGAAATCCCAAACTTCATGTGTCTCTCTGTCAAGAAGTAGGAAAATTTTATCAAGCTCACATTTTCTGATGGTGTTTTGTATTTTCTGGTCCCAGAAGAATCAAGCTTGGCATTTTTTAGGTGTAAGTGAAATCATAGTGATGGTTGCTGTCACAAAAGGCAGAAGCAGGGGACCACATACCTCAAAAATAAAATTAGTCCAGATTTGTTTCTCAAATTTGAGCAAGATGTCTATCTCTTTGCCTGAATGGGTTACTCAGTTTCAACTACATATTTTTTGCAAGATTCTGCAATAAAATATTAATTTCCTCCAAAGAGCCTGTTTTTTGAACTGGTTCCCCAAAACCAAATGTTTTTCAACTCCCTCAGCTTTTTGTTTGATATAGGAGAATAGAAGTGTGACTCAATATTTACAGCCTAGGCAAATGAAAATAGGGTTTTACATAGGTGTTTTTAAACTACCAAATCAAAGCAAGCAGTCAGCAAAATACAGCTTGCAGAAAATGAGTTTTCTCATTTGCCAATTAATAGGAAGACTGAATGGTGTGAACATTTTCAGGTTATCTAGCAATAATTGTAACTATTTAAAGTACAAAGGAAAGGCAGGTGAAGAGGCAGGTGAAGCATGCATCGCAGAGAGGTTATAAAAATTACAGATGTATTAAAGTCCTTCATCCAATTAAGCACATAAACTTGCAGATTTCATCTGAAAAAGTTAGTTCACTTAATATCAAGAGATCAAAAGGAATTTAATTTTAAAGCAAATCTCCCTCAGCCCTTCCACCCCCAACAAAATAACCTCTCTGCAAAATTGAGCAGCCTTGTCCAGATTTAGCTGCTGTTTCAGCTCAGAAGGAATGAGCTTGCTCTCTCACTTCTGACAGTCCCCTACCAGGCTTTTGAAAATCACCCAGATTAAATCAACTCAAGCAGATACAAAGTGCAAACAAAACACTGCACCCAGTCTTAGTTCCATGAAGAAGTATACTGCAGGATCCTCCCAAACATCTGTCCTAAATACTTTGGTCAGAAACCACTTAATATTGCCCACTGCCCAAAACCAAAGAACAATCCTTCAAAAACTTGTTCTGTTTGACCTCCTTGAATAATCTCTTGTACCACCTGCTGCCTCTTGCAAAATTATTTGGCCTATCTTGCACTGGTCACTTAGCATTTTTTCCTTATGCTATTTTTGATAAAGATTTCCTCCCTCAGTCTTGGAAATGAATTAATAAAGCTGTGACCAAGTTCCATTCCTAATCTATTAAATCCTTCCTTCCTTTTCAGGGACTTATATACAGGCAGCAACTCTATTCTGTCCGGAGTTCAACACTTACACATGCTATCCAAGAGATTTTTCCCTTCCAGTTATTCCACACACTATTCAAATCTTATATTTCCAGCATCACTTTTAATTTGGATTGACAATAACAATCTTTCCTGAGTTCTTTGACCTTTCCCTCCAGGAACTAATCCCAGTTATCCCCAGGGCAATACAAGGGACAGGCCATTACAGAGCTGGGACTAAGTGCTCCATTAGAGTTCAGTGCCTGAATCAGCAGTATGCCAACTTAACGAGCTGACACAAATTATTGTGCCTTTCTGGAAACAAGTGGCCTTCTTGTCCCAGGAGACCAATGTGAAGTGACATATTGAGGCAGTACTGGCATTTCCATCATCACTGTTCCCAAGGCTTGAGCCTAAGGACAAGGGTACCGCTCATCCAAACAGTGTGCAGCATCAGTACATAAAGCCAAGCAGAAATTGCCAAGTCACAGTAATAAGACATTGTTTTCACTCTTTTTGAGCCATGGGTTAAAGTAACTGAAGGAAGCTGTAAATTGAAATCATATTTGTTACATAAACATTTACATGGGGCTCTGTGTCTTCTCCCTGCACAGGCCTGGAATCACACACAAAGCCAGGGAAACAAACAAAGAGCAGGAAACAAAAAGGGAATTTCAGTAATTTTCCTCATTTCTACCCCTGCTTGCCTTCATCTCATCCCTTCCACCAGGTACTTTGGTACATATCTTAGTCCAAGTAGAAAAATGGTAACAGAGAAAGATGTATTTTTGGGCTGATAGTCCAGTCTCTGGTCATTTTGTCCCAGTGTCAGTGTCTAACACTTCCTGACCTACAAGATGCTGAGCACTTGGTACTACGTCCTGTGGGTACCCCAGTGAGCACAAACTGTTGTAGCATCAGGCCTAATACGTAAAAGAAATTCACTTCAGTGTGAGGGCAATAGGAGATGTCAACGAGCTGCAGGTATTCAGGTTACCTTGAGGGCCAAATGGGCAAGAATCAGCCTCCTTGTGACAAAATCTCTATTTAAAGCAAAGAAAGTTTGCATACAGGTAGGAAAACCTCAGTTGAATCTACTTAGGGTTTATGCCAGTGTGCCTCTACTAGTAGGAAGGAACAAAGGAGAATTGGAAGGAAGGAATAGAAGTAAAATATCTCAAATCATGACTTTTTTTTTTAACATCACCTTCCAATTGGTTTTAAGGTTATTCCATTTTCCAGTACCACGTTCCTCCTACCTTACTTCACAAAGAGAAACACAAAACACCAGAACACAGAGGTTCTGCCAGACGGCTTGCTGTGCCCAGCCAGAAGGTATTTGGCATCATGGTGTAACAAAAAACACCACCCCAACAAAAAAATCCCTATAGTCCAACAAACCTCAGTAAGCTGACTGCAATAGTGGAGCACTGTTGCTGCAAAGAAACAGACATTACTGCTAGCTTAATGTCTCTGTGCCTTCCAACCAGCATAGTCCCCACTGTGCAACACTTAGACCCCGGGAGTGTCTTCAGTATCTTGCCTTCCTCACTTTTGGTCATTTGGTGAGATATGAGCAAGGAGGCTGCTGATCCACTGAGCAATGGACAACTGAAAAATTTTTATTCATCACTTCCCTCTTTAGCCATTTTAGCCTTTTCAGCTCTCAATACGTGCTGCCAGCAGACAAGAAGGCAATTTAAAAAGCTTCAGTCAGTCTTGGATAAATACAGGAAAATAATATTGCATTTTAGTAGTCCAGTCAGAATTCAACTCCCAGCAAAAATGTATTTCACTGCAGTCTACTGCAGTTCTTTCTGACACTGCAAACCCTACTGAAAATGGCCCCTTGTCCTCCTGGTGTGCTCCAACCCTCCAAGGACCCAGTCCTGACAGGTAGCTCTGCATGGTTTTTGTTCTGTAGCCAAGTGCAGAATTAGTCTCTGGTATTTGCTAAATAACAATCATTCTGCTCTATTCCGCTTGGTCCCTGCTGCCTCCAAGATGGAGGCTCCCCAGCACTCCTCTCAAGGTGTGAGACAGTAATTCTTCATTTAAAATTATGTTTGTCTCAGTCTTTGAGCATGGTTGTTACTGTGCTGTGAGCCTACATAATACCTGGCAGAACAGGGAAATAGAATTGTCTGTTCTGTCTGACATATAACAAGAAATTCAACGTGTGCTAAGCAGAATGCCTGTTGAAACACGGGAAGCCAGAGTTGTACTTGATTTCAGATTAGACTTCCCTCATACCTGTGACCGTACAAAGCTGTGATTCAGCTGTGCTCCACTACACAAAGAAAGGATTTACTAACACTGAACAGCTGAGTATTCAGTATCTGCACATCACCTGGTTTTAAATAACCCAGCTGGGGTATCAGGAGCACTTCCCTCTGTTAGCTTGGCACTCTACCTAGACGCTGTGCACTGAGCTCAGCAGGCAGAGCTCGGCTCAGCTCAGCTCAGGGCTAACTGAGCTCCTTCTGGACCAGCACAGGCAGCTCTGCTTGGCCTCTCATGAGCTGCATCAATGCACCCAGTGTGGTTCATCCATGGAGTTTGCTGCAGAATGGAATTAATCAGGCATAACTGGAGCTAGATGGTTATACTGGTCCAGGATTAGCATCACGGGAGAAAGTGAGGAGAGCTAAAGTTTCATAATGCTGGTCAGAAAGTGTTCCCATAAAATGCTTCATGGAAGTTCACTGATTTTCAGAGCTTCTTTGTGGTTCTTTTGTTTTTTGGTTGGTTTTTTTTTTATTTTTCGTTTTGTTGGGTTTTTGGTTTTTTGGTGAAGAAGGCTGCACTTCAGTGTTTTTTAAAATTTGCATCTTGAAAGCATTTCAAAGTAATCTAAATACTCTTTTAACATTTTTGAAAATAAAGAATTCTCTTTCTTTTGTTTACAGTGATTGCTTTAAAACTGAAGCAGTTAAAGTTTAAATAAAATATTTGGCTTCAGCTGATACTTTGCTTTAGATTTTTTTATTCAAAAACTTCAAACAAGTCTCAGTTTGAAACAGGAGTATCTGATATACTAATATCTGCAATCCCTGGCTTTCTCATTCTATACTATTCAAACCAGTTCTGCTTGTCAACAAAGAAATCAGATGCAGAGAGTTTGCTGAATCACTGTGCTGTGAAGAAGGATCCATGGTCCCACACTCACATGGAGGGTGAACTGCAGCAAGAGTAAAAGAGGCTCTGAGGCAATCACTTGTTCAAGGGAAACTTGTTCAGCCTTAATGTTCATAAGGATTGAAAAGTAGAAACTTCAAGGAATGAAAGGAGTGAACATATATTGGGGAGGGGGTGGGTGGGTGTTGAAACTGGGGAGGAACACGTGAAAGAAAGTTCAGGCTGAAGCTCCATGTCATTGCCCAAGGTAAAAGCAGTGCCAGCCTGTGCACTGTGTCAGAAAGGAAGACATTATACCACAGGACAGCACTGGACATGCTGCAGGATTACATCTTCATTTAACTTATTTCCTAGTCAGTGATATTCAAAGAGAACATGTCTTACCAGAAAGAGTCAATAAATCCAAATATTATGGTTAGAAACGTCCTTCAACCTTCAGCAAATTTAGCACTGGGTAAGAAGTTGCCAAATTGATAGCCCTGAGAAATGAAGCCCTAAATTTATCAAAGAGGAAGATATGCCAGAGATGGTGTAATTGCAGACCTTCTGCATTTCTTTGGAGGTCCTGATGGAGACTATTTAGGGCTGAAGAAGGAATTCAAGGTCTCTATCTCTGCAGCATCTGTCAACAAATGATCTCTTGGAGATTCTACTCTACTAGAATTTGAACAGAATTTTCATCACTGGAGCATTCGCAGAGCTGTAGTGAAGGTAGTGGGGAATAGATAGCCCTGCTCTGGCTTCAAATGCTGCCTTCAATCCAACAACAGATTTTAAGTCAAATTGCAGACTCTGAGATGTGCTCCGGAAAACTGCAGATCATCGATGCATTAAATGAATGGAAATCCTTCCTCTACCTTGCCCTATTTTCTGAGCCCCAAGGGGAATTACGGGTGAGACCCATGCTCTGCAGCATTGAACAGATTAAATCTCTCTTTTAGTTTAAGGTGAAAGTAGCATATACAATGAGATCAGCAAAGCTCTCGCAAGCCCTGATGCCAGCCAAGGATCACTGAGGGGCACAGGCAGAAGAGGTCAGTGCGTGTCCTCTCTGCTCTTGAGAGGTGCACAACAGTGTCTTGGATGAACAGTTAATGCTACTCACAAATGAGGATGATGAACAATTAGTGCTACTCACTACTCTCCTTTTGGCAAGTTTTCTTCTGTCTTTCCCTCCTCAGTGTTTCTCGAAATGGCAGTGTTTTCATTAAAAAATATTTACTCATTTCAAGTTCTTAATTATCTAGATACCATTCCTCGTTAATTTACATTTAGGAATACATATCTTCCAACATTCTTACTCCGAACTGTGACCTGACCAATGACAAAAGTTGCAGAAGTCAGTGCCTGATTTTTACTGGGCCTCACACAAATCTCCCCCTGCAATGCCTTCTAGATACTTCATATTCTGAGAAGCCTGCCCTGGAAACACCTCCTAAAACCAGGCTCTTTACATCCAGTGAAATTCTGCATTAATCTTGCTGTGCCTTGGTTCCCCAGATAAACACAGGAGCACTATCTCACTTCTACAGATAGGATTTTATGAGAATAAATACCCCATTTTTTAAAAACTATTTTGATTCTGTGGTGATCAGAGAATGCTGAACGAACCTACCCTAAACCAAACCAATGCATACATACAGCAATTTCCTATCTCTTCCCTTCTCACTTCCTTACAACGCTTTATTCTTTACTTACAGTGGCAACACTGACAGACAAATCCATCACAGTGTGCTACAGAGGTCCAAGTACCTCTAAGAAGTAGGAGTTTGAGCTGTAAATACCTTGTTAATACTTTGTGGGCTGGAAAGCACTCTCTCTCCCTTACAAACAGGTAATGACAGGCACTGGCTATGATGCAGACAGCAAAGTTTGTGGAGAGTAGCTGCAAACTAAACAGCTTTTAGATTCCAATTCCTTCATCAGTTGTATGTAACTTATATTTTATGTTTTCTAGGAGTACCTTAAAAGAAAACAAGCAACAGATGAAAATAAAGCTTGGAGTTTCCTGAAATTTGACTTTCAGAGCCCTTCTATGATCACAGATCTGTGGGGGGCAAAGAATCTCACACCAATGTTTCAGCTGCTAAGGGCCATCTTGAACTTGTAACAAGTTTAATGAAAGCTCAAGCTCTCCTCCCTTGAAGACTTTCAGATTCTGCTCTCAGATCATAAATTTCATATGCAAGCCATCATTGGGTTAGAATTTTTCCCCCTTATTGGTTCTCCTCGTAAGGGAAAAGAGGATCTTCAAGCAGAACCAATAGTAGAACCACTGAGGTCACTGATGACCGAAGTTATTTGCTGCATCCTTTATTTCTCATCCCTACTGTACATCTTTTATTCATGTGTCCCACCACAGCTTCAAATCACACAGTATGAAGTGGACATAGTTCTGTGACCATTTTTTATATGAAGGGGAAGAATTTCCCCTTCTTAGCCAAATACCATCATTAAGGATTTTGTCTAGAGATCATACTGAAATTCTGTGAGGCTTTTATCTTCTGCATGTTTTCTTGCCACAATAAATTAAGTCCTCCCATTGGAGCACAGAACCTGTCTTCCTTATTGGAACAAAACAATGGGATATAGTGAAATGATTCTGCCATTGAATGACTGCACATTCACAGGGGAATCATAAGCAGTCATTAAGATGCTAAACCAAGAAAAATATATCAAAAAGAATTCACGCTAGTTTGTATTTTTTTACACAGTATTTGAAATAGATCTTACTGCTTGATCCCAATTAAGGAGACCACTGTATTGCCAGAGTATATTTTTTTTCTACTTTTGGACTTTCTACTGCTTCTGTGATTTGGTTAGACTTTTTTCTGTTAAGCCACATCGGCTAAGGTGAGTGCTTTGATAAGAGATCTCAGCAGGGAGTGTGGAGGTCAAAAGTCAGCTAGGTACATATGATGACAGCATATCTGATCACAGCGTGTTTTCTGTTTCTTATTTCTGAAGCAACAACACCAGAGAACATTACCCATTTAAACACTTTACTATGATCTTATGTTGTTGAAGACCCTACAGTGTACCTCAAGACATGAAGACTTGCGATTTTCCACACAGAGCTGATATAATCATCTAGCCTAGGAATCCTAAGCAGCAATTTTGCTGGGTGTTTTAATCCCAGTTTGTACCTAAGTTTGTATAATACTGCTATACTCTAGTAAACTGGCTGTACTCTCTAACTGCTGTATTTTGGTGACCACAGAAACAATATCTCTGGGCCTGCTGTAGGAGAAGAACTGTATTTATAATATTTATCTAACTCTACTTGCCTTCCAAACTATGATTCTTAAGTGCCTCACTACCTTTGGTGCATTTTCCCCCTCATATTACTGCTATGATTAGGGAGCTATTATTATGCAGATATATAAATGAGGACCTGAGGTACAGAAAATAATGACTCATCTGTAGTCACACAGACAGAGAGAGCTTGAACCAATATATTTTAGTTCCTAGAAAAATACCTCAACAATTCTTCACTGATTCAGTAACACTCCACTAAGGATTTAATAACTAAGCCTACAGCGAAAGCACTTGCATTCTGTTTTCAGCTGTAGGGAACTTGGAGGTATCTGCTGCATTGACTTGTGTGTGAAACAACCCAGTATGTCAGGTGTTCTGAAGAATTTTTATTTCTTCCCAAAATTGTTCAGGTTGTCTAGTGTTTGAAAATCTGACTGTAAAACCTGGTTACTCTTGGGCTTGGGCAGAAACGAGTAAGAGCATTGTAAGGTCTTTCAGAGAAGCTCAGACTCAGAATGGACAGATAAATTTAGTATACTGTACTGCTTGCTCTGGACATGGTATCCAAATTTCAGAGAGGAACAAGCAGCAGCAACCCTCCTACTAGAAGGCCCTAACTCAGATCACTGATTATAACAAGACAGGAGAGCCAGAGAGCAGGCAGTATGAATGCTTTACCAGCCTCTGGATTTGAGCATAAGGGTGCTACGACAGACACTTTCCAACAAGGCTGAGTGGCCACAACCAGTCTCAGGACACAGCTGAGCCCACGCTGTGCAGTGGAGACTAGCAGACTAGAATTGTTAGGCCAGGAGCATTGTATTTTCCCTGTGCCATGCTGCCTTTAAGTCCCTTGTCTTGAACATGCCACTGTCTCCATCACAATGAAACAGAAATGAAATGAATGCATTCATCCTAAACGGATTTACATAATTTGTTTTAGACATAGTATGTCATCTCCAGATGAAGGGAATAATGTAGAGAATACATCATCTGCTCTTCTTCTCTGACAAAAGAGCCAAACCAGAAATACAAAAGGAAGCCTAGACAGAGCAAACTGGAGCATACAAGCAAAAGAGACTTATCTAATAGTCTCTTCATTATTCTGAAAGCAAGCATCTAGTGCAGGCTTCTGGCACAAGCTGGATACCTGCTGAGAGTGGGAACGTTGAATTATTCATGCTTTTGGTTATAAATAATGCACTGCCTGCATATATCTAATTTAAATAGACCCATAAAGCCCGGTGGATTAGTGACTGCATGCTGCCTAAAAGTAACAGATCATCTAGCCAAAGTCTCTTGACTATTACCTGCTCTCAGCGAGGCTCTTCTGGAGGATAACATTTTAAAGAAATTTTTTCTGGTGTTGTTGATGCACTGATAATATTCTGCATGTAAGAGCTTAAGAAACTCAAATAGGAGTGCCGTGCTGTACCAGAACACTGTCTGTTCGGTACTGCTCTTGCATAATTTTCCTATATGGTCATCTCGTAGTGGTTGTACTGTTCTCTATAACAAGGACACTGCACATCCCATCCTGCAGACAGAGCAGAAGAGTTGGTAACCCTACCAAGAAGGGACAATTGTACCTCGGGACAATTGCTCTTAGGCATCATTTAACCAACAAAAAGAAAGAACGCACTCAAACTTTACATACCATGCTGTTGAGGACTCCATTTAATGCAGGCAGCTCTGCGTGCAGGTGCAGTGCCAGCTGCAGGTTGAGCTTTGGGTGGTGGGAGCCTGAGGCAAGAGGCCATGAACTGGTGCTGACCCTTTGCACAACAATGGGGACCTGTGGCCCAGCCAGATGATGGACACTTGAAGGTATGCAGGAGCTGGAAAACTTCAGACTTAGACTTTGAGGGTACAAACGCCCAGGGTTTCTTTCATTCATGGTCCCTCTATGCAGGCACCAGCTCAAGCTGTTATTCTGTTGCTGCACCATGATAAAATTAAAGAAACTCAGACTGAGTCTGAGACTCTGCTATGGGAAACCCAGGGTTGAGCCAGTGAGGAAAGCTTGTCTGACTGTGTGAGTGTGGGGTGAGCAGGGAGTCAAGCAGGGCTCCTGTTGGGTCACTGGAGCTACCTGCTGTGAAGGCACCAGCAGTGAAAGTGTCCGGTGGTGGGTGTGTGACTGCCAGAGTGCTCTTGAATGGTCAGACAAGGAAGTTTCCCTAACAGTGCTTCATAAAAACATACAGGCTATATTCCTCGCTCCTCTGTACTTGAATTTTGTCCATCAGTACCCACCCCCTGAATCTTCACTGTGACTGGCAGGTGTACTGGGACCATACTGGCCTAAGAACCCTCCTGTTCTCAAGGTAAGTCTCAAAGTAGGCTAGAATCAAGGGAAGTTAGGGTGATTTTAATTTTGTGGTATCCCACAAGGAATGCAAGGAGGATTTGTACTTCTGAGATAACAAAGACTTTGTAGGCTGACTGCCAGTTTTACCAGCCTCTCTGGGAGAGGTTTTTAAATTCTGACTGACAAAAAATGTCCTGTCTTACATGAGCTCCTTTTGTGATATCCTGAGAAGTGCTGTCTATCTGAGCTTATGAATGCCCAATGCAAGCTCAGTTCTGGGATGCACAATTGCAAGTGTCAGAACTGCATATTGCCCCCTGCCCTTCCCTCAGACCCACTCCCCTTTCTAATACGCCAGTGCTCAAATGCAGTACATTTTCACAGAGCACCCAAAAAGCAGGACAATTTCACCCCTACTTCTAAAAGGATGGAGCAAGTGCACATCTCACACATCTCAACAAGTGGACTAGGTCTAGATAAACATAGATTCTGCTCTTGGTTTCTAAATAGTGAGAGTGCTGAAGGTCTCACCTGGTGTTTTTCCTATCAATCATAAGAGGAATATTCTGATGAAATCAAAGCTCTGGTTTATTAAAATCAAATGTTTAGACAAAACTCCTTAATATTTCCTCCCTCCCACAAGTGATTTTTTTCCTTATTAGCTTGAAGAATGAAGGGGAGGGGAAGCAAGGCAGAAGGAACATCATTTTAGCTTGTTTTGTCACCATTTTTTTTACCCAGTGATTTCAGCACAAAATAGGACATAAGACATTACAAGGAGTCATGTCTCATTAAGCATTACTGACATGGTGATTACATAAAAGCTTAAATATTCTTCCCTTAATCCATAATGTTAAGTGCCATTTAGTGTTTGGGGTTTTTAATTCTTTTTTTTTAATTTCTTTTTTCATTTTAACAGTTAAGCATTCTCTATTTTTAAGACTAGAAATTACAATTGTTCAGCTAAGAGATAAAAAAATATGCTGACCTGCATGAGGAAAACATTGTCAGCAGGTTGAGGAAGGTGATGTCCTCTTTGCTCAGTGCTGGTGAAGCCTTGTCTGGAGTGTTGGCTCCTAGTGCTGGGTGCCCCAGATCAAGACATGGACTTCCTGGGGCAAGTCCAGGGGAAGGTCACTAAGATAGCAAAGGGCCTGCAGAACCTCACATGAGGAAAGGCTGAGAGAGCTGGGACTCTTCAGCCTGAAGAGAAGTTTTTGTGGAGGCAGGTACGTAAATGTCCAATGAGAGGGCTTAAAAATGGAGTCAGAGTTGTCCCAGAGGTGCCACAAGAGAGAACTAGAGGTAATGGGTGCAAAACGATGCACATGGAATTCCATATGAACACAGAACAATTTTTTTACTGCAAAGGCTGTCCAACACTAACACATTGCCTGTAAAGTTTCCATCTTCAGAGATGCTCACAATCTCACTACACACTGCCCTGCACAACCTGCTCCAGCTGACTCTTTTTGAGGGAGGGAGGGAGGTTGGACTGGGCAGTCCCAGGAGGTTTGTTCCAATCTCAACTAATCTGTGATTCTGTGAAAAGAGAGAATGGCTAATGAATACCAGAGGTGAGTAAAGGTGTTCTTTGCCCATCTAACATCGAATTTGTGATTTAGAAGTTTAAAGGAAAACCTCAGCTTTCAATTTAAAATAAAACCACAAAACAAAAAATTCTTTGTAAGTTAACCTATAAAATGAAAGCTAAGGAAAACCAGGTTGTTTATTTCCCATTTTCCACAGCACTGTAGTTAATGTCTCTTGTGGGTTCTGGAGGCTGCTGCTGGGGACAGAGAGAAGCCTCTCTGGTTAGAAAGGGCACATATAGATGTGTGGCTAAAAGAACAGGACTCACCAACTGTTACCCATCAATATCAGCTGAACAGGATTCTTGCCTCTGCAGCTTGACTTTTAGTCATGATTGTAGGCTGTACAACCATCTCCTCAAGAGGCTTGGAGACCCAATAGGAAGTTCAGCATTTGTTTTTGAAACAGCTTCTTCATTTGCCAAGAAGCAGCAAAGGCCCTTCCTGTTCTTGTAGCAAATTAGAGCCCAGGATGGTGAGTGTGCATACAACCACTGTGTCCATTAGCACTGAGTCCTGTGCATTCACAACCTGCTCTTAGAGACACAGTGTCTTCCAGAATATCAGGGATCAACTTTTCCCTGAAGAAAAAGGATGAGGTGAATCTTATAAGCAGAGAGTGGATTATTTTCTTATTGAATCACTATTACCTATGTCTGCTGCTTTTCTGTAGAGTCCAAGGGATTCTCAGCTGCTCTTTATCTGACTGGTCACACAGCACACCATGGCTTGGTGTTTAAGGGATGTACAGGAGAAAAATCTTGGTTTGTGAGCCTCCCTATAGCCTAAGATCTGAATTATGCTGCATAATTCTACTACATTTCTGTTCTCAAAAAAGAACACCAAAAACCCCCAAAGAGTATACCCAAAAAGTAAAGCCATATAGCTTAATGGAAGGAAAAAAAAAAAAATCAGTGCTGGCTTTACGAAATAAAATATCCTGCAATAAGTTCAGAAACAGTCCTCTCCAAACAGAATGATCAAAGCCTCATAATGAAAAGTAAAAAAACCCACCTCCACAACAAATACTAATGGTGTGATGTTGGAAAGGAATACTGAAAATCAAGGATGAATTGAATTATTATTGCCAGGCTAGCCCTTCCTAATCCAACATTTGCTACTTTTAAACTTGCACAACAGATGAGGCATTGCAGGATAGCACAATGTACCATAGCCAAAGCACTGAAGGGAATTACCCAATGAAAAATAATGTGGCAAATGAATAATTAGGCAGTACAGCCTTACTTCTGTTCTGGCAAGGGTTTGAAGGGAAAAAAAATCATCCAAATTATTGTTTGCATCATAGTTGGACATTTGTTTGATAGCCATTACCTATGATGCTTCAAAACTGATCCAGTGGAAAACTAAAGAAAATCTCTTATCATATCACATAGTTGTTATCTCACTTGACAGGTAGTTATTTTTCTCTTGATAGCTTTATATGTAGAGTTCTTCTCATCTTCCCCATCTATATTCTCACAGTCAAAATCTAAACCACTCAGAATGTTAACAGAAGTTGCAGGCTGCTGCTTGGTGCTTCTCAGCAATCTCAACACAGAGATTGCAGGCTTTGATTTACTATTGACCTTCATTTCATGTTTTCTGCCTCCCATCTGCTAATAGGGATTTCAACATCTGCACATGTCCACTCAACCCACCGTATTAAAAATAAAAATGAATTTTATAGAATTTAGAAGTAAACTCTGCACTTGGTAGTTATGGATTCACTCCAGACACAACAATTAACAAGATCTTCAAAGATTTATGCTGACTGTTCAACACCTTGACATCTGGCCTGCCAGACATGTGCTTTTTTTTGCATGCAAACAAAGAGGCACCACCATCCACCTGAGCATGGTGATTACAGCATGATTTCTTTCTTGAGGAAAGAATATGGGTATTAGAGTTTATCTGCATGTTAGACTGGAGTACCAACCAGTTCACTCACTCTCATTCACACATGACATGTGTGTTTTAGCCCACGTGTTCTGGAACACACTGTTTTCTCCTCTTCATGAAGTGATGCACACCCTTACTCAATCTGATCAAGAACTAGGAGGTGTCAGGAAGGAAAGTCATGCACAGTTTGGAAGATACTTCCCAGAAGAGATACACCACATGCACTTCCTATGTCTAACATCCAGTCTGCAGGAGAGCAGGTGGCACCCTGAGAAAGGAGTTGACAGAAAGTTTGAGTGGGAAGGAAAAGAAAATCTTGCCTGAGGCAAGATCATCATACCATCCTTCTGAAAACATTGTATCATCTCTGAAGCATTCCTCTCTGTACCCTGAGGGCAGCCAGTTCACAGATGACACCATTTTGAGAAATCTACTTTATAAATGATGAAAGTCTCCTCTAGGGCTGGTATGTGGAAAACTTGGAAGAAAAGGTTTTCTGATGGGCTCCTTCCACAGCCCTCCTAGACTCTAATAGTTTTTGGTATAAATGGACACAGAGATTCCCAGATGAAAAAGTTCCTCTGGATCCAATTTATACAGATTAAAAATATTTCATCATCTCAATACCATAAAGCTGGCTTTACTTTAGCTTATTTACTCAAAACCAAACCAAACAACTAAAGAAACCAAAACCCACTAAACAAACAAAACACAAACCCAGAGGATTTGAAATCTTTTGGATTTTCTTAGTGGAAACCTATCCTGTTAATCTCATCAACTGTTAGCATACAGAACCTACACTCTCATTTCCCTAGAGGATTTCAGCACACTATGGAGGATTCATCCAGCTTTCAGGGTGCGAAATGTTTCTCTCACATAATGCTCTTCTCTTACTTTCAGTTTTTCAGAAATGTCTGAGTTCTTGCAAACCAGAGATTATGATCTTCATCAACAAGTCACTTGTGGATGACCATTAGATAACAGAAATCACTGTCTCCAGAAGCAGCTACAGGTGTCTAACCTATTGCTCCTACCTCCCTCCACCCTCAACAAAAACTCAGCACAACACAAACAATCCTTCAAAAGAAATCTTGCTAAAAGAAGATATTGATCTTTCCTCCCTTTCCTTTAGCCTCCAGTTTTCTCCCCTTATTAGAAATAGAGTTAGTTTACCCTATTCCTCACCCAGACTGCAAACATTAATAATACAGAATAAGATTCGCACTTGCCTGAAGCAATTTTATTTTCCACTAGCTGCCCACTAAATAGCAGTTAGAAGCTATTCCAGCAAATGGAGTGCTCCATGGCCTAGGGGGATGACACACCACATCCTCCTTCACAGTCATTGCTTTAGTTCCCCTGCAGATTATCTAAATTATCCACAATACATCCTTCTTCATTACAGCTATAGGAATGAAGCAGGACTATATGAAATTTTGACATTTCTACAATGCATCACTAACCCCATCATCAGCTCAATATATTCATTAATATTTGGAGTATTCAGAAGCAGAAGTTGGATAAATTTGCTGGTCCATTATAATGCTATTTTTGAGAAGAAAAAAGATCCAATGTTTCCACAAACAAATTAACACAGAATTGAGGATGTTTTTGCTGTATGAGATCTCTTCAGCAAAATATTAAACATGAAGCCCACTTTCAAATATTTTCAACTGTGACAATTTATCTCTTCCTAGTGTTAAAGCAAAAGTCAACCTTTTGTGATTAGAATGTGTCTGTTCCTTCAAGATGTCTATTTGATATAGCTGCAGAGTGAAGCCAACACAAATTTATCTGAAGCACGAAACTCCAAAAGTCTATTTTCTTCAATTTGTAACAATACCTAGGTACACAACTGAAAAACAGCCTGCACAAGAGGGATGGACTTCATCTGAACTGCAGGGGGACCAAGCTGTAGTACTTTAAACAAAGACCATGAGTGAACTTTGAAACTAGTGAGGCAGAAAAAGCCAAATGAACGCAAAGAACACACTTTTCAGAGTAGTGTTTCTTAGTATGCAAATGTAAGAGTTCTTTACCTTATGTGAATCATAGGACAAAGGATGAAAATGAAATGAGAAACAGAAAGTAATTTCCACTAGGTAGAATTAGTGGGCAATTGCAAAGATACAACCTCCTTAGATCTGTGTATCAGACACAGATACCAGCACAGGCTCTGTAGAGGGAAGTCATCAAATTATTGAAGTATTTGAAGAAATCAAGAACAGAAAAACAGTTATATAACAAAACGTTTTGGTTTGTTGTTTTTGTATTTTTTTTACAAACTCTATTACCACAGGCTTTTCAAACAAGCAGTAGTGGAATAAGTGGGAAATGTCCAGGAATGAGTAAGCAAGTGGAAGAGGTATGATACGGATAATTGGTCAGTATTGCAGTGGAGGAAAGTAATTAGTGGAAACTCTTGAGTTTGTGAGATTCATTTTATTAAATATTAACCTTGAAAGCCAAATGAACTTGAAAGCAGTGTTTGTGGTAAGGCAAGGAAGTGTGCCAGTGATAGAAAGAGCATTCAAAGGAGTAAGGATGAGAAAGGACTGTGAAACCTGAAGGGCCTTATAAAACTGTTCAATAAAATGGCAGGTGAAACCCAGTAGAAATAAGCATAAGGCAGTGTTAACAAGGAAAATTACTTCTAGTTTTATATGTGAAGTGATGGCCATTACCAGAGAAAGACTTGGAGGTCCCAGTAGTCAGTTCCACAAAGTAACAAGCCAGCCCTCAATAGCAGTGCAAAAAATAAGGAAACATTTGCAAATTAGCAAAAGAAGGATAAACAGAACAGGTCACTATGCCATTGTTTAAACCAATAATTCACCTTACTGAACATAAATATATAAGAATGGGGTGTGTATGGCTGAACCCCTTGGCTTGAAAATCATCTCTTATTGGAAAAACCAAAAACTTTTAGAAGGGGGCAACAGGGATAAAAAAATGTCAAAACAGTAAAAAAAGAGATAAGGAACATATAGGCAAAGTATTTCAGACGGTGGCAGGGATTTAGGTAGAATATGATAGGTGTGCAAAATCCTAAATGACATGGAAAGGCTGGGCAGGGATAGATGGTCTTTTCGAGGAAGCCCAGTAAGTTAAGCTAGAGGGAACCATGTTCAAAGTAGCAAAGGCAGCACAGGGTAGCATAAACCTGGAATAACTTGCTGAAGAAAGTGGTGAATACAAAAACGTTTATATGGGTTCAAGGAAAAAAGGGACAAATGTTTAGGGGATAGGTACATTTGGCATTACCAGACAAAGAACAACAGAACTGGAAAATCCCCTGTACTGAATAAAGAAGGAGGTTTAGAGAGCATGCCTACATGTGTGTTAAGCCTTGTGCATTCTTGCCCCAATTTTACTCTTCCTTAGATATTTGTATATGGCCACTGTTCATTTTTGTTGTTTTGGTGATTAACTGTTTCATTTCAGAAAACTGCTTTTTGAACACCCTGACCCCAGTATAAACCCCTCCTCTCCCTCTGCCCTGTAATGCTGCCCCCAGGGGAAGTTAGAGCCCCACTTCCTACACCATGCACTTCAATATCTGTGCTTTCAATCTAGACTCGAACTGAAATAAACAAACAAATAAGTTTCTGTATTTCCAATGTAATTTCCTTCAAAAATGAGCCCCAGCCTTACTTTAAATATAACTCCCCCTCCCCAAGACAAAGCAAAACTCTTTTAGTATTCTCACCTTTATATTACATATATACACTCTCCCCAGGACTTTTTTCTTCTTTCTGCCTCACTAAAGTATTATGAGCTCTATTCTCCATCATTGTAATTCCACTGAGGTGGGTAGTTAAATTAGGATAAAGTTAATGAAAAGAGGAAGGGAGTTTAGCCCATGCTATACATGAATTACTTCATCCACCACAGTGAATTTGCAATGCGCCCTGCAGTTTAGTAGTGAAGAGGAGAACAACTGCACATTTATAAAGAGGGAATTAGAGGAAGCAGAACAGTCGCCTAAGCTGAAATTTAGCTGCAAACAGTACAAATAAAGACCCTTTCTCTTGGGAAAACCACATTATGTTCTTCTGTTCATGACACTGACAGGGTAGCTCAATCAATTCTGTTGGATCACATTTTCTTTATACATGTCGAAAAAAGAAAAAGTTATCTAAAAACAATTTTACCTGAATTTCATCTAGAAATATGTATTTTTTTTTTAAAGCTTTCCTTGTTGCTTAAAAAACAATGAAAAAAGTGCAAGAGGAGGGGAGAAAAAAAAGACAGACTTCTAGGGACAAAAAAGGATAATGTAACCTTTGAAAATTTGCAAAGGCTTAAGATTTGTCTACTCAGACACTGCTTTCTACCTCCATTTAATTAGATTTTAATTTTCTTTTTACATCCTTTTCCTCTCCAGATTCTGAGAAGTAATTATTTCAATATCAATTGATTTGAAGGAACAGTCCCAAGTCTGAATTAAGCAGCTTACGGAAGTTTGTCTTGTTCCTGGTTAAACATTCCTGCTATGCAGCTCTGTAAGCTTCTTGCAGTAATAAAATCCAGATGAAATAATGGAACTGTGTTTGTGAGCCCAGGCTTGGCCTGGCTAAGGGGAACTTCTCAAATGTCTCTTATCAATGTCAGGAATTCAGAGAAAGCCTTCTCAAATAATCAAGCAGAGACAGAAACAAAGTATAAGTTCAATTTTTCCCTCCAGCATGCCTCTCATCAAAACAATATCAAATTTTACATGTTTATAAACAGCACATAACATAAACAGGCCATCTTCTGCCTATATTGTAATAGGCAGTTAACTTCAAAAACACAAGGCCTTCACATTCCACAAACAAGATGCCAGTGTAAAAAGACCTTCAAATTGGCAGTTTTTACTTTCAGCTATAAGTTCAGAGAACTTAGCAAACCAGAAATAAAAATACTTAAAATAATAATTTAAATAAAAAAAAAAAAAATAAAACCCACACCAAAAGAACCCACAGACAAAACAGTGGATACTTTTGAGGTGTTTGTTAAAAACTTAACCTTTTGCTTTGGCTTTTCTTCTCTTTTACTTTTTTACTTACAGCCAGGAAAGTAGAGTAAGGAAAAAAGCATAAGAGCCTACATTTTAACAACATTAGTTATTAAAGTAAGTATAAGTAGTATAAAGTAAGTATAAAACAATGCCTCTGTAGCATTTGTGAACTCTTACATTCTCCTTCTGTGATCCTGCAAGTGAGTTTGCACAAGCCCTGCAGCAGCAAGTTACTATCAGCCTCTCTTCTCTACCAAGTGGAAATGGCTGCTCAGATTAGAAGATGCACAGCACATGGGGCACCCACCATTTCTCTGGGCAACCTGTTCCGGTGTATCACCACCCTTGCAGTAAAGAATTTCTTCTTTGCTGAAAGAGAGAGAGACTTTTTACAAGGTCATTTAGTGATAGGACATTAAATACACATAATGTGCACTCATGGAGACAGGATATTTTATTATTGAGGGGGGAATAAAATCTTTGCTCCATGGAGAGCAAAATTAGAAAACACCATTGCACCAATGAAACCAAGAAGCATTTATTCTATAGCCCTGGTGGACACTCTACTAAGATGCTTACCAGACTTCAGCAAGAATCTTCATTCTCTGGATATCTCATGCCCTTAAATTGAAATACCTAATGAGATTCCAATGGTAGCTCACAAACTCAGCTCTTCTAATCATGCTTTTTGGGATTCAGATATTCTCACTTTTGCTCTTTCCTGAAAATTAGTGCTCTACACTCTGACAGCCCGTGTCTACATCACAGTGCAATTCTTCCAGAGCCCTTTCAAAAGCAAATGCACAATCCTCAAAATTCTGGACTAGGGGACTTAGCTCCTCCCTGGTTAAAAATGATGGGACAGATAAAGAAAGACTTGGAGAATACTCTCAGTGGGGCTTCTAAAATAATCATGCTTCACACATGAACACCACACACAGTATAATCAGTTATGGAAATACACAGTCGAACAGAAGTGTCTTTCAACATCTTAACCTCTTTTAGTCAGTCTGTTCATTCCTTCAGCTCCTCCCTCCTTTTCCTGTGCAAGCCTCCTCGTTCCTCATAAATGCCTATTATTAAAGTTACTGTTATGTAGAGTTTCAGCCTGCTTAGTTACCTTTTCTTCTACCCCTAGCACAAGCCAGGTTATACCTTTGTTGGGTTGCAAACGCCTAAAATCCTTACTATTCCACATAGCCAAGGACAGGGAAGCAGACTCTGCATTTCGAGCTAGCACCACACCATCCAGCAGGGAGAAATGCCCAGACAGATCACAGGATACAGCGTCATTTATAAATCAAATCAACATTCACAAATGGAGTTTGCAGGCTGATAATATAGCCATCCAGTGTTTCAGCCTAATTTCTTAACCAGCCATCTGAGACGTGCAAACTGACCATTAAACAATTTCAAAAATAGGACAGAATAAATCTCATATGTCACATTAAAGCACTGTGCAAAGAAAGCCATTTATGACACATAAGAGGCTATTTCCTTGATCTTTTGAAAGCCTCACCTATTTCTCACCACTTTATGCTTTCTTCTGAGTGGTATTTGGAAACGGACAGTTCTAAGCACAAACACTGATTATTTAAACACTGTTCCTACTGTTGTCTGTACTTGACTTTCCTCAGGGAAAGGTCTGGCAGGGTGCCAAAATAACTGCCAGGAAAACCACAATCACACTACAAAAGGACTTTCAGACAGATTTCTCCTTGTGCCAAATTTCTCTTCAGCTTCAGCTGTACCTTCACCTTCCTCTGGAATCATGGACTTTTGCCACGGACTTGGAAAAATCTTCTGCTCAAAAAGACCTTGAGTAATCAGGTCACCACAATTGCTCACTGAGGACTTTATTTATTTTTAAATTATTGTGTATTTGGGTTAGATAGCAGCAGCAAGATGAAAAATCCCAGAATCCCTAAATGGTTTGGGTTGGGAGGGACCTTTAAAAGGTCATCTAGTCCAAACCTTCTGCAAAAGGCAGGAATACATTCAGGTACAGATTAGTTACATCTATTTATCAGTACTTGGTGCTTGAGATCACCACACTAGAATGCTCAGAGTCTCCCATGGCTGAGCTCTGAGACTGTCAGAGCAGTTTCTGCACAAGATTCAGCAGTTCTCAATGTCAGTGAGGTGGAGTGGTACACACAGTGTTTGTAGCCACACCGTGCTAGCATACAAAAGTTACACCCTGGCTGTTTGACGTAAAGATATGATTGAAGTTATGTAATTTTTGTAGAACAGCAGGAGTCAAATTTAAGATTATATATCTTAAACTATACAAGAACTGGAAACTATCTTAGATGTTACCCATGCAGCATCACATTTCTGTGTCTTGCTCCCAGCTTGAAACAAAACCTTTCTAGTTCAGTACAAGTTGAGAACAGGATTCACACTGATAACTGCTCTGCACAGGCATTCTTTGACCCTGCTTTGGGTGTTCACTGAAAGCAGGACAAGAACAGGCCTTAACAGTACAAGTGATGAAATACGATGATGATAGTAAGCACAAAATGAAGAACTTGACCCTGAGGGCCATGTTCTCTGACATCAGCCAAGCAGCAAGGCATTTAAACACTAGCACAGGAGTTTTGTTCTGGTATCTGTCAACTTCTGCAGATCCACACATCTTTTTAACTCTGCACTCTGGATTTTTGTTGATTGCCCATAAATTGGTTGTCTCAGAAATACTAGGCTCCTCTGCCTGCAACTGGTTTGCATGCCTTGAATCTGAAGACCCTGGAAGGTTCTTGGAACACTTTTAGACTTTGCATGTCTGTATTTGGAGTTGCAGCGCCTACGGTTTGTGTGCAGCAGGATCACAGCAGCTGGCCAGGACTCAAGGTGTATTTCCACAATAGAGACATCAGTCAAAATGTTTTACTTGAAACATTTTATATCCAATAAAGATTTCAACAAAATGCTGGTGAAGATTTGTCAGTCAGTTGTGTTCCTGAACTCTCCTTCCCGGATGTTAAAATAAAAAGCAAGAAAACAACAGTCTGCCTACCTCTTGATTCTCATGCTGCCACATAAATCACAAAAATGTTTAAGTGCTGCATCTTCTGATGATCCCATTCTGTAGAAAAAGTAGTTCAGATACAGAACAATAACTTATTTTCCCAAAGTGGTAACATTTCTTCAGAAAATTAAGAAAAAAAGAATCATACCCAGCCGGTCTATTCTGCTACCAGACATGAAAAAATCCTGGGGTAGAAAATTTGTCTGTATCTTCAAAAATAAAATGGACTAAGAAAGCTACAATAAGCTGGTAGTTGTATTTCATAACCCGCAATAATGTCTAATGAACATAAAAATATCATTAAGGGATAAAAGTGCCTTTAACTGATATGTTCCTAGATTGATCCATCCAAATTTGAAAAAAGCGATGATGGATTAATGCTTTTAGTGTGCACCTGTCAACTGTAGGATTTGACTTATAGATGGTGACATCCAGAATGAGGAAGCTGCACTGTAGTCATCAGAGATGATGTACCAGAAGGAAATGTAACCAGAAAGATGAAACTTGATTTACTGTACTCAGGTATTTTAACAAATTACATTCAGACCTAAAATGCTTGGTTAAGACACTGAAATTGCATCTCAGAGCTCCCTATGGTAACCCTGAAGACTTATCAAAGGAATGTGTTATTAGTTAGTACTGTGTTATCTGAAATAAAGGTAGACTTAGAAAATATACAAAGAAAGGTAGACTTAAAAAATATATCTGACCACTTGAAGTAGCCTTGTGAAATACATTGAGACTTTTTATTGGTTTCCCAAGATACAAGTGTAGTTGATTGTCAAAATCAACAATAAAATCATTGATTGATAAGAAATAAATCATAATAAATTTGTTTATACTTCACAAATGCCAGACTTGCATATATTTGGGTTTTTTTAAATCTAAGTAATGATACTTTATTTTGAACTATAGTGGTAATTTATCATGAGTGGCAAATATTTAAATCTCTTGTAACCATTTTAAGAAGTTCCAGTTCCCTTCTTCACCCCGGTTACTTCATGTACAGCAATTAATTAGCATTTGTAAAAGTGAGTGGGAGGACCCTCGATGGAGAAGGCAAGAAGTGGCTTTGGGGAGGAGGAGAGCAGATGATGAAAGTGCAGGGTTGAAGCAGTAGTCAGCTGAACAGAAATTTTCTTTGTTGGGGCAGTGCCATGTTAGGAGACTCTCTGCTATTTGTTACCGCTTTCTTACCAAAGTTTATCCCCCTCACTTGTGATTGGTTCCAATCCTACCTTTATGAGGCTGGGTTTTATGAGGGGAATATAGGAGAATAATTACATATAAATGTGTGTGTATCTTCTGTTTTCACATCTCCATCACTGGCTCACCAGCCAAGACAAAATAATTTTTAAAAAGCACTTCTAAATTAAAGAGACCATGAGTCAGAATGTACCAGCATGAATGTATTTTTTCCTTAACTTTCTTAATTTTTGATGCTGATAAATAAATATTAATTCTGTAAGCTTCCAGGAATGTAGACACTGGTACATATGTTACATGTCCACATCACAGTGTAGACCCATTTCTCTCAGAAACATTCCCAGGTGAATTTAGAGCCAATTGAAGTGGCTAAGACAACTGAGAAAACACTCCCAGCTTGTTGGTCAAACGAATGAATCTAGGACTGTGAGCTCAACTTTATGCAAATTTTCATGATGAACTTAATGCTGAGAAACATCAGTTCAGCCAAAGATGTAAGCAAATGAACCATCTGAATCATGTGAATGTTCCCACTGGGATCAATAAGCTGGCCTGTGTTATTGCTACAAAGCGTGCTAGAATAAATGCCCTTTCTGAAAAATGAAAGGTGGTATTGCAAGAATCCCAATACAACTAATGAAATTCAGAATTAAGGTACAGAAATGAAAAATAAGAAAGAAGTAAAAATGAAAACAATAAAAATCTTTTAGTTCGGATCCAACATTTTACAGACATTCAAACAGTGCTTGTGAATGATGCAAGATGAGGAACATATGAAGATTTTTGTCAGGTCAGGGCAGATGTGGCTGTTCTACTCTGGTTTTGGATGTAAACTCAGAACAGGCTACTGCCAAAATCAACACCCAGTTCTTAGCTGCCCTGACTGTTTTCCATCTCTAATAGAGGATCAGGGCCATCATTTTGAGCAAAATACCTTGCCAGTCCTTTTTAAAATGTCCAATTCTCACTTTGGGGATTTTTTCATATTCTGAAGTACTTCAAACTAAAATTGCTTTTATTATAATTTTCAGAGCATCAGGCTCCCTGGGAACAGAGATTTTTTTTCTTTTGATCTTTACATTTATCGCTAAAGAAGATATTTTTATTCCTGGCACTTTCTTGGAGAAGGTTTAAAATTTTTTTCTCTTTCCATAGTTCCACTGCACTTGTCCTCTAGTGATCCCAGCAGCTACACATGCTTTCCGTGGGATAAGTGCTGACACACCACTGACTTTTCCACGAGAAGTGCGGCTGCAGCTTTGGCTCCTGACCACACCAGGACGGTGGAACTAATGTAGGAACTGACAATGCCATCTCATGGCAGACGTACAAACTGCAAATGCAATCTGTAAAAGAGACACAAAAATGGCTGTTGCCCCGGCTAGGTAAAAAACCGATGTGGAATGCTTAAGGATGATGCTGAAAGTGTGGAGATGAATAATTGTTAACTGCTAGCCTTCTTTAAGGGCTTTAACCCAGCAGGATTAGTTTAAATGCCAAAGGTGAAGATCTGGCTTGTGATGACAGGTGAATATAGGAAAGGAAAAAGAAAAGTGGGAAAGAATTACTCTCACATTCTTTTCTCATTGACTTGCTTTCATTTTCTCTTCCCACCTGCTAAGGTCCCTTAGTACAAAAACAGTACTCACTCAACATGGATGACATTGCAAATGGCCAATATACCAATGTCCTCACCAGCTTAGCTTAAGGAAAAACTTGGAGCATCTGTTATGTTGTTGTTAGATGTAAACCAGCCCTTACAAACAAGACTGAGAGGAGGAAATACTTCAGTGCTGGGCTTCCTCTCCAGGCCCAAGGCATTTCCTTGCACACTAATAACAGCAGTTTGCCCGGGAAGTTGAGGTATCCAGCAGTTAGGATTCTGTCTGTCAGATGCCCAGAGGTCCAGAAGACGACTGTCTGAGATAGAAGGGCACAAGACACCAAATGCAGTAATGTGCATCCCTATTGGAGAGGAACTGTGAGTATGGCCTGAAAGCTTTTATGGGAACCACATGGATTTTTATCATGGGACTGCCATTATATTGGAGCTCTGACTCTAATAACTGGTTCCTGGAAGAGGAGAAATACTGAAGCAAGAAAAGGGAATTCATTACTAGTCAAAATGAATAGAAAAATGTTGGTTTTCAAGCAGCAAGATGCACAGTACAGTTGAGGTTCCTCTCCTCAGTGTGAAGGCAGCCCAGGGACATGTGTGTGGTTAACAGAACATGGGGTTAACCCTGGTACAGATGAAGTTTGCATGCCATGCCACCCTCCTCCCTTCTGTGCTTGGGGATGAGAAGCTGGATTCAAGCAAGACCAGATTATTTGAGTTGTGACAGCTGCCAAGGGGGAACCACCCTTACATGTGGTGGGCTGTGCTTTCATTGTTGGGGTATTTCTAGCATTGTTTCTGCTCCTTTATGTCTGATTTACTTTTTTCCTTAAAATGCAGTGAAAGTTCCTACAGTAAACAACATCATTAACATTTCAGACAAAGCTTGTCTTGTGACAGCAAAAGTATTGTGAATTTAACCTGTCCTCAATGAATAATTGTTCAGTGAACACTCTTAAGCCTTCAGCTGGGAAAGTGTGTGAATATGCATTTTGGAGCCATTTATCTAATTGCTACCTTTTTTTTTTGCTTTTACTTTTGATTTTTGATTTTCTGTTGAGAAATTTAACTCAGGCCAGTGCCCTGAAGGAGAAAGAAAAGCTGCCTGGGAGGAACCGCACACTTGCTGAATATTTATATAGAATGACAATGACATTTGACTTCAGGTTTTCTTTGACAAAAACAGTTCCATTCAGCTGTGACCCATATCTCTTTGTCTTGACAAGCAGTGGAAAACATAACACATTGGACCAAAACTGAATGAGACTTGAATTCTTCATTTTGTTCCCAAAAACCACTGACTTAATTTGATACATCTTAGTGGATGAACATGTTTTAGCATGAATTTTAAAATTTTATAAATGTTATTCTTGCTTCTATTTGTCCATAGAACAATTTTTCAAGTGCTGTTCAAACACATCTATAAATTTAAATCTTCTTTTTTCCCCAAGAACCTTGTTATTCAAGGAGAATGACAATAAACTAATAAATAGACTGAGGATAAGAAGGGTGTGATATAGAGAAAAAGAAGGGTGTGATATAGAGGAAAAGTGGTTGACTTGATGATTGCTCTCTTTTTGGTAAGGCTATGTAATAATAGAGCCTTCTGCTAGTAAAATTTGTTCTACTTTTCTAAAATATTCTAGCATCTCTCTGAATCCTACAGCTCTGCCAGAGTCACAGTCCATTAGGATCTGACTGGATCATTTATGTGATTAGGACAGCACTGCCAGGAAATGGGTAAACATGGAAAATAATATTGATGTCTTGACACATCAGGATCTGCAGCATCAAAACTTAATGAGTCCCTCTTGAGGCTGCACCCAAAATAACCTCCCCAAAATTAAACGGAAAACCATGGTTCTGAACATGAAAAAGCCCACTATGCTCTGTAAGCCTGGGAACATTAACTTAAGTGTTGGTTAGTTCTACTGTAAAGCCTTTTAGTCTTCTCTGTGACTTCATAGCCTGATTCTTTTGTGTAACTATTTAAATATCACATTATGACAATATTGAT
Organism: Corvus cornix cornix; assembly: GCF_000738735.6. Classification (NCBI taxonomy): domain Eukaryota; kingdom Metazoa; phylum Chordata; class Aves; order Passeriformes; family Corvidae; genus Corvus; species Corvus cornix. Next base: position 40,520,173 of record NC_046335.1, read on the forward strand.
GCTGAGTACTGAGGCACTCAAAAAGCCACAGGTGTCAAAATTAAAGCAGCTTGTTCAACTTTCAGTCACCGCTTCATGCATAACTATTGCTGTCAAGTTATAGCACACCAAGTCTTGTATTATAATACAGTACTTGGAACAGAAATGTTTAAATACAATCATTCTCCTAGAACAGTAAACATAAAAGTCACAATTTATTTGTAAAAGATAAAATTCACATAAATAATTTTATGAAAAACCTGCATTAAATATCTGAACAAGAATGACTTTCAGCATCCTGCTCACAGAAGAGTTTCTGTTTTTCACACCAAAGAGTTAGTAGCTTAAAAATCCAAATCAAAACCTCACCCCTAGCTCAGGAATTTGAATCCAGCCTTGACTTGTTCCTGTGAAATACATGCTACCCACTATGCTGCACGGCTGTACTACATTTTTCTTGCTCTCCTTTGGTGACGAATCTAAGCAGTCTGTGTGTTAGCTGCAAAGTCACAAGGGTCACATAAATATCTGCAAGATAGGCAGACAATGATGCTTCTGGAATTTTTGAAAAACAAGGGGAAATAACAGAAAATAAAACAACCCATCTGGAATCTAAATCAAGGGTTGTTTACCTTTTAGAACACACAAACAAACCTTCCAAGGAGAACATTTTATCATTCTTGCTCTTTGCGTAATACCTCTGGGCCCTTTTATAACATGTAACTATCAGATGCCAAAAATCCCAACTCACACAGATTATTATTGCAGTGCTTGGAAAGTTATTCCAATGAATCAGACACACACACAAAAATGAAGAGAGCTATCTCCGTTCATTCAAAGGCTCTCCCACAGCTGCTTTAAGGTTATAGTCTGATTCACTTGGCTTCTCTAGGTTTTTCACAGCTAGAAGAGACCTTGGATGCTCTGAGACTCCTGTATGCCAATCAAAACAAATTCTTAATAAACAAAGAAATCTTGCCTTTGAAATCCAGAGAGAATCATGCTGGCGAGCAGCAGCTATGCAATATTTTCCTTTCTGTCAAAGCAGCAGTAACCTTCTTGAAAGAATTCAGGAAATGTCAAAAAATATTCTTTACTCATGCTCCAAACTGGATTTTTCCCCCATTGTCTTCACAGGGTGAGCTGTTGGAGAGTAAGTGTTGTTTGATTTTAGCAATGAGGAGTCAAGCAACTTTATGCATCATGACTGTCTCAGCATCTGCCTCAGCAGAAGTGGTAGCATGGCTTCAGAGAGCAATTGCTCCAGTTTTCACTCCTTTTGAGATCTGAGGACACTCCACTTCTGCTCATGGTGTAGCTTTAGAAATCTTGAGTAAAAAAGATAGTAAGCTAAGGGCAAGAATAGGTTTAGTTTTCCTTTGGAGAATTTAGTTTTACTACTAAGGCTCAACTTTTGAAACACTCAGAGAAGCAAAACTGATGATTTAGGCCACTGGAGTGTGAGGGTACTCAAAGTGTTTTCGAAAATTACTGAGAGACGGTGAACACTGTGAGCCCAAACGGAGCAGGCATGAAGGAGTGAGGGGAATGATTAGTTCATCTCACCTTCCTTTTCCCTGTGCTTACCTACTGCAGTAATGTGTGAGATTGCTGTCAATGCTTTCCACTCCAAAGTCTTTAGCAGTTTTATATGAAATTTACTGATTTCAAATTTCCAATAACCCAAGGCCTGTGTTACCCAAATGGCTATTGTGATTCTTATAGTTGTAGGAATAGAGATGGCTCAGCTAAGAAAGGCAGTATGCTCAGTTTACATCTATTCTTTGCCTGAGATCAATACCACAGCCTGAGAGATCTTGTTGCATGTTAATTATAAGGGGTTCCATGTGTCCTGAAAAAAGATGTGAACAGCATCAAGAGGCTGGTGTTTATGGAAAAGCACTGAGGGAAGGGGAGAGAGCATACCATTATTCTTGGAGTCCAAGATGATGAGCATCCTTTGAATCGGAGTGATAAAATCATGTTAAAGGACAATTGTAGACTGTAACAAAGGTGCCTGTAGAATGAAATGCATTTGCAGGAAAGGCTTGAAAAGTGAAGACTCTCAGATAGAGTACAAACATAATTTCTCCCTCTCATCTCTCCTTTTGTCTCTCTTAAAATGTGACCTCTCTCCAAGGATATTTTCTGGAATGCAGTTGTAAGGATTGGACGGTAAGACAGGAGAGAGGTACAGGGAGCAGAGAGCTAACTCCTCCAGATATTGGCCATGAATTTGTGAATACCTGTTTTGATCATGGAGAAAGGAATTGCCTATAATATCCACACTCTCACACCTCTACAGCATTTTGCTTTAAAGGGGATTTCTTCTGATTCATCAAATGACTCCTCTGGAACAACTGGCCTAAAAATGTCCCTCATTCTTTGCTTTTATCTTGCCTGTTTAATCACTGTTTTAGAGTAAATAATAATTGGAAAAAAAAAAAAAACCAAACCAAAAACCAGGAAGATAAAAAAAACCCTCCAGCTTATTTTTCCAGAGCATTTCAGATTCCACACGTCTACTAAGACATTTCTGAAGCAGAAATTAAAACACATAAATTTTCGTAGTTACTTCTTTCCCTAGCTTTGTCCGCTACACAGCCTTTCCATCAGTACTGCCTTGGGGGTTACCAACAAACTCCAAAGGGATCTGTGAGGACTCTGCTGAGTTGTGAACCCTCCACTACAGCCACAGAAGGAAACACCACTCGGTTTCTTTGGGTGTGATGCTGACCAGAAAGCTGAAAGTAAGGGTATTTTGTACAATGTATCACAAAGCACATTAATGGTTAATACACTAGAACAAGTCACTAAGGAAAGTAGGGACAAATTTATACAGCGCTGCTCTGGGAAGTAACTGGTAAAGTTTGTTCTGAAAATGTTGGTTCTACATGATAGCACTTGCTAACACATTGGGACAGCCTCAAACACCTCTCCCATCTATGTCCATGCTGCTCAGAGAGTAATGGAAGAGCCACCGAGGGGAATGCAGATGTGCTGACTCAGCAAGCGTGCACCAGGAGTCCTCCCACTGCTAAAACGTATTGCAGGATTTAACAATCATCAGCTGCACTTAAATCGGAGCCCTGAATTCGCTCTGCTGCTATTGCCGAGCCCTGGAGCCAGCATCTGAGCGTGGTGCCATATGATTATTTTACTGCTGAGAATAAAGAAATATGCATTTAGAGAATAAAGAAATATGCATTTAACTTCTGGCACCTGCAACATGCCTGCAGGTAGTCCTTGCTCAGTAACAGAACCAACTAAATCCTTATGGGTGACTTCTCTGTGGCTCATTTGTTTCACTTAACTTCTGCCTTAGTGTGCAATACAAAGTATAAACAACCGCATTTCAGCATATAGATCTATAAATGCTCAGCCCAGTGGATCCTCACGTGCACAGAATTGTGAGTTGTGCTCAGCTATGGCACTGCAAGAGATGAACATTCACACTTGACCCTTAGCTGTCTCTTGTAAATTTCTAGTATAGGCACTGGAGTCAAAACAAATCATTCATTTCTTCCACAGCTCCTCTCTCCCTCATGTGGAATTTCCATTTAAGTGGCTAGTGATCAGTGCTGCCTCCAGGATACCTGCTGATTTAAATAGGCTTGAGCCAGTTTTTTATAGGCTTGTTTTGGAGCCAAAGGGCATGATAATGTACATGGGTGAAAGCTGTCTGGAAAGTGGAAATAAGCTGATCTAAGAGTTCGACCATCCATAATTGTCATTTCCCCTTTGAGCAAGCAATCAGCCGAGTCCTCCACAAACTGCCTTTCTCCTTTGTTGCTGGCATGAGTTTAACCTCATATCCCTATTCAAGGACAAAAAGGGACATGATCTGACAGTGAGACTCACACTTTTCAAATCTAGAAATATATAGTAGCCAAAGGGGAGATGAATAATATTGATGCTGTAGCCCTGAATCTCACTTTTTTTGGTAGACAAAATTTAGCACCCACTGTGTGTGTGTGTGCATGGGAGCACCCTTAGGTTCAGTTTCAGAAGAAAAACCTAACTTAAACTGTGTCTTTTGTGCATGACCTCCAGTGTGCCAGCTCACTGCTCTTCTCTGTATGCTAGAGAAAAAGGGAGGACTGGGCCCAGAGGGAGACAGCCCAAATGAGGGCAAGGGGAGTGAAAAACAGCATGAGAATAGATGAATTTGGACAGTGATCAAACCAGCCTTGTCCCCACTCCTTCCCTCCTATGTATTTTAATTGCATGGTTTAAAATAATCTCCTCAACTTTGGGAGGAAATCTGCTTGTCTGTGAGTATTTGATCTGGCATTGACTCTGTTGATATCTGCAACCCCATCACCATGGGGAGATCCTGGGTTTCTTTAGGAAGAGCAGAGGAGATGAAATGGGATGTAATATGCTGGACCCTGGCAAAAAGCACTGAATAGGATTGGCCAATAGCCAATGCTTTCATTCCTAGCAGAAAGGCATTAAATGAGACTGGCTGCATTTAATTGAGCATCTTTCTGATTAAATAAATGGGCAAAGGAACCTCTATGTATGTGCATTTGCATTATATATTTACATATAAATTTTGCCATTCTTAAATACTTTCCTTATTTCCAGTCTGGTTTTGCAGGTCATAGATAAAACCTTAAAAAAAAAAAAAAGAAAATACAGCCAAGATGCAGAGAAGTCTTAATCTTTCTTCTGTGGATATTTTGCAGCCATTCATTCATTGATCATTCTTCTAGATGACTCTCATAAATAAAAGTTTAGTTAATAAGGTGATAGAAATAGAACAGCAGTGCTCTCTTGCATAAAGGTTGTCTGACATCCTCTACTGTGACCCTCTTTCTTCAGCTGCATATAACATAAGGACTTGTCACCTATTTGGGCTTGTGATTTCTGTGTTTTATCTCTTTCTGGGTTGATTTATGCCTGCATCAAAACCAAAGATGGCTCTGTGGTAACTCACTTGCCTCAGACACGTATGCTGTGGAATCAAGCAGTAACTTATTACTGAAACTGTTCTTTGTACCTCAGGAAAGCCGGAGAAAAGCTTTTGGTGTTTCAGTGGCAAACTCCTCTGCAAGGCATAGAACCTCTGAAAGTCAAGATTTTTCTGCCATTTTAGAATGAGTTTTCAACTTTGTCTGCTATATATTTCTTTGCTAAAAATGCTGGTCATCCAGGGACATGTTATCACTTACTGAGTAACACGATAACCTTTGGAGTCATAAATAGTTAAGGAAAGCCCTTGGTAAGCAAGAGTTGCTGAAATGGCTTGATCTCTAATGTATGTCCCTTTCCCTAGAATTCTAAAATCTACATGTATTTTAGTGAAATATCACTAGATGTTTCTCTGCTGCAGGTCTTCCAGTCCAGCTCTCTCTTCTTAGTTTTGAGGTTTGGTGTTTTTTAAATTTTATTTGGTGCAATTTGTGTCCTTTTTACTACCGCCATTTTCTATGTAATTAAGTTGGGGTTCTCTGTCTATATTCTCTGCTGACACAATTCCTGTGGACTAATTTCCATCGCTGCAAAATTCATGCAAAGAGGGCATAAAAGGCTGTCAAATTAGAATTATGGCATTCACATTGATTTTTCCACTTAGTTAGAGGTGACTGTCTAAGCTGCAGAGCAGTGAATAATCAAATCCTAGGATTCTCAAGTCAGTGTGTTAAAGTGACCCATGACTGCACTGTGCTTCATAGTGCTTCACTGTTTTTGGCATTAAAGTCATGTCTGCAGAACTCCTAATACCCTAATCCCACAGTATTCTCCAGGGCCGATTTAACCCCCATTGGCTACAGGAGAAGAGCATCAATACTGATCTGCAGAGAAATTTATCATATGTAGGTTCATCAGATGTTACCAATTCAGACTGTGTACTGCGTGTGTATGTGATTTAATTTAAAATACTACTTGTTTCAGTAGGAAGGTTAGTATTTAGAAAAATGGTACTTTAGTTTTATCCAGTGGTCTGCTGCCATAAAAAGCTGGAGTTTAAAACCAGCAGGTTTTTAGAGTTAAAAATAATACTAATAGCAGAGGTTTGCTGACATCAGAAGTGAATTCTCCGACTGCACCTAACTGGGCCCAGTATCTGGCTTCAGAGAGCTGAGAGAAATGGAGGTCATGAGGCATGAGACTGATTAAAAGTAGCATCTTAGTTCTGTGGGAAAAATCAGATTCGTTCAACTGATTTCAGAACAACTGAAATTCTATTTTAAGTTCTTTCATTCTCTTATCAAAGAACTGAGACTGAGGGTACTTCTAGATGATTCATGGTGGGGTGTAACAATTTTCATTCCCTGATCATTCATATGTCCATAAATTAGTTTCAGTCTAGGATTTACTCTCAGAAGAACTAAATATTCCCTGAATTGGGAACTTTCATCTAGGGTAGGAGATATTTCCTGCTTAGCATATCTGGCACTTGGGAAGTCAAACTTCCCTCTCGTGGCTTGCCAATATTTGCTGAGGAAGCAAAGAGCAGCATCTCTTTGGGAACAATGCCTTTCCACAATGTACAGTGTGTCTGTGTGGTATATCTACGCTCCTACACTCTATCTGTTGTAGACTACCCCACAGAATGTGTTATTTCATGAAGTGCTACTCTGTGGTGTGATCTGTCACCTGTGTCAGGTGGCAGCAGTAGTGGCATCAAGCGGGGCTAGTTAGGCAGTGTAAAGGAGAACATGAACATGTCTCTGGGAATTTCCAGAGACCATTGGAGCAGTTAATGTTCTTGTGTGAGGTGGGCAGCCCCCAGAAGTGTGTGTTGTTGGGATGCAAAGGATTAGTGACAGCCCTGTTGCGATGGTGTGCTCATGCGATGTGTAATGTGGATGCAACCTTTCCATCCCGACGGGTCAGGAAAGGGACACAGCAGGACCTTGTCTGCGATACTCACTGACATTCTTTCTTGTTTATTCTTTCATTTTCCAATAGCTCCACTTGAGTAAGAGATACTCCTATGGAATGGGAGCTTACCAAGAGCAACATTGTTACAACAATAAAAGGAAGCAACAGTTACAACTTCACCAGTGTTCATCTTACTCCCAGTACGAGGCATTTCTTTTTAAATACGCTTTTTAAAAATTATAATTTACCTAGATAATTTCAAAAGGGTTTTATTTTCTCATAAAATAACCATTTCACATTCTCCATTGCTCAGTTACATGGTGTTATTTTAAAGGTAATCTTTTGGTTTTTCTTCTGTAAATCCTTTGCATCCGAGTAAACCTACATTTGTAGATGGTAGATTATCCTACCTTCCTCTTAGGGTAAGGGATTGGAAATGTTTGCCTCTACATCTGTAATATCACTAGCACTCCCTCAAAAGTTGGAAATTTGTTTTGGTCAAGTTTGACTACATGAGTGAGTTGGTGTTTAAAATAGTTAGAAAATAGTTGCTTCCATCTTAGCCAGGTTCACTTGTTCATTTTGTACTTTTCCTGAAATGTCTGCACAAAGCCTTTCCTCTCTAGCTTTCCAATGAATACTTAAAGATGTTCATATCCTTTATGGCAAGGAATTGATCCTGAAATACTGTAGCCATGCAGCAAATAAGTATTGATCTTCTCCACAGAAACAGAGTGAAACTGCAGAGTTATGAAATACTTTTGGGTTTATTTATGCATTTTCTATTCTACTTTATACAAACACCAGATTATGTCAGGAATTACTAGATGTAATAGTTAAGTTGCTGTTACCCTACCAATTATAAACCTCTTGGGTTTTGAAACTGTAAAACTAGAACTAAACAAGATAAATATGGTCTAGGCTAAAACTTGACAAGTTTCATCTGGCAAGAAATTTAAAAAATAACAAGAAAACTCTGGATAGTAAAATAACCCAGAACAGCTTTCTTTTTAATGCAAAGTGGCATCCTGAAATGACTATAGAATCTAGAAATAGATAAATAACAGCAGAGGGAGAGGCACAGGACACCAGAAAAAAGTTGATTTTGCCAATGTGCTCACAAAGAGGCTGCAAGAACAGAGACTCAAGAAAACCAACTACAGCACCACTGGATTTTTCTTACATTGTTAAATCCATCCATGGTCCACAGATTATTTGTCAGAATATGAAGCAGCTCTTACCACATACCACTAACCAGAGTACCTGCATTTTGCATAGATGGCATTTTTAATTGTATTAAATGAACTTCTTAGGGTGTGGAGTATTGTTCTTTGTAGTGCTTCACATTCTGTAGTCATTAAGAAAGATGATTTGACTATTAAAATTATTTGGTCATGATGAACCAAAAAGGGCTATTCTAGAAGTAATAGAGAAAAACTTTAGAAGTTTCCAGTTTCTTTAACCATGTAGAACATCACCAAGACTTCTTAAACTCCAGCACCAATAATTGCCTGTGCCCTTTTCAAACAAAACTGCTTACTTTTGATTTCAGCATTTACCGTGTCTTTCCCACACAGCTGTGCACCACGCTAATACCGTCACTTTATCAGCCTCTCTCCAGCCTGTTCACCTCACCAGAGAAGCATTGTTCTTTGCAGAATATCCCCTGATGCTTTGCCAAAGCCTAAATTTGAACAGCTTGAGTGAAGAGATTTCTAATGCTTCCCCTAAGAGGTTGATAACACTGTAATTAGTCTTTCTGTTTAGCAAATAATTGTAGCTTTTCCCCTATTCTTTGTTTCATAGATACTTTCTTTCCTATATTCACAAGCAATACTTTTAATTTCTTTAATATTGTCCTTTCAGTATTTTCAGGCAGGTTTCCTACTTCTGCTTCCTCAGTTTGTAGTTATTTTATGCACACTTAATTCTTTTAACCTTTTCCTCATGAGCTTCCTTAGCTTTTGGTATGTCTTTAGAGTAGCTAAAAACATTAGCTTTTCAGACAGGGTGCATGTGCAATGCTGATCATGGTGACTTTATTAAGATTACATAAATGGCATTACACTGAGGACATATTTTGCTAAATAATTAAATGTTACTGGAAAAGCAGCTCCTTTCAAGCAAATCTTCTGCAACATCACCAGGCAATTCTCTGTTTCCTTCGAATTCTCCAAGGATGCTTACAAGAGGAAAATAGCATTGAATTAGGGATTAAAGGCCCTGTAGTGTCCTTGTGAATTTAGGAGAAAACAAAAAAAAAGAAGCAGTAATATGACATTTTTGACACATATGGTATTTATGTAGACATTTCTTGAAGTATACAAGTGTTGAGTTACACAGATGATAGAATAAAACACAATTTTTGATTTTAAAGTTAATAGATGACACTGGGAAAAAAAACAGTTAAGCCACTTTAGGGCACGTACTATTATATGACTTTAAATGGTTTTCATTATAGAAATTTTTCATCTAAAATATTACCCAGATAGTTCAGATGTCTACTGGAGAATCATTGTGCCTATTTCAAGATCTAATTAATTTTTAGTCAATTTTCTGAAAATATTGACCAGAATAATTTGAACCTTGCGGAAATCTCAGTGCAGTCTTAACTATAAAGTTATTGCTCATGTTTTCATCCTTAAAAGACCCGAAGTTTCCATATGATTTATTAGATAGATGACATCTTTAAATTTATTTTTCCCTTGGAACAGCTGTATGAGCTCGTGCCTGGATGTGTGAGTTCCTAAATAACAAAGATGTTGTCAGATCTTTGCTTTGTTAAACAGACACCTGTACAGGATATTCTAACTTACTGTATCAGTCACCAGTACCCAAAGATTAAAGGTACCCAGAACAAAAGAAGGCAGACTTCATCTTCCAGACCGACAGTTTTAAACTCCAAGCAGATACAAAGGGACACTTCTCAAACCAGCATCTGCTCCTGGCTTATGATTGTCCATGACTTGCTATAAAAATAGTCCCTTCGTCCATCTTAGCGAGACTCAAAATTGTATATTGTGTCCTAAGAATAAATGCCAGCCGCTTAAAAAAAATGTGGCTGCAGGCGATAGCATTGAACAACAGCATCCAAACCCCATTTATTTGGGAGTCTGTGCTTCATGATTCCAAGTTCTAGGAGATGGGTGGAAGTCCTGCAAGGGACCCTGTTTTTCCTGGAGAGGGTATGAGTGAAATACGGAGATTATTCTACGGTGCTCCATAGACAGAGAAGAATGCAGACAGAGCATGCTTTTTTAGTCTACCATTACTCTTGCCCTACATAAGGGCCTGGAATCAAACTCCACACCTGTTACAAGAGGAGCTGGAGGCTCTAGGAAGCAGCGAATGGTGCTGCTTTCAGAAGCAGCAGAGGCACCTCATCAGCTCCTCTCTATACACTGCAGTTGTTTTGCTTTGCAACTTGTTGTTTCTCTTTGTAAAGCTCCTTATTGTCAGTTCCCAGCTTCCTAGGAATAGATAAAACAAGAAAGATTCTCTCATACTGGTTTTTGCATTTCCAAAGAAAGTAAGTGAGAAAAGTCTTGCAGCTCTCAGTGGAAAAGGAATAAACATCACCATCCTGATCACAGTGTCATGGATCAATTTCCAATCTTGTCCCTCTGACAATTTCCATGCCTTAAGAAGCTCTGCTTCTCTTCTATGCTTAAGAATTACACTTACAGCTACGTCTGCTTACCATCTTCCTTTTTCTCTTTCTTCCTTCCCCAGCATATTAAACAACCTTCTTATTCTGTGATAGGAGGATACCTGCTTCACTTTCGGCCACACATCCCTTGACTCTTGCTAAAGTTTTAGCATTTACACTTGTCTCCCTCTAAAAAGAAGTGTAATTGCTTTTAATGAAATTAAGACACTTAAAATCCATTTGTTTGGCACAGATTTAAGAGAGCCTGTGGATCAAAGCTTGTCCCAATGGCCGTCATGTGAATTTGAATGTGCTGTGTGACATTCTAACCAGGCACAGCAAAGCCAGCTCAGTTTCTGAGCAGTGACAGCATGTTGATGGTAAACAGCCAAATAAACAAAGCAATAAAATATAAAATTAAGATTTGCCCCTAAAGTAAGGATAACTCTTGAAACTGAAGATTCTAGATGCTATTTCACATGGATGGTTACTCTCCTAATGAATCCTTCCAGTGGATTTTCTATGTTGGCTACTTTCTGTTGAAAATATATACAACATGCAGGAAGAAAAGAATAACCCTATTAACACTGCTTTTGAGACCTTTCTGTATATTCCTATATTTTCATTATCACTATATAAAACTAATAACACACATTATTATCAGCTTTTTTTACTTGACTGAACAAAATCTATTACTTCAGTCAAACCCAGCTTCTATAAAACAGCAGAAGTCTTACTTTGGAAATGTCCATCTTTAGCAGTGTTTTACAATGGCAATATAAATTCTTCATCAGGAGATGAATCACCTCTAACAAAGCACTGGCACATTTATTCCATTCTGCCATTATTCATATAGGACTTCTAATCCAAGTGGTAAATGACAGGCTCATGACATATCACTTAAAATATCACTTCCTTTATTCCCAATTCATCTTGTCCCCTTTTTGACAAAATGTCACTGATTACTGGAATTACCTTCTTAAATACTATAAATATTGTTTTTTCTTACTCCTAAGAGAAGAATGTTGGATTTTAGTGTCAGAAAGAGAGAAATTCAAATCCCCATGCCCAAAATATTGGTTTCCTGCAAATATCATGTGGCATTTTCAATAAATAAACAATTTGTATACAAATGATAAACAAAAGGAAAGCCCTGAGCAGACTCAGGCCCTTTCCTTCTACTGAAATAACTGGTGTGTTTTCAGATGCCTTATTGATTTAAAACCATACTCTTCGAATATCTAAAAATTATTCTGGGGCAAATATGAGTAAATACAATGAGTGATATATTCTTTGTCTCAGGGCTGTCAGCACTTTAGAGGCTGAAAGGGAAGAAAAATAAGTATACGCCTACCAAACTCAGAAACCAAGCTCACCAGTGTGATGGTTTGGGCTGGAACAGAGTTGTATTTCCTCACAGTAGCTAATGTAGGGCTATGGCTTATATTTGTGCTGTAAACAGTGTTGATTATAAAGGAATTTAATTGATTTAATTTAATTGGGTTTTAATTGATGCTGAGGTCTTTTGTGCTTCTCACACTGCCCTGCTGCTCAGGGGCTGTCTGGGCATTGATCAGGTGGTGGGGAGTGATTGTTTCTATTTGCATCACTTGTCTTTCTTGGCTTTTAGTATCTCTGTTGGAGTTTTTTTACCTTTACTTACAATGTTATTGTTGCTGTTGTTGCTGTTAGTAAAAATTATCATAATCATAATCATAATCACCATAATCATAATATACTGGTTTTGTCTCAACACATGCATTTTGTCACTCTTACACTTTGAATTCTCTCCCCATGCCACCGGAGGGAGTGAGCAGCTGAGCTGCTTGTAACACGCAACCACCATAAAGGGCAAAAAGGCTTTGTTTGATATTTACGCCTGCCATTAGGCAACTCAGAAGTGAGAACTAGGCTGGACCACATCCCAGACCCAACATGAATGTGCAGGGCCAACACTGAAAAGGAGAGTGTGCAGTCATTTTTGCCAGGTGGATTACACAGCCTGTCCTAGTGCCAGGGAAGGACTGCTTGCTGCCTGTGCTTCCCACCAAGGACAGCATCTCCTGCACAGGGGCAGTGCAGTCAGCTCCTTCTGACTGCAGCAGCCAGTGTTCAGCCACCATCGTCCCTTAGGGTCCTGCAACTCTAGGATAAGCACAGCTAACACAGCTATGGGCCAAAGTGATGTTTCTGGTAGGTCATGAATTGGACATTGCTGTTCTAACATTCCTACGTACCTAATGCAAACTGATTATATAGGAGCCTCTATGCATAGATGGTATTGGAATTTTCATTAAAGCTTGAAACAATAGACTTTTCCCTTGCAGTCATTGCAGAGTTCACTAGACCATTTTTGCAAGTGTCAAAGCAAGTTTGGAAAATGCAGAATGATTACTCTGTGTGGGTATAAGAGTGGGAGAAAGATAGGAGAAAGAGGAAGGGAAAAAATCCTGGAAAAGAAAAGTAAACACCAACAAAAAGCCCAACCCAAACCAAACCAAACCCCCAAACCAAAGCAAAAACCATCTTAAATTGCCTATTTTATTAAAAATAAAAATGTGTACTTCTAGAACAGCATTCTTCTTCAGTGTGTCCCACCTTATGGTTACACAATCATTGCAGACAAATTTGATCTCTGATGACCATTTTATGATTAATTCAATGGATATCCACTCAAAAAATTCTTAAATTTGTAATGAATCTCATGCCTAGGTATGCACTGTTGTGGGGGAACACATTAAGTCAGTTACAGCTTATTACACCTGTTTGGGAAATGCAGTTCATACCAACCTTGCAAGAACCCACAGCTTGCAGAGACAAAGCCTTTCTACAAGTAAGCTTATTAGACTTAACTATTAATTACAATGCATATAGTATTGTCATTAATTAGTTCATCTGTTAATCATTCAGCTCAACATATAGCATAAGCTAAATTAGTAGTGTATGAAATTAAGATCAAACATCTCATCTAACATGTATTCAATGTAAAAAGCCTGTGCTTTTCCAAATTCACAGTCATGTCTGGATCTTTGTATTCTCAAAACAACCATTAAAAGGCTATAACTTAAACATATTTTGAATTGTCCTTGTAAATCAGGAGCCCAAGTTCTATTGTCTAACTTGAAGCCTTTTGATTTTCCATGGTATTTTGGAATCTAAATGTCCAAGTCTCATTTTAAAATGGGATTTGGATGCTTTTGGATATTTTACTTTTTGTCTAATAGTTTGTAGTCTGTGACACTTATGGTATTTCAAATTGGCAAGTCTTCTTAACCTACTATATCACAGAATCATAGAATCCTCAGAGTTGGAAGGGACCTCTGGAGATATCCAGTCCAACCCCCCTGCCAAGGCAGGACCATCTAAAGGTAAGACAGAAACTTGTCCGGGGGGGTTTTAATGCCTCCAGAGAGGAACACTGCATGACCTCCATGACAGCCTGTTCCAGTTCCCTGCCAGCCTCAATGTAAAGGTGTTCTTCCTCATGTTGAGTATTGTAGATTTCTTCTTCTCCAGTTTCTCTTTCATATCACAAACTTTGAGGGATGCTGGAAATACTTTTCATCTTCCTTTAGGTCTTCTCAAAACTCTTGTGGAAGGGATTCAGAATGCATTTTTATGAACATTTAAAATTTCCTAGTATGCCAAGTAACAAATGTGTAAAACAAAGGACTGCTATCAATAAGCAGATACATTATACACTGAACCCATGTCATGAATCAGAGTTTTAAGACAACTAAGGAGCCACATGACAAAACTAGAATCAACCGACTCCGATGGTTTCTGATATACTACCAGCCAGAAGCCAGAGGGCATTATATTTCTTTGGTAGACAACATTTCACTTCCAGTAAATATTCATTGGCTGTTAATTTCCTGAGTAGCTGTGGTACTATTATAAATTTTGCCGGTTCACGTAAGTCAGCAGAAAGCCGTGAAAGCCAGCACTTAATATCACACATAGACAGCCTAAGTCAGCACTGTTACAGTTACAGGAGACCAAAGAGACACAGAATAAGTTTTGCTAGATTCTTAAGGAAAATTAAGAACAAGAAAGAAAGAAAGGAAATAAAACTTTCCCTACACTTGCTTGCCTTATTATTTTATTATGCCTTCTTCTCTGGACTCTACAGCTCTTCTCCATCTGGCCTGCAGGCATAAAACTCCGATTTCAACAGAAGCAAGACACTAACTACTTTTGAGAATTGAGCCTGAAATATTTTGGATTAGGCACAGTAATTTAAATTAAAAAAACCCCAAACACAATTTTTAATGTCTAGACCATCTAGATGACTGAATCCTCTAGATAGTAACGTAATTTTAAATTCTAAATGCGCTGTTACAGTTAATGACAAGGAGACACAAATCAAGACAAAAGTAACAAAATTTTAAAAATGAATAATTTGGTGCAGATGCCTCTGATATAAATGCTTTAGAAGTCCTCCACTTCATTGTGCATGCCCTCTCTAACTTGTCATTTCCCTCATCTGCTTTAGGCAGATTTTTATTTCTAACAAGGCGTAGTGCAGAATACATTATGAGCTGGGTATTAAGAATCATGAGTATCATGTTTTGCTAAGACTTCTCCCTCTGACTTCTTGAGTGAAGCATGTAAATCACTTCGCTCTGTATACTCAGGGTGCCCATTTATATAATGGATTGTAGCTATACCTGGACCAGAACTTCATCACCTGCAAGCATCACTTTGAGAGCTTGGTACCCATTTAACAAATAGTTAAGAGCTGCAGCTGTGATTCTGGTCTAATCTTTAGGGCAGAAATTTTCTTCTACATCTTCCTATTTCTAAAAATCTTGAGGAGGATGAAATATGTGGACCATAAATTTAATACTGATGACAGAGAGAGCCATAATAAGACAATGTTCTGGGAATTATTTGGTTTATAGCTGGGCATTTTGCTGCTTATGAAAAGAAGTCCAAACAGCAAGTTGCCAAAGCACATTCATCAGGGCATTTGGCAGCCACCAGCTGTTGCAATTTGGTGTGCTCTGCAATTTATTGTTTGGGTTCATTTGGTGTCCATGGGGACATCATGACCCAGGTCAGAGCATGATAGATCAGATTGGAGCAATGATCAATTCTAGTCTACTCTTCCACTTTCTCTTTGGTATGATATTACACTTTCAGAATTTTCCATTCAGTGACCTCAATAATTGGAGGGCACTAATTAAGTAATTTCTCACAAGGGTACAATATTACTGTCACAACTTTTTAAAGAAGATAAAACTCATACTGACAGTCACTGCATTTCAGCCATAGGGCAAGGTGAAACTTTTAGACCAAATATTTTTTATATACAACATAAGTAGATTTGGGTCAGTGGACATGTTTAATTAATTAATGTCAACTTTGTGAAGTAGTTTGAAATCAGTGGAATGGAGAGGAATTTTTAAAAATGCCTAATAATTGAAATTCCAGGCAATTGCAAGATTATTTTAAAATTATTTTTTACTTTGGAATAAAATTCGGTTTATTTTTTAGAAAGTATATAACCATATATATAAAGTTGAATTAAATTCAGTTGTGATTTTTTTAAAAAAAATTTGTACTAATGGTATTTGTAACGGTGCTGAAATGAACTGAGATCAAGGAAGTCACTTCTCTAGCTTGGACCCTTTCTTGTGCCAGTAACACAGCAAATAATCTGGTGCGGACAAAGACTGAAATGCCATTAATAACAATATTTTTTTTAAATGTAAAGACAACTAAATGCCCACAAAAATGTTATGTTTCTTTCATAAATGGAAAAATGTATAAACCAAGTATTTAAACAAGGTCTTTGAATTTTAATTGAAGGAGCAATAAAAAGGTGACAGCCTTCCGCCATCAACACTGAACTTTCTGGGGAGAAAATTCTGCAGACTTCAGTCTCTCTCTGGTGAGCAAAGCCCTGATCTTCTCCCATCTGTTTTTTGCTTCATGATTGTCTTGGAAGTCAGACTTATTGCCAGAGCCTCCTTTGGTTAACATAAGAGAGTATTATCCTATGGAACCATCCTCCAATATTACCTAAGTAATAAAAAAAAATAATCCAGTGACACTTCTAGTGAAAAAATGAAGCAGTCTAAAGCCGTGGAATACCAAATTCTCAAAGCACTTTCATAAATAGGAGATTCTCATTTCACAGAATAAGTCAGTGCTGACCATCAAGAGGAGGATAACGGAGGATCAGCTTGTACCAACTCTAAAACTTACATCACTTGTTAATACTCGTAGTGAGAATGGCAGACATGGGCTGTATTGACTCTTGATAAAAACATACATTATGACTTCCTCTATGGCAGAATGGAACAGGTTTGTTGGTTTTTTTTTTTAGTAGTATGGAGCTCCTGCTTTGGTTTTATTGACTTTAAGACCCATTTGGTTAATCTAGGACTTACAGATTATAAGAGTCACTAAGACCCCTAAAAATATTTTCTGTTCCATTAGGAGGAACACATACACTTATTTTTTATTTTTTTTTCAAAACATCATAGATTTAGTCCAATCTTTTAGACAGTTATAGGAACCTTAAAGCTAGGCTGCAAGGAAACCTGCAGCCTAGGAAACAATCAAACACTGTCTTGGAAGGAAATCTCTGGGATGACCAAAGCTTCAATATCCACACTGCCATGAGAATACCACATGAGATTTTACTGGCAAGAAGAACAAATTTAAATCTAAAACAGAAAGAACACAAAGTTAACTTTATAAAGGGCTGGGATGGTTGTATTGATTCTTAATTTGAGAAAGGCTTTTTACTTTGTCCAAAGGAACATCCCCATTTCTGACATAGGTACCTTTCTTATGTGAGGATTCCTACTGCATTCTGGTTGGTCTCTAACTTCTCTCCATTGTGAAAATAAATAACAGTTGTAGTATAATAGAAGCCAAATTAAATGATTTGCCACGTGGTGTCTGATAATTAACTAAATAAGATTCTCTCAAACAAGCAAATCTAACTGGTTTTTATGACTACATTAAAATGTGAATCTTAAGCAAAACAAGAACATAAATCTCACTAGAAGATGCTATAATAAAATCAAACAGGGTTCTGAGTAGAGTGAAGGCTTTATTGAAAGCCATAAAACTTCTTCAGATGCCAGTGGAAAAAATTATGGTAATAAAATCAGCTCCAGTTTAATGGCTTGGTAAATGAAGAGAACATTAAGCAGAGTCCTGCAGGGTGCTTACAGACCACCCCATTATTATCTCCTCCCTACAATCAGAGTGCTTCCTCTAAATGCCTCACTATGAGCTGTTTCTCTTGGGGCCACTCCTCTCTCCCTGCTGACAGATGTTTCGCTGGCCAGTGCCTCCTTTCAGAGCAGTACAGCTCTGGAGAACTAAACCCTGGTGCAGCCATCAGTCCAGGGAGATGCCTCAGGAGAGCAGAGACAGCAGCCTTAGTCTGTCAGCAAAATGCACAGTAGGATGGTCCTTTGCACTTGTAGGAAAGGCCCATTAACAGCAATAATATCCTAACCCAGAATTAAATTCTGCACTCTAGAGTGTCTTTTTTTCCCTTAGAGGGAAAAAGAATCAGCATATAATCATCTGCAGATTTCTTAGCATGAAGATAGGGAAAACCCCTGACTAAAAATTAAAAAATGAAAATAATAAGGTGTCTTTTCTGATAACAGCCTGTTATGGTGCCTCAGCTTCTAGTCTTCTAGTCCTCAGCCTTACTTGGGAGAAAAAGTCCTACAAGGAAGATTTCGATCAGGATGCAAACGCATCATTAGGACCCTACAAGTATGCAAATTGTAAATTAGGAATTTAGAGTATCTAAAACCAATGCAATTATAGAAAAACACACTGAAACCAGTCCCAGATTTCCTCTTTCTTTATTTTAGGGAAATCTCACTCCTACATGCTAATCACTTTGTTGTACAAACATCTTTCATTGGAGACAGTCTAAAAGATAAGGGAGTTGCTAGAACATGGAATAAGTTTTATCTTTTCTGGAAAGAGCTTTTCCAATTTCAATTCCAGGTGTCCATTTAATATTCCCAATTAAACAGCAGCTTTAAGCTCTCATGGAATTCTTGTTTGAACACAACTACGTATTTCCCATATGCAGTGAAATTCAGCAGGACAGATGCTTGAAAAAGACTTTTACAGAATGAGAAAATGGTGCATGAAAAGGTGAAAATTTCTAAGCATAGACCTAGCTGTTCAAGACACAAAAGAGAACAAAAATAGAACATACCATAAGAGTATGATTATAGAATCAAAGAACCATAAAATGGTTTGGTTTGGAAGGGATCTTTAAAGGTTTTTTAGCCCACCCTACCTGCCATGTGCAGGGACACCTTCCACTATAGCAGGTTGCACAATGCTTCATCCAACCTGGCCTTGAGGGATGAGGAATCTATCACCTCACTGGGCAACCTGTTCTAGCATCTAACCACCCTCTCAGTAAAGAATTTCTTTGAAATATCTGATCTAAACCTGTCCACTTTCACTTTAAAATCATTACTCCTTGTTCTGTTGCTACAGGCCCTTGTAGGAGGAATTTTCCCTTCCTGTTATTTGCGGGGTCTGCAAGGAATTGAAAAGCAATTTGATCACTGTTCTCAGATCACCTGTGAGCCCACATTAGTAGACTAGGAAATTGGAGGTTTCCTATAACTCTCCTTTATTTAAGTGAGTTGATAGGAGATGTGAAACACATAGGCATGAATACACTGTTAGAAAATAACATAGAGGAATATAGCCTAAAATGAACTAGCTAGAACAAGTCAACCCTTTAAAAAATCTGGCAAAGCTGTGGGTCATGCTCATTTGAGCCACTGATGCATTAAATGAAGTGTTGCCCTTATGTGTTGTCAGCACCATCCCTCTATATTGTGTGAATTCGACATGAAGCTGGCAAATAGCTTTATGCTCACTATTTTCTCATCTCTGTGCTTACACTATTTTCTCACAGAGAAACTAATGATGTTGTTGTTTGTTCAGCAGCCCAGAATGAGAGCTAATCTGACAGCTTGTGTCACAACTACAGTTTGTAATGGAATTATTAAAGAGAGGGACAAGTCTAAAGGGTAAGCTTCAAATATTATGGGTTGAGAGAAAGAGAGAAGGAGGAATACAGATCACTATGCATTGAAGCAATGGGGGAAGTGGGGAGCTAAAAAATTCCTTGAAACAAGAGGAAAGAGCAGAGTAAGGTTCTGAGTTTGCAGGCGTTTATATGAAATACTGGGAAATGGTCATTCTGGCTATCTTCTCCCTTCCCCACCATGCACACTTGTCCATACCAAATCCTATGCTGCTCTGCACACGTTATATTGAATATACGGTGTGTCTCTCAGGATTTGTTGCTAGCTATTCAGCCTTGGCAGCCCTGAAGGACTGGAAATAGGGTTAGATATGTCTGAATGGGGAATCAGCTGGGGTGACTGGAATGAGAGGACAGTTGTATGAGCTGGCTGTAGTGCAAGCTTGCAGTGCCATGGATTGCTGGCAGGTTAGACTGGCTCAGGCTGGCTGATTAAAAATGAGTGTATTACAGATGTCTGTATTACCTTGCATGGGTGTGGGGGAATGTAATGGTGGTTGTGTGTGTGTCTGTACCCTGTCTATTCTCAAGTTTCTTCTCTAATGGGAAACAAACAAATTAGAACCAGAATTTTTGATGGAGCATCAAGCGTGGTTAGAGAGCACTGTCAGCAACACCTTTTAGAGTTCTTTGAACCGCAGTTTCTGAATTGCAGCAGCAGAATAATGCAAGACAATCTTTATATTTCATTTTAGAGAAGGCAGTGTCTCAGGCCGACAGGGAAGCACCTACAGAAGTAAAATTTAAGTTTGGTTTTACTTTGAATGTTCACAGAGCTTGAATACACCATAACTAGGCAGTGAGCTGTGAATCAGTCAATTTCCACAATGGAATGGAATTATACCAGTAGGACATGTGGAGACGGGCAGCACCATATGACACGTGAAACAAACTTGAGATACGTTACTAAAAGACAGACAGTTTTCAATTGCTCCAATTCATTAAAAAAGCCCTAATTCATCAGAAAGATTGGACAATATGAAAATCAGAATATCTCATGGATATAGCTGTCATGCCTGCTATAAATCAGAAAGAGGGCATTTGAACTCAGATTTCCTGTGTCTTAAGGTGAACTAAGGCATCATTGTGATTTACGCAAGTTTTCTGGTTGATTTATTCTTTCCTCCTCTAGTGGGTGAATAGGGAAAATAAGAACTTAAAAGCAATGATTTCAACTAGCATATAGGTACCTAAATAGCCTTATCAAATAGCCTTTTTTTTCCTCTCTTAATCAAAATGAAAAATTGAAAAAACAGTTTTGGAAGTATTAGAATATTTTGCTTTGAATTTGCTGGAATTTGTGATTTGTTTTTTGGATAGTTTTTTTCCCCATCTGCCTAAACTGTTCATTTTATGTGACCTTTTCCTAGGGGTATGTCAAATTTTATGCTCTGGAAAAATTCCAGGCTTGTTAGTTAGCATGTCTGAATGAATAACTGGTTTACACAATATTACTTCATTTTGGCTTCTTCTCCCATAATAAGAGAGCTAAGTGTGTTTCATAAAAAGTAAAATGGAGTCTACTTAAAACTAGGAACAACAAATTATCATGCAGCTTAATTTCCGCCTGTAGCACTGTCTTCCACTTAGGATCATGTATTTAAATATCTGATTGAGACAATGTTACATTTCTATTTGTTAAGCACCAGAATTTGTGTTCCTCAGCACAGAAGTTAAAGCCTCAGAGAGCACTGGCAGCTCAGAACAGCTATAAAGAGAAACTCAATGCAGGTGAGGCAGGGAAGGGAGGGCACTTGTTAAATCCTATACAGCTTCTATCTAATTTATTATGTTACATATATGTTTACATATTATGGAAGAAGAATTAAATCAGTGGAAGAGAATGGATAAGAGCGACATACTATGGACATGCAAAGCTTATTTGCTGTTTAATATACTGATACTCATCATAAACTGATCACTCCAGAAGCTGAAAAGATCCAAACCCATCCCAAGTAATCTTTCTTTCATGCATAATGCCATAACTTAAGCAAGAATGTTTTCAGTGGGAACTGACTGTCTGAAACATCAAGATTTGGCAACTGCTAGAGCCAGGAATTGAAGTAAGATTGAACTGTGGTTCAATCTGATGTGACTACACAAAATCAGCAGTGAGAGCACTCATCAGGTAACTGATGGCAGCACTGATAAACAGGATGGTGTGAAAATCCTTGGCAAGGTATGGGCAGGAAGGAGACCTGCATGGAAGGAGTCTTTAGACCATTGAAATTGAGAAGGAATTAATTGAGGAAAGAAAGGTTTTCCAATTTTCAAGCACTCCTCCAAATATATAATCTACAGCACTGCACCACCAGGGAACTGTTTCTGATTTCTGTTGGAACTGGTATACAGCTGTGACTGGAAACACAGAAATTGTTGGTCAGGGTATCTTTAATCAACTATTTGCTTCATATTGTTCAATTTTTAACATTTCTCTTGTTCTACCACCACTATGGATAGATCAGATAATGACACTTTATTCTAACTTTCAGTCATCTCTAAAGTTAATCAGAAATGAAAATGTAGATCTTTTGTAGCTGCCAGGAAAGAATATAATAGAAAGTCTGAAAGCTGGATTTTTACTGAAATATCCTTGTCTGAACATGTTAATGAAGTAAAACAAACTTTTCAATGCTGCATGAGTTTTAACGACTCCTTCAATAAAGGCCTTTCAACCCCAGCTTGGGATTTGGAGTCTGAGAGACAGAGAGAGCCAGCACAATCCTCAGAATTATTTTTTACATAATTCGGAATTCTCACATCACTAGAGAATGCTCTAATCAATCCATTCCGGGCTGTCCTGGAAAATGCCATTTCTGCTTATGATTAATTCAAATTATGATTAAATCAAATTAATTTTTTTGTGTGAATGTACAATGTGAAAAAGATCAAGATTTCTATTTCACAGGAAGAGGGACAAAACTTTTCACAGATCTTCTCTATCAATACTTAAGCTAAGTAGAAAATTTGAGGGCCTCAGGGTAAGGGCAGAGAGGGCACTGAGACAGAGGCCACTGTCTCTTTATGAGGGTGCTGTATTATGTTTTTCTCCAGCATAATTCCAAAAAAAGAAGTTCCTTTGGCTACTAAGTCCTTGGGGACTGTAGATATGATCCACATGAACTTAGGTTATGGTTATGCTTATATTTCTGTCATTAGTTCATAAAATATGGGGCCTATAGACTCACCAAACTTTTTTCTCTGCCTGTTTCCAGAAGAAACGTGTGCCAGAGGAAAACACTGCTTCCAAAGAATGCTCACAATCCAGTGAGAGCTGACTCAAACAAAAACATCTAAGAGGATGTAATCCATTTTCCTTTGTGTTTCCAAACTTTAAAACATGCTGTTCCATACATAAATGTTGAATAATACTCAGTACTACCGTCTGGCTAGAAACACATTTTGTGCCAAAAATCTGAAGTACAGAGAGACTGTTCCTTCATATTGGAAGAGTATGAAACTATACAACAGGGGAAGAAAATAGTCCTTTACATATCAGCACCAAAATCGGATATCCAGGACTTTTTTTGGCTAAGTTTCACAACATGATTCTAGTTTGAAAAAAAAAAAAATTAAACCAAAAGAAAACATTTTATCTGGATAATTTAGAATACTGTATTTTTACAATTTTAATATAAAAATTTCAGGAGTGCATTTTGATAAATGTGGTTTTCTACGAAAAGTTTTCCCGTTAAAATATTTGCCACCAGGTTTTCTGTATGGCAGTCAGTATAGCTACAAAATTGCCCTGCATCCTCTATATCTGTCTTAGACTTTAGGGTTTTTCTGGGCAGATTTCATGACTAAGGTCAGAATATGAAAATCACAGTTGGAGGAATATTGTTCAATTCCCTTTCTTTCCTTAAGAGTCTGTTTCTGTTGCTAGAAGAGAAAATAGTTAGATCTTGAACTAAAGAGCCCATTCATTTCTTGATTTTTGCCACTATATTTGTGAATGTGAAAGACTTGCACCTAATGTCAATTTTTATACATACTTAGAACTGATGAGCTTGTATTAATATCTCATCAGAAACAGGTACTTGAAGTGATGAAAATTTAAGTATAACTTCTAATTGCATTTTATTTTTTATATTTGAACAAGTAGGGTTGTGGTATTATGCACTTAGAGGACAGAGGATGCTGATATGATAAGTAAAATTTTTTTATGTCCAGGAAGACCCCTGAAGAGGACAATGAAGAATATAGTTTAGATATACACAGAGTCTGCAGGCTTTTTCATTCTTGTGTCTGCACAAGACACAAGAATGAAAATTTTGAATGTTTTGAATGAAAAATGAATGTTTACGTTGTAAACAATGTAAACAATATATTGTTTTGTGCTTCACTGTGGCTTAATGGTGCTTATGGCAAGCCTGTGATTGGCAGCTCAGCCATGGCAAGCTTAGGCAGAACAAAAGCCTGTGCACATTACTGGTAGTCAATACTTAGAAGAAAACTTGAAGGCTATTATGTTTGAGATTATAGTATAGGAATAACACAAAATGCAATTAATATCAGTGTATCTTCTTTTGTAAAAGAATGAGTAGAAAACTCTCATTATTGAACTGTGCTTTAAACAACTAAGATGAAAACTGCTCTCTGGGAAATACTTAGAAAATTTAGTATCTCAAATCACCTTACTTTGATTAAAAACAGATTAGCAATTATAGATTAGAGAGCTCATTTCCATTTAGTAGGGCCTGTAGTAGTGCTCCTAATGTGTTTATCACATTAGTCCACCTATTTCCCTATGATTACCTTTCATCACTAGCGCCAGCAGAACATGGGCAATTAGAACACCTCCAGTAGAATACCAATTAAAACACCTCCATACTGGCTTAGTTCAGCACAAACACCACATCACACACTGTGTGCTGGCAGGTTCCTATAACACACTCAGTGTCTCTAAAAGAGAACTCTTGGGAGTACTGAGACTTAGACACTGAGCACAGTTGAAGTTTATTCAATGTGGTATAGAAAACCTCACAGTAATCCCTACTTTCTTGAGGTGCAGTAGACAAAGCAGTGGGTAAAACACAGGGAATCCTGCCCGGTTAGGAATGCTATTGAGCATGAATATTTTGGTGATCAGAAACTACATGGAACACAGAGAACAGAGCAGAACTTAACAACAATTTATGCTGCGAAAGCCAACATAAGGATGAGTCCCACTCATCCTCGAGGATGGCCACTAATTACTCAATAGCTCATCCTGAGCTGAAGCACAACCTAAGCCCCTTGAGTGCTCCAAAGGTCTAAAGAGACCCCTTGGCCTGTTGGAAACAACTTCACTCCTCTGAGATTTCCAGACATGTCAGGTCCCACACATTTAGTTAAACTCAGACAGTCAACAGGTCTTTACACAAACGAGTGCACCACTGTCTTTAATTAAACAATGCCCAGAGAAAAAGAATCTATTCAAAAAAGTTAGAAATGAAAAATCTGTATTCTCAGATTCCTACCTGAAATTTTTTCCCCCAGTATTAAGCTGCCAAATTTTTACTCCTAGACATTTGTAGAGTCCTTGAAACAATTTTGAGAGTGTTCATTCTTATCTCATGGCCACAGCTCTTCCACAGTTCCTCTTCAAAAGGCTCCATTTCACTATTCAGATTGCTAAATTATTTCTGAATTAAATATTGAAATAATGAGATTTTTGACATATAAATTTGGTATTGTATAGCACATCTATAGCACATTTATCACCTTTATAAAATACACTTAGAACAAGATTTTTTGATCTGAAAGTTTTTTGTGCTATTGTCTTTCACTACAGCGACAGACAAGATAGAATTATAACTGGCATATGTTTGACACTTAGGGATTATTCAACATCTGCATTTTATGTTGTATTTTCTCAATGTAGAAGTTCGTATAAAAATAGTGACCCCTGAAAATTCCTGAAAAACAGGAATGATACCCATTTTCTGAAAGCTACCTAGTGGACTTGCTAAAAAATACAAAAAAGAAACAGACTCTTTCCAGAGGTGCCAAGACTCCAGCAGAAAGAGTCATGCTCTTTTTTGCTTAAATCACTTCAGAACGTGTGGTATTGCCTCATTCAGTACTACATGAAGCCTCAAGACACACAGTGTGCAGTGGGGAAGTGGCCAGTGACACACTGAACTCAGAATATTCTCCAGCGGGTATTTTAAGATAATTTTCTCCTCCAGGCAATTATCAATTTCTAGGCCAGCAGCTATTAAGAAAACCCCAGGGCTGACACAAAGTCAGGGTTATGGAAATATAACAGTGTTCGTATTCCTCACTTCCCTTCAAAAGAATGGTTTCAAGACAGAAAACAGGTTTATGGTGAATGATTTATGGAGTTCAAATTTACTTATTAAAAAAAAAAAAAAAAAAAAAAAAAAAAAAGTCACCCACAGTAGATGAATAAGAAATCTGGGCCAAGATTAGAACTCATTGTAAAATTCTTTAATCAAGCAGAAAAATACTTCATGGCTAAAATTCAGGCATTGGCAATGAAAGTAGAAGAAAGATTGGCTGGAAATAAGGTCTCATTCTGTTTTAATGGCAACTGTGCACTGACACGGTTCAGTTCAGGTTGTGCCTATTTCCAGTAGCTGAATTTGATTGTATTTTCCAGAGAAATTCACTAGCTCCAAGCAGAAGTTTCAGATTTTTAATTCTGGAAGTAAACAGCATGATTTTATGGCTGAAAGTCAGGCTATTTATACATAATGGTGCTTTTTAGCTTCACAAATATGTCTCATTTCCTGGGAAGTTGGAGGGATGTTGTTTGTATCTCATTCCATAGGTAAGGTTTCATTAACTTGATTAAAGAACAGCTAAACAAATCTTTGAAAAACCTTTGCTTAGGGCCCATGGAGTAGCACAAGGCAAATTTGGAATTATGTTAGTTTTCACTTTTTTTTCTGAACCCACATTCCCCTGTACTCCAGTATCCCTGACACAAATCTCAAAACCTTGTCTAATCATAAACTTCATCACTGCTTTCAATAAAAGCTAAGCTAAGTTTTGAAGCATTGCTTTTAATTTGAGAAGGAAACACCTCCAGTTGTTTTAAGATGATAAGTTGTTTTGTCTTTGGAGTGAATTTGGTTAAGGATCCAATAGGAACTGTTAAAGCCATGTAGCTGATCAGTTCATCAAGTAGAGAAAAGATGATAAACAGAAATTAATCTCATTTGCTGTTTTAATATGCTTCAAATTACATCAAGAATCTGACTTTATTTCTTGCCTCAGACACAAAGTTATTTTAAGATGAAAGCTACCTGAAGCGGTTAGAGAGACTCCTTATCTTCTGTTTGCAAATTTTTAGTGAACCTGGGCCATGTTTTTGCATAAATCTGAAGCTGAGTTATAAATAACCCTTGCTGAATTTATGAATTTGAATGAAAACCATTTGAAACCCATTGGAGTCTAATGGCTTCAACTGCAAACCAGAAAATGCATATCAGTAGAGACAAAATTCCTTGAAAATTCGCTGAGATTGAAATACCACTCTTGTATTAAATTCCTTCCTCAGATTCCTGCTATGATAATATTTATTGAGTGACTGCTACCTACTTTGCCATACATGTTTTCTCTAATATGAACTGAAATCTACAAAACAAGAAGGAGGAAGTAGGGGTGATTTTCACGCCAGTGGTAGTTCCTTCCCAGGAGAGAACCTGCTGTAACAGTACTACTGGGGTTGCAGGTGCCAAGCCATGAGAAAAGATGTGAGTAAGAGCAGAGAACAGTAAAGGAACAATATTCCCACAAAGGCCTTGGAAAACTGAGACTCTGTGGGAAAAAAAAAAATGCTGCTCCAGCAGCCTGAGTGGAAGGGTGGAAGGTTACAGAGCTGCAAATAGTATAACTAATGCCAAGAAACCAGGGTAAATAAGGTGCTTGTGGAACAGAAGGTAACAACATTCTGTGTGTAAGGATGGGGTTTTCATGTGTGTACCAGCAATGTGGTTTTTTGAGCAGTCTTGCTTCCCTCATGGAGACCTACTGACTCTCACAATGACACTGCACTTCTACATCACCTTGACTACTGAGAATTCCGGGCTCAACCTTATGTTTTCCTGGTAACATGTTAAGTGCCAGCAGGGCAAATCAGTGCTTGATTAACATCCTATAGCTGGTTCAAATCTCAAATGCTTAAGCTCACTTTTCATCTCAGGACACTTTTGCCATGCCACCACTGTTGGTAAATGGTAGCAAGCAGAATGTAGTCATACAAAACTTACACAATCAGCTGAAATAAGGGTGTTGAAATGGGTCGCGTTGTGTTACTCTAGATGCAGGGTTTATGTATGCAAGGCATTTTTCCTGCCAGCTTTAACACATATGATAGTTACACACACAAGCAGATATGATTTTGTTTTGCAGAGAAACTAATAGCACTTAGGTCCATGGAAGACAAGATAAAGGCTTTGCACACAGTTGGGAGGAAAGGGTTAAAACTGGAAGATTTGGTGAGGAGGGAATAGTTTTTGTTCAAAGTGACCTTGAAGCTGGGAATGCTAAGATTGTTGGTGTGAGAAAACTCCCTTTATTATGCCTAGTCTTGCTCATCCTCTGCCTGTTTTGAGAAGTAGAATTCCTGTGTAGAGATAACACACTGTCACAGACTTGTTTGAGCCTCTTACTGGGAGAGAGAGAGAGACCATAAAAGCACAGTCTTGTGATAAACCGCGCGTGTGTGAAGCCCTTTGATATACTGGGGTAGGCAGTGAGCCCCTCTGCTGCTCACTAGGATGAACCAAGCCTGACAGAGCCCATGTCCTGTGTGTCTCTGCCACCCAGCATTGTTAGTGAGGTAATGAAACGAATTTACCCCTGCCATTTCATCTGTGGTTTGGTGTCACCCTGGTTACCTGTATGTGTTGATTCACAAGTCCCCCCCCACCTGCCAAGTGTTTAAGCTGTCTGTCAAATGTATGACTGACTATTACAGTCCAGAAAAAGGCAATTTTTTGTGTAAATCACCATTGGCTACACCCAAAAGACCATGTGATATAGTGATGAAGTAGAGAGATTCACAGTTCCCGTCAATATGTGTCAAGGGTATAGTGATAGGATTCTTCAAAAACAAATAGTTCAGATTTTCCTCAGTCTGTGAAAATATCCCTGAGGCAAGAATACAGTTTGTATTTTTTCCATGACTCAAGGCAGCTGCTTCTTCTGTTTCTGTTATCTTCACTTATGCTATACACCTTCAAGTTGCTTTTGGAATGAATGTGCTCTGCTCAGGCCTTTTTATTTTATTACCCTTGGGATACTTGTGAAGCACAGACTGAGAACAAACTCTCTTACTTGTAATTTAGTCTCTCATTTGCATTTCCATTAATTAGTGAGAGGGAAGGAAGTTCATAGAAAAGAACCAGCTCTAAACCAGTTAATTGTGTTTGTGAAGACATGTAGCACATCAAAACAGTGAGCTACAAACCTATGCTACAGTTTTCTCCTAAATTTTGTGGAAGCCAAGAGGGCACCAGTGAATCAGATCCACTGTACCTGAGACACACTGTCTGAACACAGTGCAAGGACACTCTGGTTACAGGAGAAAAGATTATTGGCCACCCATGATTTATGAACAAACAATAGCTTAGTCAAAGAAGGAGCAAGAATTCTAAATAGATTGTTCATCTGCAGCAAATCTGCCTTTCCCAGAAAGCCTGTCTTTCTTGCACAGTAGCTGCCTGTGCAATACAGTTATTTTGGCATTTTCTATCTTCTCAACTTGTCTATGATATAAAATACAGAACTACAGCCAGCCTCTTGCTTTCTCATTTCTATTCACATCTCAGCTGAGTCGCAGCTATTTCCCAAAAGACAGCAGCTACTGCAATTCTTGCTGGGCATTGTACAGACAAGTACAAGGAAGGTGTGACAACTCCTTTGCCTTGTCAGTTTATACACCTGTGTATGGCCAGGCATGAGATACAGGAATGAACAGCTACCTGCAGCTGGAAAGCACTGAGGAGGACCTTGGACCTGCTAGCTTGCCCTGAGGTTACTGCAACAAGAATTCATTTCCATGTGTTAAAAGCCATCACAGATGATCAAAGAGAATGGCATGTGTTTTCCCGAAGCTGTTTGTGGCAGGTTGTCTGTCCTTTTCACACACCCTGTGAGCACTTGCATGCCCAATCAGGTAAAACAGTGTCCCAAAGAATGACTGATGCTCCCAGGTCACCCATTTTAGTGTATCTATTGTTTCTTCAGTACGTGTCTGCCACATGCACCTATACCACAAATTCACCCTCAGGCTTGCTGAAGCATGTGCACACTGCAGGTTTTCATACAGATTAATAGTAATTAACAATTAATTATTAATACTATTAACAGTAATAAATACTTCTATTTATTGTATCACAGTGCATAACCATAAACTGATAAGAGAGTTCTTACTTTTTATAGAGATATGGCTAGTTAACGTTAGATCCTGCCACAGCTGACAGAGAAAACACTGGACCAAAAAATAGCCACAGAGGATGGATTTTGGCTAAATTGATTTAGAGGCTAAATTGATTTAGAGGCTAAATTGAGGGCCAACAACTGAAAAGGGACATATAGATTCAGGATATACAGATTCTTTGCAGCTTACTGATCTGAGAAGCTGGCTACGTGAGAACGGGCACATAGGCCCTTGCAGCTAGCTGAGCAAGGTCTCATAAAACAATGCACCACACATCCTGTGTAACAACTGAAGTTACAGAATATTACATGTATCTTGCTCAGTAACTGAACCACCATTGAGTCTTACTGCTGAACTATGGGTTTATTTGCAGAGCCAGCAAGGTTAGGTTTTGGCAGCAAAACAATGGACATCTGTGGTTAGAAGGCCAGGGAAAAAGGCAGAACTGCTGACCACGAAAGGGGGTCTAAGGAGGGGTTTAGAATCAGCTTAATCGACGTGAACCACTTAGAATGCGCCGTTACGAATATGCATAAAGCTTATTATTGTTAGTATATAAGGAGTTCTGGTACAATCAATAAATCGGATTCCTGCTGATCACTCATATTGAGCGTCTGGGTTTCCCCTCTATCGCGACAGTAATAAATACTTCTATTTATTGTATCACAGTGCATAACCATAAACTGATAAGAGAGTTCTTACTTTTCATAGAGATATGGCTAGTTAACGTTAGATCCTGCCACAGCTGACAGAGAAAACACTGGACCAAAAAATAGCCACAGAGGATGGATTTTGGCTAAATTGATTTAGAGGCTAAATTGAGGGCCAACAACTCTGTGTATTTCATACGTTCAGATCTCACTCTTAAGAAGTTTTGAAGATTCTGTAGCACATACTACCAGGCTAATATAAATTAATTAACTAATGAATTAATTTTTAAAAGGGTGCCTGAAACCCCACTTTTATTTCCAAGTCACTTGATCTTGGTGGTTTTGGGCACTTAAAAGACAACTTCTGCCCAGAAGAGTGTTACAAGCCTGAGCTTAGATTTTGTATGCAAGTCATGTGATGGCTGTGGGCAGTGCTGCCATGCCTAAATAATTTATGCCATCCTTGTTTTCAAAGAACTTGTACAGTAGAAGCACACCATCCAGACAAGAGCTCCTCCAGGGAAACCAGTCTGGGGAGGTCTTGCAGCCACACTTCCATTCTCCTTAGTCCACACCCTTATCTGTTCGGCAGCAGCTTGCGGGGAACCGTAACCTCTGACCCAGGGAGCCTGTTACTGATGCTTGGGCTTTAATGTCTGGGGAATTCCAGCAGTGAAATAACAGTCTGTGTGTGGAACAGGCACAAGATGAATAGGGCTCTAGTGCTGGTTTTCCTCCCATATCACAGCCACACCAGAGTTCTGCAAACTCTCCACAGAGGCCTTCAGAGACTGCTGCTTTCCTCACTCACAACACAGGGCTGTTTATTTGCAGATTTCTGCTATTTACAAAGTAGGAACATCATTGTTTTTATTGCTGGCCTTGATGAGATTAAAGATGGGTAGATACCTCTGACAATTGTGTAACGTAATTTTTTTGTTTGGCCTTCCTTCCTAAGGAAGTGTACCTCATGTGCCTGTGCTATCTGCACAATGGTCCAAATTATATTTTCCCCAATTCACTAATTTTAGCCAAATTTGCCTGGGTGTAACTGGATACAGGAGAAAGACTCAAACTGTGTCCTGTAGTGGGCAGTACATGTGGCCACTCTCTCAGGCAAAGAGGTAGGGCGTGTTGGAGTGTTCAGGGAACACAAAAGGAACTGAGTACATTTTAAGGATTGCTTCTCCATACTTTACAATGCCTTGACCTTACAGGTGAAAGTCTAAGCCACTTTTTCCTGACCTGGCCCAGGGGGTGACTTTTCACCTAGAACTCTCTCTCTAAACTCTCTAATTTAGTTAGGCACCGTTCCCAGCTTACACTTTTGGACAAATGTTCAGAGAACAGAGCAAATACATTCACCTCTTTTCCAATATTTGTTGACACAGGGCATTAATGACTGGCTTGAAGGAGCTGATGGCCTGAGGCACAGCTCCAGTAATCAATAATCCTTGGAACATCCTGAGCCAAGGTTATTTCTGCCCACAAAAATGAAATAGGAGTTGGAGAGGTAATTTATTTAGCCATTCATAAAAACATTTATGATTCTAAGCACAAAACAATAACAAGTAAAATCATGATGTTAAAAACAAAGATAACAAGATAGAACATCTGAAAATAAAAGCAACTCTTGCCAAAAATTATAACCCCTTGCAGTCAGTTAATGAGCTACAAATAATGAATGGATAGCACAACCAAGAGCAGATAAACACACAGTGTAAGAGCCCCAACAATTATGAATAAAATTTGCCTGTTACTGAAGCAACTTGCTGTATATTCTAAAATGAGCCAGCAACAGACACTCATGAAGTCCATTTTGGAGGTAATTTCACACCTGAAGGTTTCAGCTGAGGAAGATGCTTGTCAAGCAAAGTAGATGAATATCAGGTATCCTCAGTTAACCTTCAAAACAACAGCAGATCCAACTCAGCCTAATCCAAAGAAGGATAGGTACTAGATTGAAAATGATTAAATACTCTGAGCTATTCACTCGACCCTTTTTGCTTCTCATGGTGTAGCAGAATATGTGGAGAGATGAAGCTACTTCAGTGCAATGCTAATGCATCATTCCCCGTGTTGTGGGTTTCTGAAGGAAAGTGAATTGCAGCATAATATAACTGGGAGCTATTACTTATTTTCTATTGTCCATCTAGAAGTTCAGAAAATTTCACACATTATGTGTATAGGAGATAAGCTAAAGTCTGATGTCAGCATTTGCCACTACAGACGTCTGCAATAGCACAGCCAGGTGCTTGCTTGCTCTGTTTGATCTTTCAGTTTCTTCTCTACTTTCAAAGGCATCTCTGCAGGGTGGGTGTAGGGTGCTGGAGACTTTGGACATTATGCATCCATGCTCAGTTCTATGCATGTGCAGATCACTGTAGAGTTGTGGCAATTGTGAGAAACTTGGCTGAATTGTATGAAATCAGATCTGCTATGTTTTGGCTATAGGACCCTTTTCAAACCAGGTCTGGAGCCTGGAATTGCAGTCCTCATTTAAAAACCCCCACATGACTGTTTGTGCTAGTGACTGTGAGAAAGGGCATGGTTTCACCAGAGCTGGCCACCAAGCAGGATGTAGTACTGGAGGGATCCATCTGAGGTTCAGAGACTAAAGTATTTTCATCTCTTTTGGGTCAATTCAGAAAATGCATCCCACAACAGCTCCGTCTCCCTGCATAAGCTCTGCTCCTCTCAGAAGCTGTTCGAGGTTTCTCACCTTATCATTTTGCTAATCATCTTGATCACGAGCTCTCTGTACATTCTTTCATGGTCTGGAGGGTTCAGTGGAAGAGGCACAGGAGTTAATCTGAGCTCCTGTGATTCTAGCAGTATTTTACCAGTGCACACTTTTCGAAAGACAGCCACTCTCTGCCGGTCCCAGGCCCTCTATCACAGCTGCTCTCTAATGGCCCGAAGGACAACCTGTGTTTTCCAGTTCCAGCTGGCACAAAAGCAAACTGCAGAAAGACAGCCATCCTAGGTCAAAAGGGTGTAGCAGTAATTAAATTGCAGTTCTGTGCTGAAAAGTGACCATGTAAAAAATGCTGCTGCCGTAGGTGTTTAACATGCTTGCTTGACTCCAAAAGTACTCAGTTTGCAGCTAGAAGATTTTCTTTCTTAACCTGCCTCTTTTTCCAAGCTAATATGAATCAGAGTCAGGGCAAAGTCCTCTCTTCATTCCCTGCATCACTACTAACAGTAAAGGGCATAACTGGCTAAAAGTAGGCCAGTAGAAACACATGAATCATCCTATCACACCAGAGTTAATTCTTAGGTCTGTCTGACCAGCCCTCACCCAGTGGTTCCAGAGCTGTTTACTGCAGAAGGTTCTACCTACTCTCACTGGTGATGGCTCTGCAGGTATAATATAAAGTAACATATACTTACAGCTAACATCAACACAGGAAACTGATAGAGGAAGGAAGCAGTTTTGCTACCAAGAAGAGACCATTTAAACACAGCCATTCTTCTGCCTGGAATGACACTTTTTGTGAACTCAGGCCCTAGGGCAAATCACTACATGATGGTGGTAAATGAGCTGAAAGCCAATCTCAGTCAGCAATAAAATGACAGGATAGGATTAAGAAAGAAGTAAGTGGTGATCTATCAAAAATATGGAGTATTTTTGACAAAAGATGTGATGAGGAAGCCAGAGGCTAGAGAGAAGGAAGTAATGAGGATGAAAAACTGGAAAACTACAAGATGGACAAAGAAAGATGAGGGAATCTAAAAGGGTTCAGTCAAGGAGAGCAAAAATAAGGAAATCATCTGCAGAAAAAGGGAATAGGAAGTTACCCATATAAATGGAAGACAGACATTTGAAATTAAAAGAATGAATGAGATAACTGTGTTAAGAAGCACAGTAGTAGAAGAGGGAGGAAAAATACTGAAGGGGAAAGAAAAAGAATTTTAGGGAAAACAGTTTAGAAACAGGAGAGTTTTGCATCCCTCAAACATGGAACCATCCCTCAATATTAATGAAATGAATCCCTGTTCATGTAAGAAAAAAGTAAAGAAAAGCAATGAAAAAAGAGGCTACTTATTTATTTAAAGGGTGGAGTGTATATGTGTGCATTTGAGTTTAAGTTGAGCTTCAAAGGCAGGAATAGTTTCATTTTAGGGCATCCTCAAGCCTCTTCTACTGTACCATTTAACAATGTTATAAAAAGGGTGATCCCACTGGCTGTTCTCCAGGATACTTGATAGTTAAGGTTTCTACAAAGCAGAGTCATGTGAAGACATTGTTATTTTGACTATGTTCTTTTCCTAGAAGACTTTTCTGGGGCAGTATGTCATTTCTTTTTGACTGCCCGCCATCTTTATTTCAGTGACCTATCTCTCTCGGAAAGACTGACTGTTAATGTTTATTTTGTGCTGTGAAAAGTCACTTCATAATCTCAGTTCTTTCTCTTTATATATTAATCATCTTCTGCTTTGAAAATAGTATCTATACAGATGAAGAGCTGGTATAAATTAGTCTTTGACACTAATCTTTTCATCCCAAATAATAATTTCCTTATTCTACTTCATGCTCACAATCCATCTTTCCATTTATCTGAGCTCAGTCTTCTCTTACTTTACACTTTAGTCATCTCATCTGAAAGAATTAAAACAAGATCTGACCTTATGTATAATCTCCCAAAGGTGTATTTGCGTTGTACCAAGAAAGATTTAACTGTCTGGCTGCTGCTGTCACTAATGTCTTTATATCATGGTGATAACTTCCTGAAGATCAGATGCAGAACATTTTCTGCTTGGGTTTACCCCCCAAAAATTACAAGTACAGTTCCACTCTACCTGGAAACTGTTTTAATCTAAATGCATCTAAAGCTGATGCATCATAATCTTAACTATTGGAAAAGGGAAGTGAAGCCCTGGGGAAAATAATACTGGGGTGGGAGTGAGAGAGTGAGGTAATCAAGCAGATTAAAAGCTCTAAACCCAATTGTTCTCAAACACCAGTCTCCAGATCTGCTGCAGGCTGTGGTTTACTGTGTCTTTCCTGTGACAGTGAATAAGAGAGATGTTTTTCATAACAGATCATATTTTATCATTCTTTAAAAAAATCAGTTTTCCACTAAGGACTCTCAGAATTTTAGCGAATTTCCCATGCAGTACTAATTTTTAATATTCTGTAAATTGTGCCTCCTGGACATAAAAATTAACACAATAGTCTAAATTCTACATCATAGTAGAATTTATGGTCTTTTACAGAGGACACAAATGACCACTACAAAATAATTTTATTACAGGTTTAAGTACAGTTGCATCCCCTTTTGCCATCACTTTTACATAACATTATAAGCTGGTACACCAAAGGAAGTTCAGAAATCCTATTCAATGAAGTAGTGTTCTTGTATTTTTTATGAAAGAGATTCAACTATCAGTAAATTTTATGTAACATGCAAAATTACTCACTTTCTCTCCACATCCTTATATTTTTTCTAAAAGATACTCTAGGTAGTGATTTGCAGATAAGGAACTAGAATTCCTGTGTAGAATACAATGGAGTAGAAAAACAGAGTAACTCATGTATATGCTCCTGAAAAGCTCACACTGAAAAGACCATACTGAATAATAGATGCTCTAACTTTAGATAAAATTTCAGTGAGAGGATCTCAGATGCAAGTGAAGCAGGAAAAAAAGAGTCACCCTTACAACACCACTAAGTGAAAATCCCTATAATAAATCTACAAAGACCCAAAATTTCCTTCTTTTGGAGCTGAGATAGCTGGAAAACTCTGTTAATGGTAGAAGTATACAATAGGTTGGTGTATGTAAACCCAGTGCATAGAAGTATATCCACCCCTTTAACAAATGCAAGAATTATGGCTGTAAGGCCAATAAAAGAAAAAAAATTGTACTGTAAAGGAGGTTGCTAGAATATCCTTCTGAGAACATATGTATCATAAAATAATGGGTTTGGATTAACTGCTGAGCCACGTTCTGATATTTCTATATCTGGCTATTTAAACCCATCAATTTTTGTACACAGTCTCTTATTCCAAGAGAAGATAAAAGGACATAATTCTTTATCAGTATAGCTGCAACACAGGATACAAAACAGGCCACGGTTTCTGAATTCTTTGTCCCAGTCCAATCATGACCAAACAAGTCAGATTGAGGAGGAAAAAAAATCACTGGAGTTTCTCCAACTTGTAAAAGAAGAAACATGCTTCTTTTGCCTAAAGAAAAATGTCACTTGGATTAGAGGTAAGAAAAGGAGAAGAAATTTCCTTCTCCTACTGTCAGTCTAGATCACTGCCACACTTAGGAGAATGATTGTATTTTAATAATCTACACAGCTTTTACTGTAGCCAGGATCTAATATCTGCAGAACATTTTAAGACAAATCTACCATTGATTTGTTGAACAAGAGCTGAGTTGGAAAAAAGGAGACTGGAACATATTTTACTGTAGTTATAGTTTAGGGAAAAGCACCTGCTCTTCCATGCTCTTCCCCAATTAAGCATGCTTCTCCCCATCAGCATTTCTTAGGTTCTGCTGCAGTGCTGTGTAATTGCATTTTTATCAGACTCCCTTTTCTTTTGTTTCAGTTGTACTGCAGGACCCTGACATCCTTACTGCAGTTTCCACACACTATCTTACATAATCTCCTAAGAATTTCATTGGTGACACAAATGTCTCCCCAGAACACTCTGCAGTCTTGCAGATCCTTTGCCAGGAAAGGCCATCAGGTCACCATGAAGCAGTGTTTCAAGTCCAAAATGAAAAAAATTCTCATGCTACTGGAGGGGAAAAAAAACAACAAGAGAAAGTCAACACACATTAAAGGAGGAAACAGAGAGGGGTAGGAAGAGGAGCTGAAAGAGGAGTGAGTGTGTGAGTCTGATACAAATTTGATTTTGAAAGTTAAATATTTTAAAGCGTTATCTGTCTAAACAGTAGCCCACAAAAGTACAGTTCTGCTCCTAGATATCCTGGCAGGAATGTGCAAGACTGTGGCTTTAGCCTCCCTTCTCTCCCAAAGGTTTTCAGTAGATGTAATGCTAATGAAATCAGTAGTTACTCCCCTCCAGACATTATGCATTTCCAAACTAAAAAGCCAAAGTGAGTGAGAACATCATGCCGTCTTTGAGGCAGTTTTAGGAAGCTTATGCAAGGGTAAATATATCAGATTTTTAATATACACTGCCCTTTTTACAGTACCTCATCACAATGAATTTGGTACAGTTTATGAAGATTCATTACCACAAACGTCATAATCTCAGAAAATCAAATAAGAAGTAGATAATGACTATCTCCATTACACAGATGGCAAAGAAAAAAATTAATAACCTGGTGGAGGCTTTACAGTGAGTTAGAGAGATCAAGAAACATAACTTGGCAGGCTGACTTTCTTCCCCTTGGCACCAGGGAACCAGTAAACAGAGATTAAGAACTGTTCAGCATTCAAATTAAAAAATGTCATACAAGACTTATTACATTCCTAGTGTTCTGCTGATATTCCATGTTTATGGGTAATGAGGAAGCTTCCAAAAGTTTCCTGTGTTTGTCTTAATTTCATGGTAATGCCCTTTGCTGAGAGTACAACAGTGGCAGTACATGTAAACTCATAATTTACCTTTAGGCTTTCTAATGCTTTGTTGGAAATATTTTTGAATCTTTAAAATGTCTTATTTTCACTGGGTTATTCAGTCAGAAGGCTGCTTTGGAAAACCCTTCTACATATTATTTTACAGTTCAGGATTTCTTGCAACATGTATATAAATATGGCAAAATCACAGTGAGATGTTCAGGGAACTATAAGCATGACAATCCAGCTCCAAGACAGAAATGGCAAACACCTTTTTAGTGACAGACAGAACAATCAGGAATAAAGTAACCAGCCCAGAAAATGCCTGTGTGCTGAGGAAGCCTTTCAATTCCTATATTCCTGTCTTTAAATTTGACTCAATTTTAGTTGCTGCACAATTTAAACTTATTTAATAATGAATGGTAACTCATAGAAAACATGCAAAAATTAAATATAAACCTTTAGGAAATATGAGCATTTAATATTTAATATATTTTGGTTTTTAAAATGCAGGGAAAAGGTATTTTCTTTCTCAGTCCTGTCCCTAAATCAGAAAAAAATTATTGCGAGAAAAAGGGCAGATTTAGTACTTCTACCTAAAGTAATACCCATTCATTCTTGCTTTTGGAGAGCAAGACAACAAAGCTCTTAATTTTCTCCATTTCAAAAGTAGGCTGGCCACAGTAAAGGTGTTTAATCACTTGTAGGGATAAACCCTATTTAGCATTGATGACAGTAGGTAAGGGGTCTCTCTTCTTTGCCCATCTTAAGTGATCTTTCACTAGGACATGACCTCACAAACCTGGATAAAATAACCCAGAGGCCAGGGACTGAGCAGCCTTTAACATGTCCTTCATCCTCCTCAGGAGCAGATGTGATCTCCTCTCATCAAAACTGAGGCGTACTGGCAAGGGCTGAAACTGTCAAGCTGTCAAGCCAAGTAATGCCCATTCAGGAGATAAACAGAGAGCTTCTGTGTCCAAGCCTGGCAGTGTAGCACCAGATTTATTTTCAAATACAAGATTAAGAACAATAAAAAGTAAACCTCTTTATGGTTTGACTGTTTTGACTGTGAAACACAGAATTCCCCACTGCTTACAGCCCAAGACAAACTGCATTTCATCTCATTTCAAGATGTACACATGGGACAGTTAATATCTGTTGCTTCAGCTGATACATGGATGAACTCAGATCTAATTAAAGAGCTTTCAGAAATAGCACAGACATAAAAGTCATTCTAGAACTGATTATTTCTAATTGACAAATTATCCTGCTACCTCTGCAGAGTGGGCAACATATCTATTTCCTGTAAAACTGTAACTTTAAATAAGGGAACCAGAAAACATCTTGCTTAGGTATAGGACCAATAATTCTGAGCAAGGAAAAGACAATAATAAATAAGAGAACAACTTCTTTTATGCATCACTTCCTGCTCTAATTAAGACCAACTGTTCACTACCATTCACATGTTGCAGGTGTGGGAAGTTACAAAACAGATTTGTTTGGCAGGAGTCATCTGGAGTGTGGTTAAAGACACCGACTACACTATACACTTGCTGGGGTGTAAGCTTCCTCTAAGGCTTACCACTTGGTAGTTCTCAGTCATAAGCTCTTGGTGTGAGCTTTTATTTAGAATTGACCCAAGACTCAGTTACTTGCTGTGTGAATTCAGACAGCTGCCTGTACTTTGGGCAAGTACCTTCACTTTGCCCTCTGCCCTTAATCACATGACAAATATGAAGAGGACAAGATAGGTCACCTCTGTAAGCCCCAAGGATAGATGAAATTATTGTGCACTTCAAAGTCAGCTCTCCTGAGTTTTCTGCAGTCCAAAAGACTGTACAAATCACAAGAGTGCCTCCATCGCCATAAAAAAAGCATATAAATAGAAAGCAGGAACAATAGATTCAACAACTCAACACACACAGGGAATCTCTTGCTGTGTACATTGGAACTACCTATTGCTATCTATGTTTCTGATAGTTCAAACCTCCCAATGGCTGAAATCCTGCCCAGTTTAATGGCAGTGTGTCTGGAGAAGCAGAAGGTATTGCTCATCACATTGCACCATATCACACTTTAGAATGAGGTCAGGAAACCTTATTTTGCCCAAGTTCAGAAATTGCCTCTTTAGAGGTGTCTTCTCCACAGTTACTAAGGTGTCACTCCAGTCTCTTGTACCCTCCATAGTTCTGTCTTCCTCTTCCAAATAAGCATGGACAGAGGAAGAACATAGTACTGACATTCAGTCCCACCTTACTGCCACCAACCTACAGGCCAAGTTAAAGAATTTTTAAAGAAAACGGTAGACCCATACTCTGGCCCTGAACTGGAAAAGCATGCCTTGGCTCAGTGCAGCTGCACATGATCTGGTTCTCCCATGCTTCAAAACCAGGTTGCATTATCCAGCTGCTGATAGGGAATGTTCCCTGGCTGTTTTACCTCTGGTATTATATCCATATTTGATCTGGAAAAGCACTGGTCAGTGTGGGATAACAATACCAAATTCTTAATACTAACCTAACAACAGTTTAAGTGTGCAGATGTAACAAGGCAGTACCAGAAGAGCCTGTGTGGTAATACAAGTGTAATCTCCAATATAAAACCTGGATCCTTCTGGTCTGACCTAAGAGGGCATTGTGTGCTGGTTGGGCTGCATGTGACTTGCATTGTTCAAGGAGCAGTGAATAAAATGCTTGCCATGTTATTGGGTTGCTGTATGATTTTCCCCAAAATGATTTTAACTCCAAGGGTCATAACTAGGCTGCAAAGGCACAGAAGCAAACCTGTTCTACAGGTCTGGGGAAAAAAAAGATAGTTTCATTTTTAAATAGGAAGATTTTTTTTACCCCCCTAGCAAGAGCTAAGGACTGTCCGACTGTAAAATTCATCACACCAATATTGTATTAATGATGAAGAAATGGCAATTATGTAACACCATTAATCTAATGGTCCCTAAGTAAAGGGCAAAAAATTAGTAATGTGCCCTGGGGATGCTTCCAGTGGAATACTGCAAAGAGCAGGACAAATCAATGAAAATTGCTTCTGGCTGTTAACTTACAGCTGCTCCATCCCTACTGTTCAGGCAAGAGCCAAAGCAATAAAAGACTGAGGATGGGACCTGAAAAGTAGCCAAAAGAAGGGTTCTCTGGGAAGTCTGTGTTCTGCTCAGCCTCAGAAATATTTTGTTTTCCTGTATGGTATCCTTTAAGTAAAACCTGCTTTGTAGCTATGACAAGACAGCTGTCTCCATGGTCATTAAGCTGAGTCCTTTAATATCATCCACAAAATTTAATGTTTATTTAGCTTTGAGGCATCACTGAGAACAGGTTGTCTAGAGGGGGTGCTGTTTCCCTACCCTTCCCCATGTGTGCAGCAAGCCACATTTGCCTAGTTATCCATCTGCTTACCTCTTTGGCTTCTAACTGCAGCTTACAGCCTGTGCATGTTTTTATGCCTTGGCTTAAAATTTGTCTCTTATGCATCAAGTACTGATAAATAGTTGGGCAAGGTGGTGCTTTTTAAGCTTTCTGTCAAAAGTACCACATCCAGTATCAGGAAATTGGAATAAGATAAATTCTTGAAATGAGATACAATTTTTTAGCAGTGAGAGTAATTAAAAGCTGAAGTAATTTATCTGGGGATGGGGATTTTCAACTGCATAGAATGTTAAAGTCAGATTCAATACTTTTCTAAGAACTGGTTTAATTCAAAGCTTTGGAAAAATCTACAGCTTGTATATCCTGAAAATCTGGCTAGAAAAAAACTGTCCATGACCGTCTGGCTTTAGAATCTACATATTTATATGGACTCCTGTACAGCTAAAAGTAGAACCTGTTGTTTTAAACTCCACAGAATAGAATTAAGAACAAAATACTTCTGTGTGCTCATTGCTTCCTAAGAGGTAACAACACAGTCACCAGTATAAGCTTTATTGTCATTATCACTGAATGTCATAAACTAGGCCTTAGAGGTTTTGAAACTTTAAAGTTCTACAGAATATAATAAAAGAAAATATATATTTACATTGGGTTTTGATGGGCTACTTTTCTTTGTTTTTTTTAGATCCAGATTTTCAAACTTTTTTTACAATACTATAAACATACTTTTAGAAAATGAAGACTGACACTCTAACTGGAATTTCACAATATCATAAGCTGTGAATTTATGACAAACAAAAGCCCTACAAGTCTCCAATGCAGCCTGTGATAGGCCACAGAAGTGTTTTCCGTTCTTTCCTTACTAATGTTATACAAACTTCATAGGGTGGTTTGAATTCCAGTTATTGCATTGATTTTTTTCTTTAACATTAATCAAGCCCACTTAAAACACACTGGCAGAAAGATAACTTTCAAATATTTTCAGTTCAATATTGCCAAACAATTGGTCTTTAAGTGTGGGACTTGTCTTTACTTCAGTCAACCCACTTGAGTTCAAATCACACATGTGGATGACCAGGCACAGGCATGTTTTGTCTCAAGCATTCAGACTGTTTCCACAGGGAAGTTGTGATCAGCTGAGCCAACTTCCTTTTCTGCCTTGACACTCAGTGTGCCTGCCTCAACTTCCCCACCCTCCTGTCCATCCATGGGGCAGGACCAATGTGGGATCTAAGGACTGCGGATGTCCTTTCTTCTCCCCTTCCTGGCCTGATCTCGGCAAACTGAGGCTATCATATTCTACTCCTTACTCCATGCTGAAGGCTGTTGTTAGAGTTGTGAGCTTGTTGAATTGTGCTGTAAATGTCAAGGGCTTGTTAACTGACACTTGGGAAGTTTGTGGATTGGGAGCTTAGTGAAGTGTGTTGTAAAAGTTAAGGGCTTGCTAGCCAACACTTCTGAGACTAAGCAGTGGGCTATCTGCTGGAGGTATGGTCATTATACAATGGAAGCATAAGAATTCCCTGATATGTGGACTGTTGCTTTTGTTCAGCCCAACAAGACATTGTGCACTGTATGCAGTGGGTCATGACAACACACTGAAAACTTTTGACAAAACTTTGAATTAGATTTCTGTAGTAAATGGAATCTTCAGCAAGGCTGTCCATGACTTCAGGAGTGGATATTTTGGTATTCTAGAATGCAATAACATGTTTACATTAAGACGGCAATAAGATGTTTGCCTTAGTCAAATATTCTTAAAATAAATGTATTTCTGTGCAAGAAAATCCTTTGTTACAATAGAATACTCCTGTAGCAGAAGTATGGTGATAAGAAACTCCGAAGCTGATAAATGAAGGGTCACAGCAATGATCAAAATGTTTTAAATATTTCCCTACTATAGGGATTACAAGCCTCAAGTGGCTGCAGTTTAGGCTGCCAAATTTCTCTCTTATCTGAAAGATATTTCGTGAATATACTTTGAAATATCCTGCAGGTAGGAGGTGCATCCTCTAAGAAACCTATTCTCAGAGATAAGAAGCCAAGTGCACATCAGAAGTGATTAATGAGAAATGTATAATCTCTTCTAGTGAT
Organism: Corvus cornix cornix; assembly: GCF_000738735.6. Lineage (NCBI taxonomy): Eukaryota > Metazoa > Chordata > Aves > Passeriformes > Corvidae > Corvus > Corvus cornix. The sequence goes on from NC_046335.1 coordinate 40,563,759, forward strand.
GCAGGGGGCAGGTGGAGGACAGTGCAGCAAAAGTGCATGGAAAAACAGTCATGGCATCTCTGCACGGTATCCTGAACACGGCAGTGCCACAGCCAGCATTGCTGCAATACCTGTCATTGCTAACACCCTCCATGAAATTGCCTTCATCATGCAAGCTCATCCACCAGTCCAGCTCTTCCAATCTGCTACCAGTGCAACCAGCACACCTTGACTTTGAAACCTCCCTCAAAGCTTCCTTGTTCCTCAGCATCCTTGTGCAATGTTTTTTATGGCACACACAAACAGTATCTCTGTTGTAACTGTAATCACCAGTAATTCTTCTTTACCTCTAAATTCTAAACCATTAACAGCAACCCTGCCAAGACCATCCTGGCAAGTAGTGTTGCCAATAATACCACTTTCCTTCACATCCAGCAGCACTCACAGACTTTAGAGCTGCATTGCTCATTCCACGGAGTTTTTGCCTTCTGTGACCTATTACTTTTAATTGTAATTCTTTTTGCTGCATTTGCAGTTAGACTGCAGTCTAACCACATGAGACACAGTTATGCATTAGTTAATTTACTGGGTTCTGATGCACTGCACAGTTTGGTTCCAATATCTAGGGTAGCTCATTAAAGACAGAATTGGATATCTCTGTACTGTGGTGCAGTGTGCAATACGGACAGCTTAAAAAATATTAAATCAAGCACTGCAATATGGCAGAAACACATAACTGCTGAATTTCCTGAAGCCCTACTAAAAATTAGAGTATTAAGTATATGAAGTTTTATGTCTATACTTAGAGGTTAAAAATTAAATCTTTCTTATCAGTGTCAAGGTGTTATGTTCTCAGACTCTAGAAATTACATTCCACATGCATATATATTACCTACCAAGAAGTATATACACTTGAGAACATGTTCTGTCAGCCAGCTATCAAATGGCATTGAAAAACTGTAAAAGAAAATCAACATTTTCCTTAGCAATGTTAAACTTACAGATAACAAACAAGTTCTATACATTTTTGGTATACAAGCTAATAACAAAATGAAACTTCATTTTCCGAAGTCTGTTGTGGAAAGCAGTAAAAATAATCTCCCAAGAATTCAGACCAGCCAATCTACATTACCTAAAACAACTTGGATTACTATTTTCTAAATTTGTATTACTTTTTATGTTTTCCTAAAGTATAGTCTGAGAAATTGTCAAAGACCTTTGAAAAATGGTTTGGAGTTGTTTTGGTTTTTCCTTCAGGGAAATCTATTTTTAACTAGCAGGCATTTTTTATATTAAAAAAATGCTGGTTTTCAAAACACTTTTTTTTTCCAAAGCTGAGAATCAAATTGAAAAATGAAACCAAGAAGTTTTGCCAGAAAAAATAAGGGGACCTTAATTTATTTCCCTTGGGGTATGAGAAGGAAGCAACAAAAACCAGAAAGCAGCAACGCTTTCAAGTTAATACTTTTATGAAAAGATGTGGTTTAGGTGTGGAATCTCTTTCACATTAGAAATTGTGTTGAAAATTTCCAGTAATCAATAATGTGTTCCCATAGTGTGTATCATCCTCCACTTCTCTTTTCTTAGTTTCTGCTCCATTGTTCTGTTACAAAATAGAGAAGTCCTAAAATAAATTATTTAGCAGCAAGACCAGGCCCCAACTGTCTGCAAGGTTACACATGTAACACCTCTCATCTTTCCTTAAAAACAACAGCTTGGAACCTAGGCTTCTCTGTACACCATTTTCCTACCAAAAATCTTTTTGTTCTTGGCCTCTAATTTCATATTCCTAATAACTTCCTTCTACTTAAGCGTCCAAAGTGTAGGCATACTACTCTTTTCTGCTGGACAAGACCATAGTAATTTACTCATTTAGTAAAGATCATAAACCCTTAATACTACAGTGGCTTTCTTCCTAATACAGTGAAAATTAAGCAATTAAGATTTTCTGCAAGCCAAACTCATCTCGTTATGGATCAAAGTTTACTGTGACATTTTCAAATGTGCAATTATTTTCATTCTAGAAATGCATATTTGTATCAGAAGGCTGCTCCTGCGATATCAGCTCACACAGGCATTACAGAAACACCTTCCATAGAAACCTTACATTCTACAATATCTGCCATTATGTTGTGTCAGACTTCAGGCATGCAAGGGTGAAGCCAGATCAGAAATGCAGCAGAAGTGTCTTACTGACTCATGAAGGGAAAAATGAACAAAATCAATAACCCATGTAAGTCACAGAAAGTTTTGACAATATTTTTTCCCTGCCCTGCCACACAAACTTCAACAGAGAACACAACACTTTTCTGTCCCAAGCAAAATGTTTCTGCCAATTATTGCTTTCAAACTAGACTGCACAATGTGGTTGTCTTTTCATCACCTTGACCAACCTGAAAATTCCCTGCTCATTCTAATACTTTATTTAAAGCTTGAGGAATCGCTTTCTTGGCCTTCCCTTTTCCTTGATTAAACAACGCATAGTTTTAATGTTAAAGTCGTAAAATCTAGCCATCAACAAATATCTGCTTCCATGAAAGAAGCTTGATCACAAAGCTGGAGCCTCCAGTTTGTTAGGAAGTAAAATAACATCATGCTGTTTGGCGCATTTTATGTATCATGTAATGAATGTTTGCTAGCATGTTGCTTGTGCACTGTAAAGATGGGACAAATGGACTGTGCAGCTCTAAGTAAACTGGGGATTGCCTGTAATCTAGAACCAAGGCTCATATAATGACAGTACATTAATTTCTCAAAGCTTCTTCTTCTGCAGGCAATGGGGAAAGTCCTAGATGCTCACTGTCATTGCGAAATTTCTTCCAAGTCTGAAGAAGGACAAACCTGCAATGTGCATATCTTGACACTGCCAGTTACACAGATTGCCAGAGCACTAACTTTACCATCCTATTTCATGTATTTTTTTAGGGAGGTAAACCCAAGAACACATACCAGAAGACTATTTCCTAATTCCACAGTCAAAGCATTTCTCATTACAATTTTGGACTCAAACCCCTAGCCAAAGTTAAAGCAGATGACTGCTAATTCCCTAATGTATCTCTTCCCAGTATTGCCATTGGTTTCTCTCTGGGGCCCTGAGTAGGTCACTTTACTTTGCATCTTTTCCCTTATTTCTAAATATAATTATAGCGATAAATTAAAAACTACTTTTGACCTCAATATCAGAGGTATTGACCTTGATATACTGACCTGTCAGTAAAAAACCCAAATACAGTTCTCATTTCCAGGTCTCCCAAAGGAGGAAAATTTGACAGAACTTTTCTTAGCCTACTGAACCCCAAACATCTTTGGAAAGAATCTGTTCTGAAAGCAGTTTGTCTGACCCCAAAACACTATTTCTTTCTTGCTTTTAATTGTCTAATTATGTTACTTAAAGGACTCCAACAGATGCTTTTGAACTGGAAGATCACTTCTACAGAGTAGCATTTCAACTCTTACACTCCAAAGGATAAGCCTTCCAACTCTTTATTTTTTAATTCTTATAACATTCCCATTTTCATGCTCCCCCCTCTAACTTCCACACTGCCATCAGGACTAGAATTGCTCCAATAATTCACACTGACATTACAGATACTATTAAGTCTATATACTTCGATGAAATTGCCTCTTTGCTGTCTCCTTTATGGCTTATAAAGATTCCTCATGGCTCACAAAATCCTATTTTGTTGTGGAATCTGTTGCATTGTCCTCTACAAACCATATCCAAGGCTAAAGAGATTTTTTCCATGAATCTTCATGGTGATAGTAAGTATTACACAGGACAATGAATGCTTTTTATTTCCTAAATGTTGGCCTCTCTTGTAATTCACTCCTGGATGTCACTGTAATTGGGTGCTGATTCTCAGTAGTGAGCATAAACACAAGTAAACAGTAATTGTGTAATGTGGCCTTATGGAATATTCATGAAAACTGATTCTGGAAGAACCAACATTCACGACCATCTGTATGAATTCTTTGACATGCAGAGGCACTCTCCATGGAAAAAAGAAGGAAAGTGCAGCCTCTTCAGTGTTCGTCATGATCATGTATTTTTTCTTCATTCTTTATCCACTCCTGCAGGATCTGGATGACCTTGTAAAATATTCACCCAAAATGAGCACTAATCAGTCTGAGGTAGTGCAGGTCTCCTCAGCCACTGGTGCAAAGCAGATGAGAATGAAGGTGCAGTAGATGCCCTTTCCTAAGTGCAGCACAAAGTGACTGGATATTGTAACAATGCAAGGTCTTTCCTACTCTGCTACTAAATAATAGAGGCTACTTCAGAAATACTGGGCAGAGGGAATGCAGAACCATAATTCCCAGACAACTGGAGTTGAATCTGCCCATGGCACCTCAGAACCTAGAAATTATAATACTAACATGAATTTGGGTGATGTAACCAATAGACAATCAAAAAATCGATGCATTAAGGGTATTTGTCCTTTGGATAGTCACAACTGCTGGGGAAACATTACTACCATACATTTTGATAAGGTGAATATTCTATTCACTGCTTAAGTTACGTTGGCTTTACTCTTTTATCAATGTTAGATAAAGTAAATAATTATTTTTCATATATTCTGTAAGGAAACTTATTTTACTTGGAGCTTATTTTGCCTTGCCTTCCCTTCCTGCACCTTCCTGCCCCTTTCCTTTTCCCTTCTTAAATCACTTAATAGGTTGGTTTTGCATTTTCCATTCATGGCGCAGAGACGTGGAAATGCTGGCTGTTCGAATCAGCTTCTACACCTAGTTTATAACAAGACCTATACTTGGAGGCATGCTCACTATAGGTTCCAATCCTCACTTGAAACTCAGTCATGAAATGCTTTAAAGCATCATAAAGAAAATTTTCTTCTTTAAAATTTAGAAAGTTCAAATTTTAAAAAGTATTAAAAACCTATTTACGCAGTCTCCTGTTCTCAAAATGAAATAGAGGAGAACACTGTTATCTGAAAACCAGAGAGTGGAAGGATAAATTAGATTTCTGAAAGACCTTTCATTTTAATAGTCTTGTATGTTTTTAGTAACACAGGTATATATTTTTTACGATGTCATTTTTATCTTAACAATTCTCCTTTAATCTATTCAGTTCTGTCTCTCCAGTCTTGGCCTTTTTCCTCCCACTCTGAGGTTTCATAATGCTTTTTCAGCCATTATCTTTTCACCTAAATAATCCCCCATTTTCCGATTCTCAGGAGCAGTGTCTCAGCTGAAAGCCTAATCCTGGCTACTGCCTATAATGGCTCCCCAGGATAAGTAATCATCGGAGCTATTTGACATCCACTTATGTTGGCCTTATTAGGACAATAGAAGGGAGACGGTTTTGTGCTTCCTGGCTTTCTTTACCAGCTGTGTCTTCCTACACAAAATCCTGCAGGCTTGTATGGCATAAGCAGCACTGCCTCCCAGAAACCAGATCAGAGTCTTTAAAGAGTCTTTTTAGGTTCATAAACCAAAAATATCATTAAACAGGAGAGAATTATTCACCATTGTCTTCCCACTCAGGACACATGAACAGGACGTTTTATTAATCAACATGTGTTATCTTTCACTAGTGTGTGATCAGGCACAGTACCTACTTCAGCACCACCTCGAGTAGCACCCATACAGAGCAGGTTGGCAAAGATCCAGTATCCTTTTGTCCTTTAATGCAGAACTCCACATGAGTGGTTCAGTAACTTTTACAAACTAAACTTTTCCTTCCCAAAATCCTTCTACAATTTTTGTCTCCACTGTCCTTTATAGATACCTTCATGCACGTAATTTTTCCCCCACTCTTTTCCATGCAGAAACCAAAGAGTTTCCAACACTTCATCTACAACCTCTGCAGTATTTTTTTCCTGTACCCTGACAACCATCCTTGTCGCCACAGTACCAGCTCTGCAATTTGTGTGTACTCCAGAATATCTCTGCTCAGAATCACAGAGGGGGAGCAAAACCAGGCTGTGTCTGGTTCTTCCTGTAATGTGTCAGAGCACAGCTATGCTCCTTATGCTCCAAGATGTGAGGGCAAAAAATTGTTTTTATGATTCTTTGGTGAATGTCTGTTTGCAGAAGAGCAAAGGAACTACCCATTTAGAAACATGGGAATTCATTATATCAGTCACTTATTTTAATCCTCTTCCTTTTCCTGCTAAGAAGGTTCAGCTCTTCAATAAGGCCTTTTTCCTTAGAAAGGAAAGAAACACTGCTCTAGGTGATTTAAGTGATCTGTTTTATGCCATTGGCAGCTGAAACGAGTACCCTGAAGTTATTAGTCAGAAGCAGAGACTGTGCAGATTTCTGGACACACATATTTGAAAACTATAATATTCCAGTGAAATCAGAAGCAGCTAATGAGCAGCCACAACTGGGAGAAAAGTAACATGCTATTAAATGTAGAGTATCAAGTAGTTCGGTCTCTTACTACTTTTTGAAATATATTGTAGAAGGAAATCTACATGAATCTATATACCAGACCATCTGCTATAGATCAGAAATTCTCTGCTTCGCTGAAGATTTGAAGCTGTTCATTAGTATTTACTAACATACTTTTGATAGTCAAAGCACCAGTTATCCAGGCATGTGGAGAATTTGTGGCTGGAGCACTCCCTGCAGGGTGAGCTGCTGGCCAGCAGGACAGGGCTGCAGGCTGGGGAGAAGACTCGCTCATGGGAAACAAAACAGGATGGTCCTAATATGGCTCTAATATTTGCCAAATTCTCTGTAAATTATGTTTACTGGGCAGGCATCATCCAGGCAAGGACAGGGATGCTCTCACAGGATTGCTGAATCCTTGTCCCAAAAATGCCAAGGGCCGAGAGTGTTGAAGTGTGTCTACAGAATGAAGTAATGACTGGGCAAATGTAATTGTAAGTGCATACACTATTCTATACAGTTATGTACTCTATCCTGCTCATAGCAGGTTGGTTAGGCTGTTAGACTGTGCCTGAGAAATGCTCACAGCTGGAGCTGAACGCACAGCTCAAGAGCCATGGCTGGAGGATGTGGAGATTGCTGATGCTGTCAGCTGTCAGAAGAGGTTTGTATGGGAGCAAGGGATCACCAGGGCAGTGCAGGGGAGCTCTTCTGTACTTACTGTATAACATTCAAGTCTTCTTTCCTCTGCTAAAGATAGCAGAGATGCCAGTTTAATTCTCTTTCCCCTCTTTTGATTTATTCTATTTAGCAAATAGATGGGCTGTTCTCTTTTCTCAGAGAAGATTATGTCAGCTTTGACATATTATATATTTTATGAAATGTTATCTGTCTTTAATGGGTACAATGAATTTGATTCTGGCTTGGTCTGATTTACCCAGGTGATTTATGTGGTTATGATCCAACATAAAATTGACGGATCTGGCAGGAAATCTGCCCCATTGGGATAAACATGGGCAGAGTGACAGACACAGGTGAAAATTTGGGTTAGGACCAGACGTATTTTGAGGCAGTGAAGCACTCAAAGCTCTCTGATCCATTAGCATCCTTTAGCTCAACACCAGTATATTTACAGTAAAGCACTGAGCAGAAAGGATGTTTTTCACAATCTTATCTATAACAAAACTGCAAGCCAAGACCAACATGGGAGTTAATTCCTAACAAATTGATATAACCCAACCCTACAAAATAAGGCTTGAAATCTCATCTAAATAACCCTCTCAAGTACTTTCACTTGTACAGTCTTCTCAAAGTTACCATTAAAGAATTAATTATTCCTCAGCTTTTTCAACCCTCCACAGTTTGATGATACCAAGAAATAATGAAAATAATTTGTGTCTGTAGTGATACTGGTTTCAGCAAAGACAAAATAATTTTTAACAACACCTTTACAGTTTCCTTGTTATTAGAATCTTCCAAACTTGAAATACAAAAATTCAGAGTTTTAATGATGAAGTCCTCTTAATAGGAGATGGGTTTCAAAAGTCTTTCTTTTAAGACAATTTTTTAAGCAGGGTTGCTCATGTTTTTTAAACATAAATGTCTTTTAATCTAAAACTCTCTTTTCTGGTCTGCTTTCTTTTAAGGTTTGCTGAACTATTTGAAGCCATTTATCTCACCCCCTATGTTTGGGAAAATAAGCAGCTTGAAACCAGTTTTTAGATTTCAGAGTTCATTCAGTGGGGAAAAGGCTGCATTCTATAAAGAGAGAAATTGTACATGATCCATTTTCTCCTGTTGGCCATGACATCTGCAGCAGCAGCAGCACTCCACTTTTCTTTCCATCATTACATGACACTGTGTAATTCTGTTATGTCACAAATAGTTTTCAGGTCACTAGTTTCTAGTGATTTGTGGGAAATACACTGTCCTGGTCTAGAAGCTAGCATGAGATTTGCAGAGAATAAAAATTTTTTTGTTACTTCCATTTCACTTCATACATTTTATTGGTGACAGTATGCTAGTGACCAAAAATTACTGAATACTGTCTCATATCCTCCAATTCAGTTTAGAGGAAATCTCTGGAGGTCATCTGATACAAACTTCTGCTGAAAGCAGGGTCAATATATTTAAAATTTTCCAAGATGAGAGAATTCTCCAAGAATGGAGCATTTTCCGGCTATTCTGATAGAAAAGGTCTTTTCCAATGTAAGAAACTTTCTAAACTTAGTGCTAAGATCCCTATCAGGAAAATTTTAAAAGTTACTCGAGAATCTCTTTTTGCTTTTCCTGTTGCCTTTTTCCTGTTGCTCCTTCTTCTCAGCCTTTCACTTTCATCAAGACTAACATGAAGGCAGTGTTCTGGGGAAAAAATATTTGTCATCACCAAGCTGCACGTGGCCAGGTGCAGAGGTCTCTCCAGGCAAAAGGCCTAATTCTTTTGCACTTTTAAACTGAAATTGAGAAACATAAGAAAAATGAACTTCTCAACTGACCCCATGCTCCAGTTTTAGACTGACAGTTCAGGTTTACTAATTTATCTATTGTAGTTTATCTACTTTAGTTTATCCAAAATAACAAAGAGATTCTTTTTAACAAATGTGAAAATATGAAGTATAAATGAAAATGCAGAATCACAGAACTGGGTAGGTTGGAAGGTACCTTTAAATATCACCTTGTTCCAACCCTGCTGCCAGAGACAGGGACACCTTTCACTGGATCAGGTTGTTCAAAGCCCCATCCAACCCAGCCTGGAGCAATTCCAGGGGTGGGACCACCACAACTTCTCTGGGAAACCTGTTCCAGTGTCTCACCACTCTCCTGATAAAAAAATTCTTCCTTATGCCCAATCTAAACCTGCCTCTATCAGTTTACAACTGTTGCCTTTTGTCCTCCCACTACGAGCCTTGGTAAAAAGTGTCTGTCTTCCTTATAACTCTCTTTATGTTTTGAAAAGCCACAATAAAGTCTCCTCAGAGCCCTCTCCTCTTCAGGCCGAATGCAATTATTCAGCACAATTATCAAGATAACTGGAAGCAGTAGGATCCAAATAGAACCGGGAATTCAAGTTAAATTTCAAGCATGCAGATTTGAAATAATGCTTCACAGGGCAAATTCTGTGCATGGATACACTTTAAACAAGACTGGGTAACAATGCTTTCTAAAGACATTAAAGAGAAGGTAACCACCAGTAACCTTCACCACTGTCCAAATTGTGTAAATAAACAAGGAATGCATTGTTTAAGAAAAAGGTAACTGTTCTAAACCAGCTGCTCAAGAGAAAAATGGACAAGAATAAAAAATGTTTGCTTATTTTTCAAAGAAACCACATGAAAACCTTTAAAAACAAACTTTAAAATAACTTTTAAAATAAACCCTTAAGGAAAGAGATGATCCAAAACAGAGTAGGAACACAATTTCATACTATAGGGAGCAGAAAAAGCAATCTAGAATCTGAATTACAGCTCAATGAAGAACTACAGTGCTCAATATTGTCCCTGTTACTTTAAGTGAATTTTAACAACAAGCCTGCATAGACAGAGAGGCTGGCTGTTGCTAGTTCATTACATTTTCATATGACAGGAGAGGAGAAGAAAATCTACAGTGCAGCAGTATTCACATGAATACTCTAGTAGATAGAGATAAGGAGCTCCCAAACTCCCAGCACGTTTGGAGAGCTGACCCTAGAGAAAAGCATTACTTCTACTGAGCTGGCCAATAGGAACCGATACAGCAGCTAGAAAATACTGACAGTCTATCAAAACAACTGAGTAAACGGGAATCCCTATGTCTCCATCAAGATTGTTAAAAAAAAAATCAGTGCTGCTTTATCTTCACACACCTTAGTAACTAGAAAGTATTTCTAAAGTACTGAGAAATCAGAGATTTTCCACTGGGGAAAAATATGATGCTTAAATAGAGAGCCTAAATTTCCCTACATATTTTTCAAAATTGTCTGTGGATGACTGAGGAGTACAAAGAGTTACTTTTCTAATGAAAGAAAAACAGTGGTACATTCAGTGGAATTGAAATGCAGCAAGTGCCAAACAAAACGAATGATAAAATATTTTAGTTTTTATCACACTGCATAGTTAAGCTATGGTACTAAGTACCACCAGAAATCACTGATGCCAACACCTTAGGACTCTAAGTTGGACTTCATGTTTATATGAAAACTTACAATATTCACAATTATATCAGGTAGGAAAAAAACCAAACCAACTCTAACATTTTATAAGCCTTCATGCAACAGTAAACAAGCAAATCTTTAACTGCTGAGGATTAGGATGAAGCCTTCCATGTGGAGAAATTATTCCGTAATTGCCCACCTTGGGGTTTCTTGCACTGCTCTCTGAAGCATCTGGTGCTGGCTTTAAGCAAATGCACGGATGGCAGGCCTGACTCATAATGGTAATTCTTACTCTAGAATGTAGTGTAACTCTTTTTACTTTTTGAAAACATTATGAACTTACAACACAGAAATTTATATCACAGATATTTTACCTGTGAAAATTAAGTGCTACTGGCTAATCTCAGCTCTGCCCAGCAGCATTGGTCCTGCGTAGATTAGCCATCCCTTTGGTCAGGGTTAATTGCCTTACCAGTACCATCCAGTACTGTCAGTCTCAGCAATCTAATGTTAATTTGTAGCCCAGCATTATGACACTGCCATAGCTAACAGGCTTTTTTTGAATGACCACAGGCTTTATAAGTTTGGAAGGCCTGAGGGTTATGTCTTGTTGGGCTGGCTTTGTTTGAACTCTTTCTGTCCTTCCTGTGGTTTGTTTGCTTGATTTGGCTGTAACAGCAACAGGGTTGGCACTGGAGACCATATGGCTGTAAACAGCTCACCAATGCTTCAAGAAGGTAAAGAAATGCAGATCTAGAGCCTGAAAAACTAGTGTTAGGGCTTACAGAGAGAAGAAATAGTTCCTACATCACGTAAAGTATCATATATAGTAAATTCAGATATATTGTGAAGCTGCAAAACAATGAGGAGTGAGCAAAAATACAAAAGTGTGTCAACAAACCAAAATGATCCCTAACAGATCCTGAGCAGTGAAAGAAGAAGTCGTGAACAATTGTCTCCAGTAAAGGACACCACATAATGCTGACTCACCACAGCCTTGCCCATCACATACCTGAATGAAACCACTGAGTCTGGAACTCAAAGGGGAGGGAGAAGGGTGAGCATAACAGCAGGAAAAAGGAGCAGAAAATAAGTATGCGTATAAAAATTGTAAGTGTATTCTTCTACCTGGTCATTTCTTTTTCTGTAGTAATGAACCAACTATGACTCTTTGATTAGATGGTCAAGATTTCCTTCAATAAGTAAGCAGTTTTATATATAAAACATTAACAATTTATTATGCATTTATGTGAAGATGTAACAGGAAACATTTACAGATTTTTACTCTTGCTGTTCTCTGGAGGCATAAAAATATACCTCCCTTATGGCATTTCCTGAATGTTTATGAGAGTTGAACTGACAAGACATCGACGTAATTGACAGCTCTTGCTTTAGGTATCTCTCTCACCTAATGGTGTTTCCTTTTACTTCAGAATTCAAAAACTGGCATTACTAGCAATGCTTTCCACTCAGTTGTATGTATAATCCCTTGCAGCTTTTTTCCCAAGACTATTAGTTCCATGCTTTTCTTAATCTTAAAAATGTTAGTGTCCTGCACTGCCCCTGACATTAAGAAATTTTAGCAATACTTCACTTTATTTACTCACAGTCTCAAAGACAGCGAAAGTGACATTTTACTAAATGTGATGAATCCTGAAAAGAAGGACTCTTCTGCTGAAAAGTAGGAATGTTTAATGGAGCAGAAGAGCATTGGAAGGAAAAAGACATGGAAAGCAAAAAGTTCAATTAAAAAAAAAAAGAGATTGCAGGAGGAGAAAGAGCAGTGTCAAGTTTAGGCCAAGCAAATACATTTCTATGAAATCAGAATCTTCCCATCTATGATACAGAATATTTGGGCACTGTCAGGCAAGTCACTTGAACAGAGCACTTACTACATGCTCTTTCCCTCAGTTCTTGAGTGCCTGCCTTGCTACTCCAGGTCTGCTCAGGACAACAGTTGAGCATTTCCAGTTGGAAGTGAATTGTGCTTTGAACATGTCATAGACTACATAATGCAGAGAGCTCTTAAAAGCTATGCCACAGACACATGATAGTGCACAACTACAAGCATGCGATGCTCTTCACCTCAATCTCTGTGAATAGGCTCTCCTTCAGTCAACTGGAAGTAATAATCAAAACTCTTCACATTATGATACTAAATGCATTACCATTTATAATGCATTTAGATATGTTTGTAATGTTTACGAAGGGAGGGAAAAAATCTCTTAACTCTTCATAGCTTGGGGTTGCTTTTAAGGCTTGTAGTGCATGCTGAATAACAGAATAAAAATCAAGTATTGAGTATTTCAGCAAGCGAGCATGATTCATGCTAAAATATATGGAGATCTTATGGCAAGGAAATGAGGGAACCAAGTGGAAGCAGCAGTTTCATAAGTGGAAAATTAAGTTTTAATTATAGACAACAAAAACTTTTTTTAACTCTGGAATATCTTTAATATCTTGCATATTATTATTATCTTGAAAACCAGAAAATGCTGCCTGGAAAATCAGCTGACATTTCTGGGGTTGGACTTGTCAGTCACTACACACACCTCAAGCATTTGAGCTTGTGGAAAAAGTAATAGCAGCAGCAGCATCACTTCCTATCCTCTTTGCAGGCCTGCTAATTGCTTCCTGTCAAGTGCTCCACAGGTATTTTACAGGACTCTCCCTGCTGCTTTTATTCCGGTTTGTTTTTTTAATAAACCAAAACAACAACAATAACAAACCACCAAACAACTCTTTAGGCACGTGGCAAACATCCTACTAGAATCAGACTAGGTCTTCCTCTCACAGCTCTTTGTTTCCTTCTATCAGATGGTTTTTTACCAACCACAAACTCCTACTTTGTCTCCTCATCATACAGTTTGTTCATGTTACTCCATTCAGCTTTCTCTCCTGATTTTCCTTGCCCTCTCAGTACTGATTAACTGATAAGACCTTCAATTTCTTTCCTATTGTAATAGGGATATAGCACCGTTTTTTCCCAGACAAACATTTTTCATTTGCCACGTGTCTCTCAAGGATGTAAAGGGACATCATCCCCCCTTCCAACCAGGCACAGCCTGGCTAGAACATACCTATGTCGGCTGTCAGCTTCCAATACCTTCACTCTCCTTGCTCTAGTTTTACAGATTCTTTTCTGCACAAAGAAAAAAATCCTTGCAGATTTTTTTTTCTAATTTTCAGTGCTTCTCTGTACTTCAATCTAAGCAGAAGGTGACTGTGTAGCTCTACATGCACACTCCAGTGCTGTAACAGAGATGTCAGGGAATAAGTCATACACATTCCTTCTGTTCAGCAATAAACATGTGGTCTGGGCATCAGTAGTGAGAGGAAAGCTCGTGTGTTTACAAACAATTTGATGGGAGAAGGTGTGGGTGTTAAGGTCTTTGAAATGGGTCTTAACGTCTCTACTAACTCTGGGTAGCTGGTTTGTTGCAGAGCCCAGACAGCTTGGCTCCTGAAACAGACGGGTCGGCCCAAGCCTGAACTTCTGAGCTTTGGGGTAAAATAGTAGATTCAAGGGGGGGAATATGGGGGTAGGCGGTTCGGGAAGGCTGTACCTTCCTAGTACCTCAGCCAGTGGGGAAAGGAAGAGGGCAACATGCGGCCGGGAGTTTGGGATAAAAGGAGGCTGCGCCCTCCCAAACCTCCAAAGAGAAAAGCCCGCGGGTGGACTCTCCCTTTGTTCGAATAAAGCTGCAGGACTCCTCTGTCTCTGTTTTGGACATAAACCTCTGGCGTTTGTGGGTTTTCCTGACAACAGGTGCTATAAAAGGACTAAGCATGCTGAAGTTCATAGCTGTAAAACCCTTAGAAGTTTATATTCTGCAATTTGACCAAGTTTGGGCTCTTTTTTGTATGAATTTCACTGCAGATATACCCTGCTGTAAAGGCTTCCCTACTTCCAAATTTTACATCTTTACCTGAAACATGGACTTAGAAGAGTCTCTGAAAGAAAGGTGCTTTTGAAATACTGAACTTTGCACAATAGTTTTTTTCCCCCAAACTTTCTTCTAGAAATTGGCAAAGCTTTCTGAGGATAAATCCAGCCTCTGAGTCCAGAATTGCTTGACGAGTATTGCATCTTGTCACAGCATTTAAGACTGCAACTATGGTTATCAGAAAAAATTTAAAAAATTAGCAGAAACTAGTTTACCAGATATCTCAGGTTCTAAGCCTTAAATTCATATCCTGCAATCTCTACTCATTATAGGAGTATTTCTGCACACAAGGAAAGCAATTGCACATACATTGTATAATGTGACTATATGACTCTCAAGTAGAGGGTTAAAAATCCCAATAATCACACATTCATCCTTAATGGTGTGCAAGAGCTTTTCAGTTGACATTTACATAATTTTGCTGCTGGAGTTACCAGGATATATTTACATATATAGTTTTCATTTCGTTTATGTCATATACGTATGCTATCCTAGAGACACACGATAAGCCAACAGTTATCTAAATTGATGTGAAGCAAAACTGACACAATGCCAACCAAATTCCCAGAATGACAATTCAGTCTGTCATTGCATCACCCCTCAGGCATGGCCCGAGTAAGAAAGATATTGCTGTGTCCCTTGAAGGTCAATAAGCACAGGTTCAGCTAGAGCTCGGGAAGAAAAGAAAATACAAGGAGTATTTTTCAGTAACTGTTGAGCTCTGGGGCTGTGCATGTAAATTTTGACTTGAACTTGAGACTGAGTCCTTGACCTAATGTGTAACTGTTCAAGCCTTAAAGCTTTGTTTGAAAGGACATTCTTTTCAGTAGTTTTTCGGACATATTGATGAGTACGTTACACAATTATTGAAATATACTTTCATAAATTTCCAAGCACCTTGCCTTAGAATAGGAACAAAATATGGATAAACTTCAGAAGTGTGTTTAACTCACTCATCATCATCAACATCATCATCATCATCTTTGCCTCATCTGTGTACTATGTACTACATCTGACATCCCCTCTAGCTGAAGAGCAATTCTTATGGAGAGCATTCTACAAGAGAATCAGTAACCTGGTGTTTGAGACTTTTATTCCTGGTTACCAAGAGTGGGTTTAGATGTCCACTGTATTGTCACATACGTAAGAGCTAGGACATAGCTGAAAAGAGTGGAGTCAGAGCATCTCATTCTTACTGTAAGCTGAACATCCAACATGCACTAAATACTATCTGCATCCTTATGTGATGTATCTCAGTTTTTGGTTGCCTCTGAAGTTACTCAGTTCCTTTGTAGGTGTATTACTTGGTATACTGTGGCATGGGGTAGCACAAACCTTACAAATTAGTATGAAGAGAGACACCAGTGGCACTAACCTGCTGAAATACAAGCAGAAACAGAAGGAAAATATTGGCCCACTTTTAAACAGGAGAGGTGAACTAGTCACCAACGTTGAAAAGGCAGAGTTTCCCTACACTTTCTTCACCTCTCTCTTTACCAGCATTGTTGGGTCCCAGGCCTTGTGAACAAAAATCCAGGTTGATGAAAACACAGATCCAGCATCAGTGAAGGAAGAGTTGGTGTGTGAATTATTACAGGAGTTTGACCCCCACAGATTCATGGGCCCTGACCATATCCACCCGCAGGTGTTAGAGAGCTGGCTGAAAGAATTGTGAGGCCAGGTAGATCCCAGCCTGGGCTGTAATTACATGAGAGACTGAGGTACAAGACAGTGACCAAAAGAGTAGGTCACACTAACTCTGAAGGTGAAGGACTGCCTGAGTTCCCTGCATGCTCTACATTCCCTTTACCTCAACTGTTTACATAAATACTGATCATTGCCATTGTCTTTTTTCCTATGTTTTTCAATATGAGAAAAATAATTTAGGATTTCAGTGTCTCGAAGAAAATTTGTAGTTTTTAAGAGGGGGAGAGGTGAAAGATGCTATTATGCTTGGAGTTGTTTATGGCTACAGTCAACCAGCCTGCTGACAATTGTAGCTCTGATAAATAGGGATGGCTTTATTGAGTGGAAATCTGATGCACTTTATACCTTCTTTTCAATTTCTCTGATTTTCACCAGAAGGAGTTCGCTAAAATGCTAAGATAAAGTTTGCCATGTTGTACGTTCACAGACTAGAAAAACAATCACTCAGATGATCATGAGATGCCATAGGCTATCAATAACTGAAACCTAAAGTACCTATTGAGAATAATAACTTGGAGGAAGACACATGCTGGCTGTCAGAAAAAAATTGTTTGATCTTTGCTATTGGAAGCCTGGTTCAAATCCAGTCTTGGTTCACATGAGTGTGATGATGTGAAAATAGCTGAAAAAATTTCTGGTTTGGGTTTTTGTTAATTTTAATCTTTTCTTAAAAGGGTTATGAAGACAGCTGCAGAAGGGAGCAATAAGCAATAAAAGATAAAATGGTCCAGGTGAGTAGTCATTTATTACTTGGAGATGGTGGCTTCCAGCTCTAGGTGTGACAAATGAAATGAGCTATACACAGCAACAGAGTAGACAAATCAGCCAGTTATAAAATAAGGGACTTAGAGTGTGAGATGAAAAACATAGACCACTGCAGTACTTCACTTTTGTCTAAAACCTCACAGCTTGTGACAACGGGCAGTCAGAACAGATGAAGATTTATTCCAAGAGAAAGCTGTCTATTTAAAGAAATATTGTAATAATATAAATCTTGAAAGAGATTTACTTTGTTCTGCAGAAATGAAAGAGTAAGAAAAAGACAGCATGTTTTTACAAATTGGCAGTAAGACATACACTGTTATCAAGCAATAATACATTGCATTAGAGCTCTAAATAGAATAGTTACTGTAAAAGCATTCAGAGAGTTAAAAGAAATAAAACATAATTGAATTTAAATTATGGAAATCAGTGATATAAAAACATCAGCAAATCCCATAAAGATATCCATTCATGAAGCTCATTAACACCAAAAAGAGAGAAATAAAACTCTGCTTGGAGATTAAAATTTGAAATAAGGGAAAGAGTCAAAGTGAAGAGCTGTGAAATGGAAGAGCTGGGATGGAACTTGATGTGATACACAGCTGAATAACACCTGGATTAGAGAACTATGAACCATCAGAGAAAAGGCAGGCACTAGAAGAGGACAAAGAGAGAAGAGTGCTGTGAAATCATCTACAGCAATTCTATAAAGACCCATCCCAGATTAAATCTCAGCATAATTAATAACCTAGTCAAAGTACTTAGGGAAGTGGTAGTGAGATTAAGTCTTCTGGTGTCTTATAAAAGCCTATATAAAGGCACAGTGTCAGAACTGTGAAAATTAAAATGAGAATATGAGTTACAACCTGGTGAACTCAGTGTTGTAGTATGGCATTTGAACACTCCATGTAAACTGCACTGGGTATATTGTTGTGTGACTTTTTGGCACATAGTTCTTTTTTTATGAATATATTTAGTCTAATCACTTGATCTTAGTTTAAACACAAAATTGTATTTCATTGTATTGACATCTCTGTGAAAAAGAAACAAAATTTCTCTGTACTTTTGAAAAAACACCAAGTTTTGCCAGCAGGTCCCAAGGTTTGCCATCCATTATATGAGATAAAAGTCAGGCAGCCTGGAGCTGTCTAACAGTGCTTTCCCTAACTTTTTAAGCCTTTATGAACAAGAGCACAGCCTCTTCATAGCCATATGTACCAGTTTGGACAAATCTGGAGGAAAAATATCCTCTGATAGAAGGCAGGTTACAACCACCCTCCCCCACCAGGTTTGGGGAAAAAAAATTTTTTTTCCTCAAAGGAAAATGAAAGAGATAAAACTATTTATTTAAAAATACACTGGAAGAGGATAATAATGCCAAATAATAAAACCTCTCACTGTAGAGAGGAAACTTGGGAAAATTTTAGAGTCCTTCCATAGGTCTCTCTCTCTTTCTCCTTGGAGCTGGGTCACAGGCTCACCTCCAGGGCCAGGGCCTGGGGGGAAAGTCCTCCCGATGTATTCTGATGTTGAAACTGTCCAGTAGAAAAGAAGGGAAAAATCAAAGTCCCAGGAAAACAAAGTTCAACTCTCCAGAGAAAAAAAACCCCGAAAAACTGGCTGAAAAAAGCAAGCAGGGTGCTTCTCCACCGTCTCGCTGCCCCAGGACCCAGAGAGGAGTCTGTGTACCTCTGTGTCCTTGAACAAACTGCTTTGAAGAGTTTGCTCGGCTTTTTTTCCTCCCCCTCTCAGGCTCAGTTTAAAGGCACAGAAAGGCACAAAATTAATTTCTGGGCATAGAGCAGCGATTGGGGATACACATCATAAAGTCACCCAAGACACCATACCACACAGCCCTGATTCTGGGGAATCCCAGGCATTCCCACAGAGAAGCAGTATGTGAAATCCATACCAAATCAGCACAGTTTGCTAAGTTTGCTAAGAAAAGCACTACTTGATGTCTCAGCGTTGGCAATTTGTCTTCTGAGAGAAGATCCTTTTATTAAGTCTTTAAAGGGTTGGGGACTGTGGAGGTTATTTTGGTTGGTTTTTGTTTGCTTCTGGTTTAGGGGTGAGGGATGCTAGGTAATGAAGATGGGAAAAAATGAAGAATCTTTGAGAAGCACAGCTTGCCTTTTAACTGAATAATTATTACAGAATTTCTTCTACCAGTTTCGGAACCACAGTCAAACATTGGGACCCCAGACACTGTGGAATCCTGATATGCCAATGCCACCATAAATACCCATAACACAAGTGACCCACATGCTCAACAGAAGCACAGAGCTGTTTGACTTTTGCCTGGCACATCTGATGAGTGGGTTTGGTGCTATTTTAAGAGTTCTGAGAACTTCCCACTGACTATGTGCTGAGACACCCTGGACCTTATTTTGACATGATCATCTGCAGACAGAAGAGCAGCCACATTAACTGCACAAATCATGCATCTGCTGTTTTTCTAATATACTGAATGATATCCTAGAACTGCAGGTGAAGGACAACAAAAAATACAAGAGATTTTGATAAATCTTAAATTTGCTATATGAAAAACATTTGCCAAGTAATTGTCCTCCTACAGTTTAATCACCAACATCTGGCCTTAAAACAAGTTTTTATCCATTTTATGCTACCTAAGAAAGAGTTCTGTATCTGCAAAAGAAGGGGATTTTCTCTTCAATCCTAGTTCCCCAGCAAGAAGTCCTTCAATTTAGCCTGAGGAGGTTACTACAGCCAAGAAGCCAGGCAGTGAAATTGCATTTATACTCCATGCTGGAACAAGAAATTGCCTTTTATTGTCTTTTTTTTTTTTTTTTTCCACATGGGATTGTTCTCCAACTGTTCCATGATTATTGAGAACACAATAAGGGCAGTGGGATACTTGGAATAATGGGGAAAAGGGTTTTTAAAATTTTTGATACACTGAAAACATGGTCCAAATTCCTACTAAAAGTATACCCACCTTGCTTTTTAAAAGGGCTAGTGTGACTTGAGTATTACATAAAGCAAAAAATATTCTGTGTACCTGAATTCTTATGGACTCCTTGCTCCTGGGATGAACTTCAAAGACTCTATTCCCTCTCCTCATTCTTGGATGAATACATATATTACAAGGCAGAATAATATTATTCATCCCTTTTCCTAAATGCAGAAGATAAATCAAGAGAGGCAGTAGATCTGCAGTCTTTCACAGAGGATACATGAAAGAATTGTTTTTCTCAGACAGACAGAGCTGGTAAGAAAATATAAGGAGGTAAAGACTTTAGTTTAGACAAGTGATAGAGCTATGAAAACATAAGAGTGGAGAGAAATGTTTAGAAACAAAATCATGTTTCTGTATGTTTTAAAATTAAAGAATTGTGGGGTAAGGTGAAATAAGCAGAAGGAAAAATGGCAACAAATGGATGAGGTGCACATGCAATGGATGGGGGTCACAGTGCAAGAATGAAGAAGGGCTGGATGGGGTCAATGCCAAGGATTTTTCTAGGAGCAGAAATACTACTCTTTGTAAGGAAATAACTTCACTTCAAAATTCTCAAAATGAACAGGGGAAGATGATATCCCCTCCCAGCCTCCTTACTTCTTCAGCAAAATTTTTCCTTCCAGCAAGCACTGCCCTTTATTTCACTTCAAAAAGTAATAATTTTTCAGACAGAATGGCTGTGTATGTCAGTGATTACTCACCATGTTACCATTCATGTTTATGTCTTGGCAGTAATAAAATTGCTGGTTTTCCACATACTTGAGAAACTTGATGTTAAGAGTGGTTAAATGAATAAGACATTAAACTTAAAATAAAAATCAGTGACTCTGGAAAAATACCTGATGGCCACAGTCTGGATCCCATCAGATAGGCCACATCAAGTACAGTCATTATCTAATGTTTTTATTAAGACAGGGTTCTAGTCCTAAGTTAGGCATCCAACAGGGCTGACATCATATATGAAACTGCTCACTGCAAGTACACAGTATTCTACCAGAGCAGGGTCAATTTGCCCCTTTTAAAGAGAGTCAGATAGACCTCATTAGCCTGACCCACTTTCTTAAACAAGGGAAGCCTATTTAGGCTCATCCGTAATTGAGTTACCCAGAAATTATGTGACAAATGTTCCTTAAAGCATAACTGACACAGAAAACAGAATATAAAATGTCAAAAGTCACTTCAATATGATACGTTGTATATGACAGCAGTGGGGTCACCATTACCAGCAACACCAAGAAAAAGAAATAATAGGTAGGAAAAAGAATTCTGTTAGCCTAAAAATGAAATAATGAACATTTTTTCACATTAAAATACTAAATGTTCAGGCACTGAGGGTTCACACAGTGGAACAACAGCCAAGGTAAGAAGGATAGATAGGAGATCTCCAAATAACCTCCTAATGAGGAAGATCAGCTACACTTTTGTTTAATCCATCTTGTTAATAAATATTGATCATTGCTTCAGTGGTAGATTTTGACCTTAGCCTGAAACATACAGTATTCTTATAAGAATATTAGAAGACTAAATTTTCTTTTTTTTTCTAACATAAGCAAGGCAATCTCCATGTGTAGATATTTTTTGCCTTACAAAGGAACCATGAGGACAAACCCTTAGAAAAACTTTCTCACCATGCTTCAATTTTGCTGGAACAGAATGTAAGATCCTACTGGTTTTATCTCTTGGCTTCAGGAGAATGAACAATTCTAAGTCTCATCTGCACTGCTCTGTTAACTTGTTTTTCAGTGTGACCACATTGAGATTGCTCCCCAGAAGCAGGTGCTGGCCACATGCACCAAGTATGGAGAATCCTTAGCCAGGACATTTGGCCAATAGTTCCTGGGTGTATTCTTGATAGGTTGAGACTCCACCTGCATATGCCTGGGAAGACTCTAAGTTCTGAAAGCACTCCAGGTGATTAGGAAGCAGAGCCTTTACAAACTCTGACTGGGCCAGGGCATGATGGGGTGGGGTTAGAGCACAGCACACTGTGGCAGAACAGTGAGACTCCTGCAGCCATTTAAATACAAACAAGTTTAAACTAAATTCCTCAAGTCTCAGTCTTGCTTTTATGGAAAAACTGTCCCAAGTTAAAGAAAATGGTAGAATGGATTTTGAATAAATAAATAAATAACATCATTAGCACTTGCTGTACATTCTGCCCATAAGCAGACTTCCAGGCTATCAAGAACAGCATTTAAGACCTTCAGTGAGAACCATAGACTAATAAACACCAGTAAATTATTCTGGAGGTCATCCACTCCCTCCTACCATTCAAAGTAGGGTATACTAGAGCAGGCTGCTCAAGACCTTGTGTAACAGAGTTTGGAATTTCGGCAAAGATGGAAATAGAGAAGTTTATACTAGAAATAATGAGAATTCTTCAAGCTAGTATTTAAAATGAGAAATGAGTAAACTGATTTAACTGGAAGCAGTTCTCTCTAATATTCACTCAAAGCATAAAATAAAATAGTAGATTCTCAGCGGTTCTTTAGAATGATGTGAAGCTTTGAAAATGAATTCTCAATGGTGTACTCTTTCTAGGCAGCCTCAAAGGCCAAAAATTCCCAAAGGATATAAGAACATCTGACATCCCAATGTTAGTGCTAACTAAGAGTTCAAACTTGCCCTGTAATTCTCACACTGAATAGTTATACTGTGGGCAGAACCCATTTAAAAATTAAACTAAGAAATACTGGAAAAAATAGCTTTTCACAGGAAGCTTCTACACAGATTTATGACTGGGTTATAAATTGTTGAACCCTGAAAAGCATGTCAAATTTTAAAGAGGTATTCAACCCTCCTCTCCCCCATCTCTCCCTGCCCCCCACCCCCAACAGAATATGTGTCAGAAACCATAAGTCCTAGCAGAGAACAACTTGCAAGATTGCTGTGTTTTACATAAGAACCATCATTTTTTTCAGTCCTTTGCCTCCAGTTCTACTTAGAACCTGAAGGTATATAAGCAGCTGCAAAAATATAATGAAAACAGAGTTAATTAAAAAAATACTCAAAGAACATTTGGGCCATAATTTTTCCTCTTTGTTAATTTGACTTTAACTTGATTGCCTGGATTAAAATGAGGACACATTGTAGTTCTTAATTCAAATTAATTCCATAGGGTATTTTCTGTTTTGTGAATTGGAATGGGGATTTTTTTTTTCAGAGATGAGAGAAGAGGGAATGAGCCTAGGTCTCCTTAAGTCCACACCTCTCTCTGTTGCTATCTGTTGATAAGTAGACTATAGAAATTTCTTAGCTTCGATTGTAAAAAATTGCAGATTGTTCTGTACAAACATCCAATTAATGCACACAAGGTATTTTATGGGTAGCCAGTGACAGTGTTTGCTAGCCACACTGTTTGGCTAACTTGAACTCTATGTATTACTGCCACAGGATTCCACTGTGACGTTGTAATTGCTTGCTTCTTAAAGGGAAGATTAAGGCAGTGACTGAAAGGGGACATAATTATAGTTTCCTAAACTCTATTCAATTTGGATTTAGGCAGAAAAAGCACAAACTTCAGGGGATTTCTTTAGTTCCTCAACCAATTATATGAAGTAACATTTCTCCATTATACAACACTCATATACATAAACAAGATAATCCTGCATAGAAATAAGCCTGCATACAATTCTTTTAGCTTCATCAGCTCAGCAGGAGACTTCTGTAGACGGGCTATATATGTATAGGGTGTGATAGGACTGAGGATCAGAACACTGGTTTTTACTGAGAATGGGAAAGCCAATGACAAGAGGTCATTGCTCAGTGTCATTGCTTTCCTGAACAGAGCTGCTGAGGTACAACTGACACTTGGCATCAGCACTCCAGGTGAATGTTACAGACAATCAAAAACTATGTCAGTCACAAGGCTTCCTGATCCAACTCAGCCTAATGAGCAAAACAAAAATTTTCTCTCTCACTAAAGTGTGACTATTTTCATCCGCCTAATTTTAAATGCTTCCCACAATGATATTGCCATTATTTTCCTTAAGGGATCATTTTATTATATGATGGGGAAGCCGTTAGTTCCAGATTCTTTTTCCTGGGAAAGGCAAAGCTCTGGAGCTACAGAATTTATTGATGATTACTGAAATACAGAAAAGCCTGGATTAAGGATTATGTGTCTTGTGACTTCTTTCCTTTCTGAGGAACAGGAGAGTGTGTGGAGGGAGAAAGCAAAGGGGAAGACAGCTGTTTTGATCTGCACATGATGAAATGTGTTACTATTTTGCTGTGTATTTCTGGTTCCTTATCATATTTCTGATGCATCAGAAGGTTTGCTTAATTAAAAAAAAAAGAAAAAAAAGAAAAAAAAGAAGCATTTACAAGTAGATTATTAAAAGCTCTACAAAAAAAAAAAAGTAAATATAACAATCCTCTCTATAGAAAATAAGCAGAAAAGGGTGATTTGGATCAGTAGAAAATGACCTATGGAACAAGACACAAACTTTTTACTCCGAATTGTGTGCCCTCTTTCATTCCTCTCCCGCCACTCTGCCTTTATTTCTGTTTGGTTTTCCCCCTCTCTGCACTTTGTGCATCCCTCTATTGCTAGTAGTTTTCTCCTAGAACAGCTGCTCCTTGTGTATAAACAAATAACACCCATGCTATCCCACCATTATGAATTTTCTTCCTGATGATACCAGGAAAACAAAATTAAATGATTGGTTCAGGAAAGCACTAACAAAACTGATGGGAATCTCTGAGGCAAGACAGAACTTTAAGGATCTTCTTTTGATCGGAGCTGGAGAGCTGACATCTGCTGCCTATTTGTGGAATTTATTGTGATAGATTCGTCCGGGAGAGGCTCCATGATTAACCTCGGTTCACGTGTAACAGCTCCCCCTTGTGTAGACGTTTCGTAAAGTAACAGGTAATTAGGTTGCCTTGCTGATTAGAGTTTCAAGAAAAGGCTATTGAAATTAAGCAAGAGAATAGTAGTTGGAACAGAGAAAAACCAGACACATTAAAACGCATGTCAAGGTTGTGGCACATAACTGAGATAATAATTTTTCATTGGATATCTCCTATTGAGTCAAATCACCCTAACGAAACTAAAGGGCAAATGTTCTTCCGTCAGTTGAACACTGTGTTCAATTTTCACTTTAGGAGGAGGGAGAGAAATGTGTCTATCTGAAGTCAAAACCACAAAGATGTGTCAGGCATTCAGTCAGTAGCATCTGATTCTATGCTGCGGCACCTTAATATGGAAGTTCCTGAAAGGCAAGATGTAGACAAAGACAGACCAAGACAAGCAAATATTATTAGATGCAAACGAGATGCAGTCAGCAGGAATTCTGCTTTGCTGCATAGCCCTGATGTCAGAGGTCCCCGCAATGTCCAGGTACAACCCCTTAGTCTGCTGGAGTGTCCATCAGCTGGAGAGTGGACATTGTTTCTTTGCTTTCAGCTTTTCAGGATCAGTAGTTCAAAGCAACATTCTTCTTGTCTTCATTTGTGAGCTACAAATGCAGTACCCAGGCATTTCCCTACCTTTGTAATGGAGTTAAGTAATTAGCCACATCTTCCTTCACTTTAAAAAAGCTGTGAAACCCATCATATGCCTAAATTGCAATACTTAACTTACTGATTTCAGGTGCTTATATTCAAAAATCCACTAGGGAAGACTCACAATCAGCTGTCACTTCAATCTAGAGACACCTAAATTCCCTGAGGCTTCTCAGACGTGTGGGTGGCTGCTACTTAGCCTAGTTCTGTCAAAGCAAATGGGCCTGTGGTAAACCTTTACTATTAGAAGACTATCAATTAATCAGAGTTATTTTCACAGAACTAGGCTGAGAAGCAAATAGGCCATTGGCAACTAAGTTGAGTAAATAATTGTCATGAGCAAGAGGAGTGGATGGTGATGAGCACAGATAATGGCAATGTGTTTGTCTGGCTCAGCTTTAGCCTTGCTGGTATTTTGCACATGGAAGTGATCAGCTTGCTGTCTAGGACACAACTATTGCCAATTAGGAAAAAGGAAGCTAGGTGTTTCTCTCCCTAATTAGAGTAAATGTTCCCAGTACAGCTGTTGTACATAAGATCAGACTCATGGCAACTACATTTTGTAACCGTGGCTTGCTCTTTTCTAAAATCTGTCAAATGAGGAAGGAGATGGCAGCTGCACTTCATGTAATAGCCTGGCACTCAGCAGGAGTTGGCAGGTGCAGATATTTTTTCTTTTGAGGAGGTTAATATCCACATGTCCTATCTCCTAATGCAATAATTGATCATCAGACTCATAGCTGCTCATGGTGGTGGTGCATGCTGCCCTCCCTTGGGGAGCTGTCACAAAGAGAACTCAATATTGCTATATCAGGAATTCATCATGTTGGAGACCAGTAGCTGGGATACATTCCAGGAAAGTGAATGTTCAGGTTCACTGCTCAAGCACTATTTACACATTTATGCACTGACTGGCTAATAATAAAACACATAAGTAAGTTTGGCAGTGAGAAGCCAACATTCCTACCCATCTGGGCAAGTGAACCTGCTACAGACTAGGCTGGGTATGCGCCCTCTGGCTCTCTCCTTCTGCTCCCCACAATCTTAAGATGAATCTGTGCACCAAGACATAACTTTAGGAGGAGAAGGAGGAGTGCAGCCTGCCTTCAGCCCCATGAATAGTTTTTATTACACCAGGCAGGGCACTTTCTGAAGCCACAAGTTTTAGACTACCTGAGGCTGCGGGAGTAAATCACACCTGTTTCATTGGGTCCACTGCAGATACATTCCTTCTCTGTCTCATTTTTTGGATCTCAGCAGGATTTACAGAAAAATAGGTGCTCAGGCTGTGGACAATCTTAGCATGCATGGAAGCACAGCTGCAAGTCCCTATAGAGCTTTTGTTAGCTGCCTTAAGTGATCTGTCTTAATGAGAAGGCTCCTAAAGAACTGCAAGGTTCCCATGGTTAGGCAACAACTAAACTGAAACTTTCGGAATAAAAAAAACCCCGTAGATTTAGGAGCAGATCCAAAAATTATTGAAATGAGCTTCAAGTATCTAAGACTGACTCTTTAAATTATTCTCTCTATATTGATTTGCCTATCAAATACATTAAAGTTGATGCATTTGGAGGCTGGACTATAATTAGGACCTGCCATCTGAAACAAGCTGAGATACATTGGTGAATCCTTTAAAGGTGCTGTTACATGTGCTATTTCCCCACTCTAGTAGAGGACAGAGTTATTAAATTATTTTTAATTGACCTTATCAAATGGAGTAATTACTTCAATGGTGGTAATTAAAGCAAACACTGATCTCTTACCCAGCATATATATGAGAGGAAATGTGGTGAGATCTGCTTTAATTATTTTTTTTAATCTATTTATTCTTAGACTAATATTTCACATTTTCTCTCTTGGGAAAGACGGAAGTAAAATTTAAAAGCACTGTAATTCTGTTAAAACAAACAAGTAATGCCTCATGCTCCTATTTTCAAGAACATCTTCTTGGTTTTCAGTGATTGAAATGCTACCTTTATGCTTTTTCATATGAATCAGCAGTAGAAAATATTCCCTGTTGATTATGATTCCACAATAAGCCTATTACTAACTCAACTCTGGTTTCAGGAAAAAGATAAATTTGATGGCTTTACAATGCAGGTATGTTTCTAGGGTAGAAATATAATATTCTGCTAGAAAGTTATACTGATTCTTACTAGAACCACAACAGAACACTTTATCTCTGGAGGTCTGAAGAGACCCCTTTCTGAACAATTCCACTGGGGGTCAGATTTAGTAGACTGCTATCCTCTGTAAACCAACCATGAAAAATGGACAGCAAAACAGTGCATAAATAGTCGGTCCTGGAGAGAACACAGAAAGCCACACAGATTTGAGCAACTCTTTCAGAAACTAAACTGGATCTTCCCAACAAGTCTTGCTTTTAAAAATCAGTTGCAATATTCCCCACTTAAACTTTATAAAACACACATCAGTATGAGATAAAGACTAACATAAAATCTTTCAGTCTGAACTACAGTGATCATTAATTAAAATTAAGTGTTATGGTGGAAAGTGTTCAACAACACTAACCCTGGTGGTACAACCATTACATCAGAACACAAATATCAGTATTTTGTCTCTGAGACAAACCTGTAATCATCCAAACAGCAAACTGGCACCAGTGAAATACAGCATAGGAGCACAGGCATGAGAAATAGAGCTTCAGGATGCCTAAGTGCATGCACGCAGTAACCCACCTGGAATGAGTGCTGTCCTTTTCAAGTTCTCGTAACACATACTTTGTGTGAGAATCCAGTGTACCTATTTCTCACTTTGGCCTTTGATGTCCAAGCTACTGCTGCAGATTTTAAAATCAGATAGCCCAATCTCTTTTCTTTGTCAGGTACTGTAATTCCTAGCTGTCTGACCTCTGCAGAGCATTAAATTAGGAATTGTGTACTCTTCACTGTTAATATATTACTTTAAGGGTTTGTAAGAAGTATGATAACAAAGGGCTTTTTTCTCATGCCCAAACATAATTTAATTCCTGAAACCAGTGAGGCAGGCAGCCTTATTCACTTTATACAATACTTGCTCTTGGGTGTGTATCAGAGCCAGAACTCAAGAATCTCAGATTTGGCCAAACCTCTAATTACAGGGCTGCCTGAATAATCCACCTTCAGAAGTGTTCTACACAGTATAGTTCTAGTTCAGCCTTGTTCCACAAGACTTTCACCTACATGGCTGCTCATTGTGCCCAGCAGTTGCCCACACACACCTCCCATGTCACTGTAAAGACCACAAATAACAAGTCAACCAGCTCACCATGCCAGCAGAGCTCCAGCATCCATGCTCTCCCTGTAGCTCAGTGGCTTGCATCTGATGCCATTTTTTCCTTAGGCTGTCTGCACATTTGGCTTCCCTCTTTCACCAGCTGGGAAAGGTTACCAGCCAGCTGCATGCTTCTGAACAGACAGCTGATCTGCACAGACACACAGGCAGAAGAAAATACAAGCAGGAGCCAATGTTTGGCTAGGAATCATTGCTTTTGACACATGGCTGTTCCTCCATAGTGTTCAATCCCATCCATCCTCTGCCCATCTGCTTCCCCCCTCTGTGTTCTCACCCCATGACATTTGCAAGGTCGACACCTTGCTGAGTGACAAGATGGAGCACATACTCATATAGAGGACATTTTATGTTCAGGATGAAGTCTGGTACATGCACAAATACAAATCAAAACAGATTGAATCACCCAAGGATGACACAGAAATATTTCAGAAGGAAAATGTGGCTGAGCTCCTACCCATGATTCAATTAGTCATCTACTCCAGTGTTTCACAGCAAAAGATGGCTTGTTAGACTAGGACCTAAAGTATATCTAGAAAGCTGGTTAAGTCAGAAATAGTCTTGAAATATCTTGGAAACACACCTCTGTCCACCCTGACTGAGATGCGTGCACATCTGAGAGCATTCACAACCTGATTTCCTGGCCAGTCCAGAAGGACATAGAGATACTTCCCTTTTTTTTTTTTTCCATCAGGTAGGGTATAGTTTTCCAACCAAATGCTACTGTGCCATGTCTTTCAATGGTTATGATCTCTCAAAGGAAATAGCATCTGGGTATTATGGCAAAAAGCATGTCCATGGACTCAGGCCTCAGCATTTGAAAAGCCTTCCTGCATGATGAAGGCATTCAAGCAGGCCAAAGTCTGTCAGGATGGATGCTGGCAACAGATCTTTGTGGGATCCAGGCCCAGACAGAGCCTGAGGGAGCAGCACAGAAGGCTGCCCCGGTGCAGTCTTCAGTAACAGTGTTCCGATGTAGCAGAACACACGCAGTAATTGAGATAATACAGCTGGTAATGGGATAAAGCAGCACCTGCTGATTGCTTTGCAAACAAGACTGGTCCAAGAGAAATAGAAATTCAAGCAATTTTACAGACACCACATGAGTTGGGGTGAAATCACTGGAAATAATGTGGGAAGGCATCATGGAAAAATATGGAACAGGGACTTAAAGAATTTGTGTATCAACAGAGCTTACATAAAATTGTCCTGTGTCTAATAGATGCCATGGAAGAAAAAAATAGAACATTAAGAATGGAGAAGAGAGGCTATGGAGGCACAGAAAGAAAAAAGTATGTTACCATGGGAGAATATGTAGGTGGAAATATGATCAGTGTTGTACACAGGAGCAGAGAAATGTTTAAATAAAACATGTCCAGCTGGTTTATTCTGCTACTGTTCTTAAGTGAAGTGAAACCATTGAGACAGAAGCCCTGTTCTGCGTATTTAATCATTTTGCAGGGAGTGGGATATTTGAAGCTTTGGGAAAACACATCAGAAAGAGATGCGAAAGACTCAAGGAAACAGCATGGGACTGAAGCAGATTTTAAACATTTTTCAGGGCAATAGGAGGCTGAGTATATGGACTGTGCAGTTGTCTTCAGAAATGGATGTCTCTTTAGTATGCTGTTACTCAGCTGCATCTTTCGAGCTTGATTAATGCTTAATGTGATTGTCTTTAAAATCTGTCAGCATTTGGCACAGATCAGATAAGTGGCTGTGACAGAAGTGCAAATATTTGTACTGCAGTGTTGTACCCTGATGTGGTTATGATTAATAAGTTTTTCTTATGCACCTCTAGAGATTGTTTTGTAAATTATCCTGCTTGGATATATTAAATTTATATTATATCAAAATGCTCAAATATATTTTCCTATGGGTTTACTATTTTAAATAAATAGGCAGCAACTTTGCTTAGAGAACCTAGCTGGCACATTTTAAAACTCATGCCAAAGTTGAACAGATTAAATTGATCAGAAAGAGATCAAATCACAGGATATGTCCCCTGATACAGGCAGGGAATGGGACTAAAACAATACTTTAAAAAAATAATTTTCAGGAAAACAGAAGAGATGAAAGCTTTTTCAATGAAGATAACAAAATACTCCAGATGCTGTGAAATGTAAAATTCACACAAATCAAGCTGTAAAAGTAAGTTAGTTATTTGGAGACAGACCACGAAGACAGAAAGAGTTGTTCACCAAAGGAGCAATGATGCATTAGTGAAATTTTTTGCTATCCCCTCTTTATCTGAAGGACACAAAGCAATGGGGCCTTCCAAAGTGGGTATGCTGTGCAAAGAGAGAAAAAAGCAAAGCTTTTATTTTGCCCGGTGTTCAAGCAACCTGCTGTTACCATAGGTGTGTAATGGATCTTGGTAGCATCAATAAAGACATAGTCTCCAACTACACTATGCTGAAAGAGAAGCTAGGAGTTTCTCACAATCATAGCTAAAATTGAGTTACAGTGATTGAGGAGAGTAGCTGGGGAGGATGGCTGGTGAAAGATGAAAAGACTCATTGATATTATTGACATTTATCAGATTGTAGATTCTAATTAGATGCTAGATTATTAATGCAGCTGAAGGGTCAGAGAAAGGAAGAATCCCCATCGCTTTTGACAGTCTGATTTTTTGGGATTCAGTCTCCATAGGGAGATAATTGCCACTTCTTGACCAGAAATGACATTTGATCCAAAGGAGAGCTGAACGAACTTAGGCAAAAGAGACAGGGTAGGTAATGCTGTTGTCCTTACCTAAGTTTCAGTCCAACTGTCACACTTCCAACTCTGATGGCGAGCTGCTTCCTTTTCCTCTCCTACACAGGGTTTCACAGTTTTTTCTCCTCTTCGCTTTGACCCACCAAAAGACCAATTTCCTGTTCGGATTCCTATCAATTAATTTATATCCTTACTCTTTGGAACTTAGCTTCCTACTCATGTTTTCCTTTCATAAGCTCCTCTAGCCAGTTTTTTCCATATGCAATTCAGATTCAGCAAAAGGTGCAGGCACAGTGTGAAAATGTTTGGTAGAAGGAAAATAACAAAATGAGATGAGACACTTGGCAATGATAAGGAAGGTCGAAATAAACTGTATTCTAAATCTGAAAATAAGGCCCTTATTAAAACAAAGATTATTAAATTATTCCTAAGTTACTGTCTATTTTTGCTTTGAAGTGTAACCAGCCCGGAAACTTCCCAGCTCCCACATCTGGCTTGACATCAACTGTAGGTAGACTAACAGTTTTACATAAATATTTTTAACACAATTCCTGTCCATATCTGATTTTCTCCTGTAAGACTGGAAAATTTTTCCAAGTAAGAAATTCAGATGATGATGTCTTCATAAGAAACAAAGGAAGGACAAGTTTCCTTTATCAAACAAGTAGCACAAACATTTTGATAGATATAATTCTGTGGCAATTCAGATTTTTTTGGACCCTAAAAAGGAGTTCTCTTGTTTCTTCAAGCTGAGAGCCATGAATATTTGCATACAAATACAAGCCTTGGGACATAGCTACATTCTTCTGTATGTGCTGATTGCAAAGAGTGCAACTGCTGAAACTGTATTCCAAAAGTTCTGAATTCACAAGTTGCAAACAGCCTGTCACTAGTGATTATTTCTCCCCAGACAACAGAATGACAGCAAAGTTATTGTCTACATTTTAGTGATCTGAACACTAATGGATTCATTGAGAAGAAAAATATCTATAGAAGCCAGACAGCCCCATTTTGTCCTTCTAAGTCTTTGGACAACAGGTTATAGTCTGTGAATGATCAAATCTTTGTTTTGTTTTGGTGACTGAATCCTTAAAAGTGCAGTGCTCAGCTTCTGATTCTGATGTTGTTTGTGTTGGTTTCAGCACACGTTCTATTAAGAAGTGTCAAAGTAATGCCTTTCTGTGAGGGGCTCCCTCCCCTCAAAAGGAAACTGTTGGGGAAGATGAAACAGGAAAGCCTTATAAATATGATTACCTGACAAAAGATTTTGGGAATATGAAAACTACAGGCAACATCGAAATGAAAGCCACTTTTGAAATACCAAGTCTTAGTTACTGAACAACTAGAAAACAATGGTATGGCCACTGAAGGTAATCCCCTCTTGATGGAACAATACCCTCTGCTTGCAGGCAGGTCCAAGGGTCAGAGCAGACCCTGCTAGCTCAGCAGAAGGGGTCCAAAGAGTAGTTTTTAGAAGTTAAGATGTAACACTCTATGGTAATATAAGAACTCTTATAGGCTGTATGTAAATGCTCTAGGATTTGTATCTTGTATTAGATTGGTTAGTGACAATTAGAATATTCAGTACAGAAGATGATTTATTGTATTGTAACCAGGACTTCAGACATTCATTCCATACTACTACTTCCATTCTATTCTCTTGCTCTTACTTCCACTCTCGCTCTTACACCCTCTCTCTCTCTTACCCGCTTACTCTCTTGCTTTCTCGGGCCTGCTCAGAGCTGAGTCTGGCAGCTCTGAGCAGTGCCCCTATACCCAAGCCTTTTACAATAAACCGACTGTGTCCCAAGACCTGCCTATAGAGATCTCTTCATCACCGTCCCGTCTCCGACCACCCGCAACCTACAGGAAACTCATCAAGACATGTTCTCAATTGCAAGTTGAAAATAGGATCTCTGAGCCAGTGCCTTTGCTGTTTTTTTTTTTCTTTAAATCAAATCTATTTGGGAAAAAAAAAACCAAACTTAAGTGGTTGAAAACTTGGAAATCAACGAGTTCTCAACCATTTAAGATGTTAGATATGATCTGTGGATTCAGGATCTTGAACTTAGATGTCTAAATCCTGTCTAAATTATATTTTGAGTTGAACACTTTCATATCTCATGTTTAATTTAAGAAGTGAGGTAAGGTACATCTCTGCTGGTCTTATTTCCAACTATTCCTGCATTTCAGCCCAAGCCATTCCAATATTCAAGTTTGAAAGTACTTTAATCTCTAGATGGCTTGTCAGATACACACAAGGATTAGAAAGTGGGTCTTTGTTGTGTTTATTTTTAACTTTAGCTGTTATCTACCTGCTCTGGAATAAAGGAGCATGCAAAATACCCTTGAAATTCTGATAGGCATTCAATGTCTTCTGAATCTGTTCCCTGCTGAAAAACAAGTTCACAACAGCTGAGAGAAAAAAAAAATACTCAAAAAATCTCAGAGAACTATGGGATATACACTTGGGAATAATGACTGAAAGAGTAATTGGAATGGTGCCTTGTCCTCAAGTGCTGGTCAGTCAAGCCTATTTTGGCTGCTCAGGCAGAGGTAGTAAGCAGTCACAATAAAGAGAGTCTCAAAACTTAAAACTTACTTTTTTTCACAGTGCCTTAGATGGCTCAGCTTTTAAAATGGTAAAGGTCATTTATCTGCAGCTCTGTAGCTTGCCTCTTACTTACAGATTCAAAGCCCTTCACCTCAGCTGCTGTAGCAGTGTTTTCCCAGAGATGCTTTGGCAGTGTTCTGTGTCATTCTCATCCTGCTATTCCCACTGCCTGGCACCTGCAAACTCCAATAAGGCTCTCATAGTGAGTTTTCATTTGAAGTCACACCAGCGCTAGATTTCACCCCCTTCCTACCTCATGGCTGCAGCATTTGGTTTATATTAGGGGACCTGATAACATGCATGCACAAAGCTTTAAAAATGAGGCAACACCTGTGCCTGATCAAGCTGTACTAATAGTAGGAAGAACCTACAGAGGAAAATTTGAAGTTTTTCCCTGAAATGAGCACATGAAAAGAGCAAAGGAAAGAGGCAGAAACTGGTCCTTGGCAAGAGGGTACTCAATGCTTTTACTGCCAAGAGTAAAGAGGTTGTTTAGGGTGAATGATTTTTATTGGGTTTTTTGTTTTGCTTTAGAGGAAGATGATATCCTTCCACTCCCTGGCAGCTAATGCTGACTCCTTCTCCTAATATAATCCTCAGGAAGCCTGTCAGAGGCCTCCAAAGTACACAGATGTGCTGTGGCTACTTTTCTGCCCTTTTGACCTTTGATCTTCTACCCAGCACTTTACCCAGGCTTATTAGCCAGGTACAGCGACACTCACTGTCAGTCAATCAGCCTATGGCAACAACCACCTGTCACTGAAACACACCTCCAAAATATATCCAAAACCTGATCATCTGTGAATCAGTTTCAAGTAATTACAGACCACAGTTCAGCAATAAGTCATGGATAAATCATCCTTGATTGCCACCAGAAGTTAATTGCTGTTTGTTGTTCATTATTAGTTACTGACACCAGTTGTTCACAAGCCACTACAAGTCACCAGCAGTCACCAGTATATAGAAGCAAAGACCATTTGCTTTGCCACTGTATTTAATTGCAAAAGCTATAAGGTGCTATACAGACAAGTTCAACAAGTTTAGGACAGCACACCTGTTGCTTGTTCCCAACACATAGGGACAGAATACTGCTGTAGTCAAAGGATGCCCAAAGGCATTCTATGCTTTTCCACTCAATCCAGAATCCTAAATGCTTAGGTTTCTTCAGAATGGCATTTGCAACCTTCACATTTGTTGTCTATTTCCAAGTTTCAGAATAATATTCACTTAAATAAAGGACTTTTAAGCCTTAATTTTTTTTGTTGTCTTGTAAATCATTGGTGTGCAAGATAGTAACCAAAGGCTTTGCAAATAGTCAACATAAGTAAGACCATTCTAAACATTAGTAAGAATTCTCTGTAAGCACTGGGGAAATTTATCAGCACAAATGACAAAAGTCATTGGTATAGGAAAATGGATGACAGTTATAAATATTGCATGGGATTGTTGAGCTCTAGAAGAATGCTGCCTTCTAATTCACAGTAAATCAGATTCCTTAGAGCATTTGAAGAATACCTGAAATGTTGGATGGATAGGCACAAGCATTTCTCACCTAAATATTCTTGCAATATCATTCACCTTTCTGAGCAAAGAAAATCTGACAGAAAATTAATACCCTAGCACATTATATCTGACATTTATGAATGTAATCAGATACTATTCTTCTCTGCATGGGGTCACCATTGCCTCTAATTAGATAGACAAAATTATTCCTCATTTTGAAATGTAGATTCTATTCCTGTTATGTTTTATTTGACATAATCTCTTATGATGACTGACATACATTATGTACATGTGTATTAGAGCACAACTCTGCTAATTACATATATTTATTACAGATTTAATGAAAAAATAACTATGCAAGATACTGGCAACAATCAAAATTTTGTCTCCATGGAGACATCACCCTGCAGCTTAACAAAATGAAAAATCAAAAAATGGCCACGAGTTGCAACAGAGACTTCCCCCTTGCTATTCTTCTCTTCAAATCATTGGTCAAAATTCTGTCAGCTCTATTCAGACTCTGTCAACGTGTGGAGATAGAAAGAGGTCTGGAAGTGTATTTCATAAGAAGAAGAAAACATATTCATGTCAAATGACCCTCAGAGGGAATGCGTCACCTAAGAGAGGGAATCTGGTAATCAACATAAATTTCTTGTCTGCAAAAATTCTCAAAAACTGCTTTCATGTGGTAAGGAGTGAAGAGCCAAAATCACAGATACAAGTCCTGCAGTACTGCAGGATTCAAGGCTTATTAAGTTCAGCAACTTAAAATTAAATTGCTGTACATCTAGTACATCTCAGGCTTAGACAATTCAGTTTAGGTTTCTCAAAATATCAGAAATATTGGTAGCACCATGAAGATAATAAGAGGAAATCAGGGTTCCTGAGTTACTGGGACCATATAATCTCCAAAGTCCAAAGCACGGTAAGCAAGATTTTTTGGCTTCACAAACTTCTACCTAGTACATAAGTTTGTCATGTACTGTAACCAGAATTGGAGCATATGCCTGCAGAAGAGTTGAGAAGTACTGATAAGAAATCTTCTTTGAAATAAAGCATTAGAAAGTGGTAGACATCACCTTCATTTCTGGTTTTAAATGCATCACCAAAACTTGCTGTGCAGCATATGACACGTCCCATCCTTTGGTCTGGAAAAACACACAGTAAAATACCACAACAGTGCTTTCACCTGACTGTAGCAGAAACACTCCTACTTCATTGCACAGGGCTCTGAAGTGGCTCTGTAGACGTGGCACAGAGTTAACTTCATCTGCTTCAAATTAAAAATATGCTTTTTTTATGCCAGATTCCCAGTTGATATATCAGGCATTTTGGGATCTGTGCAAACATTTCTGTGAGGCACTGCTGGAATTTTGTTCTTTATACCAAATGCTAAAAAACGTGCTGCATTCATCTCAACAATGGCTGAAACAGAACCTCAGCAGCTGGGCAGTGTGGCAGAGCTGCAGAGACAAAATAAGATATGCCCAATAACAGCAGGGAAGCTACTAGTTTCCAATTCCTCCTTTTCCTTTTCCTCCCAAGAGAGCACAGTTGGACCCTTTGTAAGCTTTACCTTGAATATCCTTGACTAATTAAGCCATTTCAGCCATGTGCTGCTTCTGTAGTGCAAACAGAACTTTGGAAGGCAACTATGATTGGCAGCTCCACAATGACTCAGTAATACATGCTAAAAGGAAAATATGATAAACCATTGCTTCATTCTCAGTAAAATTAATGTACTTTCCACAATTTACTACTGAGTTCTGAATTACATCTGCACAAGTAAAGACACAAATGGTGGACGAAACTGAAAACAAACAAGCAGTCTCCTTAAAGGTTAGTCCAATTAACAAATGATGGAATCAAGCTGCTAGTTTTAGTTGCTTTTCTCCAGATTAGAAGTGTTAGCAAAAATGACTTCATTAGGTGGAGAAAAACTGAGATTAAATATCCAAAGAATACTTCCTGACAGTGAAAGCTTCTGGATGTGAAGTAATCTCTCCAGAGAAAAGACATCAGCTAACCACTCGGATTATTTAAGAAAGTACTGGATGATACATTGAACAATATGAGT
Organism: Corvus cornix cornix; assembly: GCF_000738735.6. NCBI lineage: Eukaryota > Metazoa > Chordata > Aves > Passeriformes > Corvidae > Corvus > Corvus cornix. The sequence goes on from NC_046335.1 coordinate 40,601,331, forward strand.
AATTTTAAAAATAATTTTCCCATTTTTATTCCTCTGATATTCCGATTCCTAGACAGCACAAGCAAGAGGGATTTGCTTTTATAATGCTACTAATGATTTCCTCGATTTTTTCAACTTCAATGCTACAGCAGATTATTGCTAATTTGGTGGTGTATTAAGCTAAATTCATGCAGTGAAAAACAGTTAAACTCTCTTCTGCATCATAATATAAATATTTCAAGTAAATTTTGAAGTTTTTTTTTAAACTGAGACATTTTTTCAGGGAAAAAAAAGGTGCTACTAGGTCTTTAGCAAAGGTTTATTTTTTTGCTTGACGCAAAATATTTGCTCGAAGTGTTAAAAGAACTTGCTTTAAAGAAAAACTAACCAAACCCCAAAAACCCCAACAACATAATGATATAAAAATGTTTCCTTTAAAACTTTTGTTCTCATGATGCCAAGCAAGTTGGATATCAGGAAAAATGTTCTTCCACCAGAGGGTGGCTGGGCACTGGAACAGGCCCCAGGGAAGTGGTCACAGCACCAGCTTGACAGAGCTCAGGAGGTGTTTGGACAATGCTCCCAGACCCATGGTGCAATTTTTGGGGTGTCATGTACAGGGCCAGGAGTTGGACTCCATGATTCTGATGTGTCCCTTCTAACTCAGCATGTTCTGTGATTCTATGAAATATTTGAAAGGATGGGGTGGTTGGAAAGTAGATTGGTTGTGAATAAAACATTGACAAATTAAGCAGCATGTGTACAGTATTAGTATCATATGTGATTTAATCCACTTTTTTCATTGCTTAAACAAAATAGGAGATCATAGTTCCAGCCCGCTCACAGCAGTGAAATTTTTCTGGCCTCAAATTACGGCTCTCCATAGCTCTGTACAATCTCAGGTGTAAACAGCAGTAATGACTATTTTATAATCTGCCTGATGCCTTTTCCTGGTCTTAAAATCAAGAGTCATACACTGTTAGAAGGGGAAAAGGGGTTTTACCTTGGTATTTATTTTAAGGATCCTTAGGTGTACACATCCAGGTCATAGGCATCGAGATGCACCCCGCCGAGTCTATCTCTGTGTCCCTCCCCCCCCCAGCATTGGGTATAACATTATAGGTTTTACTAATTAGCATATCTATCAAAGATTCCCCAATGAGAGGCTCAAGTGACCCCCCCCCTCCCCAAGGAACCTTCCCCTGGATGGTTCTATCTTGGTTTACAGAATGTGTTCTGGAGAGGACCTTGGGGTCTGGGGCACACTGATCCCTAGCTACAAAGCTTCTAAAATCTTTAGTCACTTAGCTTGACAAACAAGTCTAAGAATGTAGGCAAAAAGCACTAGGAATACAGAAGTTGTAAAAAGGTATAACAGGGGTATAAAAGAAAAGGCAAAAATCTTCATGGCATCATGCCTATATGGGACAAACAGCCAAAGTGAAAACTCAACAAATAACATACTTCAGAATATCAAGGGGAGGGAGTCCTTCTCATCAGAGCACACAGAGGATCTGTCAATGTAAACATAAATGTCAAACATAACCCTGTTCCCCAAAACCAAAAAAGAATTTCAGCACACTTGACAGCAACTACTGAAATGTTTCATAGAAGGGTGGAACTTGAGGGCTGTTACTACCTGATTACTCCTGCTCTGTGAGCATAAGAGCACAGACCCAGATCCTCTGTTATTGCCACCATATTTCCTTCCTCAGTCCCACCCTAGAATCTCTTGCCCATTACTACTGGCCACTAAAGGTGGGAAATGAAATATAAAGAGACAGGAAACTGGAACTCTGGATAGTGCAAGATTGTCTAGTCTTCAGACAGAGAATAAGTAGTGTATCCAAGGTTAATTTGATATAAACTATATTGACTGAATAACAAAGTTAATGGAAAAATTCAAAGTAAAGGGTTCAACTTTCTAGTGTGGTTAGGGATTCAATTGCATTTTCATCTTTCTCATTTTACTTTTAGCAGGAAAGCTGTAATAATTGAAGGACAATCAGCCTTGGGGCTCTTTCTTTGCTGCTGCTCCTTAATAGTTTATGCAGGTTAATGAGGTGTGCCTCTACTAACCTTGATTGTAAAGAGATTAGGGAACTAACCTGCCAGCTACACACCTAGAACTCCTTAGCAGAATCTAGTGATGTTTTAGAAACACCCTAATAATTTATTTTTACCCTTGATTGACAAGGTTTTTTGACACTAAAATATGTCTTTGTTAAAATAAGTTTTCTTATGTACAAATGAACACACCACTCTAAATAAGTTTTAAGAGTCTTGAAGGACTCTTCAGCTTCATCTGGGTACAGCAGTTTTCTCTGCTACCTGCCCTATTTAGCTTTCATGTCCTACTCCAGAAAAAGTTGCCTCTTAGTTTGTTGAAGTACCTAATGAATGTAAAAGTATTTTTGATCCTAAGGAAAGAAAACAACTTGCAAAGTTCAGTATATTTTATGTCGCACTACATTAAAGAAGGGTATAAGAATAAGCATTCTGTGCACTAGCTCTGTAGTGCTCCTGTTAAAACTGATTGCAGCCTTCTTCCTGCCCAGCTCTGCTGTTTCAGGTTGCAGAGAAAATCAGCACATTTTGAATGTCTAGCCAATCTGTCACTTCATCTTTGGTTTCTGCACATGAAAGAGAACAAAAACTGACATATATTTGTAAAGACACTATTTACCCTGAAGTGCATGTTTGCTCATTGGCTTTATCTGAGCACTGGAAAACTGTGCATGTTGGAGAAGGCATTCCTCTCACTTCACTGAGCCACAGCCGCAAACCAAGAAAAGCCTCAAAGCAGAGAAGGAAAGGCATCTGCCAATGCAATTGCAATCAACCGTTCCTCTGGTGCCCTGAGGAAACTGAAACACGGTGTCTGTCTAAAGGAGCACAGAGGCTGCTGTTTCTTGCAGGATTTGTGTTCAGTACTAACAGCATCTAAGCAAGTCACAGAAAGGAGTGGGAATTACTTCTGCCGACTTCAAGAATGAGCACTTGCGTAGTGCGCCATGATGAAAGTGGGATTAAGCAGCTAGAATTTCAGCTGGAGATCTGCAAGTCGTTTGCAGTGGTGGAATTAATGGGACAGAACCACCTCGCAAAGATATAGTCCATGCAAACCAGTAAAAATTGAACCTGAAACACAACAATCCTGCCAGACAAGAATTCACTTGTCCCTGTATAGACAGACTGTATGAATTGAGGGGCTTCCTAGTCTATCTTTCTATGATTAACAGCCTTACTATTTGTCAGCATGTGGGGACACTTTTGCTCTATGAAGACATTTAACAATATTCTTGTTTAACTGGTCAAAATAATTCATATTGTTATTAATTCTTTTGTCTGTAGTGACTGATATGTAATGTCATCTATGTTGGTTCTCTTTTCTTTTTCTGTGATTTTGAGGGAAGTGGCCTCACTTACTTTTTTTCCTTTTTTTTTTTTTGAGAGTCTAGAATTTTTCAAGGGTTTTGGAAATAGGCTTCTCCTCTTCTATTCTGTTCTCTTTAGAAAGCTTCCCTATACCCTGGAACACATTTCTAATATTTTCTTTTGTTGCTTCAGTTTCCAAATTTCCAAACAGTTGCATATTTTAATGCATTACACATTATATTCTATGCAGTCTTAGGAGATACAAATTCAAACATTTTTTTATTTACCCATGCATTTGTTTCACATGCTTCCTCAGTGACCCTGACTGTAGTAAGTCTGAATGGAAGCAAAATATTCCTTTTTTCCCCACATATCTAGCACTATCGGTTCTTCCACTGTACTTCCATTTTCTGGGATCATGGTGACTTGAATACTGATGTCCTACTTTGTCCAAAACCATCCATTACTCCCCTGAGTTTCCCTATCTGCAGCAATACTGCTGTCACTCTTTGTTCATGCTGTGAGCATAAATTGTCACAACTTACTATAAGCTGTTAATGCACTTGCTTCACTTTTTCAAGTACAAGGCATCTCTTCAGCTTGTGGCATTTGTCACAAGAAGCACAATTTACCGGGCTGATTTCTGTCTTCAGCTTTTCTTTGCCTGCTAGCTTAGGGTCTTGCAATTTCTTATCTGAGCTGGGCCTGTTACCTCCCTAAAATGACCAGAATAACTCACTCAATAAGCTTTAGTAATTTGCATATTCATGTGTGTTTTCAACTTCTTTTTGTATTCTTTCATTCGCATCACTTACACATCTTTGTAAAGCACACAGTACTCTGTGCAGTGCAATAACACCATCTCATAAAGACGTATTTTACCAGAATTAATGGAAAACCAATGGAAAAGTCAGGACTTCTAAAACAACTGTTATCAAAATTATTTTCAGACTGCCCATTAATATTTTTTTTTTCAAGAATAACATGCTCAAATCTTTTTCAATTATTCTCCATGGGTTTGCAGGTTTATACGTGATGGTGATTATACCTCCTCTCCTCTTTTGTGCAGAAACTCTTCTTCATCAATTATCACCGGGGAGCTGAGTTTAAAAACATCCACTTCATTCATTGCCTGTATTGTATTGTGCTTGCCTTGCATCAGATGAAGCTCTATACAACAACCCATTCAAATGCCTCGTGCAAGAGGCTCTTTCTATTGAGCTTCATATCCCATGGTTCCCACACTATCTACTGGGGAAAAAAAAAAAAAAGAAAAAAAAAAGAGAATTGTGCTATAAATCTTCCTGCGCATTTGCTTTGAATATGAGTTCAACCACAGGAAGCAAAAATTCTCAATTCTACTTTTCATGTTCATAATTGAATCTTCCAAGATGGGCATTTTCATGGGAATGAGTGTGATTATATTTCCTGTGTGAGCCAGGAAGAGGTCTTGATGAGAATCTCTTTCAGTCCAACATCTGAAGCCTTGTTACTTTCTCACTTTGCAATAGTATATGAGAGTCATCTCCTGCCTTCAGCTTGCTCTCAATTCTCTTGCTCTCAGTTCCAGTCCAGCAAAAGAAATGTTGTGACTTTGTGAAGAGCGTAGATTTTGAATTTTTCCAGCTGTGATGTTTTACTGTAACAACAGTTTTGCAGTGCAAATAGTTACTTTTCTTGAAAACGCATTTTCCCAACATTCTGCCAAAATTCACAACAAAGCTGTAATTCCACAGCTTTAACAATGAAACTAGTTTCCTTCTATGTAATAGAATAACAAGACTATTATGGAGTACTGTGTTATCACAAAAAAACCCATCCACACCAACCAACCAAACAAGGAGATCAATCATTACCTCACTTGACTATCATAATCTCTAGTGTTAATTTCTTTAAATGAAAAAAACTTGGAAAAATTCATCGATGGCCATCACAGCGGCACCGTTTGACTCACAGATTTGTTCCCCTCTTAGTTAGTAGCAAACCAGTTCAGTCAGCAAATAAGATGAAATTTCTCAGAGCACCAGAGAACTTTCCTCCCTCATGCAGTTGTTCTTTTTGCACTGTTAAATCAATTTAGACTTACTCCCCAAAACAGGCCGTACTTTTTTGCTTGTGCTCAGAATTGTAGAACAAAAATGCACACTTGACTACAATTGTTCCATATGCAAGCACCACCTTGAGGTTAACTCCTGGTCCACAAGAAGTGTGAGGTCTGAATGACTTAGGCAGAGCCAAAGTTCCACATGCAGGTATGTTGCAACAATAGATTTATTTTTTTTCTGAAACCCCCTCATTTGAGGCTTTTGACAGGCAATGTTCCACATTTAGGAGATTTTAATTGGTCTGAAAATACTGGTGCATCTTGTATAATCTTCTCGAAGCTCAGTTTTTTCAGAAAAATATGGAAAGTAATGATGCTTGAAGTACAAAATTTGGTAAAAGTTTATAAACACAAGATTGCATGGACAATCATATCAAATCTAGATGAATACTCCTTGGGTGAACATTGAAAAAATTTTTAGGTTAGAGAAATTTCTAACCTCATTTCCTTAACATCAAAATAGAGAAGCATCAAAAAATTTACAAAAAGACAGATTCTTATCAATACATAAACACTGCACTCTCATTAGTTTTCATTTGTAAAGGTAATGAAGTAGAAAACACCAGCAGTTTGGAATTCACAACCCAAAGAAGACTGGTAAATAAAAGCAACAGACTAGCACAATATTCTGCCATTTAAAGTCTCTTCTGGAGGGCTTAACAGGCAATATATACCAGTTTTAGAAAAGTGGCATCTAAATCAGGAGGAACACACAGAATCAAGGAGGCTGATGGAAATCTACTTTCTAACTTGATGGCAGTAATGCCTGCAGAATTTAGAGAGATTTATGCCAGGGCTCAAGGAATATAATATTCCTCTTGAATTAACTAATTTTTGCAATCACTGTACTGTGAGTGGTACACAGCTGCCAAGAAAGATTTGTGACCCGCCTGAAGTACCAATTATCTTCCATTTTCTACAGTAAAAGTGTCTGGAAATGTGAGTGATAGCAGCAAATTTTACACATCACTAATGATGGCATTAAATGTAAGCTCCATCATGTCTAGTAATAATTTTTGTAAATAACATAAAATAAAATACAGAAAGGAAATAATTGTAATTTTTGCAAGAAAATTTAATATTTTTTTTCTTCTAATGACGTTTCCCATTACAACTGACTTATCAGCCTTAGATCCTACTAGAAAAGAGTATTATTAGGAGAGGCTAATTTTGTTCAAATAAAGGGTACCCCAAGGAATGGTAATCCAAAACCAGCCCAATGTGAACTAAAAATTCTATCTAAACCACTGCTTTAAAATTAGTCAGATCACACTCCTGGCATGTACCACAGAAAGTCTTTTGAATTTCCTGTGATCAGTTCCAGACACTTGCAAAGTCCCAGGTGATGACTGTGGGACTTTCCCATATGATTCTGACTCGTTCACTCATTCACTAATCACAGTGCAGGAAAATCATGGTTCCCAAATACAAATGATGCCGTCTTTCCTGACAGGCTCAACTGACCAAACTGTTTGAATAATGCTGTCTAAAACACTGATTTCATAGGTACTTTAGAATTTTTTTTTCTAACTAAGCAAAGATTGCAGGTAATTGAGTGAAAAGATAATAAACAAAATCACATTTTTCCCATTTAAAGAAAAAAATGCTCTATGCCTGAAAAATGAAGGTTGAAAGGTTGAAGCCAAAATGTAGGTCAGACTTAAAAATGGCATGGAATTAATCATCGCTGAGGCACAGAGAATGAGCTGAGATTACTTAGAGTATTTGAGAAGCTGGGAACATTTGAGAATTGCCTCTGGGGCATACCCAAAAGAGAAATTTAGTAAAGTCTTTAAATACGCTCCTGAGAATCAATGGGCCATAGGGGAATGCATGAGAAATGCCCATTGGTCCCAAGAAGGAATTTTCAAGGGCTAAGACACATAAACACACAGCCACAGAGGGGAAGCTTATTTTAGCAAGTGGGTGATTCCACAGCTTAGTTTCATGTATTTGTCAGCAGTGAGATGGTTCTAGCTTTGCCTTTGACAACTGGAATTTTTATGTACACAGGGGATTATTTTCTTTTTTAAGAAAATCTGCAAATGCAGAATCTGTGTTGGAGTTTTAGCCTGATTAGTGTCATCCAATACCAGAGAGGTTCATGTACGTATACGACACAGTTCGCTCGCTGCACTACATGCCCTCAAGTTTCTAATTTTCAGTATTTCTGTCTTTTGTTGCACATCTTTTGGCTCAGCTGCTTGTAAACGTCTACAAGGTGTCCCCAGCCAGACATGAAGCTGTAGGGAAACATCTGGGGTGAGAAGAGAGTAGGACCACAGCTGTGATGTCTTGTTTATAGGCCATATCCCTATGCAAGGTATTGACTGCTAACTTCCAGTTACACAAATAATGGTTTTTTCCTCTGTTTTAAATAAAATACAATGTTTACAATTTACAACAGTGCAGCAATACAACTTTTATCTTGACAATTGCCCTGTGCCCCCCTACTAGGCTCAGGCAAGCAGATTCCACATTTCAGCAGTCAGAGGAGTCCTCTGCTCAGAAGAAATCTTGGTATGTAGTTGGAACCACAAGGGGATTATGATCTCATTTGCATCTCACTTCCGTGCCACCTGTGCTGTCCTTGGAGGTTACTGAGATACAGAAGCAGGCTAAGCAGCTTAGAGGGAGAATTTGCTATCTGAATGTTCTGAGGAGGGGAAAGTGCCTTTCTCTGGATTATGTAACTGGAAGGAGTGTCATAAGCCATCTTGACAAAAGAAACAATGATCCAAAAATCCCCACACTAGATCAGTGGTCCAATTACTGTAAGATGAAGTGAAAATGATAGAAAAGCCCACACCTGATGTTTACTGGATACACTGTCCAACTGGCATAAACTGAGTGTTAAAGGGAGAATTCTGAGGCAGCAGCTTCTCCTTTAACACTGGGGATGATGGAATTGAATGAATAACTTTTAAAAAGGAAATTATTTGAAGAGCCAGGGCTTAACTCAATAAGACCCTAACCTCAGTTTCAGCTGAATCTTGCTTAAAGAAAAGAGGATATAAATGCCTCAGAAAATAAGATAAATGCATTTTCAATCCTGATGGCACTACTTACAGGCCAAAAGTGACATAACCAAATGATAAGTAAGTAAAATACCTTTCTCAGCTTCTCAGTGGGTGACTGTGCATCTTGAGGCCAGTTTACAGGACAGCGTGGAGCCAGCTGACATCCTGCACCCGTGATAGACAGCAGTTAACAGTTTCTTAAGTAGCTCTCCTATTGTACGTGCTTTAAGCAGTGCAGGAGGAAAACCCTGTAGCTGACTATATCAAACATTTAGCAGAAAAATAATGAAGAATTAAATTGGATGGTCAGCAGAAACACTCATAAAATTCAGTATCTGGAGGAGACTGAACATGCTCGACAGGGGACAGTATTTTCCCCTCTGTTGATACAATCAAGTTCTTTGTGCTGACATTGGTGAAAGGAGAAAGATTAGATCTTTCTCTTCTCTGAATGTTCTGAAGTCACTTATGGCAGAGCTGATTGTGTAGCAATTATAGCTACTATAAGCTAATATGAGTGTCTGGGTGAAAAGGCTTGGAGCTTGAGGAGGAACTGAGACACAGCTAGACTGGGTAATACTGTGTAAAGCCAGGAATGTCCTGCACAAGGCTTCACACAAAAGGCACAAGACTAGTGTAATTCATATTGCAGTAGCTCTGGTGCCTATTAATGTGGATTGTACTTGATGTCACACGCTTCTCCAATTATTACACTGTGTATTGCTGGTTTCCACTCATTGCTTCTGAAGTGGCAGAAAATTTCTTAGAATACCAAATACGTAACCATCAGTTCTGCATATGTAGATCTCATCAGGATATAGTGATTTAAGTGATTTTGAGTTAAAGAAAGTATTTCAAGTCTGCTGCCTGTTGCATAAGCAAGCTGTTACCTTTTTCCTGCCAAGATGTTCTATGGTTGGCTTTTTCTTAATCTGAGTCTGCCTTTTGAAAGGATTTTATTCACCTTGAGCCTGAGTTATCGATGTAAAAATCATGTTGCTGCAAGTATATAGCTGCTACCAGAAATGCAGCAAACATATAAGAGTTTTATGGCACTGTACTATGTCCCCAGGCACATACAGCTCTGGAGACAAGTCAAGCCAGGGATACAGACAAGCTTTCAAACAAGAGAGGAATCACAGAAAAAGAGAATAAAGAAGTTGTAGGAGCTTACAAAACACTTAGGGAGAAGACAGGAAAGTGAGAAAACAGATATTGTGTAGTCCACAAGGTTTTGTATGGCTTTTGCTCATTCTTGCCTTTGTTACCTTGTATTAACTTCCAGACCTTTTAAAGACTTTAAGTCAGAAAACGAGGACAGAGTTTCTGTGGAACAAGGCAGGCTGGAGGCAGTTACAAACTGTAAAGCTGAGGTAATTTAATGACAAGTCTCCTAGGGATTAGGATTTTCTCAGTCCTGTGATAATCCTCAAACCAGTACAAGTGCATCTACGCATGTTTAATTCAATCCTCATTTCACAATTTCACGTTAGCACGTATTAGCTAAAGAAATCTGGAGATGCAGGTTACCCAGAATACCATTTCTGGTACAGAAATGTAGCATTTTTTGATCTAAAAGTTATTTTCTGCCTTAAGAAGCACTTCCTCATCTCATACTGCATTTGTACACAAAGCTACAGGATGCACTTGAACAGAAAAATATTGATTACATGAGTTGGTTCCACGCTTCAGAGTATTGGGGTTGTTCCCAACTCCATCACAAGACAATGGCCCAGGGATTTATGGATCAGGTATGTGATGATCTAGTATAAGTGCCATGTCATGGTTTCCCATCTTTAGCAACACTGGGATCAGAAGGGTCTTTTCCAAGGAACTAGCTGATTTTTACTTCTCTTCAACTGTAAGTGACACTCAGAAAATGTGAGAACTCCCCTGCCCATTCCTGTGTGGAGGAATTAAAGGATTGAATGAGCTTTTAGAGCAAAACAACTAAATTATTTCAAAAGGTTGAGCTCTCTGAAGAAAGTCAGTGAAACTAAAGTCCTTACCATCTCCTATTTGTTCTGTTAGTGGGGAAAGAGAACAGAGTATTATCCCACAATGTCTGTCACTAACCAATATGGAATGCATTTGAAATTCAGTCTTTCCAAGAAATAAGAAAATTATCGTATCTTGAAAACAAGGGAAGAAAGTTGCAAGGGATTTCAAATGCCTCTTACTGGAACTTTTTACAATCAGTTTTTAAGCATTTTCCTATTGGAAAGAGAGGGGCTTATTCAATCAAACTGCAGGAAAGTATCCCTGTAAAGTATTGAGGGCATAATTGTTTAAGACCTATTTTGCTGGGGAAGGAGAATTGCATTCAGTGATCAGAAAGCATTAATTTGGATATTTGAGGTAGTGAACTACTGTGAGGTTTTTAGATGAAGATACTCTATTAACACAGTCTGACAGGGAAGTGTTATCTTTTTTCCTGCCCTTATTATCTAGAAAACAAAATCTGGGTACTGTCTTTTATTTATCCTGATACTAGAACAGGTCTCAGTTTGTTTCACCTTCACACTTTGAAAAATAGAGCATGCATACCCAGACTACCTGGAGGAAAGCACAGATCATGTGATCTGCAATGTAATCTGGGTTTCCTCTTCAATGTTTTCTAGGTTCTGAATGTTAATTTTCTAGCTATCAACTTTAAATGAACTTAATTATTTTCCCACCTACAGAGGTCTGCCAGACTCACCAAGGACAGAGTTTTAACAAGACCACCATAGTTCATTACAAGCTGCAGGTAAACAACTCTTTACCTGCCATCCATTTCTCTCATAGATATAATGTGCAGCTTTCAAGTCACTCTTTCCTGCTTATTGACCAAGATCCTATTAATTCAATCTATAAGCCTTCAGAGAGAATGACACACCACAGCACCACTTCCACCTTGATTTTCATAGATATTCTTACCGAAGCTCTGTTAAAGACTTAGCCAGTTACTGAGGGAAAACAAAACAAAACAAAACAAAACAAAACAAAACAAAACAAAACAAAACAAAACCAACCCCAAACTTGCCTGTGGGAAAGAAGTATAGAAATAACACTTGAATAATAACACTCTAGAGTTTCTTCTTTGCTTCTGTTTCACTTTAAAGCAGGCTTCTATCAGCTCCATACTTGCATATTTCTTTAGATCTAGTCTTGTTTTGCCTATTTTCTTGACAAAGTGGAAAAGAGGAGAAAAGGTGGAAGCAACACTGTTTCTGAAATGTCACTTTCCCTATTCAGAAGAAAGCATATCTTCCAACTGTTACTTTTGGCAGAGAGATCAAGTGCATGATTTAGCTCCTTTACAGTTATCTTTGATTATGAAAAGGTAATTGTTTGATTATGCTGTTTTTCTTTTCTTTTTCAAATAGAGATTCAATAAATGTGAAGGTAAGAATTTTATATATATATATATTTTTTTAAATAAAATAATTCCTCTTTTCTGGCCTCTGCTCTGTCTGAACTGATGTGCAGATAATAATCAAGTCTTGGTTTACACAGTATCTGAAACAGATCATCATTGCACAAAAATTTGAAAACTGAATCAAATCTGCACAAAAATGAGGTTCTGGTAGTCCTTAGAAAATTTTATCTCAGATGGATTATCACTTTCCTTTCTCCAACTTAATTTATAGCCACACATTAAATGCTACAATGCATAAAAGCTTTTTGGTATGGATTTTAAAAACCAAGTGAACTGTTTTATTTCTGATTGTCAGTATCGACAAATGAGATCTGCTCTAGGACTCACAGTGCATGGAGGGTAGGCTGTATTTCTTCTGGGCATTTATGACTCTGGGTGGTTGAAGGCACCTTTCAGCCTCCTGTCTGATTCTAATTAAAGGTTTCAGATCAAATGAAATGCAAGAACCTTTGCAATTTCCCCTGGAAAACTACTTGGAAAGGACCAACAAACCTCAGCTTTTCAAACAGAGCAGAGGGTGCCCCCTCTCAGTGTCAAACTCAGCCAAAACAGAATCCCAAATTTCAAATATTTCAATTATTTTCTGCTGGTTTTGGTACGAAACTAGGTCAAGAGACTTCAACAGGCTACACAAAGGTAAATTACTCTCATTTTTGCAGAACTGTGTAATTTCATTCTATTTCTAATGTTTAACTGTGAAAGTTCATTTTATTTCTAATGTCTTGAGTGCCTTACTACAGCATTCAGGATGAAAATGAGATGGCCTTTTGTACCATTAACAGTGCTACACTTTTCCCTTTCCCTCTTCCCTTCTCCCTGACCATTGCTACTTTTCACTCTTTTCATTTTCCTTCCTGGAGCAATTTCCTGACTGGGTTTCAAACAAAATATTTTTTCCCATCCATCTTTTTAACAATTAGCCATTAAACGTTCAAGTTAAAATTTTAATTAGCATTACTTCCAAAAGACACAGATAGGGAACCACTGCATTCATATTTCAGGATTGTTTCACACGGGAGGCTTACTCCAGAAACCACCATAATGTCAAAATCTGCTGTCAGTTCCATTCAGGAAAGCTATCTGTCGAACTAGATGAACTAAAAACCACTTAAAGGCGGTGAGGAGGGGAGAACAGAAACAAAACCTTTGATACAGCAAAATTCAGACTTCTATCAGGGCACCAGACACAGGTATTTCAGACTTTATTAAGCAACTTTAAAGCGAACAGAACCACTGATGCTGCTGAAGTGTTCTGTCCTTTCACTTTAATATTTAATATTTTCCCCCTAAAATTCTTATATTTATACTAATTCTGAAAGAATCACCAATATCACCATCTGGAGGTCCCTAATCACCTTTTAAAATACAAAACTAAATAATAAAAAGAAATCCTTCCCAGTTTGTTATTGCACCAAGCCTGCTCTTCTGCTCACTTAATCTCTCTCTTTTTCTAACGCTTTCCCACCTGAGTATTTATGAACAGTAAATGATTCTCCCTACAGTGTCTCCCTACAGGTAGGCTACAAAAGCCAAGCTCTTTCAGGATCTTAGCCATGCAGTAGGGGTAGCCTGAAGCAGAGCAGTGCATCCTTCTGGCTCAGCTCACCCACACGTGCTTAGTCCTGCATATTTGCATTAGCGCAGCAGTGTTCCTGTGCTAATTAGTGCTGCCACTCAGCACAGCTAGGTTGGCTGCAAGAAGGTGCTGACACCATCCTATTGCTTTAAATTTAGACCTACAGCACAGCTACCCAGCTCTCTGTACAGCGCTGCACTGCACAGTGTACACAACCCCCTACCATCCTCCTGCACAGCATGGGCACCTCCCCAACCATACAACAATTCCTTCCTCGCACTTCTTCCAGTCTGCATCACCCCTTTTCAGCATGGGGGACCATGGCTGTACTCCATTGAGCAGAGCCTTGAAAAATGGTATTGGTTCTTTCCTACCTCTGCTGGAAATACCACACGTAGGAAAAATCAGGTCTACCTCCTCCTCAGTTGTCTAGTAGCCATCTTCCAGTAAACTGAGCGATATTCCCCAAAATTTTCCCAGGTTTTTTCTCTACAGTGAGAGGTTTTATTATTTATCATTATTATCCTCTTCCAGTGTATTTGTTAAATAAATAGTTTTATCTCTTCCATTGTCCTTCGAGGAAAATTTTTTTTTTCCCGAACCTCGTGGGGGAGGGCTGGTTGTAACCTGCCTTCTATCAGAGGATATTTTTCCTCCAAATTTGTCCAAACCAGCACACAAAACTAGACTCATCTTCCTAGGAGAGAAGGAACACTTGCTGGTGATGGGAAAACTGCAGGCAAAGAGTCAGTTCCAGTGAGGTTATGCTGTTGTCACACTCGGGTGCAGAATTCACCAACAGTGAGAAAAGAGCCCTGTGAATGCAAGGAATGCCATGGTGTAGAGATGGCATTAATCAGATTCACAGGAAGCTCTCAGCTGGGAGCAAGGATGGAGGATTTGGGGATAGGATTCAGCCTGGTAAGAACATTGTTGTGTTTACTGCATCTTAGGATGCAGGGAGCTTGGGATATGGAGACCCAGGCTACACAAATTGTTACAGAGCATGTAGAAAATATGAAAAAGCTGAACTAGCGTCTTCCTTCTCCTTGGTCATTTAACATGCTGTAGTTGACAGCAGTAAATTCTGTCTGAGTCCTTAAACACATACCATTGTACTTCATTTAAGCACACTCATTACACTTCTGTTATTCCAGTTTCACCCAAGTATCTCAGATGGAAGGCCTTCCCCATTCTGTTTCACTGGGCACACAACACCTATTTATTCCAATCCAAGGCCAGAAACTGGCCCTGCAAAACTAGAGGATAAGGGTTCAGAAGAATTTCCTCTTGATGGGAGGAATCACTAGAGCTAGAAAAACACTTTACTGAAAGCTGCCAGAAGAATAAGATTTCAGAAAATGTGGTGGGTATGGCAGCTGCACGGAACATAAGTCATCAATTACTACAAAAGATTTGAAGCTGTGGTCTTCATCTTCCATGTAATTAACCTAGCCTCTTTATTCCAGCAGCAGGCTATTAAATTACCTGGAGCTAGAGTATATTTAACTGTGTATATAAACCAAAAGTGTTCTAAGAGAAATACTTGATAAAAGGAAATTGACTTTTTTTAACTGCTTTTTCCAGTGAAAAAAAATCACACAAAAAACCCACCACCTGATAATCTTTAACTATAATGTGAACTCCAGAATAAGGCCAAGCTTTGAACATTTTACAGAGCACATTTACTCACTGCTGATCTCTTCCAAACTAAATACGATCAGTAACAACAGTTCCATTTAGCATTAACAAGAATTATTATGCATATGTGGCATAAGCATTTCTAGTGTACCATGGCATTTGGCTGAAAGACTGATAATATTTTTTGCATTTATAGCGCAGAATTTTTTTTCTATCTTTCACACTTTAAATTATTCAAGCTTTATTTCTTGGCCCTGGAAAATACTGCTATCCTGGGCTGTCATCCAAGAAGGGCTTCTTAAAGGACTAACAAGCTTGGATTGACTCTGTAAGATATGAAGTCACTTGATGTTATTCCAGAAAGAGAAATAAAACAGAATTCACATCACTTTAATTTCTCAATAAACACTCCTGTGGGTGGAAGTGCTTGGTGGTCAGCGCAGGAGAATTGAATTCTCGCAGCAAGTGCATCACAGGCACCTGAAGAGATGCATGTCCCTGCCTTAAATTGGGTTCTTTCAGGAGGAATAGGAAAAGTAAGAGGCACAAAGAACCTTCCCTTAGTATTCAGCTCCATTTCTTTTGATCCATTCTGACACTTTGTTACAGGTGCTTCCACCACAAGCCTATGATTTCTGTGCTAATCTCATTACAGATACAGGAATATAAAGGTGAATATAAAAAGCCAAGGTAAGAAGGATGGACAAGAGAGTTACTGTGGATAAAATTTTTTTGTTAACATTGGAACCTATAAGACTCCTTAGAAATTCTTATGAGATAAATTACAAAAATCAAAGACATACAACAAACCACTATTCAGATTTTAGGTGGTTTAGAGTCATAGACTCATAGAATATTTGGGTTTGAAGGGGCCCGAAAGGTGATCCAGTTCCAACCCCACTGCTATAGGCAGGGGCACTTTCCACTAGACCAGGCTCCTCAGAGCTTTATCCAGCCTGCCCTTGAACACTTCTGGGATGTGGAATCCGCAGCTTCTCTGGGCAATCTGTTCCAGTGCCTCACCACCCTCACAGTAAAGAACTTCTTCCTCATATCTAGTCTAAATTTACCCTCTTTTTAAAAAAAAAAACCCCAATCACCTCTTGTCCTATTAAAACAGGCCCTGCAAAAAAGTGTTTCATAAAAGCCATCTCTAAGTACTGGAAGGATGTAATAAAGATCTTCCCAGAGCCTTCTCTTTTCCAGACTGAACAACCGCAAATCTCTCAGCCCAACTTCATAGGAGAGGTGTTCCACCCCTCTGATCATCTTTGTGGCCCTCTTCTGCATCTGCTCCAAGATGTCCATGTCTCTTTTATGTTGGGGGCCCTGAAGCTGGATTCCACCCCTCTGATCATCTTTGTGGCCCTCTTCTGCATCTGCTCCAAGATGTCCATGTCTCTTTTATGTTGGGGGCCCTGAAGCTGGATGCAGCACTCCAGGTGGGGTCTCAGAAGAGCAGAATGTAGAGGGGCAGAATCATCTCCCTCGACCTGCTGGCCACACTGCTTTTGATGCAGCCCAGCATATGACTGGCTTCCTGGGGTGCAAGTGCACATTTGAGTGCACTTAGGAAAGAATCCCTATCTAAGTCCTATATCTAAATGTCATCATAAACACTACTCTGTCTTAGGCATCTTCTTCTGCTTGTTCTAGAGCAGCCCATTTCAACAGCAAGTGAAATTATTTCTGCCTGCAGCAAGTGGGATCATGTGCTGTGATGCTCCTGAGGATAACTGATCTCTACTGATGCGTACCAGCTGGGGTTCTGGGGATAGCTCAGGCTAAGGACTTCGGTGCCTGAAGCAAGACTTGACACAGAAGCGAGGCTCCTAAATCTAAAGCTACAATCCAGAATACTCACAGATAGCTGCTGCTCAAGCTTAGAGGCATTAAAGTAACTAGCTATCTCCTTGTTTAACCTTAAAGTTTCCCAAGCACTTAGAAATCTGTGTGTCTACACATGTCCTGGAGTGCCCCAGCAAGAGCAGATGGTCGAGCATTCTTTATTCCTCCATCCTTCAGTATCTTACTGTGGCAGCAGATCCAGAGCACATCAACATGCTGAACTCTTCCTTTCGCAAGACACAGTAGTAACTTCTTTTAAAAATACAGACAGAAGAGGTAATGTCTGCCTTCTATATAGTGTCAATGGAGTTAAAGTACTTGGGCAGGTTATGTAATGTGAGATGTAATGTGAGTTACATTCTAAAACTAAAGATCCAGTTAGGTCCCAGATTGGTAACCATAAGAAATCTCTCTCTGAACCCTGGTAAGAGTTATTCAGAAAGGCATCAGAACTGCTGAACAAGAGAAAGATCTTTGAGTTAAGAACACAGGGTGAAAAACATGGTGCTTCCTTGCTGGGAAAAGCAGATATTGAAGAAAAAGCTCAGCGCAAAATAAACTAAACCAGATTCAGAAGAGTGACAGACTCAGTTTTCCAGACTAGACACAGCCAAATACAGTCAGCTGCAGCAAGTTACACCCTTGTCTCCCCCAGTGACGTGTTCAATTACTGAGACAAGGTTCATGCAAAATGAACAGCACAGTAAGTAATTAATTGTAGTGCAGATACTTTGAACTCCAAGAGCTGTGTTATGTTCTGGCTGTCACCACTCATTTTTGCAAAAATCAGAAGATTTCACATGTCAAATTTTGTTGAAGATGGTTTCTTTATACTTTCCAAATGAAACTCAGAAAGAAGCAAGATGTGCTACAAATCTCAGAAGTGATTTACTCAACACTTTTATACCAGCTTTATAGGTGCTTTAGACAACTCTGTACAAACATTAGGTAATTCATCAGCTGGGTCTTGGTGGCAGCTGTATCTAGGCTGTCTGTCAGGGATAGATGGCATAAAGGCTTAGTGGATGGGGAAGGAGTCACACGTAGGAGGGAGATTCCAAAGCGAAGTGGAATAGTAGTGCTTGACAAGAACTTCCTGGGAATAAGGCTGCAGTCAGACATGCCTTTCTGAAGGCAGTTAATCTGTGTTTCCAGGCTATGAGCTTCACCTCCTGATCAGTGCCTCCCTGACAGAGCCTTCTGCCGTACAAATCATAATTAACTGGCCCTTATCACTGCCTCTTTTCCCAAACTATCATCTCAGCTGACAATTAGCTCAGTGCTGCTCTTTGACTACACAGTTATGTTATTGCCCTCTATGTAAGCAAACCAAGTATGTAGCAGACACTAAAAATCAACAAATGCATACTTCTCTTGGTATCCAGAAATAAAAAAGGGAAGTTCTTAGTGTAATTTGTTGGAAAATAATGGAGCACATGGATAAATTATTTTTGTTGAATCATCTGAGCACCAGAAAGCAGAATTATTAGGACCCCCTTTATGCATGAAGGAGAAAGTGGGATTTATCAGCTCTACATTCTTCTTTCTGCATCCCCAATGTTTGTATTGCTCTGTGAAGCATGGAAGACCTGGATCATGTCATAGAAATCATCACATAGAAATTGTCCATTTTGAAAAGTTTCTATCACATTTCAGCTTCTCCTATTGCTAAAAATAACAAGACTGCTGGTAAATAGCCATGGTTATAGGTAAGTTCTTTGTGGTATCTTAACTAAAAATCTTTATTTTTGTTTCTTTATTTGTAGCTTATGACATTCCAACACTGTTTTTCTGTAGTAACAGTTCTAGTTATTACTTTACATATCAATTTCAAAAAGATCCTTGTCCAAATAGATAACTGTAATTTTCTATTTTAGTTGTGTAAAGTGTCAGGAATGACCAATATGCTGTGTGGTGCTTAGTTGCTGCCTGGGGTCAGCTCATCACAACAATTCCACACACTGAATTTTTTATACCTTGCTCAGAGCCCTGAGTAAGTAGATTCTGAAGGTAAATCAATACTTTAGAATCCAAATTTTGATGTTAAAAGAAGAAACAATGGAAGAAAAGATAAGCTTCTTGTCCATGATGTTGCAGGGGAAAAAAATCTTGAAACTTGTTCTGTTTTTAAGAACTAAGGAGTGAAGGTCTACTTACTTTATTTTAATGTTTGGAGTTAGCAGTATTACCCACTTCATGCGAACATCTGTGCCCATTAGCACTCTCCTCTGTTCCATACCTGAAACACAGCTCTTAAGTCCCACACATGCTGACATATGTTTGTGTAGCAGTTAAAGGGAGAAGGTGCTCTACCTGCCTGACTCTACTTTTGGGGATCCCTGGCATCTTTACGAAAGCAGCACTGGAGGTGGCTGGAAGCAGTTTTCATGCTTTCCCTTGTACTGCTTCTGTTGCTAATGGCTTCTGGCTGCTGCTGTAAGGAACTGTGCCTCCTTCAGGGGATTCTTCGAGATGGATGAAGACTCCACTGGAGTTTTGTGGGAGGGTGGGTCGATCAAAAATGGGAAATAGGCCTCTGACCTTTTAGCTACAGCACACAGATGTTTCTGAGGTAGCCCATACAGCCACTCTGTTCCTTGCCTATCTGTAACATATAGTGAACGCAGGAAAGTTGATCTGCTGGCACTCCCTGTTTAGTTTCTGTCAGACAGCTGAGAAAACAACGAAATCTGAAACCCATTTTAGGGAAATACAGTGCTGTCTGGTCTCTGGCAAATTGTTCAAATCACACTGTTTCAGACTTATACAGGGAAAAGGTGGACGATGGGTGTAGGTCACATTTGACTAGTTGCCTTCTGTGTTGGTTTTGGTTGGGGTAGAGTTAATTCCCTTCACAGAATCTGGTATGAGTCAGTATGTGCTAGAAACACTGAGTGACAACACAGGGATGTTTTTTGTTACTGCTGAGCACTGCTCACACAGAGTGAAGGGCTTTTCTGCTTCTCACCCCACTCACCAGCGAGCAGGCTTGGGGGTGCACAGAGTTGGGAGGGGAAACAGCTGGGACAGCTAATCCCAATTGACCAAGGGGATGTTACAGACTGTGTGGCAACATGCTCAGCATACAAAGCTGGGGGAAGAAGAAGGAAGGGGGGTATGTTTGGAGTGATGGTGTTTGTTTTCCCCAGCAACCACTGCACCTGATGGAGCCCTGCTCTCCTGGGCATGGCTGAACACACGCCCACCCGCAGGAAACAGTGAATTAATTAATCAATTTCCTTTGCTTGCATGTGCAGCTCTTGCTTTACCTCTTAAACTGTCTTTATTCAGCCCACTAGTTTCCTCACTTTTACTTTTCTGGTTCTCTCCCCCCACTCCACAGGGAGTGAGTGACTGAGTGACTGCGTGGGGCTTAGTTGTCACCAGGGGTTAAACCACGACATAAAAATCTAAATCATGTGGTCCAGACTGGTGAGGTTTGGGACTCCAAAGAACAAAGATTATTCAAGATATTACACTTGTCTTTACCAAGACATTGTCCCACCATGATCTTCTACTTATAGCAGAGAAATTCTCTGCTGGAAGTGCTGCACATGACATGTAAAACTGTTTCTGACTAGTCATAGTAATTAAAAATCAGGAAAAACATCATGTCAGCTTCAGTAGTTTCCTATCCTTTGCAAACCAGAAATATATTTCTGTGATTTGAAGTGTTTACACTGCTATCTACACTACTTTTTACTAAGAATTGCAGTTTAGGAATACTGTCTAATCAATCTCCCCCCGTTTAGTACAAATGAAGCTCACTTTATTATGGATACAGAAATATCTGCAATGTCATGCAGTTCCAAAGCTCTTTAGTCCTTTTGGATGAATATTTATGGGGTGCAAGTACTGCTTCTAACAACCTCAAGTTGAATAGATCCCATAGAAAAGAAAGAAAAATTTTACAGCATTTTGTAAGCTCACACTCTCCCAAATTTTCACCTAATTACCTAATTATTCTCTCACTGATAAAGCTTTGCACAAAGAGTACTGAATGGGGCTACAGAAAGGTGATACTAATTAATTACTAACAGTAATTGTCATTTCATAATCACATTAAATTTTAATTTGCTCCTGCCAGCTTGTTAAACTGCCAATTACACATCTCCTTCTTTTATGTATTAAGAAAAATAGTAATCATGCACTTACTGCTTTTATAATTCCTAAGTTAATTCTGCAGCAGCTTGAGGTATGTCTTCAGCACTCTGCAGCCATGCTGAGCTCTTTGAAGGGTCCAGTGAATGGGAAATTAACATTCTGAAGCAGCCTCATTAGAACCAAATAAAATGCTCATTTGGAACACTTTAATCTCAACCATCGAGAAATATTGACTGAAAGGAGACACTGAATGACACCAAAGATTCAGAGTGCACACTAGTAATCAACATGATGTGATTTTTTGCTGTATATCTTCCTTTTGTGGAAGGAGAGAGGAAACAGACAGCTTTTTATTCCCCCCATTTGGTATTGACATGGAGGGTCCTCTACAGCCACTGGGATGGGGATGACAGTGTCAGCAAAGGGGCATGCAAACAGTGTTTAAGTTTGCAAACTGCAACTTCATTCTGCAAAACTCCAGGCAGAAGCACTTGTCCTGAACTTTTCACCTGATACGGACAAGCAAGCACTGCAGATTGGATGTCAGTCCAATTTCCTGTACCTTAACTATATATATACTTAAATATATATTTATATATTATAAAATATATAAAATATATTATAGTTATATATAACTATATGCATAGTTCTTTATGGTTGAAGCCCTCAAAAAGCAAGAGTCACAAAATTCCAAGAGAAAGAAGAATCTCACCTATATTAACTAGAACAATTATTCTAATATTGAATATCAGGCTTCCTTTTATTTCCACTGCTCCTTAATATGATTGCAAAGATTACATACCAACACACATAAGCATTTTCAGATTTTGGTTGTTGGATGAACTAACCCCCATGCCTCTCAGCAGTTTCCAGGTCAGATGGATCTGGCTTTTCTAAAAGAAAGGTACGGTATGGGAAGGGAAAAGAAAAGATAAATATTTCTCTTCAGTCTTTCTAGACTCCAGCAGCCTGGCAGAAACTTGATTTCAACACAATATCGCAAAAAGTAAAAGCCACTGGCAAAATCCTCTTGAAAAGAATATAAGAGCAGTTGAGGTTTAGTGAAGGTAGGAGAAAGGCTCAAAGGAAAATTTTGTTATGAAGAAAAATGAGTAAGATTTTATTGCATGAAAAAGACATTGGGGAAAGAAACCCACTGAGGTACTTAGCAATTGTGACATAGCTGCAAATCTCTCTGATCTCTTTATTTTACCTCTTTCTTTTTCTCAACGCTGTGCAGAAGAAAATAACAATCTGCAGCTCAGCAAATTGCTCCATGTGTGTCCCACCTTATATTCAGCAACTCTTTTATTTTCTCACTTATTCTGCTGATGTTCCGTAAATTCTATTATTTTTTTACACAGTCCAAAATAACAAGCTCTAACAAAAGTAGCCAAAAGAAACACATCTCTGCATATTTCACTTTTTATTTATTTTCTTCCTTTTTTTTTTTTTTTCATTTTCATCCTTTTCTCTTTTTCAACTGTTTGATACAAGTAAAGCCAAAGTAAAAGACTATTTAGGTTGAATACCACAAAAGAATTTTGGCAGTGGTATTTACTGACTTGTGAAATATTGCCCCATGGGAAGTGTCAGAGCCTTCACTATAAGCCATTCTTAGAGCTCTCTAGGGAACAAGGCAGCACCAGCCTCCAGAAGGCAAGTTCACAATATACTCAGTCTTCCCTGCTCACAGCCCAGACAGAAACACCATCAGATCTTGCCCTGCTTTAGCATTTTGGTAAATTCGGCTCTTCCATGTTTTAGAATTACAGAACTAAACGCATAAACCAACTTAGAATATTTTTACCAGAATTTCTCTGAGTTTGTGCAGCTTTCAGGGTTTTAGTTCTGGTTTGAGTAGGAAGAACTATTTGGGTCAGTTCTATTTAGTCTAAGAAAATTCACTCATAAAAAATTATTTTCCCTACGTGAAATTATTGCAGAATTACAGTAATTTCCAAAGTATGCTTTATCTCTGTGACTAAAGTCTAAAGTGACTACTGACTGATATCACTGGTCCAGTTTACCAAAACATTGTGGACCATACCTTTTACACAAAGTAAAGCAATATTTCATTGAAACATACTGAAAACTAAGATGGAATCTTTAAGAACTTTAAGACTAAAGTCTACTTTTTAAAAATAAGTCCATGTTAAAAAAACAATTGCTATTAAAATTACTGCTTTCTGTACACACTACAGTTTCAGAAACCTTCAGGATGTCTATTCAGTAGAGTCCATTTCATTTCATTTGGAAAGTTTAGACATTTAAGTTCAAGACTTTTAAACTGTAACACTATTATTGCTGTTTGTTGTTAGTATTACAAAGATAATAATATTTAGATCACTAAGAAGTAGGAGTTTATGAAGACTCACCAGCGTATTCACTAGGTGCTACAACATTCTGCTTGGTTCCTTGGACTCATCATGGAAAATGGTAATAACAGATCCTGTCTTGATAATTTCCACCACTGCAAGTTTTCTGACTCTGTGACAAAATATATAGCCAATACATATTTTACAATACTCCTCAACATTTTGCCTGGGATTTTCATTAAGAATAATTTTCCCGACTTTCTGTGGTTATGAAATCCAGCAATAATCAGTAGGAATCGTTATTTCCATGGTGCTCAGAGGCTGCAGCCAGCCTCTGTGAGCACTGTGCCACTCATGTTTACTATGTGAGGCTGATCATCTCTGGGTTGCTGTGCAGTCATAGCTGCCAAGATCAAGTGCAACAAACCTTCAGGAACAGCAGCACTAACAAATTCTCAAGTGAAATTGCAATGGAGAATAGGCTTCTGAAGCAAAATGACTGACATGGGGTCTTTTTTAAAGGAGAGGTCGGTCTAGGATAAAAAGACCACGTGTGCTACAGTTCTACTTAAGTGCTATCCAAGATATTCAAACATCAAAGTAGTTTGAAAGAGCAGATCATTTATTCACCAAAGTCTATCATGAGAAGCTGTCACTTACCAATACATAACAATTTCCTCAAGCAGGAACCATGACAAATCCCTGCAAATCTCTATTCAAGAGTCTTACCTTCTCCAATAGCAAGTGAACTTTATAATGGTACCTCTACACTTCAGTAATACACAAAGAAAATAAAATATAAAGAGAGACAAAACTACTTACAAAAATTATTCCTTTTTTTATGTCTTTAACTTGGGAAAAATAGTTTATTAATGGTTTGTTGTGTTTGGTTGCTTTATAATCTTAAATAGTTTTCCTTTGTTCAGGTTTCATGATCTGTCAGTAGCTTTTTTCAATATGACAAGAAATTTCTTGGCTGGTGTGAGCAGGGCCCATGCCATTTTAACAGTGAGTATATGATACAAAAAAAGTCTACAAAGATAAAAAAACCAGTAAAATATTAGGGAGCTCTTACCTGCAGTCAATGCTGCAGTGAAGTGAAGATGCTCTCCCTTTGATCTTAAGCAATTTGTCTGGAGCACTGGTAGCAGTCTAGTTCTGATATACACATCTAAGAGGGGACTATAAGAAACAAAAGAGATGCTTGGAAAAATATTCAAGGATTTAGAACCATTCTGGACCCTATGTTGACATGAGCACTTTGGCATCAGAGCTGCAACTACTAAAACTGCACACACTTATGTAGCTACTACTGTAGATGCAGATTTAGAAGAGTGCAGATGCAAAATTGAGTCCTTTCAGAGCTGCTAACAGGGTCACAATTGGTTCCTTCAGATATTTTCAGGTTATGTGGCCCACTAAAATTATTAAAAAAATATATTTCAGCATCACTGATTGGCAATAAAAATATATTGGATAAAATGTCACCAGGTTTTCAAGCCAGCCATCAATTCAATTAACGTACAATGTGCTTGTCCAGTGCAAAACTTGAATGAAATAAGCAATGAGGTATGTCTTATTACTGTTGATATTTGCATCTCGAGGCTCTCTTGTTCAATTTTCAAAACAAAATATTTAGGTTTTGATTTTGCTGTGACCCCTGTTTGATTAGAATACATTATTAAAGAAGCTCTGTTTCTCCTGAGCATCCAGCACCCAGCGCTTTGGTACTTTTGCTTCTGTGAAAGGGCAGTTTCTTGGCTTAATCTGTTGGAAGATCTGTTATTATTTTACTAATGAGCATATTACCCTCACATGCCACAGCAATGCAGTTGGGTTTTGGTGCTCTAGTACCACTACTGTTGACATCCATAGGACTTACAGTTTTGCAATCAAAGCAGATCATACACTGTAACATGCAGAAGCAAAATTGGGGCAGCTAATCAGTGTATTTGTAAACCCATTTAAAATAAGAATGATGGTGGGCAGAGGGATTCTGTTCTATCTCCTTGTAGATGGGATAATAGACCTTCATAGCTCTAGGGGTCGGTTACTAAAGCTCATCAGAGGTACACGGTTAACTACTTTTTGCTAATGATCTCTTCTGAGCCCCTCTCTTTCTCAGCACAGGGATTTAATCCAGAGGGTAATGATTGCTCTAACTGATGTTAATTAGGAAAGTTGTGATTTTCAGTGGCCACTTTCTATGTTTGTCTATTTCATTCAGAATCAAGAAGTAAAAATTAAATGAACTTTACTAATAAAACTTTCCAGTAGATTTTAACATATTATTATTCAGTATTATCCAGTAGAAAAACAATTTACCTTTATCATCAGCTGTATTTTTCTATTTCTTTCCAATCTGCATATTCCTTTCTGTGTTCCCCCTCCTACCATCAGGCCTCAGTCACATTATCTCTCTCTTTTTTTTTCTGTGTTTTCCCTTTTCTTTCCTGCATTTTTCCATATTTTCCTTTTTTTCCATCACTTAATGATAAAAGGGCTCTGTGAGAAAAAAAGAAAACAAAAACTCATGATCATATCATTAAAATCTGTGCTTGGCAGCATATATTATGCCATCTGTATCATAATACCTGCACTAATGCTAAATCAAGCTTTCCTATAGAACGTGGCCTAACAAGCTTCCTAATATTTGAGGACTTGACTTTGAAACTGTAGGTTAGTTTAACATTATTTTTTAAAAATTAGTACTGAAGGGTCAGAAAGATAGATATAGATATAGCTGATATAGATATAGATATAGATGATATAGATATAGACATAGATAGATATAGATATAGATATAGATAGAGAGAGACAACTAATTCATCAAAATAAGGAACAAGAGATTCACAGTTTTCATTCACTGTTGGAGCCACTGCTGCAGACTTCAAAAGAAAACCATGTGCCACTTCACAATAAATATATACCCATAATATTACCCCTTTCAACAATCAGAGCTCAAAATCTCTCCTTTAATGAGCAGACACACACTCAATATGCCCTGTGAGCTACTTAAACACTCCAAGTGCACAATATCCAGACTATGAACCCAAGCATCTGATACCTCTAATTTGGGTCTTAAGTTTTGGGACCATGCATGAGTATCTAAAATGGTGTTGTTTTGCTCTTAACTGAGGTTTCTTTGAGCTATTGCTCTATAAATATTTAGAAACAAACAGGCGTTCCCTGTCTGTGCAGTTTTCCCCACATGCTTTGTTGTATTGTGCTTAGTTCTTTAGGAAAATTCTTGTAAGGACTTCTCACCTGCCTCCTGAATCTGAAAAACAGCATTTTGGATTCTGTTCCCCATATATAACTTCCTTCAAAGGCAGAGCCTTTGTCCAGAGAGCTGCTCTGGACGATCCTTTCATTGCTTGCACAAAGACATTTCAGATTTCTCAGCCAGCACTCTGAATGGTCATTTAGAAAGAAGCCTTTGCTTTGCTACAATCCAAGTCATCCGACGCTCAGATGAAAGGAAGCTGTCAAAAGCCAGTTCCCCTTCTAACAGACAATACCTGAAATAAGGTCAGTGACTTAGAAACATAAGGTATTTCTTGTTACATCCAAGAACCTGAGGCATGCCTTCCCTGGCAGTCAGCGGCATCATTAAAACTCTTGACAGTTTTAATGATTAGTCCAACTGTTTCTTACCTCCTTTGCAAGCAAAATGCCAGACAAGACAGTTTCAGCCATTAGGATAGTTACACTGCATACAGTTTTCCCCAATGATGCAGTCACAGTCCTGAGTCTCTATACATTTTCATTGGAAAAGGTTTCTGATAACCCAGGGTTCCAACACCCAGTGATAGTGATTCCATGGTAATCTCTACATGAAGTCTTTCAAGGTCCATTATAATATTTCATTGTTATCTCAAACTTAGTGTTAGATCCCCAACTACAGGAATAGATGCAACACCTTACAAAGGCACAGCAAGAGAGAAACTAGATCAAAACATCTCACTAGATAAAATAAACCTTTGAAAGTGTTATATTTCTATGAGTTCTTAGAAGATTTTCTGAATGGTTTCAAATGATGTAGGATGGGAGCGTAATTTCCCTAGGGAGAATCACTGAAATAGTGTGATACAACATTCCTTTTCAGATATTTAGTAATACAGTGATCATAATTCCAAGGACTAAAGTTATATCAAGTAATAAAATCTATAAAATCTAGCAGCCAATAGATTCTCATGGTCCCTACTCATCATACAACTCATACGGAAGGATTAGCAAGACTGGCAGAATATGATAGGATGTGAGCTCAGTAGTGTAAACAATATCAGGAGAAGATTAAAGTGGATAAATCCTAGCTCTTTCCATAAAGTCTATCCAGCAGAGAATGAATCAATTTTAAAAGGAATTCAAATTTTCTAAACTAATTATTATGCCACAGCGTATCCCATTTAACACTGCTAAAGAGAAGCTACCTCAAAGGCAGCTGCTGCTCACACCATGATTCCAAGCAGTGAGCAAAGACAGGTTGGGCTACAAACTGCAGTAAATTCCACCGTGATTACCAAGAGACACACAGCATGCTTCAAGTGAAGTTTTCAAAGAACTGCAACCTTTTAGCTAGGAAGAGCCCTTGGTTATTAAAGTCTTAACAAGAAAAATCAACACAGCACCCTGTACAATATTTTCATTCCTTTTCCGACAGTTGATTTTCTTTGAACCACAAGTAAGTTAAGACTAAACAAATGAAAAAGATCATAAGTAAGTCTGGTTTCTTCATTCTACACCAAACCATCAACAAACAGTTGCTGTATATGCACAAATGTGCTTTTTGTTCTGTACACAGATGGCTTTTGAAAAATCCAGAGAATCTGATAAAATATAGGCAACAAGCAACCCATCTCTCTCTCACATCTCACAACTAAAGTGCATGCCTGTGGAGACCAGCTTTTTTCTTCAAGCTATTTTGTGTTTCTGTTGCAGACTGTCACCCAGACCAGAGAGAACTGCATGTGAAAACAGTCAATGGTAGGAAAAAATCGTTTTAATGTTTCCACCCTTCAAGTTTTGCATTAATTTCTTAACTTCCTCGTCCTTGAAGTTTGGTGCAGCAAAAACATCCAACAGAAAACAAGGATTTTATGGAGATATCTCAAAAATAGTGGTTATGGCTAAGCAGTTGAAAATACAAGAGCTCTCAGGCTCCTGGTTCCTAGATTTTCTGGGTTAGGAATTGAGCTGGAACATGCCACTTTCAGGCCCCCATGATCGGACTGATGTATGGCACTCCCATGACCGCACCAAAGGCTGTAATGGCCCTGAGCAACCACACCTCCTTGGCTTGGGAGCTGAACTTGAGCTCTGGTCTGAGACAGAAAGAAATGTGAGCATTTTCCCCTTTTGGTGATCAGTCTCTTTGCTGAAAAAATGCCCGTTTCATGCTAATGTCTGCCTGTAAATGGATGAATTTAATATTGTACAAAGAGTAAAAAATGAGCATTTAAGTCTCGGTGATTCTTAAGAGCAAGGAAAGAAGGGAAGATACAAAGGACAGAACACAATGACACATTTAGTAGCACTTTCAATCCAAAATGAACTGGGGCAAGAATGTGTCTTAACATCTTCCAGTAGCAACAGGAAATGATATTTCTGTTTGTTTCAATTTTACTTCATCAGAAGCTTACTACTTTTTTTTTTTCACTTTTGAGACACAAGTTGTTTTTTATTGTAATAAAAAGCACATGCTCTTTACAAAAAGAAAAATCCGAAATCTCTGCCAAAACTGAAGCTATATTATAGCTTATATATGAAGCTATATTAAGAACTATTTTCCTTAGTAAGTTTTCTTTACTGGTGTAATGTGATAGATATATCTAACATATTGCTGTAAGAAAAATAAAGTAGTCATGTTCAGATAAGTTTCTCCAGTGCTAAAGTATCCTGCATAGCAACCTGCATACACCTCCCCTGAGCAATTTGTGTTAGAAGCCAGACTACAATAAAGACACATCTTTTCTTGATTGAAAGCAGAAGCAAGCATTGTGTAAACACAAATTCAATCAGCATATTAAGTTTTGTTTCTGCGAAGATTGTGGATAACTTGTCTGTCTTATGCGCTGCATCACAGCAAATAAAATCCATATTCAGAATTCCTCACACAAGCATGCATTTACTGTGGCTCGGTAGATAAAATCCCCCAAGAAGTGCTGTAGCTTTTCAGGCCAGAAGACTCTTGCAATAATCTCACCAAACTTCGCCTGTCATAAACCACTGAATTTTATCAACTAATTCCTTTAAAAAAGATATATCCTCTAGCAGAGCTGGTATCTTCTATGCAAAGATCTTGTCTATACATAAAGGCCTCAGGGAGATGAATTTAGCACATAAAGAAGATTTTTCCAGCAGTTAATGAACTTCTTTGCCAAAAGTTTTAGTCTAATTGCTGTCTACAGTATAGCTTTCTCTGTTAGACTGAAGAACTCTCTTATTCTAAGATCATACATATATAAGGCAGATAAGCCACTCATAAAGTATTCCCTTTCTTTTGTCACTTTTTTCATACTAACCACACTCTATTTAAGTTGGTTATTCCACTGTAGGTATACTAAAAAATGGATTTTTGCCTCCTTTGGGTTACACTGCATAATTCTGAATCATGTTGTTCGCTGTTTTCCGAAACAGAACTTCTCATTCTAGTAGTCTGTCCCGAATTCTTGACTCCAAGATTTACTGTCTGCTATTCTGCTGTACTAAATTCTGAGCTCAAAGGGACTCTGTTTATAAGGACATTCAGAAAACTGTGGAATTGCCTTGCGTCTGTAATTTAGTATGTCACAATATATTTCTGTCATGGGGTAACTTTCTGAAGGTTTCTGAATTGTATTTCTACTTTTATTTTAGGGCCTTCATAGCTAAGATGTGAAGAATCAATAAATTTTAAAAATAAAAGTAGATAGAAATTAGTCTTATTAAATAAATCCTCCTCTGCCACAGCGCAACACATTGAGGCACTGTGATTTAATACAGGGATGATTTCTTCAGGTTCTATTCCTTCTTACTCTTTTGCAGCACTTCCTTTTCTATATGGCATCCAACTAGGTCTCGGTGAAAAAAATAAATACTACACTGCTCTGTGTATATCCTTGTTTAGATTGCCACCCTCTGAGAGGTGCCATATTCCTTCTTCCCTGACCTACCTCTGTTGTGATGGTCCAGGCTAGCATAAACATGTTTAACTTCGCATGGATGTCTCAGAATGAACTAGGTGAGGGGGCAAACACACGTGGTCTTGTCACAAGTGTGAAGGGAGAGTAGGATCCTGCAGGCAGCAGCAGGCAGCAGCCACCTCAGCTGGTGACTCCCGCCTTGGCTCACTGCAGGTGGTTACACCACTCATTCTGCACCATGTAGGCTGCCTGTACTTCAGTCCATAATTTGTGTGGCACTAGGAGTGTTTCCTGCTCAACTGTGAATATTCCAGCTTTACGTTCTTTTTATACTGCTAACTCATATTGCTGACTGAGCTTTTTGTGACACTATGGAGGAATATGAGAAGTTCCTGAATGAAGATGTATTGCATTTATCACCCATGTAAACGTGGGCAAGACTGAATTTGTCTATTACACAAATTCTATTGGTGTAAGTATACAGTTCTGTCCCTGAATTTACTTCAGCCGTAACCAGAAAAACGTGAGTCTGTAGAAATTAGCAATGAATTCTGCAATTATTGGGTCCTATGTTCTAGATTGTTTTGTCTATTATTTCTGAGTACTGAGAGATATTGAAATGGAACTTACAGCAGAAAAAATTAGGTTTGCTCTTTGGAGAAATGTCTTTTGGTTTTACTTAGTGAAAATGGAATTCAGAAATAGAGACAAATTTTGAAATCATTCAAAATGTATGATGAGACAAAAAAAAAAAAGTAGGTGGAAATTATGACAGGAATAATCCTTCACTAACCAGAGGCAAAACTGAGTCATTGGCTAGGTCTCACTTTTCCCTAATTTTTTTGATAAAGATTGCACTTTCTATCGAACTTTGTACATACCCTGGAGCAGAGTATCACAACAAAGATCATCTGAAGAACTTGCCTAGAGACTGGGCTTAGGGACTTGCATTCTTCATCTTCTGGAGTTTAGAGATTTTGCTTTTTCTCCTCTAGCTGTCCCTGGGGTTTCTCTCAGTAAGATTTCCAGTGGTACAGAACACTGTTTTACAGTGATTTGTCTTTCTCCTTGAACGTGTGGAAGGGACCATCAAGACCTTTCCCCAGCTTGTTCTTTGCCTTTCGTGATCTTTTGTCTCCCTCTCTCTTTCTCTCTCCTTCTCCATGTCAGCCCACAGAATTAGGAGATGTGAAAAACACTGTGAGTGTTTCACTGGTACACTCTGGACTAGCTACTAAGCAAAGAACAGCACAGTGAACTCCTGCAGCAGTTCCTCCAACAGCTGTTTCTGCACCCCATTTGTCTGTAGAAACATAACAAACCCCAATAATTAAATGGATAATCCTCTGGAGGGGAGAGGTAAATAAAAGATGTCAGGGAAAAACCTGCATGGGAGGAATTACTTCCAGTCATATGAGTCTCTCATTAAAGATTGTCCACTATTGGGCTATGTGCTGGACATTTCTAAATGGTAGAATATTCATACAAGTTGCTAAAAAGGTTTCTCTCCTGACAACCTTGAGTGGGATGGAAATGTGAGATAGATGTCTGAGCAAGCAATTAGCATCCTTATTGCTTCTGTCTTCCAGAATAACCTTAGCATCATTGAAGGGCAATAACAGAACAGATAAGTGTTATCCTCTGAAGAGGCTTAAAATACAGGAAGAATAAAAGAGAGTGGCAGAGTGACTACTTTAGTTTGCTTTGCATAGAAATGTGTTTACACTGAATAATTCACATTTGGTGCAGTCACAACCTTTTCCTCTCTCAGAAGGCTTGCACAGCCTGCAAACAAGCTCATCACATTAAAAATGCTTGACACCTTGAAACTGAAAGGAAATCAATGCACTTGGGCAACACATTACATTACAAGGTACAAGTCATATATTTTATAAGCTCATTATTGGCACAAGACCCATTAAAACATTTAGTAAACTTATCATGAGTACAGATTTTCCAGCCGACTTTATTTCAAGTAACGGGCTTTTTTTTTAGGCAAGGACTAATTTCTCTTGACAAATTTGTCCTACTGCTACCTGGTAGTGAAGGATTTAGGGGAGTAAGCTTCACCACAAAGTTCCTTGTGTACACAAAGCTGCACAGGCAGTTTCTCTTCTTCCTTAGGGCTTTTAGTGGCTTTCCAGCTGTATCAGAATGCAATTCAGAAATGCTTCCACAGGAAAAATTCTTCTAGCAAATCCTTGAGTTTGCTTCATGGACCTCTCAAGAACAACAACTTTCCACCCTATTCCTAGTTTTTACTTTGCTCCCACCCTTATTAAATCCAAAAAATGCTCCCCTTTTATTCCTGTTCTCTCAAGTTTACTTTAAGCTATCTATTCAAAGCCTAACTAAAATTCTGAGGTTTTGAAATCAACAATTTGTTCATTCTAATCTTGATCAAGAGAGACTTGTTGGACTGTGATCTTGACAAGTATTTATTCTCTTCAGTGTGCATCATCTCAGCACAGTATTACTCTGGGGAATGTTGAGCAACGTCCAGCATGAGGACCAGAGCAAAGCTAGGC
Organism: Corvus cornix cornix; assembly: GCF_000738735.6. NCBI lineage: Eukaryota > Metazoa > Chordata > Aves > Passeriformes > Corvidae > Corvus > Corvus cornix. The sequence goes on from NC_046335.1 coordinate 40,634,372, forward strand.
ATGGAAAGACAAACAGAAGTTCCTCTGGACTGCAACTTCATCTGTGAATGGAGAAAATTATGGGATTCTCAGTGGTCACCTTCTGTTTGTCAAAACCCTTTAAAACTCCATATATCATAACTTGCTCCACTGGCAAGTGGCATAAACAGCACAGACAGCTTAAGGGACTCAGTGACAAACTATTGTCCCTTGAGTCTATGTTTGATGAACTGAAGAGTTCAGGGAGATGGAAAGGTACAGTGACAAGGTTTCAAGGAAATCATAGAATTTCATCTTCGGGCTAAGATGCACACTCCTAAGAAGGCTGAAAATCTCTTGGCAGAAAGCAATCAGGCTAGAAAGGGGGCAAACATGACAGAAATGCCCAGTGAAGCTGTCCTCTTGCATTAACCACAGCCTTCCAAAAGCTGAGATCTGTGCTAACGGTCTGTTGGAGGCCGTGTCACTTGGACACACAGCACTCCAGGAAAACAGACAGTGCTTTTGTGATGCCAGAAACAAATGTGTGGCACTGCCCCTGCCAAATTCTACACAATAGTCTGGGAGTAGATTCAGCACTTAAGGAATATGGGAATATATATAAGAGAGGGAAGGTCACAGCAGTTTCTAGACGCAGAATGAAAGCTGTTTGGAGGGACTCTAAGCACCAAGAAATATTCACGCTATAACAAGCAGGATCTGACAGAAAGACAGAAGATGAGTACTTGGTGTTTATTTTTCACAGGATAAGTGAGAATGGAAGAGACCTTCTGTGCTTGCCTAGTCAAGCTGGGTGAGCCACAGCAAGTAGTCCAAGACTGCATCCAGTTGAGTTTTGAATATTATCAAGGATGGAGACTTCACCTCCCTGGGAAACACGTTCCAATGTTTAACTACAGGAAAAGAGAGTCATATTTTACTGTCTTACTGTTTGTGCTCATTGCTTCTTGTCACTAGGCACTAGGAAGAGTCTGGGCCCATCCTTTTAACACCATTCCATCAGATATTTATACATTCTGATAAGAAGTTCCTTGAGCCTTCTCCAGGCTAAACACTCCTAGCTCCCTTCCTCATACAAGGATGCCCTTGGTCATTCTTGTGGCCCTGGATGGAGAGCCCCAGGATGGCCATTTTCTGGCTGATTGGATAATTCAGCTCCTCAAAGCAATGTCTTTTTTACCTTTCCTGAAACACTGAGAACTACAAACTCATGTTCTTACTAGTAGGAATTTCTGTGATTTTTACCTCACGGACTTGAGATTTAACTCCTCCTCATACTGATGGTTAAGAAGAAATTTTATCACAGATCAGAGTGACCAGAAGATATTTATGGGGATATCAGTTGAACTAAGTGCTTATATTGAAAATATCTCATAGACTGACTGGACACAGAGAATTGTTCTCTTTCCTTTTAAAGAGAAGTTTAGGTTACATGGTAACACTGAATTTTAATCCTTGTTACTCTATAGGAACCTGACTGACAAATTATTGTATTTTCATGGCAGTAGGAAGTATTACTGTAATTCCTTTAAACTGTTTTTCTTCTTTCTGTCTGTAGTGATAATTTCAAAATAAAATTTAAATTTAATTTAAATAAATTTAAATAAAATTGATGCTAACAGCAGTTAATCTCAAAGAAGAGAGCATGACTATAAGCACTGCTGCAGGCAGCAAATCACATTTAAAGCAAAGCAGTTGAAAGTGGGGCTAAGTGACCCCCTCCCACGCAAAACATCAGCAACTGTCAGCACTCTGTTTATTCTAACAGTTTTTTCTCTGATGTTCCTAGCTCCTATATTGTCTTGCCTATACTTAAAATTATTAAAATGGGAATTAATAACAATTGCTCCAGGATGAGCCAAGAGATATCACAAGCCCAGATTCCCACCAGAAGTTATTCCAGAATGTCCGTGTGGTAAGCTGAAGCTTGTAGACAAGATTCTAGCAGGGTTAGGAAATTTTAGCAGATACTTAAGAGAGACACACTCTCTCTAGTGTTTTCATTTCCTGGAATCTTCTTGCTGAGGAAGATTTTGTTAAACGAGAAAAATGAACACTACCCATTTACCTGTGAAGAAAGTAAAATAAAATAAACCCGAGAACCATTGCATATGTATGGACCATATATTTTATACATACTGCTGTAACACAGAACTGTAGTAGGATACAAAGGTATGTCTAGTTTTCAGCAAATGACTCACTCCTGCACTGCTGTAAAAGTGGAGTTAACTAAAATAATGAAAAAACCCCCTGCTGAACACTTAGCATCTCAGAAGCTTAATAATTAAGATGCCCCAGAAACTGATAGGGCGGAGAAAAGTCTCAAGTGGAAGCATGGCTTGGAACCTAATATGTAGAGGATGAACTGTAAGAAAATGAATGTTTCATAATCAGTTTTGTGGTTTTGTTACATTTTCACCTTTTCAGTTAGAACCTGCCAAGGTAAAAAATCACAAAACCTAAGTAAAGCTCAGTTTTAGAAATGCCCCTTTTCAATTGCATAACTGCTTGTATTATCTTGTCATTTTTCATGTCAGATTCAATTCCTTGGCACTAACAAGTCCCCATCTGAAAGCTACAATGAAAAAAGCATTGGGCATTTAAGTAATGAGATGTGGATAGGAAATGGAGGATAGTGTAAACCTGGACAACAATTCCACAACGTCTATCTAGTGTTTCTTGGAAAGACTTAAAGGACCAAAGAAAGACAAATTTACTTGAGAAAAAGACAAAATGACAGAACTAGAATGACATGAAGGGCTGGTCTAGTGCATTTGGGCAGTAAAAACGTAGTAAAATCTTTGCCATCTGGTAAGGAAGAAGACAACAGAAGACAGTGGAAAACAAGAGGAACAGCTTAGTTTTAATTGAGACAAATCATCTCTAAAACTGACTAACCAAACAAAACAAACAAAACCCCCTCAAATATCAAAGATGCAAAGGTTCTATAATAAGGAAAAAAATTCTATAGCACCTGCAAAAATCAGTATTTGGTGCCAGTTTTTCTGGCACACTCTCAAATAAGATTAATCACTAAGATTCAGTATTAAGTTAAATCTGGTAAGTTCAGCCATTATGGGAACCTTCCTAGACTGAGTAAAATTCAGAACATTTTGTCCAGGCTTGCACCATATACACTGTAAAACCTGGAATTAATTCTTCAAGAGTCTGCCTACTGCAATTGTTCTAAAGCCTTGTTTAACAAAGGGAAAAGAAAAATGTACATGTTCCCAATGATAACTAAGGCCCTGGAAATTATATAAAAAGATGAGATGTATGAGAGAGGGAGGGAAGTATGCAATTAGCTGTTCTCTGAATTATCCTAGGCGGAATGATCAGAACCAGAAGAGCATGGTGCAGCACTTCACAGTTACCCTCAGTAGGCACAGGGCTGTGTTGTGCTATGTTCCACTTATAGCCTGGCCTTCAGGACAGTGTCACGCTGTGCATGTCCCTGTGCCACAGAAAAACTCATCCAGCTAATGGTAACAGGGGCCTGCGGGCAGCTCCAACCCAGCAGCAGCCACGGCACCACCTGCCTGTCCTTGCCTTTATCTAAAAAGTACAGCAACAGGTTCTCATGAGAACTTTTTGTTCGACACTAGAAATGATGAATAGAGTTGTTTTCTTCTAAGAACACCCTGTAAGAGCTCAAAGGCCAAAATGCTGTATGATCTTTCCATGGACGGGATCTGCACAGTGTGCTGTGTTGGAGGCCTGTTGATGCTGTGCAGCTCAGGGTTCCCAGCATTTGAAGGGATGTAAAATTATCTGTACCATCCTCTCTTTCTTTCTTGTGCTAGGGTAAATGAAAAGTGTTTTAAGAGATACTTTGCAGAGTCTGAGTCCTTTTCCTGCTGGGATCATACTGAAAACCATCTCCTCCTGGGGAAAAATTATAAGAATATGTCAGTGGGAAAACGATAGGTCAGCAGGGAAACAGGTTTGTTTAAGGATTCAATGTAATATTTATTATAATGTAATATTAAATTTTAATTCAAATTATTATCTGCCTTCAGGATAGCCAAAATCACTTCAGAGAGGTGACAAGATGCCAACATTTCTCAGCTACACATGGAAGTATTCATACTTTCACCAAACCTAAATCTGAAGTTTTGCTTTGTTTAAGAAAAACTTCACTAAAGTACCATTCACTAGAAGATTGATATTAACTCCATCAGGAAAACTACAATGCACACTCTCCACGTCCAGAAGTGTTTGAGCTAGACCTGTCCTCTTTCCCTGCTTTCATTTCTTTTGGCTGATCAATGGAGAAGGAAGGAGGCAGACAGCCTTTGTCTCCGCTGCTTGTGAATGATCAGCCCAATGTACTAGACTCCATTGAGGACGGCACTTAAGGAATTAAAATTAAATTAAATTAAATTAAATTAAAAAATACCATGTTTTACATCTGGTTGCTTACAGGACCACGCTTCTTTCTCCCTGTAACTTCCTGCCTGTGCCTTTTCTGCCCCAGGCCATACTACACATTTTTCTTTTTTTGTAAAGTGCTGATGCAAGACTCCATCTTTTGATACTTGGAAACCTCCTGTACATGCCTGCAGCACCAAACCAGAATGTATGTGTCAGAATATACAAAGCAGAAGTGCATCTGTTCCCCATTTATAAAGTTGTTTCCTTCTGACAGATTCCCAGTACCAGCTCATTTCTGTGTCAGGTTTCACATCCCAAAACCTGCAGCAGTTTTCTTCCCACCAAATATATTTTAAATAATTTTCAATTTAAACTGGTGTCACTGTGGCATGATGAATACTTTTTTTCTGCCCACAGTCATTCATTTTATTTTAAATGTTTTCCAGCCTGTCCATTTTTTCTTTTATGCCAACACGTTTTTTCATCAAAAGGTTCCATTAAATATTCAAGTATTCTAATGATGCTAATGCAAGTCAAGGAGGATGTAGGCAATGCAATTGCTCAGTGCTGTACCAGAGCAGCATTTCAACTATGTGGTTCAGAGGAATCTTGCACCCTTCCACTCAACAGATAGCAGCTTTCAGAATAGAAGTCTGGGTCTACATCAATTTTCTAAGTCTGGGTCTACATTAGTTTACCAAACTTAGCCAGCATTTGGATATAGGTTCTTCCTTGGATCCAGCAATTTCTGTTTCAGTATTCAATTCATCAAACCCTGGAAATACAAACTCATGAGCTTTGAGAAGTGCAGATCAGCCAACAGTCCAGTAATTTCTTTGTAATTCTGTATTTAGTGAAAAGCCATATGCCCTTAATGAGTAACCATATGCCCTCTCAGAAAATGGAACCATCCGCTGGACACAGCATTCCTTTTCACTGTATTTACACTACATCTTTTGCAGCATCCATATGGCCACTATCAGGGTCACCTGTGTCTCTTGGCTTGGAAATGTACACCAAAAACCTCTTTCTCAATGGATTTTCTTTCTCATTATTTAAACAGGCTACCTCCTGTCTGTGAAATCAGTTCCTTGACTACCTCACCAAAAAATAGTTTTTCACACGCTTCCCCAAAAATAAATTCTAGATATTCTCAGTCATTCAGAAGAATCACCAAATCACCAAGCCACCAACAGTGTTGTTTCCTTGCCCAGCAATAATTTTCACAATTTCTGTTGCTGTGCTCACTAAATTGTGCTTCTCAGTTGGCACACCTCTTTGAGCCAGTCACCACTGCAATCTGGGAGGCCCTTCCCATAACTTAGAAAATCACGGCTAAAAATCTACACCTTGATATTATACTCCTGTTCTTCATTTCTTGATCTCAGCTTTGAGTGTGATGCCCTTTGAGGCTGCTGCTCCCAGTTATTCTATAAAATACCCAGGGACAATAAAGTCTCTATATTTATGTGCAAGTATACACACACACACACATATATACACTATATGAATACATAAAAGCATATTTATATATATAAAAGCATACTTCTGTACACAAACATCTAGCTGCAGCATTTGACTGTGAAGGCTTTTCAGAGGCTGTCTCAGACCTTTCTGTGTTTAAATACTCTTTCCCACACTGACAGGTGGTTTTGACTTAACATCTTCATACCTTGCATTGCTACTGGGTACACTTGCAAGGTGTTTCATTTCCTCAGGGTTAAACACTTTGTTCGGAGACAGTGGAAGCAAATTCCTGTTGAAAGACTTCTGTTGTTGCCTTGATGCATCATGAATTTTTTGTTGCTCTCTACTGGTCTACTCAACGCCCCAGTGTAAAACTAACCTATCTATCTAGACTCCTTCTCTGCCCCTTCCACCCTTGTCACTTGAAAAGGGTTTTCACTTCTGCTATAAGCTGTAACCAAGTTTTCAGCTCAGGCAGCTGTTGTATGATTTCTTGATCACAGCATGTTTTTATTTGCAGGGGTCTCAAATTCTACAGTTCATCTAATTTTGTATTAATTGACTGATTAATGGGTGAGTATTCAGGTTTATTCACAGGTTTGCTGTTGCTCAGAGGTGGTCCTGATGCCTTCTTTTGGGCCACAATGCTGGTCCTATGCAGATTTTCAACCACTGTGAGTATTGTTCTGGCTTTAGTTCATTTCTCCCAGCTAAATTTTGAATGAAGTGGCTATGATATAGTGTAGTGTTACGTTGTCTCTCCCTCACTCTCTCTCACTGAACAGAAACAAACTGAAAGCAACTTTTCTATGGGTCTGAATTACAGGATTCCAGAAAAAGTAAGAAGCTGAGCTACTTTAAAAATTATTATTATTACTATTAATAGTAGTAGTATCTTATTTACTTAGTAGTTTTGTCATATAATGGCATATTTCTTTTACCAGCTTCTCCCTTCCTCTGTATCCTGTCCTCTTATGCTGCTCCTGTAATAAAAAAAGAAGAAACTGGGAATGCCCAAGAGAGTCATGGCACCAATCCACCACTATGGGAGAAGGGATTTGCTGTAGGGAAAACAGACCTGTGGTAGGAATGAATCCACATGCTTCAGTGATGATAACTGAAGTTATTTTCAGCAGAGCTGTTTCTCACATTACTTCCTTGCTGCTTTGCCATCAGGGGTAGCCAGCCATTCAGAGACACGGCATCTTCTTTGGGTTTTTATGAAAGCAGCAGATGCCACCACTGGTTTTCCACCGGGACTGGAGGAAACATTCAGTAAACAGAATAGTCCTACCTAAGGCAAGTTATGTATTATATTGAGGGGTAACAGCCATTCCTTCCCTGTCTTTCATCAGCTCACACAACATGAAATGGTAAAACTGGCAAAAATTTCCATAACGCCTTTTGTCTAGAAGCATCCCAAAGCCTTTACAGAATCAGTTTTCCCTACTGTTAAAACACAAGAATCTTTAGCATTCAGTAACACCATACAAAATTCCAGGAGAGGAAATGGAACACTAACAAAAATCAGACACTCAGACTAGGCAAAAGTTTACTGTTTTGGAGAAATAAACCTTCTGAACAACCCAAGAGAGTTGTCCTATCCATGTGCTTCAAAATGGCTCTTGAGACATCCATTTCGGAAACAAAACCATATTCAAGCTTCACAGGCTATGCTTACTTAACCTGCCAGAAAACTATTTCATACTTTGTCTTTCTTGATGAACCAGCCAGGAAAATATGTCAAAATAGACAACCATTTGCTAACAATCAGTCATTCAATTAAGGATGATATGCAGATACTCTGTACGTCAAGTAAAAAGACACTGTCCTTGCCCTGAATAAATTACAATATAAGCATAGAAATAAAGCAATGCTGGTGGAAACAGAGGATGAACAACTAAGATATTTAAATACAGCAAAAACATAATGGGTACCAAACTATCCCTTAAATTTAGAGGGACTACCACAAAATAAAGACATTATAAATACAGGTTTACCTGCACAGGGCTCTATTTGATCATTACTCTTGTGGATTGTTTCTTAAAACTGAACATTAGAAATTGAAAAGAGATGATGAAGATGTAAAAATGATTGACACAAACTACAAGATGGATTAGCATTACTGAAAAAAGAAGGGGAAAAAAGGAGATAAAGACATTTGAGCAAGGAAGAAATAGCCTATGCAGCATGACAGGCCCAAGAAATCACCTCAGGACCACAGAGCTAGTAAAAGTAAAGGAAACAGTATTTCATATCCAAGTAGGTTAGCAGGCATATCTTTTCATGTGTTTGAACTCATCTGTTTATTCTGTTTCCGAGGCAGTGTCTTTAGAACTTAAGTATTTGCCACCTGAAAGGGTTTTTTTTAGCAGTCACTTAAATTTTGCTATGACTAAACTGGCTATTATAGAAGTATTAGTGTGCCATGCTACTCCAATTCAGCTAGGTCAAATTCTTGCTGCAAATCTAAAGGATGAAAAATATTTAGGAAAAAACCCCACCTGCAATATTTGAAATAGAGCTGTAGGAGATGTCTGCACTGGGAAATTGGAGTGATTCCAAAAGGCTCAAAAAATATCCTTCTGCTACTTGATAGTTATTAAAACTTTTTTTTTTTTTTTTAAAAGGCATCAGTAACGTGCTGACTACTAGCAAAACATCACTGTGATAGTCTATGGAAATCAGCGTCTTCTTCAGGGGGTGTGTCTCGGATTACACCGCGCTCTGTGCTCATGGTGCTGAAGTTTAAAGCTCTGCTGCCATCTGCAGGGGTCTGTCCTTCACGTCCCTGCAAACTGTGAGCGTTCTCTGGAAACTTCCCCATCAGAACCACACTGCCATCGGCATGTCAGACTCCGTCATCACTGCTCTTTTGCTTATACCGCCCTCACTTGGACCCAAAAAGGCCAGATAAATTCAAGGTTAAGCTAAAAAGAAGTCAAAGATAAATTGGGTCTATACTTAACAATTTATTACCTTTTTTTAGATTATGTCATTTCTGTGAGCTTATTTCTACTATGGCAAAATATGCCATTAACCAATTATGAAAAGTCTGCAAACCTGATAAAAAAAATTAATTTATTTGAACTTCTGCACCATAAAGAGAGGTGTGATTGCTTCCTAACATGGGACAATCCCGCTCATGGCCAGATGACCATCTTCAACAAGTATCAGTCCAAAGTTTTCTTTAGACCCCCCCCTCTTGCTATATTAGCATACTTTAAAAAGCCCTTCGTATCTGACACAACACTGTCCAGTTTCAACTCTTACTAAGCTTTGGCTTTTTATTTCTTCTCCCTGCATATACAAACCACAGTGCTGAACTACATATTCTACAGATTTATTGCTAGAAAGAAAACTAAAGAGTTCAAATATAAAGAAGAGGATGATTTTCAGATTTGATCCCTCTACACGTCAGTTCTAAGAGCAAAATAAATGAGGTAGAGTGAGCACACTCCTGTGTTTACAGAGACTAAGCAAATTCCTACCTTTCTTTTCACCCGAAAGTTCTGGCTCCTGAGGTACCTTCTTACCTAGCCTGAACGCATTGGAGACAAATAGGTTTATTGCTGATTCCATCAAAGTTCTGACTTACCTTTGGCATCTAACAGATTGATTTGTTTCTAATTTGGAGAGTTCATTTTCAGGTCATTTTCTGATTCCTCTTGATTATTTTTGGCAGGGTTCTTTGTAGTACATTCAGCATGAGATCACTTTGGTTAACAGAAATAATTAAATATTTAGGATAGACAGCCAAGATTTTTCTTCATGTGAACTAAAGATAAGGCTAAGTAATCCTCACCTTCAAATTTGTTTTGTTTGGAAACTGCTTTGCTTCTTAAAATGATTGATTTCATAAACAGCAGTGACAGCAGCTTGTGGCTGACAAATGTCAGTTTTGAAAATATTTGAGATTAAAAGGAGTTAGAAACTAGCACTGACATTTTATTTCCAGATTTGTTTTTTTAATACAATCATTAGACACTGCAGCCTTGAACCTGCTGTCAAAAAAAAGAGAGACTGGAATCATAGTAAATCTCATCATGTTTCCACTGTATTGGTAACATGGGCTACAGAGCTCCCAAGTGACTGACATAAGTCTGAAAGTGTCCTTGTTCGGCTCTGAAGCCCTCAACCTTAAGAATGCATGAGTTTCTCCATAAACTGTTACCTGGTACCGTAGTTAAAAGTGAGCATGTGCTCTGACATGTCATCTCCACAGCCTGCAGCTCCCTCAGGAATATCCATCTGCTCTGGTGTGGTCTGTCTTCCATGGACAGCAGTGCCTATTCTTCTCTGCTGTGGAGCATCTCCTCTGATTTTTGAGTCCCCTGCCTTGTTCCTCACTCTTTTTGATTCCTTCTCCTCTTTCCATTCAACATTTTATACTCTTTCTAAAATACATTTCCACAGAGGTGCCACCAGCTTGGCTCCTGGGCTCAGCTGTGTCCTAGTGAGGGTCTGCAGTGCAGCTCTCTCCAGCTGGCTGTGTCCATTGTGGGGTGGCCCCTGACCTCTTCCCACAGGGGCCACCCCTGCAGCCTCTCTCTGCCCTGCTACAAAACCTTGCCACCCATTTACAGTATAAAGTGACTTCATAAATTACACAAAATTAACTTCCACTCATATACTTTTTGTTCCTCGTCCCTTCTCTCTAGGGATGGACTAAGGTTATGCAGTGGAGGAATGACTGCAAGTGAGGTGTTGTGTGACACTTGCTAGAGAAAATGACAAGCATATAGTGCTAGAAATAGGCTGAAGAAAAAGACAGTCTTATGATTTGTGCAGTTGTCATAAATGGGTCGTTTAGGTTGTTCAAAGAATCACCAGCAAACGTGGCAGCAAAAGCAGGTTTAATATTAAAGTGAAAGCACAACAGGGTTCGTTGGCAAGGCCCACTCTACTACTTAAAGGACGCAGAAAAAAATTGGACCGAAACCTAAAAAATCAATCTATCTAAACCTAAAATCAACCAAAAATTATCTATGCAGAGGCTGGGCATGGAAAAGGGTAAGGACAGAAATGCTGAAGGATAAAAGGAACAAGGGGACCCTCCCAGTGAGTCACAAGTTTGAGGGTAGACCTGCTTGTTAAACTTAGACCTGAACTTGACCAGCAGCTTAAGCCTAAAGGTTTTAACAGCACTTCAACTTAATAGCACTCAACAGAGAGCTCAATTTAAACAACTTAGCAAAATATTCCTAGAAAATTTTCTATAGCACAAGAGTAAGTCACTTACAGATCTAAAGTACTAAAGAAGCTCTGAATGCAACATTCACAGTCCATTTGCTACAGCATATTCTCACCTGCACACACACACAGACCTACAGGAGTATGTACAAGGTATATCCCTGTGAAAATTCCCCTCGAATTCAGCCAAATACTCACATCAGATGCCTCTGCACCTTCTTCAAGGCCACAGGGTTGAGCCACTGGGAGTGGGGGTTTCAGCCCAGGCTCCGTCATGGGCACTCAGTGGCAGCACTTTAACTATAGCAAATTTGAGAGCTAGCTGGCCCTAAGTGTTGTCCCGCTGAGGAGAAGATTGCTGGTTGCAGCCCCCTGCAGTCCAGGAGTGCACAAAGGGTCTCACTCTCAGGACCACTGCTTATAGGGTCCCATGAGAAATGGGTTTAGTCATAGTAATTTTCCATCCTGACCACAGGTCAGGTGGGTAATGTTCTTTGAAGATTTGAGAACAAAAATGGTATTCTATGTGGGTTGTTATTCAGGCAAGAAAAATAAGTTTCCAAGGCTGTTTGTTAAGAAACAGCTGCTCTTTAGCCAGCTCCCAAGTTCCTGGGAGCAGATGATGTTTCTGATAAGCTCCAGAAGAGCTGAGCACAGGTGCTGCTCATCAAGGCCAAGGCATAACGAGCTTTTCTGAGATCATGGTGTGGCCTGAGGAGAAGGGTGGGGTGCATTGCACCACCACAGCAGTAAAACTGCACTCTGGAGAAAGAGATTTAATCCCAATCTTTGCCATAAAATTACTAAACAGTACTTAGCAGTTATTTAAAACAACAACCAAGTTCTCTAAGGCAGGGAGATATTTTTCCTCCTACACAGTGACTCACAGCGAACAAATTAACTGAATAAATACACAATCAAATCTTTAGCCACAGAGGTGGGTACCTAGAACAAGCCAGGTATTCTTGGTATGACAGGAGATAATGAGGAGCATGGCATAATCCTGAAAGGATCTACACAAAGTGAGCTCAGACAATTGTCAGCTGAGGTCTACCTGGAGTTTTAAGCACAGATTGAAAATGCACACACTGCTGAGCTGGCCCCTCCACAGCTCTGCACCACACTGCATCAAAGCTGACAGACTCCATAGACCTGAGGTGGCTCTTCACAAGCTCTGAACTAGTGTCTGCATCCTCATCATCATTAATTTGTGACCCAGATGAATCATCCATACATCATTAACAACTGCACATCCAAGGAAGTCCAGTTTGTTCCCATATCCAGGTCCCTTTCTCCAGAACCTTCATTTTTCTATGCTCTCTCTGCTGCACAAAATCCACATACACACACCCCTCCATGCCCTAACTTGAGGCCAAATTTTCTACTACTATATATAAATTGGCAACTAAAAGCTACTTGTTCAACCTTGTGCACACCTTCTCTCAGACAAGACTGTGAATTTAAAGTTCAGGATTAGGTAGCTCACTCTTGCTGTGGAGAATTTGCTTAAGGTTTCCATTATGTTCTTTAAAAGCTGTAACACAATTAAAGCATTCTCCATTTTGCAAGTCAGCAGCCAGGACATCTTCAAAATGTTAAATGATTTGTTTAAATTAAAGCACTTGTTCTATGCTCGAGTTTAATGCTTTATACCAAAATCAGTATCAGTACAATGCAAGTCAGGTCAGAGAATTTAAACAACTGGAGAATCTTAGTTCTGCTTTTCAAGACTTCAGACTATTTAGTAATCACTTTCTTCTAAGGAGGAAATAGTATGTTTAGTATCTATATAATCTACACTAGCACCAAGGAAAAACAGATCACTCTCCAATCTCTGCAACTGGAACAAGCCCTGTCTATTTCAAGCAGGAATAGCTTGCTTGAGGATGTTAGGAGGATTTCCCAAATTTTCAATTACTGAAATAATATCACATATTGCCTCCTAAAGTACGGTGTTATTTACATTACTTTCAAATGCAAATGACAATGCCTCTTCCCGAAAATTGGTTCCAGATCTGAAATCACTTACCACTTTCCAGTCAACAAAAACAAGCATGCTTTTCTGTAAATCTAGTTGTTTGTTCATTCAAATCTAGCTCTGGGTTAATGAGTTCAGGACAGTTTCCCACACACAGATACTAACATTCAGATACTCATACCTGATAAAAGCCGTCATTTTTCAGCAAGTTTCAAACCAATTCCACCAGCCACATTCACAGCAAAACTGCAATGAACACATGGCAGCACTCTATTTCCCCCTGCTGTCTACTTTTTTTCCACCAGGGTAGCCTTGCTTCATGTCACCATGTGCTAACCAGCTTAACCTGCTGGACATGTAGGATGTCCATTATTTTTCTACATGCCAAGATTACTGTACATGTGCTGCAGTAAATTCATAAAGAAACTCAATTTGTACCAGTTTTTGTGTGGCAGACGTGGTGCCTCATCAACAGTCATGTCTGCTTTTCCCTCTACAGCTGCTTTGCTGACTCACCTGCTTGTGGGTAGAGCAGCTTCATTTGGCTGTGCAGCACCAGTGCACACATATATATATATATAGCCTTTACTTCTCCTTCCGTGGAGCACTGAACTATGCAACTTCCAGAGGATGAAATATGGGAGTAGGGTTTGCATGTGCTGCTTTGGGCCCAGGAGGCAGAATTAGAGTACAGCAAGTGAATGTGTGCAAACTGTCAAGTCAATAACCTATAAAGAAATTTTTGGTTTTGTTTCACTTCCAGAAGCTGATGTTCTATACTTTTCTCCATAAATAAGCAAAACTCCTATGAATTCTTTAAAGATCAGGCCATGTCAAGCACCAATAACTGTATAAGATGTTATTTGAAAAAGAGTTACTGGCAGTAAAACACTGTAAAATAACCTACATGAATTTTAGTAAAAATGTTGAGATTTTAAGCTGTAAGTTGTGAAAATAAGAGCTGTCTTAAGCTTTTTTAAATACTACTTTTTTTGGAGCAGCTTTTTAAAATTACGTCAGTCACTAAAAGGGAAGACACAGCTCTGCCAGATGGATCAGTATTCTACACACAAAACCACAAGAACCATGAAAATTATACAATACAAATGCAAAACAGTAAGTAGCATGTGTATGCTATTTTAATTTTCACTTTTCTTTGAGGTTTCTTCCACCTTTCACTGTTTGTATTACTTCTGCTACTTTAGAACTGCAGTAAAGAACTGCAGTTCTGTACACTGCTTCTTGTAAGCTCAATAATTCTTTTCTTGACTTAATAATCTGTTTAATCAATGGAGACATTATCAAAACAAAAAAACAACAAAAAAAACCCCAAAACAAAACAATCCATTGAATCAACTGCAGAACTTTTTTCAGAATACACTGAACTGAAAAAAAAAATAGCATATTTACGAGGTTAAATATAACTAATTAAATACCTCCTTATTTTTCAGTTACGTTCATTTGTAAATTTGACCTATTAGGTATATTGCCTTTATTCATCAGATGGCATTTACAAATTCCAATAGCATAACCATTAATATGATACATTCCAATACAGCTGTCAGCTTCTCTCTCTCTGACCTCACCTTCTCTCTCATGTAAAAGGTGATGAAAATACCTGGAATATCTTCTCATCCCCTAAGAAATGTAAGAACTGCCCTCCTAAACAGCAAACTAAACCGCCCAGTGACATCAGTATTTGGATGGGATTGCTCTGGACAGCAAAACCTAGGAAACTGTTGGAGTTCTCATTCCTGTCTTTGTGGGTGTTGCACATAGAGAAACAAAAAAGCAGAAGTATGATATGGATAAAAAAGAAATGAACTTGCAAAAAGGAAATCACAAGAGTGCAACAACAACAACAACAAACTCAAATACTGCAAGGTGCAATTTTGGGGAATTAATTCTTAAAAATAGTGAAGTATACTGAATTGTGGAGCGCAAAACCAGATTTGAGCTGGTGCTGGAGAACACTAACCTGGGGCCAATGTTGGACCAGCTGTGGTAAAAACAGGTATATCCAGTGCTGAATAAATGAGTCACAGATGTAGGGAATGTACTGGATTTATCTGTAGAACCAGGAGAATCAGTTCTTGCATGTCAGTTCTTCATATGCTATTGTTCTAACTTCCTTACGATACTCCTATAAGACCATGAGGCTGAGGGATTTCGACAAATACCTCAGGAGAAGTTGTGTGTAAATGATTGTTACGAAGTGGCTCATAATGAAAATCCTAACCCTCAAAACTGGCAGCAAAAATTTCTGCCATATCATTCTGTAAATACAGTTAATACTTTCTTAAAAGGGCTATGGAGATCCTCACCAAAAAACCCCTTCTCTCCCTGAGTTTAATTTTCTGTGGTGGCTTACATATTTACTATTCTGGGTACAGATGGCAGACCTATGATGAATTTTAGAATTCAGTCAATATTGCAGTATTCTGCCCTTTAAATCTGGCTGTTGTGTGAGACAATTCTCAGAGGCTAACCTTTAAGACTAAGAGAAAAAGAAATGCTCCCTGGAGAAAATGGGTATTGGATAGTGTCTCTTCAGTTTTGTCCAAGTGGAGATTGAGATAGCTGCTCTTCCTCCAAGAATTGATCCATTTCAGATATTGTAGAATCTCTGCAGTAAGATAGGTTCTGTCTCTGGAAAAAGCAGGTGGATCTCATCAATAAAAACCAGTGTATTTCTACATGTTCAGAAGAAGAATACACAACTTTTGTACTTACAGAAAATGTTACAGAGAGAATTTGCTCCCACTGTCATGGAATAAATAATAAGCCAATTAAAAGAAGTGAAATTACGTATTGTGGGGAGCTTGGCAAAATGCCCAGCTCTGCTGGATAGATGTGAGATTCATAAACATCTCTTTCATCAAACCAATATTATCCCCCCAAAATGACAAGAAGAGGCAGCTCATATGTCAATTGAGACGTCAGAAGAAGAGATTTTGATCAAGGATTAAAAAAAACATAAATCTACTCTACAACAGTGCTGATACTCTCTGATGTTTTTGCTGCCAAAATCCCAAAGTGAAGTAATCAATAACTAAATCAAGTAATCAATCTCTCCAAATCATATTATATGGGAAGAAAACTTATTTTCAGTTACTGGACACTACAACAGTCTAGAAGATGAAGTGAAGGGAAAAGGCTGTACTCAACTGAAACTGCTGAAACTGCAGGGGAAATCTAGGTCAGCAAAATTCAATTACAAGAGCTGTGTAAGCAATTGAAAAAAACACACTAATATTCATTAGAGGAAAAAAAGACTTACTTTAACTTTCAAAAATAAATTTAAATTTGAAAGCTTAAATAGTCACAAAATATATGTGTGAATGTGATTATTCACACTTTAAATTCTAAATGGGAAATGTGTGGGTAAGCTGCACAAGTGACAATTACAATGCAGAAACCATACTACTTAGGCACTGAATTAATGCTGTAATTTGAACCATGGGTATCCACAACAAATTGTTCATAAAATATGCACACAGGGAAAACGTTACCAAATAAATTTACAAACTCAGGCAATAAAGTTATTGTGAGGATTTTTCTGAGCATTTTGTCAACGGAAGAATGACAATAATGTACTGAATAAATTATCCTCCAGAAATAGCCTCTTATTTTGTGATTACTGAGTAGATTGGCAAGAGTAACAAAAACTTTAATGGAACTGAGTATTAACATTTCATTGTACAATTTATTTAAATGGAAGAATTTAAGGATTTTAAAATTGCTGCAACTTGCAAGTCTATCTCATTTTACATAGTTGATTTGGACATATTATTACCACTCTGGGACAGCCCTACCCTAAATACAACTCTAGGGAGAGAAGAATTGTATACCCTGTAAGGAAGGGGATGTTTTTTCTGTTTTGAAAACCACTTAAATGCTATTATCACTATTGGAATAGATTTTCTCACAGGTCAGTTGAGGTAAGATATTGTGTGAAATCTGAATGTGGGCCACCCTATCAGCAACTGGCAGAAACAGATAACAGACTTCAGACTAAAGCAAACCAATACACTTAGTTTTGCAAATATATTTACTGGCAGCTCCATTTTAATATGCAGAGCATAACTTGAAATATTTTGGGGTAATACCCCAAGATTTGGGGGGTGCATTTAAGTGGATTGTTACTTTTTTTTCATTTACATTATTTTATAAATATTTATTCTCAAACCAAACAATGCTAGGTATCCATTCCCCATCTATCTGATGCATCATGCACATATCCAACACACACAGATTCTAAAAATAAGCATTACTAGCTGTTAGTCTGTGGAACATTTTAAACTGAAGTGTTCTCCATCAGCTGAGATCTTAGTATTGCTTGGGTATAAAAAACAACTCTAGATTTCTGCTAGAAATTGCACATATTTGACTAAAAATAATGTCTTCAGGAACCAATGCAAAGAGGAGTCTTAATCCCACTGTATCAAACATGTTGTGCTAAATCTGTAAAAATATCTTGCTAAATACCATGGAAAGAGGCAGGATCAAAACTAGAGCAGATTTAATGGGCTATTTATTTTGTTTCTAGAATAGGCCAGTGATTTTACTGCCTGTAAAAACTACAACCAGGTTCCATTCAGAAAGGAATATCTAAAACATTCTTGCACAGCTGCATTCCTATGAACAGCTGTTTCAGTTCCAAGAGATTAAAAGGATTACATTTGGGAGCATGCATTTTCTCCCTTTGGGGCATTCAACGTAGCACTCCTGTGAATGAGTCATGTAGGTTCTAATAATATAGCTCAAGCCTAAGCTGTAACACCTTACATGAGTCAGGTTTTGGGGTCTCATACAGATTTTCCTGTTCCTGTAAGCAGCTTCTCCTTTTACTCCTCTCATGTAATATAACCCTGAGTTTGCAGCTCAAATGCAGTGTTGATTGTGGGTTTCCACAAGCCAGGCCCATCAGCTATCTAACTTAATACTTCTATTGCACAGTCCTATGTCCTCATGCCATTTTACTTTAACTGGTAGTTTACAAATGTGATAAATTACATCTAAATATATTAGGAAATCTAATTAGCAACACTCATATATTCATTTGAGGGGTGGATCTATCCAACCTAGTGAAGGCAAGATGTAAGACAATGAAGAACCATTGAGATTTAGAAGCTAAGGGCTTTGAGCCAGTTTTGGACTGCTTACTGCTAAAAAAAATTACTTCCGAATCTTCATAATAAGGTGATCATGCCTCTTCCTAAAACACATAAGATCCTTAACTCCTTTCAGCTAAATCAAATAGAAAATTTTCTCCAAGTTTGCCATGTACAAGAAGAACAATGAAGTATATAACAAATGGAAGCTTAAAAGTCAACTGAAAATAATTATAAACACAGATCTCCTTGTGTGAATGCTCTCTTTGAGTTTATTTCTTTCAATTTAAATTGATTGTGCACAGACAATACAACTGAATTCAATCATTATAATCCCGTAATACAATGATGTAAAAGGTAATAGCTATAGATTAAAAGCATCTGAAAAGATGTTCTAGAAGACAGCTGTGTGATGGAGGTACACATCCTGCAGATACACCAAGGCAGAGGACTGGAAAGAAAAGCAAAAGATTCTGCCATCAGGTGGCTGGAGGTAAGAGTCAAAACAAGTAAGATTGATAGGGGCACAAACTGCCAGCAGGACAAGGAAGCAGCAAGATCATGGAAGAAACAGACACGGCCTATTGATGTTCATATATTAACTCTCAATACAGGTGGAGCACTCAGTTATCATAAAAAAATTACTCCTACTGTACAATTACTGCCTAAAACATGGCCCCACAGCTCTGGTCTGCAATTCAGATGGAGGCCTGAGAAAGATAGAAACCATTATCATGAATCAAACAGCTACCTAAGCATCCTCCTACGATTTACACGTTTTCATTGTGCAGATGGTTTGACAGTTCCATGTTCATGAGTCTCTGTGGTACTTGCTGTCTGGTTACCTTGGGACCTACTGCAGAACCATCCTAAGCTTGTCCTAAACCACTGGCTACAAAAAGAACAGCAACATTCCCAACACCATTTTATTTCTGGCTCTCAGATCCCTGAGTGCACTGAGACCTTAATTGCCCTGATCAGCCTCACCTAGGAACTCCTTCCAAGCCTTCCACTTATGGGCCTGGGAGCCTCACTGCAGCTCAGACCCACACCTTCAGTCTCTGGTTAAGCTATATGGGAGGTGAGCCCCTCTCCAGGGCTGTCACAGCTGTCCCTCTGCTTGGCCATGAACCCTATTCATCCTGGCCTGTGGACTGATTCCACAGTTTGACCTCGCATCTGCCTTGTGTGAACTTCCCTGGTGATCACTGGGCTGTATCTGCCTATTCCTTCTCATACTGGCTTTACTATTTTCCTGAAAGAGATATAAAACAGGCAAATTCAGGCAACATCTATTTTGCCCATTAATGCCTATAAAGTGCTTTATTTTCATTTCCATTGTCTGGTCTCTCACCCTTATATATATCACTTCATTTAAAATGACAAGCACTCATTGAACCTGTAGAATAATACTACTGTTTAATGAAAAGTATGTGATTGAATGTGCTTTTGAGTTGTAACTATTTTCCTAGATTCTCCTGGTCAAGAATGATACCAGTTACTTTGAAGCTTGAATGAGATTCGGAATAGTTGTTATGAATGACTGTATGTGCTACAACTGAAGGGGAAAAGGGAAGGTTGTGGTTGCTGATATTTTATGTTTATTTTTAACAATTCAAAGTAGTCAAAAAGGCAGACTAAAAGTTACTACCTTTCTATAAAGCAAAAAAAAGTTATCCCTCATATAATTGCCCAAGTCTGCATGGTGCCTATTGAAGAAGAATTCAGACCATGAGGGGGAAGCACACTGAAACAAGCATGGGAATTACAGCCTTCTGCTTTCTCATGCAAAAGCCTCACATGTTCAAACAACCTATTTGTCATTGCTGAAAGGATACACCTTTTTTTCTGCTATGGTAATGGGAAAAAGGAATGGCACACTCAGTAGCTGCAAACTTGCTGGCATGTGAGTGCAGGATTTTCCACTGACAAGTCCTCTGTGCTGCTGCTGAATGGGGTATAGACCCTGTGGTCATGCCATAAACACTGCATTCCTCCATGATCCTCCTGGCTGCTGTGTCATGGGAATTATGTCCTTTGTTATCAATACAGGCTGTTCTTGTAACCCTTGTTTGGCTGCTTCTTCCAGTGATTTCTTGCACGTGCACATTTCCACCCCCACAGCATTCCTGGAAATTTTTGTATTTCATTCCACAGAGACTGGCCTGGCTGGATTGCTATGGATGTAGTTTGGGGGAAGAGATGGTGTCCTAAAAGAGATGTTCTGCTGCATCCCTGGGAGGCTTTGCATGTGTGAAGTTTTCCACATTCCCAAAGTGGTTTTGGTTCAGAAGTCTCAGCTTTACACCTCTTGGGTAGCACCCAGAAATATAAACCTGCAGGGAGCCTCACAATGTGCCTGGTACTCTGTTCTGCCACCATATCCTCCAGACTAGGACTGCCTGAGGGAGATGCCCAATACCGCCGCAGAAGAGGTTGAGCATGTCTGCACATGGGTCCAGGACAATTCCCGTTGTGATGTGGGATGCTGCTCTCCCTGCTGAAGTATTCCCTTTCTCAGCAGGTGTTTTCTTCAGCAAGATGGTGTCTCTGAAGATGATAGTGCTGCATTTCCTGATGTTTCTTCTGGACATAGTCAAGGATGAGGAAGAGGATGAAGGCGTAACTGTATATTTGTGTGTGTTTGAAGTGAACTGGGCCCATTCAGCAGTAGCCTTGTGAAACCATCCCCAGGCTGACACTCAGGTAGTGCTGCAGCCCTGTCTGTGGGGTAGTGCATGTCCCTAGAGCTGGACAGAGACCCCCACCTGCATGAGGGAAATGTTACACTTTGCTGTAGGGCAGTAAGTAGAGATGTGATCCCTCTGAACAGGGTGGCTTCTACACTCAGGTTGAAATTGGGGTGAGGGGCATTTATGATGACAGCAAGGGGATGTTAAAGTCCTCACGATAGAAATGGTTTCCAGACACAGGCAGGCTGCCTGGCACTGCTGTCCCTGTACACTCCAGCTCATGGCCAGACACTCAGGTCAGGCAGAATCAGTGGCTGTCCTGGGCTGCTCACCACATCCTGAGCTGCTGGTACCTCCAGAGAGTTGTCCTGGGGCAACTGAGTGGTCACACCCTTGGGCTGAACCTTGGCTCTGTCGCTGTGACCAGCTTTAGCCCTGTCCTGTGCAGTAAGAATCAGACCAACTCCACATACACCTGGACTTTGCCTCTTGGTAGGGAAGTGGCTCCTCTTCCAGTGGAATTAAAAGGAGAAACTGCTGGCTCTTAATGTCGACTGGGTCTAATTTTTTCCTGGCACAGATTGCATGGTTTCACTACAAAGAAAACCTAACTATTGTAGCAATTTTAACAATACACAAATGATCACACTTTTATTAATTTCTCAGCCATTGCCAACAACATTTCAGAACTCCTACTGAAATCATTATTCCTCCTTCAAGGGCAAGTAAATCACCTGAGACTGCCTTTTCATCATCGTGCGGAACACCTTAATCACACCTGAAATTCCTCTCAATAAACAGTGCTAGGATGTTAGTCCTCACCCATTGGCTTTGCAGTAGTATTTCCTCCATTTTGTTTTGTAGGGGCTTAGGAATCAAAACTGGCAAAAAACTTTTTCTAGAACTGCATTTTTTCAAAAACTACTTTTTTTCTAAAACTGCATTTTTAACAGCATTTTAGAAGGACTACTCCTTTTGTGATAGCAACACTTGATTGCTCAGAGTAACTCAAACAACACATCAGAAGCTGAACCCGTCTTGCAATGTCTGATGAACTGAAGAAATGCCTCTTCTAAAGCAGACTCAAGGTTGCTGTGTTCAGAGGCATTTGCACAGCCACTGTGGATAAGGAAGCAATTTTCAATGGAATTAGAATTTCTCTCAAGAGCTGACTGATTCTTCATCAAATAGTATAAACACAGACAGGCCTTTGAGCAAATTCTTTCAGATGAAGTGTTTTTGGTGCCTCCTTTAACAAAATAAAAGAAATAAATAATTTTTCATTTTCCATGTAAATGTTACTCTGAGATTCAAATTAATTTCCCATTGTTCTTTTCTAGAAATGTATTTTTGTGAGAAAAATCAGTTTCTAATGTTACAGGGTAAGAACAGGAAAAATATTTCCTTTTTTCAGACTTAAAAATACAAGTATTAAATACCCAGGTTAGTCATGTATTTAACTATCTGTCTATGCTACAGATTAAAATAGCAGCCTATTTTGTTCTCAAATCTCTTACACGCTTGTCTTGGTCAAGAGCATATAATTTTAAAAGTGTGATTGCAGGCAAGGCTATAAAATGAACACTCCAGGAGTTGTGACACTCTTGCAGCTCTCTTATGAGATCAGAAGAGAAGAGCTTAGCTACTTTCCTGACAAAAAAATTCTTCTCTGAACATGTGCATGAACTCTGGTGCCACTATCTGGTCCTGTGATAGGCTTAGTCATCTCTGTGGAACCAAAAATGGCTTGTGGCTAAACAAGCACCCTTAGCTGTCCCCTGCTGAGGGGTTTCCAGCCACTGGGAGCTGGCAGAAGGGGGTTTTACCCCTCGCATGCCGACACAAAGAAGCCTGGAGGTCAATGCCGAAACCCCTCTGGAAGGCGGAACTCAGTGCCCAGCACACAATGAAAACGGGGCTGAGCTCCTCACCCAAAAGGGGCTGTATCTTCCTGTCGCTGTTAAACAGGCACGCAGGCCAAGGCAAAGAAGAAAGAGAGGGGACTCTCCGTATGTGTTCCACACAGGTTTATTCCCGCAAAATGACAGGGACAAAGAGACCCATTGGTAGGAGGGTCCAGGGGTCTTATAGTGGGTACAGAATAGGTGGGGAAAGGGATCTCAGCCAATGGGATAGAGACAGGTAGGCGGGGTTGACAGGAAGGGAACCAATGCGAACAACACATAGGCGGGACTCCGGGAAGGATCCAATGGGGTGTCGAGGATCAAGGAACTTTCTAGAACTGATACATATTAAAGCTGGGAAATGAATATACATGACTTCATGCATAAAACACAGAGGAGAAAACATTAACCTATCAGGGGAAAACATGCAAATATCAGAACAAAGGAATCATGTGTTCTCGAAGTTACATGCCAAACGTGGGTTGCTGACCACCACGGCTGGTTGTCTGTGTTCTCAGGAGACAGAGCAGCTGGAGCCACTTGCACTGCCAGACCCTGCCTGCCAGAACTGTACAGGGAAAGCTGCAATAGGAAGTACTAGTTCTTTCCTGGAAGCAGATTTGTCTCGTCCACCTTTCTTGTGATTTAAGGCTGTAATGGAAGTCATTTTTGGAAGTGGAAATGTTAGGCTGGGGTACGAGTCTGTCCAAGACCTTTTCGTGCTCAAGACTGTGAAGACCATAAAATGATTTTTTAAAGTTTGGAGTTGTTCAGCCAAATAAGTAAAACCCATGATTATGTCAGTGGTGTATTTAAGAGACAACCCTATGGCTGAATGAAGGGGGCTAAGGAGTCAGACCACGTTGACAGTGTGTTTGGCTGGAAGTGACTACTGGAAAAGAGAAATGGAAACTTGTTTTTTTAAATGAAGCTTTTTATTCAATTGTTTAATAATAACTTAACTGTGCAGACAAAAGGAGGGACACACCAGATGTCTAGAATTTTTACATTTGTATGGCTTGGGGAATAAACTTTTTCAGGAAGATGAAAACTTTGATTCTTAATAGAATTAAATTTCATACTGATCCAAGCCAGGATAGGAACAAAGCAGGAAACACATAATTGCAATATTCACAGAATAGGTTCTTCTTCATTAAGTCAGTTGTGGATGCTTGATCTTCTTTGGCTCCTCACTGTAAATGAAATGAGAGAATACTTAGCTTTCAGAGGTCTCTGAACAAACCATAGCATCTCTAAATATGTACATGCTAAATCACGTTTTATCTGGCAGCTAAGATTGCTTTATATTTGTGGACACATCAAAGTGGGATGGGGAGTTTTTTACTTTTCTTTCCTTCCATAGCAACAGTGGACAGAAATAGACACTACAAAGACACAATGCAAAATTGCTGGTTTGGTTTGGGTGTACAGTGAAGTTAGTGCATTTCAGTGGGTTCGTGCAAACTCTGTGTGCTTGTTCTTGTTCCATGGCAAATACAAGGCTGCATGGCACAGCTGAGCTTCCTTTCCCACCAACACAAGCTGCACCATTGCTGTAGGCTACACTCACATACAGGCATGCCTTTATTCCAGCTGGTACACACTATCTCTCAAGCCTGTGGTCACTTAATTGTTTTGTTGTGGCCTTAGCTCTTAATTAAGTGGGACTGAAGAAAATGTGTTCTAGCTGGATAGGTTCCAGGAATCCTGACCATGGAAATGCTGCCTCTCTTCTTGCTGTGGGGCTGGGTGACCTTGCCCACCATAGATCTGTCTCGCCCTCTGAACTGTGTGATTAAAAACTGCATCTTTTCCAGAGAAATGATATACTGAAATGCTGCATTACAATTTATTCTGTTTCTACTGTGCTAGTAACACTAGCAGTATCTTTAAATTGATTACCCTTTATTGGCATGTGCTTTGGACTGGCACATATCTGAGAGGGAAGGTGAACTGTGAATCACCTGGCTAACACCAGTTTTCCTGAGTGTGGCCCCATCTGCATAAATGAATAAATGTTGTCAGTGTAGAGCTGACCCATTATGTCAAAAGCAAGGAAGGAAGTGATGACCCTCGTGGAGAGCAACTCTTCAGTGTTTCTCCTGAGTGAATAGGAAGGTTGATTTGACACAGACTATTTCCCTTGCCATTCTCCTTGTTCTCAGACTTACCAGCAGTAAAGGTGGCTTGGAAACCAGAAGCTGTATGGGCACCATCTGTGATGAACTCTACGAGCATAAGATTACTAGAAGCAACTATGTCATTGGGTATCTTTGATCCACAGGTCTTGTCCATTAGAACTGGAGAAGACTTGCTGGATCCATCATAAACTTTAACATAGTCACCCTGACAGCCTCTAGTTTTCTGCAGCTGAAAGGCTTGAAAGTGTAGGGAAACCTGGAAGGAAAAAGAAAATCAGCTTTTAATATATAAGTATACTTCTTTCAGGGAATGTCCCTTCAAACAGACAGAATCTAAACTGTAGCCCAGCATGGACTAACAGACTGGAACTGCTTACCCAGCTTTGCCTCTCTTCCCCTGAGGTTGCAGGATTCAGATCTAATCACTGAATGCTCCCATGCTCAGGGTGCTTTGTCATGATTTTGCAAACCTCAAGCCCAACATATGGCAGTTTTTCAAAATCACAACTCTGCATTGTCTTTGCCTATACCTGGCTTAAGCACTTGAGAAGTAGAGACTAGTCTGAAATTTCTCTCATGGAGAAGATCCCATCTGGCAACTGCTGTACAGACAAAGCACAAGATGCTTAACACAGAAAGAAGTTCAGCCATATTTCAAGATCACTATTAACCTGATTACCTTTCTGGATCGGGTTCGGAGGAGCCAGACACAGTTGGTATTATCTGAATAATTCTTTGGGTGGTTGGCAGATGTCAGTGACCCAGAAGGTCCATCAAGAATAGTGCTACAGCGACCTGGGGAAAAAATGGTTGCTTCAGCATCAGGATTGCAGAAGCTTTCAGTCATTCACAACTACAATCTCTTCAGGATGGACTGATCTCTGTTTTCTGATCTGTCAGCATTCATTTCAGAGTACTGGTACATCTTGACTAATATGAGGAATCATGTTGTCCTAATTTTCACATAATGCATCAAAGAGGAAAGTAAAGTAGTGCTTTGAAAAGTGTGACTTTTATTGATTACATCTGCCATTTAGCAAGAGATCTCTTTCTCCACCTCTATAAAGAGTGTGAGAGGTTTCAGTTCACTGCAGTTGGTGCCACTGTTTTCCACTGAGAAGGGAAAGTTAAGCGATGTCAGAAGAGTCAAGCACAAATATGATGCCTCTGCAATGCTTAAATTCTAAGCTTAGGAGGAGCACTTGCGGTGCAAGAGGTAATACTTTATTCATCAGTTTTTTTCTCTTTGATTGAATAAATTTCTGTGATTGTATACAAAAATTTCTTCTAGCAGAGGTTAAATATAAAGAGTTCAAACATACAAACTTAGAGTTAAACATGCAAACTTAGAATGACAAACTTATGAAAACTGAACAAGGCAACATGAAACTGTTCTAGTTCAAAGGAGCATACAACTGTTTTGGTTTGGCTCAGGTCTTAAATATCAGCTGCCATGAGGAATGGTGATGTCTGGCTCTTTTGGGATTTATAATTGTCTGCTAAACTGCAAGAAACCAAATAATTCCATTGACGTTTACAATGTGGCAAGCAGTTAGTCCAGTTGCACAGCAGCCACTTATGTTAGTAGCAAATGTGCCTGATTTAATTTAGAGGCCATTTCCATTTTCTCACTAACCACAAAGTGCCTCCAGCTTCACCTTTGCATTTCCTCCCAGAGTAACCCTGGTGAGTACCAGGAATTTATGAGAACAGTCTCACAGTCTGATGAAAAACTGCTGTCTCTGCAACGTGCCCAAATCTGAGTTGAAGATAGTGGGGTGCCTTTGAGATACTTACTGCAGTTGTAAAGTTTGTTGATTTTGGCCACATCCAAGTTGCTCATCCCCTGTCTCTGTCCAATATGTACTGATCCATCAGGAATGGGTACAATAGTTGCTTTCCCAGTGGTATTGGTGAATGTGTATCTGTAAAAACCCATGAGAAATTATGTTCTCTAAGCACCATAACTTCTTTCAGGATTCAATGGCATGCTTTGGAGGGAGAACAAGAACTGTACATAAGCTGTTGCTGTGACTAATAGTGCTCTTTAAATAGGTCTCATTGAGATGTCCAGCAGTAAGCAGAGTCAATGTCCAGATGCCCTTTGATCCCAAGCCCAGCAGTGAAGTGGTCCCTAATAGGAAGCTAAGGGATAGTGAGTGTATCCCAGTCCTAGGGAGCAGCTTGTCTGAACTGACTCATGGTGCTTTTCTCAGAAGGTGAACGGGGGAAACCGGTAGTTAGGAGAGAGTTATGATAGAAACTAATTCTAATGTAAGATTTGAGTTCTGAAAATAGTAATGCCATGCTGCTACTTACGGGCCATAGTGCATTACTGAGGAGTAGTCATAGGGAAGACCCAGGTTATTGGAGTTTTCGAATTTCTTGAAGTCTGGTCTGTCAGCTGTAATATATGATATTGTACTTAGAGTATGCTTCCTACCTACTCCCTTCAGGGAAGAAAGGAGAATTGGGAGCAGTAGGACGTGTCTACACCACTTCCTACATTGAGGAGTTCAAAGTACTTACCAGGACTGATGTACTCCCACATGATCTTTACATGTTTATCTCTGTCACTTCGAGAGTGTTCATGCAAAAAGCCCAGAGCATGCTCGAGTTCATGCTGAATTACTCCTTTCCACATGCAGCCTCCTTTCATCACAGAGACAGTCTGTCCACCTCCTACTCTCCCATAATTGGACCAGCAGCTGAGAGAGGCATTGAACAACAACAGAAGACTTATGGAATTTTTATTGGTAGGCAGGCAAAGAGGCAGAGCAGAGAATCTTGCTTCACACCTCTTGTGGGAATGGAAGGATTCGTCATTCTCCACTATGATAGTCAGAGTGTACAGAGGCAAAAGTGACCATGGCTTATAAAAGAATGAAGAGTGTGATCATTGCTAAATCTTTCTGGAAGACTTTCATTAGCACAGAGGCTCCTGAATTCTGACTTTACCATTACTTTAACTCCCTTGAAATAACTTTTTTTTTTCAAAATGCTAAACACTGTATCAGAGATGGAGCTAGGATGAATAACACTTTCAAGCTAACAAATGTTGAACAATTTTCTCATAGGCTCTAATTCTGAGCTTGATGGGCAACAGTGTGATTCAAAGAACTGTTTATTTCATAAGTTAAAATCAGTTTACTTGTGTAAATAGGACCTAGAGTAATCAATGTATGTTGTGCTCAAGTATGCATTATACCACACAGAAAATGTGAGTTTAGATATTCTTTCCACCTTAATGGTGCTTTTCCATGATTTGCATTACAGTGAGCTCCTGATGTACCTGATGAGCCCTTGCACTAATAAGGTATCCAAGGAGGATACCTTGGTGCTGTGATAAAACAAAAGCCTCTCTGAGGTCACACAGAATCAGTGTAGGAAAGGATTGAAAAACAGTGTAGAAATAACTTGTTAATTTATCATTCAACTCACCCATCAGCAGATCTAATACTGAGGTAGTCACGTTCTGCCTTGCGCTTCACAAAATTAATACAAGTAAGTGCTTCAAACTCTGCCATGGCATCATGAATCCCTTTTACATGACTCTCCTCTGGGGAAGAAAGGGTTAATTTAACATTAGCCTAGGTTCTTTCTTGTTTTTTTGCTCAGTACTGAATTTTGTTTAAGATTTTAACAACCTGGCATGAGATCCCCTTTATCCAGGTATTTGTCCAAATGTATTCAGGTGCCTCTTTTTTCAACTTAATTATAGTGGTGATTTTTGATGTATCTCCTTATTAGACACTTCGAGACAACTATAGGAAGCTGTTTTGCTGATGAAAAGCAGACCATTGAAGCCCCACTGTAATAGGCATAACCCTTATAAAGGCAGGTATTCTGACAGACACCATTAGAGGGAATGGTTATTGTAGTCTCCAAGAGACCAGTCCCAAAACATTATGGATGCAAAACTTCCCAATTAAATTTGATCTTTTTCTGGTTCAGGTAACTTAAAATTTATCTGTGCTTGCACAGCACAAGTAAAACCTTAGAATTGATTTATTCAACTGTTTGTGTGCTCACTAGATGTAAGTTTCTCTCTGAAGTGTATTGGATAAAATCCATTTTAAAAAAATTTTGAAATTTAAACCCACCATAAGTAGGATCCAACACATAGGGAATACGAACAATCCCATCACTGGACTGGGGCCAGTTGCAATGGCGACAGTTGATGGCACTGCGACTCCTTCGGGGAACTATGTCACCTTCCTGCAGGAACTGAGAGCTGTCTGGGGAGAGAGAAAGGGTGGAAACATCTGAACCATAGATTGCTGGACACTTGCTAAGCACACTTGGAAAAACAAGCAGTCACAAGAGTAAGAATGATGTTTTACTTTGGTACTATTTAAACATCCATCATGTGACACTGAATGAATGGCATCAAATATCTCCCCAGGAAGGTGCTGGGAAAAAGCAAGAGGTGCCAATAAGGAAACCCAAGAAGGTGGGCAAACCAAAAGGAAGAGTGTTGTCAGGAGAAAACTGTAGGAATATTTGGTGTCTCTTTGTAAAAACTACTTCAAGTAAAGCTACTTGAATGTGTCTCTTTGTAAAGACTACTTCAAGTAAAGCTACTTGAATGACTCTTGGAGGAGAAAATGTGAGAAAGACAAGCTGGTAGATCAGGGAATGTTTGGAAGGATGAGGGAAGAGGAAGTCTTGAGCAGGGAGCATGGAACTGACTGCAGTTTATCTAGGAGTCTGTACTGCAAAGCCATATGATGACTGAATGCAAGCGATGGATGCTTCATTCAAGAAAAAGGCAGTTAAATAACAAAGCATCCAAATAGCCACATTTTCTCTTTATGTCCAAAGAATGACAAAGATATTGAAAACTAAAGCTGAAGACACTGTCTGAATAGTTTTCAGTTGCCTCCACACCTTCAGTACTGACAGAATAGTTTTGAGATGCTATCAGGCAGACCACACAATAATCCCAGTGGTATCTCTTACACGGTGGTGCCTAAGATGGGAAAACCATTTGCACAGATTGTGGTAAGACACTGTACCTCCCACATCGCCCCCAAAGAGCAACAAAGACAGGCCCCTTATAGACAGGGATTTGGTGGCATTACCTTTGTTAACTTTCAGAATTTTGTCAAAAATATCTTCGTCCTCCTCATCAGTCTCTGTAGGCAAAGGAGATTCTATGCAGAAATACAAGAGTATCACTTTCTCATTCCCAGGGAAAATATGAGTCCTGATTTTTAATCTGATGATGCAGGATTTTTCCAGTGATGCACGTAAAACGTACAGAGCCTATTTAGGGACTGGAGGGATGTTCACTCATGTAGGTGTTTGTTCAGTGACACAATCTTGAGAACCTCCCAGCTGTGGTTATTTTGGCATTAATCTAGTCCCAAGAGCCATTCTCCTTCAATTATTCCATTGTCTCCCCTTTTTTTTTCCCTAGCCATCATAGTTTAAGTCTCAGATGGCAGAGTTTTACTTCCCTATGCACAACTCTCACTCAAATCCCCAACATAAGATACCAGAAGCAAAAATGGACGGAGAGCAGTCCTGCTACTTCTTACTGGACATGATGACCTCTTGAAAAACCCTCGAAACCAATGAAACTGGTATTCCTGTTCCATTGGTCAGACTGATGTCCCCAGCTAAGCCCAGCATCAGTGACTCCTAGGCCTAGCAAGCAAAACCAGCCAACTCTGCGTATTTTGCAACAAGTCTTGACATCAATAAAAAGCAGAAACACAGGACCTCTGTACTTCTTCAAACCTTTGGAAGTGACTTAATTCAGGACATTACTTAAGCAGAGCTATTTTTAGCAAAAGTACCAGCTGAGGCCAAGGCCAAGCAATTAGCAAAAACCAAGAGACTTTGCTTTGCATGAAACACTGTGGTGAGTGCATTCATTTAAAATTCCTCATAAAGGTTAATTTGTGTTAAGCATGTGCTGTTTTCTGGAGTAACTGAGTAGATAACAATTAGTATATCCTCTCAAATGCATACTTGCAGATGGAGTAATACATACCATATATATCCTCTTGTGTAGTAACCTGCAAGAACAATACATTAGTATTATCTCACAATTTATAATATAACATTAAATTAAATAATATAACAAATAAATTATCAACAGCATCCAGGCTACCACTAGAAGTATCTTTCACCAATGCAGCTTTTATCTACTTTGCCATGTGTAAAGAAGTACCATGGGGTGGTAGATGTTCTTCTTTGGTACCTTGGCAAATAGGGATATCATAAAGGGAAATGCAATCTGAAGTGTGGACTAAGTTTCAGATACACTCTGAGGCGCTGTTGAGTGAAGAAGACTGTGCTGCACAGATGTGGCTACAGGTGGAGTACAAGAGTCCTGACCTTACTTTCCACAATGATGAACCCACAGTGATCAGAAGAGCTGAATTAGCTTTCCTTACCTCAGTAGGTTCTGTTGCTGCAAAAAAAAAAAAAAAGAGAGACAAGCAAAAGGGACAAATTAGATTCTGAATGCAACTTCACAGTGTTCAGTAGGATGGATCTCCTCAGCTGTGGGAATCCTTTGGCAGATCCCTTTGCATGGAGGGGAATGGAGCGCACTAGCTGATGCACAGGCAGAGAAATTAAAAAGATACTTAGTCAAACAGCTATGAAAATTCCTAGTAGATTGTGCTGAGAGACAGAATCCTGGTCATTTACCATCTAAGAATCAGCAAAGCATTTTATCAGCTTCAGTGTGGAAAAAGAAACACAAAAGAAACCAGTGACAAAAAAATGCTTTGTCCCCAGACTTCTCTGCAACAGGTGCAGGCTAACCAGCTCAACAATATCCTCTGGTTTCACAGTGTCAAAGAATAAAGTTATAACATGGGGTGGAGGCTATAATTTAGCATGAGGAAAATAATCTCAGCTTCAGTATGTAACTGACAGCAGCTTGGTATCGTTCTGGGTCCTAAGGTGCCTTTCTACTGTGATGCCCTCTGATTTTTACCAAATTTCGGATTCTAGACACAAACCAGATGTGAAAATCTGACCTGATGTATAAATTTCTATCTTCACTGTTATAATATCAAAAAACTTTAAAAATTGGAAGGACCTCCAGAGGTCATCAGTTTGTCTGCTTTCCCTAAGGCAGAAAGAGTTTTATCTAAATTATTCCTGCCCATAGTTTGTTTGACCTGTTCTTAAGTATGATGGATATGTTGCAAGCCTATCTGGCAATCTCTTCCAGTTTCCTAATAATTGCAGTCTTCCTTGTCAAGGTATGAAACAATTTTGTTTTTCCTATTCAACACTGAAACAGAGAACACTCATGTAAACAGTTATTATTTCCAAGCCCACCTATGCCCCAATTTTTGACCATATTCTTTTTCAATAAAATATATGCCAAGCTCTATCACACCTTGCAGCACCTTTCCCTTTTCATAGTTATTGCTCAAACACAGACTCTATCTAGCACCTGCAACAGAATTGCTTTTATTGAGCCAAAAATATTTCAGTCTGTGTTTTCAGACTGTTACTTCAGTTATATGGCAGTGGAAGTCCACTGTAATCATGGTGGTTTATTACAGAAAAGTTCAGTCAGTTCCCACCAGCTGCATCAGAGAGATCCATGGCATCTAAACACATTCTGCAGGGAGGCACATTTTTGAGATGGGTTGACCAGATTCAGAATTTATGCACCCAAGAGGCACTAGATTAATTGAGTAGTCAAAGTCAGTGGAAATTAGGCTCCAGATTCCTAGGCACATAAAGCCTGCAACTTCTTTTTAAAACCGAAATGAGACACCAGAGAAGGCATCTGCCATCTCCTTGATGAAATGAACATCTGGTGTGACAGGGCTTTCAAAATTATACAGCTCATTTTTCCCTTCACTGTAGATGCTGAAGGATGTCTCAAAAGGCACAAAAAGCAGTACCAATGATAAATTAAAACTCATTGTATGCATTTGTCCCAATAAACCTGCAACTTTGAGTCTGAGTACCTCGAACTTGAGCAACCATGCCCCTTGGTCCCTTCTAAATTTACTGAGCAGTAATTTTACAACATCCCTTTTTTCCATGCCATAAATGACATTTCAATAGAAGAATTTGTCAATTTTCTTTTGTCACTTGCTTTGACTATGTCAAGCAAATTTTTCCAAGGTGTCATCTTCTTACACACATCACACCCAGCCTGTTAGTTTCCTGCTGTAAAGTCTGCCTACAGTTTTCTTTCCATTGACCTCTGAAGATCTGCAATTTTCTCCTCACATTTTGCAAGTTAACAAAAGCTGTTCAGCTGAGCCTGTTCCAAAGCAGAACAAAGCAAAGCTTTCTTTGATGCCTGACATCCCTTTCTCTTACAGCTGCAATGAGGTAGGCAAGGAGGCAAATGATTAGCAGTCTTATTATAACATTCAACTTAATGAAAAGGTATCAAGATGTCTAATTAAAATTTTATTTTCAAGCCTGTGAAAGCACATCTGAATTAACCTAATAAACCATACCCCAAAAGTCTGTGTAAAGCACATCTTTGTGAAAACACATCTGCACTCAGCTCAATAACAAGTTATGAAACATAGCCTTTTTCAAAAGGCCTGTGTCAGTGCTTTCATATGCTCTAAAAACAAGTAAAAACCATCTATGTAATAAACAGTCAAGAAATAACAGTTGTTTTTAAAATACAGTATAAATCCTACTTACTTGCTGTGCTGTTTTCATAGTTCTCCTGCAAAACCAACAGGTAAAAGGCATTATTCTTCCATAGCTAACAAATGCAGCAACAATAGCATCAAAATAAGGATGAAAGGAGGAACTAAATTATTAGATTGCCCTTATTTATTATTATATTACTAATATATTCTTGCACGAAATTTATCAAAGTGGGCCTTCACAGCTTCAGTCCCAGAAGAACAGATCAGCTAGAAGATGGAGCACAGCTGTATGGAGCTGCTCTCACCTGGATAGGGAAGCCCAGAGTAGCGTGAAGCAGAAATGCAGCGAAGACCAGGAACCTCTTGAGATCCATTGTGCAGTGGGGACAGACCACCAGTGCGAGTCCTCACCTCTGCCCGCCCAGGAGCGCTGCCGCTAGATATACCAGCAGAGCCTGCTCTGCCTGGCCTGAGAACTCCTGCCCCAGCCAATGGGAATCTCAGCAGGAAGTGAACTTCTTTTGCTGCCTCAACAGCCAGTTTAGCCTCTGGGCATCTCCCGGTGCTGCGCTATCGCTGTCACCACCATCTGTAGCATCCCCAGGCCTCCCGCGGTCCTTCGGGCTGCTCTCTAGAGCTGGCTCAGCCTCGTGCTTCTGCTGCCATGCACTTCCTCTGCTTCTTGTAGGATCTTTCCTGAAATGTTCAGAGGAAGCCCTTGTTCCTGGATAGCTTTCCAGGGTACTGGATTGTTAGGATTTCAGAGGGTAGGTGACTTTTTCCTTTATGTCACTGAGATTATGGGAGGCCGTGACAGTATTGTGCTGCTTTGAAATGTACAACACATGGTTACTCAGTGAGCTTATGACTGTGTCTCCCCTGAGAGGACACCCTTCGTCTTCTCACCTTATGGTTCTATATATAGAGATTTTTAGTTTTTCCTCTGTGTTTCTTGATGTTTCACCACATCAGGAACGTCTCCTGTGTTCCATTATTTCTGGCAGTCTGACAGTAATAGGTGTCCCTACGAGTTTTGTGACCAGCAATCAGAGAGGCGGAAAGAGAGCAGCAGCATAAGCAGCACTTACTCATTTTGAGAATGATTAACAGATTTGCTTTGCAGGGGTGCACTTGTCCAGAAATGGATGTAGGAAGCAATGAGCAGATCTAGCTAGGAATGCTTGTAGGAGGCAAACCAAAAACCACTGAGCCTCCTATCACAGCAACCTCTTCTCACAGCAAAGCTCTGCTTAGTGAACCATTTGCTGAAGCTGCTGTAGCTGGGAAAGAGTCTGGTCTCTGATACACTTTTGCTTTGTGTCAGAGCGCGTTTTCCATGCATGGAAAAGGAAACTGAATCATAAAATGCACTGGTTCTGTCTCTAGAACATGCTAGTGCTCAGATACCCTCAGAGTGAGTTTTAAACCCACTCACACTGTTATTCCTTATTTCTGTATTGAATAAAATGTTCTAGAAATTCTCCATGTTGGTGAATGAATCAAGAAGCAGCAGGAAGCTTTCCATCTATTTGTCTCGAAATCATACCCAGTCAAGAGTAGGAGTTAGATGGAAATGCGGTCTGAATTGTGTTGGAGGGGGTTACTCTTTATTTTAGTGATGGAATATTCGCAGTGCACACTGCTGACTAATTTAAGAAAGTCTGGATTGGCGAAGTCAAGGGATAAACTTTTGTCACCCCCACAGGGAGGCAGCACAGGGGGATATTACTTTTCCTTTTCTATCTCTGCACACTGGCTGGAGGAATGTATGCCCTAGGCATGGGTTAGTACACAGCAGGGTAGCAGATGGACCTTGTGACCATGAAAGAGCATCAAGCAGCCATTGTCCGCATGCTAATCCTGCTGTGTGTCCTTTGTGCACATAAATGTTCTCAATAAGCAGTGCTAAGTGTCTGTTTTTAATATTTATGTTTCAGAGGCATGAAAATCTTCCTTGTGCTGAAGCAAAGCTGTGCAGCTCTGGTCTGCAGTGGGACAATGGTTCTCCATGTTTCTCATTCAACACAAGGACAAAACAAAAGTCCATGATGCCAGATACCGTGGCATGCCAAAACCATACCAAAAACACACTGCAAAATGGGGCTTGCACATAACCTGCTTCCATTAGAGTTATGGGGGGAAAAAAGGAAAAATCAGACCACTCTCAGGGAAAACGAGTCCAGGAGAAAAAGGAAAGATAAGAAGTAGTGAGGGCATAAAATAAACTTTAAAAGCAAGTTAGGAAGGTTGGTAACCTTAGCATCTTTGTAGCATGTTTTTGGGAAAATACTACTCCTGGATGAACTGATTATCTGCATGTGCTCAGGAAAGAGTGAGGGAACTGGGCTGGCAAAAATGATGCAGCATGTTTTATCCTAAACATGTGACTATGCTGGCATACTAAACAGTCCATGAAATAGACTGCTGCATGCCACGTTTTTCCATAAGCTAACAAATAGTGCTGATGGTGGAGATGGCTATTTGGGATCAAGGATGTGGCTATAAATGCTGCAGCTGGCAAAGTACACAGAGCAGAGCGAGGGGAAGTGCTGGCACTCATGGCTCCTGCCAGTTCTGAAGATCTTATCACCTTTGGTTTGTGCCTGGTATTTAGATTCAATGTTTGGTTATTTTCCAAAGTGTGGTATTCATGGGGGGAGGAATTGTCAGCAGACCTGTTTTCACTAGTCAAAAAACACTCTAATTTATTGAGATATTGCAAAAATAGGACATAGTTTTACTAGCTAAAATAAAGCTTGTACCTCTACTAGAGAAAGTGTCACAGAAATTGTTTTGAACCTTTAGGAACCAAACAAGGACTTCACAAAGAGATGCTCTCTTTGCATGCGTACAAGAAAAGCATGTGGGAAATGTTGTCAGGCCCGAGTTCTCCTGTCAGTATATCCCAGTTTCTGGTGGACAGTAGGGACTCCATAGATTTTGAACATGTGAACAACTCTTAGCAGGTGTCCAAAACTAATAACAAAATGCTAAGAAGTACTTGGACAGTGTCATAGTCTGCAAGAAGTCTTCAGCAAAAATAGCACTTCTCCTAAATGACCACTACAAAACTTGGAGTTATGCCTGAGGACATAGGCTGGTTTGCAGAAATCTGTAGGCATAACCAAGAAAATAATACATCTACACACCAATTAAAAAAAAAAATATTTTCTCTTCTGTTGATGTGGGAATTCACTGCAAATGTACATAGTCAAAATCAAAACAGCAGATGTATAAAAGCTACAACACTTCTGAGGAAATCTTTCAGATTTTGTTCAGTCATATGTCATTTAGTTATATGTGTAATATGGTTATTCTCTTTGGAATCTTTCACTGTAAACAGCTCCCAAAATATAATGTAAACCATCAAGATTTAATTGGGGAAAGAAATTGCACTAATTTCTACTAATTGCTGTATCATAAAATGCAGGAAAAAAATAATTCCAGGAACTAATAGAAACCTTTATGTCAAACAGCTTGTGGAAGTTATGTGATAGTTACCATAACTGATTCATGGTAAGATAGTTACTAATCTTGAAAGTTTAAAATTGTCCACCTTTACCAAAACCAACCATTGAAGCAATGGTATGGACCACAACACATAACTGAAATTTCTGTGGATTGGCATCACATGAATAAACACCACACAATTACATATGCAATCTGGGGTTAATGGCAAACCTGAACCAGGAATATATTATTTTAGCTAGAATTGCTCAGTATCCTTTCCCAGGAATGTCTGCTTTGTGCAGCATTTCAGTATTTTGGCTCACTTTCATTTGGAAAAGGAATTCTGGCTTCCACTGACTTCTGGGTTCATGAGCTATGAACCCCTGTCCTCTGGCCAGAAGTCTGCTGCAGTGCAGTGCTTTCAGCTCAGTGCTTTTTGTCTCCCCCTCACTAATTCCAAGTGCCCTAATCAGACAGAAATAGCTTCCTTTTCTGTGGTGTCTTTATGATCAGATACTTTTCAGATACAAATCAGTCCTCACACAAGCTTTCTCTGTGCTGGCTTAAACGACTTTCAGTCCTTTAGTCTAATAATTCCACTCTTCTTGGTTCTAGAATTACATTTCGATTCCTTCCAAGTTGCCTGGACCTTTTTGGAAGTGCAGTGATTAGGAGTGGACAATTTCAGTGGAATTCATGTCAGCTGCTACTGCACTTTGCTGGTGAAGAGTAGTATTATTGAAGTGCTGGCAGCTCCTGAGGATTTCACAAGTAACCAGCACAGACTTCAAGTGCCTATATTGGAGACTGACACGTGTTATGAAAGACAGCTCTAGGCAAGTCAAAGTGGAGTTAGAAGCTGTTTTCCAGTGCCCAAGACCATACCTGTCGCATCCATAGATTTACTTGTCCTTCATGTCCCTCTTCACACTTCTTTGGATCCTACCTCCCAGAGAGGACCTGGAGTTGTTGGGATTCCTGTTACCTTTTCTGTTTTGCTTTCAATTTTTGAGAGCTTCCATGTCATTGCTAACACCATCTGGACCAATGAATCCACGTGGTCTGCAGGTTCTTTAGCAAAACACTGACACATCCTCCATGATATTATTGACAAGCTCCAGCTGCAGTCCTAGCCCTGACTGTTTATTGAAAGAACCCAAACCTAAAATGATGAATATTGGCTTGCTATTGGTTAGTCACTTTTCTATTCAAAGAGCCAAACCTAGAAACTTTAAACTTCAGTCTGTCATCAGAAGAAGGACAATGAAGAAAAAGATCTTTTTTTTGTGATAGATTCTTCTTTACAAAAGAAAAATATGCAGTTAGAAAAAAAACTAATAAATATGTTGGAATAGTCAAAACACTGTAACTTCTAAAATAAAAGTTGAAAACAAGTTGATTTTAATTTCAAAATCTGATTTCAAGGCCAAATTTAGCAAAGCATAATCTAGCAATTAAACTAGCATTTTTTTTTGTAATGATATGTGGTCCAATGGCTATTTGGACTGAGGGATGGGGAATGGAAGTGATGAAACTGGAACTTTAATTTGGACAATTTTAGTAATGAACTTCTGATTGCCTTGAAAAAAAACAACAAATTCCTTTCTTTTATCAGGAGAAGCCATCTGATTTGTCTGCTGCCCTTAGGTGAAGAAAGGATGGATCAAAGGGTTTACATGATGTTTCCAGCCTGCAGAGCAATGTTATGCTGATTGCAAAGGAATCCATGTGATGGGGTAAGGTGCAAGTTGTTTGAGCGGTGCCTGGGGTCATTTTTGGTCTCTTTGCCCTCTGAAGGGAGACACGCCATCACCCAGTGCTGCCCCAGCTCGGGAGATCTCCTTGTGACAGATTATGAAATGCCAGCCAGCTCCCCTGCTTGGTTTGATCTCCTGTGTCCTTTTGCTTACGGGGAAGCTTTTGCTTACAGTAACTGTGCCATGAAAGTTACCCTTGTGAGTGCTTGCTTGGCAATTTAACTGAGAAGAAATTTCTCATGTCTACCTCTCCGATGAGTGCATGGGAGCTGCCTGTGTGTGCTGTAAGTGGAAAGCACATCTCTGCCTCTGTGGTACACAGATCTGCCTGATAAAGAGTCCATTGGTGATTGGGTATTGTCCCTTGCTCAAATATCACTGCTCTGACTTCTTTTTCCTTTCTCCCTCATCAGAAAGGCTGTCTGTGCTCTCTGACTGTGCTGCTTGTCTCAATACATGTCTCAATACCTTTGCTTGTTATTCACATATTGGCTTCTCAGCTGTCCTCAGCAGGATTTTTTAATATTTCAGTGGGAGTCTCGAGAAGGCTGTTTCGCTCTTACTGTTCTTTTCTAATGCCAGTTCCCTGCACAATGGGAATTGCACCCATTCACCAGGTTAGCTTATGGCTTGCTTTGCTTCTGGGACGATGATCTGTAGCTCCTCTCATGTCTCCTGAACAGGTGAGTCTGGACACTCTGCCACTTCTGACTTTACCTGGACGCAAGGAAAGTACTTTAGGAAAAGAAAGCACAGCTCTTACAGCCCCTGTTTTGTTTTACGCAAGCTGCTATCCAAATAGATACTAGTGG
This sequence comes from Corvus cornix cornix, assembly GCF_000738735.6. Classification (NCBI taxonomy): domain Eukaryota; kingdom Metazoa; phylum Chordata; class Aves; order Passeriformes; family Corvidae; genus Corvus; species Corvus cornix. The sequence continues at coordinate 40,673,837 of NC_046335.1, forward strand.
CTAAATATTAACATTGGAAAGATTACCTGATAATAAACTTCAAAGTTATTAAAACAAAGAATCTGCTTTCATGTTCCATGAGTCTTTTGCCAAAGAGAGCATTTGCCTCCAAAGAAGCAACCAGTGATCTCTAAAGCTTTGACCAAAATAATTGATGCAGCGTGGATTCCCGAGCGTGCAGGACAGCCAGCAGTGTGTTTTGCTCAGTGTCTGTTGTGAGCATGTAACCAAAACCTGGTGGGCTTCAGACAGCCACACTGAGGGACATGGTCTGGCCTGGGGGGCGAGGGTCCAGACTGGACCAGCAGGGTCTGCCACCCTGCCAGGTCAGACAGCAGCAGAGCTGGGGATAGCAGGGAGAGTGACTGGACAAGCAGGTTTGATGCAGGGGATGCTGGAGCAGCACCAGCAGAGCTGCAGTGGGTAGGGAAGGAAGGGTGGGAGGCCGAAGGCTTTCCTGCTTTGTGTTGTCAGTCACTGGGGTGGTTTGCACAGCACAGCCTCCGCTGGGGCTAACCACCCTGTCACCTCTCATTGCTGTGGTTTAATTTTTACAAGGAAATAATTCACATTTTAAAATCTACAACTGCAACCCATGATTTAACCATTTAACAGGAAAAACACCCTTCATCCCTTCTCAGTTTCTGAGGGCTACCCATTCCTGCCTCTTTCTCTGTGCCGTGCAAGGACTCCTGTTAAAAGCACATACAAAAAATGCAGCACCATGGATTTGCCCTTCCAGCAATTCCATCTGGAAAGAAAATAATTTTTTCCCCCATTCTGCAGCAGGAGGAGCTGAATGTATACATATGTCTGCCCCTCTCTCCCCCTTCCACTACTGATTTCATTCAGGCCACCAGGAATTTCAGGATTTTTCACCATGGGGTCTAGAGGATCCTGGAGCATGAGGATGCCAGTCTGTTGCTTTCACTGTTTGGGGAAGAGTGGGCCTAACAGAACCCAGAACAGAGGATGGCTGCTACCCAAACCCTGAATTGTCTATCCATGATGCTTCCCAAGGGAGCTATGGCTAAATTAACCTTGGCTTACAGCTGTGATTACATTAAAGAAAAAGCTTCCACAGGGGCCTTTCTTTCCCACTCATCTGCAGCAACTATCCCATTAGTTATTGAACACATTAAAGGCACACTTACACATTACCTACAACTACAATTTCTCAAGCCGTTACCAGGGTTCCCTCTGTTGCTCGGTGAACACATTCCTCAGAGTACATGCAGTTGAAATAAATTAGAGAGGCTGCCTTGAGATTTTCTGCTAAAGAGAAAAGCCTATCTATGTTTTCATATTTCATTTATTTTAGATTTATCTAGCTAGCTTATAGAAACATGCATGGCCAAACTTTAATCTGAGTGTCTTCGAGTCTAGCCTTTTGGCTTTAGATTCATCTTTGCTAATGATTTCAATTCTCCTCAATGAACTCAGATTTGGCTCTCAGTTTGCAGGTTTGTATGCAGGAAAACCATTTATTTGTACTGGAAGATTTGAACTGCAGTTCTGTTTTCTTACAGGGATGGTTCTGTTGTAAATCTGCACATGATGCAGCATGAGTACAGCAACAAATCAAGGTCAAGGCACTCTGAGAAATCTTCTACTTAGAGGTCTGCTTCCATCCTTTGCACATGTATTTGCCTTCTGTCTCTGATAAGAATATTACAAACAGGTTCTGTGTGGACATTTGTATTCCTCCTTTAAAAAAGTAAATTCTTTTTGTAGGAAATTGAAGTCATGAATGATTTGGAATATTCAAAGTGGTTAGTCTCTGCAAATGAGAGAAGGGTGGAGTATTTATTACTTTCTTTATTCTGATAATCTCTTCTGATCTTGAAGAGAGAGAGGCCCATGTGATACTCATTTTGGACCATCATAAAAAGGAGAAGAGAATGTAGAGCTCGTCTCTCCAAGAATTTATGAGGGCCATAGAGGCAGTCTCTGTGGCCTGCCATTAAATGAATTATGGCTGTAGCCTCGGACCATTGCAATTCTGGTATCTTAAGATCTGTTGAAAGAACAAGGACTAAGGTGCTGGTTTGTGTGATGACATAACTGAAAAGAACAGTAAAATGCGAATAGAAAAAAAAAATACATATACCAAGTGGTCGAGTCAACCTTTTTACCCAATAAACCAGAAAAACTCTCACTTTTTTGCCCAATCATTAAACTAAGTGGGCAGCAGACTCGCTGACCTACTGGTCCTTACAGGAGCAGGACCACATGCATCTCTGCTCATGGGTGTACTTGATTAAAGCACTCACAGACTGAAACAAATGGGGATGCTCTTTGCTGTCACTGAAGACACTTGTCCCAAATTAAGAGTTGTTATGAGACAACGATAACTTTTCCATACTCCAGTGTATGGTTACTGCAGCACATGGTTATTCTAGGGTGATTTAATGAAGCCTTTCATTAAGGAGCATTTCCTAAATTGTAATGTGTGCGTATGTGGCACCACATTTGGCAGAGACTGGGGTCTTGTGCCTTGCCTTTTCTCTGGCTGTGACAAAGTGGGTTCTAGAGCTTCCTCACAGATCATTTGTATGACCCAGTAAGCACTGTGCATTCTGCTGTGTCTGGAACAAAGTTACCTAGATTTTCAGGATGTTTAGACCATCTACATAGTTGTTATAAAAAAAGAAGTAAGTATGAATCACAGTGTGGTTTCTGTGCCCCCATCATTTCCTGATCACTGCAGAGCAAGCCAGACTGCGTAAGATGTTGTAGGCAGCCATCTCTCCTACACACCTGCCATGCAACTGCTGAAGATTACACAACTGTCCCTGTTCCAGAGACAGGGGCCGACCTTTCCCTCCTACTGTCTGGTACCAAATGTGTCTCAACTTTGAACAGAAATTTTGACACAAGATTCATGTATTTTGCCACAATTTAGGTGAAATGCAAAATTTAAACTTGGTTGGAACAAAACCTCTTTCTCTCCTAAAGCATAGCTTTGCATGATTTAAACTTCATCACATATTTTTGTCTGATAATGCCAGGAAACACCTTTGGTGGAGCTGGTACTTCAGAGGAGTTAGGCTGTACAGACAAGAAGAGCCTGACAGTGACCAATAAAGTGCAAACTGCTGCTGATGTGATACGTGTCTGTCATGCTGGGGACATCCAAGATGTTACAGGCTTGGGTAATGAGGGCTTTTGATATGTAGTGGTGTGAGAGAAGATGTTGGAAAGTGAAGGCAACTTGCATGGGAAAATCATGAGTTTTAATATGACCCTGTTAGACTTAAGCTCATTTGAAATCTTTTGGAGGAAGACATCAGTGTCAGCCTGAGATTTCACATTGTAAGAAAACAGATCAGTCAGATGTTGGTATGGGATCTGTAATCTGCTTATGAAATATGACAGTGGGAATAGATCAGGAAAAGACTAAGTGGAGATAAGGTACAGAGAGAAGAAGAATCATCTATCCTCTCGATAGATAGTGGACTCTCATATGGTAAGGGAAAGGGAAGACCTACAAAATGAACAGATAAAAGCAGGAAGAGAAAGAGGAGGGAAAGGTTTATGAAAGTAGAGGGAGAATATAACTGAGTTTTGAAAGTCACAAGTGTGTCCAGGAAAAATGGACAGAATGAGGAGGCCAGTGTAAGCAGTGAAGTAGAGACTGTGGCAACCAGAGTGGAAACAACTGAGTCAAGTAAGGGAATTTGCACTAAGGGTTTTACTCTTCACCGTAACTGTGTCAGGTTTCGTCCTACTGTACCCAGAGAAGAGCCTCTGACCCACTTTGCAGATTTGCAGTTCGAAGATTATTTACTCTGGAGTTTATTACATGGGATCAGCTAGGGAACAGCTGAGGACACAGGGCTTCAAGTCAGGGAGCCCACTGGGGAGAGGACAGTCTTCTGAAGTATAATTTGGTCAGTTGTGAAAATTAAGGAAACAATTTCCTAGAGCTACTGAAAGGACCACACATGGGAGGGCTCCTTTCAAATTTGGGTGTAACTTTTTGAGTCTTATGTTAGGGGAAGCTTTTGCCCCAATGACTTTGGAGAATGTAAGTTGTGTACAAAGCAAGTACAGCCCTCTGGGGCAATCATAGGCAATGCCCCTGTGATTTCCACCACAGAAGTGCCTAAATCCTGAAGGTGGTGGCTATCTAGAGATCATTTAGATTAGGCCTGACTGCAAAGCACCAATAACAGTGCTGGCAGTAGTGTAAAATGTGAAAGACCTACTGCTCTATTTCTCACTGGACAACATCCATTCTGAGCAGCAATTACCTGTCAAATCTGACAAGGATGAGGTCAGATCTCACTGTGATGTCAATCTGAAAGGCTAAACATAGCATATATTTCTGCAAAAGACAAAACCAATTCCCTGTCTGAACTATTTCAAAGGAAGGCATGGAGGCTGGAGAGATCACAGCAGTAGAGGAGTAAGGATACTGTAAGCCCAGACCCAGCCACTCTTGCACTTAACACAGTGTCAGTAAACTCAGTGAAAGGCAGCTATCTTGATAGCTGGAGGCTGTTTTCTGAAAAGGCTGTTTTTGTAGAGGGTGTTTTTCTCTCGACAGGAAGGTCTGGCTACATGATCTTATGTGCCAACTCATTTTATCAGAGTGCTCGCTGAAATTTGTATAATAGCAGTGTCATGGAAAAATATTCCAAAGCCAGACAAAATATTGTGGGTCACAAGGAATGGCTAGAGGTGAACATGAACAGAATATAATTTCTAGAGTTTGGAACTGGAAGATGTGAATCTTTCTTATCCTCAGTTATTTCCTCCTCTTTGTTCTCCGTCTCTATGTCAAGGAACAGGATGAAACAACACCATCCCAGGGAAAAATGTTCCTATATTGTTCTTGATATCATAAGGACTAAGAGTGATTCAACATTAGGCACTAAGAATTACCACTGCTAAGGTATTTGCAGCTTCTACTGATGGAGGTACCCAGCAAAAGACCCCAATGCACATAGTGAGCAACTACATGGAGCAGACCAGTTCCCAGTCTGTTCACTGTGCCTTCCTGCCTGTGCCTCTTTGACAGAGGGAGGGGATACATGAAAACTTTCACTGAGACTCAAAGGAAGCATGGAAGGAAACAGTAAGAGACCAACAGCTACTGAGAAACTGCAACTTTACATGAGTCAGTCACTCAAAATAATGTTTCCAAAAACCAAGCTCATTCTCAGGGTTTTACCTAAAAGACATAGGAAATACAATTTGTATGGCATGTGATGTCTGCTAGAATAGCCACAGGCGTCTCTGACCCTGTGTCCTCTGTCTGGCATGGGCCAAAAGTGGCTGCCTAGAAAAGCACATAAGAACAGGGAAAACATATAGGATACTTCCCCTTTGTTTTGAACGTGAGTCCTACTTGACTCTTCCCTGTAGTTCTTATACTGGAATTGGGAAGTTGATCCCTAGACAGTTTCCCCCATACACTCAGGATTTTAGAGACCTCTTCCTTCATCCCTTGCAGTATCTCTTTCCTGGGCTGAGGAGCTGTAATTTGCTCTTTCATTCCTTTACACAGAACCTGTTCTACACCTTGAATAATTTGTTCTGATCCATCTATGTACTTTTGTTTGTTTGGTGTCATCCTATTCTAGACTGGAAAGGCAAGGCCTGCATATAACATTTAAGGGAAAAGCAATCTGCTCCAAAACTGGAATTAACTGACACAGAAGCAGATGCTGCTTTGTCCATTTTGCTGCTAGTTTGACTCTTGAACTTCAGTGAAAAACATGACAGCCTTTTTGGATGGGTCTTCCTGCTCTTTCTCTGGAAGTTTTTCTGCAGTGACAGTGATATCTGCAGTCTGAGAGGCAGTGGGATGAGGAGCCAGGTGTGGAAAATAGAGTCTCCGGGCTCTTCTGCTTGCCTGCTTGGGCTTTGTAACACAGTGGTACCTCCTAAAGACCTGTTGTAGTTATTTTTTTTCAGAATGCTTAATACCAGTGCTGCACATGCTCCAACACAACTCCCATGGAATTTTGCCATGGAAATGAGCACACAGCTCTAGCGTAAATCTGGCCACAAGTGCCAGGTTGGGTATAAATTAAATGAGAAAAATCCCATGTAATACTTGTGCATATTTCCAGCTGCTTAAACTGTAATATCAGACAGTAATTTGGAGTCATATTTTTCTTTAGCTACTCCTTCTTTGGAGGGAGACACATATAAAAGCCAGATGTGTTCAGTATGTAACCCTGATTCATTACCAGAACAAATCTTATCAGCAACCTATTCACAGTTCATTTGCAAATAAAATGGTGTTGTCCTGTACTTAAAGTACTTTACAACAGTACTTTAAAGTCAAGGCTGACATGAAAGTGGATAGAGCTAAGGCTTTATAGGCAACCAAAATTCTTTAATTTCCTGGCTTTGCAGCCTTAATATAGCTGGAGATATAATTTTAACTGAAAGTTAAAAAAGATCCCAAAGCTTTTCTCTGCAAAGTATCCTTTACAGCAAAAAGTTGAAACTCTGGTATGTTACCAACTCTAAGCAGAAACTGTAAGAAAAATATTGTCACCTCTAGGAGGCAGCAGTTTATCACAAATACACAATGTGCACTCTGGTGTCTGGCACTTCGGAAGGTTTTGAAGTTTCTCAAATCTCCTGTGGTCATAAAAAAAAAAAATCTAGTGGAAATAAACGTACACTTGCAGTGGAACTACCTGCCCAGAAATAAGATCTGCTTCTCCAGTCAATCAAGAGCCAGTTCTCAGATTAAAACGAGATAGGCACAAAGTGAGCTCTATTTTCCTGGATTTTCAATAGCAAATCAGCAGAGTTCAATGGAGAAGCAGGATATCTATCTGAGTTGTTATCTGCTCTCAGCAAGATACCCTCCCTCATACAGGAAAGCATCTACTCATTTCCCTAATTGGGCTCACACTTAACCTTTTGTCTGCCACTTTACCGAACAACATTCTCCTTTCAGTTGCATTTCCAGTGATAAATTTTTCTTTCTTTCACCTGGGTCTGTCCTGAGCTGGGGCTGACATTCTCTTTCTGAATCCCCATTACTGAGGTGCTGAGACTTCACACTGAAGCAGTTCACCTGGTAATGCACAGATACTGTTTTTCTGCTGGGCTTTGTGGTATGATGTGACCTTCTAAAGCTGCTTTTCTCTTTGCAGCTGGCCCTTTGATGCTCTCAGAGGAACTGTGATTGTTTGAAAACTTGCCTCACATATTAACACTCTCTTCACATCCCAAGTGGGCCCCATATACACATGGAACAACACAGGACGGCACATCAGTAGTGTCATTGGTGGTTCAACATCAATATAGACCACAACTGAATAAAAACAGTCCCATAAAAACAACCTGCACAATACCAGTCTTGATTTCAAAACTAGCGGTGATGGATGACCCTCTGCAATCCCTCAGAGATGGCTCCCATAGAAATTATGTCCACTGTTGGAAATCTGCAACATGTTTCCACTCTGAGTTTATGGCTTCTAGCCATTAGCTCCAGGTAACTCATTGTTTGCTCAGTAGAAAAGGACCTCTCTCATCAAAGGTTTGTTCCACAACCGGGTCCTTAAGGACTTTGACCATGACACCCCTTAGCTTTTTCATTGATAAATAGACTGACCTTCTTGAGGCACACTCTGATCCACAGCCTCACACCCCTTAATTCATTCATGTGGTGCTTTCCTGAACTCCCTCTAATTTTCCCAATTTTCTAATAGTGTAGCATCCTGCTACAGCAGTCACACCAATGCCCAATTCTCACGCTACAGGCCCTTCCTATTCCTCCCCAATGTTTTTTTCTCTTACCTTCCTGTAAATCACACTATCATTCCTGACTATCTTTGCTTTTTGGCCCCTTCTCTCTTCTTTCTAGTATTGAGTCTTCTACCCTGTCAGTATTCATCCAATGCTGCTGCAAGGGTTGCAAGAGATGTACCACAGTCAGGTGTACAGTGGTTGCCGATGATAGGGGGTACATGGCAATCTCCTGAAACAGGTAGACAGCCATATTTTTTCCATAGATCTCCTGAGTTCCACAGATCTTGGTCTCAGGACAGTGTAGTGTCCCAGTACAGAATCATTAACCACAAACTCTACACTGTATCCATGCAACTAGCTGGACCCTCCATGGTGCTAAATCCTTATCGTCATCCTGAGGGTAGAAATGTGGCAAATGACTCTACACACAGCTGGCAGGTATTCCTGTAAGTCTGGAGGTTCCAGGAGTTCTATATCCATTATCATCAGATGAAGCACCACACCCTGAAGCTCATTTTGTTGAGGTTGATCATTGTATAGCTCCCTTTTAGAAACCGATTCTTTGTTCTTCCCCTAATTACTTAATTTACTTGATTTATATCTATAGGTCTGTTTCACTGACAGTGATGGAGGGACCAAGCCCACATTCCCCTCACAGATCTTCCTTCTTTATTTTCTTTTTGCATATGAATATGTAGAGACAACTGCTTTGTCTTAATTCTGCTGCAAAGGATTATTTCAGTGGTTTGTTAATACTTCACCATCTGGTGGAGGAATACTTCACCACTTGGAGGAAGAGAGAATCTCTTTCTTAAAGCTTTTACTACCTGAGGCAACAGCAAACAAAAGCATAAAGAGTTAGATGCAGTCTTTGCAAGCACAAGCCTTTTACCTTCACTTTTGTTTTCACAATATTTCATTTACTTATTAAACAAAATGCATGACAGCCATATGTGGTCTTCTGTTACTAACTGACTATTTCAGTGCCTGAAGCTGGATGATACAAACACCTTGCAATGATCTGGAAAGTTATTTTGGACCAGCATTCTGTTCATTCTGTCCCATTTCTGTGGCACAGAATCACATAACAAATTAATACAAGTGAAAACAGAAGCTTACACCTTCAGGCTAAATCTGACTGTCACAAGGATTTCCCTGAGAAAAAAAAGAAAAGCCCCAACAACTTTCTTTCCCATTTCCATCTGTTAACTCACACTTCTGCCTGGTGAAATGCCTCAGTGAGAAACAGAGTATTTCTGATACCAGCCCCTGATGGAGTGGAGTAGGCTGAGTCAGGGAAAGTAGTGTGCAAACATCTTTCATTCAGATGTATGTCAGCTTTTCCTTCTGGATTCTGGAACTTTAATTTGTGTCTTCAATTGTCAAAATAAAAGTTGAAAATCCCACCTGCTTATTCAAGTGGCTGGCAATTATATTAAAGGGCTTTTTTTTTTCTGTTAAAGCATGAACTACAGCTAGGCAATGCAAAAGCTCTTGTAATTCTCCATGGGATCTATACTACCTAGTCTTCATTCAGAGTAAGCCTCTTTTATAGAGCCAATGAACAGAAAGGCCCAAAATATCAGCAGAAGAACTCAGAGCAGGAACAAAGAATCAATAGGCTAACTGGTACCTTATATTTTGTCATCACAGAGTATTCCTGTCTGAAATACCAGAAGCTGAAAAGCATGTATATGCTTTTGCCATTATTATACATGTCTTCTATCAGAATACAGAGAAAATATGTGGATAGGATACCAGTAAAATATGTTGTCAGGCCTGAACCTGCCCCTGAAGTCTGGATTGCAAAAACAGGCTTTCATCTTTCTGCCTTGGCAAGTCTCTTTCTAATGGCAGATGTGACAGATAAAAAAGCTATGTGATTCTGGACAGTATCAGTGTAACTGGCCAGTGAGAAAGGTCATTAGCTTGACCCCATTTTATCCCACTACTGCTTTAAAGAAAAATAAGCTATTTAATTATTGCGTGTTGAAACAAGCAAGTGTAAAGATGACTTTGAAACACAGTTATGGCCCGATTATTTTTTGGAGCAGAATGTGCTAAAAATAAGCAACCATGATAGATAGATGCAGTGGCAGTACATGCCAAAGCTACAGTGAAATTATGTATCTGTACATGCATCAGTACACACAAAAATCTGAAATCTTTGGCCTGTCACTTGTAGAAGCTCACTTACTGATAATATTCAGTGTCTGGGGAGAGCTTCTTTGTTTTCCTAGCAATAGCAGCAAAAGGCTGCTGCCTGGCTGTTATTATTAAAATATGATATCTGACAATGATTCTGTACCTATTACATTTCACAGCAAATATGATTTCTGGCAAGGAAAACTTAATCTTCATATATAAGCAGGCAGAAAATATCTCAGAGAGTATGCTATTAAACTATTGTCTTGTGGAGATACTTTGGTGTGACCTTCCTTCCATGGCATGCTGTAAGCAGTCGTTGTATAATTCTGAAAACAGCTTGTAGGAAACACATCAAGATTGCATCTCATGAATGGGCTGAATGCCTTCTCCACTCCAAATCTCTCTCACTGTGTTCTGCCCTTAACAGGACCTTCTTCCTTTTCATGTGGTTTCCACATCTCAAGGGTCTCTGACCTAGTTGTGTTAGATTTCATTAGCACTTCTAGGAAGGAACCATCCTGTGGAGGAAATCGAAGGCATCTAAAGAATGTGTCCATCTTTTTTGTCATCTTTCCCACTCTCCTCACTTCTGCTTCTCTTGAGTGGTGGTAGGAGTCCATAACAACATGGTTCACTCTTCAAACTCAAGATGAGACCTCATGGCACCATGATTACAATGTTACCTGTTCATATGCGGGCTGAATTAAGTAGCTGAGTCAGCAAATGTTTGGAACAGTCTACCTGCGGCAGAGAAAATTCAGATCGGAAGAGGCAAGCACAAGGATGCTGCTCAAGGCTTTGGAATCTCCTGAGCCACAGAAAGCAAAAAGCAAAGGGATCATTTAGTCAGATTTCTCAATCTCCTTTGTGTGATGTTCATCCCACTGCTGCACACAGGGAGAGGTGTGCCAGTCATCCAGCCTGGTGTGCCCACCTTTTGTTCTTGTAAAGATAGAAGACAAAGCTCAAGGTTTTCCTTTTATGGGCTGAGCTGAAAGACCAGTTTCCACGGGCTCAGCGCTTTCTTAGGGAACTGTCTCTGCTTAAGGAGTCCATTGGGACTTGATTCTTGATGGAGGGTCAGGAGGCTTGGAAGTGAGGAGTGAGACGTCTGACAAGCCTGGTAGGGTGAGGAGAAGGGGAATGTGCACTGCAGCCATTAGGATGCTGCAGTGCTACAGAGGAATCTAACAATTAAAGTGAGACTCAGATGTGTGAGGGAAGTTTTGTACCAGAGAGGTGAACATGTCACCAAGGAACAAAGGCTGAATGAGTTGTCATGAGTAAGATGTGAAACCTCAAAGAAAAAAAAAAGTCAAGAAAAATCTATGCAAAACCTGAGCTACAGAAAGATCAAAACCCCTGAATTTCTAAAAATTTCTCTGTACATAGTTAATTTGTTTTTCTGATCCATGGGCATCAACTATATTCCAAAACAGAATGACAAACTCCCAGTATAATCAGTAGAACTTGTTATTTTTTGGAATATTTTGCATTTTGCTTACTAGTTTCACTCTGGCCCAGAGATATAGTGACCAGAATTACAATCACCTTCTGCCCACTAGATTCTCCTTGTGAAGTACCCAGAACAGGGCTGTACACGCCATTAGAAACACATCAAATGATGGCATTTATTATCCTCTTCCCCAAGCTGGGCATTCTGAGAACTAAGGCAAAAATGAATGAGTCAGAGAAAGATAATCACACCATCACCTCAACAGAAAACTGGGACGGACATCCAGCTCTTCAAGTCTATTCATGCAGGTTCTTCTCCTGTGCTCAGCAGCCCACTGCCTAACACCAGTGTGGTAAGCACTATGACTAATATCTAGCATATGTTGTTTGCTTTCTCATTCTCTCCAGAGGAAGCAGCATATGCCCAAGTGTGTCTTGTTTGGTAGGATTTTCTGCTCTTTTTTTAAATAGAGGTGCTGCTCTGCATTTATCCTACAGAAAGCAGCTCCAAAAGGTTCAGACCCTGTGCTTTGAGGGGCAGGTGGTGAGGCATGGGACAGGGCTTAAATCTTGCCTGTGTTTGTTCTGCAGCCTCTGAAGAATGAGAAAGTTTTGCCTGACTTATACAGAGGCTTTACTGTGACTACAGAGCTACCGTGCAGTGCTGTCATAACAGGGCTTCTCAGGCCAGCAGCTTTTGGCAGTCACTATCTTTGCCTTAAGGCAAAAAAATTCAACCTCTTGAGCATATCAGCAAGCCAGCCCCGAGAAATATTGCTGGAGAGATGATCAAACATTTGGATGCACTTTCTGTGAGTTAGCTAGCAAGGCCAGCCCCTTCTGCTGACGTCTTTCCTCTCTATCACACATCAGACTTTTCCCAGTGGAGCTGGAGAACAGGCTTCAATGAAAACTGCCTGTTTGCAGCTCTATGATTGCAGGCACCACAGTTACTATTTCCTCTCCCTGACCCGGAGCAGCAACTCCATCATCAGGATAGAAAGGTAGCTTGTTGCCTAGCAAAGGTGGGATGATTTATCTGTGTGTCTAGATTGGTCCCTTTGCTGCACAAGAGAATTGCTTTCAGACTTCCAAGGAGAATGAAGCCAGGCTAGAAATCGGAGTGGATGTGGGAGAGCTGCTCTCCCAGGGAGTAGAAAGAGTCACAGGGTCTCTGTGCTTTCTGTTCCTGTGCAGCGCAGGACAATGGTTTTGTCTGCTCCAGTTATAGCCCTGGGGGCTACCTTAGGGACTGCAACTAGCATCCTTGCCCTCTGCGGTCTCACCTGCTTCTGCAAATGCAAGCAACCTGGGAAAGGACTCTCAGAAAAGGACCAAGAGGAGGAGATGGAAAATACTAAGCCCAGTGTGCTTCAGCCAGTCCAGCAAGTAAGACACAGTCTCTAATTTACTCTGTGATTTTTCTTTAAATGCAGAGGGTGGGGATGCAACTTCCCTGTTAGGCTACTCAGCATGTGATTTATGCTGCCTGTTTATCTGCTTTCTGTGTTCAGGATATAACAACATGCCAGTGGGAGGAGGAGTGAGGGAAAAACAGAGATGAGCTGGGTACCACAGAATTACCGGAGCAGGAGACAGCTGCCACGGAGCCAAAGAGAAAGCTGCTAATGGCAGAAACAGGAGATGAGGACTGGAAATGCTGCTTAGTTGTTAAGATAGCTCAAAAGAGAAATAATTTCCTAAGAAGAGAAGACTGGATGGTACCAGGTGGCACGCAGCACTGTGAAGAAGAGATGGCTCCTGCTGAGATCTTGTATAGCAGCTATTTAATTCTATCCACAATATCTCATAGTTCCTGCAGGATAGTTCCCTGTCAACAGCTGGTTTCCTGTGAAAACCTTCCCTCCTCCTCCTCCCTCTGCCCCTCTGAGGGGATTAATTATGTGTGAAGTTAAAACAAGGCATTGAAATCATAATAAAAAGCAAGTGAGAATCTAGACTGTGATGACTGGACAATCTCATCACCCAGTGAATTTCTTTTTCACTTACTGTAACAGGATTGTGGAGTATGGATAGTGTCAGGCATCCCTGTGTGCTTTTTCATTCTTGTTAGAATCCAAACAGCCTGATTTACTCCTGAGCTCAGTGCAAGAGAGAGCTAGGGGAATTATAGAATGTTTCTAATATACTTATTAATGGGAATCTCTTTTTCAAAGCAAAATGTTTGGTGATTTCCTTGGTTGAATATGGTCTTTAGCATGAGCTATAGCACTGGTCAGTTTCTGAAAGTATTACCTGTTGGTTGTTGCTCCTGATATTGGGATGTGCCTGCGTCCTTTCCACTTTCACCTAGACATTCAACCAAGTGTTATGCCATAGTAGCCAATTCCAAAGGCCTGTGATCCATTGTATAACAGTCTTTGTTTGCCTTTTAATTTTTTGAGCTGACTATTTTTTTATATTCTTAAAGAGTGTAGCAGGAGTCCTAATTGAACTTCTCTGTAATGTTTGTAATGAAATATTCAGTCGTTCTCTGGCTTCCACTCTTAGGCTCTTAGTAGAAAAGAACCTCGGCATCTTCATGTTCCTGTTGCAGTTTATTCTGAGGAAAAATGACCAAATCTACAAACAGTATTGTAAGAACTGGTACACAAACATAGAATGGCCTTAGCAGATCTTGTGGTTGCTGGAGGCGGGAGGAGTGGTGTGGGAGGATGGCTTCACTGACCATGGATTAACACCTGCACAGAGTTTAGGACTTCTCAAGAGATTGCTGCTAATTCTGAGCCTCCCTCCATAAGCATGGTGAAAAACTCCTAGTACCTATTTGCACTTTTCTAGGATGAATTTCACCTGCTATTCTGTTTGATAGCCCAGTCATGTCCCTTTCAGGCTCCTTTCTTGTCTTTTCTACCCCATACAGGGGATTTGCTAACACCTGTATATAAGAATGTACAATGATGCAGAGATTTTCCCAAGTTTACTGTTAATGTGAATGAAAAATATGTAACTTTGACAGCCACATCACTTTGCATAGCAATTTTTCTAGCTGTTGTCTGCAGCAACACAACCCACAGATAACTTTACCATCAGGCTGTTTCCATGAGTTTGATATTGTAACCTCCAAGCTCAGAAACTACTCAAATCTTCATTTTAACTCCATCCTTGGACTGGGCTTTCTTTTTCTTTTATAGAGCCTTTTGGGAAACATCTTGGGAAAGTGTTAGTCCATCCTGGATCTTGTCCACGGGGCTGTTATCCTGTTTGCAGTACTGAAATAAGCACTAAGTCTCCATATTGTTCAGTTAAGCCTCCAGTACCCAGCAGCTACTCAGTTATAGTCCTCACTATATTTCTACACTCATCAAGTTTTGCCATGACTTGATTCAGTATTATATCCCAACAGGGGATCAAATTATTCTACCTGCCCTAAATGTATCACTATTACCTGAGTGATTTCGTTCTTTCTGCATTGTAGACTTTTTAATTTGAAGTATTATTTCCAATGTTACTGGCTTTATGTTTTTTTTTTTAAAGAAATCTGGCCATATTATAGCAGCTGAGTGAACATTCTGTCACAGAAAGTGCAAAATGTTCTTGGTTTGCATATTCCATATGTTTAGCAATTCTTTCCAATTAAAATAATTTTCTTGCCAGGGACATGAATTCTATGCTGTCACTGATTCAGAATCAGCCTCTATACCTTCAAGAAATGAATCTCAATTTGAGTTCTGAGCTTGTGAAATTTTATTATCTCTATGTTTGTAAATTGTTCTGTTGGGACTTTTTTTCTGACTACATTAGTGCACAGTATGTCCTAGTCAGTGTTTGACATACTTAATTATTGAAGCCTGTCAGGGCCACTGATTCTGATAAACACAGATGATAAAAGGAAGATGTAGCAAGTCTGCATTTTACTCACTTGGCATGTCTCCCATGAGAATGATGCTTGTATTTGCTATAGACAGAGGCTCCCCATGGACATGCCCTGCATATGTGAGGAGGAAGAGTTCAAACACAAACACACATGGACAGAACAATGAGAAACTGCTATAAATTTGCAGAGTCTTAGCCAAGCCTGTAGAATGAAGATTCCTGAGCACATCCAGCAAGGGCAACAATCTGGTGCTTTGAGTGACACTGGGCAGGCACACAGAAGGGTCAGTTGCAGCCTCCTTGCTCCTTTTGGTTTATTTGCTTTCATGCATTTTTGCAGAACTATATGAACCCTTCTGCTCTTGTCTTTATTTAAGACACAACTGCTGAGTTGCAAAGGGAACTTCCATAGGGCACTGCTATGTAACTGGATTAGCAGACAGCACTTGGGAAAAGAGCTGGCAGCAAAATAATAAACAGAGGCAGATGCAGTTGGAAGAGGGGGTGGGCTAGTCCCACTGTGCTTGCATATGTCTCTCATCTCTAACTCTGCAGAGCAGACAGACAAGAGGAATATTTAGACCCAATGGAGTTCTTAGATGCTGTGTGCTGATGGATTTCCTGACTAAATACCTGGCTTTTAGCAAGAGGAAGAAAAGATTGTACTAAGAATACCTCAAATTTGTGTGGTGTTTTTCATCCCAGAGGATCTTGGAGTGCTTCGTGTGCTGGCAGCACAGAGCAATGCAGGCAGGAGGCTCCAGTGTGATGACCAGTGAGTGGTAGGACAGCAGCCTGACACAGCAGCTCCAGGAGAGAGAACAGCAGAGGCTGACCCCCACGTCAGGCACTGTGTGTGCTGGATGTAATGCCTCTGCACTACAAAAGTAACCTGCCTTTCCTAGCTGTTGTCCAGTGACTCCTCACATATTCTGCTTGGTTCGTTTGCTTTAATTTTAGAAGAATGGAAAACTGCATTTAAGGTTTGGATCAGTAACTTCACATTTCCTAGGTATTTTAGGACTGATGAGGCTCACATCTCTGAAAGAGGGAACTCACTTACAGCCCCACACTGTGTAACTTACATAACATCTAAACTCAGCTGAATGCTAGGTGAGGATGGCACACAGTGACGTCTTTCTGTCTCAGCCCACTTCTCTTTCAAAGCCCTTAAAATTAGACAAGACAAAATGCTATGTTGCAAAGTAGACTTCCTAAACACCGGTGCGCTGGCTGCCTTGAGAAGACAGTCACTGACCTAATTAGTTCCCAACCACTGCCAAGTGCATGTAACCTGGATCTCCATAAGCAGAATATGACTAAGCTAACATCCAAGACTGCTCTCTTTCTTCAGCTGTTTCTTGAGAGATTGTTATGCTTCCTCTGGACATACAAGCTGGCACCAGGAAATCCCAACACAGACAAATGTTTCAGGGCATCATCTACATTCATTATTAATAGGAAACAATAAGACTAATGAAAAACTTTAATTAAAGTTATGAACCTTTTCTGTCTCACCCTCAATCTTGACACAAAATAGGTTGGCAGGCAGTAGGCTGGAGATAATCCCACTGCACAATAATCAACCAAAACAGCTATTTTACTTTTTTTTTCCTCTCATGTTTTGGAAACAATAATAAACTTGTTGCAAGGGTTGGAGTCATTTGGTAGTCAGCTTTTGTTCTCCCACATTAATGAATCCAAACATAAATGAATCAGGAATTATTTCAGTTATAAGCAGACAGGATTCTTTCTTGGGACATAAGGAATGTTCTATTCCACTAAAATATTTTTCTTTGTTTTGGGATGCAAAAAAGGCAATGCTTTTTTTGCCAATCTTTGCTTGGACTGCCTGAGCACTGCATCATCTTGCAGGCTCTTCTGCTCATCCCATGTTCATGATTCAGTGAGGAATTGAAGTGTTAAGAACAAAATCAGACACAAATCCAAATTTCAGTCCCGGTGTAATAAGGGGCAGATGTGTGTCTGAGGGTCAGATGGAGCTCTGGTCCACAGAACCAAGAGGCTGAGATGACCACTGAATCAACTACTCTTGGTTTGCCAGTCCAGGGCTCATTTGTTCAACCAGTTCTCCTTAGTCTTATTGCACCATGGTCATACTTGCTCCAGGTGACAATATGATTTATATCTTTGCATTCCTCATGCTTTCTGCATACTCACATAAAATATTCTGGAATCTGTGAGATGGCGGTAGCCTCTTGCTCTTGGATTTGACTTCAAACATTACGGTAAAAATTGCCATATCTCAATCATAGCAAAATTAACTTCATGGTTAATTTCTTTGCTAAGATGAAAGGATTAACTTATGAAAAGATTAACTGGTACCAGAACAGAGGAAAAATCAAATCATAAGAACATATCTTTTTCTTATTGCAATCAAACATCTGTAGAAGAATAAATCTGAAAAGACACACACCAAGTAGAAGGTATCATCTTTGGCAAGAAAGTCTCCAAACACACAGGCAGGGGTTTCTACAAGCCAAGAAAAAATGATTGTAGGACTCACCAGAGGCACTGCTTTTTTCCTATCTCAGCTCATTTAACATTAAGAGAATTAGAGGAATTAGTGTAATTAGTGCAAAGTAATAAACAAGGTTTTAATTTTCAGTTCAACGTCAAGAAAACCGCAGAGCCAGTCCAGCCTCGAGCACTTCTGAAGTTTCCCAACATTTATGGCCCCAAACCAGAAGTAACTTCACCTGAAATTGTTAACTACACACAGTACTCTCTGAAGACCACAGAAGAACCAGCTACCGGAAAACATACTGCTTTGGATGAGAATAGGATGAAGATACAAGTCAATGAAGAGCTGTTTGTTCTCCCTCAAAACGGTAGGAGCTTTTGGTCTTCAGACTAACAATTGCTTCAGACTAACAATTGTAAATCTGTAATACTTCTGAGCATACTGTGATTGTTGTCCAAGAAATAAGTGTGAAAGTGAAGGCATAGGATGCTTTTCACTTTCTTACCATGAGCACTCTGATTTCTGTTTTCAATTCATTTGTTTGATAGAAGGTAGCTGTGGAGCTCATCAGGATATTCTGATAACAAAGCTGCAGTTGTACCTTGTTGCAATTTTTTTAACCTAAACATCTTTTGTGTTGAAGAATCTGGCTCCCTGGTAGCAGACATTTTGTAGAAAAGCACATTTAGTGGTTTTGCTGAGAGCAGTAGCCAGAATATGTGTGAAATATCTGGCCAAAATTAGGCAGAGTATCTCCTCCAGGTCAAATGCTAGCTGTCCAGCAACTGTCCTTGTCAGGGACAGTGGGGGTCAAAGCTTCTAATTTTCTCTGCTCCATTTTTTCCACTGGTTTGGTGAGATGTTCTTGGCTTATTGTAATGTGCAGTGAAACCAGAGGCTGACACCTCAAAGGTTTCTGCCAAACAGAATTTCTGTTTCCCAGCCAGCCCAAAGGTTACCACTCCAAATCCTGAAACACAAGATTTCTGGAGCCTGAGAGAAAATGCAATCTTAATTACATGCATCTGGCAGCAGGTCTGGGTTTCTTCCATACTGATTTTTGACTTCACAGCTGCCTTTTAACAGAGTAATTTACTCTGATGGTTACCACTTTAATAAAACCTTCCTGAAGATTTGCCAGAGAGAAAATGCCATCTGCCATTATTTTTATTGAGTACTCTTTTTAGTTCTTTTTAATTGTTAGACATAATATTTTTGCCCTTCTAGAAGTTCAATTGCTACATTCACCCCTCCATCCTGAGACTGGTGAGTATGGAAAAGAAAGTACCATGGGAAGCAGATGCATTGGAGGAAGAGACTGTCTGAGCCACATCCTTAGGTGTCAGGGAAAAGATTATAGGGTGGAAAAGATGAAAGATGATGGCTGCATTTAGGCTAAAGCTTTATATAAGTGTTGGTGTAAGAGCCTCTCTGCACTGCTAATGGCACAAGCAAGTTTCCTTCCTGCTGTGCCTGATTTTATAGCTCGAGTGTTGCTAAAATTAAGCAAGAATTGTTGTGTTCTCCTTTTGATGCCACAATGAACTGGTCTGAACTGTCTCTGAGATTTTTATGAGGAAATGTGCTGGTCCCACTATTGTTTTCTGTGTGAATCAGAACTGACCTTGCAGATAACAACTTTGGATGACAAAAATCTCTGGCTTCTCTTTTAGTCTTGCAACTTGCTTTTTATCAGTATGAAATACGTACTCAACCCCAAAATCACACACGGAGAAACTGCCTTATGGATTCCAAAGTTCATTGCCTTCAACCTGGTCAGGTGCTATGGAAATAGATGTCTTTTGCATGACAAAGACTTCATTGTTAAAATTTAAAAAGAAAACCCAAAATGTTTAGAGAGGTCTGACCTAATGCAGAGTTGCACAGCAGCTCAAAAGCAGACTCATATTCTCATTGCAGAGAACACGAGATATAATTGAATAATGCCAGTTAAAAGAATATAAAACAACATAGCAAGTAATGAGTGTCGTGTAGACACCTTGTCCTAGTCATAAGGTAAAAGGGCAAGTGTGTCAACTATCATAGAGCACAAGGTGGTGGAGAGCAGAAGTCTTGTCCAAATGCTATAGAAAGAGCTGAAAGTGCAAGTAAACAGAGCAAAAAGGCTGTATGATGACGGAGGAAGAAGGAAAGTAAATTATAGCCTTGCATACAAAGTGCAGGAATAGTGAGACATTTAGAAAAGTAAAGGCAAGAGAAGGTGGATTTGTTCTCTTGGGAAGGGGAAGAGCTGCTTGCTAAAGGGACTGTTTCAGTTCCAGGTGTGGTAAAGGACGTGTGTGTCACAGAGCACCTGAAGCCCGAGCGGGCAGCCAGCTGTAACCAGGCCCCCGAGCTGCACTACTCCCTGGTGTACGACCAACAGCAGGCCGAGCTGCGCGTGGCCCTTCTGGAAGGTGAGGCACACATCTCCCGGCCTGAATGGGGCAAGACACCTGCTGATTACGCTTAGAAAAAGTTCCCCTCCTATCTTAAGACCAACAGGTGCCTCCAGGACCACTGGATGTTTCACTCCTTCTGGGCTTGCAGAACAGGAATACCTGTCAATGTCACTGCTTGAAGAGGGTGTAGCTTGGGAACAATTGTTTGCACAGCTTTGTCAGGAACCAGGATGGGCTCCTTCAGTCCCAGCCAAAGCAACCTCTTTTTTGCATTTTTTCCTTTGGGGCAGAAGGAACGAGGTTACTATCTCCTTCCTCTCTATACCTTTCATTCTTCAACCTAATCCACTCCATATTGCCTTTTCCTCAAGTAAAGTCAAAGCCTGAGCTGGAGATACCAGACTTATTTTGAGGAAAGGCCCTCTGGCAGTGCCTGGCCAGGCAGCCAGGCTCCGTGTCACACTCTGACAACTGTAACAGCTTCTCCACTCAGGGCTGGAGCATCATCAGTTCCTCTGGGAGAGTAAAATAAGCTGACTGAATAATTCATGCACAGTCTAGGTCTCTGTGGAAACCTAATCAAATCACACCCTCTGAGGCGAGCACTGAAAGGGTGCTGAACGGCAGCCACTGCTGTGGGCTTCCTGCCAGCAGCCAGCCCACAGTTCCCCTCCAGGATGAACACCCACGCCAGCTGGCTGCCACCCTGGCACCCCAGTGCACGGGACCTGGCTCTGCTCCCCTGAGAAGCCAGGAGAGCCCTGTGACCCATGGGTCCTGGCAGTTCAGGAGCAGCTGTCCTTGGACTGGCTGCAGTGAGGATGAGAGTCTTGCCCTCAAAGCCATGATATTCAATGACCCCTTGGAGGAGGGTGTATTCCTCTTGCTGTGGAGAAGGCAGTGCAATTCTGTTACTGAAACTGAAGAGGAGTGTGAAATGCCATTCTCACTCTAGGTTTTTCAGCATAAAAGGGACTTAAAATTAGGGATGAATGTCTCTTGACACAAGTCTTTTGGGCTTTGGGATGGCTTCTGATAGATTCATTTACCAGAGGTTGGACCAGCAGAATACAATAACCCTTAGACATCCCACGCTGGCCTGCAGGATGGGTGTGTGCCAAGGGAAGCTATATCCATCTCTGATGTCTGTGACTGACCTTCCTGCTTTTAAAGCCATTGTAAGAAGCCTTTTTTGTGTGCAAAGATAAAAGTAAATGAGAACTGCCAATCCCTGTTTCACGCTGCCTTATTTCAGAGCTGTTCTGCATCTTTCAACAGAATGTGTTTCCTTGAACTCACCTGTTGCTCTCCCAAACACTGGCAGCATCCTTCTGCAGTAGCAGAAGGACAGGGACATTGTGCAGCCTGAGGAAAACACCACAGCGTGGCCTCACAGCTTAATCTGCCCCAATGCAGGCAGGAACAGGGGTCAATGTCTATGCAGCTGTTTTATTTTATGGCTCTCATAAAACCAGCAATGTAGCCACAGATATTTCAGGGTTGTCTTTTGTGAGACGTCCTTACCACCCATCTTTTCCAGCTCTGCATGGCAGAATGAGTGGGGACCAAGATGCTGGCTGCCATTGCTACATACTGGGCACACTGGCGAGCAAGTCTGGTATTGCTGAGGCCCAGACAGAGCTGAAGAAGAAGGTACTTCACACCCTTTGGGAGGAAGCACTGCGATTCCCATTAACAGAGGAGGAGATGCCAGGAGGGACACTGACTCTCACTCTGAGAAACTGCGACAAGTTCTCCAGGCACAGCATTGTGGGGGAACTCAAACTGAACCTTGCTGAAGTGGAGGAATCCTTTGGGAAGGCCCAGTGGGAAAGGCTAAAGAGCCCAGAGAAGGTATGGACTCAGTCTGTGTCAGTAGTTCAGAAACCCTAATGATTAAGAGTTTGGACAAGAGAAACCCTTTTTCTAGATGGCTGCATGTGGGTGGGTGGCTTTATTTGTTTGGAGCAGGTTTAGAGGGGTGATGTGTGACTGCACAGATCACTCAGCACAGCTCTGTGCTGGTCTGTAGCTCATCATATCAGAAGCCCTTCCATCTGTTGCTCCCAATAGTTAATGTGTCACAACTCCCTCAACTCCTCCCCAATTATATGACAATCTGACACTGGCATCTGTAATTCAAATGCTGTGTCTAGAAAAAGGTGTGTGAGCTTCTAAGAATTAGCAACACAGGACCAGAGTGGCAAGAGCTGAAATATCAGAGAGTGCCTACAGAGCCCAAGGGAGGGACTCTGCAAAGCTGGGTGTGGGTAGGGCATACAGTGGCACCCCAAGGAGCCTTAAGCTAGGAGTGGAATACATTGTTAGGAATGAAATACTGGGCTGAAGGACACTTATTCTTACTGGAATCAATCCTCTGCTATTTGTTCTGGGAGATGTCAAAATATCATTCATTGCATAGTGTTGGTTTCCTTAAACATCAAAACCTTTATTTCCTCCCTTATCCACATCTTGCCAGCTTCACAGACAGGGAAAATGGAGGGAAGGGTTCCAACAGTTCTTGAAGTGGGTACAGGGGATGCTTCATGTGCACTAATTTCTTGCATGTTTCCTCAGGAGCCTTTTCCCTGCCATGAACTAGATTATTCTTCTAGCAGCAGCAATTCACTTAACATGGCAGCAGGATGCTGCTTCTGCTGCTGCTTGTTCATCACAAGTGGTACCTCTTGTAGTCTGCTGTGGTATGGCTGAGCAATGCAAAACAACACCAGCACCATCACTAAGCACGATGAAATAAATTATTGCCTGTCACCATCAGGGGTGAGGGCTCTCCACCGAGCTGGCCATAGACACAGAGTACCGAGTTAGCACTTCTGATTTCCAGTGGTGCTGATTTATCTGATAACCACTTGAATACTAATTGGACTGTCCACACTAAAAAAAATCTGTCAGGGACAGAGGCAGCAGACACAAATGCGTGGTCTGAATGAGTTTAGTAAACTTCACACATGAGACTGAATATTTGTCTAATAGCTGTAGCCCTCTAATAGCTGTAGCTGTAGCCCTCTCCCTCCATCCTGAAGCATCTGGTTTTTTAGCAATACCCAAGAAACAGCCTGTTCACAGCAATGATAAGTTGTTACTCCAGTGCACCTGATGGAATCTGGATATACTGGGAATTCTGCCTTGGTCCAGCTTCACAACCACACACAGAAACAGGACAGCATTCATTTCTTCTCCAGGCTGACAGCACAAGGTTAACACCAGCAGTACTGCTGAACAGTGCCCCAGTTTGAGCTGAGGATGTGCAGTGAAAGCTGAATTTGCGTCATCTGGGACCTGAGAGAGCCAACCATTGCACAGATAGCTTATGTATACAGATCCTGAATCATTCATTGAGAACCAGAGAGGGAGGGAGTGAGGAAGAGCTGATCAAAAAAGAGGAGCTATTTTTGACAGCATTCATCCAGGAACAAAGTTACTGAGCTTTGTCAAAAGTGTGACATTTCCTTGAAATGCCAGGAAAGGCAGAAATTTCGTTCTTACCTTCCCAGTAATTCTCCCACACACAAGGGAAGGAGCTCAGAGCAGAGCTTACAGCTAACCAGGTACTGCAATTAGCATTCAGGAATTCATTGAGTCCTGTGAGCAATGCAAAGAGTAGATACTGTAGACTGATATCCTTATCTTGTCTTCCTTCCCTCCCACTGCTTTGCTAATGACAGTGATGATAGTGGGTTGATGATAGTGTGTCCTTGCATAGCAACTTCCCTTTTGTGATTTCGTGGTGCCCTGCACGTAATTCATTGGTGACCCCTTGTTGCTTTTTATCCATATCGAATAGAAAGAAATACTGAAGCTCTGATGGTTGTCTGGATTTGCAGGATTGCAGCACAAAATGTAGGTTATGGATTTAATAGGTAAAAGGAAACAAAGAAAACAAAGCCCCGAAGTGGGAAGGAAAAGTACCTCTGGTTTGGTCTGTTCACGCAGAATTCCAGCAGAGACCAACCATTGTAGGTTTTGTTTTCATGTGGATACAGGCTGGCCAAAAATTTGATCAGCACATCAGGAGCTAGAAAGTCATAAGCACAAGATGTGATCTGAGTACAATGTGTGTGTTTGTGCGTGTGTGCACATCTACAGAGCCCCAACCCCTCCCAATCTCCACTGCATCTGTCTGTGCCTGGAGCTACAGGAACCAAATTCTAGCCACGAGCTATAGAATGGTACCTGCTGAGATGTAGTGGGGATAAATAAACAAACACAGCTTATGACATGCCTAAACTCTGGGTTTGCATTGGGGTGGTGTGCTTGTCCCTCGGTGTACAGTTCTTTTGTAGCGGGCAAACAGGCATTTGAAACTGCCTCTTTTTATGTGTGGGCTTTTTAAAGGTCCACTTAAATTTAAGACAGGATTCATGTAAGTGAAATGCATATGAGCCCTTCATTGCTACCTGAGTGCACAAAAAAAGATTCACTTGGGCTGACTTAGGATTGAATTTCAGGCTTCCTTGCTAATGGCTTCCTACCTGATTTGTGCAGGACAAATTAGTCATTTGAACCAGACAGTGATGACAGCCATGTTTTCTGGAGAGTCAGTCAGCTCAAGGGGAGCATACAGGGGCTTGTCCTTGCCTGTTTCGAATAACTGGTTGAAAACTGAGTTTGAAATATTTATGGCTCACTTAGTAACGACACTGCAGAGCACAGAAATGGCCTGGAGAAGGGCTGTCTGTCCTCGAGGATGTAGAACATGCTAAGGAGCCCGGAATGAATTTGTTGAATTGACATTGGCTTTTTGGGACTCTTCTGGGTCATTAACCTCACACTAAACCAGATTTCTGTCACAAGCTCCCACTCACTGAGAGAATAACTGCTCCCCTTTCGTCCCTTGCCATGGGCTGTCAGCTCTGCACACAACGGTGTGGGATTTCTCTCCTTCCCTGCTGGCTCCCAAAAAGGAAACAGCATTACTCTCCCAAGGGAGAGCAGTGGTGGTGTGACTGTGTCCCTAGGCTTCATCAACAAGGGTTGCTTGTCCAGGGCAAGTGGAAGTAAGGGGAAAGGGAAAGGGAAAGGGAAAGGGAAAGGGAAAGGGAAAGGGAAAGGGAAAGGGAAAGGGAAAGGGAAAGGGAAAGGAAGTCTCCCACAGGGACAGCAGGGAGAGCTGCTCACATCCTGATGGAAGGCAGGTGGGAAGGAAGAGTAATGTACTGTGTCCAGCTCCTGGAGAATTTCAGCTTGGCTGGGTTTTTTTCTCATACCAAATAGGGTGTCAGAGAAGGTGTAGCTCCAGCTCCAGGTCAGACTCAGCCCCAAGCATCACCTCTGCTTTCCCAGGGAGCCCTACACTCCTGCTGGGCAGTGCAGGCTGGAGGCTGAGTCCAGTCAGAGCCTTCTGGGAAACGGAGCACCTGAAACCAAAAGTGAATTATGAAAAGAAGTAAAGTGGACATAAATACAGGGCAGCTAGGTGGTCTCTCAAAATAGGAATATCTGACTTTTTGCATTGTATGTCAGTCCCAAATCTTCTTCTGACTAAATATTCCACTAAAAGTTGACATCACGAAGCAGTTATTTTCCAGTGGCATAAGGATTCAGTAACTCACATTATCGGAGCCTTATGAGTAGAGGAGCCTCTCAGGCATCTTTGCCAGGTTTATTCTCATCCAGCGTAACTGGAAAGATCTCCTGTACAAAGACAGAGACAACTTGGTTGGTCCATCACCTTCCACCCATCAGTCTTCTACTGTTGTTTTCCTACTGTTCTGGCCAAGATTATATAAAAAATTAACCCTTTCGGTGTCTCCATTTCCAGGAGCCATCCACAGGCCATGGGGAGGTTCTGCTCTCTATCAGCTACCTGCCAGCAGCTAATCGCCTGCTGGTGGTGATTATTAAGGCCAAAAACCTCCATTCCAAGCAGCTGAAAGATCTACTTGGCAGTGGTGAGTATGATAGCAAGGAAACAGAGACTGTTGTTTCTGCTGTTATGTAAATCTAGAAAGAAAGTGGGAAGGGTGATTTTTGGCAGGAAAAAAATAGATGTCTGGATTAGAAAGCCAAAGAGATTTGAATCATTTCTAAAAAGTGAAAACCAAATACCGCCGTAATCAATATATCTTATGTTCTCTCTCTCAGTTTGATGTCACCAGTGTAAATTCTCTTGCATTTTTGCGTGCAGATTCAGGCATCACAATATAAAAAAAATAAGGTATTAGAGAATGTCGAAAGGAGGGCCATAAGGATGGTGAAGGGTCTGGAAGAAAAGCCATATGAGGAGTGGCTGAGGTCACTTGCTCTGTTCAGCCTGGAGAAGAGACTGAGGGGAAAGCTCATCGTCATCTTCAGCATCCTCACAAGGGGAAGTGGAGGGGCAGGCACTGATCTCTTCTCTCTCTCGTGACCAGGGACAAGACTCAAGGAAACAGCATGAAGCTGAGCCAGGGGAGGTTTAGGTTGGATATTAGGAAAATGTTTTTCACCCAGAGGGTGGCTGGGCACTGGAACAGGCTCCCCAGGGAAGGGATCACCAGCCTGACAGAGTTCAAGAAGTGTTTGGACAATGCTCTTGGGCACGTGGTGTGATTTTTGGGGTGTCCTGTGCAGGGCCAAGAGCTGGACTCAATTATACTGATTGGTCCCTTCCAACTCAGCATATTCTAGTCTATTCTAGTCTATTCTAGTCTATTCTGTGTTGCATACTCATTAATATGGTGTCTCTCTCCACTCCCTATACAGATGTTTCTGTCAAGGTGACACTGAGGCATCAGTCACTGAAGCTGAAGAAGAAGCAGACCAAACGTGCAAAACACAAGATCAACCCTGTGTGGAACGAGATGATCATGTTCGAGGTGCCTCATGAGCTCCTGCGTGCCTCCAGCGTGGAGCTGGAAATGCTGAGCCAGGATGGAGCTGGCCAGAGCCATGTGCTCGGCAAGTGCAGTCTGGGCTTACATGTCACAGGCACAGAGAGGAACCACTGGGAAGAAATGCTGAGGAACCCCAGGAAACAGATAGCCATGTGGCACCAGCTCCACATGTAGGCTCATCATGGTTACTGACAACAAGATTCCCACCAGGCCTCAGAGGCCGGGGGAATAAGCTGGATTTCACCTTCCACCTTCACCTCCACGAAGTTGCTCAGCACAGCACTCTTACTACACCACCCTTCTCTGATTTTCCCACCCATTCAAGCCCAGGGAACTGTCTGGAAAACGTATTTAAAGGACAATCTCTCACCTAATCAAGTGGTTGTCTCAAACAAGGGGTTGGCAGCCTGGATTGTTTGAATTAATTTTATTTGCCTGCCCACACTTCTGAGAGGTCCCTATTTCTGCAGAGGAGCAGAGGGGAGTGCAGAAGAGCAAAGTTATCATGGAAATGTAAGCCCTTCATTGGCATCTAGCACTGTCACCCAAGTCCCTTGATGAGTGCTGGCTCCATAACCACAAACACACAACTGTTTTACCAATCCCTGCTTTTCATAATACTCTACAAGACTGAGCAATGAAGATCACAGTGCTGTCATGGCAGGCACAAAGAATCAGTATGAAAGAGAGAGGGAAGCCAAAATGCAGTAAATGGATACCCAGAAAAAGATACAGAACTAAGGGAGGGAGCAGAGGAAGAAGAAAGGGCGAGACAGTCAACACCCTCATCCTGTGCAGCCTTTGAAGCAAACACTGCCGAGCAAGAAGTCAAATACCTTCCTTTACTTTTGTTTCCTGGAGAGTTTGATACCTTGTATTTAAGATTAATGAAAACTGCTGAAAACACGAATGTTTCAGGACCCTTTAGCAGAATCTAAATGTATCTTCTATCTTTCTATGGTGTCATCCAGGAAGACCCTAAATATGGACAAAAAGTTATTGTTGATGTTACCTCCAAAAACTTGGACCAAATCTTTCTGTTTACTGCCATCTTTTCTGTTTGGGTTTTTCCCAAGTTTCAAGTATGCTAATTATATTCCAGGCAACATCTAAAATTAGGCAAAACAAGTGGGATCATTCCATACCTTAGCAACTGTTAGATGGTTTTGGTTTGACAGTTAACTGTTGCACTCAAATACTCATACCAGCATTACTCAAAGGCAACTCTTATTAACTGCCGTGTATTTCATCACTTCCAGACAGAAGGAATTCACCAACCAGACAGACTCTCCAGGGCTTGTTTTTCCTGTGCACTTTCAAGATTTGATGTGGCTTAAATGTTACTTTTGACTGTCCTTTTTTTTTTGTGTGTCTAGATGGACTGAAAGTCTGGCGTTGGCAGTGATGATGTCATCACCCCAATAAGCACACTGCTTGTCCTACTACATTTTTTCAAGTAGTAGACACAACTTTAAGGGACTTCCATGGGGACAAGGCATCCAAAAATCTGAAAACAGAACCATATAATCTGTAGCCCTGAAAATCTCAGAGGACTTCATATTTGCAGGGTCAGATTGCCCCTGGTTTAAATCAAAATATTAAGCTAAGCTTTATCTAGTATCCATCCCACTTTGATGGTGAAGTCAAATAAGCCAAGCAGCTTGTCAAGGGAAGGCTGCCATCCTGTCAGCAAAGGGAAAACACCAGAACCAGTGTCTGAAAACTGGCTGAAGCACCAGGCACAATGGGTTATGAACAGGGAAATGAAGTCCAGCTGGAAGTCAGTAACTAGTGGTGACTGGGGCTAGTCATGAGACTGACACCACTTAACACCTTCATAAATGACCTAGACAGTGGGGCAGAGCATGGCCTCGGCAGGTTTGTAGATGATGCAAAACTGGGAGTAGTGATTGATACACAAGGCAGTTGTGCTGACATTCAGACAGATGCTGAGAGGCTGGAGAAGAGAGCTAACAGCAACCTCCTGAAATTCAGCAATGAGAAGTGGAAATTCCTGCACCTGAGGAAGAACAATCCCTTGCAGCAGTCCAGGGGTGAGGGCCAACCATCTGTAAAGGAGCTTTCCAGAAAAGGACCTGGGTGTCCTGGTGGACACCAAGTTGAACATGAGCCAGCAGCGTGGTCTTGCAGCAGAGATGGACAACAGTGCCTTGTGCTGCGTTAAGCAAAGCCAGCAGGTCAAAGGGGGGTGATTCTTCCTTTCAACTCAGCACTGGTGAGGGCACTTCTGGAGTGCTGTGTCTGCTGCTGGGCTCCTCAGTGAAAAAAAAGATACGGAGTTTGTGGAAAGAGTGCAGCAAATGGCCGTGGAAAGAGTGCAGCAAATGGCCATGAAAAGGTTGAAGGGACTGGAGCATCTTCTGTAAGAAGAGAGGTTGAGAGAGCTGGAACTGTTTATATCAATGTGTACCGACACCTGACCTGGGAGAGGACAAAAGAAGATGGAGACAGAATCTTTTCACTGGTGTCCAGTGACAGGACAAGAGTCAAGGGCACAAGTTGCAATGTAGGAAATTCCATTTGAACACATGAAAAATACCAAGAAAAAACCCCATTTTTTTACTGTGAGGATAATCAAACACTGGAACAAGTTGGCAGGAGAGGATGTTGGGGGTCCCCATGCTTGGAGACAGTGAAAATTTGATGTGATACGGTGTGAACAACCTGCTCTAGATTATCCCATTTTGAGCAGGGGTGAGTGTGGACAATTATGATCTCCAGAGGCCCTTTCTATCCTCAGCAATGATACGATTCTGTGAAGATATTGACAAGGTTGATGCACACTGAAAACTGTTATCTTTACACTACTATTTCCTTTGTGGGTGGTGTAGACAGGAGTTACAGGATTATTTTGAAGAGAGCAATAAAATCAGCTTTGAGCAACCAGAGAGACAGAAAAGCTAACTATGCCCATGAATCTTACACCCAATATTTTAGTCTCTGATATTGATCTATTGGCTAGAGGGCAAAAAAGAAAATTGGTTTCTTGTTTTGCTCTATGGGGTTTTGTTTACTAACCAAAAGCTGTAGGATACTGTGAGTAAACTGGACACAGTGGTCTAGTTGATAGTGAATTTTTAGTGCTTACTGTGATCCAGATTCGCCTGTACATATACCTATAGGTTTGGAATAATTATTTCCATATAAGTGCAGAATTTATTGGAATGTTGGCCTAGTCCACATATAGGTTTCAGGCAGCACTGTGATTTTTTGGGGGATAATGATAAGAAGGATAACTTCACGGTATGATGCTATTTGGCTGGCACTGGAAAGCCTGAAGGGCCAAATATTTGCCTTGCTGCCAACTCCTCTAGTTTTGCATCCTGCTTGTTTCACTGAGCCTTTTATAACATCTTGATGACTGATTGTAAACAGCATTATCTGCCTGTGCCCTGGTGATTCTGGCACACCCTGTAATAGATATCCGCCCTATGGCATTTAAAAGCATAGATCCTCAGAATCTGACTTAGCTATGGCAAAACAATGTCCTCTTTTACAGCAGAAAAATATGTGTATACACACTACTTAACCACAAATCTGTCTTAGGAGCAAAGTGGTGCCATCAGTGTTAATGGATGGCATTGTTGCCTCCTTTGTTGCAGTGGGATTTAAAGGGAAAGGGAGAAAGAATGAAAATGCATACGTCTTTCCCGGCTGGATTATTCTTGCTGTCTGGCATTCTAGCCTGGAAAGAATGCTCCTCGCCATCAGCACAGCTTGAACAAAGGCTGCCAGGTGTCCCTGGGAGGCGGCAGTCGCTGGCCGGGGCTGACAGCGGGCACGTAAAGGGGACAAGGAATGCTGTGTACGTGTGGTACCCGAGGGGCAGGGACGCCCAGCCCGGCCTTTTGAACTCTGCTAACAGGAGCTGTGTGTCATCGCATTCCAGCGTCTGCCCAGGGTCCTCGTCCCTGCGAACAGCCTGTGCAGCAATACCTGTGTGTTCCTGAGCCTCAGCACCCCAAGGGCCGAGGTGCTAATCCGTCCCAGCAGACAGATGGCTGGGAATGGTTGTGGCAGGTGACAACGTTATGAAGATAAATCCGAAGTATTTGGAAATGCTATTGTATCAACCAGCTTCAGCAACTCGAGCTGTCAGAGTACCACTGAAATGCAATAAGGATGGAGCCAGACAGACCCACGGTTTTCAGCTCCTGAGGCTGAAAATGCAGGAGCATCAGCAAGCACCTCTTTGTATTAAATTAAAGGATGCTGCTTATAAATTGCATCATAAGAGAAGAAGCAAAAAAAAATCCAGTTATGGCAATTAATGTTCCTAAGCTATATGTGTGACCAAAAGCAGCCACAAGAGTCCCCAGGGGCTAGTCAGTGGCTGGACTGATTATTTTGCCTGTTATAACCATTAACATGAAGAAGCTGAAAGCTAAGATACTGTAGGGAGGAAGGAAAGAGGAAAAAAAAAAAAAAAGACGGTGTGGGGCAGTCTACCTGGTCAGAATGAATGATCCTTTTCAATAAAGGCCAGAGTTGTGAGTTTAAGGACAGGGATTCACAGTCCCTCATCCAGTGACAAAACCCAAACAACCTGATTGCTGTAAAATAGCTTGAGAAATGCAGTTCCCGTGTTGTACCCAGCTTTGCCTGGGAAAGGTGGTCTCCTGATGTGGCCTCTGCTCAGAGGAGGGGACTGAGAGGCGGGAGGAAATGACCTGTGACTATATCAAGGAGTTCCTCTGTTAAAATATAGGCTGTAGCCATATGTTGTTTTGCCTCAACCTGCCCTCAGAGCTAGATCTTCCTCCCCAGAAATTATCTGGTTTGATTATAAGCAATTTGTCCTAGAGTAGAAGGATTAATAAGCACAAATCATCAATAGTCACTAAAATATATGGGATGTTTCAGGCTCATTACTACCCTCAGCACCCTTCCCCGGTCGTAAGGGGAGTGGTTACAGCTGGTGCCCTGTAAGGGTAACATTTTTTCAGTGCAGTTTTCTCCTCAGTTGTTGTCCCAAATATCCTTGCATGGTGATAAGAAACATGTTTCCTTTGCAAAGAGGTAAGGTAATACATGAGAAGAGGTAATGCATCAGAAAGTAATGGAAAATTCCCTTCAACAGGACTGGGAAAATTTTCAGGCTTAACTATTCTCCCAGGTACTGATGGGCTTTCAATACCTTGAACAGCTGTACCTTGCATTTTGCTAGCATCTGTCATCAGTATTATCTGGCAGTAGCATTCAAAACCACTCTTTTTTTTTTTTTTTCCCCCAAAATGAAGTAGGTTGTAGTTTGGGCTCTAAAAATACAGCCCAAGGTTTGCCCAAATTTTCCTGGTATCTGAGATGAGTTGACTACAATGACATTTAATAAGAGCTGGAAGCTAAAGTGGCTTGGACCATGCTTCTTGCACTCTTTTGAAGGTCATTTTGATGTCTGATTGAATTGAAGGACAGAGCTCTGACAGCATTTTTATGTGTTTCAGAATTTACCTAGGTATTAAAATGTATTCGGTTCATTTGTTGAAAGATAAGCATGATGAGTAAATAGTAACACTTGACACTTCATATTATTTCTTCTGTTTTCAATAGGCACAAGAATAGTAGCAAAGTGAAACAGTGATTTGTGGCCTCCAGCATGAGGGGGCTTTTCTGCTTACTTGGTCCTTTAGTGTCCCCGTGTGTTTATTGTACAGAGACAGAAATTGTCAAGACTATATTGTTCTCACTATCCAAAGCACAAAACCAGAGCATGATGCTCAGCCATTGTGTCTAATATTACAGCACAACCTGTAAAACACTGCAAGTAAATAATTCCAAGCTGTTACAACACCGTGTCTGCATTGTTTACTCTACAGTAAGTCCCTGCTGCCTGCAGCTCATGTCAGGGGCACAGAGTGCTGGCATGAGTCAACAGAAGATGCTCTGAAGGGTGTCATCAAGGGATGGGTGTACCATGAGAAGGGGAGCAGTCAGCAATAGAGTCCTATCCGGGGCAAGCACAGGAAATCTATTGGCTTTTTCATTGAGGTGGCAGCTAAACAAAGCTCTAAAGGCTTTCCAGCAGCTGCAAGGAGATTAGGGAATGGGATCTGGGAACCAGGTTCTTCCCAGATACTGGCTGCATCTCTGAAACAAAACTAAGAAGTGAATTTAGATTATTTTTAATTTTGTTTTTTGCCAATCTCAGTACTTTCAAGTTGGTGTTGATGATACTCTGTAAACCATGCATTTGCAAGGAGGAAAACATACTTGGCTGACCCAATACCATCACCAGAATTAGCTGGTTCCTAACAAGACACACAGATCAAAACCTGCAGATGAAAGTAGAAGAAAACAGAGTTTTGGAGCAGGAGCGGGAAGTATTTACCTCGCTGACAGTTTGGGGGCACTCTCCCACCCATCACAGTCAGTGTTAAAGCACAAGGAGAAAAAACAAAGCCAGTCTGCAGAGCCCCAGGCTGTTGCTGACTTCGAAAAGAGGGGTGCCTGTCAGCTGCACAGCGAAGCTGATGACACTGAAGCATTTGCTGTAGAGATGAAGGAAAAAGCTGTATTTTTGCTGCACAGTGAGTTGAACATGGGTGGTGCATCTGCCAGGGACAATCCTTCCTGCCTGGGGGATTCACGCAGGGTTACCCAGAAATTCCCAGCTCAGCATATTGAAAAGCAGCAATAGCTGCCACAGAACCATTCTTCTCTTAACCCTGATGTTCATTGTCACTTCAGATTTATTAGAAGTTTTTTCCCCCTACGGTATTTAAAAATTAAACTGGGACTGTCCTGTAA
Source organism: Corvus cornix cornix (assembly GCF_000738735.6). Taxonomy (NCBI): domain Eukaryota; kingdom Metazoa; phylum Chordata; class Aves; order Passeriformes; family Corvidae; genus Corvus; species Corvus cornix. The sequence continues at coordinate 40,707,493 of NC_046335.1, forward strand.
TCCTCTGCCTGCCAAGAGAGAGGAGCACCTAATCCAGCAGCTATGTCACAGCCACTGCCAGTGCTAATTCTGAAGGTCTGCAGCCGGTTCCTCCACTTCCCTGAACCTGATCACTGAATGTGGAATAAAGCCAGCGAGGACAGGGCTCCAAGGTGCCCCTGAGAAAACAGGTCACACCTAAAACCAACACACTACCCAGTTCTCCAGACAGCTCTCCTGAACACCAAAGTGCAGTGGTGCCCTGGAGTGCAGCTCTGCAACCCCTCACCCTCTGTTGCACATGGCTCCACACCCTACACCTGGCCCCTCTGCGAGGCTCTCCCACCCCTGCGTGCCTCCAGAGGTACCAGGAGTGTCCCCAGAAACAGGGTGTCTGGCAGCCATGCAGACAGCACGCTTGTTTGTCTCCTTGATCAAAACAACTTCAAGCAGGAGATTTCAGAGAGTCAAAAAGTCTAGCTAGCACGTATGCTGTGCTGTGGGAGCCTTTGATTATCCTGCAGATATTTTTAGAGCCCTGTGTAAATGAGCTGTGGCTCCACTCGTGTGGCGTATGGCAACAGCTCTGCCAGAAACAGCCTCTGGTCCCCTGTGCCCACCGCTCTGTGCCACCGCAGAGCTGCACCTGGCACTGCACAGGCACCTGCCTCTGCCCTCTGATTTAAACATCTTGGGGGGCACCTGTTTAGACCCACCCATGTGCTCAGCTGCCTGTGCTTTTCCTTCCACCTCAGGAGAGTCAGATAGGGAAGACAGGCCCCAGGAAGCGCTGCAAACCCCCTCTGGTTATGCCTGCAAGCTCTTGGCATCATAGGCTCCACACCTCCTGCTTCCAGGAAGAAACATGCTCAGATTTTTTGCTAAATGAAGTTTCTAGTGCCAGCTGCTAACAACAGCCATCTCCATGGAGCATATCCAGGACACCAGCAGAGCTGGGGAAGTGTGTGTCAGGCTCTAATGCTATGACAACCATCGCAGAGGAATTTTTCAATTTCCTTTTCACTCATACTGACATGAGAATCAGTGGTCCTAAAAATGAAGGGCACCTTTAGCCCTAGATCAGATGAATTTGTGCAAGCTTTCCTTCCTGACAAAAGCTCGGATCATGCAATTTACTTGAAGGGATCTTGCTTTTAAGTCCTTGGCTTGAAGTTACCAGCAAGGAGGCTGATCAGCGCCAAGGGTGACTAACAAGAGTCCACAGCACAAAACTGCCTGGAGGAAATGAATTACAATGCAGCGATGCATTTCACAAGCAGCTCTGACTCTTTACACATGGCTGAGCTGCTGAAAGTGAAGCATTGTCCCGCTTTCATGCTGTCAATTGACCAGCAAAGGCAAAAACCCCAGAGATGAGGTTTTCACTGCTGACTGACAGGTGCCCAGGAAACCCAACTGAAGCTAAGCCCTGACAACCACCAGGATTTTCTGGGCTTGCTTACTGCTCAAAAATAAGCAATTTTAAATCTCTACAGAGAAAGCTGCCAGAAAATGACAAACTGTGTGCAATATATGGACTGCTTGATGAAGTGGACTTCGAGGAAGTCAGTAAAACACCCTTTCCTATTGGACCTATTGGATGACTAATTTGGGGCTATTTGCACTTCTCAGCCTAGAAACTGCCATTCACTTCTACCCCTGTGGCTACTCCCCATTAAAATTTGGAGGCATTCACTCTGAAACCAAAATTTCTGCAGTCCTTCACCTGTGGGGATTTGATGGGTCTACATGCACACTTCCCCTGGGCCCAGAGCCCTTCTAAGCCCAGACCTCACTCAAAGCCAGAATTTCCACCCAAATTTCCCTTCGTTTGCAAGGACTGGCAAGTGGTGCGGCACTGGCAGCCTGCAACCTGAACAGCCTCCAGAGCAACACAGCTGGGCACCAGGTTAAAGCCCAAGATTATGAGCACCCACATAACTGTGCAGCCCCAATAGGGAGCAAACCCCTTTTCATACCGTAAGTTCCCATGGCATTAAACCATTGCTAGAGGGGTAAACTGCTCACCCACTGCATCTAACACTTGCTTATCCACTGGTATCCATTCCCAGGACCAATTGGAAAACTGGGATTCCTACAGACCTGATTAAAGAGCCAGTCCTGTTGATGCTTCCATCCCTCCACACTGAAGCTCAGCAATACTATCAGTATCAACACTCACAGTATGCAGTGCCACACCCAGGATCCACACCGTCAGCTGCACAGCTTGCTCCTGCGTTTTCTGCTTCCCTCCACTGCCACATGGACACACTTACAGCTGAGGGAGCAACTGTTTGTGCTGGAAGGGCTTTGTTTTCTGCCTATGTTTCTCTCTAGCTATAGCTGCCACCCAGGGATGGACTAAATCTTTGCAAGGTTGTCCATGCTTGCACTGCCATGCAAACCTGAGCCGCAGTGAAGGAAGGATGATCCGTAGTCCCTGTGGTGCCTTTGCTGTGAGGTGTATCCCCAGCAGCAGCCAGACTCAGCCCACAGAGGCAATGTTTTCAGCTGTTTGGTCAGCAAACACAACCCACAGCCCAGGGCTAATCCATGGACACATGTACTTGTTTCAGAGGTTGGCTCTCTTGCCCACAATGATTTAGCAGATATAACACCGTCCATGTACAAAATTACTCTTATTACGCTGAACTGTTTTAAAAGTTGCACCTTTAGTTAACCAACTGCAAGCCCAGTGTCAAAGAAGAAGAATCCAAAGTTAAGTCAGCCCTCTCTTTTAAGGACAGAAGAAGCCCAGCTACGCCTGGATTTAGAGCATTTAGAGCTCAAGAAAAGTCTCTCCATCCTTCAAACAAAACCAGACACATATGTGAAGTTTTGTCAATGCACATTACAAGCCCAGCCCACCACACCAAAGCCAATGATAACAGCACTCTACCTGACTAGAAAGGGAGCACAGAGCCTCAAGGGCACCCACTCTGCATCCCTACCCAAAAATAGCATGTGCTGACGCAGCTGCGCCAGCGCTGACCCAGAGCAGCCCTGGGCTGCTGGGAGGTGGCAGCTCCTGGAGTGCCTGCTGCAGCCTTGGCACAGCACCGGGATAACCCAGCCCATGGGGAAAGGATGCAGCTCCATCACAGGACATGCTGGACTTGCTCACCAAGGGGCGGACGTCGAGGGGCTGCAGTGACACTCAGCACATCAGGAAGCCAGTCACTCAGGAGGGAGAACTACCAGCATCTCAGGGGGCTGCAACTGATCCTTCTGGATTAATCAGCATTGGATCTGCTCCTTACAGTCCTGGGCTGGGGGAAACGGGAGTGCATCAGCTTAGATGCCCTTGGTCTGGGAAAATGACATTAACCTCCAAGAACAATTTAAAGAATTAGCAACCCAACTTGATAAATTTAAATGGTTTTTTTTTATTAACAATCATTTTACATTACAAGGATAATATGACAAAAGGAAAGTTCTCGTGTACATACTATGATATATCAACATAGCTCTATTCGTATCCAGTGTCCTAGGTCCTTTCACACAGGTACTATAAAGCATAGTCTGTAAAGTAATAACATTTTAATGTCTCCAAAAGAGTGATATTAACATATTAATACATATGTAGTAATAGACGTCTAGATATTTTTCTCTCATTTCATAAGTGTGTGTGGTGAGTGAGTGGGTGGGTGGGTGGGTGAGAGATCACTTGAAACAGTTCAGTAGGGCTGTGCTTGGATGTGGACACGGAGAGGTTTGAGACAAAACCTCGTTTTCTGGAAGTAGAAATGCCTTTTTGCTAACTGTCGGGTGAGTTTATGAGGATGCCATGACTGGCAGAAAACTCCGTAGCCCTCCTGTAGCATATGGGACATTACAGCATATGAGACATGGTTCCCCCGTGTAGCCCAGCGAGCTTATTCGACATGAGGTGCAGTGCATGGGAGCCCCTCGCCGGGCGGCAGCACCACCAGCAGGGTGGGTGGGAGGTGAGGCCGCGGGCTGGGCGCATGCGAGTGTCAGTGGCATCGGAAGGAGGGGCTGGGAGTGAGAAAACTGTCTCTGAGGTTTGTGAGGAACAGGTGCCGAGAGCTCCCCGCCGGCGCTGCGCGGCTGAGGGGCTGCGGCAGAGCGGGGAGCCGCCGCCGGGCAGGGGCGGCTGAGGTGGATTACCAGTTGTGTGGAGGAGAGAGGCCTGGGAGAGGGCACTGAGGTGTGTGACAGGGCTTGGGGGCAGCTTGCACAGCGTCTGCTCGTGCAATACCAGTGTAACGAGCCATTCGGATGTTGGAATTACAACTCACCCTCCTCCCGACCGAAGCCAACAAATAAAACAAACGGCAAGGAGTGCAGCGGTTGCCAGGCCTGGCGCAGAGCTGCAAAGGCAAACCTCCACGCTTTCCCTCCAACCCTTGTGGGGAAGCAGCTCGCTGACTGACCACCTGCTGCCAGACTGGCCAGAGGCACCTCTCAGGTCCTCTCAGGTGTCAGCCAAAGGCTTCAGGATGCAGCAGGGCCAGTGTCCTACGAATGGCTGTGCGAAGGGAGGGATGGAGGGATGAGACAGCTGTCCATCCCACAGGCATCAGCAGATATTCAGGGAGGGCTGATGCACTGCCCAGATCCACCCCCATCCCAGCACAGAAATGCTGGGCATGGGAAAACAGGTGTCTCTTTGCATGGGCAGGGTAAGAGGGCTGCACCCTTTGATGCTTCAGCCTGGCAAGGTCTGAATGCTGTATGCTGAGGCCCAAAGGCACACATCCGACACTGACCATGTCTTCCATACAATCACATAATTTCCTTTCCTCCAGAAAGCCTCCCTGGGCCCCTGGCCAGGCAGGCTGCTCATGGGCTGAGGAGCGGCTGTGAGACCTGAGGGAGCGGAGTGGCTCCTGCAGCAGAACAGCGGCCAGCCTGACCCAACAGAGCAGAATGCGCCTTCCCAATGGGGATTGCATGCTCTCATCCTTATCACTCCGACTTCACGGTTCCTTCTCGTTTCTACTGTTCCAGCTCCATACACCATCCCTGCTGTCTCCAACTGCATGGCTGTAACCCTTCCTGCACTCAGTACCGCCCTGGCTCTCCTGCTGCCTTTACTGCAGTGCCACGGCTGTGTCGCTGACCGATGCCCGCAAGTGCACCCATGCTCTCGCTGGTGCCGCGAGTGCCGGCCAGCACAGGGTCTCCCTGGCAGTGTGTCGGCGACTGCCGAGGAACGCCAGGCAGAACAGCAAAAAGCCACATCTCCATGGTGCCAGTGCCCGCAGTTGCCAACCGCATCCATGCAGAGAGACAAAAGTGCATATGAGGGTGGGATATGTATCCGTCCAAGTGCGAACACACAGGACCTCAGCAAGAGGCTTTCTTGGGAGAAGGACACTCAAGCATTTTCCCTTGCCAAGACATTCCCCTATTAAATAAACCTTATTTATCACTTGGTTAACATACCAACAACGAAACCCTTGCCCTAAACACAGCCAAGCCCCTCTCCATAGAGTGCTACACATGTAAATGCAGGCCTCAGTGTATGGCTAAAACCATCCCAAAGTCCAAAGTTTTCAGTGTTACGTGCCTTGTGCTAGAACACAGGGCCAGCCTTACACAAGGGTGGTTGAGTCTATCTCTATATTGTATCTTTATATCTATTGAAAACATAGAAATATATAAATATATAGGATTTCATTTATAGATATATAAGCATGTGATTTTAATCTTTTTTACTGTGTGTATATGTACTGGGATGTGCGTATATACAATATATAGACCATATGCGTATGTACTGTATACATACACTAGCTTACATGCACACACATCATACGTGTCTCCAAGGGAGACAGGAATTGCATAGGCATTACTGCATTGGATACAATGGCTGGGGGATTAACGTACCATTTCTCTGCTTTTAAGACCTCTTTTGACAGGGCTGAGAGGGGAATCTGTGAAAGCAGAGGCTGTTGCTGCTTATTTGCAAGCCAGCTGTCTGGGCACTGGTCAAACAAACAGCAATCCTCATGAGATAAGAAAGGAGGGGGACTCCAAAGACCCCACGGGCCATCTGGTTGAGTTTGTGCTGTGAGAAAGAGATGGACCGAGCCTGAATCATGTCTGAACAGTCATACCAGCAAAAGCTTGATCAGCACGGGGGACATCACTGCAACTGGCTCAAGTCCCAAGGCAGACAACACATGAGGACCCTGCCCACCGTGTCCCCTCACAGCCCCCATAACTTCTATGTGCTTTTGCTGGTATGGGAAGAGCTTTGGTCTCTTGTGAGGATTATCCCTGCTGAGGTCGGTCTCGTGGCCGGAGGGGCCGGACCCCTGCGGACACCGGTGAGCCCTGCAGAAGGACATGTCTAAATGTGCTTCACAGATTTCTGCTTCACAGCAGGGTAAAAGAGGCAAGGAGCCTGAGCAAAAAGTGGGGAAGGGAAATTGGCAACCAAAAATCCCATGGGCTAGAAATACAAACCCGAGGGTCTGGAGAAGTGTGCATTATTCACAGTCAGATGCCATAGCTAAGATGCAGGGGAAGGAGACAATAAAGAGCTCATTTGAGAGAAACGGAACCCTCTGTCTTTGCAGCCTAACCAGTTTAAGGTGCTGTGAGCAACACGTTCAAAACAACTCCTCTCACTCTCTCGGCACAGCAGGAAAGGCATTGATTAAACCAAACACATGGCAATCTTGGAGCCACAGAGGCCTCCCTCAGCACCCCGCTGAGCCCTCCCCAAGCCTGGTGTTGCCTCCTGGCCTCACTGCCACCAGGCTGGGCCCAGGCAAACAGAAATGCACCTGCTTCCGGGAAAGGTTGGGGAGCCCTGGGAAGCCAGGGGTGCTTTGCATTGGTATTCCTCCCTCCTCCCTATCTTGTCTATGCTGGTAGTCGTGTTTCCACAGACTATCCATGAAAGTAAGAGCTACAGATCTGAGATAGGCAGGTAAAGCTGGAGGGAAAGCTTGCAAAGCACCTGCATTACCTTAGGACAAAGGCCAGGTTTATTTTCTGATGTGCGGGTAACAGGGAATTGTGTTGGAGGAGCTGGGATGGGCTGGGCCGGGCTAGCTCCTCTGCCAAGCTCTTGTCTACCTCCATCACCAATGTAAGGGGTCTCTGAGCTTTCCCATCACGGATATCCACAACATCCAGTGGCAGGGAATCACCGTTTGCAAACCAAGTAACTTGCTAAAGAAACAAGTGCTCTGCCTGCGTCAGCTGGCTGCCAGAGAAAAACCACCGCATGCTGCACATTTCACTATGCTATTAGAAATAAGAGCTGCCAGTGAAAGGTGTCACTGATGAGAGCAGGATTTGCAAGAACCAAAGGGAAGGAGTGACAAATTGGAAAAATAATTTCTGAACAGGCCTCTGGCAGCTCTTACCTTGCCATTTCCTCCCCAGTGGCAAAAGCTAGGAGGCTTGGATCAGGAGTTGTAAACAGGCCTCTCGGGCTGCTCAGCACAATCCCTGGGGGAGCATTCCTCTCTCCAAAGGTGTCTGGAGACTGTCCCCAAATGTTCCTTCCCTCCATGTGGGCCAGGCACTTTCATGGGCCTCCGTGCCAAGGAGCTTTTGCTACTGCAAACAGAAAGGCAGGTGATTTTTCCCCTCCACCCACGAAGAGCTATGGATTTCTATGGATTCTATGATCTATGTTCACCTTGCCCATCTTCAGTCAGAAACTAATGGAGCAGCAATTTTTCTCTTTTTTATCTTTTTACATCTCCTCAAGTTTTAAAAAGGGAGGAAGCCTGCCACCTCCCTGGCAGCAGTAGCTCCATGAGCTTTGTGGCAGCACCCTGAGCAAAGCCAATGCACCAGGCCTGGAGAGCTACGAGCACCTTGTGTATAGAGGTCCCTACTTCATGGTCAGGCAAACAACCACCCAAGTCTGCACAGCTGGCAGAGGGTTTCCAGTTTAATTTTTACTCCTCTAGATGAATGCATCAATTTGATCACATCGTTTCTAAGGAAATACAAGAAAACATGAATGCTTTCTAGGTGTGTCGTATCAATGCCCTGTGTTGCAACTGTGTGATGCCCTGACCTAACTTGTGACATTCCCATGAGGACCATGAGGAAGAGCACCCAGCGCCTGCACCCCTGGCGGCAGTTTGGCAGCAGGTGGGTGGCCCTGGCGCAGGTGCCCTCTCCTGCCTGAGCCAGCCTCAGGCTGCAGTGCTGTCAGAGGTAAGGCAAGGGGTAAGTGCTACAGAGGGTGCTGACCAGCCCTCACTGCTAAATTCACAGGGTCCGCTCTGCTCTGCTCGGACCGTCTGACTGAAGGGCCCCGTTTTACAGCAAAGGGGCGTGTCAGGACACGAGGACAGGCCACCCCTCGTGCTTTGGGTGGGCTCAGTCCCTCCTCAGTCCCACAGGGACAGAGGAAAACACTTCCAAAACCCTGACCAACACCAGTCTAGCTGTTCCTGTGGGGTGTGAAAGCTGAATCAGTCCGTAGTGGCTTGGCTGCACACCTCTGCCAGTGCTGGCTGTGAAGTTCTGCTGAAGGCAAAGGGGTTAGCAGGAGGTGAGTGAGACCTAGGTAGAAGTGTGTGTTTTCCTGGGGAAGACAGTGCGTGAACCCTGGCAGTGAAAGTGACTCAGAGAGAGATCGGTTCCAAACATGCTACATCTCCATTGAAAACAAACAAAAAAGTTTAAAAAATAAAATAATATTATATATATATATATATATATATTTTTATATAAATGAAAAGCTATCAACTAGCAGCAACGGTTCTAGAGATATCTTAGCACCAAGACCAAGGGCAGGGGGGTAACAGGAGAAAGGAAAGGTTCAGTGTTGCTGATACCACCATCATGTTTCCAAACAACACAGCTTGGCACAAAGCTCATCCCTCTGGGAAGTGAGAACATGTTGGCTTGGACACCTTTTGGCCAACACATCTCACTCCCACGATGGTCTGGTCAGGTTGGTGCTGTCCATGCCACATCAGCAGGGCAAGGCACTAGCATCTGTGGAGTTTTTGCACCTTTTTTGTTTGTGTGGTGTTTTTTTTGGTTGGTTAGTTGGGGTTTTTTTTGTGAGTTTTTTTCTCTTTTCTAACCTGAAGTGATATTGTGTGGATGCCTGGAGCTTGTTTACTTTAAAAGAATAAAACAAAGAAGAGCCCCAAGCCCACAAAACAATCTCTTTGTGATGGAAGGTGCAAGTCCCCCATTCACATTTCAGCTGGACTCTGCATTCCTTCAAGAAAGGAAGAAATATGTCGCAGGAAGAAGCAGAACATCCCTTCTTCCTGCTGTCATCAGTCTGCTGTGCTGTGGAACATGTTACCTTGGTCACAAGAGAATAAGTGAACCTTTGTAGGACATCACACATGAATATAATCCAAGATAATCTTGCATTGATAGCTCCTGCCACCAAACTGCAGCAGGTTTTTCTTTCAGTCATTCCAAACAAAACAAAACAAAACAAAACAAAACAAAACAAAAACCCCACAACAATCTAGGATTATAAAGACATAGTATAAATAATGTAAATTAGAATATAATTTTTTAAGCCTTTGAATCTCCGCCCAGAGGTGGCTCTTGACTCATTGGCTGTCTAGCTTCCACAGCAGCCCTGGTTTTGAATGAATAGTTGTATATATATATATATATTTATCTCATACAATATAAAAATATAAATGCAAAAATTTCCCCCTGCCTTCTCTATTTTGCTATTTTATAGTCTGCACATGACATCATGTTATAACATACGTATGATAGACCGGTACTATGGTTATCATAAAAGGAGCTGAAAGCCAAGTATTACTCTACAGCCCAAAGGTACGGAGAACTGAGATAGCAGTATCACAGTTTAGTGGAGGCATTTGTTTCTAAATCAGAATAAAAACCCAAAATCATGCCCCCAGCCCTTCTCTCCTGTCAGTAATCTCTTGAGTGAAGAAAGCTTCCACTCAGCTGAAGAGAACTGGGTGGAGCTGGGGGCAACATATAAACATGCAGGATGCTCTGTTGGAAATCAGAAATCTGATGGTTGCCAACAAAAAGCTCAAATGGCTCAATAACTGGGCTGAACAATGGAAAGAGAGGCAGAGATTGAAACTGAGGGGAAAACAAACAAACAAACAAACAAGCAACCCCAAAACAAAACAAAACAAAAAACAACCCAGCAAACGACAACACACATACAAAGGAAACTGCAGGGAGGATGAGGCTGACAAAAGACCCGTTGTCTAGCTTATAGGTTGTTGGGTTTGAACATGTAGAGTATGGCCCCAGCACATGCTTCTAAAGAATGAAATGTTGCCACCTACATTGCAGCTGCCATGGTTGGAGACACCAGTTAATGTCTAAACGTTGTCTCAATCTTTAAAATTCTGCTTAGCTTCTATCAGACGCACATCGTCTTAACTTTTAAATTTTCAGTGTGGGTTTTTCCTTAATATAGATAATATATATTTTTTATATAATATATCAAAGTTTAGAGTATAGTTTAAAAAAATTATCTGATCTGAGGCATTCCTTCCTAAATATCAGGGTAAAACTCAGAGCCGTGGTCCATGCTCTGCAACATTGGCTTCTGGTCAAGAGATGACATCCTGCTCAGCATTTCAGCTGAGAGCGCGTAACTATTGCCTGACTTCTCCTCAAACCAGCTATCGAGTGCCCTTTTGCAATCAAAGTTGGCAATGGGTGGCCCGTTAACAGCAATCGTCAACAGGTCACTGAGTTGCTCCAGCGTGAGCCGAGAGCGGTTGTTCTTGCGCACTCTCTGCAGGGCGGTGCGCCCCTTCTCACAGCAGGCCGAAGAGGTGGGAAGGACTTTGAGGATCTGAACTATTTTATTTAGGAGGGGAAATCTCTGTTTGTATTTACAAATGTGACTGAGCAAGTCTTTAAAACCATTTTTGGTATAATAATCCACCTTGAGTTCTCGCCACTCCATCAGCAGACTCCCTCGGGTGTCCATCCCCTCTCTGCAAACCTCTCTGGAAAATGATGGAACTGTCTCCAGGTGTTCAAATATTTGTACCATATCCTCCTTCCCATAGCTCATGAGCTCATCAGTGCTTCTGGGCCAAGCTGCAAGGTCAAATACCTGACAGGCCTTCACAAATGTCCGGCTGCGGGAATCGAACCTTTGGGCTAGGATCACCTGGGTCTTCTGGCAGATCTTTTCTCTGATCGACTGGAATTTGGCTTCAGCCACCCGTAGATTTTTCACAGCAATGCCATTAAAGCTTTCACGAAAGTTTTCCTCAAATTCCTGCAAGTACTCCCCAGGGGAGTCTGCTAGCCGGCTGATCTCCTGGATGGCCTCCTCTATCTTATCGTCCACCTGCGACACAAGAAGGTACTCCCCTTGGAAGACATAGGCAAGGCGTGAAAGCACAGCAATCACATCCAGCAGGAAGTAGATGAGTTTAATCGACTGGTAGTCCATCAGGAACTGCAGGAGGGCCAAGGCAATGGCAGAAGCATCTGCCCTTTGGGTCTGGCCACTGACATCTTTGAGATGGGCCACAACCTCAAGGTAATCCTTGATGAGAGCGTTGAGCACATTCTGCTCCCCAATGATCCACTTCACTGCTCGAATGTCCCCCAGGAACTCAGTCTCCTCACACAGAGTGGCAGCAGTGACCCTTAACTCGCACATGAGGCGGGGAGAATAACGATAGAAACTGAGTAGTTGCTTCAAATTGTTTTCAAGCTCCTCCAGACATGGTAGTTCCTTCCCACTGATGGCATCCAAAATTTCCAAGTGGGGCCTGTGCACCATAAAGGGAAGGCAGAGAAGCCAGGGCAACGTCTTTCTGATTGTCATGAACAAGTTGGCTCTCAGGCTGGCGGTAATGTTAGCACCATCAACTCCCAAGCCAATAGTTGGCTTCTCATCCTGCAATCGTATTCCCAGGCTGGAAAAAGCCCGATCTAATGCTTGGAGGTAACTGTCTGTTGTAGAAAAGCCCAGTTCCTGAAGAGACAGGAATTCAGTTGCTGGAGGCCCATCGCTGCTCGTGTACTGCACATAGACTGCAACCGTATCTGCAAGCAAGTCATCACTCTGCCCATCCAGAATGATGCTGAGGAAGGGAGACTGACGGATGCGTTCAACCAGGTCCTCTCGGAGAGCCCGGGCTATATGGTGAATTAAGATCTGGCAGTCTCCTTCATTCATGTACTGATCCACCACCTTGAGCTCACACTTCCTCAGCAGTTCTGCCAGAGGCCGAAAGTCATAGTAGGGCCTGCCCTCCAGGGCCAGGTGGTAGGCTGTATTGAAGAGCAGGGTCATATTTCGGCACATCTCTTCTGTCTTCTCTGGGTGCATCCTGAGCTTGTAAAGCTGCAGGCACTTCTTGTGGAGGTTGCTCTGGCTGTGAAGCTTTATCGTGTGTATCTTGAACTGCTTAGAGCCAATGATGAAGGCTGAAGTCCGTGAGGATTGCACTGTGTACTGCCTACAGACGTGGCACCACATCTCATTCAATGTTGGGGAGTACCGCAGAAACCAAAACTTTTTAAGCCACTCTTGCTTGAACCGCCGTATCCTCCGGCCCGTCGCAGAAGACATCTTGGAAGGCTCATCTGTAGCAGCAATCATGTCATTGGAAACTGATTCATCAGCAGAATCCACCTCTTGGTCATCGTCCTCCATGATGGTGGGAACTGAGATGATGCTTTCTGAAGCTGTATCAAAAAAACAGAAAAAAGGAAAAAAATATGGTATTTACGAAGTTGCTGAGCTAGAGAATCATCCTACTGGTGACAGTAGAGCATTGCCCAAAGAGCTGACCACAACCTCTCCTCTCCTGCCCACAAGACATTATGGATAGAATTTGAATCACGACTTTGAAAGGAAAAGAAATCAATATTTCTGCATAAAATCTTTGTCTCCAACATGCCACACTGAACAGAAAGAAAGGACATTACATCCTGGCCACTTGAACAGTACACTGTGTGACCCAAATATTCCTTTTACTGAAGGCTCCTGGCTGCTTAAGAGCATGTTCCTGGAGGAAATGAAATGTATCTTCAGAAAGGGACACGTGGTTGTGTTAAGGCAGTGAAGGAAACAGAGAGAGATCTCCAACAAGGGACACAGCAGGACATAATTTCATACACAAAGAGAGCACATTTCAGCGTTACCACAGAGTCATTCACACTTTCTTGGTAGCATGCGAGGCATTGTGGAGGGGCTTCCGCTGAAAGAGAATGCATCAAAAATACAGCAAACAAACTGTCTGCAATGGAATGTCTTTTTTATTGGCAGTGCATTATTAATTACAATGGCAACAAATAGAGCAAATTGTCATACAGAGTCTTTCCCAGACAGTGTTTTCCACTGTACCCACAGCATCAGCTCCTGGCCCACCCAGTCAAAAAACCTCACGAAGAACCTTCCATGGAACCACAGGTTCACCTGAATACTCAGGGCAAAATGCTTTATATGGGTACACAGCACACAGGCATCTCATTACTCTCCTTAGGCAGGGTTTGGAGAATGCTCTAACTCGGCAAGGCTTACCTGTGGGGTCTGAGAACTCTTGGAGCTCGGGTACCTGGGGTGGTAACATGGGTGGCTCGGGTAACTTCCCAGATCTCAGCATGTCTAACTCAGCCTGCAGCTCCCGGATTTTCTTCTTCAGCCGGATACAGTTGGGGCAGAAGGACGTGGTGGGGATTTCATGGGAGTTGCCTTGTGCAGAGGCCAGTGACAGCTCGGTTGGGCTGTCTGCTTTAAGTGACAGGGGCTCTTCTTCCTCGTCTTCAAGGATGCTCATCTCCTTGGCTGAGATGAAAGAGGAACTGTGAGGGACCTTCCAATCCCTCTCGCTCTGGTTTCTGCTGAGGCTCAGGGAGCCGTGCTGCATGGCACTGCCACACTGCTCAAAGATGTCTTCAGCTTGGTATTTAGATGCTCTTCTGAGGGAAAGTGGTGTACTTGTTGCTAACTGGTTCTCTTCAAACTTGGCAGACTCCAAAGAAGCCTCCAGGACATCTTTGAAGATGAGGTCAATCTTTTTTTTCTTTGTTTGGGGGTGGGATTCCCCCTCGTCACAGCTGCGCTTGTAGGGGCTCTTCCCCTGCTTTAAGGTGGTGAACTGGAGTGCTGCCCTTGCATCCTCTTGATTTTCTACATTCTTTTCTGACTTTTCATTCTGTAACATTTTGTCTCCTAGAATGGAAAATGAGGGGTGGGGATTATCACTGGGAACTGAGCAACATCCCTCAATCTAAAACTCAAACAAAAAAGAACAAAAAGGCAGACTGAATCCCTGCAGGTCTGCATGTTATGTTACAAGCCAGGGAACTGACACAACTCAGTGGAAACCGAGGCTTGCAAGAGGAGAAGCCCTGCTAATGGGCATGTCTGCAAAAACAGAGACAGTCCTGGGTAGCCACAGCAGAGTAGAACCCACACACTTCAAAGAGAAGAGAAACTACAGGCAGCTTGTTTAACCTAAAGGTATAACCAACCTGCGTTGGAAGAGGACTATGAGGTGAATGACTGATCATGGTGGAAACTATACCCAGAGCCTAAGTGCCGTTTTGGCTGGCTGGAAGTCCTGTGCCTGTTTTGACTTGGTAAAAGGTATCAAGCATACAGCAGTGCAGCGAGAGATTTACACCATTTCATGACAACCCCAGAGCCTGTGCACGCCATGGCACAAAGTTTGCAAGCCCCTTTACTCTCGTTCAGTTTGGAGGCTGCTCCAGAAATGCAAAAGTAAAAGAGTAAAAACAACTTGCACACTTAAAACCTAAGGTACACATTGTCAACTGAGCTACAACGGGTGAATGCCCTCCAAGGATGGGACATTTAGCTTGTCCTGGTGGAGTCTGAGAGTATGGCCATTCAGTAATCAAAAAAAAATATTAAAAGCAACCTCATACAAATTATTAATTGCTTAAAATAAAGGGAATAGCCAGATTTCCTTACCTGGAAATTCAAAAGACGATAGGTTTGGCTCAATTTCCATCACTCTTCTATCTTGTAAATAACTTCAAGCATTGATGGCTTCCCAAACAAGACGCTGCTTTATGCTGATTTTTGGTTTTGTTTGCTTAAAGTGTATTCACGCTTTCATAAGAGTTATGGAGCAAAAGCTACCATTCCCTCTCTAAGGAGAGCAATGCTAAGAATGCAGAGAAGATGCAAGACTCGAAACAGTTAGAGTAAGGCACTGTAAAAAGGGCTGGCCTGAATGGATGGGATTTTGCATTGGGTTGGGATGCTGGCTGGGAAACCCAGCCCCTTCTTTAGTGAATCCATAACAACGGATCTCATTTTCAACACATTGACGAGAATTTCTACAGACAAAGCTTTCAGTCTCTCTCTTAGTATTTCCCCTGTTATGGACTACAGCAACTACTGTGAGAGGTAGGGATTTAGAGAACCGGTTCTTCTTTCTCGGTGATTTTTCCCCCAACCAGCCGAGTGCTTCAGCCCTATGGAAAAGCTAGAAATCACAAGACGATCCCTCATATTATTGGTCTCAACTCCAATGATGAGGCGGGTCAGAAACTATCAACAGAAACAAAACCCAGGAACCATGTTATTTTTCTGTGAGTTAGTAAAGTGTGCCACTTGGCTTCATTTGACAGACTCATCTGCAGGGATTTAAAATCTTTTAAATAGAAAGTGACTCAACAGATTTTTGTGCTGCTTCCTGACCACCTCCCAGTCCCCTCCCAGCTGAGGCTTCGATGTCTCTTGCAAGTCTAGCATTGGCCCAGGTGATGCTCCGCTTTAGCAACATCTCTGCGCCCCTTTTGTGAAGGCAGGCTGAGCCCAGCTTGCAGCAGGATGAGCTCACCGAGATGTCAGGGGGTTTCCGGAATGGTCTCTGCAGCCACATGAGTTTCTACCTGAGGGTGCATTAAACTGTGGCAGGTTCTGGAGAGTCCTGAGGCAGATCTTCACCGCTTGTAGCACAGAGCAGGCTGTGAGTTACTGCTGCAGCTCCCACAAACCATGACACCACAAAAAACCATGACTAAAGGCATGTCTGCATGGCAGGGCAATAGCTCATAGCCTTGGTGCCCCAAGGGCACAGACTGTCTCTTGCTGTACTTTCAGAAAGCACTAAGCCATCTGGATGACTAATGTGTGCATGTCATTGCAGCAAAATCACTGCAGCCTATACCTAATCACTCACTGATGTTCATTAACATAAAAAAGCAAATCCATACCCATGTTAATTCAGAAGTGGGAATTGCCCAAGTACAGCCACCAAGATGTAACACTGCAAGTGCATAACAACCCTAAGGTGATAGAGATAACCACCTTTTTCAAGACATCTTGTCAACCCCACAACTGAAGAGGAGACACCTTTTACCAAGTCAAGGCAGCAACAACAGCTGTGTAATAATATACTCAGGAATTGTAATTACAAAGTTATATTTAGTGTGGCTGCCCCTCGGAGGCCCTGCCATTCTGCATCTAGCCTGGAAAGAAATATTCCTAATTAACTTCAAGTATCAGCATTGTACAGATGAACAGATGCATTAAGAATTTTTGCTTTCCTCTAAAGCTTCCTATATTGCTGACAATACATGGGCCCAAAGGACTGCTGCATTTGTTTCAACATTTCTACTCTTTAGATAACAATTTTTATCCAAGGAAGAATCAGTCTGACAAGAACAAAGCCTCCTGTACGTTGTACACACATTCTAAGGTTGTGAGACTAAGGAGTCTAGCTGATGTCGCGCTGATCCCAAATTATCTTTCTGAAGAAAGAGGAGATAAATTAAACGAGGAAAATGGACAAACACACCAAGGAAATCGCTTTCATATGCACACAAAACCAGCCAGGGCTCCCTCAAACAGGCTGCTCACAGGAGCCAGAGAAAGCAGCATGTTCAGAGGAGAAACCTAATGCTGTCTTGTAGGATCATCAGCTTGGTAATCTTCAGGCCAGAAAGTCTTGTGACAGGGGCGCTCTGTGATCCCTGGGCGTTGCATCAGGCCCTTGCAGCACACACACACACAACATGGCACAACACAACACGTGGCATGACACATCACAGCACAAATCTTTCTTTCATGATCTCTGTGACTGTGGTTATCTTATTCTCCTTGTACACCCATCCATCTATGCCAGGCAAAGCTGGGGGCTATCACCCAGAGGTGCTCTGCTTCTAGAAATGCAGCTCTCCTCACACAGCCTGTGCAAAATCTACTTCACCCACCACACTTGGCCCAACTCTGGGGCAGCCCAAGGGGATCAGGAGAAAGGATGGAAAGGGAAGGGACTCACCACTTGTGAAATTTCTGTTGATGGTTTCCTGGGACATACTGTGCAACCGCTTCATGTAGTCCTCACTGTACCAGACCCGCAGCTTCTCCCCAGGGTGGATGTCACGGCAGGCACGGAAGTAAATCCTCTCGCTGTGCTGAAAGGCCATCAGGTTTTGCTCCCTCTCCTCCCGGGAGATGATGACATACCTGAGGGTGAGGAGACAATGCAGGTGTGAAGCACAAACTTCTCTCCTGTGCTCCCCCTTTCATCAGAATGACAACCATGAAGAAGCCAGAATGGCCTTCAGAGAGAGCCATCAACACAGCCAGGCTGGAAAGCATGGAGTTATAAGCAATGGTATGCAGACGAGCATGGACACCCAGGGAACACTAAGCCATTGGGGCTGTTTCTTGCTGGGGAAGGGATGACAAAAATGCACATCCAGCCTGAAAGGATGTCTGCCAGCAAGGGTGACACAGACTCTCCCAGGCAGAAATATCTTTGCCTAGTGATAGAAACAAGGACTTCTGGACTCCCCACCATCACTTCACATCCCAGGGCTTCCTCCCTTGTTCTCAGGAATATCTGGAATATGGCAGGGTTCCTCTATCTGTCTGTTTCCCCAAAACAATGCCTTCCTTTTTAGTTGGTAATAGATTTGCTTGCTTCTCTCCTCTCAGACAAGCAGAATTGAGATTCAAAGGACAGAAACATGGGCACCTAATGTGCATGGGAGTATGTGCTGGTTGTCCAAGGACATGCCAGTCTTGGAAGGTTTTGCACTTTGGAGTTCAGCAGGGTGTGACAAAAATACAATACAGCTCTGCAACTAGAAACCCCAGCACCACATTGTGGGGATCTCCTAGCAATGCTGACAGAAGGATCACTTTCAGGGCATGGGATTTATTTTCCTGATTTAAAACAGCTACATTTCAGCTCAGAAGAAACGTATTTATTCCCACTCCAAGCAACTGGCCCTCTGTGCAACTTGCTAAGACAGAGATCTATCACTAGGGTCATATTATTTGCTCTCACAATCCTCTTGTTCCCGCTAGAGGACACGAAAAAGGCTTGGTAATACTGGTTCCAGCTGCCACCAGCATGAGCTTACACCATTTACCCAGGAAGGCGGCCCCATCATGGCATGCGCAGACCCCAAAGCAGACCTGAACAGTCCATAGCTAAAGCTTATTTCTCCTCTTACGCCATTTGCCTCTGTTATCCAGCACTCCCTGCTGCAGCAACCTCAACAAAGGCAAGGAGGCTGCAGAGGAGCATACGGCTCCTCTGACATCTGCTGCTGCTAGTCCTGGCCCAAGTTCCCTAATGTATATACAGGTACTTGGCTTAGGAAATCTGTCAAATTTTTTGAATATTCTACCTTCTCTAGCCATGTGAATGGACAGATAAAGACACAAGACCACCTGTATGTGATCACACTAACCCACACACACAAGGTCACAAACTTGGTGGAACTTCCCACAAAACACAGAAAACAAGTCTGCAGTGGCAGTGTCTCAGGCTGCCTGAGGCTCAACCAATTCTGGTTTTAATGTTAAGTGACTGTGCATGTGCCTGCAAGCAGTTGTATTTTTCCTAATGTGTGCTACCCAGGATTCTCTGCCATCTTCAGTAATTATTTAAACAGCAGACTCTAGTACTGCTAAAATCGGCTTTTATTAACCCTTATTTGCTTCTGATCACAAAACAAAGGAACTTTTAAAGTACCAGTTTATGTGCTTATTTGAGAAAGAAGAGAGACCTGGACCAGTGTGGTGGGAAGGTCCTGCAGTAGCACACAGCTGCCAGGCTGTTGCTTTTGGGTGTTAGTGATCGCTCCTCAAAAGGTGTATCAGGCCTTCAGCCAGCCAGGAGATACACAACCCTTGAGACAGACCAGTGTGCTGCGGTCAGCCTGATGCCCTGCAGTACAGGAGCACAGGAGATCCAAGAGGATGCTCTCTCCAGTCCAAGAAAAATGTCAGGATGCTTCCTAGCACCAGCTAAGGAGAGACCCAGCTCTGCATCCCACCGTCCACAGCAGAGCAGTGACAGGATCAGGCTGCCCCTGTGAAGTTTTACTAACCTAAAGTCGCTCTGAGATCCTTAACACAACATACATGACCTGTATGTCCACAGCCAGTGGCACCGAGGAATCCATGGAGCAGTGGCAGGATGGTCGGGTGCATTTCCAGCAAACTGCATTTGACAGTGAGATGTAGAAAATACAACTTCAAATGGGAAGGGGAGACCCTCATTAACTATTCCCACCAGGGCTCACTTTTATTATGAAGTATTTTGTTAAGCATGAGCACGAGCTTTTCCTGTTCACTGCTCTGCTTCTGCCTCTACAGCCCTCCACATTTCTGCCCAAGTATCCTTCAGCTCTGCTGCCCACATCCTGTGGCTCTGGCTGCCTCCTGGAGCAGCAGGGTGCTGGGAGGAGAGTGCAGGCTGGAGGGCATGAGCTGCAGCACTGCTGCAACCCTGCAGCAAATGCTGCCTGGCTGCTCATCCAGCCTCCTGCAGCCACTGGCACTGCCAGTTTCATCAGGAGCCCTCAACAGAGAGTTCTGGCATAATCCAGTCACAAACATGTTTCTTCACAGCTGTGTGCAGCTAGCAAGTGGTTTATGCTCCTGGAGAGGAAGCTTTCCCTCTGTGATACTTCCCTGAGGTAAGGTAAATGAAACCACACAAATGAACCGATTTTGAAGCAGCGCTGCCCAGCCCCAGGCTCGAGTTTCCCCGGAGGCACAAAAGACACAGGTTACAAAGGACTAAATAAGCCCCACATTCCAACTGTTGGTCTGAGACACTTAGTGCCTGCACACCACAGCTGAGGGGCAGATGCTTTCCAAGGATGGAGAAAGTCATTCCACAAAAGGGCAGCCAGCTTGGTGAACCAGGGGCACAAACTACCAGCTGAGGAGAGACTGCATGATCTGTCTTCACTGACACACATCCCAAGGCCAAAGTTCTCAGAAGAATCCAACCCTTCATGCAAAGACTGCAAAGTGCCCGGTCCCTGTCCCAACGCCAAGTGCTCCATTTGGATTGAAGCAAGGAGGCTACCTTGGTTTGGACACCCAGGACAGGCATGGTTAGGCTGACCCAAGCACTGCACACTGATGGGCAAGGCCCTGCTTGCAGAGCAGGTTTCCCAGGGGACCGTGATCCCCAGAGAAGGAGCAGTCATACCGCTCTTGCAGCAGACCCAGACACCCTCAGCTGCACCTGGTCCTGCAGAGAGGCATTGCCACCAGCCACAAATCCATCATTTTGTGTCCTGTCTAGTCCTTGCGACAGGCCAGCCTCCAGAACACCAGAGATTCTGCCCAGGCTACTCAGGACCAGACATCACACCAATGGAGACCACTTCTGACCCACCTGCAGCTACTGGGGCTTGGATCAACCCCACAGCTGTCAGATGCACAGCTCCTTTCTCTGCAGGACCACCTCTCCCACAGACTCCCTAGCTACCAGCAAATAAAAATCATTTCATTTTTCCTAAGCCACAGCCCACTCGGGACACCTAATTCCCAAGTTTTGGGATGGCCAAGTGAGCATGCCCAGAAAAATGTCAAGGTATTTTTTGGCAGCTGGGATCATTCCTCCCCAGGAGGGAAACAGAGCCTCTGGTGAGGATCCAGAAGAGATGGTGAAGAGGGAGGAGACCTCTGCAGCTGGAGGGAGGCTCAGGCTTCTCCCCTTCTCCTCTCCACTATCCCCCTGGACTTGCCCCATGCCTCCCTGCTGCCCACTCCATTGCTCACCCTCCATCTGGCCTTGGGGGTGCTCTGGTGATGCCCTACCAGGGCAGAGCACTGCAGGGAAAAGGCCACCGGCCTTTCCCCAAACCAACATTGGGTACAGAGCCAGGGCAGGAGATCCCATGCAAGAGAGCAGCTGCCAGCCCAGGCTGATGCCATGGGATGCCATACACGTAAACCCTGCCTCAGTGCTCTGCCAAGTGTCTCCAGGAGACCCGTATCTGCAACAGGCCTGTTACCAGCTCAGGCAAAAACTGTAGAGAGAAACAAATGACTCAACAGCAGCTGTGTTAAAAGTGTTATATATTTATTGCATTCTTAACAAAAATACTTTTAAAGAGAGAATTTTTTCAGCATGTACAGACATGGAGATACTGGGGTTGAGCACAGTAGTTTGCTTTGACACAGACACTTACTTCAACAGCCAGTTAACATGATAGGTGCAGGAAGAAGTATCCTTTGCGAGCCAGTACAGAAAAGCCATTCCACCGAGAGGTCTACACAGGGCAGGAGATATATCCCCAGATCTGGGCCAATCTGTAATAGTCCACAGAGGAAACTAGGGGAGACATCAGGCAGTTTATAGTAAAAAGTCCTTTCTCCTGACCAGTGCCCAGCCTTTGGGGATTTGCACTGAGGGCTGTGCATCCTGCACCAGGATTCCCTCTCTAAACACATCTGTGTGGGCAAACTGATGGCAGCAATGATGCTAACTCTCTCCAGTGCCCAGCACCTGCAGGAGTCTCCTCCTTTGCAGACCTCAGGGTTCCCAGAAGGGATCCTCCTGAACAACATCAGAGGAGCTAATCTTACCAGTATATCCATAGGAGGACATCAGTAGAGATCAAATATTATAAAAATATAAAACACTATTATTAATGTATAGCAGCAGCACTATATTGACTCAAAAAGCCTTTAACACGTATCACCCTTTTTTCAACTCTCTCTGATTCATAAATTAAATCCACTTCTGCCAGATTTCCCAATCTCCCCTTCATCTGAAGAGAGACTGTGATTTTTGCAGAATACAAATGTTTCAACAGAAGTAAAAGGACATCCTCAGGGGAAGGTGAGCAAGTTCTGCCCTGGTCTGGTATCAGCACTGTAAGGAATGTCCCCTGCATGAAACCAGCTGGGTCATTCCTCAGAAAGGAGGGTTTTTTTCTTTGCCACTACTTCCCTGAGCAATCTTTTACTGCACCACTAAAAATAAATTACTTGAATTAGAATTACAGAACATCTTAGGAAAAAAAAAAAAAAGGAAAAGCATGTCAGGAATTCCTGAATGCCTGACACAGCAGATATACAATGAACTTTTCAGGAAAGAAGCTAGTGCACTATACTTTCAAAGGAAAGGCCACACAGATTAACGATGACCCTTGAAGATCACACAAAACAAGCCACCCTTCTGCTACACCGCGCTGCCTACGTTCAATTCCACGGAAGCTTCTGTAACTTTTTTGCCAAGTCTGTAGCCCAGCCATGGCATGATGATGTACACTCATACTAACTGGAACAGTTTCCTGCAACCAACCTCCAAATACAATAGGACAGCCTGGAGAGCATGGTGTGCTGTGTGGTTAACACCTTGGCCCTTTTCCCTGCTGAAGATTACCATGATAATGGTCCAGGTTTTTCCACAGATGGGGGCAGCATGCGAGATGCAGATGTGCAAATTAAGGAGAAAATAGACATGTTATAAAAGAGCTACCACATATATTATCACCACCTGAGGTGACACTACTAAAGCCTAGTTCCAGAATCAGTGTTGTACGTGGGAACCTCACACAGCCCTAGAGCAATTCAAATGTTACAACACAGTTCTTTCTTGCATCTCTATGGGGAAAGAAAGCAGTACAACACCAGTATGTCTAAGATTTTAAGCTATGTAGCTGTGAATTTAGATTGTAAACTCTTTATGATAGGAGAACACAGTACAGATCCCACCATAATAAAACTAAGTGCAAAGTAACTGTACTGAAGCAGACAGAATTACAGTGAAACAAAACCAAACTGGCTTGAGGTCAGAAGCAGGCCCTACATCTTTTCTGTGCAGGCTCTCACATTTTGAAGGGGTGGGGTGGTTCAAAACTGAAGATTTGACAACATGCAAGAAAATTATATGATACAATTCTCTTTAAATGTTGTCATATGATGAAATAATTGTATTTTAACTGCAACTGTAAAAGTTAAGTAGAGGTTTCAGACTGGAGCAAACAAAGGTTAAACTCTTTAACACAAGTGCATGTGGTACTGTAGGATCCAGGCCTATGCCATAGCAGCCCTTTTCAGCAATCTAAAACCCTACAGTGCTGAGACCCGTCCTCAGAATTGTGCCTTCTTCCCTTCCCTGCACAAGGTCTGCTTTTACACTCCTCTCCCCAAACCTGTAAGTCACAGTAAGCCCCGGAATAGCCCACTATTGCTGAATGAAAGATAAAAGCAACAATCAGTAAGAGTTTTTAGTCATAAGGCTGTATTTCTGCACATACTGCATATACTAACATTCAGGAAGATGATGGGAATGCAGTAGTAGGGTAAATTTGTGAGCTGATTGCAAAGGGATCTCTGTCTCAGTAAATAGTATTTCACAGGCATGGGAAGAGATCCAGATAATGATTTCTATTGCATCTCTTAGTTTATAGAGCATTTAAAGCATGGGGAAGCCAGTGAAAACTCCTAATCTCTATGAACCCAAAGATGTCCTACATTCCAAACTCTACAGTATTTGAGATTCCTCTTTGCGATTGCAGAGGGCCAGTCCTACAATTAGCTGCCATATTCACACTGCTCTGTTAGCCAGCAAGGGGATGGATGGGTTGGGTCAGCTGCTGACCTTCCCCACAGAATACTGATACACATGGAGAAGCCATCTGAACATGCAGCAGCTCAGAAAGGGACATCCCTCTTTACTTTACATGACACAGACTAAAAAGTATGTTTTCTTTTTCGTGACCTGGTGGCCCGTGCAGGAGTCATCTGTTTTAGAGAGTTTTGGTTGGACTCTGCACTGGGCTCAGGGGGCTGTTCAGAGCAAGCTGCTTGTAGACAGGACCCTGGCATGACACTAGGATCCTGTATCCTATGGAAAGCCTGGACCCCATCACGTATTTCTGCCAGCGTCTGACACATCTGGCCAACCTGGCTGGTGAGGTCAGCCACGCTCTGACTAACAGCATGCATGCTATCTGCCATGTCCCTGTGAATGGCCACCAGCTCCTGGCAGAACTGCCTGAACAGGTCTGTTTGCTGTGCGTGGGAATGGAGAAGCTGGCGATCGAAGCTGGAGAGGGGCGGGCTCCTGGTGCGGGGGTGCGGGGGTCTGCAGGCCGAGGTGGTGCGTGGGGATGGACAGTGCAGTTCCTGCCTTTGGCTGGCAGCTTCCAAGGGCTCTGATGAGGAAGAAGTGTGGAGGAAGGAGGGCCCGGAGAACTGACTGACACCTGCACCAGCCCTCTGCAGCGAAGCGAAGTGGTGTTCCTTAGAAGTGCCTGGCATCTCTTCATCTTCATCAGCTTAAACAGAAGAGGAAGCATGAATTATTAATGTGAAATCCCTCTCAACACTGGCTTCTGTTTCAGGATATCTCAAAGAACATAGAAAAAGGCTTTTCCCCTCCCCCCAGTCTGCCAGTTCAGACAAGCCTGTAGTTTCTGACGCATAACTCAACATGCAAGTGCTGCAATGTTAGCACTGGGTGACAAGATTAGCCATAAGAAACCTGAAGAGTGGGTGAACCCAAGCTACTGTGGTATTCTGTACACAGCATTGTCCATTACTAGAATATAAATCCATTTCAGACAGTAGCAATGACGCCTCTTCCCCAAACCCATAAGTAGCTAGCACAAATATTTTGGAGGGACACAGACTTCTCATGCAAAAATCCTACTCCCCTGTCATTTCTTACATGCTCTGCACTGACAAGAGCAGAGATGTTGCATTTGCTGCTCTCAAAGTGTGTCCTGCAAAGCCACCATGTGGCTTGGCATCACTAAGACAACCAGGCAGTCAGGCATAGCAGCAAGAGGACCCTATGTCAATCACGGAAATACACTTGATGCAAAATCAAAACTAAAGCAGAATGCCACGGGAAAATTCTCGTTAGTCTGATAAATATCTAGTGATGTGCCAGTTCACAGGTACAGGCATGTGAAGAGTAAGAAGAGACAAGGTTTCACCTGGTGCAGCTGTCCACTATTTCCTTGCATAACCTGTACTCTTTTTACCTCTGAAATAGTGCAACTGGCTTCCAAGAGAGATGCAAAGAATGACCAAGTCCCACCTTGTCAGTTCTGGCAGATTTTGTCCTTGCTTTCCCACTAACAACTTCAGATATGAGATCAGACCTAGTGTGGCGGGACAGTGCCACCCATGAGGTATTAGTTGACCCACTCCCCAAGAAGTTACCCCCTCCTTCTCTCCTCTGTACCCCTAAAAGCTCACAAACAAGAAGTTGCACCTCCACAAAAGAAAAGTGTCTGTACAGAACCATGGAAAGAACCTGCACAAAGCAGCTTGTGGTTTAGCACTGGAAGGTATCAGAGAATTGTGATGTAAGATTAACTTCAAAAGCAGGGCCAGCAGTTTCTTTAAAACCAGTGAAGAAGGAGTCATTATTGTCTACCTTTATCACAGCATTTATGCTGATCCTTCAGACCACTACGGAGAAATCATTAGTGGCCCAACCTCAGCAATAAACACCAGTGATCACTGAGACCCCCAAAGCTCTCTTGGAAGTGATCCATTGGTGACTGGCAGATGACTCTCAGTTTGGTAGCATTGCTGTTTCATCAGGGTGAAGATCTCCTAATTTTTTCAAGCACTTTTTCCACAGACTGGAGGCAGTCATACCTCAACTACAGATGCTCCCTCACTTGCAGGATTAATTCATACTTACAATCCATTATCTACACTCGGAAGACAGTATGGAAAAGAACTAGATAAACAGATAGAGATGATCTTAACTTGAAAACGAACCATCTCAGCACCCCACAACCATCAGAGCAGGCTGTCTTGAAACCAATCACAGCAGAAGGACCTGTCTTGACAGGCAACCCAGCATCTCACACAACACACAAGGCTCTTCTGCGTCACTGAGATATGCAAGCATAAGACAAAGAGGTGTTAAGGCAGTGATACTTACAGCTCGTTGACAGGCTGTCAACCACGTCCAGATCCGCTCTCCGGAAGCCGTGCCTCTGGTGCGATGAATGCAGTGCCGACTCGATGGCTCTCTCATGGGCGGTCAGGACGATGGCCGAGGGCCGCCCCGCGCTGCCGGGGCTGGAGAGGGACCTCTGCATGAATGCCAGTTTGTCCTTGGTCCTTCTCTTCATGTCGTCCCATCTGTGTTTAATGTCTTTCACAGACCTGGGGACCTGGCTGACTGATGTGATCTGCCTGGCTATGCCTTCCCAGATCTTGTCCCTGTCAGCGTGGGATAGACGCATTGTCTCCCTCCCAAACAGCATGGCTTCATTTCGGGTCACCTCGGTGACCAGAATGTCCAGTTCTTCCTTGGAAAACTTGGGCTTCCTCTTTCGTTCAGCCATGTTCCTTGGGTTGAACATCCCACAAAGCATAATTGGGTAAAAGGAAATCAGCGCAAAGCAGTCCCCTGCATCCAACCACATGGCCAGTGCAGTACTGGGGCAGAGGAGTTTGGTGGGATGCAGCTCCCCTGACCCACAACAACCTCTCAGTTTTCCTCAACTGCACCAGGAAAAGGCAGCCATTTTGTTTTTAAAAGGCAATTTTCAAGCTTAAGAAAAAAATACCAAGCAACGCTAGTGTGAAGGAACCCTCTCAGCTTTAAAGTTAAAATTTAATTTTACACATCGGCTGATGCCCTGACTTACATATGAGAATTTCAGTTCAGCCTCATATCACTTGCCACGGTTTGTGCACAGAAAAAAGTGTGAGAACTCGCAATCACAGCGGTGAATTAGCTTCTAATGTGACACTGCTTGAGACGTAGAGGAAATTTAGAGGCCTGAAACATATCTTATTGTTCTACCTGGCACAACATGCAATAGAAACTTTCACACCACCCTTTGTGTTACAACTTGCAGGATGTCATAAAGAGGCCACATCAAATTGGATTTTTTTAAGGGTAGGGAGGTTTTGACTAGACTGGTGGGCAATTTCTGCAACTTGCTTTTCCTAAGGAAAGATTTTTTTTTTCAGCATTGGGGTACTCCACATCCAGCACTTGTCTGCTTCACAGCAAGCTCTTGTTTCACCCAGAAATGGCTGCCATTTCCCATTGTTCTCAAAAGGAATGAGGCCACCCACTTGTTTTTCCTGGCTAGGCTTTCCATCACTACCACCGACATGAGCCTGCACCCAGTTCCAGGTGTTTCAAATGAACAACTTGTAGCCTCAGCCCATTGAGAAGAGGAGGCAGCCATCCTGAGAACAAGCAGTTTAGTCCAAAGGAGGTGTGTGTTAATTTTTCCAGCCACAGTCAAAGAAAACTAGAAAAATAAACAAAGCATTAGTCCTAACTACGTTTTTTTATTGGGAAAAAAAAAGAAGGCAGCAGATCTATTCAATAAGGAAGGAGAAAACAGACCATCTGAACCTACAGAAAGGTGCTGACCCTTGCCATTCCAGCTTCTTCTTAGTGCTGCTAACACTGTTTTTAATCAATCTCACTGACACTGCTGCCTGCCATCAGGGCAAGCGTCAGTTCGGTTAAAGCCGGAAAACCAGTAGGAGAAGCTGCTCAAATCCAGGCCACATCAGGGACAGCTGGGACCTAAGTGCACAGATGCATTTCATGGGAACAAACACAAATGAATGCTTGAGATACTGTCTTGGTGGAGCTTCATTTACAGAGGGAAAGAAGGACTGTTTAGAGAAGATGGTAATGAAATGATGGAGAGCCAGCAAAGCACCTGCCACTCTGAACCTCAAAAAACCCCAACAAAAAACCTTACCAAACTTAAAAGGAAAAAGGAGTTCTCCCAGCTGAACACAACAAGGAGGGAGAAGGCTACACAAAACATCGAGCAAGGCAACATTTACAGTTTGACTTTTATCACATTCAGCAAAACTGGGCTAGGTGTAGATCCTCGTCTGGTACGCATGACTGCACAGTATCATCAGTGCCTCCATGAGGTGGCAACAGAACTCTGCTGACAAGCTGCTCTGGCGAAAGGGAGTAACAGTATTCTGCAAAGTGGCCCTGGGTAGGGGTGAGTTTGCAGAACAGACAGCTCTCTCTGGAGCCGCAGGGTCACAAAAACTGGTGCCCCCTCCTCTCTGCTGAACTCACAGCTGCTGTCACCAGCAAAGCTGCACTGATGGGGAATTAGAACCCTTTTTGCTCTTCCCAGACAGGATATCCCATCAAGTGCACTTAGGACAGCTTATGGTAGGCCTGGATATTCAGATTTCAGTGTTTCCACTCATGTGCTCCAGTACAACTTGGGTCAAAACAATCTAACTTCATATTCCAACAGCAAACTTGCCACACATTGAGTAATGAGCACTGGCCAGTTTTAATCACAAATTCAATTAATGTTAGGCTCCTAGCAGGCACATCAACCTCCTCCTTATAAAAATGCAGACAGTATTACTATCAGAGGGATCTTTTTCTCCTCTAGCATGCAGTACGTCCCTAAAGGCAGTCACTGATATTTACAAGTACCTCTCTGGTGATGCCATGAGGGTTTTAGCAAGCTCCAGAGCAGCCCCAGCTGTGAGGTTGTGAATTCACACCTCAGCCCAGGTCAATCTGAAAGTGCAAGACACATTGAACAGTGGGCACTTAATGATCACCCCACAAAAATATCAATCAACTCCACTTTCCTTGGCCTCTAAGAAACAAGCATGTAATTTCTCCCAGGGCTTTGCAGTAGTTTTTGGTTCGTTTTTTTTTTTTTTCCCCAAGGATCACAGCCCCACAGTACTTTAGGATCCCTCAACTCTGCATAAATTTGACTCTCGAATCGATAAGAACATTTGCTCCACTTGCTGCAAGGTAGCAGAAATCAGTTTATGAAGTTCAACAAAATCACATCCATAGGCTGGTGGCTTTTACTCACCCTGAACACAAGGGCAGTCACAGTAACCCTGACTGTTTTTAAAATGCTTATTTTTAAAAAGGTCCTGTAAAATTGAAACAGCAGCTCAGTACTGAAAAGATTTACTAGTCAAAACTGGTCCTGCTTTAAGCAGGCTGTTGGAACACTTGACCAGAGCCCCCTTCCAAGCTCTAGTGTTGTATGAAAATCAAATCAGAGACACCTCCATTATAAGGAGTTACAGAAAGATTTACAGGACAGTCTGGCTCCCCATGACCTCTGTTACTATGCTTGGAGAGGAAAGGGGGCAGAAAGGAAGGCAAAGGAGAAAGTGAGAAAGTCTCGCTTCAGCCTTTTCACATTGGTTAAGGCAAAGGATGAATCTAAACTGTGCCAAAAGCCTAAGAATTCAGGTACTCCCATGTAAGAAGGGCTACAGACTATAAATGCTCAAAATAGCCTGGAAACCCCAAACGCGAAGCACTACACTCCAACAGTTCAGTTAGGCACCACCAGTTTGGTGGTATGTTCTATCCTACATCTTGTTCTGGGCCAAGTGATACATACTCAGAAGGACTGACTTTCCTGAACTTTCTGAATTACTTTCATTTTTTGGTCAGATCCATTATTTTTAGAGGACACAAACAACTGAGTAAGAGAATTCCCTCAGAAGTAACCAGGAAAATAGATGGTTCTCCGCAACCCTTCAGAAGCCCCAAGAACTGCCATCAGCAGCAATTTACTGTTTGTGTCCAAGAAAGCATTAGTTTCGCTTGAGGTTTGCTGCGATCCATGGTAATCAGCCCCCAGAAAAATAAAAAGAGAGGAAGATGTTTGCACATGTTGAAGTCATGGAGTTTCATAAGGTATTGCAAGCAGTAGCACTTTACTCTGGACAGAGAAGAAGGGTGCATTACCCTTGTGCCAGCAGCCAGCTTAGAAGAACATGCTCCCAAGCATCAGGACTTTGTCTTGACTGACTGACTGATGAGGGAAAGAGCAAGAGGATGTTACCATTGCCACGCCATCTGCTGCACTTCCTACTCCTTCCTCCCTGCCATCCACTGCCTTGGGTAAACAGGCACTTGAAATTAAACCAGCAAGTGCTGCAGTACACATATTGTCCTCAGGCAACATGAAAGTGGACTCAGATGTGGTATTCAAACAACAAAAACAATAGCCAGATCTACAGGAAGAGAGAGGAGTCAGCCCAAGCTGCCCTCCCTGTGCCATACCCACCTACCCAGAAGGTGAGTGGATCTGCTTTGCAAAGTACACCATCTGTGAGTGATAGCAAAGAGCACCATCTGAAAAACAAAAAGAGCGCTGTCTACAGCGTCCTGGAAGTCAAGTGTGGTTTGTGTGTGTAATCTCGGTGTCGGGTGATGTTCTAGCACAGAATACTGAGTACACCTCAGTCTGAAAGATGCTAACAAAACCAAAGCTTTTTGATGACCTCTACTGCCACTTGAACTGTCAGTCAGACTCTACGTAGTGCTACTGTTTTCAAGAGTAAGATCGGGAAGGTCAGTAAGACTGGTATAGCCTGCACAGGCCCTTTGATATACCCTTCCCATGAAGGGTTGCAAACATCCCCTTTCCACAAAGCCACAGCCCTTGTGCCTTTCAAGGCTGTACAGAATGGCCCAGACCACACTCATACTGAGACTGAACCATGGCAAATACAAGTTTAGGCAAGAACATCCTGCTCTTTTGTGTTAGGACCATGAGTAGTGTCCATTTAAATTCAGACATCAATCTTATGTTCACATCAGTAGGAAGAAGAGCTCATCATAGAATTTTTGCTTCCCAAGACTGTGTTTTGCCCCAGCTCCACTGTAATGCAGATCACAAAGATCCAGGCCTATGTAGAAAGTCCTCACTCTGATTTTTGAACTTTGCATTCTTTACTTCTGGATATCTACCTACCTATCTCTTCACTGTACCACTGCTTCTTTTTGAGTGATGACTCCAGCCTCAGCCCAGGTCTAGTATTTTATCTCATCCAGTAGTGAACAACTGTAACAGCTGGAAACCTTATGTAAAAATTAAATCCTTTGCTGAACTTTATGAACATAAACATCAGAACGGCTGCTATCCGTGTGAAGACTGAAACGGCCAAAAGTGTTGCAACCAGATATGACCAGTTAGGTCAATCTTGCATTTACCTGTACTTCGTGCTTTTTTTTTCCCCTTGATGAGTGACAACTGAAAATCCTAGACATCCAGGCCAACAAACCAGGTAATCCCACTCTGCTTTACTCTTGTAGCAGATGCATTCTTGACAATAACCTGCTTCCAAAATTCACTGTGAAAGCAGGACTGGTCTGACGGGCCTCATTGCAGCAATGCCCCGTTCTGGCAACTCGTACATGTACGAGGCCTCAGTGACCTACGTTTTGCAGATATACAGCAATACCTGAAACACTGCACCATGGTCACACACGGTGCCCTCCTGCTGCAGTTCCCAAACCCACAGCTGCAGCTCCCGAGGCCAGCCGCACTGCCGGCTGCCCTGCCGAGGCGCGGGGCCAGCAGAGGGAGCGCAAGCACTCGCGTCAGCTCTGCCTGCAGTCGCCCAGCTCGCCCTCCTCCTCGCACAGGACAGCTGACACTGCCAAACCACAGCCAGCACGGACAGCTGGTTCAAATGAAGCCCAGAAAGAAAACAAAAGAAAGGCACCTCTTTTAGTATCTGTCAAATGAGTAGGGACAAAACCCCAAAGAGAATCAAATGTTGCCTTGGGGGTAATGCAAAGCATTTAGCAAATATTTGAACATAACATAAAAATAAAGAATAAAAAAATGGAATGAGAACTGTCAGTGCTTGTAAGTGGATGAATAGGATCATCTTTAACATTTATCCTCATTCCAGGAAATAGCCATCCTCCATATACATATCCTCGCCTTGTTTAAAACCCTTTCTTTGAATCTGATACCAAAACCACTCATCACAATAAACACTGGAAGAGCACAAGTACACCATTTGGAAAATGGGTGGTGACATTTTGGTTTGGTTTTCCAACACACAAAATAATGAGTATTTGATGGCCTCTCTCTGGAACACAGAGCCCCAAAAGGGAAGGCAGAAGAGAACTGGACTCACCTCATCCAGTTTGCTTTGGTTTCATCTGTTCCATCAATGGATTTGTAGCGGTTGTTCTTATCAACGATCTGTGGGACAAGAGAATGGATGCAGCATGTCAACCAGCTGGTCCAGGCAGGAGAAGGTCTATGAATCTCAAATCACTGCTTCAGTTCTAGCCTTAAGTCATGGTGTGAAACTCTATGTTGTGAATCTCAGCTCTCCCGGTATTACAGGCTGCTGACCTGGGTGAGTGTGCAGGGGCTACTCTGAACTGACTGAGAGGCATTTTTCTATGTACAAATATCTGTAACAGAACTGTGGATGGAGCTGACAAAATCATTAACAATCCTGGGATATAAAAGATTAACTTCCCTATTGGGAAAGGGCTGAGACACACATTTATCTTACACACACAAAAGTGTGAGAAGCATTTCATATCAGCACCTGTCAATTTTTTCCCCAATCATAACTCAAGTTCCACATTGCAATTCTCATAATCATTAACATCTTTTGATCCAGTGAAGTCTCTATCTCATATGCTAACCAAGCCCTGTAGTATGAGGGGAAAAAAGTTTTGGTTCTGGAATCTGCACGTAGATCAGTTCCTGATGGACTGGATCTCTTTTCTGGCCTCTTGGCCACCCCCTCTGCTCTCTTGTTTTATGAAAATCAAATCAGAGACACCTCCATCATAAGGAGATACAGGAAGATTTACAGGACAGTCGGGCTCCCCCTGACCTCTGTCACTATGCTTGGAGAGGAGTTACTAGGCTGGGCGGGAGTGCTAGAGGCCCATGAGAGAGCTCTGCAATCTCCAGATCATCTATCTATACCCTTAACCTGCTATTATTTATGGCAGGTCAATGCTGACATAGTGCCCACGTGGCCAGCACAAGACCTTTAGAGAAGGGGGAAGATGGCTAAGGTTTGGCTCCACAAGCTCTGAGCTGCATGGCTGATGTGTCACTTAGTCGGGGAAACTTGTCACTCACCAGCCATGAGAAGAATCCTGCAGACCTGTCCTGGCTAGAGATCTGTCCCTCATACGGCCCAAAGATGTGACCTTTGGGGATCACCTCGTTCATACAGCGCACGTCGTTCTCCCCACTGGGCTCTTTAACCACCTCCATTCCGGGTGGGATGGTCAGCGCTGCCCGGTCAGGAATGCCAACGGGCACTGGAGTGTCAGACACAAACACTGGGGGGCCATGGTTCGGACACTCATCCACAAAGTACTCCTGGCAGGACTCACAGACTGCAGATGAGAAGGAAACAGGGGTTAGGTCTGGCAGACACGATGCACATGATGTACAGGCTCGGGCAGTGCACAGGATGCACAGCACTCAGAACTCAGCTCCCTGTCCTTCCCCTGGCCCAGCTGAGCCCCTTCCCCAAACTCTGGCCTACACACACAGAGATGCTTCACTGGCTGCTCCCTTGTTCTGCCACGCCTCTCAACAAGGGCTCTGCCCCAACCAACACCTGCACCTGCGTGAGCCCTGGTGCCCTGCAGGTATCTGCCACTGATGGCTGAACACACATGGAAAGGCCCTGTCACTGCCTGCAGAGACAGAGGCTGAGGGCTCCCTGCACATCCCTGGTTAGCAGCAAGTCCTCCAGCCAAAAGGTTTGATTCCCCACACACCAGAGGGGAGCTAAAACAAACATCTATGAAAACAAATACCCTCATCATATAGCCTTCATTCTGTGCTTGGGAGAGAGACAGCATCCCAGACACCTGTCCTGTGTCCAGACAGGGACGCAGGTCTACCAGTTGGTACTTCATAGGTATGCCAACATAAATGGTACCAGTTTTCTTTCCAGAATATGAGGGAAAGAGTTTTCATCTGCTCAAAGCTCCCTTGGCAGTTTCTGAATTCAAGTCTTTGGGTTTTCCAGACTCTCAGGGTTTTCCGATGTGTGTTTTCATGTTCCCAGCTTGCTTTCCCCCTACCTCCCTACTTCTGCCTAGTCCCTACATGGACAAGCTGCTTTTGTGCAACAATTTCCCTACCAACCATGCCAGTCTTTTCAGGTGAGAATGCAAATTTGTCCCTGGCTTTTTTTTCCCCCTGCTTCCTGCCCCAAACTGACAGCGGAAGACCAAAGTCTACAAAAGCAGCAGTAGTGCTTTTCCCTCACTCACAAGACACTTACACCAGAAATCCACTTGCTGAAAGCTCTTGGTCACGATTACATCCCGTTTCCCTTTCAGTTTCTTGGGTTCCATCTCCATGGACTGTGGGTCAGGCCTTCCAGAGCTGAGGAGGGAACAAGAGAAGGATGATGTTAACCTAGCAAGATGCTGGGACTGCACACAGAGAGAAGCTGAAGCAATGGGGCCTGACCAACTCCTTTAGTCCCACAACTGTAGCAGAGAAATAACTACATTTGCCACCCAACCTGCCAAAAGCTGGTATCTCAGATCCTTAAGGCTAAAGCCCACAGCAGGTAATGGCTGCAGCTAGAGTAGGTGCACATGAGTAGGTGACCACCCCTGTCAAACACCCCAAGGCAGACCTCACAAGGAAGGGCTTTAATAACTTCAAAAAGCTCAAGTGTATTCCTCAAAACCACCTTTAAGCTGGGAGGGAGGTGGAGAGAAGGGGTTAGAGTACATCAGACCGAAGCTTAGCCACATACCAAGGCTGTCCATACTCCTGGTCCCGATGTGGAGAGCAGGCCTCTGTTTTTATCGTTACCATCTCCCCTAAGGAAGCCTGGGTCTGGATCAAACAGTCCTTCAAGTTCTCACTCATGTTCTGAAAAAGAATGAAGGAAGGGAGGAGAAATATGAGTGGCTGAGAAATGACAACCTTGCTCCCCCAGGAACCACATTTTTCCCCCCTAGGCTGGGATGTAGGCAGATCAGGCTCCTTTCCGGCACCAAGAGTCGCCATCACACACCAGAGCATCCACGTGTGCACATAGGTGGAAACCCGTTCCTGCACTGGGGAGGGAAAAGCAGTTCAGCTGCAGGTCAGGTGAAGAGTGTGAGACACCACAGAGCAACCTGAGGCATGGAGAATCTGAAGTATGCTTCACAGAGCCCATTAAAAACACACATGGGATTTCCAACTGCATGTGGAATTTAAGACTGATGGGTGTGATATGTCATGGGAACATAGAGCACCACTACCCCAGAGAAGGTCTTTGAAGGACAAGAAAGAGGAATGCAGATTGGGGCATTGAACCAGGATCTGCCTACAAACATAACATATGCCATGTGGGAACAGACTATAGTGTACTACACCCCTGCAGATGGAGCTTTCTGTGTGCTCTGGACACCTCTGACAAACAGGTAAGTGCCTACAGCGCCCTTTGGGACTCCACCAAGATTGCACAAATCATGCTCTCAATCTTCCTGTCCTTTGCAGCAGCCAGAGCTGAGCCGCCACCACCACCCTTCTGGCATGCAAGGATGCTGCAGTGAAAATGCCTCTCCCTCTGCTCAACACAAGAGCCAGGAGGCACTTCATAGAATCACAGAATCATCAATCATTTAATGATGTTTAAAGACAGCAAGCTTCAAAACAGTAACACTTCCCTCCCTCTCCCATCATGGGGTGGTGCTGAAGAGAAAATATAGATAAGTCAAGTGATAATAATTTGGAGTGGGTTTAATTTAGATTTTTGGAAGGGCCACTAAGCTTAAGAGCATCCCAGCTTGAGAAAAGGAATAAATTAGAGTGCTGCTCATTTCTTCATTGCATTCATCTTAAGACTTCCTGCAAGGCACACAAACTGTCTGCTCTCAGGCACCACACCAGATCAGACAGATGTCACAGCTGCTCCCCCCAAATCCCCTGTGATAGCCCCTTCCATGTCCACTGTCCAACGACATGCTCTGTTATGCTGCATACTTGCAGTGCTGACAAAGGGGCCTCTGCAGCTGATCTTCTGTCAGGAAGACTGGTGGAAGAGCCCATCCCCATCATGACTGGGCTCAGGGCATTCCTAAATTCATGTTCTAATGTCACAAACCCTGAAGACAGGAATTTTCTTATTCCACACACACTTGTATGGGCCTGAACACCATGGAAGTCTGGTCTGCATTTCTGCCCTATTTACAGCAAGAAAGAATGCCATTGCCAACCTCTCTGGCTCCTCTTTGTGCCAGGGGACAAATGATTCGTTTTTCCGATCCAACTTCTCACATGCCAATGTGCAGCCTGAAAGACGTTTATCAAGCCTGTATCAAGGAGTGTTACTTAATACTCATATAGTGGTCTGAAAGCAAAGCCTCAGCGTAAGCAGAACTAGACACATGCAAACACATGCACTTTCAAGCCTTTACAGGATGGCCAAAACAAGACACATTTTCTTTCAGAATTACCACAGCCATTCAGAAGGAAAGCGATAATAATGCCAAAGAAGGGCTCATTATTTTGGCAGGCTGAGTCCCTTGTCCGCGCTCCCTGGAGCAAGAGGAAAGCTCTCCAGTCCTGTACCCATGCACCAGCCAGTGCTGCAATCTAGGCCTACCTGCCCTTCTCAAAGAAAAAGTCTTTTCTGCAAAGTCTGCAGTACAGCAGCTGAAGAGGGAGAAAGCTTGGGGAACGGGAAAATGTTAAAAGACATGAAGAGGTAGGTGCTGTCCCAGAGCTGGTTAGCTGTGGGGCCTGCACTGTCACAGGAGAGGTGGACGCTGGCTGTGGGGCAGATGCTCTCGGTCAGAACAACCACCTGTTTTGGAAGCCTGGCAGACAGGACACCTGGAGTTAGAATACTCATATCCCCCAATCATTCAGAGGAAAGAGATGCATACATTTGTCTCTGAAGATAAAATGACTTCTCCTTTCCCACTCTTGCCCCATGGAGACTTACAGAGTGAGAGGAAACCCTGTGATGACACAGTCTGACCTCCTGCCAAGGAAGGTCACCGTGCTTCCTTCAGTTCTGGTTAAACTACTGCATAGCTCCAAACAAAGGGAGAATAAAAAAAAAAAGAAACACTGTGTTTATTTTATACATGAAGCTCTGTGTTTTACTGTGTAGCACATTTTGCAGCCCTCCCCTGTCTTGGTCCTCCCTGAACTCTCTCCAACTTATCAGCAACATTCCTGTGCAGCGTGCTGGCACTGGCGGGAGCAGCACCTTGCACCGAGATAACGCGCTCCCTGCCACGGCTCAGGATTGCCATGTTTGTGTCCAAGTGCCGCATTTACTTTCTGGCCACTGTGCCCAGCTGGGGCTCTGTTTTCAGCTGGGGTTCTGTTTGCAGTGAACCACCGTGCTGCTGTAAGAGCCCTTGCTCCCAGGCCACCACACACGCTGCCAACCCTCCCACCTGCTCTGAGAATAGGTGACTGCTTTAAGCCTGTCACACAACTCCTTGTTGTCTCACCCAGCACACACGCAACCCCAAGTTCATCACTAACTTGCCTCTTTTTGCCCAGATTCTATGTTGCCCACAAACACAATCCAAATTAACTTAGTGCCTTTTTTCCCAGGACATCCACAGTCTTAGAATCAAGAGAACCATTTAGGCTGCAAATGACCTTTAAGATCATTGTGTCCAACGCAAATCTAGCTCTGCCAAGTCCACCATTAAATCATTTAGGCTGGAAATGACCTCCAAAATCATCAAGTCCAACCATAAACTTAGCATTGTCAAGTCCACCACTAAACCATATCACTAAGTGCCATAGCAACATGTCTTTTAAATACCTTCCAGGGTTGGGAACTCAGCTACTTTCCTGGGCAATTTGTTCTAATGTTTGGTAACTCTTTTGTAATATCCAATCTAAACTTCCCCTGGTGCAACTTGAAGGCATTTCCTCTCATCCTATCACTAGTTAATAAGGAGAAGAGACCAATTTCTGCCTCTTGATTAGCACTGACCAAAAAAATAATTCCCAGCTGAGACTACTACACTGCCAGCAATGGGGCTCCTTTTGTTTTAACACTGTGACCTTTTATTTAGTCAGGTTTTCCTTTATGCATTGAATCACAGAACGGTTTAGGTTTGAAGGGACCCTAAAGTTCATCTAGTTCCAATCTCACTGCAAAGACAGCTTCCAGTAGATCACGCTGCTCAAAGTACTATCCAATTTGACCTTGAACATTTCCAGGGATGGAGAGGCACAGCTTCTCTGGACATGTCCCAGTGCCACACCACCCTCACAGTAAAGAAATTTTTCCTGATATCTAATCTAAATCTACCCTCTTTCAGTTTAAAGCCAGTCCCCCTTGTCCTATTGCCACAGGCCCAGCTAAAAAGTCTGTCCCCAGCTATCTCATAAGCTCCCTTCAAGTACTGAAAGGCAGCAATCAGGTCTCCCTGAAGGCCTCTCTTGTCCAGGCTGAACAATTCCAAATCTCTCAGCCTGTCTTCGCAGGAGAGGTACTCCAGCCCTCTGATCATCTTCACTGCCCTCCCTCCTCTGGACTCGCTCCAACAGTGCGTGCGTGACACACTGAATCATCCCATCTATTTACTCCCATGACTTGTTGGACAACTTCAGTGCATTAAACACGCTAGACTTACCAACAGTTTTACCTTTATCAAGTAAGATTATAGCAACACCAGAAAATCATACTATGTTAGAAAAGAACAATTAAAAAAAAACCTGTACAGGCTGACTATTACAACTAATACCCCATTAAATCAGGACCAATCCGATCCATATCAGCTACTACGTTATTTTACTGGAAGCAAACATCAGACCACAGGTAGCCTAGTTTAATTTGCCCAGTTAAACTTGAAATTGGCCTACTCGCTTATCAGTAATACACAGCATTTCTTTAAGTCTAACTCATTATGCATACTTTTTAAAAAAAATTATTTTTAAATTAGCATTCATGGCCCAGAGAGCACTGCTCAGTCAGGCCTTTTAAAATCCCTGGATCCAAGTTAGCCAGAACAGCAAACTTTAAAATGTATTGCTGTAGTAGCTGCTATTTGGTAATTTCCCAAGCTACTGCTACAACACAGAGCATTACACTGCTGCTGTAACTGGTACCATCTTCCAGCTTTTCTTCCAGAAAAGAAACATATGACATTTCTCCAATTCCAGACCTCAGCAGATGACTGTGCTTTTAGAACTCTTTTAGCTTCAGACATATTCAAAGTGGTGTTTAATTTTTCGTAATTTCACTGCTCATTAGTTTCTCTTTCTTGCCATTTCTCCTCCCCCTTTAGCTTTCCACAGCTACAAGAGTCTAGTTCACATTCTGGAGTTTTCACTCCCTCCCCTTCATTGTTTTGGGGTTTTCTTGGCAATTTTCATAATTGTGTTTGTTCTAGCACCTAAATATGAAGAGCCTCTGAAGATTTCAGATGATGTGGAGAAGCACCATGTAAGCATAAGCAGAGCAGGCTCCTTGGTTACTGCTGAGGGTATTCCCAGGGGGTAGCTGGTCTCACCTGTGTATGTCCCATGCCCACCAGGACATTCAGCCCCCCCAGTGCTCAGTGGGCACACAGCCTACTGCAACGTCCTCGCATCACATCAGCGAGGACAATCCCTCGGTGAGAGGGATGCTGTGATGATCCAGGTGCTGTTTGCACACAACATCAAGCACTTTGAACAGCAAAGGCAATTGTGCACAGTGGTCCTCAGCAAAACCAGGACACCAGCATGACTGCTACAAATCCCAAGAGGCATGCCTGGAACATCCCCATGTTCACAGCAGTGCCACATAACCTCTCCTGTTTTCTTTACAAAGTAGGCAAGGACCTGTCACATTTCTGCATGACACATGTTAAGATCTCCAGTGGCTTTGCCATATTGCTCAAAATCAGGGAATTAGAAAACACTAGAACATCTGAGCTATTAATCTCTAATGCAGGAAAAAACCTCCAAATGGGGTTAAGCATGAACGAACCTGTGGATACCTGTTCTCAAGCATGCCGCCGTTATCACTGCCCCTCTTGTAGTTATTAGTTAACAGTCACAGACCCTTATCTGCATGGATCAGCCTCCAAAACAGAGCTTTAATTTTACATTTTACTGGCAGGTTTCCCAGACTGGGACATTCTTTCATGTGAAACAGCCATATAGGAATCCATTCCCTCCTCAGCACACAGCTCCTTCACTCAGCTTCTCACTGCTGCCCTTCTGCAGGTCATCCCCTCTTCTTTTAAGGCAGATCTTGCTTAGCTTGCACCATGTTTTAAAGTGCAGGCCCATGGTGAAAGATGGGCATAAGTTCATATGCTTTTTCCACAGTTGCATATTAATATCAGAAATAGTAATCCAGAACAGTCAGCTACTGACGAGCTGACAACAGGGAATAAAGCGCAGCATTCAAGGCTCTGAGCTCCCCCCCCCATACAGCCATGGAAGACCCAGGCTGACCACTCTCCTTGAGGTGAATGCACTTACCAAGGTCCTCGGCCATACCAACCACTTCAGGCCACTTTATGAAGCACCAGCTGGCTATGCAGCTCATGCTTGCAGCCAGTGCAAACTCTGAAAGAGCAAAGATCCCACAAAGTAACAGGGAGAACCAGTTTGCTCAGAGGAGGACCACTGTCTACAGCCAGATATAAGCCAATGCTCCACGGGGAAAATTGCTTTTGCCTACACAGTTGCCACAGCACTTTCCCCACAAAAGTACAACATTTCTGTGAGTGAAGCTGTCCTCCACCTGGGGTGCAGCAGAGCAGCGTCCTGGCACAGCAAAGGTGGGTGGCAGCAGGGCAAGACCCCGTGACCTGCCTCCCAGCCTGCTGTGAGGCTCAGGCTCTTCTCTGATGGCCACAGAGCAAGGCTGAATGCAGCCAGCACACCTGGCAACAAGCTGAAGGCGTCACAAATTCAAACTCAATTAGTGAGAATTATAGGTCATGCATGAGGCAGGATTTGAGCAGCCATTGGCTGTGACTAGGACTTGTTTAACTCATTGTCAATTACCCCACTATACCGAGGAGCCATAAATCCACCAGAAGTATGAAATACTTTTTTTGAGTTTCAAATTCTAAAAACACTGAAGAAGGTCAGGACTACAAGAAAGATACCTGGAAACACGACCAGTTTTTCTGCAGCTTTCTGAAGAAGCCTGGAGAGCAAGCTTCAAAACCACAAGACTTCAACCTATTTTACAGCAGGGAGGGCTGAGAGTTGCCAGTGGTTTTAACCTGCCCAAGAGCAGCAACTGACATGACAAACAGGATGGGGCACCACAACACCAAATTCCCACTGCCATCCTGACTGCAGACAAGTTAGGAACAGGGAAATTCCAGTTTGCCAACCTGGAACTCCTCCTGTAATCTCAAATGGATGCAAGATTCACAGTCACTCTTACATGGTTCATTGGCAAAACATGTTATCAAAACCCCCCATGATCTACTTCATGACAGACGTGTTTCAGAGGGAGAAGAAGACAGAAAACCTCTGAAATAACTCCTGAACCAGTCTTAAGTTTGCTTTATGATGGCTTCTAGAGAAGATGCTCTACAGGATTTGTCACAAAATTCCATATTACGGTCAGTTGGAAGCATTTGCCCTTTGTTGATCTCACAGTAGAAAGAGGATCCATGTGCTGGTCCATGTGCTGTTATGGATCAGCACGAGCCTATTCAAAGCAGGTATTACATGATGCAACTTCTATGTTAAGTGTTGAGTAAGGACTCAAACAAGCAGGATGCTGACAACGTAAAGCTCCCATGCAGCCTAAAAGCTTCTGGAACAGTGCAACATGCCACAGAACCAAGGCAGGTACTTACTGCAGCTGAAAGGATTAGGTAAGTGGCTTGCATTTTTAAAATACATGGAAATGTCTCATTTTTGCTGTACTCAGCTCCCTGCATTGATCTCGCAGGTTCACAGTTTAAGGGTAGAAATGACAATCAGGACAATCTGACTGACACCCTGTACATCCCACTCCTTTACTTTTAGCCTACAAACAGGACAAAAACTCCATCTGAGATTAGCATGAGAAGAGAAGCCAACATTTCATGAGTTCATCTCAGTTGTTAATCCCCATCATAGACAAGTCATGTGTGACTCTCTCTGGTTCTGGGCACCAGGCAGCAGTTCTTTCAAAGGGCCCTGGAACCTGATGGGAAAGGCTGAAATACCCGGCATGCTGGGATACCGCTTTGAGCAACTGGAAAGAATTGCTTCCCAGGTTAATGGCTGTAATAAACCTCACCATCTTTGGTCAGAACTGCCAGTTGCCCTTCTTTGCCTTTGGCTTCAACATAAATATATACTTACATTTATAAAGTTAAAACAAACATACACAAACCCCCAGTACTAAAACTAGATGTTATTTCACCATTTTTCTCCCTAAG
The DNA here is from genome assembly GCF_000738735.6 of Corvus cornix cornix. NCBI lineage: Eukaryota > Metazoa > Chordata > Aves > Passeriformes > Corvidae > Corvus > Corvus cornix. Next base: position 40,749,789 of record NC_046335.1, read on the forward strand.
GACAGAATAGGAGTACAACTAAGTGCAGCTGTAAGCCTTCTTCCTTAAGGCACTACTGAAAGGTGTTTGGATAGCAATAGTGATAGGCACTGAATAAAACCACATACATAGCAGCGCCTTGGCTATGCACCCATGCAGTATCTTTTTAGCTTTCCAACAATTTTCATCATTCTTCTGTGTAACTCATCCAATTTTCTCGACATTACTTCAAGACGCTGGCACAAGAAAGCCACACTGATGTAAGACTGAGTCTGAAGTAAATATAAGGTTTACAGACATAAAACAACCTCCTCACCCTGATTCATTACCACCCTGTTTGTGTCCAAAATCATGGTTGTCTTTTCCAGCTAGAACCTGGCACAGAAAGCTCCCCAGAGCCGCCTGCCCATTCTGACCCCCATGTTCTCACACGGGACTGCTCAGGACACAAGCCTGCCTTCACAGATCACGTTCAGGACATGCCTTTCCAGGTTCATAAATCTCCACTTGTCTGCATGAAAATGATTTGGTTTCAATACCCTCATTTACCTAACAAACTGCATTACACCGTCCTGCCCCTATCAACAGCTACAATTCACCAAACATGTTTCATCTACACATTTTGCCAGTGATGAGTCATGTCTTCTTCTGCATCACTGATTAAGTGTCAGTCAGATCTGGCTTCTCCCTTCCCCTTATCTGAAGAGAAGGGTCATCAAGTCTACTTCTTTGAAAACATAGCTCCACATATCATGTTGCAAAGACTCTTCTGTAAAATGATCAAGCTCTAGCTTAAAATAGCTGGATTATTTACTCCCCTCATCTAAGGTGGCAATGCCAGAACTGTGATCTTTTGATGCTGAAAAGATATTTTCTACGTTCATCTTGAAGTTAATCCTCAACCAGTTGATTTATTAGTGTGCTAGTACTGTCCTTTAGCTTAGAGTATCCTTCAACCTCCTTACTGTTTATACTGCCACTTCAGTTTATTTATTGGATGCTGGCTCTCTATCAATCACTACCCTCACTTCCTAAGCCACTTATATTTTATTGATATTCTCTGGCATTGGATATTAACTCGGTTCTCATACTCTGAGTTAACTGCCTTTTATATGTAAATATATATCATATATAGAGATCTCTCTTTAAGCCAAAGGTAATGTTCTCAAAGAACAAAATCAGACCTTTTCAAGGAGTACAAGACACTTTTCATGACAACAATTTTCAGGCATAAATAATTTTATATTTACCCAGGATTGATGTCATGCTACCCAGCCTGTATTTTTCTGGGCCACCCACTTGGCAATTTTCGAAACTGTCCCAACACAAGCACTCAGTCTCCTGCATTTGCTGTGATCCACCAAGACTGATTAAAAATGAACATGAGAAGCTAGAGACCTCCTCTCATTCATCTAGTGCTCACTATATTTCAAGGGAATGTACTTTTTTCCTTAGCACAGCTGCCAGCAAAACTCTGCTCACCAACAGGACCCCATGCTAGGCAGCTCCCATATGGGTCCCTGGATCCCTGCTTGCAGCACTCAACTTCTGGATAATGAACTTATCCTTCCCTTGCTGCTGGCCTGGATGTCAGCCGCAACGGCAGCCAAGGGCACACAGCTCAACAAAGGGAAGCAGAGATGTGAATTTACTGCCCAAATGACCTTTTACTCTCATTCATGGACAGACAAAAAAGCTGGAGTGAGGAAGTGTTTGGTAGGCACACTACAGGCTGGGCCACTGTCACATTCCTGCTCTTCTGCTGTGTTGGGAGAGGGAAAAGACACTAGAGTGCCCTTAATGTTTTATAAGGCACGTGCAGGAAACTCAAGATGCCCTAGTCATGTCCTGCCAGCTTCACTGTGCACCTGGGACCCTGCCACATAGCACTGAGCACCTGCCTGCCACCCCCATTGCCCACAGTGAGGTCACATGCACCCAGAAGACACCTGCACCTGTGCAGGCTGGTCAGCCTAAAAGTTTTTGTGGGTGAGCAACACTAGTGATTCATGTATTTGAACAATGATGGAGGTAAAAAGGGAAAGGGAAGGGAAGGCGTGGGGGTGGCCAGGAAGCAAACCCCAGACACTAGTTTCTAAATAGCAGATGTGGCTATTCTGGCTAGCAAACTTCCACTTTAATTTCTAACCCACAGAGATGGGAAATGATTCATGAAAAATCAACAGGATAAAATTAGCTGGAAGGCAGAGAGATAATTCATGCAACCCAACCGTCATGGGCTGTAGTGCCAGCACTACCAGCACTGCCTGGCATTTCAGCCTCTGGTGCCCTTCAGTGACTGGCACTTGGCCAGCAATCAGCTCTACATATATTTCCTTAGTGTCAAAATTAGCCCCTCTGAAAGCACATCCATCTTCTAACAAGACGGCCTTTCACTCAACACTTTTCCAGAAGTTCCAGCTTTTCCTTTCTTTAAAAAAGAAAGATTACCTGCAGTATGGTGTCTTTTTGTTCCACTGGTGAATGTTTAGTGGTGTCAGAAGACCAAACTGGATGGACAGGCTTGCAGACACATCTGTGAGACACAGCCAAGCTATGCACTAAAATCAAACTGCCCCACCGAGTCAGAAAACTCAGCGCATTTTGCCAGAGCTCCCTTTTCCTGCACAAAGCCAACGACACACTCAACAACAAAAATGAATTGCTGGTCCGCCTAAACATACATCAATGATTTTTTGTAAGACTGCTGCTAAATTCTGTCAGGAATCACAAAACAAGACTTCACTCTTGATACAGTCACATGACAGAAAGTTTTTTGATCAGACTTGTATTACGTACAAATCGCAACCCAAAGCTCTTTATCCCAAAGGCAGATGGGGAACTTCCACTCCTCCAAGATACCTCCGGACTTCCAGAAGGCACCCGGTTATTGAACAATGCCCATTCCCACCACCCAACTCAAAAGCTTTAGGAATCAAATGTAAAATTGTAAAGCCTCTGGAGTACCAATACCTCTAGGCAGGCAGTCTCAGGTGCTGGGGAATCCCTATTCCAATTGGGACCTATGGGAACAGATGTAAAATAAAGCTAACATCCTGCTTTGGCACCATTTATCAAGTTGGTGCCTGTTTCTGTGGAAGGATGTTACAGGACAGTTCCCCTACGCTTGTTACAGTGGTTTCACTCTGCTCGGACTTCAGGACACAGCAGGCAGCTCCTTTCTTTTTACTTGTTCAGCAAAAAGGAAAGGAGTACGTGAGAGAAAATGAGAAGGTAGGAGCAGATCTTACTTTCACTTGTTCCCAAAATTCTGACAAACTCGCTCAGTCCTTTAAAAGCACTAACAAACACAGCAGGCAAAATGAGAACACATCAACTGTTCCACAAAATGCAGAGGAAGCAAAAGCAAGAGCAGTATTTATTTCTCCTCATTTGTACCCTCTTGCAGGCCATTAGGAAGATAAGATCTCACAGCACAACAGACATTATTCAGAACTGGTAAATCTGTCTACAGGTTAGGGACTCATGTTACATGGCTTGGATGAGTAGTGGTTGAGCATGGGTCACACCGACCCCCTTTTCCTTGGGGCAGGCAGCAGTCCAGATACTCCCAGTGTCGGATCTGCCAAGAAACCAGATATCCGTGTGCTGAATTCACCACCACCACAATTTGATCTGCACATTCTCTTCCATACTGAGAGAGGGGTGTTCAGACCCTGTATATCCTAACACAGCTAACTAGAAAAAGTTTTCCAGCGGGGGCCAAGCACTTCTGGTCCATACGTGCAACCTCAAGTGCGTCCTCTACATAAAGGTATTGGGCCGCACAGAAATATCTGGTCCTTTTCACTATGGACATTTTTAAAACATTGATTAGCAGAAGCATGGAAAGAGCCCATGAACTCATTCAATTCCAGTCCAAAAAGCAGAGGGAGCATGTCAGAGTGACTTCACATGTGCAAGTCACTAAGGGACTACAAATGTTCACCAACTATCCTAGAAGAATTCAAAAGCGACATCTCAATACCTGACTAGGAATGAGACCTGGTTAAAAAAAACACCCAGGCAATCACCACTTAACTCCATTACGCCTAGAAAGGCTAAGTTAGCATCTGATTTAGCCAGTGCTAGCTCTCAACACGTCCAGGAGGTGCAATCAGTGGATCCACAGTTCTGGAGGTACCACCTCTGCACCAGCAATGCAGCATTAGTTGGTGGGACTTTGCGCTAAGGGTCAGACAGCTCTACACCCACACAGCGGCCCTTCACTACTTGAGGTAGAATTTTCAAGGAACTAAGCAACTTACAAACGCACCATACGTAAGAATGTTCTCTTTGCAATCAGAAAAGGAAGAGAAAATCAGCAATTTAAAAGTATCTATTCTTCAAAATCAGCAATTCAAAAGCATCTACTCTTCTTCATCTATTAGTTCAAAAGACTGAACTAATTTGATCTTGGAAAAGATAACCAGCAAGCCTAGGTGTGAAAAATGACAACTATAGAACATATTCTATTGTTCATGAAAGTATGTTTCTGTGTCATCAGCACTGATTTTTTCTTCAGCCAGTTTCCAAGTGTTTTCAGTAATTTCCCCTGAATGGATAAAAAGAATGGACTCTGCAAACTGTGGCATATTTAGCATTCTCATTAGCGTTTCCAAGCAAGGAGTCTCCAATTCAAAGAAAGCAGCAGACCGCATGAAGTACTCCAGCAGCATCAGAAGAAAAGAAATTTATAAACCCAAACAACAGCAAACCTCCTTGGTATACACAGACATGAGGAAGTCAAGGTTTATACAAATGAAAGGTGTAGAGGAACATACTGGGAGTGGAAAGGTAGTTCCAGTCAAACTTAGGACATCTTTCAAGGAAGATGCTGTGAACACTTAGTTTGAGTCTGTAGTTGAAGGACCACATTTAACTCCACCCAGCATATTATGGTGCAGTTTATATGATACATTTTCAAAATAAAGCTTCATTGTACTAAAACCAGAATGTACTGAAAAATATTTCATATTGATTATCAGCCTGCAAATGACTGATGGTCCTGACCAATATCAGCTCCAATTAGCAGCCTTCAACACTCTGAAACACTCTGAAAGGGTGTTAGTCCGGGACCATTGCAGCTGTGCGCCCCAGACGCCCTGATCCATAGTCAGGAGCCTGGAGCCAGTGCTCTGCAGCCCACAGAGATGACCTGGCTTGCGGACCAGCACAGGATGCTCAGTCCCTCAGCTCCCCAGTGAGCAAGGCAGGAGCTCTGCTGGCTCTCAGGGAAGCTAATTACAGCAACCCTAGAGCTGCCACGTGAGATAATCCCCCACATCACCTCCCATGAACTTTTACCACCCTGTCCTTATACATCTCCCCCACTACCCACAGCCAGGCTTCCATGGGCAGGAGCCAGCCCCAGCTGACAGCAGCACAGGCAGCAAGGTGAGTGCTGGCAGTGGCAGCCCCAGTAGGGCTTGATGCCAAGGCTTTAGAACAGCAGTCCCTCCTCCGGGACAAGTCACTACAGGTGAAGGAAAACTAGCCTTGCTGAAAAGCCAAAGCCTAAGGAAGAGAGAAGAAAGGGGTCAGAGAAAGAAGCCATTTATCAGAGCATGCTCAAATTGGACAACTTGGCTTATGACTGACCCTTCTAATGGGCCCCTTACTGACGGCTGTCCATGAGCGAAGGACTGCACTGAAACAGTTCTGCAGTACGCATTACTGATTGACTGCTGGAGGCTGCCAGTTTCTGCAGCTTAACCTTAAATTATATGTATAATGCTTTTACCTTCTGACTGTAGAGAAACTGTTCTGAGCCAGAGTACTGCCAGAGTACTGCCTCCCAGCCTTGCAGAGAGAAGCAGCCTTTCAGCAACAGCTCTGAAGGATACAAGCTATCCTGCCCTCACAAAGGGAGCAATGACCAAGAAACACAATAGCAAAGCTTTAAGTGACAGTATTTTTAAGTGCTTGACTGTCTCTCTGCAGAAACATATGTTCTTGCACTTTTGTGAAGAGCTTGGGATGGAAGTTGGAAAAATGCCTGTGCTAGTACCACCTTCACTTCCAGCTGAACTTCAAAGCCTATGTGCTGAGGACAGTGACCAACTTCTAAAAAAACACATGGAAAATGTGATTCTAGTTGCCAAGTCAAAATTTACTCCTTCATCTCTGCTTTTTTGCTCTCAATTCTCTCTGTCTTTTCTATCACTATTGTCCCTCATGTGGTGGACATTATAAAGAAAAACTTCTCTGACATGGGATACTTGCGTTGCCCTCCTTATCATCCTCTCCATCCACCTCAGCTGCTCCCACCTTTCAAAGATGCCACAGGACTGCTCTGTTTCCCATTGCTCTTTGGCCTCTTGTACCTGCAAAATTCTTCTCTTTCCAAAGCACTTTTCCCTCATCTTCTTTCCAAAGATGCCATACAGAGCAACACGAACCTCTCACCTTGTCCTCTGCTTTTCTTAGGGTGGTTGGACTTGCTACTGGAATCCACTTGCACAGACAAGTTTAACTAGCAGGAATTCCTGAAAAGCCACATTTTACTATGTAGCTTTAGAAGGAACATGGCTCTAGAGGCTTTATTTAAAAACACCTTTGGTAGCAGAGAAGAGGTCACAGGGAGAACAGAAAACCCTGTGAAATTAAAGCCTTCTTTACTCCACTACTGCAGAGGGGTCACTGCAAGAGGAGGCATTAAAACTGTCTGCAGCTGCACAAGAGCTCTGGTCCAAGAAACTTCACCCACTACAAGAGACCCTCAGGCAGGAGTGCTGACGCGCTTACAATGAGAAATGCCACAGGCACGAGAAGGGGTGAAACGTGAAGCAGCAAAGCCAGCATCCCACAGCAGGGCTGCCCAGTTGCAGGCCAGCAGGAATTCTGCCACTTGCTCAATGCCAGTGGATATTGCATGTGCTGATTCCCCTTCATCGGCCACGCCTGTGCCTCAAGCAGCTCTCAGCCCCGGAGTCTGAAGGGTCTCTGCTCAGGTGAGAGAACAGATCAGACAACTCAGCACTGACACAAGGAGATACATCAAGCAAACCCTGATGTGCATCCAGCTGACTCCAGATTTCTTGAAAGGCCAGAAAGCTGCAATGCAAACTGAGGAATACAAGTGATGTTTGCTTGTTTCGGCTTTACTTAGGAAAACCACAGGTCTCAGGTACACGTTCCCAGTGCAGACGAGGCATCAGAAGTTCCCACCTGCGCTCACTCCCTGGGAACAACAGTCATTACTTCTCACAGGTACCCAGTCTTATATCTTCAGATCAAGTTTTAGCAGCTTATTTCTTTGTTCTAAAGGTCCCCAAGTTAACCTACAGTATTATTATTTGATTATCAAACAAAAAACAAACCCAAACCATTTTGTATTTGGGAATACATTTAGTTTCTCTGTGCAAATTTTCACATCCACGTACCACCGGATTGGCAATAATGACTTTAAATATGCTACACCAAAATGTCACAAATACTAGGCAGCACTTTAAGAGCTCTGGGAATGGTTTAGTAGCACTTATAGATGAACCAGCAAGAGACAGGCCCTACTAACAGCAACATTAATAATAAAGAGCTAGGTAAAAGCATGCACTTCTCCTGCATAAATGGACATGGGGAAGAAAAACCCTTAAAACCCCACAGTTCTGCTTGGGAATTAACCAGCATGAGAAAGGAGTTACTAAAGGAAAAAAGAATATTAAAAAAACCACAGAAGGATAAAGTGTACATGGCACTCTCTATAAAAAGACAAAAGACCTCTCTTGCCTGGGCTGGTATTTCTCCTCAATATACATACTTTTATTCCTGACTCAGAGTGGCAACTTCCACTCTGCATACTACCTGAGTCCCCCTGATCACAAAGCCAGCCTGCTGCAGGGCAGGAGCCTTCCTGCTTCAGGCTCCTCGTGCAGTGCTCACAACCTTTACACTGGTACTACCAATTTCAAGCAGCTCCCTCACTGTCCAGCAAGGAATACGAGCAACAAGCTGCCCCCATCCCATCCCAATAAGATGGACCTTGCACCAGTTCATGAAAAATCAGGTTTCAAAGAAGTTCTTGCTTTTGCCCTCATTATTTAAAATCAGGTATTACCTTCACAATAATCCTCTCCTTTACTTGTTAAAAAAGTGCAAGTAATTGCTATCAGTGACCAATAAGGCTCACAGTGAGAATGCCCCATAAACTGCCCCAGAAAGCACCATGCTTCATGCATGGTCCACAAAGATGCTAGAGGAACAATGTATCCCAAAACCAGAGAGCTCTGCACCAAAGCCAGCACTAAGTCAGGAGCCTGAGGACCTCCTTCATGCTCCACAAACAGCTGGAAAGGAGCTGCAGCCTTTGACTTGACTCCTGGGCAGGAGGGAACGACGACTTCCCCTGGTCCTGCTACTCCATGCTGCAGAGAGATCGGTCGATTCAGCATCTAGCCAAGAGCCAGGGCAAACTTGGGCATCTCCCATGGCTACCTCAAATCCTCCCCGGTAAGTGATTCCAGCAGCCAACCCCTCCTTTGCTAACACAGTCCTTGGCCACACCAATAGCCCTGACACTTGAACTCTTTGCAGGCTGCACGTGTTTTAAGAACCCCACATCACTCAGCCCTGTGCTAAACTACTCCTTCTAGAGCAGGAGCACCTTTGGTCCAAACATTCCTTGCAAGAAGCAAACACCCATCATCTCAATACTTTTGTTTCTGATTGCAGCTCGCACTTGAAAAGCAAAAGCACAGTGTCCTCATCAGGCATGCTTGTCTGTTGTTGGGTTTATACACAATTCATTAGAAAGTCAGGAGACTCATTTCCCTTTCCACTTTCACTGCTTATAATCTTGGTGATTAGACAAACGGAAATTTAGGGGACGTGAAGCCCAACCCAGGCTGCGAGCATGTGCTTCGCCAGACTCAGAGGGAGTTAAACCTCGCTGGCAGGACCGGATCCAAGGGGCTGCTGGATAGTTGGGGCTGGGACTCCTTTGCTGCCTAACAAACCTCTGCACACACCTGCAGTGCTGGAAAACAATCCTATCTTACGGTTAGGTAGGTATTTTTTTAACTGGTTCTGCCAGTTCTCCTCCCACTAATGAGAGGCATTAATCACAGGAAAAAGAGGAAGCAACATTGAGCCAACAGTTTTGCCCACGGGCCAGCTTTTTTTTTTTTTTTCAGGGATCCGAAAGAGGACTCTGGAGGCATCTTCCATTTCCCTCTGAAATACGACAAGTGATATCGGACCATTTGCAAAGAAGTTTGAGAAGTTTTGTAACTAAAAAAAACCACCCCAAACCCACAGAGGGGAAAAGGCCCCAGAATATGCAGCTGGAGTTTTCTGCGCGAGTTGAGAGAGCATCCCGGCTGCGCGACGCAAGGGCAACTCTGCCCTGGCGCAGCGCACGGGGCGCGGGCGATGCCGCAGGCTGTGCGCCCGCTGCCGCGGTGTCCCCGTGTCCCGCGGGGTTCCCGGGTGCCGCCGCCCCGCGCCGCCCCGCCCCCGCGTTCCAAAGCGGCGCGCGCCCGCCCGCCCCCGCCGCCCATTGGCCGCCGGCCGCGTCAGTCGCCGGCCCCGCTGGCGGCCGCGGGCGGGGCGGGGGGCCGGGCGGGCGCAGCCGCGGCGCGGGCGGGAGCGGCGCGGCGGGAGCGGCGGGGACGGGCCGGGCCCCGCGCAGCCCGCCCCGAGGGGGAAAAGCGGGGCGGGGGGAGGGGGAGGCGATACCTGCGCCCGCGGGTCTCCGCCGCTGTCCCGCTCGCTGCAGGCACCCCCCGGCCGGACCTCCCCCCCGGGCTGGGACGGGCTCCCCCCCCGCGCTCCGCAGCCATTTTCGTGGCCACCTTGGCTACCAGCGAGGCTGACTCACCTCGGCACTGCGGGCGCGGGGAGCCCGCCTCGGCGTCGGGGGGCCCGCTCCGCCCGGGAGGGGCGGGGGGAGCCCAGCTGGCTGCGCCCTCCCACCCCGCCGGCCCCGCTGACTAGTCCCAGGCGAGGACGGGTCCCGGGGCCGGGCCGGGCTCGGCGGAGGCGGCAGCGGCGGCTCCCTCCCTCCCGGCCGTGACCACCATCTTATTAGCACAGGAAATGACATGGAGAACGGAAGAGAGGGGCGTTCGGGGGCCGAGCCCGGGGACCCCCCGAACCGGGGGGAGGCGCCGCCGGCCCGCCCGGCCCGGCCCGGCCCGGCCCGCCGAGGCTCTCTGGAGGCCGCGGCATTCCTGCTTTCCTTCCAAATACCCGCGGGTGGGAAAAGAGGAGGGGAAAAAAAATAATAAAAAACAAACCCCAAAAGCCGCATAGAGCAGGGGAGGGAAAACCACCAAAAACCAAGCGCAGAAGACGCCGAGCAAGCCCAAACCGCCCGCGGTTCCCACCTCCTGCTCCGGAGCCTGCGAGTTCCGCGCGGAGCCGCCGGCGATCAGCCCCCGCGGCCGGCCGGGGGCTCGGGGGGGCTCTGGAGGACAAAACCCGCCCGGACGGCCCGCGGGCACCGCAAGGGGGGAGCCGCCGACCGAGGGGGCCCGTCCCGGAGGAGCCGCCGGGCTCCCCCCGGGCGCTGTCGCGGCCACCACCTGCCGCCGCCCGGCAGCCGCCGCAGCGCTCCGCGGAGCGGGACCCGGCCGCCCGCCCGCGCCCTCGGGGCCGCCCGCCTCCGGGGCACGGCGGCCAGACGTGACCCCCGCCCGCGGCCGTGCCCCGGGGCTCCCCCGCCGGCCAGGACCAGGGGCGGAGTTGCTCCGTACCGGGCGCCTGTCCCACCGGCAGCACCCCGCACCTCTGCCCGCCCGTCGGGAACCTCATGCTCTTCTGCGGGAAAAAAGTGAATGAGAAGACGCGGTGTCTCCCTGGCGCTCGGACCTTGATCATATTTCAAATTACCCCCCAAAAAAGTAACCCACCCAACGGCAACAGTAACAACAAACCCTACCCTCCAGCTCTGTGCAGAAATTGTGAGCAACATGACGGATGACAAAAAGTAGGCACAATTTAATAAACAGAGGAAGCATGTCTCACCAATAAAACAAATTCTAAATAAAACCATCTGCAAGCATTAAATTTGAAACAATGCACACTCTTCAGCTGCTTTGCCAAAAGAGGCACAACGGGGGGGGGTAAAGAGAGGGATGGATAAATAGCCACAATTTTCCAGTTCCTTCGGTTGACAATGGACTTGTATGCAAGCATGGCTGTGGTGACAATGTGCCGGCTTGGATTCTTGGAACTACTTGCCTTTTTCTGTAGCCCTGAGAAACAGCGTTTTCTGCAGTCCTGAGAAATAAATTCTTTCTTGATACTCTCCACCCTGAAGTGCCTACCATACAAAGTTGGTGCAAAGAATAGAAAAATTGAGTGAGGACAAAAAGTAAAGAAGTACATAGCCCAAGCAAAACCAAGGCCTGCTTCTGCCATCCTTGAGCTGCTTCCACTGCTCTCACTGAGCCTTGTGGGGTGGCAGAACTTCAGGGTTAGGTCTTGATGTATCACTTAATTTAAATTGTCTGGCAAAACAAGGAAGGTAATCAACTCAGGTTCAAAACAGGCTCACTTTGCAAAAGCAGCCAGTGTGGGACAGATGAGTAATCAGAAGTTCAAGTGAGTATCAGTCATCAGATCTCCAGCTGTAGTTTGCTTTTTGTTCCCCATTTCTAACCTCTGGGGAGAGGATTCCTTCTGAAAGGAAAAGCGTGCGGTGTCATTTTACCCCTTCCAGTAATTGCAGATAGATGGACTTTGAGGCACTTGCACTTGCCTTGGAAAGACCATAAGCTGTCAGCACCTTCAGACTCCTCAGAAATATTAGAGATCCTAATAGAGCTGCCCTAGTTTGCAGTTTCTGTCTGTGTGCTGAAATGTGTGAGAACACTCAACTGGCAATAAGTGCAACAATGGGTTTGTAAATATGATTGATGAATGAACCAAGAGAAAAAATAATAATTAAAAAGCCAATAAAAATCATGTGAGTAATACAAATGCACACTGAATGCCAGGCTAATTTGGAGTAATAGTTTAGTTGTAGCTATTGTAGACAAAGGCTGCAAGAGGAGGCTCAAAGGGAGGCATAAAGCTTTTATTTATAAAGAAAATTAAATATGTAAGTACAATATAAATAACAGCTATTATGTCTTCCTGTAAACACAGGCATGCTAATTTATTGAGGGAGTTGCCTTGTCTTAATGTGTGCCGGTTGCCTTTATATGTTTAATAGTCAAGTATGTTGGGTTTGTGTGGCAAGGTTTGGGTAGCGGGGAGGCCGCAGGGGTGTCTTCTGTGAGAGGCTGTCCCAATGTCCAACAGAGCCAACTCCAGCCAGATCCAAGACGGACTCACTGCTGGCCAAGGCCGAGCCCATCAACAACTGTGGAAGCACCACTGTAGCAACACATTTCAAAAGGAAAGGAAAAACTGCAACAGCAATTGCAGCCAGAGACAGGAGTGAGATCATATGAGAGAAGCAGCTCTCCAGACACCATGGTCAGTTGAAGAAGGAGGGGAGGAGGTGTTCCAGGTGCCAGAGCAGAGATTCCCTGGCAGCCGGTGGAGAATACCATGGTGAGGCAGGGTGTGCCCTTCGGCCCATGGTGGTCCATGGTGTAGATGGTATCTACTTTTACCTTCTGCAGGACCCCAACCCAGAGCAGGTGGATGCTCAAGTCAGGCTGTGACCCTTTGGGAAGCCCACGCTGGAAGCAGGCTCCTGGCAAGGCCTGGGGACCCGTGGAGAGAAGAGCCCACACGGGAGCATGTTTGTTGGCAGGACTTGTGACCCTGCAGGGGACCTGCACAAGAGCAGTTTGTGAAGAACTTGAGCCTGTGGGAGGCAGAAGCAGAGGAAGAGTGTGAGGAGTCCACCCCCTAAGGAGGAAGGAGCAGAAGAGAAAATGTGGGATGAACTGACCACAGCCCCCATTCCCTGTCCCCCTGCACTTCTGGAGGGGAGGAATTAAAAAACTCAGGAGTAATATTCAGCCCAGGAAGAAGGGAGGGGTGGGGGAAGGTGTTTTAATATTTAGTTTTTATTTCCCATGATGCTTCTCTGATTTGATTGGTAATAAGCTAATTTTCCCAAGTTAGGTCAGTTTTGCCCTTGACAGTAATTGGTGAGTCATCTTTCCTTGTCTCATTTCAACCCATGAGCTTTTTAGTAGTTGTACTCTCTCTCCACTATCTAGTTGAGGAGGGGAGTGATAGAGCTGCTCTGGTGGACACCTGGTGTCCAGCCAAGGTCAACCCATCACATCAGGAGATAAAATCCCCACAAAGAAGATTTTGTATCTTTTTTATCTAGAAGCAAATTATGGAAGGAAGACAGTGCAAATGTGTACTCTTTCTGCAAAAATGTTACCTTTGGGGCTTGAAAAGGCTTCCCTTCTTCAACAAACTGCCTCCTCACTTATTAAGAAGACATAGGATTAATTTTTTTAATGAGTACATTCAACCCCCACTCCACCACCCACAGCAAATCTCCTCTGTCTGCAGGCTGTCAGAATAAAACTTTACAAATGGCAACATCACTTCAGAATGACTGTCTGATTAGGTGTTGACAGAATGACTGTCTAATTAGGTGTTGACTTTCCAGTATTATACTGTCAAATCTGTTCCTCCATGAAATGCTGGATATTCTCCTGCAGAGGCAAAAAGGTTCTTCTGCTGACACTGAACTTTTAGCCAATGGTATAAAAAATAATGCTTGCAAAAGTGGATAAAACTGAATCAAGCTTGTCAAAATCCACACTTAAATGGTCTTCAGAGCACAAAGTGCTGGGATTTGGCAGGTACATCTGTCAGCTGCAAAAACTGACCCCTGCACCAGAAGAGTCTGGATGTATTTTGTGGAATGAGCTTACCTAAAAATACCCAGTGGCTCAGGCACAACACTGCAAAGAGGGTGGAAGTCAGGACATGTGCTGGAGGTGGGGTGTCTGGCTGTCTTCAACAGGGTGCCTAAGGAAAGGTAGAAAAGCATTTGGGTTCTTCTGCAAGTTGTAGCACACAGCAGCAGCCTTGACATTACTGAGTATTCTCTCATTTAAGATTGTCAACATCCTACGTAACCACATCAATACAAAGAAGCTGGCATCTGCTTCCCAAGCTCTGAGAAACTGGCTGCTTGGGGCCAAACTTCATCTTCCTCCAGGAAAGGTCACTCGGTTGCAAGCAGAAAGGAAAATCCTACTGCTATTATACAGACAACATTTCTCCTGCAAACAGAAAAGATTCAAATTTGCAGGACCATGGTGCTGATGCTCTCACTCAGTGTGTCGTTAGCTGTTAAACATCTTTTAGCATTAAAAACTCTGGTAATAAGCCACACCAAAATCAAGGACGCTTCTCTTCCACATTGATAGGTTGTTGGATAGTGAAGGGAATGCAAACTTTTCCCTTTGAAAATCTGAAAATGGCCCACAAAAGAAAAGGAAATTACATGGCTGAGAAGGAAACTCGGCCAGAAGCCCATAGTTACAAATTACTGTAGCAGGGTGGGACAGGCTCCGAATGAGGTGCGGGGGAAGAGCTCTTTGAAGAGCACGTAACTGTGCAGAGCTGCAGCTTGTGTTTTTATTTCTGCTGTACAATAGAAGTGGTGATGACCTTCACCCAGCAGTGCTGGGTGTTTTTCCTCATCATGCTATATGAGTCTTCCACTGTTACTGGTAGAAGAATAGGAATCCTTTAGCAATACAGTGCTCTCCTTGAAGTTATGGGTTTCACTGGATTAAGCCTAATGAACCGTTCTCCATGGATGAATATTGCTGAGTTCAACTGGTAAGCAAGAAACTTCTGGATGCAACCTTCTACCCTTTGCTCTTCTCCAGGCTTGGCAGTTGTGCTACTGCCTCAAGGGCTGAGCCTGCCCGCCCTGTGGCCACAGCAGCTCTGATGCTAGCAAGAGAGCAGGAAAAGGCAGTGTTAGGGACAATGCGGAGGGAGGGATGATCCTGCCTGGGGTTTAGAATAGTGTATGGAGTCCTTCCTGGGAATGATGTAGAGCTGTATGGGAAATTGAGGGTATGGCCTGATGGTAGAGATGCCGTGATGGCAGCAGGTAGGTAGAGCCACTCCAGCAGTCACAGTCCCTCAGACTGCTCACTCTGAGCTGGATGCCTAACCCAGCAATTGCCAACATCAGCAAAAGGAGGTGGTGGTGGGACTGTGCTGTTGGGGGAGAGGGGGGAAGCCAGACCTTTCCCTTGGCAGCAGCAAGCCAGGGAATCAGCCTTTGCATCTGCACCTCCGAGGCAGTGCTGCCTTTAGGATTTCCTGCTCTGTGGTGAGTGGGTGCTGCCATGGCTGCCCAGCCCTGGCTGTGCTGACAAGGCTGTTCATAGGCCCTGAGCTGGGGAAGAAGGCTGAACCGGGTTAAAAATAATCCACCAAAAAAAGAAGAAAGCTGCTTGGTTATTGTAGTATTGATCCATGCACGTGGATTGCCTTTTACCCAGATTGGTGCCCATACCTCGGGCTGCAGGGATGGCAGCAGGAATGAGCAGTCAGACTGTAGCCAGAAACACAGAAATTTAATCCCTTGCCCAAGACCAGTCCTGAAATCTTTTGGACTAGAGGAGGCACATGCAAAACATTTCTCAAACACTAGGATCTGAGAATTTGTGCTGGTATGTTTTTAATGAATAACCAGAACTGCTTTTCCATATGAAATGGTCTCTCTGTAGTTGGCCCAAAGACTGGAAAGCAAGGAATGTCTCTGCTCACAAGCACTTCAAAACTCAGTGGTTTGTTTCTAGGCATCCGTCACATGTTTTGGCAGTCCATAGGAATGTGCACTTCTGTATATCACAAGCAGCTACCCTGGCTTGAGCCAAATAACTTGTGCTTAACTATAAAGCTGTCTTTAAGAAAGACACTGAGTTCTGAGGTACAGAAATCAAGAGATAAAGAATTTCTTTCCCATTGTCCTCACTCTCCTCATTATAAACATGGGCTTGGATTCCCTGTAAGAATTTGGCAGCATCCATCTTCTAGAAACTGGTTCTTTTTATTGCTTTTCTTTATGCTTAGATACATTCTTGTATCTTCTCCCTAGGAAAATATTATCTATGCTGTCATCTAGTCAATTCAAAATATTTCTTTCTGAGTAAGTTAACAAATTTGTCTCTTTAAATTTCTCAACAAAAGATATTTTTACCAGTCCTATATTGTTTTCCTGTTTTTCCTGTGAAATCCGCTCAATTTTTCAACATCCCTTTTAAAACACGGTTGTCTGAACTGCCCCTGGCAATATAGGATCCATTTAACCCAAAATACACATATATATTTATATAAAAATATCTTTACAGCTATGCTTTCAGGATCACCACGTCTATCGTTGTGTAGGGACACTACAAGTTTCCCATGAAAGTGTCCTTTTACCCTTTCAAGTGTTGCTGTTACCCAGAGGGTGTGCCATCACTCCTTGGGAATGGCCTGTGCCCGCAGTGCCAATGCATGGCGCTGCCCGCAAAATCCCTTTCTGGGAATGGGCCCCTGTTTCTGACATGAAGCACTCTCAGATCAGATAGCACACCAGCTTCTCTTCCCTCGTTTGCTCATGTTGATGTCACCTGTGAATTTTATCATCAGTAATTTTATATTTAACTCTCTGGTATAATACTGAGTAGGTTAGGTGTAAATACTTCTTAGAAAGTCCGTTCATTACCAGTTTATCTATTGCAGTAGCTGGAGGCAGATTTCCTGAGCAGGGGACATAATTTGAAAGAGGTTGTCACTTCAGTCTTGCAGTTGACTCTGACTCTGCATCTTGAGACTCTACCCACTCTTCTTACCAGGGAATTGCAGCTACTCCCTGCTGCTCTGAGGAAGGCTGGGGTAGGCTCTCATGATGCTTCTGCATTACAAGAGGATGGCCCTTGTCAGACATCTCTTCCAGTTCAACTTTAAGACAGCCATATGGAATGCCTCCTGCACACATCATTTATTACTATTTCGTTTTACTGGGAGCGCAGGAGTGTTGCTGTTCCAGAAATGCTAACACAGTATGTTACAGACAATCTGTGTAACAGTTCCCCACTAGCTGATGTTGTCCTTAGCAGGCTATTTTGTAAAATAAGTCAACACAAACGCTCGACCAGAGCAGAGAGCTCCAAAGCAAATAATTCCAGCAGATTTTCACAGGCGGAGCCTCTGCCATTCACTGTTGCACCGGCATATTATGTTACAGGCACTACATCAAGAGAACATGATCTATAAATCTCAGGATTGTCTCTTCCAAATTAGAGGCATGTAGATCAAATTTAACTCTGAATTAAAATTTTAAAGTAACTAAATTAATCTACATCAAATAAATACTTCCATGTGGTTTTGAAATCCTAGAGAAAAAAAAAAAAATATTTTTATACCAAGTAAATTGTTGCTTGTTCTGTTGCAGTTCAAATCATTTCATGTTGTTCTAATGCATCAGAGTCTGAAAATTATTGTGACTGGGAGCTAATAATAAACAAAAAGTAAAATGATTGTCCAGATCTTCTGGTCTGTAAGGAGAAAAAACTCTGCAGTCTGCCAGGTCTCCTGCCTAATCCCTTAAGGATTAAGGTGTGTTAAGTGTGTTAAGTCAAGAACCCCTTTTTTGTGTGTGTGTTCTGCATTTGATTAGCACTTGGGTAATCTTATGGTCTCTATGTCTTCCATTAATATATGTAATAAAAGGACTAATACAAGTGACAACAGTGACCATGATGCAGGGTAGTTTCAAAGCCAACACATTACTTTATTAAAAGCATGAACATCAAAAGTGTTCAAGGTGAAGAAATACATCAAAAAAGGCCCACTGAGCTGAAAACAGTGTTTCCATGGGTATGACTTGCACAGATAAGAGATTTCAAAAAATCAAAAAATACTTTTCTTTTTTAATGAAGAAAGATTATTTTCTCATTTTCTCTGCCTTCTCCTTTTTATGATGAAATCTTTATCTTTTAGGTGGAGGTGAAGTATGATATGTTTGCCCAGTGAAAGCTTTAGCTTCCCCCAAAGGCTGATTGCTACTTTCCTTAAGCTTAGCTTCAGTTAAAAGGCCATTTAGTTATTACAAAGTGTCAAAAGTGTTTCTAAGAACAAGTTCAATAAAAATACATACAAACTAAAAAGGAAATCAGTAAAAGCTCTGGATTTTGCTCTTCTACTGTCGGAAGATTAAAAGCGATCCAACACTTTAAAAAAATTCACCGAAATGGATTTTTTTTATTTTGATCAGTTGTAAGAACATCTGGGCAAAGTAATGCTTTAAAACATGGGGTAGATTCCACGAATTTTCCTGCTAAGAATGTTTTCATTTTAAATTTTCACTAACAGTTTCCTCCGGACTTGTTGGAATATCATTCGTGTCATGATCTCTTCCAGTACGAGGAAGAAGTAAATTGGAGGGTGTTTTTCTCCCTCAATTTCCTTTGTGAACGAGTCAGTACATGTGTACACTCCCTCTGGCTGGGTGGTCTATATGCGCAGATAGGCACCTTCGCCTGTCGTGCGGGTCTTCCAGGCTTTAAAGGCGAGCTCAGAGAATGCCCAAGCCGCCCCGCAAACCCTGGCAGGTTTGAAGTCTCTATTGGCTTCAAGTCACGTTGCTGTCCGGTGAGAAGGAGCCGGGGCACGCTCGCCGTGCCGTGTGCGGCGGCGGACCCGCCATGGGCCGGCTCCGCCCTGGCCAGCCCGCGACGGACCCGCTCCGCCCTGCCCGACCCGGGATGGACCCGCTCCGCCCTGCCCGACCCGCGATGGACCCTCTCCGCCCTGCCCGACCCGCGATGACCCGCTCCGCCCTGCCCGACCCGCGATGGACCCGCTCCGCCCTGGCCGGCCCGCGATGGACCCGCTCCGCCCTGGCCCGACCCGCCGTGGGCCGGCTCCGCCCTGCCCTGGCCAGCCCGCCATGGGCCGCTCTCCTTCAGGGCAGCCCCTGGGCGGGCTCCAGCCCCGCCGCAGCTCGCCCCGGCGCTCCGAGTCCCTGCCCGTGGGACGGCGCTGCCTGTTCCCCAGCTGACCCTGCTGTCCCCGGGGCGGGATGGATGTCCAGCAGCCCGGCTGCCGCTCCCCGCCCTCTGCCGGGCGGCCCGGGGGCTCCGCGACCCGGCCGCCTCCGGGGCTGGGAGACAAACACGGCAACAGGTCGCTCAGACAAGCTGCGGATGCCCCATCCCTGGGAGTGTTCGAGGGCAGGTTGAATGTGACTCTAAGCAAGCTGCTGTAGGGGAAGGTATCCCCGCCCATGGCAGTGGGATTGGAACTAGATGATCTTTAAGGTCATCTATGCTTCTATGAAAGCCATTCTATGCTTCTATGAAAATTAGCCATTCATTTTTACACGACCTAGATTAAAAACAATTTTGTTTTGGGCTGCTACAGAAATTTAAATGCCAATTCCCTCTAGGCCACTCAGTTGCCATCACTACCAATAAACAAAGCATAAAGGAGGTAATGAAGTGTTAGAAGATGAGTCCACTCACTTTATGCTCCATTAGGAACACATTAAATGTTTGCCAAATAATTAAAAAAACCCCAATATTTTAAACAAAACTGATTTTCTTAAGGTTTCCTGAAACTGATCTTTCTTCAGCTTTCATGGAGACTCTGCAGGCGGAACAGAAGCTTAAGAGTGGGAATCTTACAAGGCTTTCCATGGAGCTCCTTCTTCATGTGAAACACAGCAAGTAAATTGTAGTATTCTCCCCACAAAGCACAGCATTGTTTCTTTTGCCTTTGACAAATCAGTAAGTGCAAATTGGTTTCTGAATAAAGCTGTGTCTCTAAATGTGAAATTTTCCATATTTTTCATACCAAAGCTCATTTTTGAGGAAGATAGCTCCCTGATGATCCAAACCAAGGCAGAGCAAGATGGAATTGTTGGGAAGGTATTTTCAGATTGGAACAGCCTGTATCAGAGAGAGAACAATGTAGAGCGAAGGAGCGGGGAAAGAAAAGCCCTGACAGGAAGGTGTGGGGTGTGGAAATACAAGTATCACATCTCACAGTAATGCTGAATGCCATGAAACCCCTGTCCACCCAGCACTGCCAATCTCTCAAACAACCTCAAAGTCTTCTGGATGGCAGTCTCAGAGCTCCAACTCTCCACATGGGCATATGGGTCATGTTAATACAGCATTAACCTTTTCTACGTAACTGAAGCAACCCAAAATCACTTCTCAAGTTCAGAGGATCATAGAATCATACAAAGATCATCTGGCAAAAGCATGACCTAGACAAGATGGTCCAGCACCCTGTCTCCCCGAAATTTTAATTTGTTCAATATTGAGGAATCTAACAATTCCTTGGGGAGATTATTCCGGCGGCTGGTTGTTCTCATTGTTAAAAATTTGTCCTCTTGTGTCCAGTCAGAACTTCTCCAGGAGTAACTTGTACCATTACCCCTCATCTTTACCACGTGACTCCTTGTAAAAAGGCAGTCTCCATCCTTTTTGTACCCACCCTTTAAATATTGGAACATTGTGATAAACTCTCTCCTAAGCCTTATATTCTCAAGGCTGAACAAACCCAATTCTCTCAGCCTTTCCTTACATGGCAAGCTTCCCAGTCCTTTGATCATCTTCATGGTCCTTCTCTGGACCCTCTCCAGCCTCTCCACATCTTTTTTGCATAGTCGGGGACCAAAACTGAACACAGTATTCCAGGTGTGGCCTGGCAACCACTGAGTAGTGTGGGATGATTTCTTTACCTCTGCTTGTGATGCCCTTGCTGATGCAGCCTAGCATCCCATTGGTTTCTATGTCACATCATCGCACTGCTCACCTGCATTGAGCTTCTTGTCCCCCAGGACACCAGGTCCTTTTCCACAGACCCCAGGTAGATCTCAGCCTGTGCTGTATTCCAGGATTACGTTTTCCCAGGTGCAAGACCTTACACTTGTCTTTGCTCAAGTTGATTTGTTCTCTACACTTCTTCTGCTTTTAACTGGCTCTGTGCAAGAGCTGCTCAGAAGGTTTGGGTTTCTCCATGATGCAGTCACAGCACTACAGATGGTGCCAAGTGGAGGCTCCTGAGCTGGCCTGGAGCTGGCTTACTCAAGCAATGGAAACAGCCTGTGGCAATGCAGATCTCAGAGTGGACCACTACATGGCGATCAGGACTAACACTAGCTAATTATTTTGAAGTTATTTCCAGTATCTTTATACTACAACACAGTCACTTCTATGCCATCTTTCTCTATGCTATGTGAACATCTGTTATGATTTCTCATGTACCACAGCCTCTGAAGTGGTCATTCTAGTTTTAAAAACAGGAGAATATGCACTGTATTACATCAGACATGTGGTGCCAGTATATACCAGGCCTGTGCTGTTTTGCAGTTTAAGTTGCATGGGTTATTTGTTCACTTTTTACTACTGGAAGTGAGTTTTAGGAGACCTCTCTATCCGTGGGAATATAGATTCATTATGTACTTGGCTTTTCTCCACTTCACTGGTTTCGTTCTTTGCTGTCCAGAGCTCTGTTATGGCACTGTTTCTCCAGCAAGGGGCGTGGAAGATCTTTAGCTGAAGCCTGAAGCTACTTCAGTGGGGCTTGCTAGGTTCTTGGCAAAACTATTTCTTCAAGTCCAGAGTTGGCATGTTTCTGTGCATCTCTGAGCCACCTAGAAGGACTAAATCAAATGAATGCTCAAGATATGCTGGCAGACTGCTCTCTGATCCCCATGCGATAGTTTACACCAGTTTGGGACAAAGAACAGCAGATTTGGAGTAGGTGTGAAAATAAAGTATCCCTCTTTCAGTACTGTTTATGCATTTGCAGGCTTCCTCAGTACTTGTGGGGGTGCAACACATTCCATTTTGTAAATGTGTATCTGAAGGCACAATTTCACAGACAGTGGAACTGAAAGATGGCATCTTTCCCCTCATGTTCTCAGCAGCAAAGTGTCCCTTGTATCCTCAAAGCAGCCTCAGTCCTTCTCAAGGTGGTGTCAGTGAATACAGCCAAAGCCCTGAATGTTCCTGCTTTGATCAACATGTCATGGGAGGTTTGTTTCAGATTTTCCTTTCTTTGCATCCTTCCAGTGCTCCAGTGAGACACACGTGCTGGAAAAATCATCACCAAATCCAAGGACGCAGGCATGCATGTGTTGCCTGCTTGCTGGAGGCACCATCAACAGAGTGTAGTGTGTATAGTTCAAACCTGGCTGCTGGTGCAGGGGTGATGGGTGATGAGGGGACTGTGAAAGGGTAAAGCATGTCTCTGCTGAGCAGTTAGAATCACCAGGATGGGTGGCAGAGGAAGGAACAGCCTCAACCCATGTAGTGAGTTGCTGGTGTGGTGTTGCTCAGTGAGGGCTGCCCCAGAACCTGATGAGTAAATTAGAGCCAGGGTGTTAAACTTCTGCATTTCTTCTCCCAGCTGTGGTATCCAAAACACGTGTGTAAACATGTAAAGGAATTCTGATCCATGCTACCCTGTAAATCTATGCAGTGGAAAGCAGAAGGTTTCAGCTAATGGCAGAGCTGACGTGTCTGTGGTTGCGACTGGTGTTACCACTTTACAGTTACCAGAGTAAATCTCACCAGCCCTTTTCCAGCATGGGGAGAAATTTTCTGTTATGATGCTTTTTCATTAATGCTATTCAAACTTGGATGGAGAAGCTGAACCTGCCCTTTGCAAGACCTAAACCCTCTCTGAATTAATACTGCTCTCCCCCACATGGTGATGTAGCTCACACCAACTGTCTGCTTTTATGTAGCCCCAAAAGGGGGACTTGCTGCCCAGCTGCTGAGAGAGGAGGGGCTGTGCAAACAATACTGCTGGCAACAATAAGAAGCACTGGGACTGACTGAGCTTTGCTCCCCCTTGGGATCAGACCGTTTGTCACAGTTAAGTGGGACACATTTCTCACGCTACTGGTGCCTCTGGAATGGAGGGATTTGTATTGTTTGCTGAGATTCATGTGTTGGGCACTGGCACTGCCTTAGGTTCAGCAACCCCTTGCATTTAATCTTTCTGTCAAAAGCTGACAAAGCTTTTTCCCCAGGCCCATGTTTATCTCTCCACCTGGAGCAGCTGATGTAACGGGTAGATAAGTCATCCCTCTTACTCAGGACAGAGCAGGGAAACTGCATTCAAAGGGAAAATATGATATTTGGAGCTCAACAAGAGCAAGTATCAAAAGAAGTGGTAAGTGTACACATACATGAAAGAGAGCAATGGATCTTGTTTTGCAGTCACACACACACACACACAGATGATTTGCTTGCAGCATTCCCAGTGCTTAGGAGATTTAAAGTTTTTTCTGTGAAAGTGTATTAGCATACCTCTACGTGCAGCAATTCCATTAGCAAAAGCTGCTCCTGTTATCATGGCAAAATGAGGAGAGGACTATCTTCTTTTTAATGTCTGGGTTCACAACTCTGCCTCTTCTGTGGCATATGCTACCTCAGAAACTGAGCAGGGAGAGGAGGTGGTCACTAGGGGTTCAACTCAAGCAGTGGAGTAGAGATAGGCAAGGGTTAATCTCACCTGTCTGGAGCTGCAGGCTAGGCAGTGAAACTGAAGGTAATGGGTTTAGCTGTATTTGTCTTTGGTTTAATCACTTGACCCAGGTTCAGACATTCCACTTTATGAGGGAATCTGCAAAGTCAGATTCCTGTGATAAAGGTGATGGGAAGAAGAAAAGGATCATAGGGAAATACAAAGGCCCCTGAATGGCTTGGGAGACTGCCAGTCTCAATAACCAGAGGAAGTCTTACTGCTGAAGGAAGGTGAGACACTGAATTTCTGGCTGTTCCCTGAGGTGCTTGTGCACCAGCTGCTCTCGCAGCAGAGACTGTGCACATTGACATGGGACGCTTAGGGTTTCCTCAGTAATAGAAACCCAAAATCCCAAGCTGTCACCATGCCTGTATCCTTCCAAGGACACAGAGTGCTTTTTCTGCTGGCTCATATCATACAATGCTTAAAAAAAATCTGCCTTCTTCAAATGCACTTCAGTAACATCTTGAAACAGAGAGAGCCTTTTGAAGAGCTGCTCGGGCAGAAAAAAATTCCATCTTTTGAGCTGCCCACATTTCCAAGTAACTGCAGATCTGGCCATTATCTTGCACAAACACATGCAGGATGACCCAGCAAGGGCACCCTCTTGGCAGGATCATTCTGGTTTATCAAAGCCTGTGCCTTTCCACTGGTCACAGCAGCGCTCTGGCAGCCCGTCACTGTGTCTGTTCATGCTCTCACCAGGCTGTTCACAAATACTGTTTTCCAGTCATTCTCTGTCAGTGTAACCAGAATTTATGTGTGTAAATCTTCATTATTTACCAGCCTTCCAGGCAGTGAGAGCTGAGAAATTTGCAGACACTAACTTTAAGTTCCTTTTTGGATGGCTGCTGGAGTATGGGAGAGCAGCAGGTCAGGGATGCACCTCCCTTGAAACTGATGCCTTTTCCTGGTCTTGAAATCAAGAGTCAAACACGGTTAGAAGGGAAAAAGGGATTTTACCTTGGTATTTGTTTTAACGATCCTTAGGTGCACCACATCCAGGTGGAATGCACTGAAATGCACACCACAATGCACACCCCTAAAAGATCTGGTGTAACATTATAGGTCTTACTAATAAGCTTATCTATAAAAAATTCCCCAATGAGAGGCTTGAATGAGCCCCCCTCCCCAAGGAACCTTCCCCCCCTGGACGGTTCTAAGTTAGTTTACAGAATGTGTTCTGGAGAGGACCTTGGGGTCTGGGGCACACTGATCTCTAGCTACGAAGCTTCTATGATGTTGAGTCTCCTAGCTGAACAAACAAGTCCAAGAATGTAGGCAAAAAGCACTAAGAATAATGAAGTTGTAAAAAGGTGTAACAGGGGTATAAAAGAAAAGGCAAAAAATCGTCATGGCATCAAAACCACTTGAGATAGCGGACATCATGTTGACCATTTTCACCATGGCTGGTGAAAAGACTTTGAGATCTGTTGGTTTGCAAAGCAAGAAATGATGGGGTATAATTTAGCCAGTTCAGTGATGGGCACTGTTCAAGGACAAAAGTACATTTGTGACTCTCCCTCCTCCAAATGTCATCAGACACAAAGTACCCTGCTCTGTGCAATAATAACCCAGCCTCATGTGCCTCTGCCTCGCATCCCTCTCCCCAGCAGTGGGCTAGTGGCCTAGGGGATGAGTGAGACAGCTTTCCTCTTCCTCTGCCTCTCCCTCTCCCCTTCATCTCCCTCTCTTCTTTGTGTCCCTTTTATAATTTAGAAGTGCTAATGGAATGATGCCTCCCTTACAGTTTGCAGACAAATCTCAGTTTCCCCAAATTTTATTAAAAATTGACATTAACTATTTACAGAGGTCTTCAGAGAGTTTTTAAAAACCTTTTAAATACTATTTGACCTTCTGAATAGAAACCTTTTGAATACTATTTAGGTGTCCTGATTTAGAAATATTTATCTTTTGTAAAGTATATTCAGTAATTTTTGTTGTTAATGTAGAGCAGAGTAGAATAATGCATTAATCTCATAGGATACTAATATGGCACCTGTTTTTTTTCATAATACAGAAGATAAATATTTACTGGACATGGCTGGGAGGTTTTGTGCAGGAATATTAGATGCATAATTACCTTCATCTGATAAAAGATCTATAACCATTTTAGGATTTCTTCTGTTCTTAGAACAAGCTGCTGGTGCATCCCATAGGAGAGCAGCAAGGCTTCCTGGAGGGCTGGGGACAAGTTGTGTAGGGTGAGGAGCAGCTTTAACACTCCCGGTCATCGAGGTCTGTGACACTCACTGCATATGCTGCTTCTTGTGGCCACCAGCGGCAGGCAGGCTGTGCTTCTACTGCTCTCTTTGCAGGTGGAGCAGTGAGTCACAGACAGGCAAAGTGATGTGGCCGAAACCACAGAGGAAATCTGCAGCAAGATTTTTTCCCATTTTGGCTGAGTCCCCGGCCTTGGGCTGCATAAACATCCTCCCTAATGTGTGAGCAGAGATCCGTACGTGTGGGCACCTGCCACTGCCCATCCTCCAAGGCAGCCGGAAATGCACAATTGCAGCACAAGGCTCATGTTCCAGCAATCAAATAAAATTCTCTTTTCACTCCAATGGCAAAGGGATCTGTGCTTTTTCCTCCTGTCAGTACCAAGCCTAGAGAATACAGAAAAGTCCTGGGTGGCTGGTTTTGTTGTAAGGCAAAAATGTGGGATGATTATTATCTTGGGAAGAGATGAGGAGGCCTAAATAAGGTGTCTGAATTATTCAGCTTTCTCTAATGTAAAGCGAGTCATTCTATTCTGCTTCACAGTCATCTACTGGAGATATTCTGGGATTAAAGTGGACAGAAATTTTGGCCTTTACAGTCTCCTGTAAAGAGAAGCTCGGATATGCTGTGAGAAAGAGCTTGCCAATACATGACACAAATGAGCATTTGTTATGCCCTGGAATGCCTTCTGCCTGCAGGCATGTGAAAGACCATGGTCTGCTCCTGTAGGACCCTTGGCAGAAAGCAAAGGTAAACTATGCCAAGGAAGTGCCTGAATTCTCTGTGTAACTGTCCACCCTGGCAACTGAAGATATTTAGGGGCCACAGATCAGGACTGGTGGAAAAGTGCAAAACACAGTGTGGAAAACATTGAAAAATGATCCATTCTTTGAGGATTTAAAGAACTGTAAGGAGGAGTCAGTCTGCAGGGTGATACCATTTCCTTCTCGGGAATGGAGGGGAAGGTTTTCTTTGATCTGATCCACTTTCATGAAGAGTAAAGGGATTTAGAAGCACTTTCACCCTGCTCCTACTGAGTGAAATTTTTGCAGAAGGTAGAAGAAAGGGAAGACAACTATTGCTGACATAGGTCTGGAAACTAATAGAGGGGGATGGGGCTTTAGCGGGAAGCAACTTGTAAAAATTCCTGCAGCAATATCAGCAGTGCACTTTACCCCCTCCTGAGCAGTTTTCTGATCCTCAGAAGAGGATCAGAGTCATTTGCTGAGCTGGGCTGAGCCCCATGAGCATCCCTGCCACAGTCAGGCAGTGGGACTGACTTCAGTGGGTCTGCTCACCAGCGGGGAAAGGATGCCAGAACAAAGCCTTGCTGTCCCAAAGGGAAAGTAGGAGATGCACTGGCACTATTTCATCCTCTGCAGCTGGAACACATCACAGTGGCTGGCTAACAATACTCGACAGAGGTTCAGAGCAGAGCATGAGTTAGATCTCGCCTGTGGCTGATATGAGAAGTGGAATTTAAATGTGGCTTCTTGATCTGGAATTCTCATCAGACAATCAATTCTTGTGGGAAATATAATAAGCCCTTTGATGACTCGTTATTCCAGGTCTTTTTTGGTGATATTCAAAGGGATCCAAGGGATTTATCCTCACAGATACCATTAAATCTGCTGCATAAAACACAATTACAATTCCCAAGTAGCTTTGAAATTTTCAGGCCTTGTTTCATCCACAAAATGAAAAACCCCTGTTGGGCAGCCTGCAGTGAGTAGGTGCTGTGGTGGAAGCCCTGCCAGCAGTGGTCCTTGCCCCATCGTGCCTTGTTGTGCTTGGGGGCAACCCATCAGAGTTCCATTTCCACCTGCCTCTGCTGAGCTGGTGAGTCATGCCCAGCTCTGTGCCCAGTAGCATCTGACAGCGAGGTGCAGCGCTGAAGCCAGGGTGGAGAGGTGTGACTGGCTGCCGGTGTGCCCCGCCTGGCCCTGCAGGGCTGGCAGGAGGGAAGATGCTGTGCCCTCACACGGGTGACCGACCCTGTCTGCAGTGGTGGGTGTGTGCCCGCAGTCGGCGACCTCTCTGCATCTCAGCTGCCTCTGGGAGCTCTGTTTCCTCGTTTTCTTCTCTCCCTTCCAGGCAGGAATGTGCCATCTCTTCTTGCTGCTGTCTTAATATTTCTCTGACCACATCTGCATCGCTGCATCCTTAGGAGCTTCTTGACTCTACAAGTTGCAGTGTTAATTTAAGTCATTTTAACAGAGGTAATTAAGAGGCAGTGCCCCATGGGGAGCAACACACACCTTCCTCAAACTGCAGGGAGGCTCTGGGCTCCTGCCCAAAGCAGCGACTGCCTGTGTGTGCTGTGAGCATTAGGTGGTGACAAAGGAGTGATGTACCTGCAGGATTCCATGGTACTGAACAGATTACACAGGCTAACAGAAAAGCCTCTGGTCCACAAAGGATTTCTTTCCCAACTGTCCCTTTTACTCATAATATCGTCAATCATGAGGTTGTTGGTTAGGTGTTGTCAATCCATCAGCCAGCAGCAGTCCCGTTGCCTGGGTCCCAGCAGGAGAAGGTTCACAGGTGTCTGTCCAGAGTCTCTTGGACTCACTCAGATTAAACTCTCTGGGCAGAGGTCACATAGAGGTGTGAGGGAAGGGAGAAGGAGGGCTGCTGCCATGCCGGCAGCCTGGACTAAGCCTAGAGAGCAGCTGAAAAGGCATTTCAGGGACAGACATATGAGGTGAGATGAAGAGAAGCCAAGCCAAAATGCTTGTGTAAGCTATGGCTGAGCACCAGTATAGTATCCACCAGCTTATGGGACAGTAGGGGAGGAGGGAGAACATCTAGCTGAACTGAATGGGAACCTCCATCTGGAATTGACAGCAGTAAAGCAGGGAAATACATGGAAAACTTAGGGAGGAACATATGGATGCTGGATGTGTGGTTGCGAGACAGTATCACAGGGATAAAGTGGGAAGCCAGATTTCAAGTATAACTGAAATAGTGTCAGAAAAAACGAGGTGGAAAAATAATCTCCCTCTGTCTTTTCTGAGGGAAATGGCCCAGAAGGAACCTCCTAGGGCTGTTTCATTTTCACCCCCTGACAAAAGATTGTATGCCAATGCAGTAGGTTTCCTCTGGGTAATCTAGATGGGGTTTTTTCCATTCCCAGTCAACACATAATATGTAATGGATCTAAATATAATATATATAATGGACTCTAAACCTCAGGGGTCCCAGGCAGACCTGACTGCCCTACCATCGGGAGCCACATGCAGAGGAGGGCCTCAGACAGGCTAGGACTTTGGAAAAAACATGTCCTCCAACCCACACTCACAATCCCATTGGCCTTGGGTACACATAGGGACTGACTACTCTCCAGTGCCCTTGCTTCCCACTGCAGCTCAGAGGGAGGGAGTTTGTGAGACACAGTCTCTGCTCTGCCTTGAGTTTCTTTTTTGAAGTCAATCAGTTTTCCCATAAGATCAGAGGTGAAGGCAGTCACATCTTACCATGTGGTGATTTCAGAAACAGATGTATATGTTTTTAGCATCAGGCAGATAACCAAGATAAATCAAGCCCTGACAACTTTATGACTATATATTCATCTAGGTGCACTTAAAGCCACCACAAGAAGCTTCTTTGTTCTCCTGCACGAGACTCCCTGTTGTCCATGTAGTCTTGCATCCACTGCAGCATTTTCAGTGTCTGTGCAATGTTTCCCTGGGGAAAAGGAAGTGGACATGTGTGGGGGTGGCAGATGGGGGTTGGGGCAAGTGTCCTTCCTACAGGTTGCCAGTTGTCCTCCCTTGGAAAGTGGCAGCCCTTCTGGGCAGAGATACAACAAAACCTGCCTTTTTAACAGCAATTATGGTGCTGTGGGACTGCTCCTTCTCACTGCTGCATAAGACCACTGCAGGATGCTCTCCTCACTGGTTAGGCTGCAGAAGATCACTGTGAGAGGCTCTCCTCTCTGCTGGGGCTGCAGAAGATCAGTGTGAGGAGCTCTCCTCTCTGCTGGGGCTGCAGAGGATCAGTGTGAGGAGCCCTCCTCGCTGCTGGGGCTGCAGAAGATCACTGTGAGAGGCTCTCCTCTCTTCTGGGGCTGCAGAAGATCACTGTGAGATGCTCTCCTCACTGCCGGGGCTGCAGAAGATCACTGTGAGAGGCTCTCCTCTCTGCTGGGGCTGCAGAAGATCACTGTGAGAGGCTCTCCTCACTGCTGGGGCTGCAGAAGATCACTGTGAAATGCTCTCCTCTCCTCTCTGCTGGGGCTGCAGAAGATCACTGTGAGAGGCTCTCCTCACCGCCGGGGCTGCAGAAGGTCATTGTGAGAAGCTCTCCTCTCTGCTGGGGCTGCAGAAGGTCATTGTGAGAGGCTCTCCTCTCTGCTGGGGCTGCAGAAGATCAGTGTGAGGAGCTCTCCTCTCTGCTGGGGCTGCAGAAGATCAGTGTGAGGAGCTCTCCTCGCTGCTGGGGCTGCAGAAGATCACTGTGAGAGGCTCTCCTCACTGCTGGGGCTGCAGAAGATCACTGTGAGGAGCTCTCCTCTCTGCTGGGGCTGCAGAAGATCACTGTGAGGAGCTCTCCTCTCTGCTGGGGCTGCAGAAGATCACTGTGAGGAGCTCTCCTCGCTGCTGGGGCTGCAGAAGATCACTGTGAGGAGCTCTCCTCGCTCCCCTCCCCCCCCCAGCAGCAGTGACAGAGTGTGGTGTAAGGGGACGCGATGGGAACTAGGACAAGAGACAGAGCTGGGGCACAGGTTGTTGTGAGAACACAAGTGAGTTACAGGAGAGGTGGGTGAAATGTGAAGACTCTTCCTGCAATTTGACCTACATTTGGTGCCTTTAGGGACAGCTGATGCTCTTTTTGCCTGTTATTAAAGAATGTTGCTATGGGAAATTCTGTAGCTTGTGCTTAAAGGCAAAGCTGCAGAAGCAAAGCTGGGAGCCAGTGCCATATGGGAGGAGACCCCGTTCTGCTCCAGGGTGCACCTCCCCCTGCCCCTGGCAGGCCCCAGTTTCCCATGGGCTGCTGATGTTCCCCAAAGGCAGACCACCCCTCTCCTTGGCTCCCCCCTCCCTGTAGTTGACACTGAATCCTGAAATCCCCTGTCTACCAAAAATGACCCCTGATGTGCAGCAAACTCAGCTCCCTTGCCCTATCATGTCTGCTTTCCTACATGGTTATACAGCACATGGAGCACTGCATACAGACATGGACCACAGCTCCTATGCCCACTGGCCTCTCCTGCCTCTTCGCACACAAGCATGCTGCACGTGGAGAACAGCTCTTAAATTTATTTAAAAATACCGTGAAAGAAAGTTATTCTCATCCAGAAACTTTCTAGATTTAGTTTGTGGAAGGTGCATCCAACCTTGTGCATTAGATGTGGTGAGGAAAACTCCAAACCTGTTTTCCACCCAAACCCTACTGAATGAAACATGGACCCTTCAGAACAAAACCCAACAAACCAACAACTAAAACACTGCAACAAAAGCCCTAAAGCCCAAGCAGTTCTATCTTTGAGCATAATGTGGGGAAAATGTTCAGAAACTCTTGGAATATATCTAGCAGGAGTTACTTCCTGCCTGAAAGTTGATACCAGAGGCATGAGATTCAATATTAATCTTCTGTTTGTTATTATTCTTCACTTTAAACATTTCAAGCACACAACTAGTGAGGGGAAAAAAAATGCCTATTGACCAGTTACACATCTGCAGTCACGAACAGCAGTGTATGGAAGCAAAACAGTATGAAAAGAAATGATGGGCTGAAAATGATTCAGCCAAACACTTATGTAGAGTGCTGTTAGTCTCAGGAAAGAGAATAGCTCTGAACTGGAGCTCCATTCCAGTATTCCATCTGCCTTTGGGTTAAAACACAGAAGCACAGACCTGCAGCAGACGTTAGGGGGCTTGCCTGCTCTGATGGATGACACCCTTGTGTTCATCTGTTCGCAGTTTATTACAGGTCATGTGTTCTGTGCCTGGGTAAGAGCCGGCTCCCTCACATTGGTTGCTGCATTCTGGGTCCAATGGGGATTTCTAGGTGGAGGGAGAAATCACACTGAGCAAGAGAGAAACTGAGTTTGCAGATGTGAAAGAAGGTATGGACAAGCAGGGGTGGGGAGGAGGTGGGTGGGAGGTGAAGGAGCTTCATCAGAGAGGCAGGGATTTTGCTGCCAAGGCAGATATGGGGAGGCTGCTGAGATGAACAGGGAGAAGGTGCAGCACTCAGACCTGGAAGAAGTCAGCTTTCCTTGAAAACTGCAAGGAGATGGTGTGGAGGTTGCTGCTACTTGACGCTACTTTAACTTTTACAAAACCTCTTTTTCTCTTTGCTTTTCTCTTTGCAGTTCATGTCAGCATTGGTTACTTGCACGTCCAGCACTGCAGAGTGGTTGGACCAATGCAGTGGGGGAAGTTTTGTGGGACACTTGGAGTCCTTTCTGAGAAGGCTCAGCAAAGGTGATGCCCGAGCTGCCGGGGTGCTGGCTGGCTGGCAGCTGGTCTCTCCACTGTCCCCTGCTCTATCCCAGCAAGCTCTCATGAGCAGAGACACCCAGATGGGGCAGCCTTGCTGGCTTAGGCAGGAAATCTGGAGCTGAGGAAGGAAACCAGCTCCATGCCTAGGCACTGAACAAAACAGGATCTGCTTTTGAGGCTTCCCTGGATCTCCCCACATTGGCTCAAACTGGTATATCTGCAGACCAAGACTGTAAACCCCACAAGAAGGAAAAATTTCTGATACTTCATGTTTCCTGTCATGTAGAAGGCCTGCCACCACCACACACTGTGCTTTTTGTCCTGCCCAGGTGGCTATCATGCAGGCTGCCAGCCCTCAAACCATGCTTCTGGAGGCATTTTACTGCAACTCCACCTAGACCTGCTCCCACCACATTGTTTGCCTTTAACTCCAACAGAGGCAAACATTTGGAGCTGTAGTCTATCCTTGAAAGATTATTCTCTTGCTTTGCTCTCAGAGAATTTCAGAGAAGAAAGTTCCTATATACTGCCCTGTCCACGCCTTTTAGCACTGCCATTACCTGCAGTAATGTCACTACCTACTGGCCAATGGATATAATCCCTTAACCTAATCACAGAATTTCTGTGCACAATTAAAACACTGAAACAAGAAGACTGTTATAGGAATGTGTGGCTTCCTCTTTCTTCTAACATGGAGACACATTGAGCTTATTGATGGAGTAGTTTGTGGGGCTTGGGGTCAATGAACATCGCAGGACATGGCAGGAAGAGGAAAGAAAGGAGCTGGGTCTGTCAGCAGCACAGTGAAAGAGAGGAACACTTTCTTGTCTTCTCTCTTCTGAGCTGCAAGAACACCCAAATACAAAAGCAAAGGATTCCAGATAGAAACCTCATGTTTCTTTCCTCACTGTGGGAACCCCTGTGAGGAAGGAAATAACTTTATCCCAAGAGCTGCTAGAAAGAGCCCTTGGGGCAGTATTTATGCAGCAGCAATATCTAGACCTCCACAGGAAGGGAAATGTACTGCACTCAAATAAAAGTCTGTGCCCTAAATTGTTCCCTCCTGAACAAAAAACAAAGGCATATATGTGATGCTGAGCTGAAATGCTGGATGATGTTTCAGAAATCATTTGGAGGGGAGACATGAGGATTATTTACATTGACGTCTGCAACCTCACAGTTCCCAGAAGGCCAGCAGCCTGCAGCTGGGTTGTCTGCCTCAAAAATAAACCATGTTACACTCAGGCAGACACACAAGAAGGTTTCTTTACTCTTCCTGCATTTGTGGGTAACACTAAGCAGTACAAGAATACAACATTCTCATATCCTAGGAAATGTCTGTGGATGTCAAGGGTCTAAATTATCAAACATCAATATGTTCCATCTGAACATTCCCACCTGAGTGCTTGGCAGGTCTGACTACAGCTCTGTCAAGAAATGTGGTTTTTCCACTCTTCCCTGAAAGCATACAGAGAATTTTTTGGCTGTGGGGTCCTTTCATTTCATTTTGTGCTGTGTGCTTGGAGCAGTCCCTGAAGCCTTGTCTCAGAAGCAGCCATTGCTCCTGTTCAGTGCACAAGTGGCACAGCAGAGCCTCTTTCTGCAGGAGCACTGGGCTCACAGAGGTGCTCACACAGTGCTTGCTCCAATCCCATCTGAGATGAGGGGCTCTTTCACTATGGCTGTTTTCTGCAGCACAGAGCAGGGCCCCACTCTTGGCTCTGTGGCTTGGCTGTGGGACACACTAGCCTGCTGCAGATGATATGAGGGACAGCACAAAAGGGAAGGTTATGGGCTCCTGCTGGTTTGGGTTATTGAGGAACTGAAAGCAGAGTGGAGGCAGAATATGCTGGGAAGACTCAAGACTCACTGATTGGCACAGATGCATCCTCCAAATCTTGGCAACTGAACGGGCTTGTAGGTGAACAGTCTTGATGGAAGAGGATCTTCTACAGCATCTTCAAATTAGTAAATCACTGCAGTGAAAGATTTTCTTTGACTGGCAGAACCTCTGTAGCTTTGGTGTTTGCTGTTCTAAATTCAGTCTCTTCCATCCTTGGACGTTTAAAAAAAAATTGGATCTGCAGGAAATGAAGCTAATATTTCATTTTATCTGCCAGCTTGTTCTACAAAGCAGTGTGTGAGAAAAATAAATGTGACTGGACCCTGACCTGCCTCGCAACAAGTCTGACCCTCTCCCTCCACAAACACACACTTCTTGATGTGTTTGTTTGGGGAAGAACACATACAAAGCCAGATGAGACCAGGGAAAAGGATTCATTCATGAGGAAGGAAAACAGCTAATATTCCCATTTCACCAGGGCTTTTGAATAAATAAATAGAGCAATTAATAATTAATAGATTTAAACTCAAACTCCTTACTCCAGGCAAAATTCCCCTTCAATGAGCTCTTTGCTAAAGCACAATATAGGTCAGAAATTCACGATCTGACATGAAGAAGATTTTAAAAAATAATAATTGTGGGCTGATTTTCTCCCCTCCCAAAAGAAACATTAAGTGAAAGAGTCATGTGGAAAGTAGAAGTCTGTATTGTTCTCTGGATCTTGTTCAATGCTGGGGAAAGGAGGAGGCTAATGTATGGTCTGTGTCTTTCTTACACATCTTTGGTTCAACAGGCAGCAATAAAGGTGTCCAGGGAAGGGCATCACGAGGCCTCCTGAGCCTTACTTTGTATAGGGCAGGGAGACAGTCTGTAGGAGGGCTTCCTGAGTGGGGAAACCAGAACATGGCTGGACTCACCACTAATCCCATGCACAAACACAATCTACAAATTATCCACAGATATCTCTGTGCTCACTGCCTAAAGTGATGGCTAACAGCTTCAGATTAACAATTTGGCAGACCTGGAGCCTTCTTGTGAGAGAAATCAAAGCTCCAACACATGAATGGTGTGATTCAGTAGATTTTGAGGGCCCCTTGCTCACTGCTACCTCCTTCTTACATGTTTTTTTCAATTTTTACCCTGGAGAGGGGATGCTACAGTCTTAGGAGAAAAAATATGCAAAACTGAGTCAGTAAGAGAGTTTGAATCATCAGTACTTGGATTTTTACTAAGGTTTTTTGGGTTTTGTTTTTTCTCTCACCTCTTGCTAATTTCTCCTAGTTCTGGATTTTCTTCTGCTTGTCAGCTAAAATGCCATCCAAGCAACCTGTGCCTCTTCTGGCGGGATTTCATCCTTGGGTTTTGCTAATGTCTGTATGATGCTTCTACCCAAATTCATCCACACTTAGTCTCCCATCCTGTCCTGCTCTGCTGTCTGCTCCCTGTTTTGTTTCCCCAGGACTTCTGATGCTTCTGTTTATCCCACTGGGGCTGTCTGTCCTTTTTCTGCCTAAATGCTTTGCTTGTCTATTTCTTGCTGGTTTCCAGCTCTCTTGAGATATGTACAGAGCTGCTTTCCTGAGCTCAGCCAGGAGCCTTCATCTCCACACAAATGCACCCCACAAATCACATGTCTTTTTGTTTGTAAAAACAGCAAGTGAACAAAAAGACCAAACAACACACTGGTGACAAATCTTTAGTCAGCAGAGATGAAAGGAGACTCAAAGCAAATTCTACTTCTTGTAGAATCAGACAGGTAAATGGCAACAGAAGAAATTCAGTGCTATTTTTTTCTTTAGAGACCCATTGCAGGAAGGCACTTCAAGTGTTTGTACACTGTAAAGGTTTCCACATTAACTCTGTCAGATAGCAGAGATAACATAGCTCAATGTATGGCAGAGAGAGTTCAGAAAGGCCTTTTTGACCTGGGTCAGCAAAGCTAACTCTTGTAGGCTGTGAGAGGAATGGATTGGAAGCATGTTCTGAAACATTTCTCAGACATACATGCTGAAAGGGTGGCACGTATGTTTAAAAAATGACACACAAATTGCCCCAGGGATGTCTCCCTGCTTTGAAGAAGGCTGTAAAACTGCTTTCATTTCATAATGTACGGGGCATGAAGTAGCTCTCTAAACTTCATAAACCCTATTATAGAAGTCAAGTGGGCTAAGGTTTTATAGCAGGCACCTTCTCCATCTATTTCTCGGCCAGGAGTGAGCCTTCAGCACTGTTTTCTCACCAGGCTGGGGCAGAGGTGATGGCCAGGATGAGTGGGGAGAGGGGACTGAGTCCTCTGAACATGCACCCACCCTCCAGGCCTGGCAGGTTTGGAGGGATGGTCCAGCTCCATTGCAGGAATGAGTACCCTCAGACCAAGATATCAAGTGGCAAGTGACAGCACAAGGGGACAATATGCAATGGCAATATCTTTTTCTCCAGCAGAGTGACTCATTCAGCCATGGCTGGCAGCTGGGGCTCATTAGTTGCTTTACCTATTGAGGAGGCAGAGTGATCTGTGATTTGCTGAGGAAATATTAATTGCATAAAAAGATAATTACGGAAAGGCAATTCACTCCATGAAATTAGTGTTTTGAGAAGGTGGCAGCTCTAGTGCTGGGGCAAGTGGATAATGCAGGAAGCAGCAGGTGTTACAGTACATTGAGCAATTAAACACACGCTCCTGGCTGAGCTGTAGTCACAAACTGAGCAGCCTGTCAATCGCTCGCCCCCAGCACGCTTGAGATGTCATCTCCATGACAGATTCACTGCCACATAAACACAGCCTCTGACACTGGCCTGCATCAGTGGATCATTTGGCTTTCAAGCAGAGTCAGGGCTCTCCAGGGCAGCTCTGGGGACCTGCTGCTTTGAGATGGGCTTGGCCCCGGGCTGGGTGATCCCCAGCTGCCCTCAGCTGCAGAGGTACAGCCAGTGTCTGGCGGCGCAGCAGCTGCAAGGGCCTGGCTGGTCGTGTGTCCCAGATGTCCTCTAGACACGCGTCCCCTCTCCTGAACACAGTCTCTTTCCATGGCTGTGTGCAGCCAAGCCCCACTGCTGGGATGGGCACAGCCAAGTGCCCAGCTGGGATGTGGCTGACCGGAAGGTCGGGATGGTCTCTCAGTGGAGTGTGGCTCAGTGTCTCCAGATGGGCTCCCAGCCTGGTAGAAGGGTTTGGGCCCCATGGCTGATGGGATGCTCTGGTGATGGTGGGGAGAGGGTAACTAACACTGCCTGCAGTGTAGCCAGGGATTCTGCCTGCTTTGGCATTTGGGCCTTATGCACAATCTTCAGAGAAAGAAACAAAGCAAGTTTTACCCACTGAGGCCTTGCACAAAGCAGCAATGCTTTCATGTGCAGTGAGACTGGTCATGGTAGTAACAACCCTATTCCAGAGGCCTTTGTACCCGGGACTCAGGAGTGACAGAGGGGCAGAATTACAGGGAACCAAAGTGAATTCAGAGTGGCACAGCTGTTGGGTGGCTGCAAAATCCCAAATCCTATTGTATTGCTTCAGCCTTTGTGTCACTTTGTGATCCACTTGGGTTTCATTAGTAAAAATATTCTCCTTGCACATAGAAGACAGAGGCTGCGAAGCTGCAGAGGAGCTGATTCAGATGAGAATGTCCCAGCAGAACAATTGGTGCTATTTATAAAAAATGCACTCTTTGCAGCGTATAATTAGAAGCTTTGCCTTCCACACACAAATTTGAGATAATGGCTCTGAAAGAAAGTGAAGGAAATCCAAACAGAACAATTTCTGTCCTGAAACTCACTTGTTAAGAACTCCTTCAGCTTTTCCCCACACTCTCATCTAGATATCTCTCCATGTCCCAGCTAAATGACTAGTGGCCTGGGAATGTGGAAGCACCACAGAATGTTATAGAGGTTTTGCAGTCAGGAAGGTAGCTCAGGCAGGTAGGAGTAAAACCTGTGGGTTTGTCACACCCCCATTCTCGTAGATCACTTTTGAAAGACCCACCTTTCGATGACAGAGCTGCCTGGAACAGAGGAAGCTGCTACGGCTGGAGATCTGGACTTCCAAGCTGGACCAAAATGTATTTTCAAAATTTATTGTGGAAAGGCAAAGCCCAGCTGCTTCCTTTTCTAACTTTAACACAGAAATAGCTTTAATTGCTAGGTACATTTTAGAATTTAAAAATACTGTATCTCCATAATGTTAACACGTATCATAGTATGGATTAAAAACATTCATTCTTGACAAACTTTCATATGCGTTGCTATACGTGCACACAAAGTGAATTACTAGCTAAAACTTTTTGTAAAGATAGCAAGGTAGTTCACGAAAATCAAAACATAATGAAATCAGAAAGTTGCTCATGAAACCCTTCTTGATCCATATTTTTCTTAAAACTGATACTAAGTATTCTCACAAGATATCTTGGTTTTCATGGGGCAGCATCTCCTGATGCTGTGCTGTCAGCTCTGCTTGTCCATCCACAGCTCAGCAGCAGGCCCAGCTAGCGCTGCCAGCCTTGCTGCAAGTGAGGAACCTCCTCAGCAGCTGTCTGGTGTTTTGGGAGATGTCTTGGCCCTGCACCAAGGGAGGAAGGGAAGCCAAAGACCTGGGCAGTGAGCTCTCCCACCAGCATTGCGGCCTGAGCTGATGCTGGCATGGTGGGGACAGCCACCCTGATGGGTAGGAGCAGATTTTAATTAAATCCTGTCATATGGCAAAACTCCTGGAGTCCAAGCACCAACTACTTCTTCATCTAGGCGGAGAGCAGCCCATCAAAGTACGTGAGATCTCAAGTGGACGTGTGGGGATTGCTGAGTGCATTTGCTTGCCATATGAGCTCTCTCTTTACAAATTACAAATTAATGGAAATTAAATTATTTTAATATATATATCTCATTGTTTAAAAGTGATATAAAAATTTGCTTTAAAAGCAGTAAAGGGAATATTCACAGTCCTCCTGCAGGGCAGCCCTTTCTTACTCCTATTTTGCAGAGAGATGAAACGAAGTGCTGTGGATCAGCATAAGTATCTGGTTTGGAGATCAGACAAATAGCTAGATGCAGAGCTAGAAATAGAAACCAGGAAACTTATTTTTCACTCTATGCACAACAGTATCATCCATTCTCCTCATATGGGAAAGGGAAACAATGAAATTATCATGGGAGTGCTGCGAGTATTTGGAAGGTTGGAAAGAAAGCATTTCCTTCCCCACACAGCCCTGTCTTGGCTTCCCTTCTCTGCTGACCACAGTGAGCTGTAGCAGACCCTCAAGTCTCGTGTCCTAAGGAAATGTATCATGTGCATTCCTGACACTTACCGGCTGCCACGAGCTCCTCTCAGCTACAAGGCTACCCTAATGGAGCCTTCCAAGCATCCTTTGGGTGGGAGATGGAAGATCTGGTTGCTCACCAGCTGGGGACAGCATATTGAGCCAAGCAGTGACACGCCCTCTTGCAGTAGCTTTCTCTGAAATCAGAACATACCCAACTATTTGGAGACATGTTCATTCCTGACCCCTCAGCTACAGCATCACAGCAGACTGGCTACCACAAGATTCCTGAAAACTGTCCTAACTCTTACAATCTTTTTTTTAAAAACAGTCTTACCTAGTTGCTGGACATATGGTTCAAAATACATGATTTTCTGTGCTCTGCACTTTGTTGCTAGTAATTGTTCTTCAGAGTTCATTCCTTCCACCACTGTTTGCTGAGCTCACAAGAACTTGCTTAGGATCAAATGATAAATGTTTAAAAAATGTTTCCATCAGCATGGACTTAAATTTGGCAGGCTAAATCCTGACCAGGATAGATACAGGATGAAATGGCAGGACAGTCTGGATATGGATCAGTCTTATCCAGGGAGAAGGCTTCTCCCACTGCAGCCTTCTCCTGCCTAGGACATAGCAAGCAACCCACTAGCAGGACAATGACGGCAGTGTAGCCTCTGTATCTGCAGACAGGCTGCTTCTGCAGCCTGGGACCTTTTTTCTAGCATGCTTGTTTGACCAGAAGGAAGAAGCTGTGGATAGGAGTGGGGAGTCACCCATAACCTTCAGCATGACTTTACTTGTTTGATTTAGCATGGATAATTCCTTAGGCAACTGCTGATCAATGGGACCTGCTTGCAGCTGGGCCCCTTAATGCTGTTCACTTTTCAAAGAACTGCAGTAATGGAGTAGAACAGGCAGTAATGAAACTCTGAAGGACCCCAAAGTAGAGCTTCTTTTTCTCTCCCTTTAATTGCAAGGCTAATGTTCTACATAAATATCTAGCAGCTGGTTATTTGTGTATATCACTTTGAAAGCCTGGCTAAAGAACAAGAGAGAGTACAGCTGGGAGTCAAAAAAGCTTTCAGAGGAGATAAGGCACTTTGCCACCAGCACATCAAGGGAGGGGCATTCAGACAGCAACATGATGTTAAAAGATTAAGTGCAGAGAGTATTAAGTTCATACAGAATTTAAAGATTTATTAAACATACGTATCAGAGGCAGCCACAGCACCAGTTTTAAGAGAGAACTCCTGAGATAAAAGGTAAGTACAAGTGGTATACAGTGCTCTCTGGTTCCATGAGGAGAAATCAGTCAGACACTGCTAAATGAAAAAAAAGCATGAACCTCTGAAATGAGCTGAGCAGTAATTGCCTAATGCCAAAAAGACAAAGCACAGAGTTCTCTCCTCTATTCTCTTTATTATTTATAATTAACTTTTTGCTCAAACCTGCAGCTGTGACTGCTCCGGGTACAGAGTCACTGTCTGGGAAGCAACCGGAGGCTGACATTTTAAAGGCAGAAGGGATCTGAGCTAGTCCCTGAAAAGCAGGGTCTCTGCCTCTGTAGACAGTT
Organism: Corvus cornix cornix; assembly: GCF_000738735.6. Taxonomy (NCBI): domain Eukaryota; kingdom Metazoa; phylum Chordata; class Aves; order Passeriformes; family Corvidae; genus Corvus; species Corvus cornix. The sequence goes on from NC_046335.1 coordinate 40,790,532, forward strand.
CCTCTGATTTCTCATGCAAATGTATGGATAAATATCCAATTATCCGTATCTGACAGACAGGCATGTCTGTATGAATAGAAACATGCAGCTGTGTGCTCATCTCAGGCTCGGTGTTTAAAGACTGTCTCCTGCCTCGAGGAAGTTGGCATTCAAGAGGAGAGACGTGTTAACCCCCAGACATTAGCTGAAAAGCCACAGAAGATCTTGTGAGCCACCTCCAACAGAACTGGCTTTCATGGACACAGGTGAGTAGAAGATCAGCTAATGGTCCAACAGCACAGCACACGGAGGAGCAGAGGGCAACACATGGCACATGGGACACAGCAAATTCATGTGCTGAGCTGCCGGGAGCCAGTGCAAATGGAGGCTGTGTGGCTCAGCAGTGAAGATAAGAAAGAAAAGTGAAAATAATCACAAGTAAAGATGTGAAAGGGAATCCTTGCTAAAGAAGGAAGTCTTGGTTAAACTCAGAAATCAGGTTTTAGAAAGGGATCAGCCACTGCAGATGAGAACCTCTGCAGGCACATCAGTCAGAGGAACCCAGCTTTGATGAGACTGGGTTTTTTTATGGTCTTAAGATATAACACTGAATTTTGAACGCCAGATGATCTAATTAAGTATGTTCCTGTCATTTTACCTTAGTCCAAGTAATGAGAAGAATATGTCTGTTGGTACTTGCCAGCCAGCCAGATCTTTTGACATTTTTCTCACAGAAAATCTTGACTAATCTCTTTCTCTCACCTCCCATATTTGTGCAGTACCTAAATTCCATTTAGCTTAACTAGAGCAAGGGTGGCCTAAGATGCCTGTTAAAGTTACTCATTTCTGGCAAACCTCTACTCATATTCATATCATGTTCTATTTCCAGTGATTATAAACAATTTCCTCTCTAACACAGGACTGTTTGACTATTTATAGACCTACTAAAAGAGTTAAAATTATCAAAGGGCCAATGCTTGAGAGGCAGGACATGATCAATCGCCAGCACCAGTGCCAGGGCACAGAAAAATCCGTGAGAAGATAGCTTGAAGATGTGATATTGGACGAAGGGAGTTTCCCACCAGCCATTTCCAAACAGGGGTTTTACTATCCAGATGTGAGCCCCTGGTACAGATCTTCCTTGGTGCCACGGGACTTCCTTTCTCACTCTTCAGAGAGGTGGCTCTGAGGCTTGCTCTGCAGTGCAAGTGCTGCTGCCCTTGTTCATTGTGCAGGACTTCACTTTCTGGATAACTGTATTCATCCCTTTCATGTCAAATCCATCTCCTTTTAGTTATGTCCAAAATGGAGAAATTCTTAGGCATTTCCTAGCCCCCTGGTGTCATAAACTCAGAAAGCTGAATGGACTTAGAGCAGCATAAGCTAATTTACAAGATCCATTTACTGGCACGAGGTAGTTTCTTTTTGGATTTGTAAAACCCCAAAAAATTTCAAAGGCTTTTTTCCCCCTGTTTTTAAATGCTTGCCAAGTGGTCCTGCAAACACGTTGACATGGAGGCTCTCAACACGGACAGTCTCTAACTGTGCAATTAATGACTTTCAAATATTTGCACTGTGGGAATGTGGGAGTGCTATTGTTTTTCTTCCCAGGCAAGCATGATGTCCACATCACTCAACACCCCCTTCCAAGGTTTTTGGAATAGCTGTGAGAATGTGCCCGGCACAAATAGCTGCATGACATTTTTATCTAGGCCAGATTTACTTTATGTGCTTTCTTCAAATATTTGTGTGAATAGATAGACAAATGCATCAGGAATGTATGGTAGGGAATGAACTCTTTTCAGAGGAAAACAGTGTCACAGTGATACTGCAGCTCTTTCTGCTCCAACCTGCCCCACTTACCTCTGCAGCTCATCTCTGGGTTTTTAATGGTCTTGGACAAGGCCCCATAGCTCAGGTGCTTTTTTCAATGAAAAATGAGGTGGACACCACTCACACATCTCACAGAAAAGCTGTTTGCCTGCAGTCTTGGATTTTTCTGTGACCATGTGTGCCCTGCCAAGCATTTTCCTTTTGCTTTGTCACCAGACTAAATGCAGGCCAGTCTGACAGTCATTGCCAGGGCTAACAACGCTGGGACCTTTCGCCTTTCCATGTTCTTTCCTCTGAAGGGAGAGGGAAAGGTGGAAGTCTCCACAAGATCACCATGAGGAAATGCGCATAGCATTGTCCCACTCCCATTTCCACTGACAGGGAAGGACATGCAGGTTTCTTGAGCAGAGGTCCTTCGTGCATGGTGAGAAGGTCAAGGAAAAAATGGATTTATTTGTTCAACATATAAAGGTATGAAGTTGAAAAGCCTAAAAAGCAGAATTCATTTTGCCTGGTGAGCACGAATGCACCCAAGAAGTAGCAATACCTGCATCTCCACCACGCTTTTGCCCATGATGGTATGACTTCCACCTTTCTGGAAAAAGAGGTGAGGAATAGACTTGCTTAAAGGCCTTTTAATCTCTGATCTTTGTTTTGAATGACCTTCTGGGCTAGTTTTGACTCAAGGGATGTTATAAACTGTGAAGTCCTCCTCTTGATGGAGGTAATGGAAAAACAGTTTGTGCCAAGCAGTACCAAACAGACTGCACTGAACAACCCAGAGACTTCTCTGTGAAACCAGCAACCCATGGGGGAAAACTATTGACACCTGACTTCTTATTTTCTGTCATAGTTAGCTCTCCAAATGTCAGTGCCATCCAGTTTGCCAGCAGTAGCACCACTGCGCTAAGAACTAAACTGGGATACTGATTTATACAGTGAAAGCTCAGGGTGGAAAACAAAAACCCTTCAAACTGTATCATGGTTTTATCCAACCTCAGGAACAGCCAGGGAAGTTTCACAGTCAGAGTTAATCTGACACATTTTTTTTGATCCATCCAAAGTCCAACTTGAATTTGAGTTTTGCTTTCCAAAAAAGGGTTGTGTTCAACAATGTGCCTGTTTGAGTAACCTCTGTAGACAGGATGTGAGAAGCTCACAGGTAAATGTTACAGAAAGCCCAAAGCCCTCTTTGCACAGCTATTCTTAGCAGAGACTTTATTGACCCAACATAATCTGTATTGCTTAAGATGCCAGTTCTGGTAAAAAGTGCTAGCCTGACAACTGTGGGGACTAAAGGTTTGTTTACTCACTGAACCAAGAGAAAAAACCAGCAGCAGAGCATACTTCCTTCCCAGAACTCCCTGCCAACTTTATTCTTACTACCTAACTTTTGTATTGAAGCAGGTTTTAGGAGCTCCAGCCAGGAGTTCCTGCTGCTGAGCACTGTAAAAACAGACCACTTCTTCCATTCTAGCAAGCAAGACCAGGACAGTAAAGCACTTTTCACTCCCATGAGACTTCCAATGAAAAGGCAGCTGCATTCTGTGGATTATCACTGCTCCAACCAAGACCTGCAAACTCATTTTATGCAGGGAATGGTGTGAACACCTGACATCACCTAAGCACTCACCATCTCCTTAGGCTGCCATCAAAATCCTGTTTAAGGAGGACCCTGACCTAAAGATGTGATATGTTTCTGAGTAGTACATGTGGTTTACCAAAAGAAGAGGAGCAGCAGAAGGAAAACTAAGAGAAGGGGATAGTTAGTAGAAACAGTGCATTACTGAGACATCTGCTTGCCACAGGGGCAGCAGAACAGGACAAACTTGTGGAAATTGCCTTCAATGGTCGGGGTTAAAGCTGAAGAACCCAACAATATCTTGATTTGGGGGGAACTCCAGTAAAAGGAGATGGCATCCCCATTTGAAGTTGATTCAGTTCAGCACCCAGTGACAAGTACAGCCCTCCAGCAGAGCTCACTCTAATTGCATCCTATTTACAGATTAATTGCCCTATAAACAGACACACACATACAGCATAAGATAATTTGGATCTGTAATTATATGCAATTAGCAACATTCATTGCTCCCTGCTCTACTCATCCCTAATGAATGGCCTGTGCAAACAGCAGGCTTGGTACTGGGACAAATTTAAGTGTGACATGGGCAAGGGTAGTGCCAGAGATCTGCACCATTTGTCACAGAGTGAGGAAATGGAGGAGTACCAATGTCTAGCATGAGCAATGAGCAGATCCCCGAAGCCTGGGTAGGGGACAGAGGAACAGTGCATGACCAAAGGATTCAGAGGACTCAGACTCTGCTTTTGACCTGGCAGTATGGTTTCAGGAAAATAATTTGGGTATTGTTACGCATCAATTTCAGCCCCTACAAGACAGGGCTGGCCTCCTCACTTCTTTGAAATCCAGTTGGGACACAAAGAAGAAAATTTTTATGAAAGAGCTGAGATATTATTTTAACAACCCACAAGGGATCCTCATATATTAGAGTCCAGTAAATGCTTTGAAATCTTTGTGGATTAAAAAAGATCACAGATATATCACTTAAAGGTTTTACCACTGCACCTGATGAGAGAAGCACTGGCTGAAGAGGCTGAGGAACTTCTCCATGTCAGAAAGGTTAGGACCAGATGAAACCACATGTGTCTGAGACGTTGGCAGCAGACCATAGGGAAACAGGGACATCATCACCTCACGCTTGTGAAACAAAGCATTTAATGTTGGGAAACTATGTTCTTTGTAGCAAAGAAAGCCCTTCTGGGCCCAACAGATGGAGAAAATGGAGTTTTCTGTCCCTAGAAGCTACAGTTCTAGGAAACAGAGCTGGGCCCTGAGTGAATCAAAACTGTGAGGCTCTCCAGCAGATCTGTCATTTGCTAAACAGTGATGATAATGGTGAAAAAATATCCATGTTCTAAAAAAATCTACTGCAAAGAGAAACCACCCAGCTGGGCTTCCACTCTCTGTGTGAATTCAGGCTGTGGTATTATCTGGGAGGATGCCTTCTTGCTGGCAAATGTTAGCCAGTACCTGCTGGAAGGGAATAAAAGCAAAACATTTTTTCTGGCCCGGCTCTCCTGGGGAGGTGTATCCTCCCAGGAGTGACTCAGCAGCTTAGCTTGGAATTGCTCTTTTGCTGCCCTCCATTTTTTCTTGCATTCCAAGGAATGCAGGTCATTTACGTTGGCCTCCCTAGTCCAATCCTTGCAGTGTTTGTTCTCTTTCCCTCCCAGAGGACCATGTCCCCCTCTGGATTTCCCCATGCCATCAGGGGCAGAGCTGTTGCAGCGGGCTGGCCGTGCTGCTGCTTCATCAGAGGGACAGCACTCAGCCCTGGTGCTCCTGCACCAAGAGGGTGCCTTGTGCAGGAGGCAGAAAAACCCCACATGTGCCATTAGTTTTGAGGAATTAAATGTCTAGGAATTAAACATGAATTTCTGGTCTCTCTTGTTTGATTAAGGTTAGGAAATATCTCGGTGGGGCTGGCATGCTTTCCCATACACAGCCTCTGGCAGCTAAGAGTTCTCTATTGTACTCAGTAGATTAGTGCCCTTCCTGCTGGCTGTCCTGATCTGAAAACTTGTTTAATGCAATCTCCCCTCTGATGCCAAAGTTCCCTGACATTGGGACTTTCTAGGTCCCAGGAAATTTAAGAAAAAGCAGAGGAATTTTTCCACCCACGCAGAGCAGAGTGTGAGCCATGGGTGGGTGGGCAGCAGACTTGGCTTTGGTGGCTTTGGTGGCTTTGGAAGACAGTAATGCATCTCCGTGGAGAAACGCAACTCCGACCTACCCGGGGGGACCCATCCTCACACTCCCTTTGAGGAAACACTAATGGAGGCTGCCTCTGGTTCATGTCCTTTCTGGCATGTGTTTATCTTTTTGGACCCCTATTCCCATGATATTTCCTGCATTTTTCTGCGCTGTACAGAGAAGGTTTCATTTAGATATCAGCCTCACCCTCCCATCACACCACTCTTCACATTTCTGCTCTTTTAAACCAGAGAGCCCCATGTCTTCTGCTGGTGCCCTGGATCACCCCAGCAGGCTGCCCAGTCCCAAGAAACACAGCATCACAGCAGGCCAGGCTCTCTGGTGCAGTCCTGGCAACCCAGCAGCCTGCTGCCAGCTCTTTCTGTGCCAGGAGTCCTGCACAGGGAGGCGTCAGCCAGGGACAAGCCTAGTGACCTGGAGCAATGCAATGCTGGCCCTGCTTCAGCTGGAGAGCTCAGCAGGGCCTGGCTCTGGATAATCACAGCAACCTAGGCACAGCCTCTGGGCTCAGCAAATGCTGTATTTAATGTGAATAAAATAATTACAGGACTGGCACTCAGTGCAGTTAGAAAGAAAAAAGGCCGCATGCACCTTCAGTGTGTGTTACCACTGAGGAGCACTGTTTTCATTAGATTCCTAATTTAAATTTTCTTTAAATTCTTCTTCCAGCCCTGGAGCATTTGAGAGCTTTTGAGAACTAGCAGTGGTAGGAGAGAAGGGGGAAGAACTTGAAACAAATTCTGTGCTGGGCCCCAGCAGCACTCTGGAGCCACATCCATCTCCTCACTCCACCAGCAGCCAAACCTCTGCTTGGGTCTAGAGGGAACAAGAAGAAGGGGTGTATTGTATGGCTGCCTAAAGGGCAAGATCCTTTTGGCAGCATGAGGAAGAGAAGCAGCCCATTCCTATCTTTGGCACTAGAGCAATAGAAGGGCCATACCAGTAGAGACAGAGAGAGAGAGACCTAAGATGGCATTTTTAAGTCCCCTGTCAAAGACAGCAGTTGCAGTAAGCAAGACTTTTCTTTAAATTGCCAGTAGATACTGAACTGCCACATGATGAACAGTTTTTTGCAGCCTGTGAGCATGGAGGATGGCTCATCAGAGCACGTCTGTGGGTTGCAGATGAGACAAGTGCTTTGCTGAACTTAGGAGATCTTAGGACCTTGGCTGCATGCACAGAAGGAGCAACAATTTCAGGGGCTTTTGCAAAATAGCACCTACAATAACAAGCATTTTTCCTTGTTCTTTGCAGAGATGCACAACTCTTCCAGTGTATGAAGAACAAGGCTACCCTGTAAGTCCTAACAACATCCATCAGGAAGGATGATACAGTAGAGCATGGAATAAGAGTATGTGGGAGGAAGGATGGGGCACAAAGAGATCCTCTACATAATTTTTAAATCCAGGCACATCAGATGTGCTGAAGCAGCTCCTTACATCCAGGGAGATGCAACAGCTGAGCAGGTGATTAATGAGGCCTCAGCTTGGCTGTGCTGAACATTCTGCCAAGGCGTGGGAAGGCACGCTTATCGGCGAGCTGGGGTGGAGCTGCAAGGAGGCAGCTTTAAAAATCTGTACCATTTGTCAGCTTGCTGCTTGCTCAGCCTTGGCAACTCCTCCCTGTTTGGGTTGCTCCAAGCATGGGCAAGGGGATTGCAACCATTAATTTTGGAAGGTGCTTCGGTAAAAAAAATTGATCATTAAAATTATTTTTTTATTTAAAAAAGATAATAAATTTCACAGTAGCTCATAACAGCACCATCAGCAAACACATTAATCCTCATGTTCCTTGGAGAGGAGCAATGACAAAGATCAGTGAGCCAGGTAAGTTGAAAGAAAGCTGAAAGAAATTAACATAATATAACATTGACCTCGAGGAAAGTAGAGGGAGAAATGTGCCATGGCAAGTTACAGTGCATAAGGAGGGGAGAGAGAGTGCTGACTGAAGCAGCACAACAGGCCTTGGGAGAACCATAGCAACAGAAATAGATTGAGGTGATAAAGCAAGAAATGCTTCACAGGGAGTGGTTTCTCAAGGCAGAGAGATGACTGAACAGGACTGAACCAAGACCAGCCAAAGAAAATCTGTTTGGAATCTGCTGGCACTTGCTTCAGAAAATAGACCAGTGGAGGTCAAAACAGACCTCTTACCTCGGTTCAAATGAACCTTGACATGTCTGGTTTTCTTGGAGCTGGAACAGTTCAAAAGTTAAGGCAGCATTGATAATCACAGTGCTTGGCTCTAGCCCTAATTCCCCCTGGAGTGCATATTGGGCGATAAGATGTAGGGTCCTGCCCGCCTGTGCCATTTTATTGTCCAGTTTCTTAGGCAAGTAATCTTATTAGGCTATGGCAGAAAAGATATGAAAAGGATAATTAATTTTATCACATGATTTTGAAATAATTCATTCACTGTTTTCTATATTTATAGACTCTTAGCCTTTAAACCCAGAAGGGACAGGGCAATTCAGCCTAACCACCTATTTATGCAAGCTGGCCAGACTGTCTTACCAGCAATTTCAGTTTCAGATGGGTAACATTTGTTTAAGATCCACCGTCTCTGATTGCTTTCTTTTTCTCAGTCCCCAGTCCATTGCAAGAACTGTTCTAACATTCAGGTGCAGCTTAGAGCCAGTTCAAGCTGTCAGCTGACAGGTAACCTTTTCTAAATATGCTCAGGATTGCAGTAACAAAGTGCTCAGCAAACAATATTGTCATTGCAAGGTGTTTTTCCATTAAGATTGCTTCAACACATTGTTAATGATGCCATCCTTGTGATCTTGGTCAGGCACCGTGTTGGGGGGAGGCTGGATGCTATGCTGGTAATGGCACAGGTGCCTTCCATTTTCTGCTGTGAAGCTTTCTCCAGACTTTCCATTCCCACCTCCATGTCCAAAGAGGATAATTTTGGTCTTGCAGGAGGCCTGAAAGAACTACACCACTGAAGTTTCTGATCCACGGTGGGGATAAGTCCATCCATCCATTCATCCACCAGGTATTTAGAGAGGCAGGGTGAAACTTTGTTCCCCTCTGAACAGGAAGACAAAACTGCTCCCTGATTTCAGCGGCGCTAGCAAGATGCACAACCCTTAGTTTCAGTCAGTGGTAAATCTGCCTTTCCCGCAAGGACGAATGGGATGATCCATATAACCTGTGTAGTTATTGAGGACCAGAATATGTGCTGTTACTAGATTGTAAAGGATAGGGTGAGAGTGGGCTTTAATTGTGTTTGCTGGCAGTCATCCCCACATGTTGCGTGAAATAAGATATTAGTAATGCTGTTAATCTGCAGTGACAGCAATCTTTTTTTACACTGTGCGCTGACTGCTCACAATCACTAATCACTGGCACTTGCTTTTCTCCAGTTCTTTCCTTTAATGACCAATTAGCCTGTACAATGGTGGACCCATGGTGGATATAATTTTTAGGTGGATACCTATGCCATACCACTCAATTATTGTAAAAGCTGCATTAACGGAGTTAAATTATTAAGAAATATTTCCTAGTGTACAAAGTGGCAGCTGTTCTGGGACGTGGGGAATTCTCCAGGCTCATGAAAAGCATGTGAAAATGCAGCATAGGTCCTCACTGGAGAAATATCTTTGGCTGTCTCTACTCAGCCTCTTAGATAGCTCTCAGGCTTGAAAAGTAATCTTAAGCTTACATGTGCCAGAATGGGGAAAAAAAAAGCCTCAAAACTTGAATTCAGAGCTTGGAGAAGGTGGTGGCACAGTAGTCCCCCAGGTGCTGGCTGCCCATGCGATGGCATATCAATATAAAAGGAGTCAGGTTGGTGTCCAGATCTTGCTTTGTCTAAATTAAAGACATCTAAACAAATAACTGCAGCCATTTTGTCTTTCACAGAGCCAAACTAGATAGGATGGCCCTCTTCTTCCTCTTGCTGCCCCACTGTTTTGCACATGCAAACAATAAATCTAGTGAACAAAACTGCTTGCAAGTATGGCAGTTCCACTCAGATCTAGTTCAGATCCTGCAGAAATGTTGTAGAATAATTTTGTGGAACTCTTTTCTTCTGTGTGCTTTTAGCTTCATGCTTATACGCATGTATTTGATCTCTTGTACTCTTAAAATATATCAGAAAGACTAGGAGACATTACTGATGAGATAGATGGCAGGTCTAAATTGCATTATCAACACTGCCTTGTCATCCACCATCTGGGTAAACTAACGTGTAATAGAAATGGAAGTTTAAGTAAAAAAATCTGTTCAAAGGATTCAAGATTTGCCTCTCCAACTTTACAGACAAAGCAGTATGTTAAAAACTAGTGAGAGCAGTTTATTTTCTCTCTTCAGAAACAGAGTTCAGTGGGATGGTCTGCAGGCAGTATGCCTGAGTTCAGAATTCTGTTGAAACTCAGAGCAGGGAAAATGACCCTCAAGGGTCCCTTTCTGCTCCCAAATCAATTGCTCAGCTCAAATGCTGAGACAGGCTACTGGATGCAATATGAATGCATTGAATATATTGTGCCCAACTTCAGATTTTGAAGGTCTCAGAAGTTTCAGTTAGTGAGGAAGGAAGACATTGCCCTGTGCTAGAGGCAAAAAGCCTTGTAGACACAGTTCAAGAACTCTCATAATCCTGAGATCCTGGCTTGTTCAGTGGCTGCCTTTGCCTGTGACAGCACTGGCATGAGGCGTGAGGGCTGCCACTGCCAAACCCATTGCAGCGAGTGCTGATGTCTGGGGAATTTTCTCCCTCAGACCTTATATTTAGCTATAAATAGAGAACAATGAAAACAAAATTTACAGGGCATTTTCTTGGTTCTTAGCTGGATGCCTTCTGTCTGAACAAATGAAGACCACCCAGACCACAGTATTTTAAGCAAAGTTTGTTTACTTCTTCATTGTGCTGGAGGCCTGAATTGTGCTAGATGTACTGAAGTGGTGGGCGCTGACTGTATCCTGCAGCTAAATTCTTTCATAATTTCTTGGGAGATGTGCTGGGCTGGGCTGGCTACAGGTATAATTGAGGCAAGTTTGCCCTGAACCCTTGGCAGCACCCCACTTTTCTTCTGCTTAATCTGTAATAGTGTCCATCAGCTGCTTTCCACTCTCTGCTGAGAGGGGAGGCTGGTCTGAATGCAGGAAGGGTCACAGGAAATTTTAAGCAACCATAAATCCGCTGGTGGAAGTGGCTGTAGGCAAAGGTCTCTCTGTGGCTGCCGAACTCAGAGCCCCTCTGCCAGGGGGACATACACAGTCCCTGCTTCTGAATCAGCTCCATCAGCTCCTGAGGTGGGCAGGGAGGGAGAAAACCAGACACAGTGGATCCACCCCGTACACACCTTGAGGTGTCACCAATGGTCTGGGACATTCTCTTCTGTACCCACCTGAGATATTTCCTTGGTGGTGGTATTTAAATGTCAGTCTCCTGGAGTTTCATCCTCCTGAGGCCTACAAGAGAGAGCAGGGGGCTGGATCCTCAACACAGGGCTTCCACACAGAGCACAAGAGCAGAATTTTTGAGATGAATGCACAATTTCTGTTGCGGCCATTTGAGGAGAGTGGTAAGTAGTGCAGTGCTGGAGCAGGTTGGCTTGTTGTAATAGTTGTGAAACCTCCATCCTTGGAAATAGTCACAACTTGGCAGAACAAAAGGCCCAACCTGAGCTGGCCCTGCTTTGGATGAGATGATCCTCAGAAGCACATATCCTCCCAAATTATCTGCTGGCACTCTGCTGTCGTGTCAGGATGACATGGCTTTTGAAACAGCTGTGAATGTTCCAAACAAAGGCTGGGCAAAGTGTTTGAACATAGGCGTCCAAATTTACATTTCTAACCTTTAGGTTAATAAAAGTGACCAAAAGTGCCAAATACACTGATGTAAATAGGCTCTTTAAACAAAAAACATTGCTACTTTTCACAGCTCGCCTTAGCCTTTCCTTTGTTTCATTATTTTGTGTTTTTCTTGTAACTTAATAGTGAAGAAATCCAATTTATTCACTAGAGCTGACTAGAAAGAAAGGCTTTTTACAAAGGATCAAATGCAGATCTGTTTAAAGATTTTTAAAAAACCAAAACAAAACCAAAAAACCAAAATCATAGCACCATCCCTTCCCCCCAAACACACCACCAACAGCCAGGAATTGTTAATTCTACAGAAGCATCCAAACAGCCCAGTTCTTAAAGCATTTATCTCAGGTATGGGCAAGCCAGAGTTAAGATTTTTACTCTTTCTGGCTCCTTATCTGGTCAATGGTTTTAATTATATTTGTTTTGGCTTAGAATAGGGTGAGTGTATCCTGAGATCTGCTAGGGGCTTAGGGTTTGAAGGACAGCTAGAGGAAAAAGCCAGCTTTGTTCTCTAGCTTTCATCCAAAAGCATGCTTGCTTGAATTCTGTACCAGGCGTAGCTGGAATGAAATGCCAGATCTGAGCCCATAAACCCGAGAGCTGAAGAAAGCTCAGTTACGCTGGTAATTCATTAGCCCCCCTGAGACAGGAACACAGGCTGACCAACAGAACTCCATGTAGTGGTTTGGTCCAAAATACTCATTACTGTTTACCATCTGTGAGATAAGAATTAGGAGAAACGCAAAGCAGGCACCAAAGTTGAGAGAATATAAAGAAGTTTATTAACAGACCTAAAAGAAGAAAAAAAAATTATACCACACCTTCAGAACACTTCTCCTCCCCCCACCTTTCTCCCTTCTCCAAGTAACAATGTAAAAAGACAACCCTTGAGATGTTCAGTCTGTTTACCACTTCCATAATAACCTTGTTCAGTCCATTTAGGAAGAGGAGTCTCTCTGCTCGCATGTGAGTTCCTTCCCCCAGCATGCAGCTTTTCCCACAACTGCTTTCGAGGGTCCACTCTTGAAGTTTTTTGGGGTACAATTTTAAGGTTGAGCCATTCAGAAACAAAGTTCTCTTCACCCTTCTCTGGGAGCATTTCATCTCTAAGAACAGAGGCCCTTCTCCTTCCCTGGGAGCAAAGGGTCTTCCTCATCTTCATCTTTAGGACTATCTCTGGGAGCATCTCTAGGAACTGAGGTTTTCTCCTTTCCCATTTGGAGCAAAAGTCCTCATCTGGTCCATCTCTAGGGACTGAGGTTTTCTCCTTTCCCATTTGGAGCAAAAGTCCTCATCTGGTTCATCTCTCCCTGTCCAAACTTCTCATGAAATTACAGCTGCGTCAGCATCTGCCTATCTCAGCGCAGGTGCTTTTGCTCACGAGCTGAACACTCCACCCCCCAAATCTTCATGAAATTACAACGGGTACTCTGATGTATCATAGCTTCACAACAGAATTTCAGCTTTAAGCATCTCCTCTCTCTCTTCCCTAGGGTTTTCAGCTCTTCACAGCACTAAAAGGGTTAATCTCACCTTGGCCTTGCAGCTGGAATGTCGATTATCGCTGTTGGTCACCTGGCCTCTGCTGGACAGCCGTGCAGCTTCAGGTGAATCTTGGCAGCACTGGAGGGGGGGGGAGCTGAGCCGCTCCGGCTGCCCACAGCCCTGCCGTGGGGGGGTTCCGTGGGTGGAACAGGGCCCATCGGCTCCAGGATGGCCGTGGCCTGGCCCGGCCTGGGCCGGGCCCACTGGCCCCCGCACAGGGCCCGCAGCCACCTGTCCCAGCACCAGAAACAAGACAGAGCTGTGGGGGGGGGTTTCTATTCTTAAGTGTGGATCACAGAGGTGGTCACAACTTTAAGTGGCTTAAAGAATTGTCCATATTCAAACTGGCCAGCTGATAGGCTCTATCAGGTCCCAGAGGAAGCTGTAAGCATCCCTTTGCAAGAACATCACTTCCGGGACTATGCTTGCTAACCCATGACACTCCATTACCTGTGTAAGAAGGCGGAGTCAAAACAAGAAGTGCAAGCCTTGAGTGGAGATGAACTATTTTAAACCATTTTTCAGTATTTTCAAGAAAGCACCCTACATTTTCCTTTGGGTCAGATTTTTGCCTGCTCTTTTTCTGCTCTGCTGCAGGTTGCACAGATGCACAGTCCTGTTTTCTGCTTCCATCTCTGATGGGGAAGTGAAGCAGAGACTGGGGCTGCCACTCTAAGGACAGGTGACGCACAGCGAGCAGGTCCTGTTGCAATCCATCTGCGGATTAAAGCATAGATTGGGTGACCAGCCTTACCAGGAGTGACACTTGGGAACCTGTTAGAGCGCTGTAAATGGAGCAGAAAAAACACTGTCCCTTCTTTTCAGGTGAAGGAACTCATTTTTGTACAGCCTGGAACAAAACTCTGAGAGCATCACTTGAGAGCTTGCACAAGTACCTTTCCTGTCACAGTGCTGAATTCCTCAGAAATAATGCAGTCATGAACAGAAACATACTAACCATTAAATGTTTAGTGAAACCAAAAGAGAAAATTGGCAGGGAAAGAAATGTTCTTTCTAAACTTCCAAAAGAGCACTACAGGCAAGAGAGAACAAACAGCAATATTACAGCCTAATAACAATGCTGCTTGAGGACTCCTTTAAAGTAATAAATATGTTTTTAATAAACATATTTCCCCATTTTGGCATCTCTGGATTCACATATAGATGTAATTTCATATGCAGAGCGTGGCTGTGAGGATGCATCTGAAATGCCTGAGGACTCTCCAGATGGAGAGAGGTGGGTATGTAGAGGAAAAGTCTCTGTTAGAAGGGATTTAATCTGAATTGTCTCTCAAAGATGAGATAAAACAGAAAAGCTGGCCGTCTCCCAGCCCCCTCCCTGTTCTCTGCCTCCCCCAAAGACAACTGCACAGCAAATTCTACCCAAAAGTGTGCAAGATGCAGTGGCTGAGCAGGGCAGAGCTTCAGGGTCCTGGCTGTGCCTCCCAGATCACACCACAGGATAGGGGCTTTTCCTGCACAGAGCCCCTGTGCAAGGGCCACCAGCCTCTGGGACAGCCACAGCGAATCTGCTGGCAATGCCACAGAGGCACAGCGTGACACTCCACCTGCCAAGGGCCTCTGACACCTCTCTCATGGATCTGTAATAAAATTAATCGTGCCTCTGCACTGTCGGGTGAGGGAGACATTGGGGAGGGGTAGGCAGACTTCGGGTATGATTATCTTGTCTTCCCATGCTTTTTGCCTTTTAGTAAATAAACCTAATAAGATGCTGGGCAGCAATTCAATCTGTCATGCTTCACACATCAGAATAATTCAGCCAGAAATAGAAAGCGTTCAACCCCCATTAGAGGCAGTGCCCTAAAGAACAGGCTGATTTCTCTGTTTTTTGGCTTGTAATTTATTTCACATCAATTATGCACTGCCAACAAAAGTAGCTTTGTGCCAAGCTGTGATCTGCTCTTCTTTTAAAGACATCCTAACCACTTTACTTCTTTCCAGACTGCTTGTTGGTAGACCTCTATTGTGAGCAAAATCTTAACTATGTGAAGAACTCAGATGTGGCACTTCCTTCCCAGTGCTACAGGTAATTCCCCCAGAGGCATGAGGTCCCGAGTCAACTCTTCCCAGAGTCTTTTCCTCTCATTAAGAGGAATGCAAATTTTGCCTGGCCTTGTTCTGATTGTTTCTGAGCAGGAACAATATGCTTGGAGAAAGATGTGACCATCCCGATGACCATGAGAGTGACCACACATACCCTGACACTCACTCCTTGGCAGATCAGGGATCCAATCCTTGCAGCTTAGGCTCATCAAAAAGAGGTTGCAGAGAGACAAGCAGGGGTGCTGACACCATGGTCCAAGCCACTATGCTGGGAGCCAGGTTTCATGTTCCCTACACATCTGCATGCTCCAACACTGGCTGGGAAGCTTGTCCGGGAGAGAGATCCTCTTTTCATTGCCGGGCTGTTCTACCCCTCTGCCTCTCTCACTACATTGTCATGGTAATGGATCTGCTTCAAACAAGACATGATACTTTTTTTTTTTACTGAATTAATTATTTGGACCAAATTTCATATTGCTTTGCTTCTCATATTGCCAGTAGCATGAAAGTGGAAACATTTTATACCTAAATTGCACCTTGTGGAAAAGGCACAGACCACATCTGCAATAGAAAAGCAGGGCAGCCACCAGTCACATTTAGGCAGCATTTCTGAGCTGATGTTTCTGTAAAGCAGAGGTGAAGCACCCGAATGGCCCAGCCCTGCTGTTCAGCTCACCACCCAGTGTGATGCTGTCTTTCCTTCCCTAGCTCTCATTACACAGTGTTATCCAAGTTTTCATGAATCAGACCTGGAATTCACAGCCTGCGCCAGGAATTGCTCATTCCATGCCATTCAAAGTTTTGCTGAATTGGGCATTCTTTTGATTCTGTTTTTTCAATCATTTGCAAACACACAAGGGGGACTAAAAAGGTTTTGTTTCTTTGGTCCCATGTCCCCATCATCTGTGCTGTTTTGAAAGCTTGGTGCAGGCACATGTTCCAGGGAGCCATTGGTAGCTGCTATCTTAGGAATCAAAAGAGAGGCAGGCAATAGCCCTCTGCCAGGGAGAAGCTTGTGGTTTGTTATATTTTTCTTGCATGATGCTGGAGCCTGAAGGGAAAGGCATATCACCAAGAGATGCAGGTAAAACCCATGCCTGCCCAATACATCCAGGACTCTCATCCTAAAGGGCATCAAAGTGGGAATGCTAATTAATTCAGTCATCAAGCTGGCTATCATTTCCATCATTAGCAAGGATAGGCAAGAGATCAGTCATTCTCAGTGGCTGGCTCTGCCCCAGGGATGGAGATTGCAAAGTCAGTCCCTGGTGGCACCACAGTGCCAGAAGTGTGAATACATTTTCCAAAGTGGATCCAGAGGGCCTGCTTGCTGCATTCCAATGTCTCTGCCCTCTGAAACAGGGGAGTCAGGCTGGGGAGAGGGGCCTTGTCCTCTGGAGGGAACAGGAAAGCTCCCAAGTGCCTGGCATTTCCAAAGGGAAAGCAGAGCCTGCAGGTCTCCTGCTGCTCTGGAGGAGATGGTAGCTGGGAGCAGGAGTCTGCACGCCAGGAGGCACGGAGACTGCTCTGCTTTTGAAGGGTGTTATTCAATTACTTTGCTGCATAATGACATTACCTGTGTGTTTCCTTTGCTAATACATTTTTGCTGGCTGTAGGAGACAAAGTGATTCTTAATCACACTGCTGTGATAGTTTAGGTATCAATAGCTCACTGTGTTGGTTATGAACTATGGCAGTAGCGCTTTTACATGCATTTTTATGCCACTTCACCTGCAGGAGGTTGTAAGTATTTCTCCTTTCTAATTTCCTAGCTAATATTGCTTCTGCAGAGCCTTTCTGGGAGTTTTGCAAACAAGACCAGCTTGTTAAAACCATTATGAGCTCTTCTAATAGCCAGGGTGAGCTATGACTGAGCTCTCTCCCTGGTGAAACCAGAATGTGAGGTGCAGGATTGGGATGCAGAGCCAGCCGAGGTGGCTGCAAGTCACCCAGGTCTTCTCATACCCATGTACAAGTGCCACTGTGGAGGGGTGGTGCACCTGCATGCACACTGGTTCTCCAGTGTCCCCTAGATATGTACATAAAAATACATGTATAAATACTCCTTTGCTTCCAAGCAATTGTTTTCAGAAAAATCTCCACATCTTCTGGCTTTGCAGGACACCAACTAGATCAAAACAATTTCCTCTGGTCGATTAAAGCTGTTGTTACGCTTAGGCTGAGACACTATGAGGTTTGCTTGTTTTCTTTAGAGCCCTGTCCCAAAAGCCCTGCCAGGAGCTCAGTGTGCAAACAGGGTAACAATGCTGAAGTGCTCTTCACAGCAGGTTGCATAATGTTTCCATGTCCACTGCTTGCAGAGAAGCTCTTTGCCACCTCTAAATATACTCACAGCCAGGGTTATGCTCTTCTTACCCTTTCCTTTCTGTTCTGCTTGCTGGAAAAAATAAGGGAACTTGGGAATTCTGTAATAGAAGAAATTTTATGTTGTACAACCCCTCCTGAGAGTTTTTCATGATGGGATAGAGAAAAAGCCAGTTTCCAGCAGGCTGGGTTTTACAGACACAGCCAAGGGGTCTGTGGCTCATTCCTGTGTCTGGAACAGGCTTTCTGTGTGTCTGGGAGGACTGCACAGGCTCCCTGTCTCCCTGTCCCCAAGCAAAGACTCTGCTGATACACAAACCCATCGCAGGAGTACTTGGACAGAAGCAAATAATGAAAGATGAAGCTGGTGAGAACCCCTGAGCTGCCCAGAGCACTCAAGCACAGCTGAGGTACTCCTGGGGAGAGGAAAGCTGCAGGCAAGGCACTGCTTCTCCAGGTTGCAGCAACCCAATCCCAGCTCATCCTGGCTGCAGGCACGGGAACCTGGAGATCGTGCAACACTGCCTAATACTGTACTCACCTCCAACTAGAGGAAAGCACTCATCCCTCACATATATGTCTTCTATTTAAGGACAGGCCAAGGGTCTTACTGGATCAGGACATCCCTCCCTGACTCAATGACCAGGGACAAAAGCATCACCTTAACTATCATAGTGTGTTTCCAAGAGTGGGAAGGCAGTGATTTCTGATGCAGATGGAAATCAGCCTCGCCTTGAAGCACAATGATGGCCTTATCTTATAATTACTTCCTAGTGAGTATCATTTCACATGCAAATCCCATCCATGCAAAATTTAATCTTTTTAAAAATTCTGAATAAGTGACAGAATCTATAATTTCCTGCTGTGGTGACACTGCACAGTGTCATCAGGCAGTATGGTGGTTTCAGCACCCGCTGGTCTCATCTGCCTGCACACTAAAGGAAGCATTGCCAGGAGCTTTGGGCTCTACTGCAGGTACAGCCAAAGCTGCCAGGCTACAGGGCAAGCTGCTCTCTGCAGGTATTTGCAATCTATGGGGCATTTATAAAACAAGATTTTCTCCAAACAAGCCCATTCAGGAGGCAAAATGCAGCTGCATAAATATAACCCAGGCGCTTGGGGAACTGAAAGGAGTCCCTGATATGTATCAGAGAAGGGCTAATGTGGGTCAGGCTGACAGGCACCAGCTGCCAGCCCATGCTAAACTTGGCTTAGCACAGGGCCGACAGAGAACCCTCTGCAGACATTCTGTATGCCATCCTTGTCCAGACTGGGCCTTCCCAGAGGAAAACTATCTATAGCCTTCACTAACTGTTGTCCCCATCCCTATCTGGGATGTTCATGAAGAATTATTTGGGATGTTTTGGAGAGGCCACTTTTTCTCATTCATTGCTTATATCATCACCCTCTTCCTTGTGTCACTGTGAAACAGAGAAGGAAAAAAAGAAACCCAAAGATGTGAATTTGGGTAGGAATATTACTGGTCTTCAGAAGCCTCTACCTGAAAGGCCCAAGCTGACAGCAGTCTGTGGGCCAAAGCCCATGTTCCTCCTGGGGATGTCCTGGTGGTCTACTGAGGATTTTGTGGAGTGAGAAGCAAAGAAGAGCACTCTTCAAGGAGCTGTTTGCAGCTTTCTGTCCACTATCAAGGAGATGAATCAAAAAGTTTTAAAAATCTTTAAATAGGTCTTGTATTTAGACAAACACCCACACCAACCCCCCCCCCAAACCTGTCTTCCACAAATCAGAATTTTAATGTGATGAATACCACCTGTCTCTAGATATTCATGTTCTTTTGGTTGGTGACTCTTCTGTCGGTTCACTGTCAAATACATATATATATATGTGTGTGTGTGTGTGTGTATGACTCAGTCATATATATGTATTTAATATATACAGTTCACAACTGCACCCTGAGCTCACTGAGAAAGGTGAGAGAGGGCTCACACCTGTGCAGAACTGCTTTCTCTGCCTGGAAAGGGAGCCTGCCCAGACCTGGCAGCCTTCAACTGCAATCTATCAGTATCAAATTCTTCACCAGCTTGCTTTCACATAATTAAAGCACAAGTGGTGCTAGTTTTGATATTGAAAGCAAAAAAAAAATCTCATCTCTGTCTCCCAGGAGACTCCTCTAAATGAAGCAACCCGTCCTGCAAAGGCTTCCCCAGTGACAAACAGAGCATGCCTGATGCTGAATTGAAACAAAAACATACAGATCGACAAGAAAGAGTGTCTTGGACTGGGAACAGGAATACAAAAACACAGAAGGGAAAGCACAGGGACCAGGCATGGAAGGAGCAGAGCCAGGAGGCAAGTTAAATTAAGAGACATGAGCTGCTCCAGGCTGGATGTCTTCTTGCACGGCACTGTGACTGCTGGAGTTAAGGCTGGATTATGAAACAAGTTCTTGTGCTGGCTGCTGCTGAGGAAACCTTCACTTACAATAGGAGCTGGGAGGAGGAAACAGTTTGCTGGAGCCAGAACCCAAATCTGTGAGATATCTGTAACCAGGGAAAAAGCTAAAAAATTTTTCAAATGGCAGGGGATGGCACAGCAGACCTACATATTGGGAAACCTTGGGTCTGCTGCCAGCCCCGGCCCTTGTTGATTTGTTGATTTATGCAAAGTTAAAGCATGACTGAGCTCTACTCACTTCAGTGTTGTTGCCTGGCTTTATGCTAAAGAGCACCAGTTGAGAGGACAAAGCACAAAGTTTTTTTTAATATAAAGAGGGTTCATTCACATTTAGCTCAGAATGAATAACAGCAATAAATGACTGTCTAAGAGCCCCATCAGTTAACCCAGTGTTCCGGTTTGGCCAAATTTAGAAATATATATATACTCTGAGAGAAGGCACAACCACCCCTCCCCCCACCAGGTTCGGGAAAAAAAAATAAATTTTCCTCGAAGGAAAGTGAAGAAGATAAAACTATTTATTTAACAAGCACACGGGAAAGGAAAATAATGTTAAATGGTAAAATCTTTCGCTGTAGAGGAAAAACCTGAGAAAGTGTTCGAGTCCTCCCTTTGGTCTCCTCGGAGCTGGGGCTTGGCCCAGGGCCAGGCCCTCTGTGCCCGGTGGAAAGTCCTCCCGATGTGCTCTGATGTTACAGCAATCAGGCAGTCCAGTAGAAAAGAGAGAAAATCTGAAATTCCAGAGAAGGAAAAGTTCAGCTCTCAGCCTCTCTCCAGAGAACAAGGAACTGGAAAAAAAACTGGCCAAAAGCTGACTGGAAAAGCTGCCAGCCGGGTGCTTCCTCGCTCCCCCCTGCCCCAGCTGAAAAAAAAAAACCCTGCTATCTTTATGTGACCTTGAACAAGTTTCAAACTGCTTTGAGAAAGTTTTGCTCAGTTTTTTTCTTCCCCCTCTCAGGCTCAGTTCAGAGGCATAGAAAGGCCAATAATTAATTTCTGGGCATAGGCAGCGATATGGGATACACATCATAAGGTCACCCCAAGACATTCCACCCCTTATCCCATATTGTTGGCTCAATGTCCAAACTAAGATGTTCTAATTCTCCACACACATTAATACATATGTAAATATATATATGCAGCTATGTACAAACAGTGACAGTGACAATCAGCAAGCAGGAGTATACTGGCATTTCACACTACAGGTGGTTTTCACACAACAATCAGATCTCCCTGTGGTACACAACGTGTAGTTCCATCTTTCTGCATTACCCACCATGTGCAACCAGGTCCCTGAGCAAAGACAACCCCACGGATGGGTTTGTCTGTACTCGAGGCAGAATTAATCCAAACAGTCTTTCCTAACAGACCTCTGACATGCACTACTGGGACCTTATCTCCATCTACTGTATGCAGGGAATCAGACTGGGCTGGACCAGCTCTATTGGTGGAACCTCGGGTGTTAACTAACCAGGTGGCCTTTGCTAGATTCTGTTCCCAATTTTTGAAAGTTCCCCCACCCAGTGCCTTCAAAGTGGTTTTCAACAATCCATTGCACCGTTCCACTTTGCCTGCAGCTGGTGCATGGTAAGGGATGTGGTACACCCACTCTATGCCATGTTCTCTAGCCCAGGTATTAATAAGGCTATTCTTAAAATGAGTCCCATTGTCAGACTCAATTCTCTCAGGGGTGCCATGCCTCCAAAGGACTTGCTTTTCCAGGCCCAGGATGGTGTTCCGGGCAGTAGCGTGAGGCACAGGGTAGGTCTCCAGCCATCCAGTGGTGGCTTCTACCATTGTGAGCACATAGCGCTTGCCTTGGCGGGTTGAGGCAGTGTGATGTAATCAATCTGCCAGGCCTCCCCATACTTGTATTTGGACCATCGCCCACCGTACCACAGGGGCTTCACCCGCTTGGCCTGCTTGATCGCAGCGCATGTCTCACAGTCATGGATAACCTGGGAGATACTGTCCATGGTTAGATCCACCCCTCGGTCTCGTGCCCACTTATAGGTGGCATCTCTGCCCTGATGGCCTGAGGCATCATGGGCCCATCAAGCTAGGAACAACTCTCCCTTGTGTTTCCAGTCCAAGTCTACCTGTGACACTTCTATCTTTGCAGCCTGATCTACCTGCTTGTTGTTTTGGTGTTCCTCATTAGCCCTACTCTTGGGGACGTGAGCATCTACATGGCGGACTCTCACAACCAGCTTTCTTACTCGGGCAGCGATGTTTTTCCACTCTGCAGCAGCCCAGATTGGTTTTCCCCTACGCTGCCAATTAGCTTTTTCCCACTTTTCCAGCCATCCCCACAGAGCATTGGCTACCATCCATGAATCAGTGTAGAGGTAGAGCTTTGGCCACTTCTCCCTTTCAGCAATGTCCAGGGCTAGTTGAACAGCTTTGAGTTCAGCGAGTTGGCTTGATCCACCTTCTCCTTCAGTAGCTTCTGCAACCCGTTCGTGTGGGGCTCCATACGGCTGCTTTCCACTTTCGTTTCATCCCTACGATGCGACAAGAACCATCGGTGAAAAGAGCGTAGCGTGTGTCTTCTGATGGCAGTTGGTTTGTACGGTGGAGCTTCTTCAGCGCGTGTCACTTGTTCTTCATCAGCAAGACCAAAGTTTTCACCTTCAGGCCAGTTGGTAATTATTTCCAAAATCCCAGGGCGGTTCAGTTTTCCGATATGGGCGCGCTGTGTGATAAGAGCAATCCATTTGCTCCATGTGGCATTGGTGGCCATGGTGGGTAGAGGGAACCTCTGCTTTGAACATCCACCCCAGCACTGGTAGTCGGGGTGCCAGGAGGAGTTGTGCCTCAGTGCCAATTACCTCTGAGACGGCTTGGATTCCTTCATAGGCTGCCAAGATCTCCTTTTCTGTTGGGGTGTAGTTGGCCTCAGACCCTCTGTAACTTCGGCTCCAGAATCCCAGTGGTCGACCTCGAGTCTCACCAGGCACCTTCTGCCAGAGGCTCCAGGACAGGCCATGGCTTCCGGCTGCAGAATAGAGCACATTCTTCACTTCGGGTCCTGTCCTAACTGGGCCAAGGGCTACCGCATGAGCGATTTCCTGCTTGATTTGGGCAAAAGCTTGTTGCTGTTCAGGGCCCCAGTGGAAATCGTTCTTCTTGCAGGTAACCAGGTAAAGAGGACTCACAATTTGGCTGTACTCGGGAATGTGCATCCTCCAGAAACCTATAGTGCCTAGGAAAGCTTGTTTCCTTCTTGTTGGTTGGTGGAGACATTGCTGTGATCTTATTGATGACCTCAGTGGGAATCTGACGCCGTCCATCTTGCCATTTCACTCCTAGGAACTGGATCTCTTGGGCAGGTCCCTTGACTTTGCTCTTCTTAATGGCGAAACCAGCTTCCAGGAGAATCCGATAACTTCCTCTCCTTTCTCAAACACTTCTGTTGCAGTGTTCCCCCACGCAATGATGTCATCAATGTACTGCAAATGTTCTGGAGCCTCGCCCTTTTCTAGTGCAGTCTGGATCAGTCCATGGCAGATGGTGGGACTGTGCTTCCACCCCTGAGGCAGTCGGTTCCAGGTGTACTGCACGCCCCTCCAGGTGAAGGCAAACTGAGGCCTGCACTCTGCTGCCAGAGGAATGGAGAAAAATGCATTGGCAATGTCAATAGTGGCATACCACTTCGCTGCTTTGGACTCCAGCTCATACTGGAGCTCCAACATGTCCGGCACAGCAGCGCTCAGCGGTGGAGTCACTTCATTCAGGGCACGATAGTCCACAGTCAATCTCCATTCTCCTTCCGATTTGCGCACAGGCCAGATGGGGCTGTTGAAGGGTGAGTGGGTCTTGCTGACCACCCCTTGGGTCTCCAGCTCACGGATCATCTTGTGGATGGGAATCACAGCATCTCGAGTTGTCCGGTACTGTCGGCGATGCACTGTCGAGGTAGCAATTGGTACTCTTTGTTCTTCCACCTTCAGAAGCCGACTGCAGACGGGTTCTCTGATAGCCCAGGCAAAGTGTTCAATTGCTTAATGCCCTCTGTCTCCACAGCAGCTATTCAAAAGCCCACCTGAGTCCCTTTGGGTCTCTAAAATACCCGTTCCGGAGGAGTCTATGCCCAAAATGCACGGGGCCTCTGGGCCAGTCACAATGAGATGTCTCTTCACTCATTTTCCAGTCAGGCTCACCTCAGCTTCCACCAAGGTCAAATTTTGTGATCCACCTGTTACACCAGAAATAGAAACAGATTCTACCCCCACATGCTGCGATGGATTATTGTACACTGCGCACCAGTGGTCAACCAAGGCATCATATTTTTGTGGTTCTGATGTACCAGGCCAACGAATCCACACAGTCCAAAAAACACGGTTTTCCCTGACCTCTACCTGGCTAGAGGCAGGGCCCTTCTATGCCTGGTTATCCTTCTTTCCCTGGGCCTGTATCTTAGAAGTTCCTTCATGGGAATTGGACATGCCATCGTCTTTTCCATCATTTCCGGCAATTTGGCTACAGGCAACTGGAGCTACTTCCTTTTTGGTAGATCCTCCTTTCTGAGACTTGCGCTCCTTCAATTCACTCACTCGTGCTGCCAGAGCAGAAGTGGGTTGTCCACCCCACTTCCTCATGTTTTCCCCACTGTCACACAGGAAATTCCACAGCTCACTTCGTGGGATGTACCTTCTCTCTGGGGAACGTCCGCGGAGAAGGCACTCTTTAATCTCCTGGTGATTCCTTTCCATCTTATCTTCCCAATTTCTGCATACGTGTTTCCACAGCTGCAATTCTTGCATGTGTTGGGCCATGCACAGAGTCTGCATATGCTCGGAGCTTCACTGCCATATCTTTCACAGTCTCATTTGCACCGTAGTCTGGTTTCATTATTGCTAAAGCAGAAGCGTATTCTGGTGGCCCAAGCTGTATGAGTTTTCGCCACATGTATGGGAATAACTCTGGCCCGGTCTGGACTCCTCAATCCTGGGTCATGTGTGAAGACAACCTCTACCACCCCTAGCTCTCTCAGGCGTTGGAATCCCTTGTTCTATGGTCTTCCACGGGGTTTGCTGCATGTAGAGATCATCTCCACACATATATCTTTCCATCACGCCTGTCAAACCGCCTCCAGAGACTGGTAGAGTTAGCCTCCCTTTTCATCTCTTGGTCGATCACTGGATCTTGTGACAGGGATCCCAAATGCCTCGCTTCAGCACCGTCCAGCATCACAATCATCACCTGCCCGCATCCCAAATATGGACCCATCCAACTTATTTATGGATTCATCGGACCGTCGGGTGTAATTCTTTCTTAGGCTGTGAAGGTCCTTATGGACATGGACTCAGTAATGGTTTCTGTGCCTGAGTCCGCTGGTGGTTTTGAGGTTCCTTCCCCTGTATCTTTTGAGGTTCCTTCCCCTGCATCATCATCATCTTTCACTGGGCGATCAGTTTTGGTTGTGTGCTTTTTCCTCGTGACAGGAGCCACTGTCCAGTGGCTTAGACTCTCCATCTGTTTTGGGCTGGCTGTCTGGTTTATCTGCAGCCTGAGTGACTGGGGTGTCTGCAGGCTTTGCTGATTGATCTTCTTGCCTCTCTACCTTTACTTGCTGCTGCAGTGTGCGATAGGCATATGCCAAAGCCCAACATATTGCAAGGAGCTTGTTCTCATTAGAATTGTCATTGTATCTCTCTTTCAGATATTTTCCCACCTCAGCTGGTTTCTGAATTTGTTCAGATGGGAAATCCCAAACTATCGGGTCAGAGAATTTCTTTAGGGGTTTGGCCGATGTCCTCCCATTCCCCACACCACTCAGGATTTTCCACCTCTGGGTCAGGTGTCTCAGCAGTCACCCTGGAAATCTGAGCTCTTATTCTAGAGAAAGCTGTGAATCATATAGAGGAAGATTACCAGATTAAATACCAGGAGGGTGGTCTCTTTAACATCCAGGGGATACTGAACATTCTCAAAAGATAACCTATCAAATTTAAAGGCAAGGGAAACCCCATCTCCTCCTCTCTAACAATCTGGGTGCAATTACTAATAAATTCCCAAAACAGGCTACTGAAGCTAGGACTGGGGTTTAGGACGGAGAAACCACTTATCATACACACGTCGAACAGCTGCCTGTACCTCTATCAACTTCTTATAAATCATTATCACTGAGCACAGCAAAATAGAAATCCTGATTCGTCTCCCTTCTCTGTAAAATTTACATATCAAGGACAAGATTGGAGCAAGTTGTGGATAGGCAAACAACCCTAGGGACCAAAAAAGCACTAGTACCTCAATGAAGCCTAAGGACCAGAAAGACATGAGTACATCGAGCCAGAGTGACATTATGAACTCAGCCAGCATGGTGACTACTTTACTCCAACACAGAATAAGTAAATTCAACCCCAAAATGTAATTAGCACAAGTTTTTTTCACTTTCCTTCGAGCCACACAGTTGGGCGCCACTAAATTTGTTCCGGTTTGGCCAAATTTAGAAATATATATATACTCTGAGAGAAGGCACAACCACCCCTCCCCCCACCAGGTTCGGGAAAAAAAAATAAATTTTCCTCGAAGGAAAGTGAAGAAGATAAAACTATTTATTTAACAAGCACACGGGAAAGGAAAATAATGTTAAATGGTAAAAATCTTTCGCTGTAGAGGAAAAACCTGAGAAAGTGTTCGAGTCCTCCCTTTGGTCTCCTCGGAGCTGGGGCTTGGGCCGGGGCCAGGCCCTCTGTGCCCGGTGAAAAGTCCTCCCGATGTGCTCTGATGTTACAGCAATCAGGCCAGTCCAGTAGAAAAGAGAGAAAATCTGAAATTCCAGAGAAGGAAAGTTCAGCTCTCAGCCTCTTCTCCAGAGAACAAGGAACTGCAAAAAAAAACTGGCCAAAAGCTGACTGGAAAAGCTGCCAGCCCGGGTGCTTCCTCGCTCCCCCCTGCCCCAGCTGAAAAAAAAACCCTGCTATCTTTATGTGACCTTGAACAAGTTTCAAAACTGCTTTGAGAAAGTTTTGCTCAGTTTTTTCTTCCCCCTCTCAGGCTCAGTTCAGAGGCATAGAAAGGCCAATAATTAATTTCTGGGCATAGGCAGCGATATGGGATACACATCATAAGGTCACCCCAAGACACCCAGGTAGAGACTGTTTGGTGGCCAAGAATCCAACCCTTAATGACCCTACTTGCAATGCAGTGACACATTCTGCCTTGTCAAACCAGAACAGGTAATTCCTGTCTGGTTTTACGGGAGAAGGCAGGACATAACTCTCTGCTTTGAGGTGTTTCTTTCAAGGCAGGAGGCGAGTAGCTTTAAGAACTGCAGAGAAAGTTATCTTCCCCACTGGTGCTACACTAATGCTGCAAATAAATCTACTCTTTCTGAAGGCCATTGCTGGGCTGTCTTTTCTCTCACTGCCCTTTTCTCTGCCTGTCTCTGTTGCCTGTATCTGAACAGCATCCACACCCCATGAACCTCTAAAGGACAGCCCTTCCTGGTGGTCTAAAGGACAGCCCTTCCTGGTTGTGTAGAGAGTAGAGAAAAGCTGAGAACTAGAGACAAAATTGATTATTCTCCCGTTTTCTGGGCACATTAGTATAAATTCTGTATTCTCCTCCATTCATCCCAAAAGAACTAACGTGACTCAGAGGACGCACATTAAGGAGATTCACAACTGCACAGCAGGCACTGGTGGAAGTTATTTTATGCTGGGGTTAAAAAATGTGAAAGAAACTTAAATTTGCCATTTTCTTCCTTGTTGCAGTTCTTCAGGAAGATAGATAATTTTGCATAGACAAAAGAGAGGAAGAAAGCCTGGGAAAAGCAGCTGTTATCTTTATGCATATGTATGAAGCATGCATTCAAACCCCAGAGATATTCTACAGGAGCAGCCAGCCCAGAGAGTACCCTGAAGTCCTATGAGGCTGACCATGAATGCAAAATTGGTCATCCTCAGTATTGGAAACTGGCTACTTTACAATCTAGAGATGCTTTATGATGGCCTTGCCATGGGATTTATGCCTCAGAAAATGGTCTGGCTGATTAGTGTGAGAGCAGCCTGCAGGCCCCTGGGGATCTCTGGTCTTGCCTCAGAGCACTGAGCAGTGGGAGAGGAGCATTAGCCCCCTTTCAGCCTATTGCTCCCAGCAGAAAGGAAATATGATAGCTTGCCAATCCCCCGAGTCACCCTCAGCAATAGGCAAACATTAAGAAAAAAAAAATTACACTGGCGTTACTGCAATGCAAGACCTAAAGAAACAGTTACTATATTTAGAGATAGACTCCTATGACTGTGGTCTCACTGCAAGGCACTTCTGCTCCTCGGTTTTGTAGCTAGTTACTCCAACTCAAAAAACTTCAGAGTAAAACATTTTATTCCAATAGCTTCCCAAAGCTGAGTCCTGTTCCTGTGCCAAGCTTTTTCTACTTACTTGCCCCCTCCTAAAGTGCTGGCTGTGCAGCACGAAATATCCCCTAAACATTTTCTTTCAAGCTTTCTGCTGAGTATATTTCTTGCTTTGGGATTTCCTGCAACCCCTGGTCCTGATAAATGAACCACTTAATCCTCTGCTCTGCTCATGGTACTCTGCCTGTCACAGCTCTGCAATTTTCAGGTAAAAATAATGCCTGTCCCAGGTGGGTAGGTCTCAGCAAATCCTGTCTCCTCATGGGCTGCAAATAACCCATGAAACCTGCTTCTTCTGAGCAAACAGATGGGTAGCATCAAATTTAGTATCACTAAATGGATGGGAGCTTCTGTTCCTTACTTCTTATAATTTATCAGTTTACTTTGGAAACAAACATATATGAGGAGACAATGGATATCCCAATGCCTGATAGAGACAGGGTGACACAGGTTTGGGGCTGTTAGGTACAGAAAGTTCCTGAAAAGAATATGTCAGAGTTATCTGGCAGAACTCTAAAATACACAGTCAAGGTGTGGAGACGGTACACATTGATACACCTGCACCAGTTTGAAATTATAATTTAACTGAAGTTACATAATTGGGCCCAAATAACAACACTGATGTGTTCACCCTAAGTTCACAGCAGCCAGTAAAACCCAACTAATAAGGAGAATAAATCTCTGCATGATTATCTCATGCTGGTCTTTATGCTGGACAGACCCTGTAAATGTAGATTTAGGGGGTCAGTGTAACCTGATATTTGGTGCAAGCTGTGTGAGGCAGGAATCCAAAACCTCAAACAACTCTGGAAAAGACATGGTCAGTAGATGCTGAGGTATATGCACCTGTACATAACTCTTTGTCATTTAGCCCTGATTGTTTTATTTAATGATATGGTGGGATTTGATTGTTTCCAGTTTATATAATTATAGCCCTCATTGTATCTGCATTGTTCAAAGTGCTTCCTTATGAGAGAGATTATTCATGTGAACGACACAACTTGTTCTTCTGTCACAGATCTTAATAACAAAAAGAAAGCTAAATATAGTGTGGCTGGTGGATCTTAAACAACTTTTCAGTGTTGCTTGCTGTAGTGGAAGAAGTCATAAGTGGGATGCTCAGATTCGCCATTTCATTACATTCAACACTGCAGTATAAGATGCAGTATAAGAGCAGAAGCAGGCTGCACTGGTGTAGAGGGAAAGTAGCTTATTTAATGAATGATTGTATTGGCAACCTGTTTGTGAGACAGGTGAGAAAGGGCAAAAATACATGCAGCTAGCTCTAGGTAGCACAATTTAGATGCAAATCCCTGGCATGTAGCATCTCTGCCTAGTTGTATAATATTGTCTTGAAACAGTGGCAGATTGTGTCTCTAAATGGTCTCAGAAGGCAGCATCTGCCCACAAGAGCAAGGTATTTGTTTATATGGTTACATTTCCTAGCTATTGCCAGACTGGATAAGGACACCAGTTCATCAAAACCTCTCTAGCCTGCTCTAATGCACCAATTTTATGTCCTGCTACATTAAATTGTCAGCTATGTTGCCCACATCTAATATCTTTGGAGACAATTAGTTTCACTCACCATAAAATGCCATGTTAATTACAAACAGAATTAAATGTAATATGCATTTACTTCATCCATTTTGCACATCAGACAGTGGGCTGCACTGGGCACAGTTCAGAAGCGTGGCTTAGAAAAGCATCTCTGACACTGCAGAACTGTGAAAATTAGAGAAGCTTGTTGGAACATGGTTGGACTTTGATCCTCAACAGTGCAGACAGCAGATCTTATCATCTTTATTTCACTTTTTCTGAGTCTAAAACTGACTCTGGGAAGTGCTATGTGAGAAGTTCTTGCCAGCTTTCTGGCAGTCTGTGTTTCAAACTAATCTGGGAGTACCAAAACAGCAGACTCCAGAATGTCAGTCAGTACACTTTGTCCTTCGTGCCATCAAGGTCACCTTCAATTTGTCCCAGGGCTTCAGGGACTGACTCATTCATATTCATAGTCTCACCTGGGAAATTTAGCCCACAGGAGCCCTGCAGCCACAATTCATGACCTGTAAGCCTGGAGCATCACACATCCTGCTCTGACATACATCCATTCTCTCCCAGATCACATCCCAAGATCAGAGTTTGGACATGCCAAACTTGCCATGCTAGAAACAGTTTCATTTGCCAACATTTCCCTTTCTGGGGAAATTTTCATTAAGGAGAAACTCACATTTTAATTCAGGACTTCATACACATGATGGGAGGCAATCTGCTGTTGTTCCACTTATCTCCACCCCCCAGGCCGACACCCAGGCAGTGTTGTCAGCTGCTTAAAGATGAGGAAACTGATAATTTACTTGCTTGACACCCTAAGTCCACAGAGGAGACTTGCCACTTGTCTAGGTGAAATCTGAGGATCTAGAAGCAAAAGAGGTAAGGAGAAGGATGGATCAAGCTGTCTGAATCAGATTGTCTTTGAGAATCACAGAGTACCCCTGGTTCCCAATTATCAAAATGTTAGCCATAATGCAGAAGAACACCCTGTTTTAGTAACAGGTGACATCTTGAAACTAAACTACTAACCAGGCTGGTGAAGACATATTGTGTCATGGTGTAGTCACTGCACATGACCTCACCATGCACAGAATGTGCACAAGGTCCTTGAATTTTCATGGTAAATCTTATCTATTTTTGGTTCCTCCCCTGAGGCTCCTGAGCAATTCCTCAGTGAACAGCATGCCAACACTACAATTTGTTTGAGACAGTCCTATCGTGAATAGTTGCCTTTTTGCTCCTGTGATTATCAGGCCTCTTCCAGTAACCCAAAGAAGATGTGGATCAAACAATCCCCAGCAGGTGTTTAACAGTACAAAAGGAAAAGTACTTTCCAGGAATGCTGTACTAATGTGTCAGAGACACAGGCTGAGAGAGCAAGAGAAGAGAGACATCATTAAATGCACCGTGCTTTTACTTTTTTACGTTCAAGCATCCGTGTCCCTACTGATTCACCTGTTTATTTTCTTCCTTCAGCTTCTTTTGGACTCTCACCTGCTCCAAGACACTGTCAGAAGACAGAGCTGCCCAGGAAGTCTCTGTTACATCAACAGAGCCTGCCACACTTCCTCTCCTCCACCCTTTCCTTCCCAGGCTGCCTTTTATGTGCTGCTTGGCAGCGTGTAGCACATTGGCTCCTTACTGAAAAGAAGCACAGAGTATTTTGAACTTAAACTGAGTTGATAGCATCAGTGCTTAGACCAGAAAGATTCAGGTGGGGGGACAAGGAGGCCAAATGGTGCTTCCCAGAGACTTCTGTGCTGACAGGATGAATCACAGCCCCATCCCTTTCCATTGCTCTGGGCACAAACATCTATTCACTGTGCTGACTGCTGAACGGTGAGCATCAAAGGGATTTAATATTTCAGGTCTGAATCCATGTCCAGGATTGCTGCTGCTATTGCCATGACATCATTTGAGTCTGATTAGACAAACAATTTTTAAAAACACTGCTGCTACCTGCACAGTGATTTCTACCAGCAGTAGGGTCTATTAATGAGGGAATCAGTTAGCAATGTTCTAAGGCTAAAATGATGAGTCAGCTCTGTTTTTTGGTAGATGTATCCAAGTTCTGTGCACAAATGTCCCATGATAAGTCATGGCCAAATCACTGCCCGCTTGTCACAATGTTCTTGGAGAAAGAGTTAGGTCAAAGAAATATATTTATCCCTCCAGTCCTTCAGGGCTTTGCTTAAATCAGAGGCAAAAGATGCTGCCTACGCAGTAGGAAGCAGCCATTTCTCCCCAGCTGCAAGCCTACTTTCCATTTATCTAAATAAATAAAAGCATAATTAGCTTCCCTCAGAGCTCCCAGCACTGCTGACTCCTTGGTAAGGCTGTCAGGGACCACTGGAGTAGTGCAAGATCCACAGCACCTCTTTGGAGAGGTGATGGCCAAACCTGGCAAAGAGGCTCATGGAGCCCAGGCAGGGCCTCCTTGGTATGGAAAGAGGGAAGGTGTCCAGCCCAGCCTGCAAGGGGAATGCTCTCCTCTTTCTTTCCTTTCAAACCAGCCCCAGTGATCCCCTGGTGACCCCTGTTCACTGGTGAGTGAAGCTGAGTATATCCATGATGGACTGAACTCAGGCTCTCTGGAGAAGCTGCTCCTCAGCAGCCTCTCCAAGGGGCTGCAACTGAGAAAACACAGCCATGCAAGCTCAGTAGTTGGGGAAAACCCCATCTCACAGGCTTTTTCTGCTTGCTCTCAGAGGCAGGCACGGCACAGGAGCAGGGGATGGAGCCTGAGTTTTGGAGGGTTTGGCAGGCAAATGCTAAGGGCCAGGGCTTGGGCCTGCACAGCTGCAAAGTGGGGCAGGGCTTGGGGCTCTCTGGGCCTTGTGCAGCCATGGGGCAGCAGCTGAGCTCGCCCCAAATCATGGAGAAATACAGAAGGGGTAAGGGCACAGCTGTCTAGCACCCTTGGGGTCTGCTGCTACTCCCATAAGGAGCCCTGTGAGCTGCCCTTCCCAGGGAAGGTAAGTGGATCTGGATGGGACAGAGGGGTGTGAACGTGGCCAGAGATGGACTGCTTTTGGGTCTCAGATAGGGAAGATGTAGCAGGAAATTCCCTGGGAAAACTGCATCTCTAGCCCCAGATTCTTCATCCACGTTCTCCTTCAGATATTTACATTTCTTCATGTTCATTTCTGCAACCTATAGGCACAGGACTGGTAAAGGAGATTATGACAGGATGAGGCTTTTGCTTACACATTATAGAATCACTTTCTATTTCTAAATGCAGTTGGGAGACAATCTCCTCTACCACGTAATGGATTATTTCATAATGCTGAAGTTTAAACAAAATATTTTTCCCTAAAACAGGAAAGAAACTGGGATCTACCAAGTACATGAGAAGTACAAACTTACTGAAAAAAAAGTATGTCCTTTTTCTTCACAGGGCTGAGATGTGGTATCAGCAATTGGAAGTGGCATTATTCAGCATAAAGGAATAGGCAGGAAAATGTGACAAGTCACATACAAGGATTTGTTAGCTGATGTAGCCACTTTTTGCTGAAAATATGTGTAGAGCACAACCTTCTTAAATTTGTACAGTTTCAGTTTAAAAACAAAAACAAAAAACCAAAACAACCCACTCTGTTGGGCATGTTGTTTCCTTTCAGTCTGGCTTGTGGTTTGGGGTTTTCTTTCTCTCTTTTAAATATTTTCCATGTAGGTTGGCAGTGGAAAAACCCACTTTGCTCACCACCCGTTCTCACCAGCCAGCTCCCGCACAAGCCAGCACAGCCCCCAGACCTGCCAGCTTGTACCAGGCTGGTTTTGCAGCAGTCACAGGCAGCAAGCGAAGCAGGAAGCCTTTGGATGCAGGACCAGTATCCTTATAGGTGCAGACCATGTCATGCAGGTGCAGGTTTGCAGATGTCCAGTAGTGCCTTTGATGATCTGTACTAGGTGGTTGGAAAAGCTCAGCTCTTGTTCTGTGGTGGCAAGTAAACTGCTCTCAATCAGACAGAACATTGGCTTCCAGTCTGTCCCTTAGTTTGTCCATTGCAAAGCAGGCTTGTGAGACAGATGTGTGTGGGTGATGAAGACCTGGAGGATGTCTGTAGCTGCCTCAAAGGGGCCCACACTGCAAACTTAGGAGAATGGCAGTGCATAAGCTCTCACTGCCATAAATTAATTAACAGGACAGAGCAGAGTCGTCCCTTGTGTGATGCTTTGGAAGCTGAACAGAGACCACCATCTTGCTTCTACGGGATCAGCAAAGCACAGCTAGATGCCAGCCCCCAGATGACACACGTTTGCGAACAGGGAAGGAAGTAGCTAAACACCATCCTTTAGCCCTTCAGTGAGGGGCAAAGTACACTGGAGCAGAGACAGTGATGCAGGGGACAGCTAAGGCTGGGTTTTTCCCCTGCAGAAGCTGCTGGGGAGTGATTGCTCGGCCACAAGTAACTCCATGCCCTGGAGCTGGGTGATGTGCCTGGAGGTGTCCTGCCTGAGTCATGCTGCCTGTACCCCTGAGAAATGCCTTCCCAAGGAAGCCCCAAGAGACCAGATTCCTGGTGTTTAGCAGCTTCTTGGGGCACACCTCAGAAGCACCACAGGATCCCTCCTCTTGGCAGGGATCAACAAAGCAAAAATATACAAGCTGGAAGAGACACAGGCAGTCCTGGTGACTGGGGCAAGTGCCCAGGTTTGTTCCGAGCACCCACAGCAATAGGAGGCAAGACTGGAGCAGGACCCGTATCAGGAATGGCAGTGGAGAACAAATAAAGTCTCTATTGGGGACAAGGAGGTCCTTGTGCTCAGGGTGGCTCTGCCCACTCTCTGGGGAGATGCCATGGGAGCAGAGCATGGTGAAGCTCTTCCCAGGCAGGCTGCTTCTGCTGCCCACTGTTTAATGCCTAATAATACAGACAAATTTACTAGGTTTATTATCAAAAACATCTGCTTAGTGTCAACACAAACTGGGGCACAGAGAGAAGGGATGAGATAGGCAGGGGACATGGAAAAGGTTCAGTGGTCTTGTTATCTGATAATCTCAGTGATGACCACAATCCTCATTTTTCCTCAGCATGCTTCCTCATTCACACAGTTAGGGCTCTACCAGTGACATAAGACTGTGAAACTACTTGGGAGTGAGCAGAGAAGCCCTCCCTGCCTCTTTGATCCCAAAAATGGGGAAAGTTGGGCTCTGTGTTCTTTAATCTCCTGTTAGGAGGCTTAGTTAGGTGTGTGTTGTAGACTCTTTGCAGGATATATGCATCTGGTATGCCTAGAAAGGCAATGCTATCTTTGCAGGAAATACACTTTTCCTCTCCCTCCACCCCTTTTTTAAATGATCTCATTCCCAGAGCAAGAAATGGCAGGTGGTTTCACACCACATATGGTCAACTCATAATGTGCATATCCATTGAACTAATATCCTGCCATCAGCAATGTGCTTTCTTTGGATCAGATCTGGAAGGTGATACTGTTGATGAATTGTTGGAGGGAGACACACAACAGTTTATTTGCCACTCTCCTCCTTTGGTGTCACAGTGGCTATGCTCAGCACTGGGTTCCTGTTCGTGTGGGGTTTGTGCTCAGCATCACTGTGTGCTGAGATTTCTCACACTTCCTGTCACCTGGCCAACACCTGGTTTCTGTGTGAGAGCCCAGGGCAGGTGAGGAGAGCTGTGCAGTGCTCTTCAAGGGGGAAAAAAATTGTAAAAAATCTGTAT
This sequence comes from Corvus cornix cornix, assembly GCF_000738735.6. Classification (NCBI taxonomy): domain Eukaryota; kingdom Metazoa; phylum Chordata; class Aves; order Passeriformes; family Corvidae; genus Corvus; species Corvus cornix. The sequence continues at coordinate 40,825,902 of NC_046335.1, forward strand.
TAGAACTCACCCCTCCACAAACTGGTGGTAGAAGCAATGGTTAACATTTCTTCAAGTTCCAGCAAAACAGGAGAGCAGTGTAAGCACGTGATTGCTAATACAAGAATTGTTAAAATAAACATATATGTGGGAGATGTTTTAAATAAAGAATATTTGTGGGAGAGAAGGAAAGGGGTAGACAGCTGTGTCATCCTCACAGCCCTCTCAGCACAGCAGTAGGGGAAGGTGACTCTCAGAAAAGCACATGTATGTTGCAATTGGCCCCAGAGATCATACCCACCCTGTGCCTGTTTGGAAGACACTGGGATGTACTGGAAGGGGATTTTGTGGCATCAGGCCACTTCCTAACTCACAGGGAGATAACCAAGTGCAACTTGTGCCACCAGAACTGACTCAAAGCATGGACAGAGCTCGGCTTCTTTCCCCTCTGCGGCACCGGGGTTTGGCACTGCTCTCCCGAAGCACAGTGCTCTGTTTTGATGGTTTGTTGGTACATCACACATTGCAAATCTGCAGGTTGTCCAGTTTGCATGGTAATTTTTTCTTTACTTGAATAGTCTTGCTGGGAGATAAATTTCTTGCTAGCAGGGCTGTCTGGATCTCTGAAACATATGAGCTTTCTCAGCACCTCCCAGGGCAGTTCCCAGGGAAGAAGCAGAGAAACAGAGCTAACTTAATTATCTATCAACTAACAGTGAATAAACACATCTCACAATGAGCAAACAGCATCTCCAGGCCCTTCTGCCTCCTTTGCCTGCAAATTGTAGAGGAAAGAGAGAAGCCAAATAGGCCATCACTCACTTTCCTGGTCTGGGAAATATCAAATCTATTCTCATTTGATGTTGTCATAACATTTCTATGTAGGTGAAGCAATATTTGCGGAGGCAGTTTTGGATTTGCTGAAAATGTTTGGAAGTTGCAGGTGTTTGTTTCAATGAAAAATTTTAAAACATTTGAGGAAATGACAATGGATCAGAGGCCTCTTTTTGTTTGGTTGGTTGGTTATGGAGAACAAGGAGGTAGGGTGTGTGTATGGGCTAAGTGGAGAGCTGCTGTAACTCAGCATGGGAAAGGGAATCTGACATGTGTCCACAAAGCCAAACAGATGGAAATACAGTTTATATAAAACCTGTGTGCAGAAGGCAGGGAACAATCTGGGGAAGGGAGGGGAAGATCCAGAAGCAGCATAACTGATAATGTGTGTTTAGCGCCATGTAGCTTTACAGTACTTTATGAGCCCTAATGAAGGCTCACAATGGCCCTCCCAAATGACAGCTACAAATGCTGTCCTGCAGAGGACATGTCTTGTTCTGCCTGAAATAACCCTATGCCATAAAACTGCACATTTATATAGAACAAACAAAACAGGGAAGTGCAACCCCAGCCAGCAGGAAATCCTCAGATGCATGAAGGGAAGTCGGCTGTGCTAGTGAGATGATTCCTTCATTATGTCACCTAAGTCAAGGCAAAATATAACCCCAAGGTTATATTACAGGGAAAGGCAAGTAACCTCCTTTTGGTAAGCACTCTTGTTGAAGGTTAAGAGACATGGGATGGCATAAACAGAAATATGTGCTTGGTTTTCATTTTGACTGTTTCATAAACCATAGAGAAACTTTCATTCCTTTCTCCTTTTGAAGGCCAGAGCGGATGGGGCTCAAGGCCAAGCTGCATGGGGCTCTGAGCAGCCTGGTCTGTTGAAGGTCTCCCAGCCCATGGCAGGGGGGTTGGAACTGGATGATCTCCAAGGTCCCCCTCCCCACCCAAACCATTTTATTGTTCTATGATGATGATTCTATGATTATTTTCCCTATTACAGTTTTGGGCAGGGTACATCTTACTTAGCATGGCTATCAAATGCAGTGGGTCACCAGGGGACTGGAAAAACCCTTGGAGAATTTCCCTCTCCTCCTTTGACTTGTTTTTGGCAGCAGGGGCTCTGCCTGCCCTCTGGGAGCATTGCTGTCAGCCAGGGCAGGCAGAGCCCTCCCTCCCTACCCTTCCACCTGCCTCACTCCTGCCCCTAACTACCACTGCACTGGCTGTGGAGGGTGGCTGAAGCCCCAACACACAGAGTCTGGACTTTCTCAAACCTCTTGATTATGACAGGGAAGACAGAGGCCCGTTCCTCACTCTGGCTGTGCAGATGCATGCTTTCTCTCTAAGCCATCCTGCTCTAGTGCTTCTCCTTTAGCTCTCAGTTCATAGACAGGTTAGCCTTTCCTCTTTTGTCTTGTCCAGCTAGTTTCCATTTCAGTGAGTCATCACACTCTTCTGTGTATTCCCTTTTGCATGTGGAAAACCATTTTTTCCATGGATCTCACCATCTGTCAGGTATTGCTGCCATTGCCCGGATGGCTACACTGACAGCACGTGATGGAAGCATTTTCTGGACAGTAATCCAAGTACTGAAGAATAGCTCTTCAAGCAAAACTGTCCAGGAGCTCCAAGATCAGAGAAAAGTATTTCAAGTTTATTCTCACACATTTTCCAGGCAGATTTTACTCATATCCAACTGTCGTCCACCTTCTAGCACTGTCAAAAATAATGTCATCCCTGAAACACAGTTGTTACTGTCCTGAAACACAGTTGTTATTGTCCTGACACCACATTTCCAGGGGGAGGGAATATCTGGTTTTCCTGTAAAAAACTGAGGATAAGCACAGGTCCATGAACAAATCTCAGGTGCTCCAGGCAACAATTCTCAAACAGTGGCACAGATATTCACAGCAACAGGTACTCTCTTGCAATTGCAAATTAGGAAAACAGACCCAGAGAGACAGATTTGCATCCTTCTCCAGCTGAACTTCCAGATCATGGGATGTGTGAACAGCTCTTCCCAAATCAGGGAAGACACCGTGTGTTTGAGCTAAAGCAGAGCTGTCTGAGGGGCACTGGCAGGCTGCCATGCATGATGTGCAAGGAAAGATGGAGGAAGTTGGGCTGCTGTAGCCTCAGGATGTATCTCACTGCTGACTGTAGCTAACTGCTGCGGCAGGACAGAGCCAGCCTCCTCTCAGGGTAGGAAGAAGATAAGAATCAAGGAAGACAAATTGCAAAAAGGGAAATTTTGGTTGCATATAAGGAAAACATTCCTCCCTGTATCCTAGTATCATAGAATCATAGAACAGTTTGGATAGGAAGGACCTTTAAAGGTCATCTAGTTCAACCTCCCTGCAATGAGCAGGGACATCTTCAACTAGATCAGGTTGCTCAAAGCCCCATCCAACCTGGCCTTGAATGTTTCCAGGGATGTGGCACCTCTCTGGGCAACTTGTGACAGTGTTTCACCACGCTCATTGTTAAAAAAAGTTTTCCTTATATCTAATGTAAACTTAGGCTCTTTTAGTTTAAAACCATTACCTTCTGTCCTATCAGTACACACCCTGCAAAAAGTCTGTCCCCACCTTCTTTAAGAGTCCCCTTTAGGTACGGAAAGGCTGCAATAAAGTCTCCCTGGAACCTTCTCTTCTCCAGGATGAACAACCCCAGCTCTCAGCCTGTCTTTACAGGAGAGGTGCTCCAGTCCTTGAATCATCTTCATGGCCCTCCTCTGGCCACCCTCCAACAGTCCCATGTCTTTCCTGTGTCTGGATGCAGCACTCCAGGTGGGGTCTCATGAGGTTTCACGAGCTCTTTGGCAGCAACACCAGCCACAGAGACATGTATTAATAGACTGGGTCCATCTGCTTTTTCCAGTGTCACTGCCCACAACTGGAAGGAGAGAGGGAAAAACAACCTGTGCTCCAGATTCTCTTACCAACTGTCCCAAAGCCCCAAAGTGTCTTTTGATTGTCCTGTAAAAGGGTTCATGCACTGGAAAGGGTGCCCAGGGAGCCTGCAGTGTGTCCACCCTTGGAGAGACCCAAAGCTGTGCTGGACACGGCCCTGATGGCCTGATCTTACTGTGAACACAGCTGTGCCTCCAGGGGGAGGTCATCTCAGATGACCTTCCAAGGTGCCCACCAACAAAAAGCATCCTGTGACATCCATTAGGTCAAACAAAGACAATGTAGAGCCCAGACTGGAGTGAAGTGAGTGACTACGATGGCAAGAACTTCATCTTCTATTCTAACTGCTCATTCAGGAGTGCATTATCAGTATTGTGGTCTAAGTTCACCAGCAAAACAATCTCAAAAGCAAAAAAGTTTAAAAAAAAACCCCCTGGGGACACACTAACACTAGAGATCAAGACATCCTTTCTTGATCTTCACATGGAAACAGTTCCAGTGACAATGAAGAAACCTGAAAATGTCCTAAAAAGACAACTCTAAGTACCTCCCTTTACTAGGCAGCAGTGTACTATTTCTAGAAAATCTTAAAATGAAGTTTATATGAAGGTATAAAGAGTGGAGGAGAGGAGAACTTGTCAAATGTGGTGCTGACCCATGGTGCTAGACATACGTGCTGTGTAAAATGATCCTTTCTCAAATTCTTGTTTTGAATCAGTCACAAGCAAAGAGAAAAGCAAAGCGGTTCCCTTTTGGATAAATCATTTGCAGTGCCTTACCCTCAGGTCACCTCTAAGGGGACAGACAGGAGAAGAGAAAAGGATGTTGTCCAGGACCTTTCTGCAGGAAAGCTCAGTATTGCTTATGAAACAGATTTTTGACTTTCTGAGGAAACACTTCCCAGCCAAATGCTCTTCATTCCTTGAGCACAATTAAAGGAAAAGGAAGAGGCAGGCTTGGTTTGATCAAAATAGACAGCAGATGCTGGAGAAGAAGAATGGGAAAGGTTGTCAACTGGAGCAAAGAGGACAGAACAGCCTGCTGTGCATGGGCACAGCTGGAAAGAGCCACGGCTCCACAGCCTTTCTGTCTGAGGCTGGAGACACTTCACCTTTTCACGTGGAGGAGGACAGGTTACAATAACCCTTGCAAGAAGAGAAACATAATTCCTAAGCCTCAGAAATGAAAGAGATCAATACTAAAGTGAAGGCAGTTATTCCCTGTAACAGAATTAACTGTTTCCAGGATCTCTTTTTACAACTCCACCATCCCTTTTACAACTCTTTTACAACTACCCATTCTGTGTGACTGGGGAGGTATTTGCTCTCTGATTTAGTATACAAGCTTCTTCATTGTAGTTTTTTCTGCAGGCATTCAAGACACTCTGTGCAAGCATAGGAAACAGGAGGCCTTGAGCTAAATAACTTTCTAACTGCAGAAAGTAGAAAACAGGAGATCAAGTAATTTGGTGAATGTGATCTAGCTAGACAGTACTGCATCTAGGCATGGAAGTCAGGTATATGCAGTCATAGTAGAAATCCATACACCCAGAAATAGGTGACCCTTCTTCAGGCTTCCTGAAGTACAGCTCCTGTGACAGAGAATGTGCTCTTGTGCACAGAAACACACCAGCTTACACAAGGTTGTTAAAAACCCCCACACCGGCCACAACAAACCACAGCAAACTCCCCACTTCATTGGAAAAAGCACCTTTGATCAGAAAGCATCTGCCCTGGGGTGGTGGGAGAAACCCAGCAGAAATTTATAAATGTTGTTAAAATTTTTCTGTGTTGTTCTTTCTTAACAGTGACAGAAGCGGCATAACACAGTGTAGGTCTACTTGTCTTATGCAACTAAGGTAACTACAAAAAATCCTTCAAACTTGCAGTAACAGGCAGCAAGTTCCTATTTCTGAGTTCTCAGTCATTGTTCCCTTACCCACTAGGTCTCACTGGGGCTGGCAGCCTCCAGGCTTGCAGAGACAAGCATGTGGCAACCTGGGTTCAGTGTGACAAGGGACATGTAGAAGAAATATCCTCACATTCTTAGTATTGCCTTGTTAATGAGTGACCCAACATGGCCCTGTTTTGTGCACTGCTGTTCTCTTAGATCCCCACTGTATATAACTGTATAACATGTACACACACATGTGCAGCTGCTACGGATTCTTCTATTAAAGACCCCAACAGCTAAAATGTGCTAGAGCTGCTACTGCCTGTGATGGTCCCCCAGACACTTCCTTACCACAAAAAATATTATAATCTTTTGCTCTGAGAGGAAATAGACCCCAGCTTTTCCAAGAAAGTACAAAGCACAACATCCCAGCACAAAGAAGCCATTCTGGCAAAGGGCAGAGGTGAGGAGTTCTCTTTATTCAGTGCTATTATATGAAATTATTTCTAAATGAAAGCCTTTCACTCTAAGCAGAAGAATAAACACAAATATTAGCTGAGTTGGTCTTGATGAGTTTCCTAGTACCTCAGGGTTTGTCATTATCGTGGCCGAAAAGAGGGAGAGGGAGAGAGATGGAAAATTCACCATTCTTCCTCCTGTTGTTCAGAGGAAAAAAACCGAAATAAATCAATGAATAGCTCCCCTGCAAGTGGTATGTATCAAAAGCAACAAAGGCTGGCTATTAAAGAATGTCCTTTGTTACAACTTGAGCAGAAATGTCACATCACAGAAAATACTTAAATAATTTCAAACAGGAGTGAGGACAGATTTTCTATTTGAGCAAAGGAAAAAAGAGGCAAGGACTTCAACATCTTCTTTTCTGACTTACCAGACTAACTTCATTTTTGTGGAGATTAGTATAAACCACAGATATACCCGGCATCTCCTCCCTCCTGCTCTGACATCTCTTAAATTCCGCATTTTCACACCAGCACCTGCTGAAGGCAGGTTTTATTTCCAGTTCGCACTTCCAACAAAGCCAGTGAAAATGGTTTTTGTAATGGTTTGGGTAGCAGAAGATGAAAAAGCCTCCTGAAGTCTTCAACAACAGACTGGCACCTCGGTGGCTGTGCCAGCGCACCATCCTCCACTCTCTGTGATGGCGATGGGAGATGGACGCAGCTCCCCAAACCGATGCTGCCTCTGGCTTTCCTAACACCTGATATCAGGTCTGCGCTGGTGTGAGCCACTTCATGCCACAAGTGAACACCACACTGCAGTCCCATGCCACGCTGAGGTGAGCACTGGCGTGCAGAACCCCCGCCAAGGCAGGGCTGAGCTGTGTGGTTTTTAAAATCAAGTTCCTGCAGTCTTGCTTCACTGAGTTACATGGTTGCTGCTCAACACAGCCCTGTCCAAAACCCCTCGAGCTAGGAAGCCTGAGGCTGGGAGCACATTTCATCCTGCTCCAGGCCTGGTCCCAACACACCCGGATGAGAAGAGGGAGGGCTGTTGTGGGCAGCTCTGCAGGCAGCTGCTGGGTGCTGAGTGCCCTGGGTGGGTGCTGAGGCACATTCCTGCTGTCTGCTGCTCTCTGCTCTCCCCCAGAAGAAACCTGCCTGTGCCACCTCAATGCCTGGTCTTCCCTGGGAAGCACAAGAGGATGGAGAAGGAAAACACTGTTCTTCCTCCTGCACATGACCCTGCATCCCAGTGGTGCCTTTTGCCTTCCATGCAGCAGCAACCAGGTCTTTGTCAGCCTTGAATACATCGGGTGCATCCTTCCAGGAATGCCTCCAGGGGAAGATGACCTACAGTATATGTTGAATTCCTGACATTTTTGGAGGAAAAGAGATAAGGGTCTTATCTCTTTTTTTAGGAAATCAGAACCCTTTTTTTTCAGAGGGGTTAGATCTCATGACCCCTGTCTCTAGTCTCTAATGAATGTACATTTGGACTTCCAGTGCTGTCCTGTGTCTCTGTGACTCATGACAAATCTATGGGGCTGCATTCATAAACATGTATTTCTGAGCCCTTGAAAAATTCAGCTACAAATCAGAAGAGCACTTTCAGCCTTAATTAGGACAAAGCTGTTTTCTGCTGTGATGTACAGTAATAGAAGAGCAGGATAAAAAAGTGGTTAGAGGCATGGGGAAACTTTCATAGGAAGACATATTGAAGACAGAGAACCTGTCTAGTTTGCAAAGAAAATGAGTAAGAAGGACATGCTACATAAAATATGAACAGGCTAGAAACAGTAAATCCTTAATGCTTTCTTCTAGTAGAAAAATAAGATGTTCAGTGAAGCTGATACTCAGTAAGTGCAAAACCTAGGAGAAAAATGTAATTTTCACACAGCACACAGTCAGCTTGTGAGACTCAGTATTTAATCCAGGAGCTCAGCAGAACCCAAGGAGGGAGTGCATGTTGTACAGATGAGTATACTTCCAAGTACTATGGCAAAGGTTGAATCTGCAGCTGGAAAACTACAAGAATTTGGGAGGGACATAAACTGTCTTGTTCCAGGACATAACATACACACTAATGGAGAGTAAAGGCTAAAGATTCACCTGGATTCATTTATTTTACAATAGCTTGCTGCAGGTTGTCTGTGCTGTCCTCTGAAGCATTGCTGAGAGCCAGAGGCAGCCAGAGGCACAGCGTCACACCACCAGGAGCTGCGTTCTCTCAGGGCCACAGTCCCTTATGGACTCCATACATTCATTTCTGGGAATGGCAGCACACCTGTGGAGCATCATGCCACACACACAGCATGGATTTCAGCAGTTCCCAACACAAACCCATCCCACAAGGCAGGTGAGAGACGAATGGAACGTGCAAAACCAAGAGAGACTTCAATAACACAGGCATGACCTCTGATCCAGCAGTATTAACATGAAGCATGTTTTAGAATCTCTAAATTTATGCCATTTCCTAGTTTGAGTTTCATAAGAAGGTCACAGATTTTTATTCATTTACGACCATATCTTTTACTTTGCTTAAGTAAAAGATAAGTTTTAGAAAAGCAACCAGACTTCTTCTGAATAAAAACCCCTTTTCTCCTGTCTGGTCATGGTTAATTTTCCATGTTGTTTCTGTTTCATCCGTATATATTTCTGTAAGCCAGAATATTCTTTGATGTAAGTGAACAAAACTCTCATTAATATATCTTGATGGCAGCAATAAATCTTGCCCAGCATCTACATTGCACCTCAGTGAAAACATACTTACACTGCAGTACAATATCAGTCACAAGATGATGCAATTTCTTGGTACTAATATAGGATTTTATATATTAGAAGCACTGTGGCTAATATTAGCTAATGATAAGGTAATTAACCCAAATTTAGATGCCAATATAATTTCATTTTTGTGTCTGAAAGCTTTTAAGCTTCATACAGGCTGTGCTGCTCAATTAGCTGAACTCTCATTAAATATTGCAGTCTGCTACTCATCGTCTCAGACAGAAAAAAACAACATTATTAACCACTGATGGTATTTGATACAAATAATAGCTTTAGTGGTTGTCTGTCTTTGTCAGCGATGACAACCAGCAATTCCTTCTCCACATTAATTTTAATGATGACTTCTAATACGAAGCCCAGACATAGTGATGAAAGTTCTCACTTGCACAGAACCAGGGGAGCCAGGCTGGCCTTGTGGGCTTTTTTCTTGTCTCTTAGGGGCTAGATAGGAGTATTTTGTAATGCAATCTGATCATCATATCTTGTCTTTTATCAGTTGTGCAATAAGTCCCTGTGAGATAGTGAAAATATGGCATTTTGGGGGGTTGAAATTTCTCAGACAGTTCCCTACAAGAGCTGTCACTACTTAATAGTGATAATATAACATCAGACTTTCACAGATCAGATGGCCCCACTCTGCTCACCTGTTGCTCTGCCTTGCACCATACTTGTCTGCACAGGGATTGGTCACCCACCCCATAAAAATTGATGGGAACTACCTCCCTTTTAGTCTTGTCAACTTTATACCACACTGGGACGTCTGTTGATTTTATACTTAGCCGTGCAGTTGTGGTCATGGGGGTTAACAGCACCAAGAGTAGGGAGATGTCCCACTGAACCTCTCGGGTGTACAGGTTCTTTCCAACACAGGCATTTGTTAGATGCAATCACAAGCATAAGGTGGAGCAGGTACAGCTGTGACTTTCTGAGTTACCGTGCGTTTCACTGCAAGTTCAGCACCTCTTTTCTCCCCCCAAAGCTTTTAGGGACCACTGATGGCTTTGTAGAGCCCCCTGTGCACTCCGCCAGCTGTGAGTGCACCACAGGCTCAGTGAGAGCAGCAGCACTGGGATACACTGAGGGTAACTCCTCACTGAGGGGGCACTCATCAGGTACCTCCCGAATGAGTCCTCAGGGGTACTTATGCTCTACCTTGCTGTGAAGTTTGATTTTCCCCATTTATATGAGGTTCATGTCACCTCTGGGAAAGATGAAACAGACTCTTTTATGGCAGCTTTTCTATATCCTTTCTCATACTGAAATTCTCAGTCACCAGGAGGGCCATCAGATTTCTCTGCACTTCAGCTCAGGAGAAAACAGGTCTGGGCCCTGAGCCATATTGGCGCAGTTTTGCAGCTACAGCTTTCAGAGCATCCACATCTGCCTCAGTGTTACCAGCTTGTCACTTCTGGCCAGCAATCCCAAGTGCTGGTGATGTGGCGGGGGGGAAGGAGCAGCAGGCGTTGCACGAGTAGGAGGGAGCGAGCTGGAGATGGCCATCAGCTGTGACAGGTTGCCTTGCCTGTTCTTACCCAGAGCAATGATCTCACCCTTCCATCTAGCTCAGCCACTCTACCTTTGGAGGCAGGGAAATTAATATTTCTGCCAGTGTTCTCTGCCCTACCAAAGTGCCATGAAAATGTGAGATAGGTTTCTGTCCAGCGTTTACGGACAATTGTCCAAGACATGTCCCCAGAAAGTCCTTTTAATAAATAAAGCCATTCAGGGATGACTATCTTTTGAAGGTACTGCATCCACTTAGCAGGAGCACTTTGGTGATGCCATTCAAGTACAGCACATTTAATTTCTTCTGGTGCTCAGATCAGTAACAGGACAACCCAGATGGGTCTTTCTGTACCCCCACAGTGTCACTGCTCAGGAGGAAATAATCCAAACTCTGAAACATAAAAACCTGCTATGTCACCCAGCACTGGTGAATAGCATGGAGCAGATCCAACACCCCGGTCATATAACATCCAACAAGATGACAGAAACCAGGTTTCAAGCCCTACACTAATTATTTTCGCACAGTTGGACATGCCATCCCTAGGATAAGCTATTCCTTGTATCTGATTAGTCTTTTATGTACACACAAGCTCAGTAAAGTTGTTACAAAAAAATTCAGAATGCCCTATTAATAACAAAAACCTTTATGATCTATGGAACAGGGTGCATGCTTACATTCCTGCCCAAAATCCAGGAAGAGTGTTATTAGTCTTATTTAAATAGAGCTCTTCTTTTTTTCCTCTGTACTCTTTCTGACATGCAATCTGCCTCACAAAAAAGGCAGCAATTATCCCCAATTTTTGATTCTTTTTGATTCAGTTCTCTGGTGCTCATGTGCATTCCTATAACACATCTGATGTTGATGGAGGTCTTCTGGTGCAATCCCATGGAATTCACTGCTCAGAAACCTGGCAGTGCCTCTGCTAATTCATTATGCTATAGATGTACACATTGCTCTACCCAGTGTAACCTAATGATAATGAGTTTGCCACAAAGGTGTGCTTTAATACTGTGATAAACACCTTGATTATGGTGTGACAGAGGTCTAGATCTGCTTTTCAAAACACTTTATTTCATAAATTATCTATTTACGTTCTTGTCACTGTGTGAAAAAATGCTGTTTATTTTCCTGCCGTATTACTGAAGAATTATTGCTTTGATGACAGAAGAACTGAGCATTGGAATCAGAGCACCACTTCCAAAACCAGAACTGAAGGGGTGATCTGAGAACCACAAACCAGCATTTCTGTTGTCCATCCCATTCAACATAAAGGGTACAAAAAGGAGGAACAAACAGAGTTTTGCAGAGGAAAGACTTACTTTGGGAACTGCTAAAATCAACTCTCATCCCAGCAGCTATTCAAAGCTTGTCTGGATCCAGGCAGCCCAAGTACCCTGGTCCAAGCTGGCCCTGCTTCCAGTGGACAATTGGATAGACAATCTTCACACATCCCTTCTGACCTAAATAATACTCTGATTCTATATTCTCTCAATAATGAGAAAAATGCATGAATGCCAAAAAATAACTAAGCTTCAAAATTCATTGCCGCAGAACATCATTCTGATCAAAAGCAGAAATTATTTTAAAGATAAAAGCCATCTTAATTGTGGGAATACCAAAGCAATTAAATACCAATGGCAAGTAAACGTAATAATTTGTGTTCAACCTCTAGCACTGGAAGTCCCTGCAGTTTAAATTACATGAAGCTAAAATCTTCTACCTCAGACAGCTCAGTCTTGTGAGCCTGAGCTTCTCCTGCATATAACACACTTCCTCTAATTCCCACTAAAGATGCTGGAAGGGTGGCAGCATTAAGTGGGCTTTTATCCCGACTAGTGTAGCTGCTTTTATGTACAAAAGTGATGAAAGTGAATGGTGCACGAAGTGGTGCAGGGGTGGTAAGCAAGGCAGCAGCAATACCAGTGTGAGGCAAGGCTTTTTGAAGCTAATCGTCTTCAATTAGCCTTTCACCTTCGAATAAAGACGGACTGTTACTGCCAAAAAAATGCCTCTTGAATATTCATTTAAATTAACTTCCCTTGGCCTGGTTTTGTCTTGATGGGATTTGCTTTCTCTGAGCACTCACACAGGATGGTTGCCCTGGCATGAAGGGCTGTGAATGGGACTGTCAGAGCCGTGTGCCCAGTTGTTTGTGAACAAGAAACTTTTGATTTATTCACAAAACTTTGATGTCAGAAGCAGCACACTGGAGCAGTGTGGGCTTTTTTGAGCCACCTCAGTAAAACAACTTGATTTCCAGGGAGTTGTTACCAGCCCAAGAGGATTTTAAAAGAGAAAGCTGGGAATACTGTTTGACTACAAAAACAAACAAAACTAAAAAATACATGAAACTATAAAATCAAAGGAAAGAAGACTAAACAACCCAAGTAATTCATTACACATCATTTGCACATAATTTCCCCACTGGGTTGAACTGTACCTTTCTCATAATCCATCACACATTTTGGAAAGCAAGACGTTGTGTAGTGGCCAAAACCTGCTGTCTCACACTTCCCTAGTTCATGTATTCACTTCTTCCCAGTCTTCTTGAACATCCCTGCAGAAAGTCCAGGAGTTGGCCCACGCAGTTGGAAGTGCTGACTGGCATGGAGAGATATGTCCCTGGATCTGAGACATGCAAAGCAACCAGAATAGCATTCTAAACCCTGTGCTTTAAATGCAGCCTTGACATTTTTGCTTCCCTACACCATTCTGCCTCTGGTGTCAGGCTGCTTTGTTCCAAATAAACCAGGATCATAAGGCCCCATATATCTTTTCTTAAAAGACAAAGCTCAAAGAGCCTTGTGTGGTGGGCTGACCCCAGCTGTATGCCAGGTGCTCACCACAACTGCTCTATCATTCCCCTCCTCAGCTGGAGGGGGAAGAGAAAATACAACAAAAGGCTTGTGGGTCGAGATAAGGACAAGGAGAGATCACTCACCAGTTACCATCACAGGAAAAACTGACTCAGCTTGGGGAAATTAATTTAATTTATTTCCAATCAAATCAGAGGGCTGTAATGAGAATTAAAAATAAATCTTAAAACACCTTTTCCCCAGCCCTTCCTTCTTCCTGAGATTAACTTTATTCCTGATTCTCTCTCTCCCTTCCCCCCAATCCCCTCCTTTCCTGCACCCCTCACCAGCAGCCCAGGAAGACAGGCAATGGGGGCTGTGGTCAGTTCATCACACCTTCCTCCTCAGGGGTAGGAATCCTCACACTCTTCCCCTGCTCCAGTGTGGGGTCTCTCCCACAGGAGACTGTCCAGTTCTTCACTAACTGCTCCAGCATGGGTGTCTGTCCACACGGTGCAGTCCTTCAGGAACAGTCCCGTCACCAAACCTGCTTCAGCATGGACACCTCTCTTCATGGGTTCACAGGTCCTGCCAGGAGTTTTTCCCATCACAGGCTTCCCAGCCTGCTTTGGTCACATCCACTGCTCTGGTGTGGGGCTCCTCCATGGGCTGCAGGTGGATCTCTGCTCCACCATGGACATCCATGGACTGCAGGGACACAGCTGCTTTACCATGGTTTGCACTACTAGCTGCAGGGGAATCTCTGCTCCAGTGCCTGGAGCACCTCCTGCCCCTCCCTCTGCACTGACCTTGGTGTTTGCATGGCTGTTCCTCTCACATAGTCCCACTCGTCTCTCCTGCTGCAGTTTCAATTGCACAGGTTGTTCTTCCCTTCTTAGCTCTGATATCCAGAGACACTACCACCATTGCTGATGGGTTCAGCCTTGGCCAGCAGTAGGTCCATCTTGGAGACAGCTGGTGTTGACTCTGTTGGACATTGGGGAGCCTTCTGGCAGCAGAAGACACCCTTGTAGCCATGCCACTACCCAAACCTTGCCACACAAACCCAGCACACCTTGGCAGTGTGCCACGCCCTCCTATCCCCTACCTGAGTGGCAATAGTTACACCTGACTGCCCTACACAACTTCACATGCAGCATGTCATAGTCATCTTGACAGCTCCCCAGCCCCTGGAAACCCACATAACTATTCAAGGCACATTTTGTTCCTCCACAAATCATCCACACATTTCCTTTCCTCCATAAATGCTGTGATAACAGCTGAAAAGTGAAAGCAAAATAAAGCTGTGTGATACATGTGAAATGCAAAATGGCTGCTCTGTGCTGGTACCATTTGTACACTCCTTTTCCCCTATCACCCAGAAAAAGGGGTCATCAATAGAACAAGGCAAGAACTGTAAGGGAGGGTGATGCCTTGTATTAGATGCACTGGTGCAGGCCATCTAATACATCTGGTACAGTTTACCCTAACAGCAGATTATTTTAGCCATATTTTCTTTGAAGTGCCAGATCAGAAGTTCAGAGATAATAAAAAAAGGGAGATACACAGAACTACTGAGCTGCCACTAGGGTCTCCTGCATAGGAAACAACTCCTCTGTTTCCTGAACAAGATGTGAACAGAAACCAACATCAGCTCAAGGACAAGCAGGGTTCAGGGCAAGTAGAAAGCCTCAGTTGGAGAGAGCTCTTAGTTCAGAGCCTGGTCCTATCAGTTGCCGTGTACAGTGAGGGAAGGGCTAGCAGCCTCATGAATCCTTAAGAGAAAACAAAACAAACCAGTGAAATCACTGTTACTAATGCGGACCAGCACTCTGTGTCTTTGGAAGGATCAGGAGTACAGTTTCTGCTCAGAATAGCCATCAAAAAGTGCTGCACAAGATGGAAAGGGGTACAACCACTCCCTTAGGGTGAAACTGCCCCTGGAGATGAGGGGCAGCCCAAAACCTTTCCTGTTCTGGAAAGCCCTGCAAGCTTGCTGCCTTCCTGCTACAGATGGTCATGGAAGCTGGTAGGAGAGGGTCTCTTTTTGCACATTAGTGCACTTGCCTCTGATGTGTTGACACCTGGACCCTAGTGGAGCAGCAAGGGAACAGTAATTGCCAGATGATTCTTTGGAAGATAAATGCTTTGGTCTTAGAGCCCTTGTGTGACTCTCCATCATTTATTACAGGCCTTTCAAGGCTCTGGAAGCACAGAGAGAGGATGTGGTTTAGGCATGAAGGGGCTGATCTGGAGGTGAACAGAGCTGAAACTCTCCTCTGTCTCTGTGTACACACAGATGTATACACACAGATGAATGTGCACACAGGCATGCAAGTTTATTTTCCCATGAATTTCCTTTTATACCGAACATCTGTGGAGAAGGATCAGGCTGAATCTCTGTTTGAAACAACAACATGGGTCTGTAAGCTCACTTTTCTTATCTGCCTTAAATTTATATAAAAGTCCTTGTCCCATTACCTATTTGTAGGAATGAATAATCTTCCTCTATCCCTCTGAAGATTCATCTTAGCTGTAATGGCACCAGTCCCAAGAAAGCTCCCTTTTTTTTTGAGCCAATTCTATATCCCTCAGGGGTTAAAATTCATTCATATCAGGATGGGAAAGAAATCTGTTCTTTGTGCAAGTGTTTCACACTAGATAACATCAGATCTGGCTGTCAGATCTCTAACACATGACTGAGAATAATAATAATCATGAGAGAACATATTGCACATCATCTTTGATCCAACCAAAACAATCCCCAGGCTCTTCCTCTATGCCCTGTGGCCTCAGCCAGAGCTGAGATGGTTAGATCAGGGTGAGGATGATCATGGCCCCTGTGGTGGAGCACAGCAGGGCTGGTCTCATCAGCATGCCAAGAGAGGCCTATCCCAAAATGGAAAGCACCACAGAAGGCTCATTTTAATGCTCTGTAGATGAATAAGACTGCAAACCAAAAAATATATCATTATCTGGGCACATCTTGTAATTCTTGTTCAAACATTTTGGGTAATTTGCTGCTACTTTCAACTTGTCTGTCCCCCATGTGGCAATTTTTGACAAAGGGGAAACAGTAAGTGATCTATTCTTGGAACATTTTCCATTGCTTATTCAGACCAGACTCTAATTCAAAGGATAAAATCCCCATACAATCAGGGGTATGAATAGCACTGTCTGGTGGAAATCAGTCCACTGTTTAGTAGCAGGCTGGTTACGGTTCGTTACCTCTCGCCCAACCCCAGAGCTTTGGGGATGGGGAAGGAACCTCCCAGGGAAGCAAAATGAGTCAAAGATCAGTATCATCAAATACAGCTTGGGCACACATTTGTCACTGACCACTCAGAAATGATGAAGAAAAAGCAAGGAAATGCACCAAAACCGTCTTTTTCCTACCTGCCTGCTTGTCTGGTAATAGGACATATCTGATGCAATAATGTCTCAAAACTGCCACTTAAGATCACTCGGGACTTTTTATAGGATATAAACCTTGCTCTGAAGTTTCAGAATTTTTTGTTACTACCAAGAGCAGCTCTGCATTGCCATTAATGGATATGCTGAAAAAGGAGGGGCCACAGTCTTGCCTGCAGACCTGTCTTTGGTCTCCTGGGAGCAGCTGTGGGGCTGAGCTGTTCCCCTGCCAGCTGAATGGAAAGGCTTCTGCATTTTCCAGGGACAAAATTCCCCCTTCAGGGGATGCAGATGTGGGCAATGTTTGACATACAGAATTTGATACACACTTTTTAAATGTCAAAGGTGTAGATAGAGGGGATCCACTTGCAGAGGAAATTTGTGATTTTGGTGTTCATGGGAATCATAGAGTCATGTGAATGTTTGGGTTGGTAGGGACCTTTAAAGGTCATCTGGTCGAACTTGTGTGCAATGAGCAGGGACATCAACTAAAATCAGGTTGCTCAGAGCCCCATCCAACCTGGCCTTGAATGTTTCCAGGGAGGGATCACCCCCCAACTCTAAGGGCAACTTGTTCTAGTGTTTCACCACCCTCATTGTAAGAAACTTCATCCTTTTATCACCACCCTCATTGTAAGAAACTTCATCCTTATATCTAATCTAAATTGATTCTCTTTCAATTTAAAACCATTGCCCCTTGTCCTACCACAACAGAC
Organism: Corvus cornix cornix; assembly: GCF_000738735.6. Classification (NCBI taxonomy): domain Eukaryota; kingdom Metazoa; phylum Chordata; class Aves; order Passeriformes; family Corvidae; genus Corvus; species Corvus cornix. The sequence continues at coordinate 40,843,200 of NC_046335.1, forward strand.
CCTGCAAAAATGTTTGTCCTCATCTTTCTTGTAGTCCCTGTTAGGTATTGGAAAGCTTCAATAAGGTCTAACTGGAGCCCTCTCCTCTCCAGGCTGAACAATCCCAACTCTCTTAGCCTGTACTCACAGGAAAGTTGTTCCATCCCTCTGATCACCTTCATAGCCCTCCTGAGTTCAATCCAACAGGTCCGAGTCGTTCCTCTGCTGAGGACCCCAGAGATGGATGCAACACTCCAGGTGGGGATTTCACCAGAGTGGAAAACAAAGAGTGACTTTTTTCTCCCCTCAAAACAAAATCAAACCCAAAGCCCTAATATTTACGTATAAAAAAACCACTTGTTACCTACAAGTAACTATCTGACTAATTCCAATCATAAACACATCTCATCAACATCATCCTTTTTTCTCTGATGAATTTGATGAATTCAATTGCATTTCTCTATGTATGCAATAAATGTTAATAAAACCATACCAGGGAGATCAAGAGTGCCTTGTGTCATGTATTGACACTTCCTTATTCGCAGAAGATGCTCAGAGTTTATTGAAGCACTTTATCATCATTTTGGGCTGGCACAGGGTGGTTTCAGCCACGCTGTGACTTACAGGTACCCCCTTGCTCCACAGCTCAGCTGGGAGCCGTCCAGTGGAGCAGTGAGCATGGCTCAGAGGGCTTCACCCCTCAGCTGCTCTCTGCTCCCCATGGCAAGTGTCAGCTGCTACTCTGTGCTCTGCTTTCATTGCTCCATCCACGCCAAGGGGCCAGCTCAGTGCATCAGCAGGGTACAGACAGTGGTCGGTTAGCGATGCTCCCACGATTCTCCAGGAAACATCTCTGACTGCAAGCAAGGCTTTAATAGAATTGTCAAGCTGATTTACAAATATGGCTGCAGATGATGGTGCTGATACAATCTTTGTGGCTTGGAGTTTATTTGCAGCATGGATGTTGGAGCATATTTATTTGACAAAGGGAAGGAAAGGAATTACTTGGGCTACTGCTGGATTTGTTTGAGGCTGATGCACCAAGTCAAGTCAAGGCATAATCCCCAAGTAGTGCTGCAGATAAATGACGGACGGATTGGTCTTCTCTGGGCAGAGTGCCAGGGCATGTCCTAGGGAGCCCCACTACTCTGTTTAGATGGTGTAGTAGTAAATAAAATGTGGATAAACAGACCTGTTGAGTACATACGAGGAGCCCATTTACTCTGTATTCCCTAAATTGGAGGCAGATAATCTCCTTTATTTTTGTTTACACTCAGCTGCACACAGGTTTATTGGGAAGAAAGCAGCTTTCCCTGCGATGCAGAATGCAATTACTGAGAGATTGTCCCTGTGCCTCCAATGGCTCCCAGTCAGCAATCGAGCCACAGGCGCTGCCAGCAAGGAGAGTTGCCAGGAGCTTCTCAGGGCTGTGCTGGCCCTTTGCACTTCACACTGACAGGATGGTGAGATGTGTCCTGCTGTTTTGCTCCTGAGTCTGTGTCTAGTGGTGGAGAGATGCAAAACCAATCTTTTTAGCATCAGTTCTTTCATTTTGTTTTACTGTCTTCTGTAGGTGTGACTAATTCCCTCCTTCACTGCTGCTGCTGTGAAGTGTTTATACTCTCCCATCTCTCCCATCAAGTCCCTCTCCTCACCCTGTGCAATCTTTCTACAGTGCACAACTCAGGTTTTGCATGCCTAGCTTTCTTTTCTCCTCATGTTTCTTTTAATTCCTTGCTGCCTAGGTGATTTTGTCTTTGCCCCTCTCAGCACTTCTTAACTAATTTTTCACACAATTTTGTAAAGAGAGAGAAAGAGAAGAGCAGGATCATGGAGCACCCTTGTCTGCAAGAGTCCCACCCTGTTCATCACCTCCATCCTTGGATAGCTCTGATAGTCTCCATATCCCTGTGCAACACAACGGCACAGGCTCTACAGCGTATACAGAGGACTGCCCAGTGCCTCTGCCTAGAGCCCCTTGCACTGGACTCAAGAATGTGTGTTTTTAACCCTTTGCATTGTAGGGCTACACTAGACAAAGTCAATCCGACTTTTGACAGAGACAGCTGTGTTAGTTATTCTAATTGCTTAGCTTTCAAATTCTAACTCCCAGAAGGATTGTGTGAGCTCTGGGGTTTGGTGTGGGGTTTTTTAGTTCTAATTTTTTTTTTTTCCTATGGAATCAGACAAACACAATGGAAGCGATTTCAAGTAAGTATTTCAAGTTCCATTACAGATTTCAAGTCTGGTTTAAGATAAGTCATGATGACTGTGGAAAAGGACTGAAGACAGGCAGACTTACCAAAACCAGAGATGAATACACTGTCAGGAAACCATGACAGGTCAATAAATTGTGGAGTAATACAAATAATCAAAATAAGGGAGGATGGTAATCACAACTGTCAGTGCTGACAGCAATTTCATACCAAAGAAGCACTGTTCAGTGGAGAGATAGGATCAGCCACAAACTAATAAAAGAACAGTATGAAGGAATTGTACACTGAGCCAGGGGAAGCAGCTGTTAGGCTCAATGTCTGCTTAGACTCTTCTGCAATAACGCTCAACAGTGTCTCAAGGGTGGCAGTGATGGGCAAGAGATCCCCATGTGCTTCTTTAAATGGGCTTTCTGACACTGAGGCCACAAAGCATGAAATGATAGATAATATTCAGCTTTGCTTTCTCTGCTCCTGGCACTGAATGAGATGTGCTGTCCTGAACCCAGGAAAACCAGAGGGCAGCTCTTGGCTTTGGGATGAGATGAAGACTCATTCAAAAGCTTTTTTTACATTCCTCAAGGCAATGAGGGGACAAAATGTTCCTGTATTGAAGGGTTCATGTTTGCTATCCGTGTTGGGGATTTGACATTCCAGTTACCTGTCTACAACCCATTAAATATGCTGCTTCCCTGCACGATCAACAAATTTACACTTCTGACCCACCCAGCTTTGTGGTTTATATCTGATAGCAGATTTTGGCTTTATATCATTAAGAACCAGCAAATTAATAGAAAATTATCCCATTTCTTGAACAAATTAGAGGACTGTCACCAGTGTCTGAACAAGACAAAAATGCCTGGAATAATCTTTATCTAATCTAATTTGAATTTGTGTGCCATTGTTAAAGAAAAACCTGCGCACCTCTAGCTGTAATCATTCAAAAGGGCGAAGGCATGACAAGCATTTTATATGCAGACCTCCACAAATAACACCAATTAACGTGCCCTGATCAGTTCTCTAGAGAAAAAATTGTTATTGATGAGTTCCCACAATAATAATGACTGCCAAGAGAGAATTTTTCCCTGAAAAAATAACCAACCCATAACCAAAGATTGCCGTAAGAAGAAAAGGACAATGAAGTGTCAGGGAGAAGAACCAGCCAAGTAGCAACAATATTTAAAAGTTTTGATTGCAATCTTCAGTAGGAAGCCAAGAAAATGAGATTAATTTACCAAGGATGCTCTCACTACTGCAAACTCAGGGCCTCTGGTCTGACACTGGAACTTCCTTCCTGCAGGCATGAACAAAAGGTGGTGGCTGGTCATTAGCTGGTCTGAAGATGAGAGTGCGATCCGGCTTTAGTTCTTGCTGGATTATTATCTCCTCTTAATTAAAATGCCCTATAACATTATTTCTCCTTTAGAAGAAAGAGCCTTTGAAAGCTGCTAAACCTCAAGACGAGGTAGGAGAACTTACATCCTCAACAACTTGAGAAAAGGGAAGGGTCATTTTTCCAAATTAGAGAAGCAAATCTAGGAGTATATTTGCTGACTGGTTCCAGAAAGGAAATCTTTATCCTCGAGACGAAGCCAATTAGTGAGGCTCATGACTACATATTCCACAAAGAGCATTTTGTGGGAGGAGAAAAAAAAAAGCCAGTGTTAGATTTTGAAAAGGTGACGAATTTCTTGTCCTTCTTTCCATACAGTAGGCACAAACAGCTGCAGGGCAAAGCCTTCAAGTCGTGGCACTGGCCTGAGCCCACTGCTCTTTGGACCAACATGCGGGTTCCCAGGTGTTCTTCTCTACCAGCCATATCCCCAGCACAGGGCCCACCAAAGCTTGCTCAACCCTAAGTCACAGTCCTGAGAGTGTCTTCTTTTCAGTGACTTGAACGCTGGAACTGACTCATATTCCCTATTTTGTTTATATACTCATCATATTTGCTTCCCACTTATGCATCACTCTAGCTTATGTCACAAAATTAGAAAATGAGACAGACTTGTTAGAGACCAAATATGATCTCTGGTTTGACTCAGCAGTGTTTATGTGGAGCTATCCAGACATAATGCGGTTTGGCACATTGATGATGACAGAAAGGACAGGTTATAATAATTTTCCAGTCTTTACTTCCCCCCCTGAAAAAAGCCCAACCCACCAAAATCAATTGTCATCCACTGACACCTTCATTAATAATAGAAATAGATATGCATGAACATGCCTTTCAGATCTGCGTTCAAAATTTAAGACTCCTTGCAAAGGATTGCTGTTTTCTCCCATCTGTAGGAGTGATGCTCGTGACAGGTACTACCTCTCCCTCCACAAATGCTCTTGCTCATTGCTTCACATATGGGAAAAGATCATCCCAATTTCACACTTCAGATGTCTGCAAAAGGCTGAATCATCTTTATCTCTGGCTCTGACTATGGCTGGTTTGTTTTAAGCTCTTGTGCAGGTGTTGATGGATGAAGCCACCGGCAGTGGGGTTTCCCACTGTGTGTGGTGGGTGCCATGCCAGGGCCGAGGCTGGCCAGCTGCACTCACTGCCACGTGTGGCTGTGTCTCCAGGGGGTGGCAGGTGAGTCCACACAGGGGGACAGCAGCTACACAGAGTTCTCTCCTAGCATTTGTGTGGGGACCAAAACGGGATCTGGCAGCCAACAGAGCAGATTTGTGTAGCCAACAGAAACTGGCAATGAAGGCAGTGGCTCCAGGAAAACAAACACAAATATAGAGGCACAGCAACAACAGGATACTATGTCAAGGATGGGAGATGAGCTAGCAAACTGACTCAAGCAATCAAGCACAAGCCAGCTGCACAGGGTATCCCTCAGCTTGGCAGGGAAGATGGGCAAAGTACCCCTTCCTTGGCCCTGGAATCATGATATGCTGTGAGGGCAGCAAATTGCCAGCACAGAAAGCGATGATCAGCTCAGGGCATGGTTCTGGTGAGGGCCTTTTGCCAAGATGGGAAATAGCAAGGACACTGTTTGAACCTCCTGCCTACCAATTATACAGTTGTCAACGTGTGGCATCGCAAATTTTTGGCTAAGGTGAGACCGGAACCCAAATCTACTGGGTCTGTATCCTCTGCCTTATTCAAGTATTTGACCACATTCTCTCTATTCCTTTCCCTAACAGAAGCATTGATTTCCGACTGGCACTGCCTGATTAACAGAGTGGAAGCAGCCATGAGGAGGGTCCTGATGCTCACTCTCCTCAGATACAGCGGGGCTGCATCCCCAGGACTGAACACCCTGCAGGGATTGCAGCAGCAGTGTTGGGGCTGGGCGGTGGAGCCACATTCTTGGCCTGAGACAGTCTCTGTGAGTTCAGTACAGGGTGCAAAAGAGCCTAGGAATGGCTGAGCCAGGTGGCCTGGATCATATCTCTGTGGAAACAAAAACACATCATCTCCTTCCCTCTAAACACTCTGCCAAGGCAGAGACCATGCCGGACAACTTGCCAGCAGTCTTGGACATGTAGCCAAATTCGAGACAAACATTGAGCTCAGCTTTTGAATCCAAACCAGACTGTGCAAAGATACCCTTAGTTACACTTTACTTTCTTTCCAAGCCCATATTCTCCAGAGGCCTGGGAACAAGCTGCTTTCTCACACTGCCTGAGAGTGGAGCTAGGATGATCTAGAGTCTGGGAAGAAGGGAACAGCACATCTTAATGGGGTCACACAGTCATGTCTAAGCTTTTATTTTTCTGTGGGCCTTCTGTTTTGCTGTCTCTAGCAGGGTTTCTGGATGACCCCAAAGGCCTAAGTCAGAGCAGTACAGCAATTTGTGGAAAACACGTCACCCCAGTGCAGGTCACAATGTGTTGCTCTTACGTAGGGCAGCATGTGTCTCAAAACAAACTGGACCAACCCACACTTCTACAGCATTCAGCTCCTCTTTCACTTTCTCTCCACCTCAGTATTGCACTTGTCTGTCTTGTGACAAAACAGCCATCCCTATGGCTTCCAGCTCGCATGCTACAAACACAGGATTAGGACCACGGCTACTTTGCTGTGTGAATTCCCCTATGGTTAAAAAAGAGCAATAGATGACATGCAATAAGAATAATGACTTTGTGCCATCAAAAGTTTCTTGGGAAGAGAGCCATGCCATCAGATTTGCAGGATTTTAAGCTTTTTAACAGATAGCTTGGAAGCACTTGGCCTTGAGAGGCTGTACCTATCAAGGTGTTCTGTACCACGGTGGGACTTACTACCATGAGCAAGAACAGGCAGCTCAGGGCATTGCTCAGCAATCACCTTGGTGGATACAGCAAGGACAGTCGTCACCTGGCCTGGCACTGTGGCCTGGACTCAGGTAAAAGTATTCAATAGCCTGTGACTAAATGAGTTAAAAATGGGGATTCTTCTGTCACTTTAAGAAAACTCACATAATATTCCTGGCAGGTAATCAATCTCATCTTCTTGTGCTGGAGAGCTACTGCATCCCTCCATGATGATTCTCATGACATGGAGCATATGCTGTGCTCCTCCAAGACCACTTGTCATGGTCTGAATAATCCAGACCTCTTAAAACAAAAATGTGTCCTTCAGTGCAGGTTGGGGGGAAATTAAGAGCCTTGCCTGAACACCTCTTTCCCCTCACTCTAGTTTTGTGGGGAAAGCATCAGTATAAAGGGTTGGATGGGTAGATACAATAGGTACTGATACTCTAGACGTACTTCTTTTGGTGTTTCTAGAACACTCATGCACCTGCCTGTGCTGCTGGTGTAATTTTGGGGGCATGGACCCCGTTTGGCAGCAGGGTGGTGCTGCATACCATGGCTTTGTTAAGGAGCTGGTGCAGCCAAGTTTCCCCAATCCTTGTTGGATCCGTAACCACAACAGCCAGGAACAAACTCTGATTTTCATCTGAGCCTTTGCTTCCATGTCCTTAGAAGGTTTAGGCAACAGACAGACATTAAGTTTTTGTTTGATTCACTGTTTCACAAAGTGCTTAAACTTGTGGTAATCAGGAGCAAGCAATCTCCTCTGGTGTGTTATAATGGTCTACTGGTGATAAGGGGCTCCTCTTTTGGGGTCCTCTATATGCTTCCTATCAATAAAATAATCTGTCTGTAACACACAGGGAAGTTGGTCCTATGCAATGAAGATCCTAATCTGTCACGGGGTGTTTTGAGGCTTGTGATGCACTGAGAGGTTTCTTCTGGACCCAGCTGGATGAGTGGCCTGGAGTAATCATAGAGGTCCCTCCTTCAGGGATCATAACCTTGCCTTGCACTGTCCCTGCCTGAAGCCAGTCCTTGAGCCAGAGATTATGTTACTAAAGAAACAAATGACAAAACCTTTCTGCCCTTGGGATCAATAATAACAATACAGGCGGATGTGCCACAGCCTTTTCAAGGCAGGTATTATTCATACACCCCCTCAGAAATGATTGGTGTATATAAATCATAGCAGAGACTATCTCAATGTGTCCCACTCTGCTCCTGTAAAAGAAGGTGCAGCTGGATTTTATTTCTCTTTCAATTCTATTTAAAGAAGGAGAATAATCTTCAGTAACATGGAAAGGCTTTGTGATCCCTCACAGACAGTACAGAATAGAAGGCTCAGGATCCCTGAAGTGAGTGGCAGATGGGAAATGCTATTCTTCCTTTCATAAATCACAAATCAGAGCAATTTTCTTGAATTCAGTCCTGTTATTGTGGTTTTCCCTGTTTCAAATATGAGCATTAATCCTCCTCATTTTATGCAGCTATGTAATTGCATTCCCAAATCCAAGAGGACAAGTTTGCCTGTTTCAGTAATTCTTACGATTTGCTGTTCCACTTGCAGCTTGGAGACTGTACAGACAGAAAGAGCTCTGAACGACTCAGAGTCCAGGAGAACCTCTTGGGACACAACCAGATTAGAGGCAGGCTGGGGGGAAGGAGGGAGCTGCACAGCACTTCAGCCACTGGAGGACTGTGGATACCTCCATCGGACTTGTAAGCCATTACCCTTACACTGATTTGTGTAACTACTCTCCAAGGACAAGAAAATGGAGAACAAAAGTGCTAGGGTCTGACGTAAAAGTTGGGTGTATCTTTTTTAATTCGAGTTACATTTAAGTTCAAGTCCAAATGCGTTTGACTTTTCGTCTCATTTGGCTGCTTTCATTTCCTCTTTCTTGCACGTTTTCAAGCCATTGACTGTCTCTTTCTGCAGCTAAAGCTGCTTAGTTGGGAGGCGGGGGGCGGCGGGAGGTTGCTCTTCCTGAAATGCTCTTATTTTATTTGCTGTTTGGGTCTGAATTCCTTCCTGCTCTTACAGTCAGTAAATGTTAAACACTGCTTGCTCTCAATATTTACCTATTTTTAACCCTGACTCATTTTATTTATTTCCATAATATGTGCCTCTCTGCGCTTTACTTCTCAATATCCTCATTCATTTTTTTAAACTGCAGAATATCCTCACTTATTTTCATTTGTAAGCACTTCTGTTGTTCCTATTTTTAGTTCACCTTTTAACTCTTTTTCTTTTCTCCTTGTCCAGTTCTTGGGGTTACTTTTCTGAGATGTGGGAGGTTGTCTAGCCCAGGAGCCCACATCTCTCTGTGTCCTCATCTTGGAGCTGCAATCGACCTGTCAGAAGCATTCACCTTGCTTACACTTTCCCTTGCAGAAATACCAGGATCCACTGATTCATCCAATGAAACCTTAAGCATCTCATACCCCATTGTATGGCAAAGGCAGAGCTGAAGGTGTCAGGAGACAAATTATCTCCATAGTTCAGCTTACTGCTCAGAAAAAGAAAATCAAAAAGAAGATTTTAAAGGCAGATCCTATGGGAAGCCAGCACGGTTAGCAACGGAAAGAAACCGCTTCCCTCCCCACTGCTAGTAATGAATCTTCTTTCCCTCTCAGCTGGTCCCAGTCCTCCCCTTGGAAAGCTAATTACCAATGTAGGGCACGCGGAAGCTGGCCATACAGCATTAACTCTCAGGCCCTAATGAGGCAGAGCAGCAGATGCTGGGGTTATTCAGAGGTTATGGGTGACCCTCCAGCCCATGAGGGGAAGCCGTGCTGGGAGTGGGGTCGCTACAAGCTCATGCAGGGAGCCTGCTTGGGGATATCTTCAAGCCAACCAACAAAGCAGCAGGCAGAAGGGTTAATGCTGCTCAATAAATGAACCAGCATCAAACAAGAGAGGCTTGTATCTTTCTTCCCCTGTAACACAATTTGTTGGCTGCTGGGAGCCTCCCCTCTTTTAACTGGGGCTTTTCTCTCAGGCAAATCAGGGTGGGTGCTGCTTGCACAGCTGCAACATTGATTTCCAGTTTGGAGTAGAAAAGGAGTTATTTTCTCCTCCTTTGTGTCATCCCAGAATGAAAAGGAGACAAATAAATAAAAATCCCCTCTGTGCAGAATATGACACTGAGAGACCGTTGTGCATGGCACAGCCCCCTCCTCCACCCATCCCTCACCCTCTGGATACAATGCTCCCTCATTAACTGGACTTTTCATTCAGAGGCTGTTGCCCAACTTAATTTGGAATAATTTATTGGATCGGATTCATATCAACTTAATAAGGCTTTAGTTGAGTGCAGAAAATCCATTTTTCACCAGCAGTAATTGCAAGTGATGTTAGAAGGTGACCCCCTCCAGCAGACACTGATGGGCTTGCAATGCCACAGGGTAAGGCTTTCATGGGCATCACTGGAAGCTAGATGGGATAACTCGAAGGTATCTCAAAGGCTTAATTCCAAACAGCACAATGTTTGTCCTCCCATTGTCCTGGGTTACAATGTAAGATGTGCCCACAAGCATGTATTCTATCACCATCTTCATGAACTGTAAAAACCAGGTGGGGCAGTGCTCCCTGCCTCCTCCCTCAAGACCATGCCCTGTTAATAGTCCAACAGTGCCTTGTCTCATGACTCATCATTCCACTGTGAGATGCTCCACCCAGAGGGAGAAACCAAGCATCCCATCCTGGATATAAATGCGATTTTTGAAGACCACAGGCAGCCTTTCCCACTGGATTTCCAGAGGACAAGAGCTACATACCTACCGCTGGGCCTTCTGAGGAAGAGCAGATCTTTCTACACAGAGCCACATCCATTCACTTCAGGAGGACTGCAGCCACCACCTTATCGGACTGCTACTGCTACCCTGACTAACAGGGTCAGGTCATATCTGACTCTGTCAGTTTAAATCAGGTTTTCTTCCCTGCCTTGTATAAAGAACTGTTATTCCTGTTTCCCATATCTTTGCCTGAAAGCCCTTTGATTTCAAAATTATAATAATTTGGAGGGAAGGGGGGTTGCATCTTCCATTCCAAGGGAGGCTCCTGCCTTCCTTAGGCAGACACCTGTCTGTCAAACCAAGACACCCATATATCCCCCTCCCCACAGCCTCCTGGGCTCTGTTGCCCACTTCTTAGTGTGTTTCCCCTCCAGCTCCTGCTTCTCAGCTCCGTATTGACCCCCCAGCTTTGCCCAGACTTGCACCTTGTCAGATCTTCCCCTGCACCCATCCTGCCTCTCCAAACTCAGTCTTCCTTTCTCACTTCACTGCCTGCACAGCCCTTTCCCATTCTCTGTCCAGCCCTCCCAAACGACCAGTTTCACGTATATCAGCGTTAAGGGGAGACACCATTGCCAGCCGGTGAAGAGTGGGTATCGAGCTCTGCCATGAAAAAGAAATGCCCACCATTCACTACAATTCCATGCCTGCTGCTCTCCTTGCTGCCCCCAGGAATTCGGAGAAGGGGTAGAACTCTACTACAAAGTATTTTTAAACACTGTAATTCCCTCTCTTATCCACTTGCAAATAATTTAAGCCAAGCCAAAGCGCATCTGGAGAAGAGAGGGAGAAGGGCCTGTCTCTGTGGGCACAGCAGCAGGAATGCTCGGCAGTGAGCTGGTACCTTCATCTCACCCTAACACCTGAAGTGTCACCAGCACCAAGGAGCAGTCTCCTGAGGGATTATCCCTTCCCACGGCTGCCCACAGTCACTGCCTGCTCAGACAATTCAGTCTGCAGCAGCGACTCCCTTTCATGTCCCAATCTGTCAGGCTGGGGAGGGGTTAAAGGAAGAGGCTGGCCTCCCCATATGCCAGGGGCTTTTCAGTGTGTAACCCCGGAGCTGCTCAGCTGCTGTGCCTTAGCAGTGCTGCCTGATAACGCTTTCATTGCAGCCGGGCATCTGGACAATTGTTTGCATATGCCACTGACGGCGCTGGCTGAAGCTCCTCACGTAAACTCATTTTCCTCAAGGTCCATCTGTTATGAAAAGGTTTTGGATGGACACATGCACATAGCAGGCTCACCTCTCCACTGTGCACACCTGCCTTCCCTGCTGCTCCTTTCTTCCCACAATATATTTATTTGAGAGGCCTGAGATATGTAATGCCTGATGGGTACATTTGCTGTGGTGGGGTTACTCTCTGCCCCACTGCCATGCCAGCTCGCTCATGTCAGGTCAGGCTGTGTCTGAAGGCTGCCAGCTATCAGGAGCTACCACTGAAGGTTAAATCAGCACTGCAGGGTTAATAGCACCAGGCTGAAGTTGGCTCCAGTAGGTTCTGGTCACTGTGCGCTGCCGCGGAGGAGCAGGGCCAGGCTCAGTGCTCTGCTCTTATGAGGCGGCTTCTGGACACCCCAACCGAGCACAGGCATCATCGTGGATGATGATGCTCTGACCGTTTCTGGCACAGCCCAAATGAATAGGTGTGAACATGGTTTGGTGGCCACAATGCACAACTCGTGCCCAGAACAGGCAGGGAAGACAGAGTGAGGCTGTGAAGAGACTGTGCCTTCTTCCCAGTGTTCCCAGCACCAACACGTACTCTGCTTCCACTGATAATTAAAATGCAGTGGGGAGTGGGAGGTCGAGGGAGAACAGAGAGACTTCTTTTCATAACTGCCTGAAGCCCTCTGACCCTTTATTTGAAAAATTAGCATCATAATACCTGGAATTATCGCTGTGCTGTTAATTCTTCTCTCATTGTCCTCCTGAAAGATGCAAATGGCATCACCCATTACTAATTCTCAGCATCGGAGTTCTCTTTAGAAGAAGCTAGGCGACAAGAAAGTAATTCTAAAATCAGCCTAATGGGCTTCTGCGGAACCTGAGCGCAGCTGGTGAGCCTGCCAATGTGCTCACACGTTCCTGACACAGCGATGGGTAATGGAGTGGGCTAGCTACGCTTGGAGCAGAGCATCTCTGTTCCTGCTAGAGCAATAGGCTTTACCTGGTGCTCAGAGAGAAGGAGAAAAGTCCTCCTGTATCCCAAAAATGAGTAGCATTAAAGAAAGGCAGTGCAGGAAACAACATCTCCCCTGGTTTTCATAGTCTTTTGTGCAGATGGAGAAGAGATTTTTCAAAAACCCAAAGCAAACATTGACCTAAGGCTACTCTCTGAATATAATGGCCACCGTGGAGAGCTTTTGCAAATCCTGTTCCCAGGCAGAGAAAAACTGTTTCATTTGAATAAAGGGAGGGAGTGACTGAAGTCAGAAAATTATAAAGCCATGAGCTGAACTATTCCTGGAAAAAATCCTAAAACAAATAATGGAAGAAAAATTTTGAAGCGCCTAGATAATAAGGCTGAGACATTTTTAAGTTAATAGGAATATGTCAGGAGTAAGTTGTGTCAACATGATCCAATTTCTTTCCTGACAGGGTAATAGGGTTTGGGGATGAGGCAGGAGCAGTCAATATCATGTGTCCTCACTTCAGTAAGGTTTATGACATTGGGCTTATATGACACACTCATAAACAATTTAGGGTAGCATGGCCCGAAGGCAGCTTCTATAGGCTGAGTATAAGGGTAGCTTAAATCTGCTCACATTTAATTGTCAAGTTGGAATGATTCATCAGCTGAGATTTTGCAGTGATCATTCCTGTAGCAGATGTTATTCAATGTTTTCATTAATGGCTCAGATGATGGAATGAGAACAAGTTTATTAAATTTGCAGGTGGCATTAGTCTGGGAGGGACTGCAGGCACATTTGATAAGATGAGAATTCAAAATTCTCTTGATAAGTTTAAGAAATAGTCTGAAAATAACAGGAGATAAATAAATAACAGGAGTCTTTAATAAAGACAAGTCCAAAGCAGTATCCTTAGGAAGGAATAATCAGATCCTTAAATGGAAGATGGAGAAGGTGGGATGGGTAGTGGGCCTGCTGGAGAAAAAGGGCTCATAAAGCGTCACATATGCAGACTTTAGACCACAGTTACATTTTGGTGGAAAAAATCAAAAACATAGTGGGATGTATGAATACACTTTTAAAGACAAAGAAAGAGATTCTTTGCTGGAGGAAGGCAATGATGCTCAGAAGTGACTCATGACACACATGAGTGTCCCTGTCACCAGAGAGCTGGTCTGCAGAAGAGTAGAGGGAGAAATGGCTAGGGAAGTAATTTTTCCAGTCAGAGCACTTTAACCAAAGGCTAAATGCCTGAAAATATCCCAAAAGTAATCCTCCCCAGCAGCCTAAGCTGTAAAATTAGGGCTGCCTTCCTCCATCCTTCTCACTTCCACCCAGTGGTGCACCCCCCATGTCACATCCTTGGCTGATGGTGTAGCCCGAGTGGCTGAAGCCCCAGCCCAGCAAAAACAAGTGTTTCCTTTGCAGTCTTGTCTCAGCAGCTGAAGTGCCTGGAAATGAAGCCATAGGTTTTTCTAACTTTTCGGGTGTAGGATTCTGCCCAGCTCAGTTCCCTGAACCCTCTGTACCCAACAACCCACCCAGCTGTGGCAGCAGTCCCACTGGCCACAAGGTAACCAATTCTCAACAAATACTTGCAAACCACGTAGATGCTGGCATCACTGAGCAAAATGGCATGTTTTTTCAACCAAGCCAAATTTCACAATTCTCCTACACTAGAGCAGGGATCTGAGCCAGCTGCTCATTGCAGCATAAGTCCAATTAGAGGCTTGCCAGCTTTCCTTGGGGAGCCTGTGACCGGTGATATAATGACGAAGTCTCCCTAAAACAAGCTTGTTTGTTTTCCTTCTCTGCTCAGTTCCATTTGCTAATAAACTGCCCACACACATATTTAGACCCATCTAATCTTATGCCTCACTACAAGTGGAATGAAATCGGTTTTCTCTCCTGCATTATGTGAAATAAACAGATGCAACCTATGTTGTTTCTAAAAGTCAAGGACCCATTGGAATTCAAGCTGTTTTATATTGTTCTTCCTGTCTCCCACTCTCTGTTTCCTCAGAAAAAAATCATCTTCTTTTCCCCCAAAGCAAACAGCCTGGAGCATACCCAAGCCCAGCTACACCACCTAGGTTTTGCCACATGCCCTGGTTTCTCCAGGAGACAGTTTCAGGTGCAACAGAGGAAATCCAGCTGTTCCCCACCCTGAGAAGAAAGTCCCTACTCGCTCCCCTGCCATGTCCCTGTTCCCCTCCTTTCTGCTCTAGCTCCAGAGATGTGCTCTGGCCACCTCCTTGCTTGGTTTGATTCCAAGGTGAGCCCAGCTGCTGGGGTGCTGGAGCCATCCAGTCCATACAATGTCCTCAGGTTAGTTTGAGCAAAAGGCTTTTGGTGGTTTGTTCCAGGGGACAGTCCCACCCTGTTCTACCAGGGCGGCAGCACTGGGGGTCTGTCATGCTGGGATACCACACCACCAAAAGCACCACACCACGGAAAAACAACACGTGTGAGCTCCGGTCTCATTAAACTCCTCCCAAATTCCTTTTATAGGATTAAAGTAGGTAGGCTTTAGCTAATTCATTGTCACTCTCCTGGCTGTCCCCTTGCACCAGGAGGCTTAGATCAGCCCTAATGAGCTCACGTGTGCAAAATGTGAGCCCACCGTTTATGCTGGGCACATTGTGCAGAAGAATGTGAGACTTTGCAAATGCTCACAAATGCTCACAAAGCCAGTTCAAACACTCATTTTTTACCTTAAGATACACATTTCCTTAGATAGCTTAAAATGCCATGGTGACTGCTGTTTGTTATAACACAGACAAAGGCTCTCTTGAGTGCCTAGAGGCTTTTTGGCCAATTAAGCAGAGATCTTTTGTAACCAGAGGGGTCATTTCACTGGTACAAGTCCACCTAAAGGCATGTGTACAGGTATTACTAAAACTAAAAGACTAGGGGAAAATAAAACTGAAAAATTGAACGTAGAGCTTTGGGAGGGGGACATGTCCTTCTGTGCCCTCTCTATGCACTTGTACACTCCTTCTTAAATCATCCTTCAGTGAGAGCAGGAATGTCTCTCAGGAGTTGCCCTGAGCAGCAGCCTCAATGTTAGTGCTGTTGCTGGGCTCCTGTCTCCAAAACTCTGCTCACTCAAGTGGATGAAGAGTTGGTACAATTATCCCAAAGCCTGTCCTGTTTAGATCTGTTTAGATCTCAGGTTGAGATCTCCAGATAGGGGCTTTTGCTGTGGGTATTTTTTTAACACTATCTTGCTGCCCTGCAACATCCTTTCTCTGGGGAGGGGGACGCTCTGCAGCCGGCGATGGAGGCGTGTGTGTGGCTGTGGGTCAGACCACACAGCATCAATAATGCTGGAAGAGGGCACGTGCCCACAGCCCTGGGCACCGCTCATGGCAGAGCTGCTGCCATCACAGCACAGACCTGGCTGAATGACTGTTGACATGGTGTTACCCAAAAAGGGCAAAGGAAATCTCTGTTGATAAGTGAGAGCTACGCAGATGTGGAGTTTTGCCAAGTGAAGGTGTTTGGGCTGTTTGCAAGAGCTGTTTCTGCTGAATAAGGAAGTGCAAGGCTGCTTGGCTGTAATAAAGCATGCTGAGGAAATGATTTGTATAATCAAGAAGAACTCTGCATGAGTGCACAAAGTAGGTAAAGCAGCTCTCAGAAAATTACCGTAGACAGTACAAGGGTTAGAAAGATAAGGGGGAACCTTGCATGTGGTTTGGGTTCCTGGACACCAAGCTAATGTGCTTCCACTAGTCTGTGCTGAAGTTACCAGAGCAAATAACTTTGGGCTTCAGGAACAGAGTGTGAATACTGTGGACTTTTTATTTCCCCAGAAAGACTTTTCTTAATAAAATGAGTGAGATTTTTCAGATGTGACCCTAGAAAATCTGCTAAGCAATAACGGGCTTCTACTTACTTTAAATGTTGTCTGGGAGTGCACAGCCTTGGTAGATCCATGCCCAAACACAAGCTAGAATTCACACTTACGCTAAGCAAAGTTGAATTGAAATGATGAACATCTCCTTTTTTCCCCATATGTCCTTCCCACAAAGGTAAAGCTCTAAACTGCTAATTGCACTCAAAGTAGTTCCCAGTATTTCCTGTAAAGTAGGCTCTCACTGCTCTGATAGTGGTGGTATTTTTTTAAATTTCATGCCATTTGTCTCCTTGAATACCTGGCCCTACTCACCTCCCAGTGCCCCAAGGAAATATTTTACACTTCTTTGCAAAACTATCATTGTAATTTTATTAGGAAGCGTGGGCTGAGGCCAGTTTGCAACTCAGCAAGGTGGACATTGGATAAGAGTTGGAGGCACCTCCGATAACAAGGATACACTGGAGAGGTGCATGCAGCCTGGACCTTGCCATGCCTGAATCCCTGCAGATGTGACCACCCCATGACTATGTCCAAGCTCTGGCCAGCCTAGGGGCTGACCAAAATCTGAAAAGAAAAGCTGTTTGTTTCAGGCCTGCTGCCAGCTGATACAGGATTTAACTTCCCTAGCTCTTTGCGCAGGGAATATAAGCATAGTGTTTAAAACTCAGGCCAAGTCTGCCCTGGGTCAAGGCTATGAGTGAGAGCTGGAGTTCATCCTGAATAACAGACATCATCACAGACTTGGCCTCTTGTCAGTTTTAACACCTCCAGAGATAAAACTGACCTTTTCTGGCTGTGATAGACATTTCAGGAAGAGGGTGATGGAAACATGATCACATCTAAGCCTTATTTCAAGCCTGCCTATTGGTGTCACTATTAATTTGCATTTAAAGCTTAATTTTGATTATTAGAAAGCAAGGTGAATTTTTTGTGCTGCTTGTTTACTTCTTATATCACTTCAGGTTAAAACTTACTAGGCAGAAGCACTCACTACAGAGAGCATCCTACTGCATTCCTAGTTAGCATGGAAGTGGTCCATAGGCTTTGGACTGGCTCTTGGCACAGTGGAGAACTGCAGTTTTGGTCCAGAGCTCTGACAGACAGCTTCACTTACTGTTAACACCTGCTGCTTCGGAGGTGTCTGCACATCCCTGACTCAGGGACAAGCAGGGACAGGACAAAGTCTGTGCCAGAGAGGAAGAACCTGCATTAATTCTTGTTCCTTTCTTCTCCCCAAAACAACCCATGACTTTGAATTCCACTTTTAAGGGGTGCATTTCCCTTCAGCCATGCTTCTGAGAAGTGCTGCTGTTTATCCTTGCTCCCTGATAGGAGATCAGGCTCCAAGAACAGCTGCACTGGGAGCTGGCCTAACTTTTTGCATGAGGGGAGCTGTCAGAGCGCCCAGAGACACGAAGAGGCCAGATGCAGGAAGCTTTCTATTTACCCTAGTGGGACTGAAAACATGTTCAGTAAATTGGCAAAATAAACTGAGAACAGAACTCAGCACACTGGAAAA
Organism: Corvus cornix cornix; assembly: GCF_000738735.6. Taxonomy (NCBI): domain Eukaryota; kingdom Metazoa; phylum Chordata; class Aves; order Passeriformes; family Corvidae; genus Corvus; species Corvus cornix. The sequence goes on from NC_046335.1 coordinate 40,860,943, forward strand.
TGTGGGAGTTGGCAAAGGCATTCATGGCATTAAAAGTACATATGCAAAGATGCCAAGCATTATATTTATATAACTAGAAGGCAGTGGAACATTTCCATCCCCCTAGATGGTCACCAAGGCCCACCAAGGTCCTCAGGGTCCCACCATGAGCTATACCAAGTACTCTCAGCTACACACATCAGTGTTCAACAGGTCAGGCAGGGTGCCCCATGGTCAGGGCAGAGGGCAGGCCAGCAGCCTGGTGACAAAAAAACCCAAGTGGCCCTCCAGGCTGGCAGTGAAAGAGGCAGAAGTGACTGAAGAAGAACCAAGTGCTCTGTCCCTTTGGTGTGAAGATCAGATCCTGCCTCTTATCCAATGCCAACCCCATCAACCAAGGGTTGAGGAATTTAACTTTGTCCCTGCTCTGTCACCAGGGCAAACCTATGTAAATGTTTTGTCTCTTTTGCACTTTCCCTTGTTTACTCTGAGCTCATACCATTAACCCACCCTTATTTTGGTGACCACCATGTGCTAAGCTACGTTTGCTGCCGTAGTGTTGAACACTCCCAGTCAGCAGGGAAAGAGGGAGCTGGCAAGCCTCAGCCAGCACTGCCTGACCTCAGCCTGATGCAATGCAGGGGCGTGGGACCCTGCAAATCCTGACACCTGGCTGTGGGCAGCAGGTCACAGCTCTCCCTCACAAGGGACTGGTTGAATGCCATCGTGCTGTATCCCCATCATGTACCCCACACACAGCAGACTGTCAGGGTGGTGCTGCACAAGACTGGCCCTGGGTCCTGCCGACCCTGAGCAGCTCCTGCTAACTCCCACTTTCCTTATAATGTGCTTTTCCCTTCTTTTGGTTTCTCCTGCATCAGACTCCTCGTGGGCAGTGTTCTGCGGGTGCCCGTGGCTCCTCACCGCCCAGCTCACATTGACTCAGTAGGGTACAGCACAGTGCAGGGGCAGCTTATTTCCCAGAAACTTGTCGTGTTTTCCCTAAAAGAATCTTTCCTTCTGATACTACAGTCAGGTGCAGGACAGTAGCAGCCTACCCCTAACAAGCACCATTTTGCTTGCAGGAAGGTGCTCCAGTGCACTGCAGACACCAAGGGACACTGAAGAGTGATTTATGTTTTTATGTTAATCTTGGCTTCCAGTGAGCAAAGGTGCTCCCTTTCCCACAGTGCAGTTGCTAAAGAAATCTTGGGTTTAGTTCACTGTTTATGCATTTTTTTCTATGTTTCTGCCAAATAAACCACTACCTTCAGGAGGAAATCTGTCACTGTTGTATGAACACATCCTGGTTTCTTCTGGGAGAGCAACTGGGTGCTTGTGAGTTTGGTGTCAGCAGGTATGTGGGAGAGGGGAGCTACACAGCCTAGAGCAAATGGCCACAGGCCACAGAGTTGCACACCAGCAGTGATGGCTGAGCAGGGGACACCCACCTCTGGCAGAGGCTGTTCCTCTGAGGTGCTGCTGCAGTGGCAGTGGTGGAGTAGTGACAGCCCTGGAAGGCGACCCCATCAGAAACTTTAGTGTCACCAGCAGGAAGCCCTGAATTTGAGCTTTCAATATGAGGAGACCAGGTGGGCATGCTCTGGGTGAGGGTCTGGAAACCTTGCTTCAGCTGCGCTGGTACCCAGCCTGGGAGCAGCTATAGGCAGACAGCAAAGGTCTGTTGTGTGTGACTAACCAAAAACTCAGCAGAGCGCAGGAGCTTGCTTGGCAGCAGCCCTGCTGTGGCAGAGATCACAACCAGTGACACGAGTGCCTCTGAGAAGGGCACAAGTGTCGACCAGGGAAACCACACCTGCAGCAAACCACCAGCCCCAGCTCTAGCGAGGGTCCTGCTTTGCATATTCACCTTTGTGGCCATGCACAGTGTTGTCCTGCATGGCTGTGGCTCTGAAAGTGCCACGTAGGCAAAGAGGTCTGTGGTGGATGCCCTGGCCATCCTGCTGGAGCCTTCCAGCTGTTGGCAGCTGCCTGATTTTGTCCAGGGGCTGAAGCAGTTAACTACAGAAACAGCTGAAATGTTAAACTAGGTGGCCTATATATGCCAAGAAACATTCACAACTGCTCTTTGATGTTAAATTTAATCTGTAGTATGCTGTGCGAGTACGGTTGGCTGTGCATCTCGTATAAATTAATTACAAAGAGCTCGTCATGCATGCAGAGAACAGCGGGCAGCACTATAAACACTGTGCGCAGTCATTTAAGGTCGCGGGGGGGAAATCCTGCTGCCAGGCTCTGCCATGGGAGCTTTTCCCCCTCTTTGGGAGGACACCCTGGACATCACAGCTTCTCTGACTGGTGAGCTGTGGTTAGAGCACATGGGTTTCTCCCTCCATCCTTGTCAACCCCAGTGGGAGGCACAGAGCCCCTTCCCCAGTCACCAGCACCCTGGGATGATTCAAAGATGAGGCATGCACTTGGTCTGGATTCTGGGGATACACTTACTCTTTAACAAAAAGATGAAAAGAAAACTAGTACATCTGGGAGCTGTTCCAGAAAGGGCCCGTCCAGAATTACAGGGAGCTGTAATGGGGTCACTCACTGGAGAGCGGGTGATCAGGACCGGGGCTGGTGTGTGCTGCATGCGCTTTGGGCAAAGTACCCCGGGAAACTGAGAGACACCTTCTTAAGACACCTGTGCTTGGCAGTGGCACTGGGTTCTGTCTTCTTGCAATCTTTCGTTCTCAGCCTTGTACCAACAAGCTCTGAAGTCTATACCTTGAGTCTTAAAAAGCAAATTGCTGCTTACCTGTTGTTGGGATGTGGGTAACACACATTCCATCTGTACCATGGGTACACACCAGGGCTGTGCCTGCCCCCAGATCTGGCTCACGAGGAGCCCCAGCAGCACCTTGCTTCCCTGCTTTACAAAAAGAGACAGGCAATGTCCTTTTCAGAAGGGAGAAGTCATCTCCTTTCTTTCTCCCACTCTTCTGACCTGGAACTTTGGCAGCGGAAATCAATTAACACAAAGGAGAAGCATCTCACCTTCTGTCAGAGATTAAGCCAAGGAAATCTCAGCCCACAGGTGAGAAAAGAAAAGCAACAACCAACCAGAAGCAAGAAGTTAGAAGGGAAAAGCTCATGCAGCCTCATATTTGCAAGTGAAAAACTGCTGCAGTGCCTACCCCAACATCTGGTGTTGATTACCTACCCATCCTTCTCACAGCATTTTGTAATCATTAGCTAAATCAGCCTACTTTAACATGGAAAAGGGAGCGGGAGTATGCAGGCACTAAGGGCACAGGCTGCTGGGGTGTGCAGAGCACTGGGGTGGGGAGCACTGGGGCTGGCCTGGGGTGCAGCTTGGGCATGTGACTGCTGGCAGCCTGGCCACCCCTTCCCTACCTCTGTGGTTTGAAAACAGCACCACTGAGCTGGCACCTGAGGTTTCCCTCCTCCCCCAAAACTGTCAGCAGCAGATAGCTGGGAGATGGCTGGGGGTGTCCAGGCAGGGAGAGAATCTCCTCACTCCTGGTTTCATTGGCATGGCAGCGTGGCCGCTCTGCAGTGAGACAATGCAATGGCTGCAAGCAACTGGAGCATGCAGCACAGCTAACCTTGGAAGAAAGGGCTCCAAACAAGATTTAGTCACTGATTTTCCAGCTCAAATCAAAGAGGACAGGGCTGGGAGGGAGCTCTGTCCTTGTTTCTATATGTTCCTTTATAGTTTCTATTATTGCAGCCCATCAGAAACATTCACAGCCTTCCAGATGGGCAAGAGCATTACCAGACCCCAGTGTGGTGCCCAGGTTTAGGGGAAATCCCACTTTGCCCCATTAGTTCTCACACTTTTGCATCACTGCTCTTCACAGCCCTCTTGCCCTTTTCCACTGCTCCCTCCCTCCTGTGTTTGGCCAGGAGACTCACTCATTAGAGTATAAGCCAGGCTTCCCCGGGTACCAGAGGACAGGCAGCTTGCCTGTGTCATCTGCCTCACCTTTGCCTGTACCTGCAAAACAAAGCACAGGCAGCTCTTTTCCTGTGGGCAGCTCTCCGTCAGCTTTGCTTTCCCCAAGGAAATGCCACAGCAGGTGCCAAAGATGTCAGAGGGGCTGCCGTGGCCTCCCCTGAGTACAGCTCACATCCCTCCCTGCTGGGGAGAGAGGATGGCAGACGCCTTTTCCTGCTTTGCAGCAGCCACAATCCCGGTGATAAAGCCATTGTGGTTTCCAGCTGTGGGTGAGGAGCCAATGGGTGAGAAGACAGTGGTGGCTGCAGGGCTCTGGACAGGAGGGAAATGGCAGGGACAGGAGCTGCAGCCCTCACAGCACAGCCCCCTGCCCACCTGCCCGCTCTGCTCACCACCACAAGGAAGCAGAACCACAGCACAAGGTATAGTCACGGACCATTTACAAGTGGCAGTCATGTGGAAATCTAATCCCAGGTATAATCACTGTGCTGCTGTCACTGCCACAGCACCTGGGATTGCCAGCAGGTAACAAAGCCTGCTGGGATGAGATCTGCTGACTCTTAACGTTGACAGTCAAGTCTCAAAACCCAACTTTCTCCATTCAAGATTCACACTTCTCTCATATCGCACACATGGCTCGTTCATTTTTCTTGCAGCAAATCAGGTTGCTTTGCATTTGCTGAGCACCAAGGAGGGGTTAGGAGGTAAATTGCCCAAGGTGGGAGGCTTGAGACAAATGCAGAATGTTGATCCAGGAGATGATCCTGTGGTGTCTCATCTATTAATAGAAGATGTAAAATACACATGCTTCCAAAGCAGTTCCCAGTGAAAACCGAATGTAAGACCTTTAGATACAGAAGCCATAAAGCTGCTACTCCTGGGGTTAAGGAAGACACTTGCTGTCAAAAAGAAGATGTCCACGAGGAAGAAAACACATGGAGAACCTTTGAGGTGCCACAGCTTCAAATGATACATTGTCCAACACAACTGCTCCACATATTTGCTTCACCGCCACAAGCCCAGCACTGCTGAGGAGAGCAGGTCACTCTTTGCTTCCAGGTGTTCCAGGTCCTTTAAGCCATCAGTACAGGGTACAGAAACCTCCAGTCACCAGAGATGGATGCCAAGCAAACTTCAATGCCAAATTAGGTATGTTTCTCCCACTAGGCTGATCAATCATCACAGCATGTTTCTGGAAAGGGAAAGGCACTTGATTGCCCGTCCTACCAGGTTTTTGTGCCCAGAGGGAGGTTGTGCCCACCCTGTAGACTTGCTGTTGGTTGCAAGATGCTGCCTGTAGGATGTGCGCAACAGGATGGCTTTTGCCCCTGCCAGCCCTGTGCCTTCTGGAAGGCAGTGTGGGGGACAGCAAGGTGACCTGTGGGTTGAGATACAGGGTTAAACTCTGTGTTGACTGTAGTCCTTCAGCATTCAGGAAGGTAACTTCTGCAAAGCAGCTGTAGGGTAAAAGGTAGTCCTGACTGCCTTTCTGGAAAGTATGCTATGGCTGTGAAACTCAAGAAGCTGTGATGGGTAGAAGAGCTTGGACTACACAGTCTAACCATCTTCCCTGATCTTATATCTTATAAATCTACCACTCAGCACATTTTCTGAAGCATCTTTCAAAGGAAACAGTAGGAAGGATTTCTGAGTGTGAGAAAATGACAACCAAAAGGGTGAAAATTGAAGTCAGCAACTATCTCAACATGCTGTAGGGACAACAAGACAATCTCGGATGCACAGCATAAAAGGACTGAAAAGAGAACTCTCAGGGATACTCAGAGGAGCTCAGTTGCTGGGGTGAGTAGCTGGGGGTAAAAGCAGCTCTAGGGTAACAGCAAAGCAGCATTGTAGAATTCTGAAAAATAAGGGTGGCAAAGGGGTGTGGGAGGCTGCTGAGGTGCAGGAAAAAGAGGGAAAAAAAATATTGCTCTGTTCCTTCTTTCACAGGGGATGGAGTCTGTGCCCAACCTGCTGAGGTAACAAAGCTTCTGCAGGAGCCTTGTGCAGGCACTGGAGCCCCTTTCAGTGATGCTGGGCACACACAAGCCTCCCTCTGGCTCCTTCAGATGACAGATAAAGCTGGGAATAGCTTTTTCACTTTAATTTTTGTGGTTTAGATTGTTTTGGGGTTTTGGTGTTTTTTTCTCCTAAAAATGATATTTCAGCAAAGTCACTGAGTATGTCTTATTCTGCTTCAGATAAAATTTGCAGAGATTGTTTTTAAAGTTTGTATTCCAATGATAATTTTCTGCTTAATTGTGTATACACAAAATTATTTAAAAGACAGAGATTCAAATGCAACCCTTTGCAGGCCCTGAATCAAAATGCCTTGACCTGAAACAAGTTTTTGAGATTTCCTTGAGAGAAAAGCAAAAAGCTTGTGCCAATACAGGACCTACTTTTTCCTCTTTCTAGGCCTTGCCACTTTTCACAGATCAGAAAACACAATTTTCACAACAGTTTTTTTCCCTGAAAGCCTGTCTATCTGACTATGCAGCATCCTAAAAGAGCAGCCTGGGGACACAGACCCTGAACCAGATCTCTGCGCTCCCCTTCCAAGACAAAAAGGCTGCCTTGCTGTTAAAGCAGTTTGTGTCCTGTTCCTGGTGAAGAAAGCGTCCAGTCATCACCTTCACACCCCAGCCCAACCTCAGGGGCAGAATCAGTTCCTCTCATGAGAAGTGACCCTAGCCCAAATGGTACACGCTGTCTTGCAGGACCTGCGGAGCTGGGGTCACACCCAGCGGACACCAGGGGACAGATGGCCAGAGCTGCGAGAGGTGCTAATAAAAAACCAGAGACATCTACAGAGTATTGATTACTTCGGCTGTTTTACAGTTGCAGGCAGCTGCCTGCTCCACGCCAGCCTGCTGCCTCCCTTTCCCAGGCTCAGAGGGACACGCTGTCCTCTCCAAGTCCTTTCCACCCAACACCTCGCAACGTAACTAACTCAAGTAGGTCTGCACCCATCAGGTGCTGTGTGGGCAAAGGGCTTGCTTGAAGATGGCTCCAGCCTCCATCCCCTTGGACAGGGACCACCTTCACCTGCTGGGGCCCAGGAGGGGACATCTGAGGAAGCAGCACACCCCACTGCCAGCTCTGGCCCCTCACAGCAGCCTGCTGTCTCTCTCTTGCCTCTCCATACATTGCCTCACAGGCAGGACACACCCACTCATAGCCCTCATGGGACTTGGATCTCACAGAGAAGATGACAGAAGGGGCCGGGCCCCCAGGGAAGAGCAGGAGGCAGTGCCACCCACCGGCTTTACCTGCCCTGTCCAAGGTTCCAGCTGACCTGGGAGAAAAATTAAGACTCAGCATTGTCTGAGGAAAAACGAAATCCTCCCCGTCAACATTGCGGGGGCTTGCTCCACGCACAGTCTAACAGAACCGAGTCTCTGTGCTCTAGCCTGCCTTGCATCCTCTCAGCACGTATTTTAATGTGTTCAACACTGCATGTAACAAATCCTACTGATGTAGCTGCCTTAGCACATTTCAGAGGCATCGTGTTTAACAGACTGTCCTATTTGGAGATGCAGAAAGCAGGCTGGTGTTTCTCCAGCCCAGGACTATGGAAAACAGGGCTCTGCCGTGCCTTTGATCTACACAAAAGGCTTTCTCCCCCGCAGCAGGGGAGGCTGCTAGACCCTTCTCCTTTGCAGACGCTCCTCCGCCAGATATTCATGAGCACTGCTTGGGAGGGACTCCGAACCAAACTCTCCCTTCCCCACTGCTGCCTGGGGCCTCTGAGCCCCCATCGCTCTGTGTCCCACTCTCTGTGAGTCACTGTCGCTGTCCAGGGACTCTTACCAAGTGCAGGACATTCTTTAGGGATAGTTCACAATTTTTTCCTTTCCTTTTCCCCTTTCGTTCAAACGTCAGGCTCTGGCTGGATCGTGCGCTTTCCAGTGGTGGGTGCAGCCCTTTCCCTGCTCCCCTCCCCACTCTGGTTTGCAACGCCTCTTCCCCCAGGCCCACAGCTTGGGGTTTGTTTTACATCCTTCCCTCTCTCCTGCCTGATTAAGGGCCGCAGCCGAAGCTCCTGGGGCTCAGCAAGCTGCTGGCTCTGAACCACTTGATTTCCTTGGTCCTGTGGTACAACGCTGCACGTCACTGTCAGCCCCAGGCCACTGGTGCCTGCTAGAGATGCTGCAGCGAGGGTTTGATTGCGCACATACTACAGCTGCTGTGAAGGAAACTAAAGCCTGTTTGGACCCGTGTAACACAGCAGCGTGGCGCAGGTGAGAGCCTCCCGCAGACCAGCTGTTGCCTTTTGTACATCTTCTCACAAGTGCCTCCTGCTGCAGAGAGCTGCTGATCCCCCTTGTGAGCTGTGTCACACCCCACGCCTGCCTACAAGGAGTCGGGAGAGATCTGCCTGCACCCATCCATCTGCCTGTTGATGAGGGAGCCGGGAAAAATCATGCTTGAAAGCCTGAGGTTACTTATCAAACATAGTCACACAGACCAGTATTAATGCTGTGACGATCTGCTCTGGCCAAACAGCATCAAAGAGAGAGGGGAGAGGGGCAGAGCTGAAAGCACATCCTGTGGTAGTTGTCTTGCCATTGAAACACTCAGCAGGGAGGACAAAGCTTGACCCAGGCTTCTGAATTAATAAAAGGTGGGTGGGTCGGTGGGTGATGTAGGCAGTCTCAAAAAATGCAGTTGCTGCAGAAGGCCTCTGGCTCTTGTTTATGAATTCAAATCTTGGCTGAGGGTAATATTTTCAAAAGCACATTTATATGTGCCAGAAATAACCCCAGAGTTCCTTGTGACATCAGATGACACAACTGTTTGAATGACGAACATTGAAAGGAAACGCTTACTACTTCTGAAACTCTTACCCTGCTGCAGCAGCCTGAGCTATCCTCAGAAAACTGCTCATTACTTCTTTGAAACAATTTTGAGAGATCTCCTTGAATGAAAATTTCTCTTTAAAAAAAGCCAGCATGACATATTTTGACTTTCCTTGTTTGACAATATCATAGTTATTTCATCTCAATAATGTAAAATGTGATTGTTTCGGCTGTGCCTTCTCATTTTGCTCTGTGTGCTTTTGTATTTCATTATCATATTTCAATGCCACAAAGCCCAGATGGAGTATGTATAATATTTCATCTCTTGTACATGTTCTGGCACAATCACACTGAAAATTTTAAACTTTATCACAGTAAAATGTTTGACTAGCTCCAAGGGAGGATTGAATTTGTTTTAGAACTCGGATTGGAAAAAAAAAAATCAGCTTTTCCCCCCTGTTATGCAGCTACTGAAATGTCAGATATTCCCTCTGAAGAAATGTTCTGTTTCCCAAAGATTCATTAATTGGCCTCTGTGAAATGATACATTTTAGCCCAGTTCCCAGTGGATAAGCCTCCAGTTTCTCAAAGGACACCCTTGTGTTTGCAACGACCCCATCACACTATATGTTTGAGGATGTGGTTCTCCATTAGGGTTTATCCATGGGGTTAAAGTGAGTTCAAAGGTTGCCATCCGATCCCACTCTCTGCACTTCCCTCTCCCTTTCTCTCCCGCAGGCACTGTCCTCTTCTATGCCTTCAAACTGGACCAGTGAAACGAGCTGGGTCAAATGAACACAGCAGAAACCTCCCTTGGAAAAAAAGAGTTCCATCAGGATAGGGACAGAGCTGCTGTCAACTCCTCTGCCACCTCTCTGTGTGCTACTTGCCCGTGATGTTTGCCCTTTACCATGCTGTCATTCTCTTTCCGTACAATCTTATCTGCTCTGAGACAACTGCGACATTAAAATGCCGGCACGCCAGATTTGGTCTCCGAGCATCCTTCCAAGAGGGACCCGGTGATGTGAGCCTCGCTCCAGGGCAGCCTCTGGCGAGGCTGGTGGTGGGAGCTGGCCCTGCAGCTCTCTGTGCAGCCAGGCTCTTCCCCTGCACCAACTCACTTGGAAAGAATATGCGTGTTCCCCTGCGCCCACGCTTATTCTCTTTTGCCTTTCGCAGGGAATTGTAAAGCAGTCCTCGAAACCACGCGGCCGTGACCAGCACGATCGAGGCCGCATTTGTATCGCAGAGAAAGACTGGGACAGTCTCGCTGCCGACCCTCGGTGGCTCTAACCCGTCGGACATGAAGCGATGAGATCCCCTCCGGCAGCTCCCCGACGAGCCGGGTGGGACAGGAGCCTTTTGTTGCTCCCGGGGATTTATTTCCATGGGTGCTCCCGCCCCTCCTTCCCTCGCAGGAACCCGGCCCCGGGACGCCGCTCTTTGTTCCCACGCGCCCAGACGCGGTCACAGGCGCGTAACCCGCACCGAAGCCGCACGGGGCCGCGGCGCAGCCCGCGGCTGACCCACACACCGCCCTGCCCGCCCGGGCGTGCGGCCGCGGCGCTGCTGCGCAGCGGGCGGGGTGCGCGGGGCCGGGCCGGGCCGGGCCGGGCCGGGCCGGGCGGCGGGGCCGCCCCGTCGGGCGGTGGCGGTGGCGGGTCCCGCCCGCCGTGGGCCGGCGCGGGCGGGGCGGGCGGGCGCGGTAAAGGCGGCGCCGCGCGGGGGCCGCGCTCAGTCTGGCCGCCTGCGGGCTGCGCGGCTCCGCGGCCGCCCCCGGACCGCTCTGCCCATGGGGCAGCCGAGCCGAGCCCTCGGGACCGTGCCCCGCCGCCGGAACCTGCGCTAGGGCGGTGAGTGCCGTGCGCGTCCCCCCGCGCCGCGGACTTTCCCCGCCGCCTCTCGGGGTCCCGGGGTCGGGGCGCGGACCCCGCCGCGGCCGTGCGCCCCGTTTGAGCGCGCTGCGGACAGCCGCCCCCGCTCCCCTCGCAGTCAGCGCGGACGGGGAGGGGGATGGATGGACCGACGGACGGGCAGGGGCGGCAGGAGAGGGATCAGCCCTTGTGTTGGCTGCGCATGGCTGCGATGGGACCGTCTCCGTCCTGGCCGTGCCTAGTCCGGGTGGGATGGGTGGAGGAGGAGGTGGTGGAGCGTTGTATGCTGGTGGGAGGGTGGCAGGTTACTCTGAGCGTTGGAGGGACAGCAGCCGTGCCGCCTTGCGAGGTGATGCGCAGGCGGTCCCTTGGCTTTGTGGCGAGGGCTTTCTCCTGGCTGTTACTCGACTCAAAGGCAGGAGTCCGATGTCACTTCTTTCCTGGAAGTGCCCCGTCTTTTTCCACGTGCTCGGAAAGCGTCACAGGAGGTACCCAAATGAGTACCTCAGGTGCCTGAAAGGGGACGCTGAGTCCTGACCACTGCACAGCCTAGGAGGTCAGCCTCGGCGGCTGAGCATTGCGTTGGGTTGGGATGAGGGAAGCTAGCACAGCTGTGCTCCCCGTGGGATGCAATCCCGTAGGTGTGCTGGGGAGCCCTGGCTGCAAGGAAGGCTTGGCCACGGTGGACGGGGAGGTGCTTGGGCTGGGGATGGAGGGAGAGGGGAAAGGGAAGGGAGCTGCGCTAGACCCCCTGACATCACAGACGGGAAGGTGAGGAAAGCCAGCTCTCAGCGGGCTCTGCATCCCCGCCTGAGCTTGCACATTCCTGCGTGCTGAGCCGTGTGCTATGACTCTTGCAGGGTCTGCCTGTCCCATCTGAGCAGGTGCACTGCTCTGTCTAGAGCAGCAGCAGCAGCTGTTAGGCTTCCCTGTTGAGAACAGCTCCGACTGAACAAACCAGGCTGAGCAAGAAGCAACATCTTATTCAGCACCTGCTCCTTGCCCTGCCTCAGTGCTGCTTGGAGTTGCAGTTCAGCGAGCCTTTTTCTTGCCTGAGCAATGAACCTGACCTCTTGGAGCTGCCTGAGAATCAGGGCTGCACGTGATTAAATGGGTATCATTTACTCTCCTCTGTCTGCAGAGGCTGGGAGTTACAAATGCCAGCAGCAACCAAAGCCTTGTTGACTTTAGGGTACCACTGGCACAGCTGAGCCGTGAGAAACTACAGAGTATGCAAGAGCCCTGGCTATTCTGGACTTGGCATAAATAACTTGTTCAGTCACTCTATCTGCAGTAGAGCAGTCTGCTGAATAATGGCATTCAGGGCCTGTGGATGAGGAAAGTGATTTTTAAACAAATAAATAGTAGTTACAATTCAAGTAGGGGAGTCAGCCCAGGGAGGAAGTTTTCTTAGAAAGATTTGGCAAAACCCCCAAATAAACAAGGTCTTAAGACTCATCTTGAAGACACCTCAACTAGCCCTAGCCCTGTCTCAGCTAGGTTGCATAAATGCACACCTGATGTGTGCACAGCAGAGAGTGAGGGACACCATGAACTTGTGGTATCCTTCTGCCCTCAGCAGAGAGGAGCTGGATACTGATGGCAGCTGGGCAAAGGGGGACCTGGTTGCTTTAGTATGTGTGTGTTCTTGTTCTTTGACTGCAGTGCGGAGTAAGGTCAAGGGAGTAAGGTCAACCTCTTTGAGCAGGTTGTTGCCCCAACCAGGAGGCTGAGAAGGTGAGGTCTGCTCTACAGTCTCAAGAGAAGTTGGTCCTTTCTGCTTGCAGTCCTGTAGTGAGGTTTTATCATAGAGATGTGAACAGAAGAGCATCTCCAGAGATGTACATCAAGGCGAGGCTTGGGGTGGCCATTGATCTCTTGGAGAATAAACCACAGAAATGCCCTCCCTTGAGGTTTTCAGTCCATTTGGAGCTGCTTGGAGGCTGGGGCGTGATCCAAAGCGAAATGTTTTCCTGTTGTTCTCATTGAGCATCGAGTGCTGAAGTGTGCACAATGCCAGGAGTACATCTGCAGCTGGTGTTCACTTGTCCTGCAGGTCTCTGAAGGTCAACACGTTGAATAGTAGGGGCTGGGAGGGATGGTACCACATGCTGCTTACAACCATCGCTTTGAGCTGTTTGGATTGTGAAATGTTCTGTGCGATGTGTGTGTTTGGTCCTCATCCAGTAAGTCCCCAAATTTCTAATGAAAACTGCTAAATGCCGTTAGAACACAAAGAGTATCTCCCTCTGATGCAGGCAGGATTGGCTGCCTTCCCACCAGGCTGCCCAGGAGGCTGCACATTGACCTGGGTGGGGCCGTGCATGAGGTCTGTCTTCTTAGTGCTACGTTTCTGGCTACAAGCTTTCCCTTGGCACAGGATAAAAGCACACGTGAACCAGAAAGATGTTGAGATTGTTTATGTTTGACTTCTGGCCTGGTGCCAGAGGGAACGGCTTGGTGACCTTGGCACTACTGGGACATTATTTATAGAAGGTAGATCTTCTGGGTTTTGTACTTTTGATGTAGGAATATGAAAATAAGTCTCGGGAGGAAAAGACCCAATGCTGGCCACAAAATACATTTGGACTTTTTCCAGACCAGGAAAAACAACACTTAAGATTAGGTGACCAGGTGTTCCCTGTTCACATTGCTTTCTGCCTTCCCTTGGAAAATATGGGTTTGGTGCTGTTGTGGAGATCCCAGGCTAGCATGAGTTCACTCTGTGTTTGAAAAGTTCTTGTTCAAGATGCTGAAAGAAATGTTCACAAAGAAATCCAGCTATAACCAAAGACACTCGCAGTAGTTTAGACATGAATGGAAAGGATAAATGACTCTCTGGCCTTCTTGGGTTTCTTCTGTTTGTGAAGCTCTGTGTCATCTGCAGGGCTTAATGCATCTCTGTGTGTTTCAGTGCCCATCTGTGGTGCTGATTAGTCTGGCTGACCCCGGATGACAGATGGAGAAGAAGAGACTTGGAGATGCACAGGGTTTTACTGGAAGGCCCAGCACACAGTGCTGGCACCACAGCTGTGCCTCCTAGGGCTCTGGTGGAACCCCAGGGGCAAACTTTCCTTCTGGGTTTCACAGTGTGCATAAGTCTCTCATTCTCATTCTGTGCAGTGGGTATGCATTCCAATTGCCTAAATCTGTAAATGTCTTTCTATCCCTCTGTATGCAAAGTAAGAACTTATTGAGCGTATTTGCACATTGGTTTTGATGGGGAAGTCCTTGCCTAGGCTGTACCTGACTCATTTATGCCAGACCTTGGTTGGACCCTTACCCAGCTCATCTTCCAGGGCAAAGTCAAGGACCAATGTCTGTAAGAAAGCTTTAGTCCAAATTTATACTGACTGCTGCTGTGATTATGGGGAGGAGAGATCCATCACCAAAACAGGGAAATTCTCAAAACCATTGTAGTTGGGTTTAGTGCTAAAGGTTAAGCAGCTTCTGCTGATGGTGGCCAGGAACCGTGTGCTCACTTTCTGAACCTGTGGGGCCAAGATCAGAAGCCAAAGCGTAGGGACTGGTAGCTGGCTCCATTGCTGCAGAGTTTCCAAGAAGTTTTTGTTAGGGATTTGGGTTAACATAATTTAAGTCAAAGGCACAGAGGAGAGCATGGGGAGCAAAGCAGTTAGGCATAAATCCGTGGTTCGGTAGTCCGGTCTCCTGAGGAGTGGTATTACAGGATGAGTTGGTGTAGCAGGAGATGTGCACAGAGGAGTGTCAGATAACTCTGGCCAACTAATTATTTGTTTGAAGGGATTCTGTGTTTTAGAGGGAGATTAGTGTGCAGTCCCCTCTGCAGCTGCCTGCTGCTGCAAACCAGAGAGGAATCCCTCCTTTTGGTACTAAAATGAGGCAGCAGCACTTTGACTGCATGGCCCAGAGGGGACGGTGCAGGCAGAGTGGCACAAAAAGGCTTGCAACCCTCTTGTTTTTAGCTGCATCCTGCCTGGGTTGAGAAAGTAAACAGTTTGAGGCTGTGTCAGCAGCCAAACAAGAGACCTACAGAGAAAACCCACAAGTCTTCAGGAAACCCCATGGGTGACTCAGACGGTGTTTTTGTCTGAGTACCCGTTCATTCAGTAACCCATGATGGCAGCAAAAATGCTTTTTGTAGTGGTGCCACCTTATGAGTGAAACACAAACCTCTGGTGTCGGATGTTTGTGGTCATATAAAGACTTGAGAATCCCTGCCAGCCAACAGATGTTCCAGGAATTCCACTGCTGAGCCTTAAAATAATCCCAGCCCTTGCTGGGTGCTGCAGTTTCTTTCTGGGCTTCCAGCTAGGGCTGCTGTACATGGAGATAGATGTGACAAAGAGCAGGCAGTTTCCCAAGGACAGCTGTGCTTCCTATCCTTCCTGACACCAAGAAGGTGCCTTTCCTGGCTGTCTGGCCCTGCCTTGCTGTGTGTGACATGCACCCAGCCAGGCAGCAGCCTCTCTAGCGCCCCGTGCTGTGTTGCTGCAAAGTTGTGAGAGATGTGTGGGCAATGCTGGAGCACAGCCTGGGTGCAGACACTCTGCCATCTTGTACGGAGTCCTCAGGAAGGACTGTGTTGTGGACATGGAGGCCTGTGTTTCCAGTCTTAACCAGAGCTCCAGGAAGCAGGCTATTTTCTGAAGAAACAAGATACCATAAAGGTCCAGGGTTTTAAGTCCCTCTTAGTCTTTCTTTTGGACATTTAATTTTAGCTGCCTGGCACGCCATTCATGGTAGACGTTTGGTGTATTCTAAGTAGGTAGAAACATGAGCCACCTCCTTGCAGAGGGGAGAGGGAAATTCAAAAACCACAATACTGAATCCAGGGGAGCTGGGTAGTATTTTCTTTGTAGCCTAGGAAGAAAAGTTTCTGTAGAAGCTGCTTAATAGCAATAAAGAGTCTCCAAACATTACTCCACAGAAAACAGAAATCTACCAGGAGTCAAAGGTTGCACCAAACAGGAGAAGAATGTGGACCATCTGACTGTGTTTCCCCACGTTGTTTTCATGGTAAAATAAAATAAAATTTAGCTGTCTTTAATATCAGTATTGCTGGTGGAGTCTCTGTAAGTGCTGATCACAGACCTGGTGTGCTTCTGAACAGCAGGCACCCATGGTGCATCCCTCCACCCTCCTGCCCTACTGCTCTGCCCAGTGCAACCGTTTTCTCCTTGGGGTGTATGAATGTGTTCTTGCCTTGTCTGCTGGCAGAAACCCATCAGGAGTTCATCCAGTCCCTTCCATGAACTGTGACATCATCCACTGTTTAAATCTCTGGACAAGTAGGATGCATTGAGAGTTGGATGGAGGAATAATAAAGCAGTTGAGCATATCCCCTCCAGCCAATTTATTCCCTGCATCACATCACCATCCAAACCGAGTGCCTGTCATTAGTGCTTACAAAGAACACGGGGGAGAAGAGGCCAACCTGGAACCCTCAGGGCCCTGGCTGTATGGAAATGACATTTCAGTGAAAGGCACTGAAAGTGCCTGAAGTGGGGAAGGTGTTGACTAAAACCTGACACTTCCATGTCATGAGCTCTTCTAAGCAGGAGGCTGTGCTATATGTTTGCTATATGTGTGTGCTATATGTTTGCTGACATACACACACACAGTAGCACAGCACCGTGTGTGTACACACACATACACAGTCCTGATGGGTGATCCTGATATTACTGGAACTTGTTGTACCCAAGTGTCTGAGACTTAAAACTGTAAAAGAAGGGAAGGTCCTTAAACAACCCTTGATAGTAGAGATGGGACATCTGGCAGTACTGCGTTTTCCATGGTTACTTGAGACCTTGATTTGTCGGCACTGATGCTGCTATCACTTGGCTGCCTGAATCTCTCTGTTGCTTCCTTGTTCCTGGGTAGAGGAATCAAACAAAAGTAAGGAGAAGAACTAGTTTGTACAACCTTTATCAATTTCTTTCCTGAGACTTCTCTTGCATGTACCAGGCAAGATGGAGAGAGAGCTCCCATGATACCTCTCAGTTCTCAGATATCCCTTGTCACCAAGGCTATTTATGCCACATAGTGGTGTCCATCCCTTTGCCTCCTCTCTGCTATGAAGAGAGAAATCTTGCTTTAGTTCCTTAGGCTGATGTGGGTCCTCTGTGCCTGTGACTAATAAGAGTTACTTGGGGCATAGCATCTCCATACCCTTTCGTTGCATGTTGTTGTCTAGTTTTTCTTATAATCCCAAAGTGTGTATCTATGCTGTGATAACTTTTGCTGGGCAAAAGTGATCCAGGGTTTGCCTAGGATCAGGTGTGAAAAGTTCATTGCAAGGATCTTGATCTTGTCCGTCCATATAAAAGCAATCAAAAGCCTAGTCTTGCTCACCATCTAGGACCTTCTGGTAGTATATGGAAAGAGGTGAACCATTGCAGGGGATGATGCATCTTGTCCTAAAATGGACACCTCTGGGGGTTGGCTCACCCTGCCTATTTCCCAGGGAGCCTGAAAGAGCGAGGTGAGGAGATGTACAGATTCAAGTTATAGTTGATGCTTCCAAACTCCATTCTCTCTACCCATTAAGTGCTTTTATTCTGGGCTGGGGACAGACTGACTCTGTGTGTGCTCCTCACAGTACACATACCCTGGCCTTTTGTGGAAGCTGGAGAACCTGTCATGCATCAGAGACATTGTCTCTTTTAGTCTCCTTTGTATGAGTTCCTTCTTCTGCTGAAAGCTTTCTAAAGGGTACTTGAGTGCTGAATAGCCATTGTTGATAATGCATGATATGAAATCCAAAAGGAAGGCTGAGATTAAATGTCATGCACTTCACAGTCAGGGAATTCAAAGAGCCTTGTTGATCTGTGCATAATTCAGGGGTTGACAGCTCATGCATAAACAAACATGTGCACATCCACATACATGGATGCGTGCAGAGTTTTCCCCTGACTCAGCAGCACATGAAAGCAAAGTCAGGTGGGTGTGAGTTCCAGGGGGGTGGGTGCTGTGTTTGTGGGGAAAGCCTGTGCCTTCTTCAGGACTGAGAACCACACTGGCAAATGCAGTCACTTGTTGTTAGTGTGGTGGGCTTCCTTCCGCCCTCCTCCCCTGTGCAGCTCTGTGCTGAGCTGTGGCTGCTTTGATTTTCTGCATCTGGGTTTAATCTGACCATGAGAATCTTCCGAGAGCGTCTGGTGTGTGCAGTATCGATGTGAGGTTCACCCCAAGGTTTCCACAGTGCTTTCTCCCACCAGCAGTGAAGGAAGACAGAAAAAATCATTGTTGTGGAAGCTGGTTGTTAGGCCAGGAAGGGCATTTCTGCCTCTGACGTGTGTAGTGAACCAAGGGCTGCACAGGTGGCCACAGAGCAGGCTTGGGTGTCACAAGCTGGCACTGGTGGGGTACAGTGTCTGGGCCATTGCTTGTGAAATGTTTTACCTGCTGCACATGAGCCGTATGAACTTCTGCAGTAGATTTACTTCTCCTATACAACTGGGAAAACTGAAGTCTCAGAGGTTTAATGACCCAATCTTGATTTTATGAAAGGAGAAGCAGCACTGCCAAACCTATAATCTAATAGTTTGGTTTTCAGGCTTCCTACTCTGCATGCTGTGCTGTAGTTCTGTTTCTAAAAACAGCTGGTTTCACTTTCAAGTGCCTCATTGCAGGAGAGGGACATACTTGTGGCTCCTTCTTATTTTGAGGGATGCTGTGGGACAGTGCTCCACAGACATGTCCCTGTGCACCATGTGGTACCCCTCTAGTGGGCTGCTAGAAGTTTAAGTTGTTGCACCACTGACTTGTGAATTAGCAGAGCCTGTGCTAGCTCTGGCAGCGGCTATTTAGAAGTTTTCCTCTTCTAAATATGTCCTCCTAGCTCCTGTTTGCCCAACATGGGGAATTTTGCATCTGACATTTTTAGCAGTAACCTGTTGCTATAGAAACTGCTAAGGTGTCAGAGGGAGATTTTTGCCACCTTGGGATAGGCTACCAAGTAGCTGAAGTATGTGTTTTGTTAGAAGGCCTTCTCCATCATGTTTTTGCTAAGCAACTCCCCAAGCCTGTCTGCATGTCTGGGCTTATTTCATGTCTAAGGAGCCATGAGGGAGCTAGAGTTCTAATTGTGTGTGAATGAACAGGCAGATTGTTTAAGGAAGATGTGAGAAGGTGTTCTCAAGATGCAGTGATGGGTCTGAGTGGTGTGTAGTGTGGTAGTCCAGGGCTGAGAGATCACTAGTGGTATCAGTCTTTAGGGCAGTAAATGGTTGACCTAGAAGCAGGAGTTGAGACTCTCAGTGGCGTCTGCCAGGAAGGAGTCTAGGATAAGCTGCTCCTCTCGCCCCTGAGACCAAAATATAGATGAATGCCAACATATTTGGCTGATCTAGTAGTCTGAATTCTCTTTACTAAACAGCCAAGAGATCGTGCAGCAGAACCCAAAGTAAGTCCACACAATATATATGTATATATAATAAATATATCTACATTCATGTACACATACATATATTTATATATAAAAATATATATGTACATTTTTATATATGTACATTTATCTAGGTGTTATTTGTTCATATATAACTTATTATTTATAAATTAAAAGTATTTGTATAAATAATAAAGTCTTACAGGATGTGCATGTAACCATGTATACGGGAAATGCTCTATACCAGGGTTGTTTACAACTCAGCTGTTGACTGATAGTCACTTGGGCCATTTCATATCAGACCTGATTTACAGGACTTCTGTGTCATAGAAGGAAACTTTATTGCTTGTACAATGAGAAGTGTGAGTCCTGTGAGTGCCTATGTCCCTGGGGCTCCGGAAGTATCCTGGCTAGACCAAAAGACAATCTTGCTGCTTAATGCAAATTTATTCGTCTGCCCTTTTTCCTCCCTATTGTGTGTGCCTAGACTGCACATCTGGTCATATCATGACAGACTATGGAGATGAGAAACCCTTTGTTTTCTACACAAATGGAGGAAAATCTGATGCTGCTGGGGTGTCCTGCAGGAGTTGTTCTCAGGCTGGGGTTGCAAACTGGCCCATGAAACTGGTTGGGAATCTGCTTTTGTGGTTCTGGAGTGGAACAGACTCATTTCATCTTGCATTTCATGGATGTAGACATGTTGGTAGTGTACAAATCACAGTTGGTTGCATTGTGCCGAGTAAGTTCCAGGACTGCAGATAGAGAACTAATGTTGCTGGAGGTGTAGATTATTGTCTTTGGGGAGGGAATCCATTGAGAATGGCTTTGAAATCACTACTTCAGTGACAGTATACAGATGGATGTTTTGCCTGTGTGTGGCTCAGGGGACTTAATGTCCCAAATTGTAGTTTCTTAACAATTTTCTCTTGAGTTCTGGAAAAGGACAGAGGTGTGGGGAATTGTTGAGAATAAGGAGCATTGGCTTCCTGGAGCATTTATGAAAGTCTCTTGTCAGGTGCTTGGGGGCACAGTGGAAAGAAAATCTGTGGAGGTTTGAGGTTGTCAGGAAAGGAGGTGCCAAGAAGCCCCATGTTACTGTGAAGATTCAGTGTCCAGCAGTGTGGTGGATAAGCAGCATGTGTATGGACTCCTCCCTGCTCCTCCCAGGGTCTTTCCATAGAGTTCCTTTGAGCCTCTGTTATACATCAGGTGTGAGGCAGAGGAGATGAAATGCAGAGTTGCACCATACTGTCTGTAAAACTGACCTGTATTACGGTGTTTGATTGAAGGGCTTTCCTAGGTTTTTAAGCTGCTCTTTTTCAGTAGCAAGTGTTGATTTACTTGGCTGGTGGTTTTTTTGTGTTTCTGTGTGTCTGCATATGGGTTTTATTTTTCCTTCTAATGTTTCCCTGTAGAAATCATCTGCAGGACAGATGGCCCGTTAAGCTTCTGGGGTTGTCTCTCACAAACACCTGTCTAAGGCAGCTGGGAATCAATAAGGAATTCTTCTCTTTTAATGTCCTTAAAGAAAACCAGCACCAGATCCTAATATGTCCTATTTCCCTCTTTCTCTCCATCCTCTCAGCTTCCTGGGAAACTTAACTGCTTGGCTGTGGCCATCTGTTGAGACAGCGAGGGACTGGGTGGGAGGTGGCAGCCAGAGCCTTTGGGGAGAGCAAGGGCATCTTTGGGGTGATGGACTGCTGTGGCTGGCTAGGTTGAGAGCCTCAGTGGCAGCGAGGAGGATGATGCAGGGGGTGGACTTTCATGTGAGTAACACAGATGAGAGCTGCTGAAGCAGCTGTTGTACATTGTTGTGCCTGTACCTTGCATCCTTTGTATTTGCAGCCAGGAATGGGCTACTTGAGAAGGCAGGGTAGCATGGCCAGGCCTGCACGTGGGGGGTGAGTGCATGTGTGTGGCAGAGGAAGGGTGAAGTCTGTTTGTCCCCCGTGGTGGGAGCCCACTGAGCCTATACAGAGGGGCCACGGTGAGGCCCGGTGTCCAGCTGGGCACCCGCAGGGAGTCCTGTGTACTGTGCCGGTCAGCACAGCTGTGCAGGACACCTGCCTGAGCACATTCAGGGTGTCACAGGCTGCCCTGCCAGCTGCTGCGAGAGGCAAACAAGCATTTCTCCCCTGAGGTGCTGCCCAGGCTCGCGTGGAGGGGTCGCGAGTTGCTGCAGGTGGTGCTTGGCAGGCTGGCAGGAGTGAGGTTGCTGCGTTTAATTATAGCTCCCATTTGAGAAACTAGTAGAGCAACAGAGCTTTTTTTATTATGTTCTGGGGAAACTGAGCACTTTACAGGTTTTGACTGCTATATAACACATCCTGTGACACAGACGGAAACTTTTCTGTGGTCTTTGCAAAAGGAAATTTGAAACCTATGGGCAATAAAATTCTGGAGATGGGCTGTACCTCCCAGATGCTATGGGATATAGCCAATAGTGGTTCCTCTTGGGGCAGGATGTTTGTACAGCCACAGGGAGCTTAGGGGCAGGAGCTGCTGTACCCAGGGGCTGCAGAGGAGCAGTGGGGAGGAGGGTGCAGGGGCTGAGCCTGCTTGGGCTAAAGCAACTCTGAAGCAGACGGAGGAGAGGATGCATGGAAAAGGCTGAGCAGACTTTGGATGCTTTTTTGTGAAGTGGTGACTGAGTAAGCGACACAAGTTAACTCTTTCCTCCCCAGCAGGCTGCAGAGACTCATTGTCCCCTATTGAGGGTGATGCTTGCCATATCCATTATGTTTGAGGGTGACAGAGCTGCTGTAGGCACTGGGTGCTGCTGCCTTGCAAGTGGGGGCTTCGTGGTCGTGGGCAGCTCTGCACCTTTCACAAACAGCATTGGAGGGCATCCAATGGTGTCTGACCATGAGATGTGCCCAGCCTGAAGGATGAGCTTTAGATGTGCCTGAGGCTCTTGGTGTGTTGCAGATGATGTGGTAGACGATCTTGAGGCACCCAGTGAAGATGTCCTTTGACCTAAGGATCTTGCTTTGCACTTTCATTGTGTGTAGGGGCAGAAGATCTACTGCCTAGGTGTGTAGGTGTTCCCTAGTGCCTTTTAGAGTCACTTAAGGAAGCAGCAGGGCTGTGGTAGGGCTGGGGATGAGCCTTTAACAAGACACGCTTCCTGCTGGTATTACAAAGAGCCTTCTGTGCTGATAGGGCTGATGTTTATGTGTGAATGGAGTCCTATGTACCTGACTTGTTACAGGTGAGGAATCTGAAGTCTCCCTGTTGCTTAGGTGTACAGACTGCCAGACGGAGCGGGAGCAGCCACTGCATTCTGCTGCTGTGGTGGCTGAGTGCTAATTGTTTTTACTGCCTGAGCATCAGGTTATTTTTGGCTTGATCAAGTTTCATTCCCAGCTGGCTGGTGGTGAAGAGGTCCTAGTAGTCTCAATCTCCACGCTTGATAGAAATCTAGGCAGAGAGCTGGTTTGGTCACTGTGGGTTTGGGATGTGCAGTTGCAGAAATACAGCATGAATATAGCTATATCTTGGTAGTTACATGGGACATGGAGAGTTCTGGCTCAGGGTCTGCTGCACCATGCACTTCCAGGGGAAACTCTTGTTAGGCCATTTAGATAGGATGCACAAAGATGTTCTGTGGCTCTCGGGTGTGTTTTTGGGTTAGACACAGGGAATCTACCTCATCCCTCAGGATTTCAGAGTCCTGAAGTGTCTGAGGTTGTTTACCAATAGATTTTAAGCATGTAAAAGTGAGCAGACTGAACCTTCATGTGTGGTGGGACAAAAGGAGTCTTGGGTCCCATGTGATTAGGCAACAGTGTAATGTTTGCAAGGACCAAGGTACTTGGTAGGTCTGTGGATCCTGTTCTTAATCTACTTGTGTTTCCACTGCCTCTCCTCTTCACCCTGCCCCACGTGTTTGAGCCCAGGCTTTCTTGACAGCCCTGTGGCTGACAAGGTATAGGGTCCAGAGCAGCTGCTATGGACCCAATAATGTCCTCACCAGCAGAGACAGAACTGCCACAGCCTGGAGGAACATTAGAAGAGCTGGACAAATCCATTACAGCTGCTGGCCCTTGCAAGAGAAACGCTGTGGGCATCAGCCTGAGGGCCAAGTACAGTACAGGTGCCATGGTGGATGCCCCTCTCATGTGCACACTCCCTTGTGCTGCTGCAGTGCTGGAGAACTCTCCTGGGCTCTGCCAGATTGCTCCCAGAGAACTGCTGAATTGGAAAGGGACACTGCCTCTGCTTCATACTTAGCATTGGTTCTCAACCCGTGCTCTGTAGAAGATGCTGAGGCATGGCAAGTGCCCTGTGAGGCTGTTACAAAGGACATGCATCCACTGTACCTTCTTGGTTAATTCTTAGGAGTAACAAATCAAAGCGGGCTCAAGATGTTGTCTCACTGGCCTGAATGTGAGTGAGCTGAACAAACTTTTGTCCAACTTAAATGTATAAACATTTCATTGTCCCAGCTTGACTCCAGTTCATACTCTCTTCTCCTGCTTGCAGACTGGAAGTGCCATCAAACCCTTGGAGTGGGAGGTTCTGCAGTGCCGCCTCTTTAATTCAAGCAGTACTGCTTTGTCAGGTAAAAGGCTGCACTGTGGATGGCCCACTGAAACAGCATCCAGCTTAGCAGTAAGCAGCATCCCTGTCCCCAGGGCCCTGGGGAGCCATGTCCTCGCAGGCAGGCAGGCAGGCTGCCACCCACGAGCGGTTTGGCTCTGGCTTGCGGCAGCCGCAGGCAGCCAGCTCCAGGCGCGGCAGGAGCGGGGTCTGGTTCTGCACCCCGCGGTCGGTGCGCAGCTCTGGCTGCTGCAGCACCGTGCCTGTGCAGTTGAGTCTCCTCTCTCCCACGCTGCAGAGCTCTCCTCTCCAGACGCTGGGAGGGAAGCGGAGACGTTGGGGGAAGAGCTGTGGAGGTGGGGAGAGATTGAGCTATCATTAGCGTGGCACCAGTGAGGTTTCTTTGCACCACTAAGCAGCAGCTATCAAAATTGAATGCAGTATGCTGAACAGTTGAGCAAGGGAGCAGATACTGAAAAGAGCCTGCGAAGGAAAGGGATCTATGAGGAAAAAACCCTCTTTCAGCTGCACATAGGCACTGCCCATCACAGAGAGCTGTGGCAGGGAGTAGGAATTGCCTGTTTATGGTGGTTGATCTGCACAGTCCCTGGGATGCTTGGAAAAAGGATTAAGGAGGAGAGAATCGCAGGAGAACGAGGAGGTGGAGGTTTCCCTTTGCAAACTCACAGGCTAATAGAAATCATCCTCTAAATTGTCAGTGTGTCAGGATACATTAATGTAAGTATAATGTTTTCAAATCCTCAGCATCTTCTATCTGAATGTCACTGAATTAGCGCTAATTGCATTCATTAGCTTGTTAGCCATTAATATTCAGCATTCATTAGGTTGGCTCTGTCTCTGGAGGATGGGGGTAATGAGATGTGGGACTGGCTGCGGGGCCATGCCATACCTGTGCTGTAGGAGCGTGGGTTTATGTACCAGGTTGTTTTATTGGCATTTGTGTCCGGCCTGTGTTGTCCCAGCTCTTGGAAAGTAGCTTACCACAAATTAGTGGAAACTTTTAATGGGAGAGCAGTGTTAATGATGATGTGGATACATTTCCACCAACTCCTGCCCTGAAAGCAACTGGTGAGACAAATGATGAAGGCAAATTTTGATCTTTTGGCCTTGAGCCAGTTGCAAAACTGCCTCTGTAATCACAAAGCTCTTCAGTGTAGTCTTCATTGGTGAGTCATTGGGTCCCACCTTTCTTTGCTTCTTGCTCTCAGGAAAAATCCTCTCTTCCTTTTTTTTCTTCCTTTTTTTTTTTCTTTATTTTTTTTCCTTTTTTTTCCTCTTCTTTTTTCCCCTTCTTTTTTTTCTTCTTCCTTCTTTTTTTTTTTTGTTCTTCCTTCATTTTTTCTTCCTTCCTTCCTTTCTTCCCCCACCCCTCCCCCCCACCCCATCCATCTTCCCTTCCTTTGCATTTCTGGCCATGAGGCCAGAGCAGGAGGTGAGGGTATCAGGCTTTCCCTAGCAAGAAACTAGGAAGGATCCAGAAGTGCCAGGATGGTATGGCCAGCACACTCAGCACCCCAAGTCCTGTCAAGACCGGAAAGCCTCAAGTCTCTTATCCCTGAGGAGAGCCAGTAGGATGCTCTTGCTCAGGTGCTCTGCCAGACTTTCCCTCACTTTAGAGATGTGGGATGGCCTCAGAGTGGTCCTGAGGCTCACAGTGAGAGAGAGGAGCATTCGCCACAGGGGTGTTTCTTCACCATTGGAATGGATGGCTTTGATCAGAAAATGCTGGGCTAGAAATACCGCAGCCACATGTCTTCTCTGGTTTCAGCAGTTCTGGTGGGAAACCACTCGGCATCCAACCCGGTGAGTCTGGGTCAGCCAGGAGCAGGAAAAATGGCAAAAACTGTAGCTAGTTAAAGAGGTTGAGCTTTTCTTTTAAACACATCACTCTGGCTTTGGGGTGGATTTTGTGTGCACATTACCTAGATTTGCATACACACAATTTATTGTGACAGTTTAGGTTTGCAAGCCCCAGACATGATAAATCTTTCAAACTTTTCTACTACTTTTGGTCAGCTACCATTTGAGCTTCCTGCCTTGTGCTCAAGGGTAGGCCTGAGTATACAGCTTCTACCTTCCTTCTGAGCAGTTTTTTTCCACTGTTCCACTTCTGGAATATTTCTGGACCCTGACTGCTGCATCTGGCTTTGTGCTGCCTTTCCAGGAACCTGGGCTTAGCTATTCAGTGGAATAAGAGCAGCCAAACAAGCCATGCTACAATCCAAAAGAAGTACCTCCAAAATACTGAGTAGCTCAACTGGCTCACTGAAAAGCATTTTGCCTGCTCTGCTCAAAGGATCTTATTAAACCCTTGATCATGGGGTTCACCTTTTGAACCATCCCAGCAAGACCTCTTAACTTTGCCTCAAAGAAAGAGTTATGTTGAGCACTTACAGACAGGACTCGCTGTTAACCTGTCTGAACCACCACAGGGAAGGGTTTTCCTGTGAGAGGGAAATCCCTTGCAAGGCACTGGGACAACATCTGCATGCACAATGCCAAAATAATTGTACCTCATTTTATTACTCCCGAATGACTCATGAAATATTTAGACATCAACATAAATGGTCTCCTCCTGGGGCAGCTCTGGGAAGGCTTGCCTGGGGCATGGGGCTGCTGGTGCTTGAGCCCGACACTTACTTGGATTAGCTGCGCTTTGGTGCCTGGGGGGGAATTTCAGTGGGTCTCTGGGAGGGTGAAGAGGCAAATGGAAAAAAGTGTTTGTGTTCAGCTGAGCCCAGATGAAATGAAGACAAAGTGGAAGAAAAGGCTTTCTGAACCAAGGGTTTCCAGGGTTTTATGACTACGGGATGAGACAGAGGGATTTCATGGGACTCAGTACCTGTACCTTTATGCCCATGCCAGGGCAGAAGTTATCTTTTTCAATTCTCTCAGTTCCCTGTATTTACTTATCCCAGATGGTATTTGTAGTTTCTAATTGCCATCATTTCCCAGAAAGCAGCATGTCTTCAGGGAAAATCATTCCTCCGGCTTCTTGTTGTTCAGGGGCTGATATGTTCTGGCACAACGTGGGGGCTGCAGCATCTGAGGGGAGACACAAATAAATACCTGATACTTGTTTGGGGTTTGACCTGAAATGGCAGCTGAAGAATGTGATGTATTGCATGGGAAAAGAAAAAAGGCCAAGTATTACTTAATGACTTTAGTTCCCCTAGTCTGAGACGCATTTAATTCCCCTAATCTGAAAACCAGCAAAGAGGTACTATTGGGCATTGCCTCATGCTGGGATAGACAAGATTATGGTTTGTAGGTTAAAAGCATTTATAACTAAATGTCCATGCTAAAGCCACTCTGCTCTGATTTTTTTCTTTCCCCCCATGACAGATCCCGGTGAGGGCAGAATCAGCCCGAGATGAGCCACCTGTAACTGGGGCCGGCCTCGTTGCCAGGGCTCTGTGCCCCACAAGGATGAGGAGCCATCTGCCGGCCTAACAGAAAGATTTTGTGGCAGTTTTATTTTCCCCAAACCTCGTGGAATTTCATGTGACAGCGGAGCCGCTTCCTGCACCTTCCTTGTGCCACCTCACAGCCAAGGGCTTGGCGGGGCAGGGCCACCACCATGGCGGCGAAGCAGCCCCCGCCACTGATGAAGAAGCACAGCCAGACCGACCTGGTGAGCAGACTGAAGACACGCAAGATCCTGGGCGTCGGCGGGGAGGATGACGACGGCGAGGTCCATCGCTCAAAGGTGAGGGAAGCCTGTGTGCACTAATGATGGAAAAGGGACCTTATGCTGGGAAACCCAGGGTTTGGCCATCCATGTGGTTTGGGGTATTCACACCAGGCATTGTGAACAGGAGCATGTCCACATGAATGCACACGGCTCTGGGCAGCGTGCGCGTGAGGGCAGGACAGATGCTGAGACAAGCTGAGGGCTCTGCAGGAGCCTGTGCTCCATCAGGATGTGACATGCAGGTGATGTGTGTGCGGAGTCAGTTCCCTTCTTACACAGATAAGAGGAAAAAAGAGTTAGTGTTGACCCTTCCCCTGCATGCTGCAGGTGGCTGATCCCAGTAAGGGAGCAGTAGAGGCTGTAGCTCCTGATGGAAACCAAGGCAGGTGTTGGGACCAAGGAGTCACAGATGAATCCCTTGTCCTCCTCCTCCTTCCAGCCCTCTGAGAGAAACTCCCACATGGGATTAGGCATGTAGTTTTGGGCTGGTGAGTACTGCCTAAAGACTGGGGAAGGATCTGCTTAGCTTGTGCCTTTCATTTGAATTTTAATTTCAGATTAGCCAAGTACTGGGAAATGAAATCAAGTTTGCAGTCCGGGAACCACTGGGACTCAGGTAAGGTATTGGATCACCTTGGAGATGGGTCATCTGAGGGCCTTCAGCCACAGCATTCCTGACAGCTCTGGTTTCTGACACCAGCTCTGCTGCTGTGCCAGCATCACTGCTCCCTGCAGGGGCTTCTTGGAGGCTGTGGAACCAGATCAGCACTGCCTTCTTCTCCCATAAATGAGCCCGAGGCCCTCGAGTTCTTGTCTCATTGCATGTGCAGAGAACTATAAGGGCTCCATGGGGCTGGAGGAGCTCCTGTTCTACTGTATGACAGGGTGGTGTGTCCTGTGGGGACCCTGCTTTGCACCATCCTCTTGGCAGGGTCATTTCCCTCCTTTGCTTGGGTGAGGGAGAGTCTGGCTCTGTCTCACTATCAAGGTTGGTCTGCATGCTGAGGCTGGAGCTAGCGGGATGTGGAAAGCTGAGCCCTTCCATGGGAGGTTTCTGGCTGCCTCACTTGTGCATGTGGGAAGGATGAAGGCTGATGAACAAGCAGGCAGCCAGAAATGCTTTGTGAAGTATGAGTGATGGGGTCACCTCCAAGCTCATGCTGGGTCCTCTGTCTTCCCTCTCACGCAGGGTCTGGCAGCTGGTTTCCGCCGTCATGTTTTCCGGGGTTGCCATCATGGTGAGTGAGGGATGTGGTCCTGGGAAGAACCAGCTCCCGACTGCCAAAGGGGTGCTTCAGCATGGCCCTTCGGTCCCTGGCATTTATCTTTCTCCACTGCCTCCAGCAGCTCCTACTGCTTTCTCCTGCGAGGCCTTTGCCCTCGCTGTGTCTCAGTAATGGGCTTTGCCAACAGTGTCCTTGGCAGTTCGCTCCCATCACCAGAGTCTGTTTTCATTAGCAAGGCCCATAAACCAAGGAATGGCAGCCTTGGCCACAGAAACCAGCCATGCAGCTGACATGGTGATATTTCTTTTGCCTCCTTAATTTCCAATTTCCTGGCCAGTGGCTCCAATCCCACAAAGGCATGATGTTGGAGCACTGCTGCCCAAGAGGACATTTTGGTGGCCCCAGCAAGTTCAGGTTGCTGAGTTTCTCTCTTGCCTCTGCCAGGCCCTCGTTTTCCCTGACCAGCTCTTTGATGCCATCTTTGAGGAGGAATCGGTGAGCAGCAAGACTCCCATCCGGCTCTATGGAGGAGCCCTGCTCAGTGAGTGCTGTACCACCGTACTGGGGCACGCTGCTGCCCCACAGAGTAAGGGGACAGGTGGCCAAAACAGCAGCAGGGGACAAAGTCCATGCCCAGCCGTACACCTGCAGCTGGAGAGCAGAAGATCTGCTGTTAGCAAAGAAAGTGCTGAGGGGTATTTTGAAAAGCTTGGCTACTGCTGCTTTTTCCTGGCAGGGGTTCAGGCGTGCTGCAGGTGGGGTAAGAAGAGCTGTGCATGCTCTGAATCCCTGGGGGAGCACCCCCATGTACCCTAGCAAAGGCAGCCTGCAGAGGGTCCGGGCAAGGGCGCTGGGCTGCGGCTGGGGCTCAGCGGGAGCCGCAGGGAAGCTGGGGCCTGCGGCGGCATCCCGGGAGCGGCGCAGGAGGAGCGGGGCGAAGGGCCGGGAGGCGAGGGGAGCTGGGAGAAGCGGTGTGGGAAGGAAGAGGGGCCCGAGCCGCGTCCTGCAGCGGCACCGCGCGGGGCGGGCGGGAAGCGCGGCCCTTCCCCTTCCCGGCCCTCGGGCAGCGCGCCCCGCTGTCCCCGCAGGCATCGCGCTCATCATGTGGAACGCCCTGTACACCGCCGAGAAGGCCATCATCCGCTGGAGCCTGCTGGCCGAGGCCTGCTACTTCGCCGTGCAGTTCCTGGGTGAGTGCCCGCGGGCCGGCCGGGACGAGGAGGAGGAGGGTGCGAAGGCTGTGCGCCCACGGGGATCGACGGTGGGCAGGGCAGCGGCGTGAGCAGTGGTGGAGTATTTTCCCTGCCAGCTGCTTGTCTTTTTTGCTTCCCCATGGAATAGCCTCTGCCCTGAGCTGCTCCTTGAAAGGTTAAACATCACCCTCTGACAATTCCTTTATTTTTCTCCCTGAAAATGTCCTGGGCTTCAGAGCCAGCACAGGTCATTGCTGGAGCAGGCTGCCTAGATGCAAAGGTCTAAAAAGAAAAATTATAGCAACCTATACTAAAAAGGGGGATGTTCAGTGTTACCAAAACAGAGCATAACAGTTTAGCTTGTTTCTAGGGAGTTTATCTATATTTAACAATGAAGGGGGTTCTTGTATGTGTGTCTTGGTAGCTCAATGTGTAGCTGGTTTGGATACGAGCTGTGTGTTGGTGGCCAAAAAAGTGAGGTGTTCAATAGAGGCGATGTGTGTGGACTGTGCCTATTTTGTAGATGTTCCTAAAGTTGAGAAATGTTTATCAGCACTGAAGTGTTCAAGCAACAAAGCAAAGTCAGGAGGATGTGGCTCCCACATTAACACCTGAGAGTAATGGAAACTCACATCTGCTCGAGTGACTGTTTCAGGCTGCCTGAATATGAGGCTGCCGTGAAAGCAGGGTTTCTGTAAGGGAGAGCTCTGGGATCCATGGCAAGCTTCAAGGCTGTGAAAAAAAGCTAGTGAAGAGTCTCTGCCATGGGTTCACTGTGCATGTGAATGAGCCTGTGCTGAAAGCTCCCGTGCTCGCAAGGCTCAGCAGTTCCTGCCGAAGCTCTGCATTAGAGGGCAGCAGAAAACAGCTTTGTGCTATTTGTCTCCTTTTGGTTTTGCATCACCAACCTCTGCCTTGTCTCCCTCCTTCTCCTCCAGTTACCACTGTCTCCCTGGTTGAGAGTAGCCGGATAGCCACAGGTGCTGTGCTCCTCCTGATCAGCCGAGCCCTCTTCATCCTCATCAGCATTTATTATTATTACCAAGTTGGACGTCGTCCCAAGAAAGTCTAATTCCTGGGCTTTTTGTTATGGGAAAGGTGGGAGGGGGGAGTTTGTGTCGGTAATTTTGCATTATAATTTTTTTTTTTTTTTTTTTTTTTTTTTTTTGTTGGTCCCTTTTGGTTCTAAAGTAGTTTCCTTCTTTACCGGCATGAATCAGTGTGTAACCCAGTGCTGGTGGCATTGCCAGGTGAAATGGGGGGAGCAACATCGGTGGGACCCCCCAGCCCCTCTGCAGGAGGTGAGGAGCAGCAGGAGGAAGGCTCAGGGAAGTGTGTGGGCCTGGCAGGCTCAGGGAAAAAAGCCAGTTTTCTAGGGGGAACTGGCTGATGGGATCACAGGCTCTGAACCCGCTGGAACAAAGCACAAAATAAGGCCAGCATAGTGAAACCAAACCCTTGAGGAGACAGGGCAGCAAGACAACCAACAAAGGACTTGGCTACTCTACTTGGTAAGCCCTGCACCTCCCCTGGTTTACAGCCCGTTCCCCTTTTAGCAAGTACTGACTGTCTAGGTAGCCAGGAGCTGGATGGGGTCAAGTTCAGTGCTTTGCAAACAGCTCTTCTTTCCTCGCTGCCAGAGGTGCATTTTTGTGTAGTTCATAGTTTTGCACTGGATGCTGTGCAGAGCTGGGCAGGAGATACAGCAAAAGAAGAGGGAGAACCCTTGCTTGTTCCCTCTGAAGGGACAGCACTGGGAAGAGTGGAGCAACTTGAATTACAAGATGTGAGAAGTGAAGGAAGCTATTGGAAATAGCCCATTGAGCACAAAGACATCCCCTTGTTTGGGGTGTGTCATGAAGTTTCTAGGCGGGGGTCCTGTCCCTTCACCCCAGAACACTTCACACAGTTGAAGCTTTACTGATGGTAGTAGCAGTGGTGGATGTGCAGCAGCACCTGATGCTTTAGTTGAGCAGTGCTGCTGTGGTTAGCACTAGTAAGAGCAGAGTACTGTAATAGTAAGAGCATCTGCACAGATGCTTGGGCCAGGGAGCAGCCTCTAGACATGGCCCCTGGCTGTGGGAGATGGTGTTCCAATTCTGCTAACATCTGCAGGCATCATATCTCTTCTGAACTCGAGAAGAGAGGACCAAAGTTTGTAGCATTAAGATAGTTCATATTTAACTGGGATGAAGAACAGCAAGGAGCGGAGCATATGAAGGCAAGGACAGACTAAATGTGCTTTAGTACTCTCTGGCCAGTTTCTCCAGCACCTCCTGGGCTTAACAGCATTGACTGCCCTGCTTCCTAGTGCTTTCCTTGTGGATTATCCTTGTCCACACCTTGAGGCAGCATTTTTTATTCTCCATGGGACTAAAGCCAGAAGGTCTGTGTACCGGATATGGACTTCTTACTCATGCACTACTGTTCACTGGATCAAAGCATGCCCTGGAATATAGCTGGCGTTCCAAAATCCCAGTAGGAGGATTCCTATACAAACAGAACTGCTTGTGTGAACAACAGTCCTCAAGCCACTGGTGAGACTGGGATCTACAGCTATGGCTATTTAATACCTTAGTAGAGTTAGAAGAAGGTAGTGGGTAGTTATTGTATGTTGTGTTAGTGCTTTTGGCATTTAGAAGCAGCTGCATAAGCTTGGGACACTGTGTGCATTGTACTTACCGGCCATGCAAAATGCCTGTCACCTAAGAATGCTGGAAATAGTTGAATCAGGAAACATCACAACTGTAACTTAGTTCTTTGCCTAATAGGTAAATCAAATGGAGAGGCAACATCCAACAGCAGGCTAAATTCTGGAGCCTCACAGCAATACACGCTTGTCAAGCTGCTTTCAGCATGTCCAAAAATGATACTGAGCAACTAAAACTTTTAATTGCGAGGAGTGTTCCTGTTCAGATGGAAGAATTGGGCTCTAAGAGGTAAACCTTTCCCTGTGAGGCAGGTAATGATCAAATGCAGGCTGGAGAGGATCAGAAATTAGACCAAGTGGTGCAGCATGCAGGAGCTGGAGCATGGCATGCTGTGGCTGTTGCTCTCCCCCTGTGCATCACCTGCATGGGCAGCTGCAATGGCCTCAGTGTGGCACTTTGGCTGTAGTTGTGGGTATAGGTACGTGAAGCTTGATTCTTTGTGTTTTGGGGTGTCACATGAATGTATACACAGATTGATGGTTGGTTTTCAGGGGGGTGGGAAATTATGTTTCTAGGACAGACAAGTAAAACCTACCACAGCAAAAGCAATCTTACAGAAGAAGGAAACGGAGAGTCTTCTTAATGCTGCCCTCCCATCTGTGTTGGCCACAGGTCCTATGAACTTGGTTATGACTTGGGTCCGATTAGAGTACCTTAAAGTGTCATCCCATAGGTGAGAGAAATGAGTTACTGCACTGTGTGAGAGCAGTAATCCAAATGCTCTCACATTAGATGGTTGATGGTTAGATCAAGTGGGAGAGTGGGGGAAGCGGTTACAGCTTTCCAGGGTAGCTTTAAATAAGGTGAGATCAGATTCCTCTGGTCCCCTGATTAGCAGCTGCCTCTGCAAAACTTGAAACAGTCAGGCACTTCTTGGTTTGCCTGTCAATGGCTTCTTCTGCTCCAACATAGAGCAAAGCCTGGGGGAGTGGCCACTTAAAAGATTTCATGCTACTTAGTACCTAGTCCCAAAAGTGGAGTGATGAAGTTGTTTTGATGCTTCTTGCTCCATCTTACTGTAAGTGGACCATGTAGAAAATATGGAGCTCTACACCTCTTCTACAACTAAGCTGTGGTTCCTGGCATGTCCCTTCTCAGCAGCAAGGTGTTGCAGGAGAAACATGGCCAGGCCCATTGGAGGTGGTGAGTGTATAGCAGGTGAAGCCTAGGAGGGAGTTTCTCAGGGTGCCTTGAGGATGGAGCCCAGACAGAGCAGCTGCAGCACTGCCAGAAACCAACTGCACGTGGTTGTCTTCCCTCTGTTGTGAATGGGGAGAAAGGGAGGAGGATACCAAAGCCTTTGTACAGACCTGTGTCCCCAAGGACAGAAGTGCTGACATTACAGCTGGAGGTGGCAGTTGAGAACATAATTTGGGATCAAAAGCTTGAGGTGTCACTTCAGGCTCTGCTACTGATCTGCTGACAAAAAACCTCCATCTCCACAGGCCTCAGTTTCCTTATCTGTTACGTTGTGAGGGAGGCCTTGGACCGATGTCATCTCCCAAGGGAGACTGCAATGAACTTCCTGCATGTGTACAGTGCTGTGCAGGAGTAGGGGTCTGTTCCCCAGGGGATTGTGCTCTAAGCAGGCACAGTCCAGGACTTAAAGCTGACCCGCTTTCTCTGCCAGGGATGAACCCAAACCGTTGCATTCGCAGAGCCCTCTCTTTGGAGGGTGAAGAAAACGCATCATTCACATAACTCCCTACATCATCTTGTTTGCGCCTAACCAATATCTGGCAAACTGGAGCTGGTGACACAGGAGAGGCTCTGTCTGTCCTAAGCTGGCCTCTTTTCTGGTCAAGGGTTTTTACTTGGGAGGGTGTGGGTGGGGGGTGGTGGTGTAGGGGAGAATGGGACACTTCAATTTATACCTCATTTTAGCTGCTGTACCTGAGTTTATTTCTCTTCTGGTAAGAAAGTGACTGTACTTAACACCAAGCAAATAGTGAAAATTAAAGCTGTTTCACTTCACTGTCACAATATCTTTCTTTTATTTTTTGGGGTTTTTTTAAAGAAATGCACACAAAAACCGTGCAGAGTGCGCTTCAGGCTTGTGTTCTGGTTTATATTACCAAAAAAAATTTCCTTTCAATATAAAAAAGCATTACAGTAGGGAATACAGGATAAATTAGCTCCACTATCTAATAAAAAGAACATTTACATTTTTTTAAAATAGATTTCAAACATTATTTCACACACAGCCCTTTTCCCAGGCATTTGTGACAGTCAGTCATTGGAGCATTAAATAGCAACCAGGAGGCAGGGATGCTGAGAGGGGCTGGGGGCTTGCCTGGGCTGGTCTCTGCTACTCCCTCCAAGGTGCTTGGGCCACGGTCACAGTGCTACAGCGAAGGAGATGGCAGCTCCTTCTGCTCTCCAGCCTGCCTCGAGTTCTCCAGCCAGCAGTGACTCCAGCTTGAGCCCCTGACCCCAAAATGCTCACCAGAGCTGTTAAAAACAAGTACAAAAATACAATTGCTTCTCCTGCCTAGAGTTCTGAAAACTGCTGTACAACAGCGAGGGCAGCCACGAAATCAAGGGACAAAACCAACAAATTTACGTGCTTTGCCATACACTGGGAGTCTGCTTTCTGGGCTTGCTTGTTCATTAAATTCCCCCAAGGAAAATTCCTTCTCCATGTTACTAACTGCCACAGATCCTCTCAGACTTGCACACATCTTTACAGCTATCTCCAGTTCTTGTTTGGAATTGCTGCCTGGCATTTTGAGCTGTGTTCCCAGTGGCACATGAGCCAGCCTGCAGAGAGGATTTGAAATTTTCACACAGGAAAGACCAGTGGGGGATCAGAAAAGGTAGAGGAGAAACAGCTGTGCACAGCCCAGAATAACAGATGAAGAAGAGATCCTTTTGAAGGTACAGGGACTATCATTAGGGAGAGAGGGAAAGCAATAAATCTGAAAACAGACAAAGCAATGAGTACAGAATTAGGAAAGCCAAAGAGAAACAAGCCATTAGCAATCATACTTCAGGCATGTACATTTAGTACTTGGTGCTCTGGCTGCTTTGGTCTGGTTCCCCGAGCTCTAACAGGTTTTTCCCCCATGCCACTGGTGGCAGAAAAAGGCTTTAAGACTTTTTTTTCCCTTCAGCCACCCACCATGCACAAATGAGGGTATTTGCCAGCCAGGCTCTGACCTAAGAACTCTGCATAATAAACTGAGGGGAAAGGAAGAAACTGGAGACTGGGGGAGGCAGTGCTGCTTCTTTCAATCACCTCCAGCCAAATTATCAACTCTGCTGACAGTTTTGTTCCTTCCCTGGGAATTGCTCTCCCAGAACAGTCACTGACACCAGCTCCTGAGGCAGAAGGAGAGCAGATAAGCTCGCTTTCTGCTCAGCCCATTGCCTACAAGACTGGTAGATGGAACAGATTTTTCTTATCTTAAGTGCAGCACCTGCTGTCCAGTAAAAAATACTGCTGGGTTTTGGCTAACAAAACTATTTTCCTTTATTAAACAACAGAGCAGAGTTTAATGCTAAAATGCCTCATTACAAGAAGGTCCAGAGGGAAATAGTTCAGAACAGCTTTCCACAAGGCTTAATGCAACATCTGACGCTGCTCAGCGGCCCTGGCCACATACTTGGTTGCTGGAATATGCTGACTGCAGCATGGGGGGCCTGCAGCTCTACCTGCCCAGCCCTCTCCTGCCAATGAACAGATTGTTGTTCTTAAATGAAGCTTGGAAAAGCTCCTAATGCCTCCTTCCTGTTCCTTAGGATCCTGATTCCCCAACCTAGATATTTAGCCATGATCTTCGTCTGTTATGGCCCAGGCTTTCTGCTGTTTTCCTTCCTTGCCTGTAGCCCGTGCGGTGCCACTGGGAGAGCTCAAGGGACACAGCCCCAGGGGTCTAAGGGAACAGCCAGAGGATGAACATGCTGTTGCAAAACCTGGGCACAAAGTTTAATGCTCTGCTCCTTCCTTGCCAGAAATTACAGCTTTCAGAGGAGCTGTCTTGAGTCTGTATAAAAGTGCTCCCATAATCTGAGCCTATAAAATCTGTAAAAAGACCTAATCTAAACAAGAAACCACAGCCCCTTCTGTAATTCCCCAGGTAAAATGTGTTTGGGGTCAGGGAATAAGTGACCTGATGAACAATTAAGGCAACAGGGATTGATGATTCCAGATGAGACAAACCGGTCACCTGTCTGAGTCAATATCCACCGCCACAGGAGCAGCAGCTGGAGCAGTTTGGCTGCACACTGGGTGCTGTTGGAGCCTGCCTGGGGGCTCAGCAGCTCCAGCTTAATCTCTGACCAAGATCCAGTCCCAGGCATCTTTCTCAAGTTCACTTCCAAATGATTGAGTGGCTGACATGTTAGTTAAATACCAAACTATCTCAAGGGAGGAAACACTATCAGCTAAAACAATTCTGACTTGATGATTACTTTCATCATGACCCCATGGGAGAATCTCAGGGGAAGTTCTCTGACCAGAAATTATTCCATCAGACTGGTCCAGGAAAACAGCATGGGAGTGGTTGACAAACTTCAGCCTCTTCAATCCAGCACCATGTCTGGGCCTCCCCTTAGGGCTGGAAAAGCATGCAGGAATCACTGCAAATATTTATGCTAACAGAGCACCACAAACCATTTTTTTGCAAGTATCAGAGGAGAGGCAAAGGCTGACAAGTTTTAAACATTATATCCTCCCCTTCTCAGGAAGGCAGCAGTATCAATGATGCTTGACCAGAGCCATTATTTTTCCCAGGAGATGGGAACACAGCAGGGAACCATTTGGTCTCTTTCACAACAATGAACAATAAATCTTAGTAAAAACAGAAAGGTAGGCACCAAACTCTTGACCCTCAGCCAGCCTTAGCTGAGTCCTGTTGCTAAGTTAGATCACGCTGCCCCTGCTTGGAGTTCCAGAGAAAAGCCAGCCTCACTCAAGTGCTTGACTCCTCTGACAAGTTTCACATGACAGGGGCAAAGCTTCCACTGAAGAATGTGTGTTTTCATCCTGTGGCTGGAAATCAAAGCCAGAATCACACAAACGTTGACAACACCTGCTTAGACAAGCCACCACTGCTTGTTTCAAACCCACCTGGACAGTCAAGGCCAACCTGTTGCCTTATCCAGCCCCTGCATGTCTGTTCTTGAGTCCTTTGTTGTCTAAAGCATGATAAAATGGTGAATGGCAGGCTCAGCCTGGTGTGAGAGGCAGCTGTGCTCATCCTCCCAGCTCCGTCCATCTCTAGTGCAATCGGCTGCGCTGGCTCCTGCTCCACAGCTGCTGCGGGTGGCTCTGGGCAAGGGTCCGGTGTACAGTGTAGTGCACATCACCTCAAAGTTCCAGCCCCTGAAGTACAATCCTTTTGGTCATTCATATATTACAACCCTCTTTTTTTCTTTTCATTTTTTCTCCCTGTCCCATTTTGTTAAAAAAAATAAAGTTTTTTGGGTGTTTTCAGGTTTTGTTTCTTCGGATTTTCCTTCTTTCTTCTGAGCATGTGGGGAACATGGTGGTTCACGGGCCACTTCTTACTGGATCCCTCGAAAGAGACACATAGCAAAGATCATGGCAAACAGCTGAGAAGAGGAGGGGGGAAGAAGAGGGCAAAAACAAAACAGAGAACCATAAATGTCAGCTGCATCTGCCAGAAGATCGGCAAAGCCCTCCCTGGCCCTGGGACCACCCCCATTGCTCCCTCCTGCCCAGCACTCAGTGATGCAGAGAGGGGGACCCTTACCACCCAGGGGAGGCTGTGGCAAAACTCTTTCCCCTGCCCCTCTCTCCCCCCCAAACTGTTAGTGGATCCAGCAGCAGCCTGGCTTCATTCCCAAACTGCCCTTGGTGTCACAGGGGTGCAGGATTCACTGTCCCTGCTCTGCACATCATTGCTGCTGCCTGGGATGGGCACAGCACAGCCTTTGAGGGAGGCTGCTGGGCCTCTGCCCAGACCTCCCTCCTTTGTACAACATGGGGGACTTTAAAAGTACCCAGCCTTTTCCCTGCAATGCCACAGGGACATCACTTGTGGGCTAAAACCATGTCTGGTGGATGGATGGTCGTCAGAGACATCACCAAAGAAGTGGGTACTGATGCAGGACGATGGAGATGCTCTGGGTTCCATACAGTTTCAGGCTCTAAGCAGAAGGTTTTAAAGCACAGGCCGGGTTTGAACACGTTAACCAAGTGACAGATCGGTCAGCTTGCCGGGCACTGCGGCAGTGGGAGCAGTGGCTGTGCGGGCCCCGTGGCGAGCGGTGGATCCCCGAAGGCCCTGTGGCCAGCGTGGCAGGGCCCGAGCTCTGTGCAGGCCCGGCACGAGGTGGCACTGCAGGCGTGTGGCATCGGGTGTTTCCCTGCCTGTTGTGTCACAGGATCCAGGAGCCTCTTTCCAGGCAGTTAAAACCACGCGTTGAGAGCCTGCTTGCACTTTGCCAGAGCAGCTTCCCTTGGTGAGGGGGAGCAGCTGCCTGTTTGCCTCGCTGCTGGATGTGTTACTGCCCCCGCTTTTGTTCCAGGCGGACAACAGTAAGTACCTCAATAGCCAGCACTCCAATGGCCAGGGCTCCTGCCAGGTACACGTACGTCTCAAAGGAGTTCAGGATCACGGTGTAGCAGCCCTAGGAAAGACAAAACGTGGTGAGACACACCTGAGCAGCACATTTTGTTGTTCTCACAGCAGAGCCCTCACTAGGACGCGAGGTGCTCTCAGACCCAGGCACCACAAGCACGGCTCCCTCTCACCACCTCACGCAGCCCCACGGCACAGGAGGCAGAGATCCACAGGACAGTGCTGGGGAGGGGAAGGTTTTGCTGTAGTGGGGTGGGAATGGTTCACACCCCTCACTGACCATGAGGAGCTGCAAGTTCTTGCAGGGCAGAGAGGAGCAGCACAGAGAGGAACGCCATCTGCAAAGGGCAGAGACTAAGCACAGAGGGAAGGACACTCACTGCAGGTGACAGACATCCCAGGCTGCTAGTGAAAAGGATGATTTATTTAAAGCCAAGGCAGGAGATTCTTGATTCATCTCTCACAGCCAGCAGGTCTTTAGCAGCCCAGG
The DNA here is from genome assembly GCF_000738735.6 of Corvus cornix cornix. Taxonomy (NCBI): domain Eukaryota; kingdom Metazoa; phylum Chordata; class Aves; order Passeriformes; family Corvidae; genus Corvus; species Corvus cornix. The sequence continues at coordinate 40,900,331 of NC_046335.1, forward strand.
ACCTTTTCTCTGTGCTTTGCCCCAAAAGAGGCTGGCTGAACACCTGCTGATCTCACTATTGGAGAAGAATTTCATTAAGAACTCAGGGCCATGCACTATGGCAATTATTCCACTTATGAAGCATAGCCACCATCACCCTTAATTAAATTTATTATTGCTAATACAATTAACAGCAGGTAGATCTTCCTGCAAAGGTTTCAGGATGTTTCTGGAAATCACCAGCTTATCCTGGCCTCAGTTCTCCCAGCATAAAATTTCAACCCACTGGGAAATTTCTGCAAACACGGGACACATAAAAAGAGAAGCAGATTGGAGTTTGTCCAGTATGAAAAGCAGCTTCCTCTCCACTGAGAATATACTTCACACATACATTTTAATCCTATCTGTACTGCTAGGATGTTTCGATTACCTGGGTTTTTTCCTTCCACCCTTAATGAAAGCATTGGAACTGCAAAGACAGTACAATAGTTATGTACTTCTGTCCATGCCAGAGCCTGCTCGCTGTGAGTGAGGCACAACCAGCAGAGAGTGAGGAAGGACATGGAGAGGATTCACTCATGAGGCCAGCCTAGGGGACACAGACTGCTGGGGCAGTAACTGAGCTGTTAAAACCATGCTTTTGTAAACATGAGACCACTCAGCATCAGCTCTCTTCCAGACATGTTTCAGCCAAATTTTCAGAGGAAAGCATCCAGTCCAGTAACAAATGTGCTTGCCAGACCTCCAACCTTAACCCAGCCTCCAGCATGCTCTGCTCAGCTGGCTACAGACAGGGGTGAGCACAAGCATGGTCAGCACTGTCCTACCAGCATGGTGTCCCAAGAGCTTGACTTTGCTCCAGCAATGCCTCAATTCAGCTCTCAGTTGCTTGAGATTGTCTCTCCTACTTTACAGAAGTGCACCACTGTGCTTGGTGACACTTGCTGTGCACACAGCTTCTCCCACCAACACTCTGTGGTGACATGGGCTTGCAGGAAACCTTCCCTTTCCATGGAAGTTATAAGCCTCAGCATCACTACACAGGGAAAACTTTAACCCTCTTTCTCAAAATGCATTTCTCTTTCCCTCCCTGCTGTGTGTCATCTCTCTCCTCCCTATCTATTCCCAGCAATCAGACCTGGCAGAAGCAGCATGGTGCTGTCTGCTATGATCTCACCCAGACTGCCTTTGCCAACCACTTCCAGCTGCCAGCCAAGGAACAGTTCACATGCTGCTTCCAAACTCCTTTCTTCTCTTTCTCAATCTGCTCTTAAGTGCTGAAAAGAGGACCACTGCCTAGTCTGGAGGGAGAAGGAGGCTTGTACATACTGTCAATACAGAGCTCAGCTGGTTTAACTAATGCTGTGGTGAACACAGTCAGGAACTTTGCTGGAAAGTTTCTTAAACATCACGTCTTGGTGACATTGGAAGGAAACTTGACCCAGTGTCAATGGGATGAACTGTCTTGTCCCAGCCCAGTATTGCAAAAAATTGCCAAGCCAAGAGGCCTGGCAAAACAATCATAGAATAGAACTATAGAATGGTTTGGGTTGGGCAGGACCTTAAAGATCACCTACTTTCAACCCCTCTGCTACAGTCAGGAGCACCTGTCACTAGACCAGGATGCTCAATGCCCCATCCAACCTGGCCATGAGCACTTCTAGTGATCAGGCATCCACAACTTCTCTGGACAACCTTTTTCAGCATCTCACCACCCTCACAGTCAATAGTTTCTTTGGTAATATCTGGACTAAAACTACACTCTTTCAGTTTAAGGCCATTCCTCCTTGTCCTATCACTACACACCCTTATAAAATGTCCCTCTCCAGCTTTCTTGTAGGATCCCTGTAGGTACTGGAAGACAACTGTAAGAAATGCCATTTTTCTAAGGTAAAGATAAAAGAAGCAGAGAAATGCAGCTCTCCAATTCTTCTCTTCCTTAGGAAACAGACATGGTTTTCTGTGGCTGTTTAACCCTTGATGTTTTGATTGTATATAATGATTAGGAGTCTTTGTGAACTAAATTGGAACCACTCCTGTAGCCAGTAAGAGTCAACTCCATCCCATCCTACCTGACCTGTGCTGGCTTGCTAATTAACTTCTCAGAGATAGTTCTAACCTTCAGAAACACAACAGAACTTGATCTAAATTCCCACCTTACCTCTCAGTCTCTTAGGAAAATCTTCATATTTCTGATGATACAGCACAACATGGACTTAGCAGTGTATGCAATGAAAGGGGATTTTCAAAATCAGCCACATACCATCACTTCAAAAGCTGTCAACAGGAGTGTAACTAGGATGTGAAGTACAGTCAGGGCCTGCCAGATCCACTAGCTACCCATGGCCACTGCGGCTGTCTCTCTGCCCCCTGTGAGGCTCCTTTTCCCAGCATTCAGCCTCCCTTACCTGCCGGTTCTGAAACCTCTCCATGCCTGATAGACAAGCTTCCTTGTTGACAAACATCCCTTCCCGGCTCTGCAGCTCTCGCTGGCAACAAGCCTCCGGTGTCGCCCCTTCCAAAGAGGAGTATGGAAGATGAGGGATAGCTTCAAAATCTTCTGGTCCATTCACTCCACAGCAGGCAAACTAGGGAGAGGCACAGAGAAGAAAGGAAAACAGAATTGATACCTTTCCCTGAAAGCAGACATGACTAATCTAAGACCTATTCTCATAGGGATCAAAGCTTTAGTCAAAGCAGAGACAACTGTTCTTTCCAAAGTAGTGGATTGTGCTCATACGTTGGAGCTTCTGTTTCATTGAAGTCTTTATGAAGTCCCACTGTTTCTATGTCATACTGTAGATTCTAAGGTACTACTGGGAATATTGCTGCAAACTACACGGGGCTTTGGGGCATATCCAGAACGACTTGCTTGAGATCACCCAGCAGTACAGCCCAGGCTCCCAACCACCCCTTCTCCCCATGGCTAATGGCCAGGATCGTTGCTGCTTAAAGGCACTGCTAGGTGATTCGAATAAGGTCCCTCTTTAGGATTCCAGTCAGATGCTTTTTAAGGATTCAAGTCATACCCTGACTCTGTCTCCTTTCAGTCAGCAAGAGGAAATATCTTTAATAAAGTCCTGAATCAGCATGAAGGGCAGCAATCATCTTTTCCTTTTAAGATTAAAATTGACTTTTCATCTGCAGAGGCTGACATCCTGCTTTTCACTCCTGAAGGGACACACCATGGGGTGTGCAGAGCACTAACACATGTGTACACACACAGACACACACACAGACTGAACTTCTTGTGGTACGCATTAACAACTGCAGTTCCAATGGCAGTCAACCTGTAACCTGCCCGGTTAGGGATGTAATGACAAAGTCGATTTTGATGGCTATTATTTCTGTAGTGAAAATATATCATAAACACTCCTGCCTAAGCTGCTGTTAACCACAAAACATTAGTTAATGCCAGCTTTTGGTAGCTGTTGGCTGGGAATAATTCTGAAGCAGACTGCAAGGTAGAAGGCCCAGAGCAAATGCAGTGATACCCAGTTGCAGGCACCTCCACTGCTCTCTGTGCCTGATATTTGAAAACTGGGGGTACCCATTTAGGTCCAATGCCTCAGGTTTTGGCAAATCAGGTGACCCTGATGCAGTCATTAAGAGTGTCTCTCTCAGAACTGGCATCTCCATTTGAGAGACTGACTGCCAGCCAAAGTCTCACCTCCCTTCAACCACAAGCCCTGGTGCTAGGCTGGACACAACAGGATGGTTGAAGCAGGCTGACCCTGGGAGAGCTGAGGGTGTGGGCTGAGCAGCATGTTGGTGGCCACTGACCACGGGCAGAATGGGGCTGGTGCTGTCTGACTTACTGTGATCATAACAGAGTTCCAGGTGGAAGAGAAGACATCCGTGTCATTGTTCCTCTGGTAATGCTTCTTCAGCTCCTTGGTGAAAAACTCTCTGGTCAGCTGAAATACAGACAGGTGGAAATGTAAAGGCTATTGCCAACATTTCCCAAAGCTCCCTTCTGTGAATGCTGGGGGTTCTTTGTGTTTTTGGGTTTGTTCTTTTTTTTTGCAAACCTCATAGGAGAAATATGTGAAAAGCCATTGGCTGAGCCATATCTATGTATACAGTGAAGGATACCTGTTGAATAAAACTGTCACTCATTAAAATCAGGGACTGAATTATATCTGTACTTCTAAGATAATTAAGATCATGTTTACACTTAAATGTTGGTTGGTTTTAGTTTTTGTTGTTTTTTTTTTTTTTTAATTTTCAGCACTATTTGAAAGTATTTCATAAATTGAAACAGGCCTAAACCAGATTTTACAAAGATTGTCAAATCCATGCCCAAACTGTATTTTCACTTGGTGTGCTTCATGAAGTCCACAAGCAAAGCATGATTTTCCACTCCACTTTTCCTTCAAACCAGTTAACTTCCTACTAACAATAGGGGAACTGCTCTGAATTTACTTCCATGTGTGAGAAAGCAGAATGAAGCCCTAACATGAAACTTTCTGGAAAAGAAAAAGAATTAAAAAACACATAATGAATAGGAAATAGTCAACTCAGCTTATTAATCAGAAAAAACCACTATTTCCTTGACAATGCTTTAGATTATCTAAACTAACCTGCGTACATAAATAAAAAAAAATCCTCTTTATATTTGTGTTTAGATAATTTAAACATTTTTCCAAAAGTCAACAATATAAATTATTGGAATTTCATTTACCCTTGTTTATATTTACAGTAAAACAGAAAAAATGCACAAATTTGTCTCAGAGTCTTCTGGAGAAGTTAGACACCTTGAAATTACATTTACTTAGGCTGACTCTCTGGAGGAATAGTAAACATACAATCCTAGTAATCTTGTTAAACTGAACATCCCTATTCAATCTTGCTGCCTTTCTGTCACTTCAGGACAAAAACTTAAAGAAATCCTCTTTTCATGTTCCCAATAGGTGTTGACTTGTGTGGTCCCTTCTCCAAAATACCTTGTGACTTGCCACACAGGCAAAATCTTCTGCCACTGCAAAAGCCACAGTGAAGGGGGCTGGACTTGGCTGGCTACAGCACTGCTGTGATGTTGCATATTTGCAGGATCAGGAATTAAGCTGCCTGAAAAATACCCTTTTTATTCCCCCCTGTTGTTCATACAGCACTGCTGATGCAGTAACAGAGGCTGCTACAAGCTGCTTTCAGGTTCTTGATATGCAACGTGAAATATCGCACATACGCATGCATATGCATGAGCTCTAGGGGTGCGCACAAAAGCACAAGCACAAAACTGTTTGTTTTGTTTGTAACTCTATCACAAAATTTAAGGACTGAAAAGAGAAAAAGGTTGTGGTGACTTTTTAAAAGATCCTGAATACCATGTAGTATTGGCTTCTCTTTTACAAATACAAACAAAGGCCAAATGTAATTACTTCATCAGCAACGGGTAAAACTTTGTCACAAATACTTGAATCATGCAGTTAGCTCAATGTCACTACCTTTAATTAGTTATGCTGTTAAATTCCTAAATTACTTTTTTTGGATTCAGTCATTTTTTTGCTTTTGAATATTAAAATACCAGAGGGCATGGCATTTTTCCTTGGGAATTTGGTGCACTGAGGGAAGGTGAGTTAGAAGATGCTGAAATATGTCCTCGGTGTTCTCTTTTCCTTCCCGTTCTCTACATGCTTTACCCATGCAGCATCCAACCCTGCACACAGCAGCACATTTTTTTGATGCTCATCTGTTCCTGAAGCACAGACTTTGAAACTGATATTACCGTTGGTAATAATCCCAGCCCGCTGCCTTTGTTGGGGTCTAAAACAAAAGAGTAATTTAAATATAAAGTGAAAGCTTTGTTTTGACAGCAGTAATCCCAGAGGAAATTGTTCAGAGTTTGTGTGTGATCAACACTTGGCCTAAAACAAAGCCTAATGCTGGAAGGGTACATTTGCCAGGAAAATAACTGCTTATCCTGAGCATCTCAAGTTCAGAAAAATGAGGCCAAAAATAAAAAAAGCCTTCTTTTAAAAACTTGCTGACAAAGGAGGATGAAATAAGACAGTCCTACTGCCATTCCCATGGCCTTCCTCTAGCTGAAACAAGTACCGGCCCTGATGACGTTTGTGCACATTGGATTTTTATGGCAAGAACAATTGGGAAGGGAGCAAAGGACCTACTGGTAAAACTAGAGCTTCACACACACTTTGACAACACAGTTGTGGCAGCCACAGCCATGAACAATAAGGAGCTGTTCGGCTGTGTTTTGGGCGGGGCACCTCCAATGCAGCACATGCATGCGTACACTTACGTGTCAGTGAATGAAGTGAGACTGTTTTGTCACACTGGTTCAAAAAATAGCTTTGCTGGGATTAGTGCAGCCAGATAAAAGGGGTCTAGAAAAAGGGGGGCATTTCTGCACAGCACAGGCATGCTGGCACTGCCCAGGAAGGTCACAGCATTCTCATGCCACGCTGTGCTCAGGGATACTGAATGCTGTGCAAGAAGCTGCCTTCATGGTGCCTGCTTGGAAAACAGGACACACTCCTACCCATCTACATTGGCCTGGAGCATTCTGATGTGTCTGGCACAGTACAGGGCATGGAGGTGCAATCACCAGTGCTGCACTTCCCACTCCTGCAGTGCCCTCTACCTGAGAGACTTCTGTCTGCTCAGATGAGGAAGGTTCATGTTCTTTAGCTTTTGCCTTATGTCTGAGGACATAGAGGCACCAGCATCCAAAGTGACTGGCTTACTAAGTATTAGAACTGGGGCTAAAATGCATCCTGACTCCATCCAAAGCCCTGCCACTGGACTCTTCTGTTCATACCATCCTTTCTTGCTTGCTAAGACAGGTCACTAAGAATCAAATACCCCTCCTGGGTTTTTCCCACCCAGACCTCTGAAGGGCATATAAAGAGAAATTCCTATTGCTCTTTCACAGCCTTTCTCTAGCGTTCATGAAAGTCATTATTTTATGGGGGAACTTCTAGATGAAAAAGGGTTCTCCACCCCCAAAACCTCCTTTTCAAAGGAAGAGAAACTCTGGTAATTCCATAGCTGATGAACAGCAGCCTTCCTCTGCAGAGACTGCTTTTAAATAGCTCTTTAGAAATGCAGCTGGACTTGCAGGTCACAGTAGCTCACCTTCACGAACACCACCTTCACTTACCCCCCCACCTTGCTCTGCTTCACTGACTCTTCCTCTCATGTCAAATCTCAGCAGAAAACATCTCTTTTCTCCCTTATTTTTGTCTCTTGATTTCTCTCACTCCCTTAGCTGTTAATAATTTAACCCCATTGAGTGTTTGGGAGCTGTTTTGGATGTGAAACTATACAAGAGAAAGCTGCACTGAACATTATCTATAAAGCAAACAGATGAAGTGTATCTTTTGGCTCATTTTACACACCCAGAGAGGCCACTGCCACATGGACTGGTGCAGCGACCATCAAAGAATCCCGCTTGGTAAGCCTCGAAGAAACTTAGATTGCCTAAGTGTGCATTTCCCACCACATGCCCTGAAAGTAATTTGTTTTGCAAGGAAGAGAAAAGCACATCTGATCTTGACCTTCAATTGCTACTGTGAAGAATTCTTCCCGACCCGGGGTCACTGAAAGACTACCTCTGTCCCCATGGACATCCTGTCCAGCCATCCAGCTCACCCTAACCCAAAGGTGACAGCTACATTGACCCCAAGTAGTTTCCAAGCCAGACAGGCTACCACCACAATATACAGCAACACCAAAACAAGGGCTATTTTTTCAGAAGAAACCTGAGGAGAGAACAAACCACAAGAACTCGCAGATCAAGTTTGACTTCTGCATAGAGCCATCTCCAGCTATGCTGGGATCTGACATTCTTCATTCCTTCCCATTTAAGCCCTTCCTGTCAATCATTCTGGCAGAGTGGGAAGCTGGTGATACAAACAAGGAGACAAGCTTAAGAAAGATAGAAGTTTGTTCCCCTTCAAGTTTTATCTCACAAAAGACTACCAGATGCCACAGAAGCCTAGAATAACCGCTGCGACCTTATCTTGCAAGATGCCATGACCTTACATGTCCCGTGGCTCCCATGGGAGTGGAAGGTACTGATTCTTTGCCCAGAAGCTAGCTGTAAGCGAGGAGGACACATCAGCAGTGCAGTCACCCCACACCCAGGACTTGCAGCAAGCCTGGGCAGTTTCTTCTACCTTTTACAGGTTTCCCACAGAGAAGGGGGGAGGTGGGAGCCATCAGCTGACAGCTGCTTGCCCAGGCCTTGCTCCCCAGGGACCATGTCCTCTCTCTGTCACAAAGCCTATGCCTGGGTCTGCAGGGCAGTTCCTACATGTACAGTCTGTTCCTTCTTCTGAACCAAAGGCATTCTCTAAAAACTCCTAACAGCACAGCCGTCATGACCAGAAGACACCAGACCCCCCATGCTGCAATCTGTTAATAGGTGTTTCTATGAGGACATGGTCTCCAAGCCTAAGATGGAATGGGACACCCATTCTGTGTGCAGAGTGCCATCCCTTCCCCACTGCCTTCAGATCTGAGGCAAAGACAAAAGACCACCAGCTCATAAATGGAAAAAAATCCTCTCACCACCTCCTCCCAAGCCCATCCTACTATAAAAACACCACACTGTCTCGCTGTGAGCTTCCTGAGTTTTGATTCTTTTCTATCAAAAGCTTTTTTAAATGAATAAAATTAAAAGTATATCCTGGTTTAAGAAAATCATCGTTATACATGGCTGTTCTTTGCTCATGCCACATTTCTCTCGTGTTCAGTACAGCAAATGTGCTGTATGTTCTCTTGCTACTGCCAGAGGCAAAATAAGCAAAATAAATACTAGCAGTCACTGGTGACCACCTCTACCAGCCAATGTTTTTTCACAGCCATCACTCAGAGAAGGATGGACCTACTTCAGTCAGGCTCTCCTTTGCACATGTGTGAACATGCAAAAAAATGCATGGACCTTTGCTGTTTAGAGAAAGAAATGAGACTGTGGTTATTACTACTGCAGTAAAAGTTTACTACTAGCATAGGGGAGGGATGATGGCCATGTAATAATATTCATTGCAGAAGAATAGAGAAAGGCTACATCATATGAAGCTTTGGAGAGAAGGACAAAACTAAGCAGAGCAATAAATGGGGGGAGAATTGCTTAGGGCAGGTCAGGGGGATATCTTATGAGTAGCATTGGTAGGAGTCTGGTGAGCAGCAGAACATGGAAGTTCAAGAATGAATATGATTAGAAGATTCATAAGAGAATTTTTGCACTGCAGAGCAAGCATTGGCTCTGTTCAGAAAACAGGAGTTTTCCACTAGTAATATTAAACATATGTCATACTGGAAAAGGAAAATAGTTGCTTTTAATCATAGTGTGACTATTATAAAACTTCTCTCTGATGGAATGTGCAGCTGGTTTGGCTGCAAGAGAGTCAGGAAGACTTTAAAAGACTCTAAAAACTTCAGGAATAAGTAGTCCCCCCAGTGTCCCCATAAGCTATCCATCCTGCACTAGCCAGGTGAGCCAGCATTCCCTGATGTGCTGGCAGTTCTGCAGACTGAGGGTAGGAACGAAGGAGGTTTGCTGATATTTGAAACCAGTCACTCTACAGACAAATTAGCCACCGTCTAACACCCTGCTCCAGCTGTGTATAATTTCACTAGAGTTTGCCCACCATCGGATACTTACATTTTCTCTGAATATAAAAGCCAGGATTGCAGCTGAAAGCTCCGCCAGGAAGATTAACAAAATGAACATGAAGAACTGGAAGAGAGAAGATATGCAATAGGTAGTAGGAATACAGGGTTTTGCTAATCACGAAACAGACAGTAAAAATAATTAAGGAAACTTTTTTTCCCATACAATTAAAAAACCCTATGAGACAGTCGCTTGGAGCACACACATTCCATCTCTGACCTCATCACAGGACACGGGAGCTTGTGATACTTTTGCCTCATTCTAATGAGTAAAAGCAAATGAGGTTACAGAACCCATAGTATCTCCTGATACATCCACACCAGGTCAAAACAGTAAAGCCTATTTGGATTGGAAAAGTTATATAATTGTGGACATGCTCACACAGGGTTAAACTGTCCAGACACAGGTATAGGTATCACATGCAAATGCATACACACCCCTGATCACAGTACAAACAACACAATTTTACTGTGATATAATCACAGCTTATTTTATGTGGAAGGAAGTACCGAGATATACCCTCAAATATTTATACTGATAACCAAAAATGGACTGTTTTCATTTCAGGACAAAATTAGCCTTGGTTAATATTCCCCTCCACACAATGGGGTTGCACTAAGTTAAGTACTAACCACACAGGACCTCTACAGAAAGTTGATAACACACCATAGTAATTTAATTTAATTTCATTATGCAAGTATCATCCCTGTCTTGTATGGTATCCAATGTGTACATGTTCACATCCTTAAGATAAGGGCATGCTGCAGACTTGACAGAAAGCACAGTCTGCAGATTAAGTGATAGTAAAAGGGAAACAGACATCCAGGTTGAAGTAAAACCCTTACCCTTACACTTGTGTCATCATAATTTTAGGAAAAGGGAAGGAAAGCACAACAGAGAGGCACCTGGCTGTTCAGTCTAAGCTGGAACTGTATTTCGTCCTGTTGCCTTTGCAACTTTCTGCTGCTTCAATCTGAAAGTTTGGTTTTCAGTCTTACTAGAGGCACCTTGTTTCGGTGACGTTACCAAGCCCAAGCGATCCACCGTGCCTTCACCCCCCCACCCCACAGAAGTAAATCAGATGAACTCAAGAGGTCTCATCCCCAGAGGCTGAAATCCTGCTGTGAGGGTGCTGTTCCTGGGACCTTGTCTACCCAGAGCACTCAGGCACTCGGGAGTGTTTCCAGCCCAGGATGAGTGATGGGACTCCTGCAGGCTCTGATTCAGATTCCACCTGACCAATTCTCAGTTACACTGATGCCTCATGCTAATTTGATGCTGCTTCAGTCCATATGAAACAGTAAAAAGAACAGACAGGGACCTGCCCTTTAACATCCTTAAAACAACGAATGCTGGTGCTGAGCAACAGCTATAGGAACAGAGCAGAAAGTGGCTAGATTCACACTCTCTCCCAAAGTGGCATTTATTTCCATTCTTGTAGACAAAACAGCGGGCTTGAGAAACTTTAAGTCTGAACTAGGTGGACGTTTTTTACGTTCTTATCTCCATAAAGAGAAAATTACTTTCTGAATCAGCCTGTCTGAAATTCAAACAACCCAAGAATTAGCCCACAGACTCTGGGATAATTTTACAGAACTGAGTAAATGTTAAGACATTAACTCAGATTTTGGCATTGTGTGAGAAAGGCAAAAGTGAATGGAGAACTGTGTAAGACCACATCAAGTGGAGGGTAATAAACTTGGTACGTGTTATTAATAAAAGTAGATGAAACAAGTAAAAATAAACACAAGAGAAGTCTGGATGGGTTTAGTTTTTGTTGGGGTTTTTGTGTGTGTGTGAGAAGTTTATAGAAGGTCTTTCTGAAACACAAAACAGGCAGACAGGGCCAGAAGTACTATTGTGATCCCCAAGCAATGATTTATAAACAGTGTCTGAAAGGCTGTGCATTGTGCACCTCAATAATGGAGAGAGACTTCAAACTACCTGCTTGGAATGGGCAAAATGTTGTTTTATTGTCAATTATCAGAGCTGTAAGTGATTTTTCCCCACTGGAAAAGCACGTGCACCACCCTATCACATTTGTCTTCCTGTTTCTGCAGTTGAAACAAAAGAAAAGGAGCCTGGGCTCAAATGACAAAACAAGAAAAGCCAGATGAGCAGAGATTTTTGTTTCTAAGAGCATGCTGTTGCTTGATTTTGCTGAACTAGTTAACTCTAATTTATTCTTACTGCTGGAGTTTTCTGTGTGGCTTCTTTTTTTTCCCTGCTCAGAGACTGTTTTAATTTCACCACAGGAGGGCAAAGAACAAGTGATGAGAATGAACGACGCTTTGCAAATTCACATCATCATCCATCAAGGGATCTCAGCATAGTCACTGAGGTCTAAGGTGGTGATCAAGTGATTAATCCCATCACCCTACTAATTGCATTTCATTTACTGATTACTGGGTAATCACTGATTACTGGGTTCACCCGAGCAGCAGCACAGGTCTGCACAGAAGTGGAAGCAGTTGTTCCCAGATTATCTGTGATAAGCTTCATTATCATTCCCAAACTGATTTACACTTATATTGTGCACTCTGAATTACAGATTTGTAAGTTACAGTAGAAAAAACCCACAAGCAGCTATTAGGGTTGATGAGAAAAAGATGGATCATCAGTGTTTCAGAACTTGCTCCCATTCTGCATTTGAAGGAGAGACAAAATCTGCTTAACTGTGTTTTCCTTCCAAAAATTAAATTGATTACTGATACGTGAGAGCACAAAGGACCCAGCTGGTTAATGCATGGGACACAGTAACCTCACATTCAAATTCAAGCTTGATACCTGACATTTGAACACAGATATTCCCCACATCCAAGGTGAACATCCTGAGAAATGGAATCTCTCATATTGGTCAAAAATCTTGCCTCAGCTCCAGGCGATGGTTATAGAAGTTTTCACAGAAGTGGTTTATCAGAAGTTTCCACAAATTAATGCTTATTTTTCATAACTCATCCAGTGTTCCAGTTTCAGGACTGCTGTTCCAAAAAGAACAGCAACTGCCTTTAGCTCAAAGGACGTGCATTTTCATGCTGAGAAGTTTGAGGGGCTACTACATCCATTTTACAGGAGTGAAAAACACGATTTTGAAACGAAGCCAAATGAAGGTAACATGGGCTGTTCTTCTAACAAAGCTGAATTCAGTCCCTTGGTGCAATGTTGTATGTTCAACAGTACTTTGGATTCTGATTTTCACAGTGTTGTTTTGCAGTCAGAGGACCTTTAGGACAAGTTATTCAATGTCTTATTTGCAGGCCACTGTTTGTTCCTTTTTTTTGTGAGCCAGGTCCAAATGTCAGGAAATCTAGAAATACTTCACAGCCTTGTGCTTAATGCAACATGCTAGGTTCCACAGTGATGGGGTTATTGTTTACCAAGAGACAAGCAGCTTAATGAAAAATAAAAGTCCTTGCAAACACTGATACCAGAACCTAGAGAACATGCATCTTTCTTGTCCCTTCTAGCTTCTGTTTACATTTGGACTAAAAGCTTCAGGCATACATTATGCATCACTGTGAAATCTCACTCAAGCAGCTCTCTGGCTCATCAATTCTTTAACAACTTTGTAAGTGGACTTGATTTGATCTAGCAATTTCTCCCCAGGTACCACCCCCACAAAGACTTACACTCTCGGTTTTGCAAGTGTTCCCAGTCTCTCTGCCATACAGTCATGAATCTTTTGCCTATTCAATGTCTAAAACTTACTCCTATCAGACTTCGGGTTTCACAGATGTTTTAAGATCAGCTGATTTTAACATCAGCTGGTGTGGCCCCGAAAAAGAATTTAACAACATGTTTCTTCTCCCTTGGTATATCAGCACAGGTCCTCATCCAAGTGCTTCACACTGCTTCATGTGAGATGGCTGGCTGTTTAGCAGAGTTGGTGTTGATACCAAAAGCCCTTGAAGACCTGACTGATCAAAATGGAACAATAATTCCTTATCCAGTAATTACTTTTAGAGTTTCTCCTAGTCTAGGGTATTACTTCCAGCCCACATTTTTCTCACATTTCATTCAAAATAAAATAATAATAAAGGTAAATAAATAAAGCAGCAAGGCTCAGAACTATCTCTAGGAGTAAGAAGAGTAATAACCACAAAATTGAGTGTGCTGGAGTATAACTAAAACACATGGATAAACATTCAAACCTGTAACTGATGTTAAATCAGGAAAGAACATGGCCCAGAGCTCCCTTTCTCCAGCCAAGTCACCAGTCTGTATGAAGCAGACACGATTCAGACTGGAAATATTACTCTCCCATTCACTTACAACAACATTTCTCATCAGATTTCACTTTTAGTTTCTTAATCTGACAGGGACAGGCTCTGAAGTAACCTCAGGCTCACTGGGCCTGATCCTTTTCATTTTATTAGGTTCCTCTGGGCAGATCTCCACGGACTTCACAGGTGACACAATTGTTTTTCTGATTTACTTCTGAGATGAATCACTAGAAATCAAACCCACAGCAGCTTCCCCTAAAGGGCTCTCATTTGCAGGCTATGACCTCAAGGCATATGGGAGCCAAGGGCCAGAGAGAATTTATCCCAGTGAAGCCATGCTCATCTCTAGAAAAACATGGGTTTGCATTCAAGAAAGAAGACTTTCCTGTCCTGTTTAGAGACAAGCCTTTTTTGAACCATGAAGCAGCTGTGCAGGATGCAATCCTAACAAAATACAGTAAGACCAAGATTTTAAAAAAAGGAAAAAAAAACCAAAACAACAAAACCAAACCAAAACCCACAACAATCCCAAAGTGCCACCAGACCCATTGGGAGAAACAAATGGTCACATTTCACAAAAATGAAAGAAAAAGAAAACTAATGGTCTGTGTCTTTCAATACATAACTGGCAATGCCTTCCAGTAGGAGATAATGGCCAGAAATCCTGCAGTATCAGAACGTGGGAGGAGTGGGGGGCAAGGGCAAAAGTGACTTACTTTAGCTCTTTGTATGAGCTAAAGTAAGTGGCATTGATGACCAGCATGGGCTGAAATTTAATCCTGTCATTCAGGGGAAAATTTGTCCAAAGGTAACAAATCTGGTTCATTTCAGGAGCAGAGTAGGCTGTATCAGGAAGTGACCAGCTATTGAGAGCAGCAATGACTGCAATGATGCAGTTCTGAGCTGGGCATTTCTGCTGGCGGGGGGGGGGGCTCCCTTGCACAGGAGCTGTGCTCCACTGTTCCCTCTGCTTTGTTGTGAACCCCTGAGGAATGAATCTACAAGTGGAACAGTGGATTTTGAGTACCCAAGAAAGGACCGATTCTGGTCACTTTATAAATGTAGAAAAAGCCCAAACAACCAAATGGGGTCAATTAGAATGAAAGCTTAAAAAAGTTAAAATACACTCCCAGACTGAGCTCAAATCCATATAGGTGAAAAAGCAAATTATCTGTATTTCTAGCGGTGTGCAAAAGTATAATAAGCCTACTTATTATCTAAAGGAATAATGGCTACAACAACAGGCACCCATTCCTGCACTTATCACAACATCATCTATCCAGTCACCACTACTCTTGGGAAGCACCAGGGGGCTAACAGAAATTGCAAGGACACTTACAAAGAGCAGGAGGCATTTGTTCTCGCGGATGGCACCACAGCAGCCGAGGAAGCCCAGCAGGAAGAGCATTGCTCCCATGGCCAGCATGATGTACGCTCCTGTGAAGAGCAGGGGGTTGGCAGCCACTATCTCTCGAAAACCTGTGGGATCCACAATGACCCAGATTCCCAGTCCCAGCAGGCATGCTCCTCCCAGCTGTCACAGCACAAGGAAAGGAGAGAGAGGGAGATAGGTCAACATAAAACAACTTGCAGAAAAATGGGATTCATTGCTATCTTTTGATCAAAGGTGTTAATTTGGAGAATTTGTGTTTCTCCAAGGCATATGTTCCCTGCTGTGCAGGTGACTTCTGACATGCTGCTCTTAGTATCTCTTGCTCAATAAATGAATCATTTGCAGCAAAAGCACCTTTCTTTCTTGGCACATCACTCTACCAACTGTTTACTCTCCCTACTGCAGAGAGACAGTCTTGATCTGCTGCCACATCTGTAGAGGACAGCCCGGTGAAGGGGCTCGCATGAACCATACCTGCCACAGAGGCCAGGGTGGCTGGGCACTCCCATCCTTCCTTTCAAAAACGAGAACAACTAAGAATGACTCCACATGTGGTAGGAAAATTACTACTTCTGAGTGAAAACCTCAGCAGGGCACCCAGGACTAGAAAACAATTTCTTCTGCCATTCAAGGATAAACCATGTGCACCATTAGTTACAGCTTTCCCTGTGGTTTCCCCTGTCAAGGACAGCAATAACTCAGACAACAGTGACCACTGTGCTGCCTTGCTGAATGTCTGAGCATCTTTGGATGCTGCAAAACACTCAGTGATTGCTGGTGCAAAGCAGAGGGGATATTCTGTATCGTGGCAACTTTGCCACACTGTAGTCTATCCTGCTTGGGAACAGCAGGCTGCTGGAAACAGGGGGATCCAGAAAAGAAAGTTAATTCCAAATACTTACAAATATAAAGAAATTGAAAAGAAACATCAGGTATTTCATGCAGCTCAGACAGTCTCCCTCCATGGTCTTCAGGGTCCTTTGTCCAATTCCTTCTGCAAAACAACAGCACTTTCTTAGCACACCCATTTTTATTGGAATGACACAATCCTATCTCCAATCTATTTGTATTTCCCCCAAGGCCCTGTGGAGTTCATTATGCAAAAGAGCTCTTTCCTTACCCGAACAGGCAACACAGTGCAGGCTAGTAAGAGATAATGACTGCTGCTAGGTCCCTTTGCATTCTTTAAGGTTTGAAGGCAAACCCAAAAGTAAAGGGGAAGGTTGCAGAAGAGGAAATGTCTAGCTTTGCTTCAGAGTGAGATACTGGGGAAAAGATATCCCTCTGCACATGAAGAATTTTTTTTCCCCACTCCTTAAAGCTTGTCAAGTCTAAGAATCACTGAATGTACCTGTCTATTTCACACTGAGAAAAGGTCATATTGAAACAGGAGCCAGAACAAGCTGTACCCAGTTAGAAGACGCACAAAAAGTGTCTGGGACAGCTATCTTCATACAAGCTTCCTCTACAGAATGAATGCCACACAAACATGGACAACAGCTTCAGGGAAACTTGAAGACATTTGGCCTTGGAATGACAGCAGTGCGTGGACATGGCAGGGCCCAAGGAGGCTGTCCTCACATGGTTACTCAGCCTGGGGCACAACACCTGCTTGCCATCAGTGTGAGATTTTCCTGTGCCAATGAAGTCCTGCTGCTCTGTGCCCCACCCTGCACAGGTCTTTTGCAAGAGGAACCCATGGATCAGCATTGGAAAGCTTTTGAGGCCAGGAAAAATTGCTAAGGAGTCTTAACCAGTTCTGAAACTCAATGTTTGATTTAGACAACTGCTTGGGGAATGCTTGCATTGGAACACCAGCAATAAATCCTGACCAGGTGAGTCTACACTGGAGGAAGGTTCCTGCTTGCTGTTTAATGAAGTGTCTATGTTTCCTAATATGCCATTATATCACCAAGTACCCTAGAGGGACTGACGAATAAATACATGAAATAGTAAAACTTCCACTGAAACAGAAAACAATGCAGTCATGGCACAGTGCATAGATGGATCTGTACATTTGCAAACACTGAGGCACAGGTTTGCTTGGCTCCACAGATGAGCCTTCCCAAAGCCCCCATGCTTCTTAATGCATCTCATTCCCTTTCTCCACTGCAAATGCTGTTCTCTAAACAGACCTGCATCTAATGATATGCTATGTTAGCTAAGTCCATTTAATTCACTTAAAAGAAAAAACTGAAATTATCCGAGATTTTCACCAGGCCAGAAATAAAACTGCCTTTCACTCCATTGTTTCTGTTAAACCACAAAATCTGTGAGTGCTGTAGAGCCTCATGAGGTGCTTTCCCCTGCGACCATAGGAACTGCTCTGCTTTAGCCAAAGAGCTGAGAAAACCCATGGCAGGCAGTGCTCCCAGCACGGGGCTGCCTGAGGTAAGAACCAGATTTTTTGTTACACAGTGTGTGTTTGGTGCAATGCTTTCACTTGATTTAAAATCAAATCAATTCCTTCTTAGTGACAAGACAGGCTGAGACACAAATGGTGTGACACAGAAGCTCACGTGGACATGCAGTTGCTTTCCCTCTGCATCTGCCTGTACCTGGGGCAGGATAGCAGCGTGCCTCTGCTGGCTGGTACTGCCCAGGGAACCCCTTTTGCTAGAGAAATCCTGAGAAGATCCACCTTGCTTCTGGAGAAACACAAACCTGAATCTAAACCTGAGAGCGAGGGCAATGTTTTTTCTTTATAAAGTTTATTTTCTTATACCTATGATACATAACTGTTCTGCCCAGAGAGATTCAAAGACAAGACCATGACTGCACAGAGCTCTGATGTGGGCCTGCAAGAAATGCCCACAGCTTCCTGACACTGTTTAAAGCCATATTTGCAAGTCTCGTGAAGAAAAGAGTTCTTAAAGTCCAGAAGGGTAAGGAGCTGGGCAGGGAGTTCTTCAGTTTCATGGGAAAGGTGAGCCTTCAGCTCCACTAACACATGAGTTGGACACTAGAGAGGGATATGAAAATACAGACAGATCAGTGGGATACTGGGATTTCAAGAGTCCCACAATTAGTGTCACCTAGGTGTTCCCATCACCACACTAAAAATTCACGCTCCAATGAAACAAAGGATGGCTAAATCTTAGTATATTAGCCGAAGTCTTAAAGTTATCTCAGAAATTTCAAACTCCTGCTGCCTTGAGCACCCACCTGTGTGATCCATATTACAGCAGCCTTTGTCAAAATAAAAAGAACAAAACCCAAGAGTTTAGCCTTATTGTGCCGCTATACATCATTCACACACCCCTCTACAGTCACCCACACGAAAGACAATGCCTGTGGTCCAAGAAGCAGCAGTTCCTAAGCCTAACACTGTCTTGCTGCTTTGTAGTGTTGATAAATCACGTTCCTGCCTTACTTTCCTTTCCATGTCTGGGACTGCTCCCTCTGTAAGGCGAGCAAGCTCCCTTGGAACTGCTCCGATTTACATGAGCTGAGTACAGGTCTACTTTTACTTTCAAAGACAAACGTAGGCTATGATTCTTTGCATTGCTCCTGCCTGCCCATCCACTCAGTTTGTTAAAATGTCTTCTAGACATAAGCAGGGAAGGGAGATTGTAAATCTATTGAGCAATAAGATCCTGAAAACTTCACTGTCCCAAAGAATCAGTCAGTTGCAATAACCTGGGAGTAGCACGAACACAGGCACACTCAGCTTTAGGGCTCTCTTCTGCTTTGATGGGGCACAAAATTGTCCCCAGGAGTGGTACTGGGCTCGGATTTGTAATTTCTAAACCCATCACACTTCACACAGCAAAGCAACAACTAAGTGCAACCCTACTCATTGCACTGTGCTTCAGCTCAAGACCACACCCGCTGGGGCTTTCAGATTCCAAAATTCTTCCGCTCAGGATGTGCAAATGGAACTCGGCGGCAATAATGTGAGGTCTGGGCTGGTAAAGCCAAGAACAAAGCATATCAGAATTTTCACATCAGAAGAACTCAATGCAAGCTTCCAGAAAATGCCAACCCACTGACCTGATCTGAGAAACAGGAGCTCTGAGCAACTGTTGCACTGCTGGAACTTAGAACTTGGAGAGACCCACACATACCAGCACAACACACAGGTTTCTGCTGGGTACCCAGCTTTCCAAACAGCACAGGCAAGGCCACCCTTTGGATCCTGTGACTGCACTGATTCAAACAGGGCAAATCAACCAAAAGCATGATCTGATCTCTTATGAGGCACTTAAAACTGTTTGGTGTCAGAGCTTGGGCACTCTAGCATATCTTACCATCTAGCTCGTATCTGCGGCGTGCTCCAGACTTTGAAGAGTATGTAAGTAATGCTATTTACAAACAATGCAAGCAAAATGCAGATAATATGAGTTACAAATAACGTAATTATGAATGCATTTGTGCCAACTACTGCCTTGCTAATTAGCTGAAGGTTCCTGGAGTCCCTGATGACAGGCTTCATGGCTAAAATAACTGACATTAGGAGACAATCCTGACCCACAGAGATGGACTTTCCTTCTACTTTTCTTTTTAAGCCATACACACAAAAAGCAAATCATCTGAGTTACTCCTACTACACGCTGATACTAGTGTGATAAAAACTGAATGCATATGCCTTAATCTACCTTTTAAAAATATCTTCACTCCCCTCCTCCAGGCCCCAAATCTGTGAGAGATTAAATTCTTCTCTGCAGGAGACATTTAATGCTAAGCAAACATTAACAGTCAGAACTGCAGAAGACAGTGGCTGACAGATGCTCTCCCTGGCTTGTCCCATCTCAGACCTGTGAGACATATGAGATGCATTTGTTTTTGTCTGAAATGTAGCTATAAATGTTCAGCTTTTTCTTAAGCACATTATTCTACATTTTTCTCTCCCCTATATCCCCCATGAATTTTATCTTGCAAAGTGATGGGGAGGCTAAAAGTCCCCAGCAGCGTAGCCAGGAAACACAGCCCAGCTGCTGTAATCAGTTAGGAATAAAGTCTACTTTTTTAAGGCAATGCATTTTTTTGTTCTCCAGCCACTTCCTTCCGTCATTTGCTTTGCATGCCTTGCAGCTGCCTTGAACTTCACATTTCTAAAGGCAGCTGCTCAACCACACCCCTCAAAAAAGCTTCCAATTTTCTCTTTGCTGCCACTGACATTTCCCTCAACCACCGTTTCGCTTTAACACTGGATTGAAACCCACAGAATCAACTGCGGTTGTTCCTTTAGCTTTGCTTTGAAGATGGAATCACTGAAAAACTTAGGTTGGATAGGATCTCTGGATGTCACTTAGTACAAGTATCCACTGCCCCCAGCCTGGGCCAATTCCAAATCTGATCCAACTTCGAAGTTAGAGCACCCTGCTTAGAGTTACATTAGTTAAGTTTTGAATATCTCCAAGGGCTGGGATTCCCCAGTCTCCCTGGACACCTCTTCCAGTGTTTGATGATTTTCCTTGGTGAAAAGATTTTTCACAACAGCTGCCCAAGGTGTGTCTGAGTTACCTGGTGGCAAATGGAACAAGAGCATCTCAAGGATGTGCTAGTCTATCAGAACTGTCAGGAGCACCTTATCTTCACCAGTCTTAACCCTCACGTCTTCCGTATCTTATCACTACTACCCTCTACTGAAAACAAATGTGTGAACCATTTTCCTTGCACATCCCGAACATGTCACTGCAGACAATTCGTGTTTCAGCACATACATTCAGACAGATTGCCCAGCTGCTCATCACAGTCTTCCCATCTCAAATATATGATAGAAAACACAGAATAACTGAGATTGAGAGAGATGTCTACATGTCCTCTTGCCCAACCCTCATGCAGATCACTTTTTCAGTCACTGCCCTTCTATCATATGATCCGTGTATAACTTCTTTCAGCATAAATATCTCTTTGCTGTCAACATGCATGAAGAACTTGTCCACTGAACTGATGCTGAACTGTTGCTTCCTGTAAAACCTAAAAACGAGTTCTGCAGTACTTCCTACAATATATTAGCCTGTGGTTTGAGGAGCAGATGATGTCAACTCACACCTACTTTCATAATCATGCACGATGTACCAAGTAAAAGCAGAAGATGTGTTTGAAGTTCTCCAGAACCAATGCCAGGCAGCCTTTAAAGGCATTAAAAAATAAGGACTAATTTCTCTTTCAAGTAAACGTATTGATTTCTAGAGGCTCTCCCAGATACGATGTCACTGGAAATATCCCTGAAGCTCTAAGCCGTACCAGTGGCAAAGGATCACCACGACTTGGTATTGCTCCATGGTGTCCTCTCCCCAGCAGTGTGGCAGGCCACCCTTTGGCTTGCAGGTGTGGAGACTTGGCTCAGCATGCTTGTCTTCCTTCCTAAGTACATCTCCCGTAAGAGGATTTCTGTGTTCACTGTCTGCAAGCAGTACTCAACTTTAAACCAAAGTGGTGGGATCTCCTAAGAGAACATATCTAACAGGAAGGGCCTTCCAGAAAATCCTCTCAGAGTACTATTTTCACACAGTCTGCTCCTCTAGATACAACAGAGATTAAGGGCAGTTTCATAAGGAAGGATGACTTTCTGCAGTACCTTGCTGGTGATACGGTGGCAGATGAGCTGTGTTTTTCTCACCCCCTCCAGCACACCATAGCTTAACCTTTAGGGCACCCTTAACCTGCCCTGACAGAGATACAGAGAAAGTACCTGGCATACAGAAAGAGCAAGCCATTAACAGCACTCACCTTTGCTAATCTTGGGACTTGAAGCACAGTGTCTCTTCCAGTGTTTAACTGTCTGTGTGTCCCATGTATCTCCTTCTATCCAAGCTTGTCCTGTAAGAGAAAAATACACAATTACTGAAGAAGTCAATAAAATGCAATCATGTTAAATACACAGTTTATTAAAACACACCATCCTGATGAATATGCTCAGCCTAATTGCCACCTTAATTTAGTGTACATTAGCATTAATGAAGAGCTTTTAATACCCAGCAAGGGATTCAATTCCTCAGAATCTCTTTAACAATCTTTGGGGTGTTTTAAATGCCCACAGACCACACGTAAATCTATAGTCCCATTACACATGCACTTCATATCACAAGAGGACTAGATTAATACCAGCTGCACTTTCAGTATTTTATAGGAGGTTTAGACAAACTTTAATCTGCTGTGACTTTACAGCCCATTTACTGGGAAAATGGAAAAGGCAGGAAGGAAGATGGAATCCACCTTTGGGAAGCCCAGCCATTAGGAGCAGCAGCGTGAAATGTTGGGTGTTATCCCTCATTCTTCCAGCCAGCTGTCATGCCAACTTGAGCAAACTATTTCCTTTGCCTCATTGTCACTGCCTGGGAAGCAATGGCAGAGAGGAGCAGCAAAGCCACAGCCCTGTCCACTCAAAAGCATTAGATATAATGGTGCAGGCAGAGGGACTCAGGTGCCCACTGCCACTGCCCTCAAGCTAACAATCACAATTTTCTCAGTACGTTTTAATTTCTGCCCACACAATGCTAATGACAGCCTTTGACTAGGCAAAGGTGAGGTGAGACTACAGACTAAGGTGCAAGGCACACAGGTTTGACTCTTGCTTTCTCAGGGCACCCTCTCCTAGATTGCTTTTCCCACCTATCTGACACAGCCCCAAGACTGTATTGCAGGGCTGTGGGGAAGGGGTGGTCTTTAACTCTTCAAAGAGCACCCCATGCCATAAGACCACAATACTCACACAGGGTTCAGCACTGTAACTCACTCACTTGTGCTTCACAAATGGTTTTGGCATACTCACAGCTTTGCTGGAGCTGCTGCTTCTCCGTGAGGCACCCGATAAGTCACCTGGGTCTCTCCCTGCTCTCTCACTGCCAGCATTCCATCATGATTTCTGGAGTGGGTGCATTTAACATGTTGCCCACAAACATTTGTAAATGTGCCTTTGAAAATTGCCTCCCATTAAGACTTCTGTGAGTAAAAGTCTATCGTTTGTTGTTGGCAGGAAGCGAACAAGGAGTTTCAAGGTGGCTGAAACTATTACAATATAAAACATAAATGAATATTCATAGACCTTTTGTTTTGCATTAATCCTTCACGTTTCATGTCCTTCCTCTGTCACTGAAAACCTACATCTCTAGATGAAGAGCAGGGATGGCTTCCCCTTTGAAATCCAGAGGGTACAAACATCTCTTGGCAATCCACCTGTCTGTGCTGTGAAGTGCTGAAGGCAGGAGCCGGGCAGTGGCTGAACTGCCCTACATTGCAATGCTGGGGACAAGGGCTGCCCCGGATCAGTACAGCTTTTCCACCAGTGTCAAAGTTCAGAGGGTGCTGTGTGACTGGCCGGGAGATGGCTGCAGCAGGTTCAGCACATCTGAAGAGGGCTTTGGAGAGTGTACAGCTAGGACAAGGGACAGTGCCCCGCAGCAGAGAGCCCCTGTTTGGCACTCAGAGCCCAGTGCCCACGCTGACCTTTATAGCTATTTCTTTGGTGTGTAGGGACACTTCATCCTGTGTTTTGCATGTGTGATTAAGAGACAATTTCTTCAGCTGTCCTGTCCTGTAATGCCACTGTCTTAGGATAGATGCTGCCAAGAGAAGATGGCTCTAACTTTAAAGCAGAGATGACATTGTGCTATACAAACCTATCATTAAGAAAATAACCAGAATAATAAGATTCCTGCTCCTACTGTGTCTGCATATAATTACATCCCTACAAGCCCTCAGAGGTCTGCCTGGGAGAGGAATTTTATTTTTTATCCATCATAAGTCACAATATTTTAAAGAAATTACAGCACCCCAGAGAAGAAGAGTTTAAATGCTTCAGTAGGTACCAGCAGGTAGTGTGTCAGACGGGATGAAAGACTGCATTTGGTGCCAAACAGCAGCAATGTTCCACCTTACTCTGTGGCCTTAAAGAGGAGGAAGTCCCTGCCAAACAGATTCTCTTTTGTTAATAGCTACGATTTTGTCATTAGGGAGAATTGCACAAAGTGCAAACCCACCATGCCTAATTGTGACTCCAGCAAGCTGATGCCTTTAATTACAGTCACTGAGGAAACACAGTAGGAGCTGGAGCAACGGCTGAGGCCAAGCCTCATCCTTGGGCTGGCCAGCTGTGGCTTGTACATTGTCCACAGCCACCACATCAACTCTCCTTGGCTTTGGCTTCTCTTCACATTCACATTGCAGCCCTTTGAGGAGCAGGCTTTGATGAAGGAAAAGCATCTAAACACAATCCTCCTGCTGGTATCATGCTGCAAGAAAGACAGCTGGAGCTCCAAAGCAAAGAGGGATGGAGCAGAGAGAGTCTGATACAGACAAGAGGCAGCAACTGAAACAAGAAATGAGTGGAGTGTGCAGGATGGAGAAGCAAGGCCTGTCTTTGTGAGAAATCCAGCCTCCTGCATGTTGACTAGATCAGGAAGGGTCACCAGATGAACCCCTTACGAGTGTCCCGCTTCGCAAGGGCTTCTAAGTACTGCCAGCCCCCTGTGCTCACCACATTTGCAGGGTTGAGAGACACTTAAATACATGCCAGCCCATATATTCAAAGGAGAAGCTGAAGACAGAAGTCATGTCCTGCTGGATCTCTACATCAGGTCAGTGTTTTCATGGTGAAGAGTGAGGAGAAACATCTCTGTGGAAGCAGGATCAGAATAATTTCATTTCCTTGCAATGGCATCAGAAAAAAAGTGAAACGCTTTTTGCTTTAGAACTGGACCTTGGCACAAGGTCAGCCCCGTGTGTTATCCTGTAACTATTGCTCCTACATAAATAACTAATTGTTCTGGAATTTCATAGCACTTGCACAGCAAAATCGTTGCTATGACACAACTACATTACCACACGTAAATCCAATTAGATCTCAAAGTGCACTGTGTAACTGTAATCGGCCCCTGTGGAGCAGCCATGAGACCTGCACAAGGCCATGCAACTGGATACTAAATTACAGTCAATCTACCTCCTCTTTAGTTGCATTAAAATGCTAATGTCACTGTAACATGGGCCCATTTACCAGCGATGACTGCCTTGCCTTGCAACACTGGAGTGAATGAGGCTGCTGCACTGCCTCAGAGCATTTAATTCCTCAGCACAGTTGAGTGAGTAAAGCCCTTAGGGGCATCTTATATCTTCAAACAGTAACCTGATTGGCTTTTATAATGCTAAAAGCATATGAGGCTTGTGACAGTGTTTAAATGAATCAGAGCTGCCTCCAAAACTACCCTAAGTTTCCTACACAAGCAGAGCAACTGGGTCCCATCTCATCCTGATTGCTTTTAACAAGAACACATTTCTGCCACCAAAAGTTCGTGTGCGTAAGAGCACATCAGTCTCACACAGGAGGAAAAAGAGGGCTGGACTGAACCCTCTAAATTTTCATATAAATAACGCCAGCTCTGCAATGAAACTACTAACACAACTCTTGCCCTCTGTTTTATATTTGCAACTTTGCACAGTGTGTGCATAGAACACATGAGATCATAAAGAGGTAAAAATCCCCCACACGTGCACAGACATTCAGAATGGAAATTCAGAAGTCCCAGAGCAGAACCAATTCTAAATGTTGTAACATTTTGAAAAGTGCTAGATTATGTGTTTGAAGTGCCAGCATGGATTCAGGCCACAGGCTGCTCCACTTCAGCTGGTGCAAATGTGCGCACTGCACCATTCGAAACATGAACTGCCTGCTCACTTTGGCCCCTTCCCAAGCAAGGTTCCACAGGTAATCACATCTGGCTCTTTCATACAGCTTCTCACACACAGGCCCCAGCTGTCTCAGAAAAGAAGATCCTGCATACAGAACCAAAACATAGCCTGCAATGCTTTTAAGTTCTGTTCCTCTAAAAAAAAAAGTCCTCAGATAGCTCACAGGTGTATTTTCCCTTGTATTAACTGCAGTACAATGGAACCATATGGTACCGATTGTCTGCCTTTCTAAACAGATGACCCAGAGATGACATGCACTGATAATATAAAAACATTAATTTTGTTTATTAGATGAGAAAACCAGGGCTAAAAGGGGAATGGATGTGCTAAGCCTCCTGACCCCCAATATAGCTCTCTGCTCACCGGTCTGTACTGAGAGCAGTCCCAAACCCATGAAAAAGCTGATCACTTCTGGCTGACAAGTTGCACTCTTTGACAGGCATCTTCTGTCCCAGAAAGCTGTTATTTAACAAATCAAAAGGAAGGCAGCTGACTTTGGCCTCCTATTTCTGAAAGCATTTCTCTTCCGGATGGAATAAATGTCACCCTCCTGAGTGGATTGTGGGGTTGCAGCACAAGCCAGGTGACATTACCCACTGTCATGTCAGATACTGTCGAGTGTCTAAACACTCCATATGTTTGCACACCTCCAGGTGCTAAGGGGATTTAACACAAAGCCTAAATGCCTGCCACTTTTTCCCTGAGCCTGACACATCTCACCTTTACAACATGTGGCTCCTCGGTGCTCTTTTCTGTTCTCTTTTCCTATAGCCCTGCTTTGTTTGCAGCAAATGCCTCAGCAGTTTGTGGCATTCATGATGGTTTTGAGAGATGCAGGAATAAATCTCAGGAACACTGGACAGTTGCTGTGGCAACCTTGTCCTCCTCAGACCATGATTTTCAGTATTTTAAGAATTTTCCTGATACTTTGCAGGCTTCAGGGAAACAAGGCAAAGAACAAAAGTTATTTTAAAGTAAGGATGTTACCAAAAGGGATTACTGCAAGCCACAGGGCCTCATCCTATCAAAAAGGTGATGATGTTGATGTCCATAGCAAGAAAAAGAAGCCCCAGGCTGTCTGAGCAGAGGCAGAGGCAAGGGGCCATGGGCAAGGGAATTTGAAATCCCTGCTTGTGTCATCTGTTCTAACACAGAATGGACCTGCAGATCAATAGGTTAACTTCTTTTTATTGTGTTTATTCTCAGTGTTTTTTCATAAGGCAGAGGTGTAGAAAAACTAACCCACTGTTTAGGATCATTTAATTGGGGAAGAAATAACTTAATTCCTTTTAAAAAAGAAATCCCAAACAGAACATGAAATGCATTAAATATTGTACCAAAAAAAAAAAAAAAACAAACCCAACAAAATAACAAAACAAAACAACAAGAAAACAGCAAAAAAAAAGATACCAACAAACAAACAAACCAACCCCCCCACCAAACCAAAACCAGACCAAAAGCCCAGAAAACTAACAAAATTCCCTGTTCAATGTAAGAGCCTACACAGATATAAAAACAAAACAATCAGTTTAGTCAGGTTTAATCAGTCTAGAAAACCAAAGGTTAGGAAAAAGAGCCTCTAAGAAAAGCAGATCTTAAATGAGGGATGTCAGTAGTACTAAATAAACCAGAAAATAATATTTCTGGAAATCTGAGAAGTGACATTATTTATCTGTTTCTGGTCATCTTTTAAATTTTTTTAACAACTAGAATAACAATGCATGCCAAAGTATTATGGATTCTAAACATAATAGGATACTATAGGAAATACATACATTTCACAAGCTATAGGTGCGATATGTGCAGGAAAACTTGAATGCAGCAAAAGACATGAGAAATGACCTAGGAAAGAGAGGCAAACCTGAAGTTTAATTTACCCTGCTTATAAGTCAAACTGATACATGTCATAAATATTCCATGTGCAAATCTAAACTGAGTTTCACTGTAATCAGCACCTTTAACTTACTCTAACACATAAAATTGCAGTTAATGTGGTTTGAAAGGAAAATGTGACTGATCTCAACCACACCTGTCCCAATTAAGGTACGAACGCCCAACTATTCAACACCTTTTGCTACAGCTATCTTTGATTTCAGATTAAGAGAAAGAACCATTGCCACAGCCCACAGGAGAGCTTCAGATGTTCTGCAGGAAAATAAATGAGAGTCAATAAACCCCATAATCTTGGCATACGTGTTTCTAAATGTTCTCTCTTCCTCCATGAGATGTATAATCTAAGTGCTCCAGCAACCATCAGGTTCCAGGCAGACAAAAGACCCCAAGCACAATTCATACGTAGATGACAGGAGTAGAGGGACTGAGATATGAGCCAAGACTTGAAGGCTGGCTCCCAGCTGCTTTTGCTTTCCCAATGGATAACAGATACTGCATCAATACACACACTGTCATGCTAGTGATTTTGCTGCTCTCTTAACACCTCATTTTTCTCTCTATCTGAACTTATTTTGAAAGCATGCAGTTCACTGTCCCCTTCTCCTTTCTCTTCTGTCCTTACTCAGGGCATGGGAACCATGAAAGACTGCATGGCTGGTTATTGTTAATGCATTTGAAAGTGCAGGCCTTTAAAAGGGGGTTGTTCTGGAACATGCCATGGTTTTCCTTGCTATTTGCACAGGCAGCTAATGATCATCCTAATAGCTTCTCTCTCTGAAGTCGTAATAAGCTTACAAATGAACCCATTCAGCACATATTAAAAAGCAAGGGATGCTCCTTTGATTACAGCCTTTATGGAAATCTCTGAATATTTGTTTTGTTGCTGCACAGCCACAATTAGGACATGCTGCTGGGAGCCGTCTCAGCTGCCAGAGCCGTGGGGCTTGGAGACACCTCCAGTGCCATAGCAACACAGCCACCTCTCCCTGCATCAGACACAGGGAGCCTGGCAGCCCTTCAGCCTAGGCAAGCAGCTTCAGCTCTCGCAGAAATTAAGAAATGAAAGGCACCTAGTTAAACTTCCTCTGCTGACACCTCACCTGTGTTCCCAAAGCAGCAGGGACAGCCCCCGTGCAGCTCTCCCGAGGGAGCCGTCCTGCTGCACCTGCCACGGCCCTGCCACGAGCACGGATGGGTCACACAGCCCCTGGGGCACGGCTGCACAGCCCACTCTGGGGTCTGGAGGCACCTGTTCCACACTGCAGGAAAACTGGGAACAAGAGGAACACGTGCTGGGGAGACCTGAGGAGGCAGGAGCTTTACTTTGCTGAGGTGCCAGTACAGGGGAACTCGCTTCCATCGCCACTTGTAACAATTCCCCCTCAATAACCTCATCCTTCCACGTGTGGCAGTGGAACCACATAACCTTACAGTAATCTCCTTACCACTTAACTGCTCAGAAGTGGATCTAAATCCCACTTATATTGCTGACAGACTTAAACTCCTCCAAGGGAGGGGGGGGTGAAATTAAAGGATGTAAAAACCTGCAAAATTGGGGTTCTAGTTTTCATTAAGATTTAATCAAACATTCCACGACAGCCAAAAGTTAAAAGACCATACCTTTCTTCCCCTAAAGGAAACACTATGAACAATATACCCTCTTTCCCAAAATATCCTTATTTCCTGAGCACAGTGCAGTACTTGGGGAGTAATTTATTTTTGCAAACAAAATCAGCAGCTTACGTGCTGATGACATGGATCCAGAGGCTTTCAGACAGCCTCAGTGGGGTGACTTTCACCCACAAAAAGTATAACATCTCCTCTCGCAAAGCTGGGACTCTAAACAAACTGCTTCTACTTTGTCTGAAAGCCAAGACCTTTGTATGGAACAGATATTTTCTAAATCTCCAGGAGACTGGCTGAGGTTAAAGCAGGTCAAACTATGTAATACAGATATCTTTGTGTTGATACTACCCACGGTGCCTATTAGGAAGGCCACAATTGTAAGAAACCTTTTCTCGTCAAGGATATTTAATACAGTGCCAGAGAGCCTCCCCAGGCAGTCTTTGTTTTAAGGTTTGTGAGCTTTGGGGGGAGAGGATTGTGTCTCTGATTGTGAAGTGGTCCAGGTTTTTAGCTCTGTTGTAATCTAAATAACACATTCCAGCAGCACTGGAAACTTCACTACCAGCATTGCTTGCAAGAGGCCTGGGTATAGCCTGGGGCAAAACCTGGAGCACCATCAATCATACACACACATAAAAACTGGCATGCACTCGCAGGGTATCGTGAGGACTCTCCAAACTGAAGCAGCAAATTTAACTATGGAAATACTCCAGATGCTGATGAATTTTCTTTTACTCAGGCTTCACTGTTATTTTACCCACTAGAAGTCAGGACTTAGAAACTAAAGACATAAAACCTTTTCTAATTCAAACCAGAGGGGCTGCAATAATTACAATTGCATCAGTGAATGATCAAGGCACAAGCTGCTCCCATGGCCTTAAATCAGTACAAAAAACAGTCTGTAGATGGACTGCTGAGCACCTTCCTCTTCCCACCCAAAAGAAGCACAAACACAGTCTGACCCAACCCGGCAATTCTGATTTTGAAAGTCTAGGCAACCTTTTTAGGGAAGACAACAAAACATTGTGATAAAACCAGATCTCCTATGAGGAACAGGACTCCACAGTCTAACTTTCACACCAGTCAGGGCTGGGCTGAATTCTGAATGCAAAATCACACCAGTTTTCAGTGGCTGGAGCTCACTATACCCACGCTTTGCTATGTCTCTTTTCTTGACCAGCATGCAATTTGAAAGCAATGCTGCATTTCAGTTAAAAATCCCATATGTAAAAGTATCAAAATGAGGTTTGCAGAGCAAAGAGCCAAAGCAGCCCAGGTAAAGGCTGAGAAAACGTAGGAAACAACAGGATGTTCAAGCTCTCCTGAGCATGGAGAGACAACCCTTTGGGGACAATCTCCCAGTTAGGCTGCAGATTTGCTCTACATTAAGGACAAGAAAAGTTGTCTCAAGAAACACAGCATTTAACAGCTTCTTCTCCCATCCCTGCTGTCAGCATGGGGAAAAGAATCTTTCTGAAAACATTGTGGAGTCTTGCTGTGAAAACACATTTGACAATAAATTTTATGACAAATTTCATAACAAGATTTGCGGTTATCATTCCTCATGTCTGATGATGCACAAACCACCTTGCATCAGACCATTAAAGACTATTTAAGCCTTAGATTGCTTTCCACATTAGTCTGAAAGCCCTTTATGAAGCTGTGTCCTTTATAAAGCTGACGTGGCTTTGCTCTGGGATACCCAGCAAGTGTCCTGGGCAGCTTCTGTGGTCTCCTGGCTAGTGCTCAAAGCACTTCTATAGTTCCAGTTCTGCTAACATCTCTCACAGAAACTCACAGACATGAGCAAGTCATTTCAAGCTGGTGTTCATCATCCTCCCCCTCTCCCTGTATTTAATATAATTAACAACAACACTTATCTGTCACCCATGGAGTCTTAGAGATTTAGTTCAGTACCCTATGAGAGTGCCAGGCTGCCTGTATTGAAAACAGAACCCAGAAGACAGTGTTCAAAATATTGTCATTTTGAGATGAAAACAAGTATTTTGAGTGACTGCCACTATTTTTTTAAACTTCTCAGGTACAAAAGCCCAGGAGAGGTCCTTCATATGGACCAAAAAAGGTCAGATGGTTTGTACTCCATCTTTGCTACGTTCCTCACAACAATGTGCTCAAAACTGTAGAAATAACCACTTAGAGCTGATGTCTCCGAAAATGTTCTCCTGCAGCCCTCAAACAGACAACCCCTGTAAGTTTCTTCTACAGGTTCTCACCAGGAAATTTCTCACTAGGAGAATCCCAAGTCAAGGATCTCCTGATGAAGAGAGACAAAGCAAGCTTTGAAATACTAAAAGTAGATGCTGTCCACAACACAGCTGAGGTTCCACACTGAGCAGCACCACCAGGGCTCCTGGACAGTGAGAGGTTGGATCACAGGCATTGCATTTTGGAGGGGAAGAGCATTCTGGTTACAACTTGAGGGCCACTGCCAACTCAATGTGCTTTGAAACTCCATGTTCAGCACCACAGCCCACACGCCACCCTCCCTGCTGTTCCCCATTGACAGTGGTGTGAACCAGCTCTTCCAGGGGCCAGCAGAGACAGGAGAGTCTTCAGGGCATTTGGGGTCAAGGATCAGTATCCTGGAGGCCCCAGTTGCTAATAAGGCATGGGGACTGCATGTGGGGACATTTTTGGAAA
This sequence comes from Corvus cornix cornix, assembly GCF_000738735.6. Taxonomy (NCBI): domain Eukaryota; kingdom Metazoa; phylum Chordata; class Aves; order Passeriformes; family Corvidae; genus Corvus; species Corvus cornix. The sequence continues at coordinate 40,932,375 of NC_046335.1, forward strand.
ATGTAGTTCCTTCAGAAGTAGCTCAGGAACTAAAGTTTTCCAGTCAGTACAGTGTCCGTCAGGAATTTGAAGCAGATACTTCCAATAATCTGATACTCATAGAAAAGCTACAATGCAAAACTTCCCCCAGTAAGGGATCAACCACTTGCATCCGTTGGAAAAACAGGTTTGTTCTTACACCTTTTGGATGAAGCACATTAATGTGGACACATGATGCACTCATGTAAATTTGCCTTCCAATATTTCTGTTTCTGTTTATTTGCACCAGCCTCCTCCAGCTCAGAGCCCATACTTAACCTCCATCCTTTCAAGCTGTGCACACAGGTGTTCTTGAGGTGAGTGCAGCATGACTCTGATGAGATGGAATATGAAGTACCAGAGATGCACAGAGAAATATGAGAGGCAGGAGATGTGCTTAGGGATCTAGCATTTCGATAGGCTGTGCTCCTTTTCTGAACCTGCACACTCCCTATGGGCAAGTGGAAACCAGGTGTTGATGCTGGCCCACTGTGGAAAACCCTGCAAAATAGCTTTGACTCGGTTTGTCCTTCAGCAGTTTTGCTGTTTAAATGCTGCAAGTCATTGGAGCTGAGCACACCTCATCAGCAGAGCCAAGCTCCCCCCTTTCAGCCCCTTGAACCCCAGAAGAGTGAGCACACTGAGATGTGCAGGCTTTCCCTGAAGTCTTGCAGCTGCTGAAACAAGCATGGGCTCACCTTGCCCTGACTGACTGAACCTCCCACCCTCCTCTCCTCTGAGCAGGGGCTTGTTTATACTCTTCTTTCTCATCCATTCCACTGCTTCAGATTTTGAGAGGCTCTATTTTACCTTTTATTTCCTAACTTTCCCACTCTTCTGCAATGCATGATGTTGACACTGTTAGCTGTGCCATATATCTCATACCGTATTAATCTCTTTTGTCATCTGATTTTTGCACAGGAGTTGTCATTTAGAAAATCTGATTTTGCTCAGAAGCATCCAAACAAATCTGTGAGTCAAAAAGAATGGATGAGAGAATAAAAGCAAGTGCCAAGCAAGCTCCCATTTAAGCACTTTACATATCCTGTATGAAATACCAGCTCCTAAAATTCTTTTTTCTGGTGAGATGACATCTCATACAATATGCTATCTTTCCATTATCCTGGGGTGACATGGCTCAGGTCTCACAGCTAGTACTTATCTGCTGCTTTCTCTGCTATCCTGGGAAGGTCACAAATGAATTAGGTGACTCCAAAGCATTTTGGAGTAAAAGCCAGGATATCCCTCTGGTAAAAATGTGTAGTCAGAGGTGATCAGATAACTGCAGTCTATCAATACCAGCCTAGGGAATTCATTTCTGTAAATCAATGAAATACTGCTAAATCTATACCAAACACCCAGAATAATGACTTTCTCTCTACTTAAGTCTAAATCTTTGCTATTGGCTTAGTGAATCTGAAACTAGTCCTTTCAACTGGACCAATAATTTGGTCTGGAGATTTTAAAAAATTAATTCTAGGACGGGATATTCCTTTCATGTCAGATCTCATTCAGCCATTTAACAAAAAATATTGATCACACTGGTGGATATGGTAAAAGCTATTAACCTACAAAATAAACTGATTTTAGTTAAGGCACCGATGTGCAAGGGTTTGGTTGAAGACTTTGAATATCTGCCTCAAGAAGTATGATACATTTATATGAGTCATAGGCAAGATTGGGAGGAATTTACTTCACATTCATTTTTTTAAGGGCTGAAAATGCAGGATTTAGTTCATAAAGGCAACTTTAAGTTACCACCTGTGGTTATTACCCCAGCTTTGCTTGGAGACCTGCATTTTACAGCCTAGCTGTAGTGGCTCATATAAACAAGGGAATTTGCCTGGGGCAAAGGGTGTTTAACTTCGATGGGTTTGGCAATATCTCCGGTCAGACTGTGCTTCATTTTCCCAACCACACAACCAGACCATGGCCTCATCACGGAAGCAGCTTCTGCTGCTCTGAGCAAGGCCACATTTTTCTAGCTGAAATAAAATGATATGTCATGATTCTGTTCCCTTTACAGCATCAGTTTCTTTCCACTGTACTTGAAGGCTTAGTGAGCAATTTAATAGAAACTTTATAATGTGGGTGCTTTTTTTCCTTTTCAAAGATAATGTATCTATCCTTTTTGTCAACAGATCAAACAACACCACAAAAAATTGTTCTTTCCCAAAAACTGGAGTAAACCATATTGCAGTGGGGATACTGCTACTTTAACTATGCAGCTAAAAGTTCAACTAGCAACCCTGCATAACATAGGACAAGGTTCCTTAGCATCTGTCCCTTTCATCCAATGTACAACAAGAGTTCCTAAATCAATAAGCTTACTCCAAACCCTGAAGAAAAACACCATCAAAAGCCTTTTTGCCCCACTGTTTTAAATACAGGCACTTTAGGCTTTCCATGGCCACAAAAAAAAGGTCCATGGAGGTCTGACTTGTGAATGCATTACTCTACATATTAAATAAAGAAAGTAGCATTTATTACAAAGATGAACAGATTCTGTGACCACCACAAAATGAAATAGGCCCTTGAACTACACAATTGGTAAAATAGACAGAAGCATAAAGAAAATACACTAAACAACGGCTAAAATCAAACTCTACCAACCTTTCCCCAGCTCATCCTCCAGGTGAACATGAGCAGAGAGACTTCCCACTCAGCCCCAGAAGCCAAGTGCCTTGTCCCAGCCCCAGCTGAGCCCCAGGTGTGAGTGGTAGGATCCTCAGCCAGAACTCACAATGGGCAGCTTCTGCAAAAGGGCAAATGTGACACCTGGGCCAAGCACAGATGTGCTTATGCTGAGAACTGCTTCAGGAGAAATGAGAGAGCCACCAAGCTGGAAAGCTGGGATAGCACTGCTTGATGACTTTTCTCTTAAGAACACGCTGCACCCATTAACACCTGTGACATGTTTCCTTAGAACATGAAGCTCTTCTGAAACCCAGGTGACGTTGTAAAGAGTGAGCAAAGGAACTTCCAAAGCACGCTTGGATGCCTTACACTGGCATCTATCCAATGCACCTTTTACAGGGCACCATCCTGCAGGAGGGCAGCCACTGGCATTTTGACTGGTTAAATGAGAAATGCAATGTCTGTAGCTCGAGGGAGTGAGGTATGGACATACTTCTGTGTTTGCTTTTAGTATTATGCAATATGTTAGGGAAGGATGGGGTTTTTATGTCAAGGACACACCACAACTTACCCTTTCTCTTCCCAAAGCCCTAACATTATTTTCCAAATCAGTTGGTCGCATACTCAGTCAATCTAGTGATAGGAACTTCTTCCTAGATGGTTCCAGCCAACAAGCACCTGGGAGCTACAGGTTGTAAGTAATAAGATTGCAACTAAGCAGTATTCAAAGGGGCACTGCACTGACAATCCCAGAACTATGTAATAGATCGTCTGGAAGAAAAATGCGCTTTTTGCCCAGTACACCACCTGAGATCACCACATATGTCCATGGCAAAGGAAATGGACTGCAGAGGAGCACACCCTACCATAACGAGTGTGTGACATCACCTGAGGCATGCTCAGGGCTCACAAGGAGGGTTCCAGGTTTCCAAGTCAGTCCTGAAAAGACAGTTTCTATGAGGACACTGACCTGCTGGGCAGAGGTTAGCGGCAGGGAAGTGCCATCATTCACAACAGCAGGATAATAAGACAACCTCTACATTTTGCAGCCTCAGTTCTTCAGCAATGCTGGTTTTCAAAATACCAAAGATATTGGGTGCAAGGGGAATGCATTTCTTTGTGTTTACAGCTTCAAACAAAAGCACAGTGACAGTAGCTTTATAGACCTTGGATATTACATGACCTACTCAAGCACTCAGGCCCTGAGTTCTTTGTCACAAGGTCTGTGTTCAGAACAAAGCCAAGTCCTTTCAGCTCCACTTAAGTGACTCTACTAGCATTCATTAAAAGGACAGTACAAGGGACAGCAAATGGTTTGCTAGTAAAGACTGATTCTGAGGTGCACTATGAATAGAGGAGAGGTAGTGTAATTACATTACTAAGGTGACTGAGGTCACTGCCACATTGTTGTTCTCCCTTTAATTTAAGCAAAAATAGTGTAAGGTGGCCATAATTGGAGAGAGGAAAAAAAAAAGACATGAGAAACTGCTCTGCTTTTGGATGAGTCTGACTGCCTGATTATAGGATGTTGGTGATGTCTGAGAGGGAGCTACTGAATATTTAACCTTAGAAATGGAAGCTTGGCTGTCTCTTGTCCTGTTAACATCCACACGTATCTTCCATTAGCTCTAATTAGGGCTAACAGGGTGTTCACTGAGTATCTCCATAATTAATGTTAATAGTAGTTACAGGCAAACGTTGATAGAAGATGAAATGCCAAGGTTCTTCTCCAGGGTTAAATACTCAGCAGTCTGTCTGTCTCTCATTTCCATTTCCTCCTGTAGCGGCTCTTTAATCAATCACACGGATCCCAGACAGCCTTACGCACCGAGTCTTGCAACAAGAGACAAGTGCAGCCATAAGTAACAGCACATGCTGTTATTTATACAAAATATAAATGCAGACACACAATACCTGACACGTATTAGGCTGGTTCAAGCCCGTATGCTCACTGCCATACAGATATTCCAACCATTGCTAACAGCACAGACTGGCACATCCCTTTTTCCCTCAATATGCCCAGGTTTCACAGGGAAGCAATATTATTTCTATCATATATTAAGATAAGCAATTTTTAATTAACAAACCAAAGAGCAAACAGGATCATAGGAACAACCTCAATTACTCTTATTAATGCCATTATGCCACCTTTAGTTGATAGACTATACTATATTTCCAAATCAGACGTTATTAACAAACCATTAAACTTGTAAATGAGAACAGAACAATTATCAGCCATAATTAGAACACCTATAATAATGCACCTTCTATTGTGCTTCTGGATCAAGCCCTGAGCAGTAGTTCATGGAAAAAGTGTTAGCAGACTGCTTCCAGCCAGGGGTCATTTGCTAGCACAAAGTCTCACTCTCCACTCTCCTATCCCATCGTAAGTGGAGAATGTTCATTAGAGTTGTGCAATTCTGCAGCTGAGTAGATTTATAAACTGCCTTTAGTTGGGAATGTATTTATAAAGCCTCAGGGAACCAGAGGACTACTCTGCTGTTTCCCTCAGGAGCTGCAGATACTATTTGTAGAAACCTTAGGATGTTGAAGCCTTTGCCAGGGATGTCTCAAAGGGGCAAAAAGCATCAGAAGAGTGATGGGAGAGCCTGTGCAGGCAGCCAGGAAGGGAGGAAGGACCAGGACAAAGTCCCACTGGCGCTGGTGGTTGGAGCCAGACACGGAGCTGCACTAGTGGAAAATGTGACTCAGGCATCTGAACCCTCCGTGTGCCCTGCTGCTGACAGTCACTGGTCCTCGTGCACTTTGGGGCAGCTCCAGGCACACAACACACACAGACATGAGTCCCACAGAAAGGAATAGGTGTTCTCTGTAGGGTGAGGAAAAAAAAATTGATTTGTATATTTATCAACTCACCTACACTGGCTCCATGTTACATTAAAGAGGAGACGGCGCCCACGACTCTTCTTAAATCAGAACTGGAGAGGTTTTGGCTTTGTTATGTGAAAACAAACTTTTTTTTGCTTGCTTTGTTTTCTGCCCTGGGGAATTAGTGATTCAGGCAGGATGCAGAAGACTCAGGGGGATTTATTTTTCATCATGTTTAAGGAGGGTTTTTTCTACCAGGCATGAAGGCTTATTAATGCAGCTCTGCTCAGTACTAGACTTTAAATAAATCATTTTTCCCCCTTCATTTTTCTTCATAAGTTTATGGGGGGAGCATGGGGAAGTCACTGTTCAGGAAAGCAAGGGATATGAAGCACAGAAGGCACTATCTGAGGCATTCTGGCTCTCTGCAACGGGGTCAGAGCCAGCTACCCTTTTGATGCATCCCCCTTTGCCATTCCCTTCTCAGCCCTTCTAACAAGGGGGAGGATCTCACACAATGCCCAGGACAGGTCCCACTCTGGGCACCCTCACATTGCTCTTTTTGTGGCACTCAGTGCCTGTACCACATCCTCCTCTTCTGGTTCCACATTTCACCCATCTCCTCTGACAGTATATCCATGACTTGCATTGAAGCACCCACTTCACTGCTGGATCCTCGGACTCTGCAACTTTGTGAAAGAGGAAAGTGTCTGTAGGGTAAAAACCTTCCCATTTTCTTGGTCAGGTACTTTGCTGTATCCACACAACTTTTCTCAGAAATGGAATATAGAGTATTCTTCACAGAGCTATAGGACCAGCAAATATTTTAACTACAGGCATTCTACCAAACACAGAATGTTTCTCCCCAAATAATGAGTTGCTTTCAATATATTTTGAATATCCATGGCATGCTGTTTTTCACAATCACCTAAAACAGTGGAAATACATTTAACAGAAGCAGAACCAAGAATGGCCAGAACTCAGTATCACCTGTTACAACACTGGTCCCTTTTCCAGCCAGCTCATACTCTTGGCATTTAGAAATGCACAGTGGAAAAGAAAATATAGTCAGTAAAAGTAACACTTGTAAAATTGCATTTTAAAATCAGGGTGCTGTAAAGCAGCAGCTACAAAACAAGCTGAAATCCTAAGCAATGAGTTGTCTAGACATTTTTATAAGAATTGCAATGAATGTTGAGTAAGTGTTCAAGGAAATCTGAGTTGATTGAAACATCTGACTACTCTGTATTTTAACTGGATGGCTGGTGCTGCTTCAGCGTCTTGCCAGCAGGATGAGAAGGATATTAAAATAGGGAGCAGAAGGGGATCAGCCAAGAGCAGTGATAGGATAGTTCATCTCCTCTTCATTATTACTTAACTTAGTGAGGATGTTCTCTGGTTGTGTTGGATATCCAGTTAATTTCATCCACGTCTCTGCAAAGCACAAACCGATGTTGGCAATACAGGTAGCACAAAGAGACGGATCATGTCTGAAGGAATTTGCTCTCACTGGATTTTTTTCCTTTTCCCTCAGCACAAACAGAGCAATAGAAAAAGGTTTGAACTGAATATTTTCTGTAAGACAGCTTAGCCAGAAGCTGAAAACATGAGCTCTGAGGTGTATTTTCTAACTCGAAATCTCTGTCTTTTTTTGCTTTCTGATGCCAACTCACAGCTTTACTTTTCTATTTAGCTAAAAAGAGACTGGCTTCTAGTGCAAACTGTGTGCAAGTGGGACTTTGCACAGTGAAATCTTATGCTTATCTAGGGCTGTTGACATATGAACTACTGATACATGAACAGCCGGTTAGCTGCTGATACTACACAAAATGGAACTCAAACCATCTGCAAATGCGACTGTCTGAACAGCATTAGTGGTGTTACTGAGTTTGGGGGAACTACTTAAGAGCTAAAAGCAACCACTGAAGTAATCTACATCCAGAAGCCACAAAAATGTATTTATTTTCTTCCTCTCTCTAAATTAAAATAAAGCCCAATTCTAATCATCCTAACCGTAACACTTCAGTTTGCAAACACTCTCAAAGCTGCAGTGGGCAATAAATCAGACATGTCACTTCCAGCAATTCATCCCTGGAACTGGTTGCTACATGGCCATAATATATAAAGAGGCTTCTTCCTGGTGATCCTCAGAGCCAAGATTTTTTTTGTTGGCTCTTCTTTAAACAAACACTCCTGTATGTTGCAGTTCAATCTAAATTTATCATTCAATCCTAATTATTTTCCCCTAATCAGTAGTTTGAGGGTGACTTTGGTTCTGATAGGCTGATTCACTGTCATACTCATTTAAAAAATTAATTCAGTTAAGCCGACTCCAAATGTATGTGCATGATGTCTCTGCTACATTAACTCATCATCATCATGTACGTCACACTGAAGGCAACCAAGACCTTCTGTTTTTCAGGCAAATTGTCTCAAGAGAACGACAGTAAAAATCAATAAGGGGCAAAAGAAGCTCCTGCAATGTCATGAAAGAGCAGCAAAATGCACAGAGGCTCTGTCCAAACACAGCTGTAACATCCCATCCCTTCCACGTCATTCACAAGGGTACGAGAGCATTTTCCATAAAGCAACAAAAGCAACATGAAGGTTTATATGTCTTTGATGTCCCACAGCTGGAGGAAAGGACAGTAGTTTACTAATCCTGTACCATTTCCCTTCCATTAGTTTAAGTTTTCAATTTTGGATGGTGCTAAATTTAGAAGGAGGGGTTAATTGTTTAACCTTGGAAAAATAATTACGCTTCTTTTGGTGCTGCCTTTTGGCCTATTTCATATTTTTAGTTGCCCAAAGGATTTAAAGCTCAATGTAATGATAAACTCTTTAGTGGAGACTGTACCTTTGGATTCACTAAACAATAATCTGAGACTAGAATTCAGATCTTTATAGATTTTGGACCTGCCTGCCTATGCTGTGGAAAAAAACCCTCTCAACATTTATTTGAAACAAAACTTGAAATTAGGTTTGGTTTTTTTCATTTCTATTTTGTTTGGGTTTTTTTTAATCCAGTGTTTCAATACTGCATATATTCAATTTCATTTCTATTCCAATTGCTACTGTTACTTGGCTAGAAGAAGAGGTGGTGTGGCATAGCTAAATCTGGTTTCAAACAGATTTTTCAAACAATTTTTCAATCAGAATTTCTTGTAGTTCTGTAACTATTTGTCCTCCTATATGTCGTGAGCTATGGGGTTTTTTTTCTCCAGTAGAGGTAGTTGAGTAGTGATAATTCCTTACACTCTCAACAAAACTGGTGTTCAGCCCAGACTTGTCTTTCACACAGATCTGTACAGAGATAAGAATTTCAATCTCCATTCTGGTCACTGTCATTTCAAGTTCGTCGATACTAATATGGTTCCCAAAAACGTTACTCCACTCATCATTTCAGCAGGAACCAGAGTGCACACTCACTCCTCCCATCCAATTTTCACTCCAGAAATTACACATGCCTTGCACATATTGTCTCCACTAGGAAAAAAGAAAAAATCAGGGAAGAGAAAGGGGTGTGCTTTCCCTTTTAAACAGGAAAATTTATACGGTATAAAGTGCTTAATCCAACAGGTTGTTGGGATATTAATACTAAAATTTGATTAAGAGATGGCATTTTATTGATACCACTTGTTAGCATAAACTTGGGTTATCTAAGTAAACAATCTGGTAAAACACCTACCAAATTTATTTATGAAGGCATGAGGAAGAGAGAAATAAACAATTTATATGACCAAAAACCCTGTACTAAAGTATAGCAATTTTATGTCTAACTTCACCTTCAGCAGAGAGAAAAGGATTTGTCATTTCTAATTACAATAGATACTAGGCTTCTGTGAATAGTTATTTACTGACAATCAGTGGCTTTGTGTGCATATTTTCATACATATATATGTATGTATATATGTATATTTATACACACACACACAGAGCCAAGACAAAGCAGATTCACCTTCAGCCCAGCCTTTCAACAGTCACCTCACAAGGAGTCTCAGTGAGCCCCATCCTTCATCCTCTGACACTCTTCACACATGCATAAATAGAAGTACAAAGTGTGGACTGCAACATCAGAACAATACGCTTGTGTCGCCAATCATTCGCACTTGCTTTGCAGAGAAGCAAATACCTTCATAAATAATATTTTCTAAAGGCCTGGGAAAAATTGCTCCACTTTTCCTGACCTTCTGCTGTTTGTCTTGAAACCCTTCAGATTTTCAGATTTCTAACAGTTTTGTTTCTAATATTAGTTCAAAGTTTGGTGCTGTCCTCCCTCAGCAATGAAGATGAGCCAGTCTTCAATGTGACTTTGCCCTGGTGTCCATTTCCCCACCACACACACTTCATTATACTAATTTGTTTTCACGTATTAAAGTTGAATGTACATATTCTTAGATCAGGTAGTATTTCTGTCATAAAAATTGACTGTGCTTTGAGCAAGAGGACCCTGATTCCTTATCTGAGATCTTTCATGGTCTCTCAGTCTAAAGGTTAATTACCACTACTGACACAGTTCCTAAGTGCTGTTTGAAATAGCACAGTGCTCTACAGATATATACAGCAAATCCCATAGCATTGCAATATGAAATAGCCCACATTTAAACTAGCTGAGCTTAAAAATTATTTTTGACTACTGTCAGTTAGTGAAGTTTATAGACATTTACACATGTGCTGTACATCAGGGCATCCTGCTAACGATGAGCTTCATGTGCTCAGCAAAGGAGAGAGGAGAACATTGCTGCCCTGCCGTCAGCATAGCCCCCTCTGAACACAAGAATAATGCATGACTTGGCCAGTCACTGTCACCAAGCAGTGATGTGTACAAACTGCAAAGAGCATTTTCATGTTTAAGACTAAATAATTTATTTTAAATATTCAACAGTCTGTGCCTTCTTCATATTGTACTCCCAGGGTCTCAACTCACAGACTCTGATTCCATGTTGCCAGGAAGGCTACTTGTCAGCAGTTGTAGTGTGAGCAACAGCAGGAGGCTCAGAACAAGCACGTGAAATAAAGTGCATACGCCAGGGACAGCACAATGGCTGGTTTGCTAAGTGGCACGAAGCGCTTCACCCTGCGGGAGCCCTCACATCTCTGCGCTGAGCAGCTGGGTTGCACTTTTCTCCTATCAATAATAATGATAAATAACAATAACAGTAGCAAAGTGAAAGGAAATTCTGAGCGTACAGGCTGCATCAGGTGGACTTCATGCTCCTGCTTCCAAATGCACAAGGATTACTTTGCCCACCTCTCCCCCCACAACCTCCACTTTCACAGGGCTGGCTGGGAGCCTGAGATGCAGGACTACCCTGTATCCAGGCAACAGGCATCCCTGAGGCTCTGAGAGCCCCTGCAGTGCATGGGAGGAGAAGCTGGGACAGGTACCTTCCCAGACTTCATGGAGTGTGGGATAGAGGGAGCTTTTCCTGTTTTAAAGAATAAAGACAGAGAGTAAAGCAAGCTGCCAAACTACCTCCTGTCAATGAAAGCATGTTCCAAGGTCTCCCTGGGGCTGCCTGGTCCCCCTGGGCTGCCTGCTTTCCCAGCACTGCTCACTGGGAAGGTGCAAAACTTACTGTGACCTTCTCTTTTCTTTCTCAGTGCTGTGTATGTTTTCTCCTAGGTACACCTCTTCCTACGCAGGAATTTTCCAGATTTACTAGCCACCTATAAGCAGCAGTCTCTATTCCTGGGGCCATGGTTTTGCCAGGCAAAACCTACCAATGTCATGATTAATGGACATGCACCCCCATCACCAGGCTTCAAAGACGGTCTGTGGGAATAAAAGATCAGTTGAGAACAGGTGATTCATCAATTCTTATATTCCAAAAAAGTTCTTCATTGGTAAAGGGATAAACTTCTAGAGCCAGGGAAATGAGTGGGAGTATTTACACTGAGTCCAGTGGCATCCAGATTTCATACACAGTGCCTTAGGCAGGTTTACTCATAACACCCTGTTCCACTCAGTTTCCAGCTTCAGCTGATGCTGAGAGGGACTGGGGCAGTCTGACAGAGATTTCATATTTGAGGAAAGACCAAAGAACACCATGAGCTAAGAAAGTTATAGACCCAAACCTGCTCCCTGAGCATCTTCAATTCTCTGATAATCTACAGGCCACTGATATTCAAAACACAAATTGCAGAGGATGAAGTTATTTGACAAAGAACTGGAAAGATACATACAAGAGCTTCTGTAGTGTTCAGCTGCCCTCCAAACAATTTTTCAAGTTGCCACATGGACATTATGTGATTGCAAGATATACAGGGAAGAATGGTCACGAACAGAAAAAAGGTATGACAAATTGCTGCATGAAGATGCTCAGAGCCAAACCAGACTTAATTAAAATAAACCTTGTGTCTAGGACAGGAAAGGGGTCATGACAGCCCTTTCCTATCTTACTTGATGCTGTGTCAGCATTTGAGGTTCTTAGCCATAAACATAATTTGTGACACGGCACTGCACAGCAGACACAACAGGTAGCCTAACCTTCCTCATCATCACAGTACTAATACACTATCCAATCAAGATGTTTACTTTCATTCACCATGACTAGAAACGTTAAACAAACACTGCCCAGAGGTGTATGAAACGATAAAATCAGGAGCACTCTTCAGAGCTTGGGCATTCTAATGACTCCTGCTGCAATCTCAGTTCCCTGCCCCTACCTTTCCTTCTCTCTTACCAACTTATACAGCCTCACTGTCTTGGCAAATAGCTTCTTTTCCTTCTAGCAGTGACAGCTGTTATTGTAGGAGACAGCACAGTATAAAGTTACTCATTAAGGGAGGTAAAGAACCGTCTCCCTTCAACTCCAGTTGAACTCTGGGGGAAAATAAGTACAGTTCTTCTCTTCTTTGTGAGCAATGACATGGAATATCAGAAAGTCCTTGCCTAAGTGCACGTTATCCAGATGCCCTCAAGGAGATTAACTCAGGGCATGCAATTCCCATCCTTTGCAGTACAGGGTGTGTTCCCAGCCAGCTACACCAATTTTGCACCAATTTGCTTAAATCAGAAGGGTGAGGTGGACTTCAATCTGAGTTCACCCACTGATAGAGGAAGGGGAAAGCTTTCAATCTTTTGAATCAGACCAGCTTTTTCACCCAAATTCTCACGCACATAAAGACTGTCTTGAATCACATAAATCTTAGAGCTTTTCCCTTCCCAACATGTCCTTTTTGCAACACTGCCACAGCAAAAGAGTTGCAGCAAAGAATCTGGAGGAATGGTAAGTGGAAGGGCAGAAGAAGGATGGATAAAGGGCAGGTCAGTGATATGGCACCACTGTAAAACTGAAGCACAGGGGTCCTTTCTGAGATAAGGTGTGCTCCAGATCAGAGGTGACAGCAAAGATCCAAGCAGACAACTTAATCTTGGGCTAGGAAACCACTGAGACCTTCAGAGTGCACTTCAGCAAAGCACTACCACCACTGTCTTCTTCAGGACCTACCACTCAAAACACCCATTTAAGTGCTTTGGAGAAAAGGGCCGGATGCTTTCACCCATCGCAAAGCCAACTCTTCTGCCTGGTGCTATTTTGTGCAAATCAATCCCTCATTCAGAAATTAAAACCAAAATGAGCAGCACTGAAAGACACATCAGAGGAGCTCTGATTGAGGAGAAACCCAGAGCGATGCTGATTGATTACTCCCAGCATGCCTTTCCCCGGAGCAATAATGAAGTACGTGCCTGGGACGGGAGCCCTGAGCAGCGCATGGAAACATCTGAAAAGTTCGCCTGCATCCACAGACCTCCCTGCCTGAGGAGCATATTTAAAGCAGTTCTACAAAGCACTACAGCCAGGGTCTCTCCTGCAAAAAAAACATTCCCTTTCCTTCCGTTCTCCTCCCCTTTAAATCAAGCTGAAACCCCAAATCTGGGAGCACCTCTGCTATGTGTATAATGGTATCTGTCCAACATTCCTCAGTAACAGAATCACTTGGGATGGGGAGGAAAGTGCTGCTCGTCCTGGGCAGGCATAGTGCAAGGGATACAGGGAGGATAAACAATGCCCTTTGGAGGCTTCAAACAGAGCCTACTGCTGGTGCTGAAGGCAGTTGTTTTAATCCTCAGCTGTAAGTCACTGGGAAACAATAAAAGAGAATTAGCAAAGAAAACAATGAGCATTCATGCCTTATTCCTTGACTTGCAGCTGAGAGTATTCAGGGGTGGATGGGAAAACAGGAACAGGAAAACCTAGAGCAGACAGGCTCTCTGCCACTGAGAGTGGCAAAAGCAACTCATCAGCAGAAGGAAGAGTAATGCCCTAATCATAATTTTCCTGCCAGACAAGACCCAAACTCTTTCAGAAATGGTGCACAAAAAGAAATTTTATATTAAAAAACCCAACAAAACAAAAATTACTCTGCATCAGTATGCCCAGAAAAAACATAGCAAGATGATCAAAGGATTCTGTTGTTTGGATGACAAAAAGAAAAAAAATAAAAAAACAAACCAGATGGGAAGAATTGCTTCAGTTTGAACTGGAAGAGTTTTCTTTTAAAACAAAACAATACAAAGGTATTTCTTCACATTAATTCCCCAAAGTTTTGTTTAATCTAAGAAGAAACTTTATTTTTTTTACATTTTCTAACTTAAAAAACACCAAGTACCACAAACAAAACACCACACAAAAGAACCCAAAACCTCTTTTTATAAAATGTTTGGATCTAATTTTAATAGAAAAAGTAGGTTTCATTTTTAAATGTTAAAAAGATCAGCTTTGGCATTTCTAAACCAAAAATACATTACATTAAAAGATCTGGAAGTAAATATATTAATGTTTAGATATGCATATATACATATGTAATCTTACTGTTGGTTGAAACTATTTACTTAATTTTAACTTGATTTCATGAAGATGTATGGTCTCTGTGAAGATTCTTGGATATAAAAGTTTGTGTAATTCCTGTCTTTCATAAAAATTGTTGAGTACAGAGGTGTGATTCACAGACTTGATATACACAGCTGATTTCCTAGCCACGGGAAAAGAACATTAGACTTTTGATCAATTGGCATTACTCTTGATCAATAGAAAAAATACATAGCAAAGGATCAAGATCCCAAGCAGCTCAGACAGCAGTTTGGGATTAGCTTTGTACACCTAACACTCAGGACTGTTGAGTACCCCTGGGGATTTATATTGCTAGTCCTAAACATCTGGATTTACATTTAGCTAGTTTGGAGTTTTCCAAATGAGTTCTTTCCAACTACATCTTGAAAAAAAAAACCAAACCAACCAAAAAACTGCTTTTTAGAAGTCACCATCGCTTATCCCCATTTCCTGAGATGCTTTGTGGAGTATACACAACTTTATCCACCATGTGGTCATACTAAGTCTCCAGGACAGTCAGAGCTTTGCTGTACTGATCTTCAGGTATTTTAAACAGCCATAAATTGTGCCTTACTTAAGTAGTCTGTACTTACAGTCTTTACTTTGAACACTGGCTTTTGGCAGAAGGACCCAGGATAGCAGAATGCCAGCTCCTGGTTCCAATCAGTTCAGAGAGATTTGGCCCTCAGTGCTGCTACCAGATAACATGCAGAATTGGGAGATGGAAAGGGAAATGGAAAAGCAAAGGCAGTCCTGGCAAATGATTACACTTTCCAGTAACGTGATCCATACATGACGCCAACTCAACTTACAAGCCAATAACTTGTGATAAACTTATAGCTCCGTTCTGAGAGCTGAACATTCTTAGCATGGGGGAAAAAAGAACAAACTCTTTCCTTGTTAACTGAGTCCTTGTGGGAGAAATAAGTAAAAGTTGAGGATATTATTTTTAGCTTTCTTGGAATGTACTCTTGGACGTACTTTGCAGCCCGAAATGTTATAAATGGTCCAGGTCAGTTTGAGGAGTCAGTAACAAATTCTGCCTTGCCAAACATGTCCTCTGGACTGCACTGGGTGTCCATCTTTCTCTCTCTAGCCTCAGCAAGGGCTCCCCAGACAGCAGCAAGGATGCCCAAGCCTGATAGTCCTGCTGCAGAACATGGGGAAACCAGTGGTTTGGATAGCCACGAACTCTAATATCCTTTCGTTAACAGCCTCCAGGGAAAAGTGCCAGAAACACTTCCAGGTGGCAATTACACAGAGCCAGTTCACAGGAAAAGCTTCCTCCTACCCTCCTGGGCTCAGGCCTGACTCATGCCATGCTACAGGGAGAGACTAAGCCTGTTAAAGTGCCTAGATAATTTAAAATATCAAGACAGTGCTACAAGCCATCTGAAAATTAGCACCTCGTTAGTGACTGGGCATTTGAAAATAAACCTTTCACAGATGTTTAAAAAAAGGAAATTTATGCTCCTTAAACAGATTTCTTTGGAATATATTTCTATTTGCACATGCTGCTGGGGGTGTTGGTCCACTCATACATGTGCTGTACTCCACTTTTTGGGAAAAGGAACAGCTGCAGACAGTCACATGTTCAGCTCAAGACCTCCATACGTCGGACACTGGAAGCTAAACTACAGCAGAGCGCTGCCATTATAACCCCCTCCATGTCATACAGCCACGAAATGCCTGCATGTCCTCTCTACCTTAGCTCTCCTGCCACGTGCTTCTGAGGACAACAGCCCTGAATGTCCAGCACCAGTGTCCAAGGCTGCTCCTACTTTCTTATCTGCCAAGAACTGTCAACAAATGTAATGTCTGCCAAGGATGCCCTCCCCTTCATTAGAAGGTAACCGGAGCATGAGTCATCTGACAAAGGACAAACCAGACATCAGATTATCATCACCATTATCTTTACTGTGCACAAGCCTGACCTATGTGGAGGCTCCTGTCTCAAAAGAGCTCTCAAGATTTTGCACTAAATAGATGCATCAATGCAAGCAAGACACCTCAGCTTTAAAATGGGTCAGGGCATTCAAGAGTAATAATAAACTTTTTCATACTCTGCAAGTTTAAAAATCAACCAGTTTTCATTTTATTTTCTTTTTAATGTAAGACACATAGAAATTTTTTGATGTGCACTTTTACAAGTGAGGAAAGGGAATTTCTGGATTACTTCTTTCATTTTTTCTTCCCTTCCCCGTTTCTGTTTTGTCACAGAAAGGAGGAACAACGGGGAAAAATGTGAAGATAAACCCTGCAGAATTAAAACTTCTTAATCTTCAGGTTTCTCTGAAAAGGAATGCTAAGTTCCACAGAGCTAGTTTCTACACAAAATAAAATACATCTCCTACAAGAAAAAGCTTATCAGCTGTATTAGCATCTTTATATATAGATGGGGAAGGAAGGCAGAGAGGAATCAAGCTACTTCCCACTGTCAGTATGCAGTCAAAGCACAGAGCTAATAATTGAATGCAAAACTCCCCAAACCCACTTCACTACTTAGAGGGTAATACTTTCCTTATTACTGATTTTAGTAGTATCACCTTTCACTGATCCCAGCTCTTACTCATAAGCCCAAGAATAAAAGCTTCAAATACATGCACATATACCCCTCTTATGTACCTGTTTCCTGAGAAATCTCTATGGTAAGAGAATAGTTCTAGCAGCTTTTAAACTAAGTCCCCAGCTTCACTCAATAGTTTTCAAAATGCAAAATCAAAAGCAAATGTACTTTTGTAGGTCTCAAAATAAGCAATGCAAAGCCTTCACTGCCATTCCCCGTGAAACCCTATCTCAGCCACTCCACCCAGGACATGGCACAGCAGTGAAAGGTAGCTTTGCTTTCCCGTCCTGTCACGTTGGGTAAACCCCATTTTTCCTTGACGAAACGCTTTACCCATGATATAGTCAGTCAAAAAAAGCTTTAAATTACTCTGGCATTAGATATAAGTGGCAGGAACTGTTAGAGCTAATGACAATTTCTTTCCTCCTCCATCATGATTGTTTCCATGTTACACAAGCTCCCAACTGCATAGGGAAAGAGGCACAGCCCAAACCAGTCCCCACATGCACCACAGTTAAGATCAGAAGGATTAGCTCCAAGTCTCTGGGGCAATACCTCTGAAAAGGTCAATCCACTGCTGGCAGAATCAGCTCTAGCGACTAGTTTGAGTCCTCTAGACCCGTAAGAGACAGAAGTGGCAAACACGTGCCACACTGTCAGCAGCCACTTAAAGCCTGATGAGCTTCCTTGCAGCACCTTTGGCAGCAGAAGAGCAGAAATCTCCCACTACCAGCCAAGATCCCAAGTGTTGCTCCTCAGAGAAGGAGCTCACCAGTGGCCACACTGCTGAGAGTTGTTGGAGCGAGACTGAGCAGTGCAGGCTGCAGGAGCCCTGCCTGCCCTCGGGATGCAGGGCTGACCTGGCACTCACCCTTGGCGCTCCTCGCTCCCTCGTTAGTGCGCGCACAATGAGTATCGGCCACGACAGCTCCTGGGACAGTTATAATGTGAGCAGGCTGTGAGCCAAACACGAGGCCTGGGAGTTTGCAGGGAGCTTGGAACAGTGGCTGTTGGGCCAGGAGCATCCCATTTATCTGCGCAGTGTTAGCTCAGGCGTCCCACGCCAGCCGTGTACGTGTCAGGAGTCGTTTGCCGCTTCACTGGTAATCTGAGAACCGAGCCCAAGGGCCATTGCATCGTTCCACACCACTCACTCTGAGTGATATCTCCTCTTGGTGCCACAGTGGACAGCGTTTAGGACACACCAAATCACCCTTCATGAAGAAAAAGCCATGTGAGTGCATTCCCCTGCTATACTGGTGCCAGCTCAAGCCCAGAGTAAAGTAAAGGCCAGAAGGCTTGCCCAGTTTTATCTCTAGTACAAGCACAATTTATCATAGAGGAAGATTTTCTTGGAGACTAATTTTGTTGATATTTGAGAGTAGCACAGCTTCTCCGAACAATTTAATTCACAGTCAAAGTAAAAATTAAAGAAAATTAAAACGTTCTCAGTAAGATATCCAATTCCTTTGGTCAATGCAGCCTCCACTTGTAGGCTTTCATAAAAAACACTGAACCTTTAGAAAGTCCTTACTCCATTCTCACAAAATTGCAGTTTCTTTAAAAGTTGTCAAACTGTTCAACATTTTAATAACAAAAAAAAGTGTATATTGTCAATGCACACACAGATAATAATCATAATAATATTGAACTATTAATATTCTACCAAAAAAAGTGTTTCTAGAAAGTACTTTCTGTTTTTCCACTTCTGTAATCACACCTCTGCATAACACAGATTGAGTATTGTGACATGATTGTGGTAAATGGACCTCAAAATTTGTTTCCTCTTCTTTCTAAGAAGGAATTGGGGTTTTTTCTGCTTTAATTTTTACCAAGTTTGCAACATTATCAGTTGTTGAACAGATTTTTACAGGGACAATCACAAGGAAGCAGAGCATCACAAGGAATCAGAAGTGATGGCAACCACAGGAAGCACAGCTAAAAACTGTATCCCAGTTCAAGAGGCTACAAGAGGATACAAAAGGAACAGTGCCCAAATCTTGTGGTCACATGCACAAGCACACATTCATTCCTCTTCAAGACTTATCTTTTTCCCAGCTCCCAAACCTATGCTTTTCCCACTCCAAGGTCTGCCTCTGCTTTGTGGAGCCAGGGGATTCAGCCTTCTCTGTGCTCATGTTGCTCCAGCTGTTCGTTTGTAGAAGTTGCTAAGTGGATGTGTTTGAAGTTCAGACTAATTTTGGAAAAGCAGACAGTTTCTGCTCATCAACAAGTGACAGTTGCACCAGGGAAAAATACCAAACTTCAGGAGTCCTTTTCCTGAGCTGTTGCGTGTTTAGACTGACCCCTGCTACCCATAGAACTTCACTCCCCAAAATATTGCTGCTCTCAGCCTCGCTTCCTGCAGGCTCAAACATTGCAGGGTAGCTGGAATGTGGTCATCCCCAGCAGTGGGCTCGGCCATCCAGCAGAGCAGAGGAAGCTGCTGGCCCAAACTGGTGCACGCCACTCACTCAGCACTTCAGCTGCAAACATTCATGAATAAAAGGTAGATTGTGAATGAAAAGGGACACAGAGCTCTGTGCCTCTGTCCCATGGCCTGAGCATCCTCTTCAGCAAGGAAAAAAAGGCAAGAAAACAAGCATCATTATTATTCATTATTACTGAGTTCAAGACGCAGGAAAATGCAACATCCTCTGCTCCTGTCATAGTAGCTGGACCTCATCATTTGCTACTTTGCTTCTTTCCCTCATCACCTGAACTAACAAAGTAAGTCTTTTGCACAGCCCAAGGTGGTATACATGCGTACCAGGGGCTACCACTTTCCTTTTGCCTAGGGCTTGCACCAAAACAGAACAACTTTCAGCAAGGGGGGAAGAAAAAGCCACTGTAAAAAAAAATCAGTTTTGAGAAAGAATGTAGCATTATGCCATTTTCCTTATATGGCCACTGTTATCCCATGTGGAGGCACAAACAATAGCCAGCTTGTCAGGGGGTGGAGTAAGAAGAAGGCTTGAGGGAAAAAAAATTTATATATATATATATATATATATATATTCCCTGCTGGCCCTCACCCTCCATTTCTTCTTGGATTTCTTTGTGACTGCACTGAAAGGGGTCAATAGCTCCCAGCTTGAGAAATGCAGCTTTTGAAAGGACAATCACCAGCATCTGTGTTTAAAGCATGCCTTTTACTTCATGGCCTCCCAGCTGATGCAAGGCTTTTTAAAAAGTGAGCAGCAAGATAAACTTTCAGGGTAAAGAAAAAGCCAAGAGTAGAGGAGAAACAGTACCTATCTGCCTTGGGCTTACTGACACTTTCACTGGAACAAAGCTTGACTGGCAAAGCAGGGATGGAACATAAACTGCAGATGATCCAAAGTGCTACGGATCATTACCCCTGGATTCAGTCTCCCCCTCCCCATCCTTTAAAGTCCACTATGAAACCACATGAAGCAGCCAAGCACCAAACTGGAAAAGAGTTTCAAGTGATTAAAAACAATGGGAAAATTAGCACAGGACTCATTGAGCACATCAAAGCTTTGCAATCTTCAGTGTTTAAGAATTTCGGATTTGCCAAACACAGTCAACTTAGTCAAATTTTAATAAGCTTAATTAACTTATCTTGATAATGAAAGACTGGACCAGTGGCTAAGATTATATTTAGGCTTTCTGTTTGAGGAAATACTCCAGAAAACTTATGGCACATTAGAGCCAGGACTTACTGGGAGGGAGGAGGAACAGGATTGTAACCTCCTCCTTTAGCGCCAGAGGACAGAGCCCATGTGGAAGGCTGGCACATGCCCAGTTTTTCAGGACCCCCAGGCTCCATTTCACATTGAAGCCTCATTCAAACCTACAATAGCAATTATATTGCAGTTGCTGTCTGTATTAGGACGTTGTTTTTAATTCACTTTGGAAGTGGATGAATCCACGTGTCTGCACAAGGAGTTTGTACAGCTCAGCTGTTGCTGTACTCTTCAGGTGCAACCCAGCTGAAACTCCATTCACCTGCTTTAGAAATTAACTATTCTCCCTGATAAAACTTTTCAGATTTGAGAAGCAAACCAGCTAAAATGCACAGAAAGATACTCTACTTTGTGTTAACTAAATGCAACCAGTTATAATTCTCCAGCTCAAATCCATTTGACTTTGTATTTATCTGGTTATTTGACTGGAGTATTTCAGTAAACATTAGCAGAAGCCCACAGCATTCAGCTAAGACAAGCCTGAAATTCACAGATGGAAAGGTGCAGTGGTACCTCCAGCAGCATCACACAGAGCAAAAAGGTATTTCATCCTACCAAACTGTCTGAGAGAAAAGCCAAAGAGACCAGAGAATGCTCCAGAAGCACAGAAGTAAATTGCGTCTGCAAGTCTCTAGCACTGGCAGCAAATGACTTTGCATTTCACTTTAGTTTCCAATCATACAATCTTTCTCACAGGCATACAAATACATTAGTCTGTGCCTTATCAGATCCTGAATTACCATTGTAGCAAAGCTCCTAAGTCTGAGAAACGCAGTTCAGAGACGTTTCTGGGGCTGTAATGAGTACTGACAGATAAGCCACACTCAGGCAAACACACTTGCAACTGATGTCTGGTTTAACACAATACAGCCCTAAGCTTCCCTAATATAGCATAGGAAACAGAATCCTCCCATCACGTACTACTAATTGCATCTGCAGTGGTCAGGGGTTGAAAGAGAAGTAAGCAGATTAATTCTATTAGTCTGTGCAATAGTATCCCAAGGGGACAAGGGAAAATCCCATCATTTAAATCAGGACTGGTAAACGCTGCTGGGAACGATGTTACATACTAGTAGGGGATTAAGAGTTTGGACTAAAGGGCCCCATTTTTTCTAGATTTGGTTTCCATGAGTCATAGCAATTAGAACTGCAAGGCTTTTTGTTTGTTTTTTTCACTTACAGATGACCTGATACATCTTTCCTAGTTGAAAACTACATTATTAAATTAATTTCTTACTTAACCCCTTCTCCACAAGATACATTTCTTTATTCCTTTGTCTGAAGAAGTTTTCTGTTTAAATTAAGGTACTTCCAATATAAAATTATTTTAGAACACAAGATCAAAACATTGCCTTATTAATAGCTTGTATGTAATAATTTTCTTTTTTTAGCATACTCCTCCCACGCTTTTAACCTATATTTATTTCAACCTTATGAGCAGACTTGATCCTCTAAAAGTACATTTTTGCTGAGAAACGTTCCCCATGCTGTAAATACATTGTAATGTTTCACCCCTGCAGACATGGCAGGATGTGGTGACAAAGCCCCTCTTGAGCCAAATGAATGGGAAAAGTCCTTTGCTCAATCCAGTGCAACTGAGCCTGAGCATCAGGAGCACTGTCTGCCTTACCTGTGTGCTGCTTTGAAGGGACAGACTTTCAGGGAAATACTTGTTCTCCTCAAAAAGTCAGGCTGCACTGAACACGCATCGGCCAGGATCCTTGCTTCGGGTCTCTAGCGCTGTGATCAAGGCTGGTCAACCTGTCAGAAACAGCAAGGAAAATACATAAGGCACATTCTGGGCCTGAGGAGAAGACTGCCACCTTGTTTTACTTCCTCCTGCTTGGGTAAAGATCAACTCCTTCTTGTGCACCTGAAGGAAGTGAGGGGAAGCACCTCGCAGTGACCCTGCAGACCCTGTCAAGGTCCGGACTAAAGGCAAAATCTTCCTCCTTACTTTCTAGTTCATTAGGCTGACCAGAAAAGGGCTTTGACTGGAAGGCAGGAGGAGCACAGGACTATTTCCAGCAGAATAAGAAAGAAGCAACAGAGTTGCTCTGCATCTTCCCCTCTTGCTCCTCTGCACAGCAGAAGAGAGTCACGCCCAGGAAAAGGTGCTGTGCATCCCCAAAAGGCAAGTTCCAGAGCAGAGGACGGAGTAGGGTGTGATAAAACACAGGTAGTTAAATGTTTAACACACACACTCACCCCTTTCTGTATTGCATGCAACAGACAGGCACACACCTGTTCATCTACTGCATAGATGTCAAAGTACAACTTATTCTGAATGGAGGGAGCCAGAAATGATTGAGGATGAAAAAGAGGGCAAGGTGATGGAGCTGAGAAGCAGATAAGGGTGAAAGGAAGATACCAACAGGTGCTCCAGGGGTGAAAACAATAAGGCAAGCAAAAGAAGGTAAATCAGAGCCTGCAGAAAGGCACGAAAGGCAGTGGGAGAGGAGAAGGGATCATGCCAGATTGTGTCTGTTTTCTGCTTGCAGAAATCAGCCAGACACGGGGCACAGACGTGGAGCCACCTCTTTAACTGAGTGATCACTCCATAACAGCTCCTCTCTGGAGAACAACAGCGAGTCTGGATCTCATTCTCCCTGACAGCTCCAGCTCAGATATGAAGATGGCGCCATGTAAATCCATTTCATGATATTAATTCTCTCCTCTCCAGTCTACCTTGCTGCTTTGCTTTCTTTTGGAGGCCAAATCCTCTGCCCTCCCAGCCACACCAGCACCTCAGGGTCAATGCCAGCTGTCCATATGAAACATCAGGTAGCATCTCTGACCCCTCTGCATCACCCAATGCTTAGCACCTCCTTCAGGATCACGATGAAAATCTGGGAGAGAAGGTCTTTTCGCAGCAACTCCACCCAGCAGCCCCATAAGACACGGAGACAGGCCTGCAGCAGGACATGTCAAGCTCCCCCTCTCTGTCATGCTGTCTGAAGATGACAGCCATACTGAGCTGAACTGCCATTTGTCAATCCAGGGATTACAAAGGCACCTACAAGCCAGCTGGAAAGTGCTTATGTCACACCAGACCACATGAAAGGAAATTCCTCCCATGCACAGGGTATCAGCCCTCTGTCAGCAGCTCCCTGCTCCCCAGCACAGAGGTGTTACTTCACACTCCCCCAGGGTGAGAGAGAGGGTTCAGTGGGAACTTAGGGGCCCTGGTGAGGAGTGCCCCGCAGCCTGGACACTCATCTTACATGCAGTAGGGGGGTAGCATGGTCTAGTGAGCAGAGCAGGGGCCCACCAAGTGGTACTTGGGCAGATGCTCTCCATGCCTGTGACTCCATTGGACTCTTTCAGCACTTTCAGCTGTGGTTCATCCTCCCATGGGTGTTTGCTTACAAGCCTGTTCTCTGCTCTGCACAACCTGGCATTTCAAATACACATATACCAGCCATATCCTGGTTTCTTTGAAGCAGAAGGACAAGTATTTGAGAGATGCAAGTGCTTGTATGTAGAAAATATATATGTCCGTACACTTTTGCACAAAGTGCCTGCTGCCTAATAAAAACATATCCTATTGAACACAGTCTTAGTCCCTTCAGACACAAGGTGTTGCATATTAACTCCCAGCCTTTGAAGACAGTGAGGGGAAAAAGAGAGGTTATTCAGGCTTGTAAAGTGACCCGAAACCACAACATGGAAAGTGTCACAGGCAGGCATACAGAGAGTCATCTAAAATTTGATTCAATGGCATCTTTAGTAGCAATTTTCTCTTTCCATTATGGAAGAACAGTCCTGTCCATGTAGGCAAACCCCATTCGTGCCCTATTACTATTCCAGCTGATGCACCACTGTGATCAGAAGCAGAGGGCTCTAATATATTTAGGGCCACTAATAATGTATTTTTTTTCCTGTGCGTGCTTGCTTGGATGAGAGATTTCAATCATCTCTATTCAAGGAGCATTAAGAAACACAAGATATATCAGGTCATAGAAATCCTCCTCTCCAGTGGAGGACCGTGCCTCTCCTCTCCCCCCTGCTTTGTTTACATGTAATCCAATTGAAAGTGTCTCAAGCAGCAGGAATATTCCCCTTTCTCTCAGCAGACTCCAGAGAAGTCTGACAGAGAGCTGTCTTAAAGACTTGTTGCATGCATAAAGAGTCTGTCTGGTTTGTTTTTTAAAAAATTGTCATTCCTTAGTATCTCACCAGAGCAAAAGCAGTAGCTTGTGAGAAATGTGAATAAAGAAAATAAAAAGCAGGCTTCTCCAGGCTTGAAGCAGAGGGACAGAGATGGATAGCAGCACTAGAGGATCCAACACTCCTCTAGCCTGCAGGTGAATTTTCAGTAGAGGAGTAGGCCCAGTGGACTACACATCATCTGGGCTCAATACATTTTTAATATGAAAACAAAAATAAACAAAAGCTTAACGTGGAATTTCTCCTGGTTGCTGCCCCAGTCTTACATTCTCTCTAATCAGTGCTGGCTGCTATCAGAGACAAGACCCCAGATTAGACATGACCTGACCCGGACCAGCAGCTCACGGGTGCTGCTCCCACAGCACTGCACTGAGCCCCACACCCTTGGGGCTTTAGACTCTGCAGCTCCTGGATTTGATTTAAGGGGCACAAGTGACTCTGCTGGAATTTATCTTTTAAAAATTTCTTTTTTTAAAATCCAACCCTCATCACAACTTCTTCCCCACCTCAATGCTTCTATGCTTTGGGGCCCCAGTGGTGGTATATTTTGCAAATGACTTTTTTTTCCTCTTTGTATATTTGTACAATCACACACATGGAAGTATAAAGCCATTTAATCAAGCATAAGCAATAAGAGTTTGCACTACATACTGACACAAAGATCAGGAGGAACACAGAGCATTCCCATTTAACATTTTATGCATCAGAAATAACACCAAAACTGATGTAAACCAAGCCAATTCCTCATTACTTAACACAACACAAATCTTTGTGCATTAAATACAAGTGAAAGGGAGCTGTGAAGTTGGCATTAGCTTGACAGATGTTGAGATGAGCTGCACCAGAGCTGAGTATCTCAGCCTGAAACAGTGCATGTTAAAAAGGCATCTGCTTATTGTTTGATATGTGTATTTATTTACATAGACGGCTTTGCTGACATGCTGAAAGGTTGGGGAGGGTGGTGTAGGCTGGCATTTTAAGCTCTCAGCAGCCATTCAGCAATCGGTTTGTTATCCTTTGGTCATGTCACAAGCTTCCATTTTATTGCTGAGTGGTGACAAAAGGGGGGAGAAGGGAAGGAACCAGGATCCCCTCCGCTGTGCATACTTAAGTCCCCTCCAGAAGCCCTTAGCACACAAGGCAGCGCTTCCAAGCTCAGCCTCCACAACCATGTTGCCCCTAGGGCTCATCCTCCAGTTTCTGGGGCCTCTGTGCCTTTGATACAGACATGAGAAGAGTCTCTGAAAAGCAAGTCAAACACAGCTCCTTGTGCATAAAAAGAGATCTTTTTTAACAAGAAAGAAAATTAATTAAGTGGGTAAAATCCCACAGGTTGGAGCAGCAGCTGAGGAATTATCTTTCTATCAGGTTGGTAATGAGGACTAAAAAACCTCACACAAACATTAACAGCTTCATATGGGCTCATTGGCATTTCAGATCAGATGTGAGGTTTGGCATTCCCAGGAGCACCAGATGCAGCTCCAGTTACAGACCAGACTATGCAAAAATGCATTTTGCCCTGCTGAAAACAGTATTGTCACAATGTCTGAAAATTAAAGGTACATCTCTATCTACGTAATAACTTCTTCCCACAGAAATTATGCCCTGGGAGAATGTAGGTCACAACATCCAATGCCTCAGGTTGATCTGACTCACCCCTGAAACCTGAGTTTAGATATATAAGTGTGTGTGGGAGTTATTCAACATGCCATGGGGAACAGCCAGCACACATCTAGGTGCACATCAAATGATATGATCAGACACTGGCCAAATCCACCACCTCTGCCCTATTGAATATAATATTAATAATAGAATATGCTGAGTTGGAAGGCACCCATCAAGATCATGGAGTTCAACTCTTGGCCCCATGCAGGACACCTCAAGAGTCAAATCATGTGCCTGAGAGTGTTGTCAAATGCACCTTGAACTCTGTCAGGTTTGTGCTGTGACCACTTCCCTGGGGAGCCTGTTCCAGTGCCCAACCACCCTCTGGGGGAAAAAGCCTTTTCCTAATATTCTACCTAAACCTCCCCTGGCTCAACTGCATGCTGTGTCCTTGGGTCCTATCCCTGGCCACAAGAGAGAAGAGATCAGTGCCTGTCCCTCCACTTCCCCTTGTGAGGAATGAGGTTTCCCCTCAGTCTCTTCTCCAGGCTTAAGAGACCAAGTGACCTCAGCCACTCCTCATATGGCTTTCCCTCCAGACCCTTCATCATCCTCATGGGTCTCCTTTGGACACTCTCTAATACCTTTAAGTCTTTCTTACATTGTGGTGCCCAAAACAGCCCCCAGCACTCGAGGTGAGGCTGCCCCAGTGCAGAGCAGAGCGGGACAATCCCCTCCCTTGCCCAGCTGGCAATGCTGTGCCTGATGCCCCCCCCAGGACATGCTTGGCTCTCCTGGCTGCCAGGGCACTGCTGACTCATAATCCACTTTCTGTCAACCAGGACCCCCATGTCCCTTTCTTGTGGCTCTGCTCTCCAGCCTCTTGTTCCCCAGTCTGTCCACACACCCAGGGATGCCCCATCCCAGGTGCAGAATCCGGCACTTTGCCTTGTTAAACTTCAAATGGTTGGTGAATGCCCAGCCCTCTGATTTGTCAAGGTCTCTCTGCAGGGCCTCTCTGCCTTCAAGGGAGTTGTCAGCTCCTCTTACTTTAGAGCTGTTGGCAGACTTACTTAGTATTCCTTTGAGTCCTGCATCCAAGTTGTTACTGAAGATGTTGAGGAGAACTGGGCCAGAGATGGAGCCCTGTGGAACCCCATCGGTGACCAAATGTCAGTCTGATGTCATCTCATTCCCTATAAGTCTTTGTGCCTGACCTGTGAGAGCCAGTTGCTCGCCCATCCCATGATGTGTTTATCCAGCTGTGTGCTGGATGTTTTGTCCAGAAGGATACTGTGAGAGACAGTACCAAAAGCTCTGCTGAAGTCCAAAGAGATTCCATCTACTGGCTTTCCTAGACCAGCTAGGTTGGTTACCGTATTGTAAAAGGAAATCGGGTTTGACAAGCAACAGTTTCCCCTCATGAAGCCGTGCTGGCTGTGACCGGGGACTGTGTTGTCCTCCAGGTGTTTCCCCACCAGCACTGCTGGCTGCTCAACTGTTAAAACTCACAATTACTATTCAATGCCAATAAAATAATACAGATTTTTTTCCCATACCCTGAAATGGAAAAACTACCTGATCTGTGACCAATAACAAGAATGGCAATCATATTCATGGTAACCACTTCAACAGGGGATCCTACCACAAAGAAGCCACGAGGCCTACTGAGCACCATGCTGAACTGTGACAAACTGTTCAAAGCTACATTTCAGAAATGCTTTAACTTCCCTGGCAACTAAGACAAAGGAATTTGTTCCCTCCCCCAACAAAAGAAAGAAAGAAAGGGAAAGAAAAAAAAAGAAAAATATGTGAACTACTGGCCATCTTTGCCAAAACACGCCTTTGTTCATCTTCCTGCCCCTTTGTTACTGTTCATATCACAAGAGTCCCTTGAGGTCCCACAGAACCAAGCTTCTTACTTTGTGCAGCATAAAAGAGCTCCCTGCCCAAAAAGCTAGCTGACTAAACAAATAAAAAGCAGGAAAAAAAAATAATAGCATTTCCCCTGTTACAGATGGGAAGCAGAAATCCAGAGAGATTTTGGCAGTAAAGATCAGGCAGGAAGCCAGTGAATGAACAGGGAAGAGAACATCTTCAATCTCAAGCTTATTCCTTCAGTGTGGAGATCACTGTTTCTTCCTTTCTCGTTCTCCTGTTTTTCCACAAAATTTATTTCTTTTGCAGCTTGTAAAGTTCATCCTTGAAAGCAAAGTTGACAGTCTACTGATGCTTCTCATTTTCATGGGGAGGAGATTTAGGGATTCTGATGTAAATTAAGCACAAGGAATTCTTAGCTGGCACCCAAAAATTGCCCCAAAGAGGCCAAATGCCTCCCCCTTTAAATGAACAAGTGCTGCAGGTACTGTTTTGTGAAGTTTTTAAATATACCTAATCATGGGGCCTTCAACTCACCAGCTCAGAACCACTTTAGTGCAGGTGCTTCCAAGGAGGATGTTTCGTGTATTACCCATGTGTTATCAGTCAACACACATGGGAAGCCTGCCAGATGAAACAATTATTTTGAAATTGCATGGAAGTGAAATACATCTCTTTTAAATGTTTCACTAATTACACAGACCTACCAAAGGCTAAAGATAATGGAGTATTTCCCTACTACATCTGCCACTCATTAATTCAAATGCCCTCTGTGCACTAAACCTATTGGAAGAAGAAACCAACTGCACTTCTGAGCAATAGGATTAAATTACCTGCCCCAAGGAAGCAGATTGCCTAACAGAAGCATTTGCAATATTAATAGCTACTTCAAATAATTTTAAATAATTGTTTAACAACCATCACTACTTCCTCAGTTTTTCTTGAGTTTGAAATATCTGTAGTGCATAAACGAGTCAGTCTAACTGTTTTTCAAGTTATTCTTTCTTGTTTGACTCAAAAGGATGCTTTCTGTCAGCCTGAATTGTTAATTTAGGTTTACTATTGCTGCTCTCTCCTCTTTCCTTGAATAAAAGGCTGGCTGATCCCTGGGATACTGCAGCACAGCACTTGGGTTTTCGCACTCAAGCTGTCACTCTATTAGCTCTGACAATCTGGCAGTTTTCTATCACACTTTTTAAAGGGTCTCATCTGTCTCTTGTAGCTTTTTCCCCAGATTCACCTGAGAAGGCATGTTGACAGTTTTGGACAGGATGCTCCCAGAATTACAGGAGCATCCAAGGGTAGGAAGAAAACAGACATTCAAGGCAGCACACGCTGTATGTGCGGCAGGGGTGTGTGATTATTACAGCAATTCAAACGTCTGCTGGTAATGAGGTTAGTTTGGAAAGGCTTTGATTCCTGCCTAGGGAATTTAGTGTTGTTTGCTTGCTCCTTGAGAATGCCATGGGCTTCCTCATGCAGTGCTAGATCCAAATATACTTTTGTGTGTTACAGAGTTTTATGTATAATACATGTGTGTGTGATTCTGGTCCTTCAGAAGAATTCCCAGTGAAAAAGCTAGTACAGAATGGGGCACTTCGTGGAGTTGTATAGCTCTTCAACTCTCCTTTGGAATGCATCATTAGTTCTGCATAACTGATATCTCTGTTTATCTTCTTCAGATCCCCTTTCTTTAAACAAACTCCAGATTCCCCCACTCCCAAAAAAAGTCTCTTAAGTCCTGATTGTTTTTCTTGAAACACACAATAATTTTAAAAGGCTTAGCAGGAGTATTTCAAGAGGAAAAAGCACACAAAACCCAATAATCAAGTGATAAAGGCCAAAGAGAAAGCCACAGTCAGCTATAGAAAAGGACATTCAATGTTGTTCCATTATCCTCTTGAAATGAAGAGTTAAATCTTGCAAAATTCCATTCCAGTGCCTGCTACTCTACTTAAATCCTCCTGACCACAGCAACAAAGCCATTATACACCACACATCTCGGCATTTTCATCAAGTTCCCAACATCTAGTACGTGGTTCAAAGGTTTTGGTCCTTCACAGTAATGAATCTTGGGATCAGCACATGAAATCAAACTGCTAGGTGCAAAGAGAAAAGAAAGTTGATTTTCCGAGACGTGGAAGAAACCAACCTCTGCCCTCAAATCCTTCTTTATATTCCCCACTTAGCAGGTCAGGTCTCCTTGCCCACATGTTACATCGTTTCTGCATCGCCTCAGTGTCCAACCTTCTGCTGCTCTTAACTGCTTCCTCCTAGAGTCTGAGGTAGCTCCAGCTGTGCACAGGTACAAATAAGCCGCAATAAAGGTTTGATTTTTGCAAATCACTGAACTTAACCTCTGAATAAAGGCTACCATAGAAGAGTACAGTGCAAATACACCACCTGCCTAAGTCAAAGTAAAGCAACTTTAAAAATTATCAATGAGTAAATTTCCATGGAACATGCAAGCCAGCAAAGTCACACACCACACATGGAAGTAAAGTTTAACTGACTTGGATGGAAAACATGCTGTTATTGAGCGACAGGGCTGTCCACAGCAAAAAACTGAGTAAAGGCAGAGCTGAGCCCTACAGAAGTAGCTACTAGATTTTCAAGTACCAAGGATCAGATACCAAAATGTAAATACTATTAACAACATAAATCTTAAAGGCCTCAAAAGGGCTTCCTCTGTCTGCACAACAGAAAGGCACCTATTAATGACAGAAAGCCAGTAGCTGGAAGGAATTAAGAACATTCAGAATCAGCCAAACAAACAGCTGCACAAGATAAGGAAAAACTCTAAGTTAACACCAGGCAAAGAGATACATCCGTCCTATTCTTCTCCCAGAAAACAAAAATAAAAAATTGTCATAAGAGCTACATTTTCCTTTTTCCCTTCTACACTCTGTGGTAAAAAAAAAAAAAAAACAGCAAAAGAAACCAAAAAAACAACAAGCCAACAAAAAACCCAAACAAACAAACACAAAACACTTTCTGACCACCAATCTTTCATGATAGAGCAACTCTGACAGACTTTTTTTCTAGAATTCAGTGTTAAAAATGTTCAAAACTTTTCAACAGTCCAAAGTAAACATGACTATCAATATTAGCAATTCCAGCATGTGTTAGAAACATGGGGATGAGGTAATTGTTTCCTTAGCTAAGGCTCAATTGTATGAGCACCTTATAGCCATTTTGTGTCGCGTGGCACTCAGCAGAATTACAGCACATCAGAATGGACTGACTAGGGAGAAGGCGGGTATGAATTTCTTGCTGGAATTTTCTGGTGATGGTGCTTTTAAGGACTCATACCAGCTTTCATTACTAGGGCATCTTCCCTATTTGCAAATGTTTTTCATCACTGCTTTCCCCCCAATCCTTGCCACTGTTTTTCTCTTCTGTCCTCTCATTCAGCAGTTTAAAGACCTAGTAATCAAAAACAGTGTGGCATAATGGACATTGCAAGTATGGGGCTGCTCATTCAGTCTAGATCAGGGACAATTGTTCTTATTACATGGCACAGACAGAACAAAATACTCTGGAGATTCTGCAACAACGCTGGATGAATCCCAAAAGATCTCCCAGAACTGGAGAAATGGGATGCCACCCCTGTGAAAGCTGCAGAAATCAAGCTCTTTGGCTCACTGTCACAGTGTGTCAGCAAACAAATATCTCTCCCTAGCTTTCCCAGTTATTAATACAGTCATTAAAATGTGAGACTATGTTTTCTGTTGTAAAAACACTGTATTGTCAGAGAATACCCTTGTAGAGGACTCAGGCAATTAGCGAAGGAGCAATTCTGAGCCTTGAACACAAGAGAAGGAGGGATGCCAAGGGAAACTACAATTCCTTTGAAATTGGGAGCAAAACTCTTGTGTCAGCAACAAGACCATAACCATGTCCCAAACAGATGTATAGAGACCAGCTTCACAAAGTTTTCAGAAGTGGTCAGTGGTTTGGGGAATGCATCAGTACAAATGTCTCAGTCTGGGTGTTCAAGCCTCCTCAGGCAAGAAATACTTAGTTGTTTCTGAAAAACCTGGTCCTTTGGGAGTGTTTCAAATGAAACCAAAAAATCTGTCTCACTCTCAAAACTTTAGATGTCACTGACATAAATGGTGGGACTTTGCCTTGCTCACGAGCCCACAGTTATAGAAGTGTTCCCAAAATGTTGCACATGCTGATATGCCTGTCTTTCCGAGCCTGGTCATGCAATAGTCTGTAGAAGCCAAAATACAACTTTTTACCAGCCTGAAAAATAAAGAGGGGGTCTGACTCATGTTTCCTCATGACAGTGGGACCCAAGGGTTCCCATTGCTGGGCCTATTCCTTCCAACCAAGACTCTGCATTCTGTTTTTTCTATTACAGAGCTGCCTGCAAGGATAGGTCTTGAAAATGATCTTGGCCTTATCTTTTGCCTGACCTTCCCCCGTGCTTTTTTTTTTTGTAATTTCAACTTCCATTTTTTTTTTGCAGCATTTCAATAAATGGCACACCTACAATTCAGTGTTTTGCTTCAGCCTAGAAACAGTGAAACTGAGAGACAGGGAAAAAGACCAACATTACTTGTAAAACAGTTTGACAAAGAGTGTGAACTAATATAAGCCTTCTGGCCTTACAATTGGCAACAAGAGCTTTTACTAGTACTTAGCTTTTAACTGCAGCATTCCACAAGAATCTAGAGGAGGCAGCATCCCAACTCACTAGGAAGGCATTGTCATGAGGAAAACACAACAAGGAAACAACTGCACAAAGACTCTCTGCTGCATTATTTGTCTTGGTCTCTTGAGCCACACAAGCACACAAAAAGGTTCCCAGATGAGCAGTGGCATAGCTCCTAAGACAGCTGCTCTGGACAGACAGCTGTATTTTGGGTGGAATTAGGTGTTTAAAGGCTCTCAGAAAGCAGCTCCTAGCTGCAAGAAGCCAAAGAGAGCTCCTCCAACCGGAAAATTTTTTTCCCTTTGACTCACCTGGGGAAAGTTACTGCTTATAATCAATGATTACTTAGGTCAGCGCTAATGTCTGGCTACCAGCTAGCAAGATACAGCAGTCTGCACAGAGCTCAAGCTAGGACCATGGAGGAGCTTTCTATCAGAAAAATGTTTTTTGGTGAGTGGAAAGTGAGCCCAGCAACTGGGAGAAAGGACAAAGGCTTGGGAGGCTGTGAAAACTTGCTCTTTCACACCAATGGTGCAATCAATATTTACAGCCTTTAAAAGGTTTCTCAACACTTGCACAGCACCAGATCATCTGGGCAAATTATCAGACAACTCTTCCAAGGCACAAGACAGTAACAAGTCTCAAGACAGTAACGAGAGACGTAGCATCCATATCCCTCACCTAAGTACACCTCAAAGTGAGCTTGCCAGAGTTTTCACATGCTGCTGAAGCATTCAAAACACTCCACCTCCTAGCTACAGCAGAAACCAGCTGCATTTAAATTAAAAGCAGGTGAGAAGGAAAACTAAGGTGCAGGCACCAGCTGTCATCCCAGGTGAAAGCAATCAGAGCAATGTTACGGCACAAGCATCTAGAACTAAAGGCTTCTTTCCCTCTTGGGCCTCGCCTCAGGAGCAAGACAGGTGGAAGAAGCATTTGGCTCACTTTGGGCTTTGTTTTCTCAGTGTCTCCTTTGAACAGCTGCTGCAGTGTCCTGCTGGTACCCAGGGCCAGTTGAGTCAGGGATCTCCTTTGACCGTCCTGTCTCCACAGCTCACTCTCAAAACAGTGGACTCCTGTACCACGGGTTAACTGGAAACAAAGTGGGTTAAACAAGATGGTGTCAGCTCTGCCAAATGAGCTGCCAACCAGCAAGAGAAGAAAGCCCTCCCTAAAAAAAATCACAAGATGCAGGAGCTACTCTTGGTGCCCAGATAATGCTCCACAGGGCCCTTCTCCACATGCAGGTCTTTCCAGGGCACTGCAACCAGAAATTCCAAGCCAGACAAGAAGCTTTTCAAGGCAGACATTAAACATTCATTTGTAATAAACACCCTCCTGAACCCCAGGGACCAGTGAGAGGTGTAGGGAAACACAGCAAACCAAATCCAGAGAGGCTAGATGCCTTGCACTGTGGTTATTTGAATATGTGAAAAAAATAATAGAAGTGTTTTCAAAAT
This sequence comes from Corvus cornix cornix, assembly GCF_000738735.6. Classification (NCBI taxonomy): domain Eukaryota; kingdom Metazoa; phylum Chordata; class Aves; order Passeriformes; family Corvidae; genus Corvus; species Corvus cornix. Next base: position 40,966,748 of record NC_046335.1, read on the forward strand.
GGTCCATGTATTAAGAAAGAGCAATGATATTTCATATTTTGGACACTTTAGTTGTTCAAGGGCGGTCTTCCCTTATCTCTGAACAGTAAGAGAGTGTGGTTCTCACTGTTATTTTAGAAATGTGTGCAAGAATTTCAAACACGCTCTCTACTTTCCAATGTAATCCTTGGATTGAAATGTCTCCACGCTTGCAATCATTTTATCTCCTCTCTACAGAGGAGGGGGCAGTTGGGGAGAGCAGGGGGAAAAGGGATCTGTGAGACCACAAACCAGACTGGGACTCCTAAGAGCAAGTGGCTATTGCTCATTTAATGGCTTTGGCTTGTCCAGTTAGTGTTGGATTTTATTTGTCTATTGAATTTATATTCATGGCACTGTGGTTTTAAACAGAACTGTGGAGTTCTAGCAACATATAGCAGGAAAAGTCTTGCAAAATCAGATGGAAGGACACATACAAGGCACTCTGCAACCATCACTGAGGGTGGAAGTCACTATATGCAGTTTCTATGGAAAATGCTTATAACTCAACAATATATGTGTGTACATTTTTCATAAAATTACTTAATTTCACACAGGTCAAAAAATAAATATTTAAATGATTAATATTTTGAGATCATAGAAAGAAGATGGGCAAACAGTGAAACTAATAAAAATGCAGCTGAGTGCCAGCTGAAGCTTTACAGCAAATTTTTTCATTTATGGTAATGTCCACTGTGCATTAGCATTTCCATAAATACTCCACAAATAAGATTAGAAAGGATTGTTTCAGTTTCTGCTGATAATCAAGTGTTAAAGAATGGCTGCAGAATAAGAATTTTGTAATTCCATGCAAATATTCATGCAAGAAGCTAGATCCTATGAATTATACGCATTTAGTCAGGGAGCAGAAATACTATTGTGTGACCTATATGTCAAAATACAAACTGAATCGTGCAGCTGGAAGCTGAACACTTGAATACCAGCCACTGAATACTAAAAAGGAATTGCTTGTAAACAATCAGCAAACCAAGAAGCAATCTATGAGTAATTTCAAATAACTCATGCAGTTGAGAAGTCAGTAAGTTATTTGTAGAAAATTTGTCAATAGAACTCACATAAAAATGTATTTTAAAATTTCTACAAATTATCATGTACATATCAAACAAGCATTTATGATTCATCATGAAGAGACGTAAGTAATTATACCAGGGGTTGAAAAGGCATTTTCTTTCTTGTAGTATATTCTGCAACCAATCAGGTGCATCAGAATAATATTTTTAGTTATAATACTGCTGATTCCCAAGGCATAAGCCATTAGTGAGTGATGGAGGCACAATGATGGAACTTGATGGCTGAGTAATCTGATTCGCTCTCACCACGTTGGAGCAAAATCTGACGTCAATGAACCTGTACTTGAATGTCATTATTCAATCTCCTCCTTGCAGGTGACCATACCAAATAACAATTTCATTCTCTTGATTTGGAGAAGAGCAGTGACCTGAGATTCAAAACACAGCACAGCCCTCTTTAATCCTTTAAAAATTTAAAGCACCTGATTTGCCACCATGGTGCAGTTGGGAACGAAAAAGACCACAAGCCCTCCTAGCGATGGATTTTCCAACGGCTAAGAGCTGCAGGACAGGGATCTCAAGCTGTACATGACAGCTACAAAAGGAGATTGGTGACCTTCCTGCACTGCTAAATCAATTATTTGCTGGATTTACCACAGTACTGCATGGAAATGCAGCAAGCAGTCAACAACAAGCCTCAGTCCCCCAGGTTCATGGCTGCAGTTCCAGATGGAAAATTCATGAGCCTCCCAGTTCATGAGGAAAACATCAGGTTATGGAACACAAGTAAAGCTGGCCCTGTTCAACTTAATGAGATCTACTCCAGGAGCAAAAGGAAACACATTTCTAGAAGGGTCTTATTCTGAAGGAAAATTCCCAGAGCCACAGATCTTGTAAAAACCTGAGGTTTCCTTAACCTCAGTAATAAAATGGCAGGAGCCAACATTGCTGCAGAGATTTTACAACATTTAAAAATTACTTTATCATTCAGCTTCTCCCATCAATTTTGCACTTCATTTGCTCCTCATTTGGTTATTACACCAGTTCCTCTACTGCTGTAACAATGGAGATCAGTACGTGACATCCTTTGTTTCACACAGAAGCCTTTGCTTCCTTCCTCTTGACCTGAAATTAGGAGCACTGCAGTGGACAGTCCAAGAGGCATGAATCACATTGACTAAATAACCCAGTTTGCTGAATCACAGAAACCAGAGCAGCAGAAGGGTGGGAGCAACCTCGCTCCCAAACAGTTTGAGGGTTTTGTGACTCTACATAGGGTCATGTATCTTCATTCATTTGGGGTTCTACCACCTGCCCCCCCTAAAAGGTTTAGATCCCTGCTTGTTACAACTCAGCAGTGCAATATATCTCCACAGCCTTCCATGAATTACACATTTGGGGAAATGTTAACAACCATGAGACTTGTTGCATTTCCTGAGTGTTTTGCAAGTGGTCTCAAACACTGGTCCTTTTTCTTTCAAGTCAGGTACAAGACCAGATGAACTTGCTCTCAGGTGTATTTTGATATCTCCCAAAAAGCAGGGGGTTACTAAGTAGATGGTTACTTTTCAAAAATACTGCTTTTCCCTGCAGTTGTACCTCTCCTTGTCCACATGAGCTTTACTGGCAGTAAATGTCGTAACAAGGAGAGACTACAACTTGCATTAGCACATCAGCAGGGTATAACAAAGCCTTCAAACAAGACTGATGTATTTGGAATTGTGAGAGAGACAAGGTAATGTAAAAGGACAGGAGAGTTATTATAAATATACTATGTGTTTGGTTTGGAGTCCAACATTTTGGAAGTGGCTCTGGCACGGTTGTCTAGTCAAGATTAATCACACTTCTGCCAGCACTCAGCCAGGCTTCTGTGATGTCCCTACAAGAGAGTGAAGACACTCTATCCTCCTGCTTGGGTCAGCAGTTAGAGGAAATCCTAGGAAAACAAGCACCTCCTTTGGGGCTGTATTTAAACAAACAGACAGCTTCTCCTGAATAAATGCCACTGTCATAAAGACATCCAAATCATTTTTCAACATTTCACAATGTGTTTAAGGAGGAGAGATGCTGTCAGGCTGAAAAGCCCAGGCAGCAGGCCATTAGGAACCAGCCACACTTCCTAGGGTGACTGACTTTAGCTCTTTACTATATAGCCGTTCCCCTGCTTCCCCTCAGGATAAAGCAGACGTGTTTCACACTCCCCAGCTGCAGAGGCTGGGCACAGTTGTCCCAGGAACCCTTGGAGCTCTCCCAGCCCAGGCAGGGCTACAGGCAAGGAAGTTCCCAGCCTCATCCTCCTGCTAAACTCAGGAACTTTGCCGTCATGAGAACACCAAGCCAATACACCACAATTTTGGAGCCTCACAGAAAACTTATCTTTTAAAAATGAATAAAACATCTTTCTTACTTCTAAAAAGGAACTGTAACACCACCAGGAAAAGCAAGCAATTCTCAAAAACTTTACGGCATCCTAGAGAAGAAAACAATTTTATTTTCTCTTCTCTCACTAATGTGCCCCTAACCTATCCCAGCTTCACAACTACATTTTCTCCAACAGATGGTCTAAGTGATTAACATAACTTTGCTAAACTTGGGGAAAGTGTTCTCAACATGTATTTATTTAGTTTCAAAGGCTGATGCTTCTATTTCAGATATGAGAAACCACATTTACATGTTTAAAAGATTGCCTCCCCAACAGTATCAATAGACCTAATGAAAGATCCAACCTACTTTCCCTGTCAGCCTTATCCAAGAGACTGACACTGATAGTTGTGTTTCAGTACAGCTCTCCTCACTGAATCTGCTTATATGTCTCTGCCGGCCTGTGTTCATATTTCAGTCAATAAAGGATGCAACACTAAAAGCAACAGCTTTCCCCTTGAAGCATACCAAAGCATTTTCTTGCTGTAGCATTTGTATTTGCTACCAGTACAGGTGGGATTGTGTCTTCCTTCTCTTAGGCCAAGTGCTCAGGGAGGAAGAGATCAGCAGGAGCAGAGCTTGCACTCACTAGCAAGAGGCCTTGCTTTCAACTCCTTTGTGCAGTATTTATAAAGTATCGATAGAAGCTGAAGGTGGCAGCTGGTTAACATCCTCTAACACCAGAATGGTTTCATCCACAAGTTAGCAAGAGCCTCATAATTAATTGAGGCTGCAGAAGGAATGCAGGCAGACTGACTAATTACCTCCGATACTCTGGCAAAGACGCTTGTTGTTGGAACACGTGTTAGGGGATCTCCAGTGCTCACAAGCAGTCAGGATCTCTGTTTCATGTCCCCACTAAATATGCATTTCTAAACACCCAACAGAGCTCCCTCAGCCAGAGCCTTCACTCTGTGTTGTATTGCTACAGCCATCACTTTCCTTTGCCTCACAAAGGCGGCCGTGCTAGGAGCTGCCATCTGCTCCTAGCAACCTTAACATTTACCTGCTAGGTACTGACCAGCAGGAGAAATCAAGTGTGAATGCTGAGGGCAGCATAAAATAATGTCAGAATTGCCACTGCCAGCCCTCCAAGCTGGACACCTACTTGGAAACAATCAGAAAATCATTCTTGCACTGAGAACCTTGTAAGGTTCAGCAAAGTGAGCACAAGGCAAGTGGAGCAGGAATATAAAAGAAAACCAAATCACATCTTTCAGTGGAAGGAAAAAAATAGCATAATTTAAAACAAACTTTCATACAGCATTGGCTAAAATGCCTGCTAAGGGTACTTATGCAATAAATCAGCTTCTGATTTCTGCTTTACCTTGTGACCTTTTAAATCTGTAAGTGGAAAACTCTCTGGTTAGAAAAAAAGTAAAAGGAGAGATCAAGATAAATAGTTCACCTGGCAAATATGCAAGAGGCTTAAAAACTACCAGCCTCATTTCCGCAGATTAATCTGCAGTGCAAATTTGAAGATGCTAATGATTTATTTCTCACCCCTTGGCACCAACTCCCTCTCGGTCTCTTTAAGACAGAAAAATGAATAATGATAATAATAACAAATTTCTGTGCTCTTTTCATCAACAACTGTGAGCTCTCATTTCTGACTTGGTATTAAAACATCAAAAACAAGCTCCCCAGCCCCCATCCCACAGGGTGATCAATGATTCTTTACCACTTACAGAAGATCTAAAGAGGCACTTATTACATTTATTATGTTACAGTCACCAGCACAAATTCTTTTCAAAATGTAGTAGTCCTGTCCACGTGGCACTTAACTCCCTAGTAGGTCCTTCTGCAGTCAGGTTAATAACCTTCATATTGGGTAGGTAAAGGAAGATTAACTCTGAATATGCTGAAACCAAGTTTATAGTATGATAGCTCCTCCTTTTATTCAGTTCTAGGCCCTGCTGGCCTCTACCTAGGACTTGACAAATCTCATTTGACATCGTTGGCAAATGCTTCTTGACTGAGCATTTGGGATCAGTGAGGGTCTTCTTATTTCCTCCCACTGCAACTCAGTTGGTCTAACTTCACTTTGTCTTCCTAGTCCAGCAGAAACAGCTAGCAAGCAAGCAAGGGAAAATAATTTCTTTTCCATTAGAAATTCAGCTCTCAAAAGTTTATTTCTAAGTTCTGTATTTTATCCACACTGACCTGAGAGCAAAATACCATATTTTCAGAACATACTATCCTATTTCCAAACTTCAACAGGCACCAAACTCCTGTAAGCTAATAAAATCCTCAACACAAGATGGAAGAGGAAACTCTAAATATTACTTTGTGTGGGGAAACACAAAAGGTGGAAAAGTTTTAGGTATGAGAAAAAAGCAGGTTTCAGAAATAAAGCAAAATAATTTTGAAATTAGTTTTAGCTGCGAAAACTTGAAGATAGAAGAAGCCACAATTAATATCAAGTAAGGACATTAAAACTGGTTACAGTTTCTGGATTTGGCAGAGATAGGTTTTGAAGTAGCAAAAAATATGCTTAGCAAGATAGATAAGTTTAAGCTTAATAATGGAATATCATGTATTATAATGTAAGGTATAACAAGTGAGTATTGTGTACAACAGATGTACATGTGCTGTTTAAGATGGGTTAAAACAGTTGTATGGAACTTTTGGAAGCATGCTATTGGCTGAGAAGCTTTTAAAAGTGATTTGTAACCAGGAAGTCTTTGGACTTCTAAGACAGTGTGAGCTTTGTACCATCTCTGTCTCAACTTGTTATGTGAGACTGATAACAGAATAAAATAATAAAAGGCTCCTGGAATGCTTGTCCAAGCTCCCCGCCCCGTTTGTCAATGAAAACACGGACACTTTGCATTCTTACAAAAGGTAGGTATTTTTTCTCTCCTCTTTCTCCATTCTGAAGCAGCACCCAGCAGACGTGCAAGCACAGCTTGTTCTGCCCAAGTCAGGAAACCCTCAGAGCAGCGGCCTGCCCTTTGAGCCAAAGCAGCAAAAGTTTTCTTTAGGTATCAGCAAGGTAAGGAATAGAAGCAGCCACCTCACTCCTCCAAGAAAGGATAAACCAAGCAACCCAGCTGGGTTGTCTAGCAAAACATCCCCATCACATCTTTGCTCCAGCTTGTTCTTCTCAGGGCTGCTCTGTTGAGAGGCTTTTGTGCTGATAATGTGTGACATCCAGGTGCAGGCATGAGGCTCATTCAGCACAGTGCAGAGACACCAGGAGGTGGTTGGGGAGGAAAGAAATAAGGGATAAGAGAAGAAAGCAGCAGGTCCTGAAACTCTGAGGTGCTTTAACCTAATGAGAAGAGGATTTTACAAAGAGCAGCTATGAACCTGCTCAAAATCATAAGCATCTGAATGGAAAACATGCTGCCAAAAACCCACCCGCCTTCACATGTACAGCTACCAATCACTCCTCCCCAAAGGGAATGGGAGCCTTGTATTTCAGGGATTCAATCCTGTTTCCAAAATGAAACACTGATAATAAGCAAAATCCCAAATACCCATGAAACACAGAGCCATTCAGTGATACAGAGTCAGACTTCCAGCTCTCTACTTGACAGTGGCCGCCAAGGACAAATCCTTGCTTTGAGTAGGGAATAGACTGCAAAAGCAGCCAGGGTATCATTTTTACTGGGTGCTGTCAGGAGTTTTGAGCTGGATTAGGCAGAATCCCTAATCCTTTTCCACCATCCACTCCAGTCAGATTCTGGACTGCCAGAGACCCATTTTCAAGGATGTCTAAAATGAGATCTGAGAGGTGGAATTAGAACTTCCTTACCCTAGTCATCTCCCCATCCATGAAAGGATGTAAATTCACTGGGCACCCGGAGATGGACCAGATGAGCACTGTTGTCTGACACAGGCACAACAGCAGGACTTGTGCAGGCTAGGAAAAACAGAGACCTAAGTAGACAGAGAAGAAGGCTTTCCAAGAAATCTTCACTTTCTGATTTTCAGATGTTGAACAGACTCAAAATCGTGTCACACTCCGCCCGCTTCAAAACAAAGCAAGTTGGAAGGAGGAGAGGCTATTTGCTTGTTTTAGTGACGACCTTTTTTTCCCAATCACAAGCCTAACTGATATTTTGTAGCCAAAAGTTCTTCTCAGATTCAAACAAACAAACATGCTCAAAACATTAAAACTCTCATCTTACATGTTTTAGATTTTAACATTTTGACTTCGTAGAAATTCCACAGAAAAGAGTGTATCTTCCTAGACCTCAAAATAATTGGGAAGAAAAGACTAAGGCATTTAGGAAAAACTTGTATCGCTGGCTCAAGCTAAACTGAATATCCAGCAGAGCTCCTACCCCCAGGCTGGCTGGAGGCCTGGCTTTCCCCAGCTTAGACACTAGCTGTAGTCACTCATTATTATTCAGCACTGGCTCAGCACAGTCAATACACACACTTAGCACAGTAAAAAAGCAAAGGAAGGTACTTTTCCTGCCTCAGAGGATTTATTTTCCGAGGCCATCAATCTCATCCTGACACTTGGTACACGTGGCAATCAGCAGATGGATAACTGTCAAAGCACTGCATCCTTTTTACCTTTCTTATACTAAAGAGAACATGGCTACATTTGGTGACTCTTTTATGAAAACAAAGCTGGTCAAAACATTTTGAATTCAAACCTCCTCTCAAAATGAGAGAGGAAAAAAACACCCCATGGTAATCTCTCCTGGTTTTCAAATGACTCTACCTGAAAAGCACCTTTGAAGAAGATCGTTTTCAAAGAATATTTGGAGCTAACCAAGCACAGCTTACGAGGAGCCAGCCGAGCTCGAAGCATTCTGATTCTTGCTTGGTAAGCAGGTGCTGGTTTTAATGTGATTGCTACAAAAGCAGAGACAGGAAACCGTCTGCAGGGCTGCCACGAGGCACTCCACACTTGGTAGATTTAGTTGCAAATGTATCCTAATTTATGGGGATGGGATTAGGTGCATGGAAAGAAACTTTGTTCCGACTTAGACAAGGCGGTGACTTTGATGTGGCAAACCTGTGCCGTGCTGAAGTGCGGCCTCACACCGGATCGACGCCCACCTGCCGGCTCGGACCCCGTGGCAGCCAGCAATTGCAGTGGCTTGCTCCACTTTGTGGGCCACACTGGTGCCAAGCCATGCTGCAAAAGCGAACTTCACGCTTCTTGGCCATGAGAATGAGCTAAAGGCTTCACCTGATAGGGTAGATAGGGATAAACAGACCAGGGTTTTTTCTCCGAGCTGTTAAACCTGTAATAATGTGCAACCAGAATGAATGCAGGGGGAATCTACCCCGAGGGAAGTGCTCTCAACATTACTGAAAGGAAACCTGCCTCAATCCCCACTGAAGGGAGCTGGAGGAAGCTGAGATCCATTCATGTGTGCAGCTGACCACATTGCTGCAATTTTCTCCAAAGCTTCCTTGGTTCTAACAGTCAGATCAACCCTTTATGGATATAATTTTTGGATGCCCAGACCACAGCTACAGACATCCGTCAGTATGGTGCTGTCAGAATGCAAACAACCTCCTGTTGCCCCTGAACACAAAGTTTCTTTTCGCAGGCGATTTTTCCCATCCTCTGGGAATCATTCAGGTGTAGCTAACAGCAATGCTAAATCCCCATGGCTGTAAGCCCCACATATTTAAATTCCTCCGTTTCTACGGCAAAACATCTAATGGCTTTATTTCATGGAGAGCAGAAAGGGATAGCAGAGTAACTAAAAAGAAAGTATCCTGCAATGCAAGGAGATTTCTATCACCCTTTGGCCTTTGTTCAGATACCTTGTGTAAAGGAGAGCCCAGATCAAAGAAAGGAGAGACACATAGGTCTGAATGAAGTTCACTGGAAAGCCTGAAGTTTTCACTCTCTCACAAAACAATGGATTTACTCCATGGACAATTCCTCCTTTTTCTCCTCTCTTTCATTCCATATGTTGCCTCTGAATTTGAAAGACTGCCCAGCCCTTCCTGTAGCTTTATGCCACTTCACCCTAGCCAGCTTAGGCAGAACTGAGTTTGATGCCTCCTCTCCTGGCACAAGCACCATGGATGCTGCCAAGCACTTTAGAGAGGCTGGGGAGGGTGGCTGTTATCTCCATCAACATCTTCTAGAAGAGGAGTATGCCCTTTGGAGCCTCGGGGCAGTCACACCAGTGTGACATCGCGCCAGTCTGAGACTGTCCATTTAAAAGTGAAAGAGACATAGCCCAGCCCTGGCATGCTCCACAGGGGCGGTCAAAGGGGCGATAGGCAGTAGTCGAGCAGGTACATACTGTATTCCCTACTTCTCCCCTCCTCAAGGCAGCAAAAGAAGAGACTCCTGGGCCTCTGCCCCACCGATATGTCTGCAGGGGAAATACCAGTGCTGCTGCCTGAGCCCAGCCACAGCCGCCTGAGGCAGGGCAGCTGTCAGCAGAGTCACCAGCCCAGAGCAGAGCTGAATTTAAGGCTACATTCAGCCTGTGGTTCCAGGTTTAGAGCTGGGTTCACGCACTCTGGACAGCCAGCACACGCGAGTCTCTGGGTGCCGAGTCACGCAGGGAGGCGGCGGAGGGAAGGGCCGAGCGCCGCTGGCCGGGCTCCATCCCTGGGGCCTCCAGCCCCAGCTCTGACGCAGAGCTCCATTGTGAACGAGAGATCGCGGGGGAAATGCTCACATCCGGGCAAACATCCCTTTTGAAAAACCGAACCAGTAATTAAGCCCTCACCTTTCTGAGCAGGCTGAAGCACACAAAATGTTAGAGTCCCAACTGGCAGTGTAGCAAATCAAGCACTTATTGACCATCATGCCCAATGCAAGGACAGCTGCCCTCTAAAGGTGCCTTGAACTGAGTGTGTGCAGGAGATGAGCCTCCTTTCCATCTGAGGGTAGCAACATCCTCCAACTCACTGAGCTGAGCCAAGCACACCAGAAGTCAGGGTGGCAAATGACAGCATTGTGCATCAGAGCATGAATTATGTAAAACTATGCACATAAACACACAGGGGAGGAGGACATCCAACTTCTTCTCCCAGTTGTGGCAGGCATTAACTCTTCAGCATGTGCTTGCAAACTCCTTAAAAACCTCAAAGAATGTCTTTCTGGCCATGCATATTCCTATCTCCTCCCTGCCCTCCTTTTCACAAAAATTTCTCATAGCAAAAATAGCCAGCAATGAACATACGATACAGAATACAGGCTGGATTTTCTGCATGCCAACTTTCACAACCCTGTGGCTCCGCTTGCTTTGGTGGTGTCACTTCTGCTTTATGAGGGAGGGAAATCTCAGGTCCCCAGTGTGCAACTCAGGCACAACACTGTAAGCATTTTCCTGTAAAGTGGTTCAGTCATACTCTCAGAAAATAACTAGAGCCAAGAGTGATTTTGTAAGCTTAGAGAAAAGTGTCTCAAGCAAGACACAATGGCGTGGGTTGTGAAACGCACAAAGCACCATCTATACCCTTTGCCCTAGGCTCCATGTAGCAATCTCTGACTGCTGACATCTGTTAACTTTAACAGACTCTCTAATTCTGTTTTTAAAACAGATAAAAACGAGTAAATGAGTAAACCGTCTTGACAAGAAACCCTACTTTCCATGCCCATTAAAACCTTAAACCCTTTTAAATCTTCTCCAGCAGCTGCAAGCATCTTCCCAATAGTTTCTGGGATGCCTGTTGGCTGGCTGCACAGCAAGCCACAGAAGCCTCTAAGGATTCCTGTCTCTCTCCTTGCAGAAGTAAAGACAGAGATTAGATTTGTCAAATGGGGATAAGAAGTTAACGGGGCCGATAAGGTTAGACATGCCAAGCGATTCAGCAAACAATTCTGGAAAGAACGATTAGATCTAGGCTAACTAAGTATGATAAATGCTGACTTTAACCCAATTACTTACAGTGATTTTAGACGTCTGGGAAGAGCTGAGCACCACAGCACTGTAATCAATGAATGTGCATGAGACTGGGCAGGCTCCCTTCCTCACTCCACCTCCCAAAGACATAGAAATTCAACTTGAACAGTTTTTGAGATAAAAAGGCCTCAGAATTTTTCTAAAACTAAAAACTCTGTCTTCGTTGTAGACAGGCTTCAGCAGCAGGGAAATCACAATCAGTTCCTGGTTTTATTTAATTATTTTTAATTTCAGAAAATTAACTTGTTTCAAAGACTTCCACAGTCTGATGTAAGTTAGAAGCCAATAGAGACATATGCTTGGTCTCTGCTCTCTGAAGAAAGCCTTTTCCCCCTACAAATGTCATCAACTGGAACAGTCAAAAGAAAATATTTGTCTTAGACAAATGCTGTATTTCTTTTTCTCTAACCTACAATCCAAAGACCCTGAGGTCATTCTCTACTCCAGCTGGTGCCTCCCCACTTTCTGTGGCTTTGCACCATCACCCTGTAAGAGTGAAAGTCACGCCAGACAGAGGCCAGCCTGGGGTCTGGGGCTCACTGAAGTCATACAGGCTTAATGCAAAGAGCAAGGTGGTTTTGAAACCAAGACCATTTATATCAGATTTTAAAAACTCTAGATGGGAAAAAGATCCTGGTCTCTTAGCTGCTGACCAATGCGTGACATTTAATAATAGCAAAGACAACAACTGAAGGTTAGGCCAAAAAGTTTCTCAGTCAAGTCAGCTTTGATGTACAGGTCTTCAATAATAAACTCATTTGCTGTTCATGTTTTCATGCTGAGACCTTTTCCAGAAGGAATACTGCCCCTCTGTTTTTTCCAAAACATCTTTCATTTATGTCATGAAACATATCAGCCTAGTTTTTTTCATCTAATTTAATTTGTGGTTCTGACTTGTCCTAGCACCAAAATATTTCATCAGTATGTTGTTAAAGAGCAGAGGTACATTCACACATGCTTCAACAAACTATTTTGGACAGGGAAGTTTTTGGGGAAATTGCTTGGAGAAGTTTAAAAGAAATTAATGTTCTTTTATTATTAGGACTCGTAGAACATAAATACAGCTCCCAGACATTTTTCCTTTTTCAAAAAATTCTGTACTCTAGGAAAAGCCTTGAAACCACCACAAACTGGCAAACTGCAGACCCAAGGATTATTTTGTAGAAAAGAGTATGAAAATATTTTTATTGCATGCATTCAGAGCTACAGTGCTCTTGAATTATGCTGGATGTCTAAAACAGACCTGAATATAAATAGGATGCACCAGTATGGCATGTGTTGAAATCAAATACAAAATATACGAAAGAAAATTTTGCTTCAAGACTGTGCACTCCCTTACTACTCCAGGATTACAGTATCTTACATGTGTTCTCTCTTTGCGATGCTTCTACGAGCCAGGGAAGCTGTAGACAGTACGGAGAGCATCTGAACAGAGCTCAGAGGTCTCTGGGGCTGCCCAGAAATCCCTGCACTCCCACTCTTGCAACCAAGCTCCACGTGCTTGGTCTCTGTGTACCCAGGGTAGCACCTGCCAGCAGCCCCACTAGTGAGCTTCTTGGAGACAGTTCTTTATTAGGAGCAGAACAATTCTGCATTTTTAAGTCTAAATTACTTCCAGGCTAAGATGGCATGCAAATAGTAGTAAGCAAAATTCCTCCCAAGTCAGCTATGATAGACTCTAAAACAGCACTATGCTCCTTAGCATGTGCAGATACACAGACAATTCAGGACCACCAGCAGGAGGTAAGGGCTTAAGAACCTAAGGATCTGCATTTTTCCTAAAGGGTTTGTTTAAGGAATTTTGGCTGGCAAGCAGGTGAGGGAAGAAGAACTTTGGATGGATGAGATTAGTTGATTTAAAAGGTTTTGTATTTCGATCATGGTCAGAAATCTATATACTACAGAATCATAGAAAATACTGAGTTGGAAGGGATACATCTGGATCATCAGAAGTCCAGCTCCTGGGTACCTCCTGGGTGCTGTGCAAAACTGGGAAAAGAAATTAGTGTGAAACAGCACTAGCTAGAAGAATTACCCAAGAATGAACTACTCAGATGCACAAGAAATGCATTATCTCCAGGAAGAGGGGCGGGGTGTTAGAAATGGTGTGGGAAAGAAACCAGGAGAAGTGATGAGTCAGCAAATAATTGGTTAAAACATCTAGCTTTAGCTGTGAGGCACTGGGCTGCTCAAAATCATACTTGGAGCAGAGCCTAATATTCTCCAGCTGCTCCCTTCCACCATAAACTCAGGGGCACTCATTTTGACCCAGGAGAGTCCTATGAAAGCCCTAGAAAGATTCCCATGAGAAACATGCCAAACGAGGCATCCAGCTACTCCTTCATTCCCCATTTCACCGGCTGACATGGACACCGCCAGCTCTGCTGGGAACCAGTGCAGCACCACAATTATTTCTGTTCTCTAAACAAAACTCTGCTGGGCTTGGGTGATTAGATGCTTAGAGCCAAGGAGCAGGTGGAAGAATTTTGTTTGGCAGTGGTTCAGATCTGGCAGTGCCACAAGGGACAACAGTGTTCAAGGGTTCAACAACATTCAGTCCAAGGCCAATTATGAAGACCGCAGACTGGCGTGAATTGAGAAGCCCCCATTAGGCAGCAGATGTGTGAGGGGTTCTCCTGGTAGGGCACAGGCAGGCACAGCAGGTCCTGAGAGGAGGTGTGAGGGGCAGAGAAACCTGTTCTGGCCAACTCTGCCCCAGCCACCAGGATCACAAACCCAGCCTGCCACATGTCCAGTTGGTGCTGGCTGGCAGTAACTACAACTGATCTAAGCTGTCAAAAGCAGTTTCTTTATTGATACAACCAAAAAGTCATCTCTGGGCAGCTTAGCTCAAAACATCAAATAAAGCTGATATCAACTACCAAAGAGTTGAATTTGCCCATGCAGCCAGAAGAAAGGAATAGAGGGAGCAGTCTCCAAAGAAATTAAGCTGCCTGTAACCCTGCTTATTGTCAATTAGAGCATTTGATGGCTCATTCAACAAGGGTCTAAGTATCATTCTGCCCTAGCCCTAAATTCCCACACAAGGTATAACATTTGTTTGGCCTATGATTTCAAACTTTGCTAACAACTCTTCCTGCTACACATACATGGATTGTACCCACAGGAGAAAACTATTTTGGGTAGGAGGTACTCAAATCCAGAACAGTGGTTCTGAGGCAACATGTTTGGCCCTCTTCATTCTGCACCTTGTTTTGCTGAACTCTACAAGGGCATTGAAGAAGACATTGACAGGAGAGGAGGGAGAGCTACATTTACAAGAATTCCTTGTAAGCACCAGGAAAAGTAGCCTGGGATACTGCTGCTTATAGGAAAGTAGAAATGAATGCTTTTGGTATATTGCTTTCTCAAAGGATTGGAATAACTTTCCTTTCATTCCACATGAAGATTTATAGTGGGCTTTAATTCCCTGCAAAGGAGCAGGGAGTACTCTATAAAGGATGGACATGGAAACTATGCAGACAAGATGGCTGTTGGGTTAACATTTACTTTAACTCTAATTTTCTGGTGACACATACAAGTGCTTTAAAATAATAAAGGTTGTCAAAATATTTTCCATAATAAACTCCTACGCACAGCGCATTTACAAGACCAGCACAGTTTCCTATCCAGCTGGTGCACTAGCTGCTACCAAGATATTTTTTGATTGCTAAGATGCCATTGCAGCTTGTGTGGGAGCTTGCCTTCTCACAGTGGGCTGAAGCCTTGCCCCTCCTTGTCCTTACATCTCTTAGCACGTACAGTGTCCTGCATTCGCACCAGTGGTGGCATTTGGGAAGTGGAGGATTTCTCGTGTAAGGGTAACTAGTGATCCCAAAGTTATCAACTACCCCAAAACCAAGGCAGGGGAAGGCAGTATAGCTCTGTAATAAAGGCTCATGCATAATGCCTCTGGGCAGACTGTAGAGGACAACAACTCCCCTGCTTTACTCCACTCTCTCATGGTTACATGTGCAGGATGCAAGGGTGGGGGGATGGTTTCCATTTTTGCTAAACATAGCGGCAAGACAGAAAAAAAAATGAATTTAAGACATACTCTCAATTTGAGAATGGCAGATTCATTCCCACTACCTCCTATCTCTGGCTTGGGACACAAGCTCTGGAACAGGGATCCTGAGGCTCTTTATTTAAGACCTTCATTTTATGCCTTCGTAAAGCTTCTTTTCCTCCTCCTTCCACCCGCCCCCCCCCCTTTTTTTTTTTGTTTTTTTTTTGTTTTTTATTAATTGGATATATAAAAAGAGAAACAAACAAAAAAGTCCTCAAAAACCCATAACAGGGTGAGGCGCCCATGCTTTCTGCCATAATAACATTCTCTAATTAAAACACAAAGCAGCCAGGGCTACAGGATTAATGGACATGGTTTCCTCTTTTCAAGTCTTGCCTGCTGACAGATCGCCTCATTCCTTCCTTGCTCTTGAACCTCTCAGGAAAAAAAATAATCCAGTTTGCTTATCTTACAGTGTGAGGTTGCCATGGAAACCGCATCCCCCTGTGAGATGCTCTGTCATAACATTTCAGCACTGTATGGAAGGCTTAAAGACACAGCATCCTCTACTCCGAGGGCTCCTGAGCTAGCCAGAGTCTTTGCAGATGAGCAGCTGTCAAACCTAGTGGAAGTCTAAAGTTGGGAGGGAGAGACAGAGAAGGAACGGTAGAAATACTCAGCTGCCTGGTTCTTTGCAAAAATCCTCTTCTTGCACTGGCAGTTAATATTGACCGAGAAGTCCTTCAATTTGGTGTAAGATACATTTTGCTCTTTGGAGAACCTGTCCCCTGACAGCCTGTTGAAAAAAAGAGTTCTGGCACCAAAACATAACCCATCATTCTACCATGGGGTAGCACAAAGCACCTCTTTAGTCAGGGTTTTATGTCAGATTAGTCTTTGAGCCCTATTTTCTCAGTCCTTTTGTAAGAAAGGAGGGGAAAAGTAGCAAGCGCAATAATTGCCCATAATGGGAACAGGCCTCCTATAGCCTGCTCCTTAATTACAGGGATGGCTTCCAGGCTGTAATCACTAGGGGTCCAGATGGAAGTTCTCCAAGCTCTTTGAGGGACAGAATGTGTCAGTTATTAATTAAACATATGAGGCAATTAGCCTCAAAACTTCGTAGTAAATCACTACAGCTGTGTTACTTTCACTTTTTCCTTTGGTGAGCACAAGTCAAATGCACAGTGCCTTTCCCAGGGGGGTTGCAAAGACTGCAGCCAAAAAGCATTCCCAAACAAGACCTTTGTTGTGGGTGGAAAAAAGTATCTGCAGAAAGTTTGTTTTCAGAAGTCAGCTATTTCACAGTCACATCCCTCATGAGAGACGATGGATTCTGCGTACGAAAGCTATTCACCACTCAAGCTGTCTGGTGTGGAAGGCAGCTGGACTCTCTCTGCCACCCCAAACATCAGCCTGAAGTTGTTCTGGTATGGCAGCAGGAGGAAACCATTCCTGTGATTGATGCAGCCCATATTCCAGCATCAGCTATCAACTGTAATTAATTGTTTTGGAGCTTGTCAAGACTTGTGTCTTGATAGACTCTAGCACATATAGGACCCTGTTGCGGCTTGGTCAAAACAGCCTGAAAATGAGATGCTGTGTTACAATTCTTTGTCTATCTCCAGGTTCAGAAACCAGGCCAAAACCACCACAGTTGTTAAAACCCAGTTAGTGATTTATTCCAGCATTTGTCTTCGCAGACAAAAACTCTCTCAGTCACATCAAGGCAGTCTGACGTCAGTGCATTGTTAGTGGGCTTTTTACTCTTTGGTTCAGTTGGAAATTCTATCAACTACAAAAACCTCAGTTAGTTTCCCTACACTTTTCTCACGTGTAGCTGACAAAAAATGCAGTAAGTCATAATTGACAACACTAAGAACTGTGTGGTGACCTCAGCCCTGTTTTACTCAAATATAAAAAGAACTTCAACCCAATTTTACTCTAATATATAAAGAAATTTGACCCCTTCCTTAGACATTATAATATGCTTGGAGAAAACATTTTGAGAAAACTCATAGGGAAAAAGGAGAAGAACAACACATGCAGGCTGCAATCACACACTGCAAGCTGCCCCCAGTACTTGGCAAAACACAGCAAGAGGAGTCAAGGAGGCTTCTTTGGAGTGAGCAGGCACTGGGTTCTCAAGAAGGATCAGCGATGATTGCTTGCCCAGTTCAGAGAACACAGCGGCCTGAAGGAGACTCGAGCCCACTGAAGGTTATGTGAGCTAGAAGAGGACACACATATCCTCTTGCCATGGAAGAGCATAGAACAGAGCCAAGGGCATGCCAAGTAGACCTTTAGTACACTTGAATTTAACAGGATGACGAATGATTGATGTGCAGAATAGTAAGTACTTCATGTGCAAGCTGTTCTCATTTATAGATTTATTTCCAACCTTTGCTCAACAGGCCAGATATGAATAAAATAAAGGTGCTTTCTCTGGGAAACCAGATTACTGTTTTGAGTTTTTATGATAAAAACTGGATGCAGCTTCTCATGTCTACCTCATCCTTGTCCTAGTATTGTAACTCATGTTTGACTGTCATGTAAGCAGAGACACACTTTTTGTAGTTTTTCTGAAATTAATTCTATCAAATTCAAACTGAAGTACTAAATACTGCTGAAAGTAAAACCTTTCAGAATATTTGCAGTGAACAGAATGTAAAGCAAAATATTACCATTGTCTTTGATTTAAAAAGTCTGAGTGAAGTTGAATGACTTTAGACTGGATCTGCAATGTCTCTAAAGCTTTATGCTTAGAAACAGGTAGATAATATATGCAGCCACACACATATGGGACTTTTAATAGGGCACTTTCCCTGCTGTACATTGGAATAAACTTCTCAGTTTTCTGCATAGCCAGTGTCATTTTCAATGTAAACTTGATAGCATTTGCTCAGCAGTCCGAAGAAAACATCAAGAATGAAAAGACAGCTTGGGTTCCCTAAGAGTAGAAATGCACCTTAATTTAATATAATTAAGGTTTATTCCAGAAAGGAAAAACAAAACAAAACAAAACAAACAAACAAACAAAAGCACAAAAAAACTACTCAAAAAAACCCAAACAAACAAAGAAACAAACAAAAAAACCCTCCTGAAAATGAAAAACCAAACCTCACCCCCAGGAACTAAGTCACTTGTCATCATCCCCTTATAAAAAGGGGCAAGAAGAAGCATTAAGCAGGCATCAGTTTTAAGCTGGGGTTCTAAATTGAGTGTAAGAAGTCAATCATTTTACAGCCCTGCCCAGAGTTGTCAGAATGTTACAGCAGAGGGGTATTTTCATTTTCCCTAGCCAAAAAGAATTTAAACTCAAATGAAACTTAAAAATGAAAGTAATTTAACCACACTGGTACATTTAAACCTTGAGGGTCTTTGACATTCATGAAAGCAGGGAAGTTGTTCTGTATACAGAGGGTTACCCAAGAGTAACCTGATAAAAAAACAAGCCTCAAAAACATCAAAAGAATAATAGCTAATTAAATATGTTGGGGATTTTTTCAGCCTATTACGAAGGTCTTGATGATCTTTTCTGATTTCCCAGAGCTCAGGCAGGAACAGTGACATTAAACATTCTGTGTGTTATTGGAAGAAAAGAAATAAGGGACAACTGACACAAATTGCTTCAAATTCCTTTTAAGATCCTACACCTTGTACTTACAAAGGTGGAACTCAGTTCTGGTCAACACAGACCATATCTTCTCTGCCAAACAAGCCCCAAGAACACTGTGGCCAAGAAGCTTCTGTTTTCTGGACATCACTAGCAAGATGTAACACAATTTTGTGATGCACAGGCAGACTGCTTTTGTCCTTCAGACTTTTTTTTCTTTGGTAATGGTTCTGGACCTCTCTGCCTAATTGCACCCACTTCATCTGTGAAGAGAGATTTATAATGGAACATAATTTTGAGAGATTAACTTTGATGCTGGTACATGGCCCATGCAGAAGTGACAGCAAAAAATTTATATTAGCTGTTGTTCCTGCCAAAGAATAACAGAGAAGCTTATTACACAGGCAATCTAACTCCCAAATTAGTACTGATTTTCACCCCATGCCACTTTACTGCTGTTGATGATGGGAAGCAGCAGCAAATATGAAGCAAAAAGCCATCAGGAAACTAGCTGCCAATTTTTATTACTGAATGGGATGACCAAAGTCTTTGTTCAGGTACAAATCTCAAAGGCAGCAAGAGCTGAAGACAGAGCACAAAAATTACTGGAGGAATCAGGATCCTTGCCGAAAGGTTCTCAGGGAACTTCTAGTCCAGCATTTCTAATTCAGAAGTCTGGCAGAGCATCAGTGCTCTCCCTTCCTCCCTACTACTGAAGAATTTTCCTAGATGTTGTGTCCAAGGACCCACAGCCACATTTTACTGGCACTCCTACCGCTGGGAAGCCAGAGCTTCATTTGAAACTTCTGGATATGCTGTTTGACCTATGGAGACCTCAGCACTAACTGTAATGGCAGCAATCATGATCCCATCTGCAAAAGGATATGATGGGAAGATGGGCCTCCATCTAAACTTTCTCTGCCACAATTCTCTTGGAACAGAGCTCAAGTGGACAGGACATTCACTAGGAACAAACTGTGAACTGTGGGACTTAAAATATTTCCAATGCTGTGATTCACCACTGGTGTGATACTACTAACAGACCTAAACCACTGCAAGCAATGGAAGAGAAATAAATCTGGAAAAACAAGATAAACTGGGCCCCTTTCTAGTATTCAACAGAAGGAAGGGGAGTTCTTTAGCATCTGTCTTTTGAGAAACACCCGAAGGCACAAGCCAGCCTTAAATATTCACATGATGTGCTTAATAGGAAGCAAGGCTAGAACCTCTGCCCTGGAAAGACCACAACACATTGTAACCAGAAAGTTTACATTTGGCTTCACTTCAAATGAATCCTGACTCCTCAGATCACCTGAACCGTTTTCTTTTCTCTGTTTTCCCATGTGCTGTTGATGCCTCCCTGTAATTAGTTAACTTATTTCCTTTCTCCTGACCTTTATGCCTTATTGGTAAGAAGCAACTTCTGTGATGGAAGTGTCTTGTAGGACTCAAGTGCCCATCTACACAAAATAATTTCTGCTGAAGTTCTCTTTCAAAAGGAGGATAGTGCCTTCCTCAGCTCTCGCTGAAATCAGCTGTATTTCATCTATCAAGTTCCAAGCTGGAGCCATCCTAACTGAAATGGTGCATTATGTATGTAAAGTTTGTCCATAGTTTGCACAGATCCTCTGTAGATTAATCCAACCAAATAAAGATCATCATAGATAATGGAAGACCCGTAAAAAATGAGACAAATCTCCTTGCAACACATCTGAGAGGTTACAAGTAAAATATTTCTTCTTATTCTTTTATTTCCTGCTCTTTGATACGATGCTTCACACATGGATTTGTTGTTGGCCTCAACAATAAATCTCTCTATGTAATCTCTCCTAAAACTATTGCTTGGCACGACTTGTTACCCCTGTTCACACTATGCATGGCTATTCTTATAGCTGAGTAGAACTAGTTTATGGTGAATTCTCAACTATCTCCACATCTCCAACTGCTACTGAAAGGCAGCATAGCAGTTGGAGGCGTCAAGGGAGAGATTTGTCCTCAGATCAACTCCAATGCACGAACTCCTCAGTCATGTCATGTACTCCTGAGCATGGCAAGGCCAGGCTGTCAGTCTGGGCCTGACAGCTCAGTGACATCTCTTGTGTTCCCTTGTTAATAGAGTCTAGAAAAGCTTTTTATGGTAGTTGACAGAAGCCATAGTAATAACTTGAGATAGGCTCATGCTACACTTATTTTGCTAGTGTTTGGTTTAATGAAGTACTTCCATAAATTTTCAAGGTAGAGCCCGCTCACCAGGGAATGCCCAGATTAGACAGGGATGGGTACCTTCAAGGATTCAAAGACCAGCCTTGTAACTTTGCTAAAGAGTGACTGTGACTCACCACTCTGCAAACTGGTGGGTCAGTCCAAGGTTCAGTATGAAGGGGCTACTAGACAGAGATGTAGAGTTATGGCTTCTAAAAAATCCTTGCTGTGGACTGAATAAGCAGTGCTGTGGGTGTCAGATGGGAGGGCAGCATTAAACAGGGCAGATGGAGCCATGGGCTGAGGGAGGTAAGGGAGCAGACACGGGGTTATACCCTGCGCTGTGGGCACTGCACAGGGCTAACACTGGAGAAAGGGAGCAGGCAGGAAATACAGCTCCCCAGCCCCTCCAGAGGAATCTGCTCCCCGCCTCCAAAAGCGTGCTTTTCATAAATCAGCCAACAGCTCCTTAATGTACAACTTCACCCTCCACTCCGCAGCACGGGGAGCGATGCATCCAATCAGGGATGGCTCCGAAGTGCTATGCCAGCAGAAGTAGCTGAGTAAATTACAACACTCTCCTCAGCTGGAGACAAGATCGTGGAATACGAATGGTTCACAAAGAAATCCAGATAACAAAGCACATTTAATGGCTGCGGTGTCTGTTAACATGAGAGCCCATTAAAGGACCAAGGGGTGCCAAAAATACACTTCAAGTGGAAAAACAAAACATAACCACAACAAGAACCTTAAGAAGCAACACATGTAATGGAAAAGGGGTAAAAAAAAAGGCCACAAACCATACAAAGGGGCCTTCAAGACCACAAACTCTGCTGCTGGACACTGACATCTGTGGCATGTGCAGCAGGGCCAAATCAAATACACCACAGCTAAGCCCGCGTAAGGCGATATTGCAGCTCTGTGTGGAGATGCAAACTCGAGTTCTGGAGGCAGTAGGATGGCCACACCATCCTACATTTCTGAGGCTCTCTTTGCTGGTTGTCCTGATGTCATCATATTACTTCCAGTTCCAGAAGCACTTTTCTAAACACTGTCTCTGGCATCCCTTCAGTGCAATATAGGCAAACGAAAACAGCTTTTCCATCTCTTTCTGTTTCTCTTCCCCTCTCTCTGCAGGTCTGTTTCTCTCTTTGTGAAAAAGAGAGCAACATCAGTTAAGTCATCCAGCAAATGGAAAGTGGTTACAGTTCCTGCTAAAAGGGACACTATAGCCATGAAACTACCACTATTGTTAGTGATTTGAAGTCCAATGGAGCAGGAAGCAGCAAACTATGCAATGAAAGTTTAAGAGAATATCTACACTAAGCACACCAAGCACACATTAGGCTAGAAGCAGCTGTGGCCATACCAAATTCAAGGTCCCCAAGATGTCTTTTGCATGTGCCTGAAAGGACCTGCTTCATTCAACATCTTTTAAGCCTGATTGAATCAGACAGCCTCTGCGGTTCTCACACACAAGCTGTGCAAGTTCAGCAGCTCTGAGCACTCTCTCCAGTAGTATGCCCTTGCCCTTTGAGCTTGCTTTAGGTATCACACTCGAAAGCTCTACAGATTCCTCAAACTATCCAGGGATACAAGTCTGATCGAGCCAGACAGCATCTCTACAGCAGCAGCACCACTAAGGGCAGGACCACGTCTTGTTTTTCATACGGTGCTGGTGACTGGAGCTGGGAGATGGTAACCCAGAGCAGAAATCAGGAGCACTCACTAGCAATGCTGGCTCTGGCACAGACCTTACCTACACAACCCTGCTTTGGCAACTCCCATAGCAGCCTGTGGTACATCTGTGTCTCAGTTTTCTCACCCATATAACAGAACACACATAACTTCTGTATCTCACTGGAGTGCTGCATTACCTGCGGTTTGCTTACTTCTGCAAAGAGACCAAACAGTATATTTCCTCAGGAAAGCACATCAAGAGACAAGTTCTAGTCTCAACTTGAAGGATATAAGAAAAGTTAATATCTTTGGGTCTCCTTTATACCCATCAGCAAAATCCACCCACTCCTGCAATTTGCTTTGAAATAAGGCAAAAAGCACTAATTGTTCAGATTTATTTGCTGGCTGGAGTACCTAAGAGTATGCATTCTCTGCAGACATGAACTTGCTCTGTCCCAGGGCTTGAGAAAATATCAGTTTTCCAGGTGCACAGCATTGTCCTTTGAAAGACTCACTACAGCATGCACTACATGAACTTGCCTGACTAAACTTAGACTTTAAACCAGAACAAATATATTGCTGTGAAAAGCACAAGACACGTCTGAGCAAGTTATTTCCAGATGATTTTCCTGCGAACATCTAACAAAACTGAAGTTTACATTAAATATACACTGAGGATTTTCTCTTTCTTTTGAGGGCAATCAACATCCAAGTTCCTCTGCCCCAGGAGGTACTGGCAAAATCCACTCTGATTAGACTCGGAAGGGGGGGCAAACAGACAATTACTCTGATAACAATCTTATCTGAGGACAGAAATGAGATTAGCAGCCTAACTGCAGTGATTCTTACCCAGATATACTGTTAAATTCTGACTAACCCAGTATGGGACAGAGAAGGAATTTTCCTATGGAGCCTGTTGGCAAGTAAAGTGAGGTACAATTCTTCCCCTACTGGTCCTTTTCCAGCAAAGAGAATTATCTGTTAGGACCAAGTGGCCATGACCAGCACAGGTTCCAGGCTAGACCTCTTCCTGATATTGAAGCAGCTGAGCAATTTCTTCCTTCTAGTTTTCAACTGTTACACAGAATCTCGTAAGCAAAAAACAGTAAAATTGGCTGGGACCCTTCCCTGTCAATAGGGAACAATTCCATCCTGCTGGCTCTCCTGTTATTTAATTTTTGCAAATCTACTCTGAAAATTCTCAGACAGAATGCATTAGCTTCTCATTAACCCAATGACCAATGCTGTTGTGAAGTCCTCCACAAACAGTTTTTACTTTACTTCTGCAGCTTGATCTCATTGTTTTTAGTTGTTCCATTTAAAATAGCCAAATTAACTCCTGTCTGCTGGGTGTTTACAGCCTTCCCATCCCTGGAACACTGTCCAGTAACAGACACAGCAACGCGATGGGATACTAACAGAACTTCTCCAAGATAAGGATCCCAAATAAGTCTGCACTTTGCTCTCACAAGGGCAGGTAATTAATACAGTAACAGGACAGAAGTCTAGCTGCTCAGAAGGTTGCTTGCACCATGCCTGTACCAACAAGTTTGCACAGGGGTCTTATAAGTATTGCCTGCAATGGACACGGCACACCAGTCTTGAGATGTCAGCTTTGTTGCTGATAAATCCAGATGCTGTAGGCTCTGCTCTGCAGCTGGGGGAATGTGCCTGTGGAGGGGTGGGGACAGCTTCAGCAACTGAACTACAAATTTTGTGTTTCTGATACTGTTTAATGAACTCTTTACATTGCCCAGTTGCAGGAAGAGGTCAAAGACCTACAAAACACAGATTCACCAGAAATGCCGTACTCAAAAGGATTGACAATTTCAAGTCTGGGTAAATCAAGCTGATGGTGATTTGAAAACTGATAAAAGGTAGAGGGTTAAATTTCTTCATGCAGTATATGACAGCATCGTGCTTCAGTATTTGCAGTTTTCTTTACACATCTATTTAGACTAAGATGAATAACCTTATAAAAATGCATTAGTAAGCAGCAGAAGAAATGGGCCAACTGCTGTACTTCTGCTTTGCTGATCTGAATTCACGGCATTTAGTTATAATCCTTCATATAGGAAGTTTATTTATACAGACAGGGATTTTGGGAATTCTGCAGGATTAGTCAATCTACAGCATTCTCAGGGCATGAATTTTAGCATCAGAATTACACTGCCTGGATATTCAATGCCTAGAGTAAATATTTGGGCTGATGAAGGTTAAACAGATTAGTAAAGATGAAGCCAGGGTTCTCTGCTTATTTACACAGAAGCTTAAATATTGCTGCTCTTCATTTAAGAAGCCTAGTTTAAAAGAAAATCCCACAAAAGCAACAAACAAAATATACTTACCCAACCTGAAGTGACATAGCACCAAGATTTCTATCTTCTTCAGCCTAGGTAGGCATGTGACAAAACCACACACTGAATCACAAATCTCACACTCCTTGGCCTCCTTATGGGAAACATGCAGAGGAAACAACAGCTTCAGCACAAGCTTGCTGATCTGAGTGTCAGCTGCACCAGGGAAATGGGATAAACAACCCCCCTCCCGGTTCTATTCAAAAACAAGAGGGAAATAATTGGTGTGAAAACCATTTACAGTTCAGTTACACTTTTGTGATGTGAAGAGGCAGTTATGCACAAGGCTGTCTGGGACCTCATCATGTCCATAAGTCCTACTGTGGAGAGGATTTCCAAACATTCTCAGCAACGCCACACATCAGCTTTCATCAAAATCAGCAATAAATTCCCATCCATTACAGGCAAAGCAGTGTTAAACTAAGTCCAATTCCTAAGCCCACCTGCTGTATCCTCCAAGCTTACAGTGACATTTTCTGTCTCATGTCAAGTGCCTGATTCAAAGCCCCTCTACTGCCAATAGGTCTTGGATCTGCTGGTAAAGGACCAGTAGGTAATTGCTAGAGCCAGAGAGCAAAATTCTGATTTCACTCTTTGATACACATAGATTAAGACTGAAAACAAAAGGGCAAGCCAGGTATGCCAGCAGGTACACAGCTAGCACGAGCTAGAAGTTTGAGGAGGAGTGGCTAAGCATTATTTCACATTTCAGCCCATTTGTTCAGTTTCAATTTCTGAAGCAATTTTATTAAAAGGAACAGACATTGAACTGTTTTCTATTAAGGCATCAAGAAAAAAAACCCACTTGTGTTTAAATTAAATGCCTCTGCAGAACACTGCTCTCACTTGCTGGCTTTCCACCCTTCACTGCTGTGCATCACTCAGCCCCGACCCCACTGACGTGTTTTGTTTACCACAGTCTCAAGAACATTTGCGTACAAATTTCAGACACTTTGGAGGAAGAAAAAGTGCCTTCCCACCAATCCACGTTTACTCTGAACAGATGTAACATTCCTAAGAAGCTCTCAGCTGACTGCCTTTGAAGTCTGAAGAAAAAGGGGGGAGGGCAGAGCATATTTAAAAAAAAACCAAAACAACTCGACCTTGAAAGCTACATTTCTTCCCTTAAAAGAAGAAGTCTCCAGGGACTCTCGAGCAAAATAAAAAGCAAATTACCCAGATCCTTATCTCATGTTATTTTTGAGAGCATTTTCTTTTGTTCCGTTGCTCTTGTCATATTTTGGATTAAAGGACTTTCACAGACACAGCACATGTGCAAGCAGACCATTCCCCATTCCAGATTTGTGCCCCCCATGCCAGGCCAGGGCAACTCCTCCCGCTTCAGCTTTTCCTTTTCAGGAAAAGCACAGCCCATCCTCAGACTCAAGCATGACAAGAAAATTTTCACAACAGGCAGCTTGCTAAGATGAGTTCTGCAAAGGTAAAGCATTGACCCAAAGTGAATTCCCACTCACAAAAGGACTCCCACAGCCAGTCACACCTTGTGATGTCTGGACATCACTTACACAGCACTCAGACTTGCACACCGACAGCCCTCAGAGCTGCACTGTGACCTCTCACACAGCCATGGCTGAAAATATCATTATTTTATGAGACACAGCTTGCACTTACCCAGAAATGTCAGTGGGGACTAAGTTAACTTTAACATGGCAGAAAGGGGCTGCTTTTCCTGTTTTTCTTCTTTCTGTCTGCTGCCATGTCCTCGGTGTTCCTCCCCTCCTCTCTCAAACTCAGCTCCTCCTCTGTTAGCCTGCCCTATTAACCTTCTCCATATCCCACCCACCCAAATTTGCACATTATTAAGCATCCAGAGTCTTTTGTTCAGGTCCTTAAACAAAAGCATGGCTACTGCATTTCCTGGCAAGAGGTGTCTCATACCCAGCAATCACTTAGGGCAGCTCTAATAGACTCATTTCTCCCAAACACAAAATCTGGGCACGCTAGACAGGCGAATTCAAGGACATGTCCTTTCCCGAATTCCACAGAGCAAGATAAGCCTGTGAGCCTTGTGCTTACTTTATCTTAACTAAGAGGCTTCCCCCGTTTTCCCACTCAGTAAGAAACTAATTATTTGCCACTGAGGCACGGAATAGGTTAAAGTTTCCTCTGTCTTGTCTCAGTTCCCTTTGCAGATTAGGGGAAAACAATGAAGTCTCCGCACTTTGTGATATTGCTAATGCTTCCTGTGGGGATAGCAGCGCCGGCTGCAAAGAGGATTATGATTACACTTTAAAAGGAGTGTGCACTGTACTGCCGCAAGAGGCACAGGCTTATCAGAAAAGAAACCGAGCTGCCCCCAAACTATGCACTTGGGACTCCTGCCTGCCTTCGGTTCTGGCTGATGGCTCTGCCTCAGATCACACACCAGCTTATCAGGGGTGATAAAGCAGAAGCTGATCTTGGAGGGGCTGGGGGTGGGGGGATGAATGAATAACGCTGTGCAAACAGCTTGCAAACATTCACCATCAGAACACACAGCAGTGTTTACAGATCGTCCCACCACATTCATCTGCAACAAAACACCAGGCTGGCCAGGCCACAGCAGAGTGCAGGGGCTGTGCATTCCTGGCCACAGTTGGGGAATTTGAAAGAAAAAGTGGTGGAGCGCTACTAGCCGTGGTCATGTTGGCTGGCCTTCCTCAGGCAAGGCTGCAAATGTTTTGAAAAGCACAGCATCATCAGTGAGACCTGTGCTGAGCAGAGTTAGCTTTGAGGTGCAGCTTCAGTGCTGGTAAAGGGCCTCTGTCAGTCGCAGTGCTGAGCACAGAGTGGACTCATTGAAGGAATAGTAAGAAATTGCCACTGTGCAGTCATAAGGTGCATTTCTGTCACTGGGCTCTCTAAGCTACCATGAGCAAGACACAAGTTTTTTCACACCCATTCATCTCTACCAGCACAATTGCTTTTTTATAATTCCTTTACTTCATAATATAATATAATTTTATAATTCCTTGACTTCAAACAGTGCTTAACCTACATGCCAGGATGCAACTACAGGTCAGCATGCCACTTTTCTCCCTCTTGCACTGTTCAGCCAGCATGAAAACCTGCATCCTCTTGGTAGGCACATCCTAACACAAGTCAAGAGGGTTTTGTTGCTCCTGTTGGCTTGAATTTTTTTGTTTGGTTTGGTTGTTATTTGTTTCTTTTTGTAAACACTCTCCCTGTGCTTGCTCTCCTCTGAGTAATTTGTACAACTGATACAAGCTGGAGTTATCAGATATTCCTCCTCACCCCTATTTCTATTCAGAGGAGTTTAATAGCTCCCTATCTGCTTGCTAGAGGCTACAACAGCAAGCAATAGCATTAATGCATGTTCTCCTGAATTTTAACAGGCTTAAAAATCCCTGAGCTTCACCCCCACATGCCTCGCCCAGCATGGCACTGTCTCATTACACACTGCTGTTCTGAGCAGTCTTTGCCACCTCCCACCACACACCAGAAAAACCACAGACGAAACCTTCCAACCAGTCATAATACTGAACAAAACAATGGTTTTAAGATGCTCACAAGGCACTTCCATGAATTATTGCATGCTTTAAACGAAGCTGTTTGACTTCTGCAGAGGGATAAGTTCTCTTAGAGTCAGCGAAACCTGGATGCTTTTCACCAACCAAAATAAACCTTCTTGTGCTGGTACAGTTCTTGTATCTCTACTAACCTTTGCTGCTGGATGCCAGACTTGCCCAGGTTCCCTGTCTATCCACTGTTTCTTACCACTAATCTCTGTTGAAAAGTAACAGGAATAGAGCTGAAAGACCAAAGACTTGCCTGGCTTATGGCTTTTATGAAACAGAACAGAAATTTTCCCATCAACATGACCTCAAACAGCTTGTGCTTTAAGGGACTTGAGAGCCCCAGTAGAGACCTGAATTCAGGCTGGCCTAATGTTTGAGATGCTCCCCTTTACTCAGACAACAATGGGGGCAGAGACATGCATTAATATATTAAATAAGGTCACTGTCTTTCAAATTTTAATCACGTCACCATGTGGGCCCTGAGCCTTGGAAAGGATGATCATTTCTCAATTTCACATGCTGAGAGCCAGGAGACTTAAGGTATGCAAGGAAACTTCATACCTCTGAAAAAATGTCCTGCTTGAAGGTAAGTGTTTCAGAGATTATCTAAAAAGATTAATAGGATTATTTGATAACAGGTTCTACACAAGGCAACAGAGAGAAGAAGGCCAGCCTAAGCAAGGAGGACCAACACAGAAGGAAAGAGAAACAATCCAAAGAAATCTATTTAGGTGGAGTTTGAATAACTAGGCTTGAGAGAAAACAAGTTCATAAAAGTGGGTTCAGGTCTAGTCAAAGGCACTTCATCATCACCTCTGCAAAAAAGTAACTCCTTTTAGCAACATGGATATTGAATTGTATCAGCAGCATTTCACAAGCTTTCCACTCAAATCTAGTCAACGTGCCTCTGCTCCATCCATCCCCAGTGGCTCAGAGCCACTTTGACTGACAGGGGCATCCAGGATCATACTGCAGAGACCTTTGATACCCCCCCGAAGGAGACCCATCCACAGGGTGGGCTCTTGATTTAAAACAAAGGAAAAGCAGACACACTTTGCCAGGCTGTCACTAGCAGCGATACAGATAGAAAAGCATTTTGCAAAGGACAGCTCTCAGTGGTTGGGCAGAACCAATCAAAATGGCTAGCAAGGAGAAAACTGAAAACGAGGAATCAGAAGTATCTGTACAGGCAAACTTTACACCTCTGTCCTGTTTGACTATGCAGGACTAAGCCTACATAAAGTCTACCTTAAGATTCAGCTGCAGAAAGAATTCATTTAGATAACAAAATGTCTGGCTTCCAGAATAGACTGACTAGGCACACAGAAAAATTGCAGCCACAATAAACAGGAGAAGCATCAATGCTTTGTGGTAAAACATGTTGTTTTCTAACGTGGGCCTTAATGTCAAATGCAGTGATTCATTTTAGGACCTGCACAGACTCAGCAGTGAATTTCTCACCAGTCATCTTTACCACAGCAAAAAAAACCAAACCAGGCTGGACTGAACTGACCACACCACCCAGGAGCTGCACAGTTCTATGGCCTCCTGAGCCTCCTTACCTGAAAGATATTTAGCACTCCCAACACTTTAAACTGGGGAGTGTTTGCTGGCCTACTTGGATTTATTTCACTCTGCCTATACAGAGAGTTCGGTACATCAACTTTCAGAATGCAATTTATACATTTCCAAAATCAATCAGAATCCCTGCGCTTTTACAAAAGGAAATGAAAAATATTGCTGTCAAACGCCCATCAGACCTAGAAGCCTAGGTGACTGTCATACAAGAAGCAAATTAAAAGGCTGCATTTGAGATAGGGATGGGAAGAGCATACACTATCTTGAAAGGCTACGATTAAAGTGCTCTAAGAATCAAAATTCAATTTCTTTCAGGTTTTGCAAACAACGTTGGCCTTGAGCTAAACGCTGCCAGGCTGCCTGCAGCCTTTGAGGAGATTAGGCTGTTACCAGTCAACTACGAGGATCTTAAATCCAGTATTAATCCTAATTCCCATTTAACCACATCTTCATTGTGCAGTGAAAGCGGGCTGTGCATGAACTTGCACATTCATTCTTCTATGTGCAGTGATCTGTGTCACCAACAACAGATGTTAAACTTCATGTATGTTTAAGAGACACTTTCCAACCCTGGTTTCCAGGAAATCACAGCAAAAGAGAAACTGGAGCTGGAAAGAGAGTTTGTCACACTGGGATCATTTCTGAGAGATTATATGAATGGGAAATTTTCAGCCCAAAAGCTTTTATCAGCCAGTAACAGGAGATTTCAGCCCTGGCTTGGGAGAAAACAGGATGAACAACCAGGTGACAAGGACACAGAAGCACCTGTGACCCTGACTCCATGATCAGGGTGCAGTGGTGCTGCCAGCATCACCCCATCAGTACCAAACCATCGAGATGAGAGCCACTGGGACTGCAGAGAGCACTGCCTAGCACCATCACCACGGCCACTGCCAGGACAAGTGTTTGGGGACAAGAGACTCAGCATCTCCTTTCAGCAAGCCCTTGTTCCCCTCTCCTCTTAGAGGTTCTGAAGCTGGCATGGCCCACCTTGCCACCCTCACACTATGAGCCCCAGGAGATCAGGTCAGACCAAGGTGAGGCCTTCCCACTGCCCAGCAGAGCAAAGGCATTGCCGGCAATTCTTGTCTCCTGAGGCTGAGCTGACACAGACTGGCTACAGAGGCTTTTGCTGAAGTTGGCTCTTCCTAGCATAAAGGCCAGGGAGCCAAAGTGGATTCCTATGTCCTTTCTAACATCACTTTACACCAACTCCCTTTCAAATCCCATTAGGGCAGTCAAATTGGACACATCTCCAGGCTGCCAAGCTTGCTGCATCATCCATGGCAGGGTCAGATCATTCAGTACCTCCTGGTATTCCTAGACAAGGAACACTGATCCCAGAGACAAAGCAACTGAAAGTGAGGACAGACTGCTTCTTCGTCTGCTATCAAATGGAACAATTTCAATTTATTTAAAAAGAAGTTCTCACAGATATTTGGAAAAAAACGCAATAATCTTTCCTGTGTTTAAAGCACAAGAATTCATTGCAGATGAAAGGAATCTTTCAAAAAACACATTCCCAAGAGAACAAAAATGTGTTTGGCACCACTGCCTGTTAAAAGGACCTCCCTACCAGCAAGTGAGCCAACATCTGCTGGAAATGGCAATTTTTTTTTTTTTTTAGTAGGTACAGTAATTACGGAAAACCTCTATTTCCATCAACCTCAAATTCAGCCACCTGAACTTCCCAAACTAAAAATGTGATGATTTTTAGGGACTACATTCTCTAAATGGAGGCACAACTCTATTCCCTTCTCCTTACAACTGGCTATTACCTATTGCTTGCCTGCTGGGACTCTCAGGTGGAGGTCCCAATAAAGCTGTGGTGTACTGCAGTAAGAGCAGGATGAGCATCAGCTCTTGGTAGCTCTCCATGTGCATGCTCATCCCCTGCAGGTGATGTGAGGTAATTTAATTTAGCAGTGATAGAGCTTAGTTAAATTGCATTACCTTTCATTTGCCATGGGCTAAGACCACACACATGGACAACAACCACAGCTCATCCAACAAGTAATTTGACTGCGTGCCTGGCTTCTGGAATACTGCAGTCTGGTTCATATAGGCTTTTTGCCTAAAGTTCAAGCCAGTGTTTGAACTGAGAACTTTCTCTTTCCCAGAAGGTGTTCTACCCATCATGCTGCTACATGTCCTGGGATAAGGTATCTTCAGTCTTGGGAATCTGGAAACACAAAGATTCTTGGTGGAAATAATTACTGCTACACTGAAGATGGAAATATTTTAGAGCACAAAAACTCCAATGTTTTAAACCTCAATTTCTCTGATGGGAGAGCACAGATATGTCCAGTATGAGCAAATAGGGAACTTTGCCTATTTACTGTCATGGCTGCATCTCCCACAACTCTTCTCATCTCAGAAACATAGACTAGTACATGCAAAACCAATTTCTGCAAGATGACAACTTGCAAAATTTAGACTGTGGTTGCTGTTAACCAGTACTTCTGCACCCCTTCTTTCCTCATGCAGTCAAAAGAAAGGAGAATTAGTTTTAAAATTATGCAGGCATGTAAAAAAAAAAAGGCAGAAGCCACCTATCAAAAAGGGTGAGCCTTTCCCTTCCAATAAATACCTTTACAGATCACACCTGCATAACCCACTACCCTTTTGGCCAGCCCAGCAACCGGCCTCACAGGCTCATCCAAAAGCCTCACTCTGCATGTCATGTTTCTTCAGACATAGTAGAGGATTTTGTTTTGCATTTGTGCTTAGCATTTAATCTGCAGAGATTACCTGCATACTTAATCAGAGAAGTGACGTTGACATGTCACGTACTTGCACTCCACTGTAAACCCTACTTTTCCCACTGCCAACACCACCATCTTCTAGCATGGAAGGAGGGATTGTAGTGGAAGAACACAGCTCAAGCTCCCTTCTC
This sequence comes from Corvus cornix cornix, assembly GCF_000738735.6. Lineage (NCBI taxonomy): Eukaryota > Metazoa > Chordata > Aves > Passeriformes > Corvidae > Corvus > Corvus cornix. The sequence continues at coordinate 40,999,942 of NC_046335.1, forward strand.
TTTGGACACACAAAAACCCAAATGGAAAATGCAACAGAGTTGCACAGTTTAAAATTCATGTCTGCAAAACAGCTATGGACACATTAAGAGCCACCTGTTTATTCATGCAACCTTAAATTTTCAAGATTAAGCAAAAAGCATTTTTTATGAGAAACAAGAATTAGAAAAAGGTAGAGATTTTTTTTTCCTAGTGATCACAAAAATTTCAGGGGGAATAATTTCTCATTAAAAAAATATTGTTTGCAATTCCTAAAGCCACCCATTGAGAAAATGTAAGAATTATAGAGAGAAGAGTCCACTGAAAACAGCCTTTAAATATACATGAGATCAGTAAATGAATTGTAACTGTCCATGATGGGAAAAAATAAAAGGGGATGGGGTGAATAGCTGTTTCTTCTCACACACACACACACTGACTCAAAGTAATAAATTTGCTGAAAGCCAAACAGGAAACCACGGCCAACACAATGCTTGGTGCACTATGCACCAGCCCTATCTTCATATTATTTAGAACAATTCAAGTTAAAAGTTTTCTGTAAAGCTGACTTCCCCAGCATCTATACAACACCTCAACACACTCATGTCAAATGAGAAAGGAAAAGCCTGTTCCACAGAGTCTCACTGCTATCCCAGTCTCTTCAGCTTGCTCCATCCAGTGTCTCCTTAGTCCAAGCCCCAAACAAATCCGTGCAGCAATCCTTTCCATACTGCCTGTCCTTTCTCCTGCCCCCAGGTGATACCTGTGGTCAACCGTACACTTCAGCTGCAAAATGGAAAGGACTGACGCTGTGAAGATATGAAATAAGATGGCAGGTCATATTTAACAGTAAATATACCTTAAGAATTATAAATAAATAACATTACAGGTTCACTGAAACCTGAAAGCCATAAGCTTAATGGCCAAGATAACCCTGCAGCTCAGAGATTTGGGCTCTCCTGAGGGCTAAAATTGCCTGGCTACTCCTGATTAAAAAGATAAGCACTGACAGACCCATTACTCTAACATATTTCAGAGACAGCTAAAGGAATGACTGAGCCTCACGGGTCTAATAATACACAATTTCAGTTATTTATATCATTGGCTAGCCAAGTATTTACCTGGTTCCAAAGCAGAACATTAACAGAATCTCTGTAGGGTTGAATGAGATATTCCTAACACGTCAAAAACCTCAGCCAGAAACCTAAATAAATGCAACAGCAGTTCCTCACAGATACAGACAGTATCCTCAAAGGAATATGCCTGGTTGCCTCCTGCACAGACTTAACCAGCCCAGCCACTTTGGGCAGCAGCAGCAGAGCAGCCACAGCAGCACAGAGCTACTGCAAACACAGAACCTGCTCAGCATTTTTACAAGCCTTGCTGCCCAGCTCACAGCAGCCATGGAGAAAACATTCCCAGTGCTCTGACCTCTGTGTCCACCCAGAGCCCATGCCTTCCCTTGCTTAGGATGGTGAGGCAAGGCATCCAGGAGAACCAGAGTCTCCTTGGTGAAAAACTGTGCTACTGTAGGACACTTGTGCTCAATCTGTGCAGGGAGGATGCTCCAGCCAGGCCCAGGGCCCTCAGGTATGTACATGGCTGGATGAATTGCTCTGGCAGGGACAGACATCCCCACATGATCTGGCAGCCACACAGACCTCCCCTCACAGCAGAGGCACCCTTCACACTGCAGGCAGGGTGCACGCCCCACAGAGTGGGTGGGGAAGCACCCAGACTCCACACTGCTATCTGAATCACTCCAAAAAGGGGCTGCAGGAATCATCCAGCCACAGCAACCTGGTTCCAACTTCACTTTTTTTTATGGAGGAGGGGGAGGGCACCAAAGGGAGCTCTTCAGCCCTGTGCTAGCCTTTCCTGTAGGATGCTGCTTGCAGGGAGTACCTGGCCTACACCACGCCTGCAGATGGGCTCAACTGTGCATACAGAATTGGTCTGTCCAAATCATGGGTGCATCAGTCTTCCTTATCACTGGGAGAAGTGGCTAAGAGATGAAAAGCTACTTGAAACCTAATTTCTGACTAAACTGTCGTGTTACAGTTGAATAACATCAATCTCACTTCTCCCCCATCAGCTCCATATGTTGAAAGGGTTAAAAAAGACAGCAAAACCATTAGCATTTTGATAGCTTTCCACACATATATAGCAAAAAGTCTTTAAAATTCATTGCACTGAGATAATCCTTCAAGTCTAGCATTTCCTCCTCAGCTTGAGGCAACCGACTGGTTTTCCTCCCCTTAATAACTTAATAGAAAGCTCCAAGGAGTTGCCAGGCTAGAAGCCTCAAATATGCTTGAGAAAAGCAGAGTCCTGAAGTTCAAGAGAAGCCATGTAAGGTGTCTGGGGCTTAATTAAGAAACAACTATAGGGGGCATCTTATTAGATACTGCAAACCCCTAGAGATCCTGGCTTCTGTACATCACAGCTCACAACACATGCACACGCTGTTTTCCTTCCAAAATGCTGAGTGCACACAGCTCCTACTAATTTCAGCTGCCACAGAAGGTGCTCAGCATCTCTGAAGAACGAACAAATTAAAAACCTTGACCCTGATTCCACACAAGCTCAGGGACTTGAGCTCTCATCAAGATCAAGGCTGAATTTTTTAACACTATTACAACCTCGAGAACAAAGCTGTGATTTTGAACTGCACAATTGGCATTAATACTCAGCAGCTCCACACCTGTGCCTGGGAAGTTGCTTTATTTTTTTTTTTACAGCATGTGCTGTTTTAATAACTCCAAAGCAAATTGCTTTCTCAAGGAAGCACCCGGGAGTGCTTCAGGGCAGAGACAGAGGCCATCTCACTTTGTGGCTTTGATTAGCTTTGTTGCAGTGAAAACAGGCAAATGCTTCAGGACCGCATCACTCCTCAGATACCACTAAAGGGTAGGACTCAAGGAGTCACTAACTTGTTAAGGGCTATTAGGCCTGATTATAGGCTCTTCCCAAGCACTGTTTTTGGGGGAAAACAGTCTGAAAAAACCAGTCTGTTCAAAGGAAAATGCTTGTTATGAACCTGTGCACACTTCTAAGGAAATTTAACCGGTAAGAAGCTGACATTCAAAAGAAGGAAACAGTAGCAGTGAATGCACTGCAGTACTATGTGGAAAAGAAGCTTCAGATCTCAGGGCCACCACCTGTAGTCTCCCACTCTAATGCATATCCCAAACCATGACATACTGACTATTTTGGCTGAGGTAAAAATTTCCCCACCCCCAACCCCATTCCTTCCAAATCTTCAGAAGACCTTTCTTTTCTATGAGAAAAAAATTATCAACCAAGGCCTGCCCTTAACCTCCCCCTGCAAAAAACCTCCAAACACCTGACAAATAGAGCTTCATTTACAGAGAAAAAGGTGTTCTATCCAAATTTGGTAAATGCACAGTTAATACAGCCAAAAGAAGAAAAGGTCTTAGCAACATATCATTGAGTTACTTGGGACGTTTGGCTCCAAGAGCACAGCAAAGCAAGTCATTTATTTAGATGGAAAAAATCTTCTTATGCTACAGGAAATACTCCCTTCCATTTTTTAAACCTGAGCTATCTTTCCTAGGAGCAAAATTTGGATAGGTGATATTCTCTTATTTTCTAGCGTGTTACAAGTTTCCCGTGATACCCTCAGCAAGTCATTTAGATTTCACTTACATCAGTAAAATGGGAATTCTCTGCCTCAAAAAGGTGCTACAAAGATATAATCCATTTGCAACTGTGAGATGTTCAGATAATGTGGACCACACAGACACTCTATAAACAAGTGGTAGATAATTACTGTGACAGGAAACAGAGAGGCTGCATCTGCCAGAAAAATTCTGAGCAACTGACTCATTCTGGTGGGCCAGTCCAGGGAGAGTTGAGATGCCTGCCCAGTCTGTTCCTTCAGGCACAGTGCACTGTTTCATTATCCACCAGTCAATCTCTGATTTCTATCCTGGGGTGTACACACAACAGCAAGGGTGACCAGCACTGAGAATCCTCTTTCAAACGCATTTGCAGTTATTGGAAGGGTGAGAAAATTACCTTATCATCAGTTCCAACAACTGCATCTGCTTCACCACCTCCTTGCTAGACAATTGTGTGTCTGGACAAATCCTTGCTTTACTTAGGCAGAATTCATCACAAGGAAAAAAGCTCAGTAGAACGGAAAAGGGACAGGAAGAAACAAATCTTGTCCGTGAAGAGTTACCTACAAAGCTACAAGACAGCCAGACTCAGGCAGCCTTACATTTAATCATATTCTATTTTAAAAAAATCAGTATTTGGTCCCACTCCACACTGTTGCACTCCATCAAGGAGTCAAGGATTACAGTTGAAGATTGCAGCTTCTTGTTAAAGGACAGTCTACAGGTGTAATCCTGTAGGATGTTAAGGGAAACAGATGCACTGCATGGCTTCTCTTGGGCTCCTTCAGCTTTGAATGACAAATCCTGGATGGTGACCTTGAAGTCAACAAGAATACAGCTCCAGCCACAAAAAGGATTTTGCAAGCCAGTCTCAGGGAACAGCTGGAGCATGCAGCCCTGCTCTGGGTTATGGCAAACCCTTTGCAACACTATCCTGGTGCAGCCTGACTTTATCTCAACGGGACAAATTTACAGAGTAGCTCAATCATATCTGTAAGGTCTCAGCTCGCTGGAACTATTTTCAGACTAGCCTATTTTTTTTTTTTTTCAATTCATCATTGCTGATTCAGAAGAGAAGAGTGAAGTCTTACATCAATAGGCTGCTTTTCCAATAAATTAGGTGTACTTAAAAAATGGGCAGAATTTGGACGTGAAATGGATGCAAAGCAGTCCGGTCATTCTGTGATTAGAAGGTGTAAGTTGACTTTTTAGGGGAAAAGGTGGAGGCATTAAAAAGGCCTCATATAACTCCCAAATTACAGCTATCATTGAGAGCACAGTCGAAGGCTCTGAAGAAAGGTAGCAGCTTACCTTTATCTTCCTGGGGATCTATGGAACCTTAGCAATCAGCCTCCTAGAGGTTCCTTTAAAGGTTCCTTTGATGACTGCAACCATAAGAAGCAAGACTAGAAATCTGCTGTCATTTCAGTCATAGAGGTTTTACACTTGATTAATTTTAGAGAAATATTTTCTTTTCTTCGATCAATTTTTTGTGAAAACGTATTGTCATCTTATATTTTAAGATAAGTATTGCCTGTTTATTACAAAAAAACCCCCAAAAACATAAAAGCAAGGCTTATGGCATTTTTATTTCAAACACTCTGTCTCTGGGGTCTGCAGACAGACAGACACAATGGAGCTTGTCCCACATCCAGGACTGCTTTGACATTATGTGATTTCCAGAGCTGACTGTTGTGGATCCGAATGCTATGCTGCATCCAAAAAAAGCTGTATGGTAATCCTGGTTCTGATTTCCTCTGGGTCAGGCCTTCCACTGCTGCTTCTGTATGCTGTAAACATACCTTATGCCTCCTAATTTCACTTGAAGGAAAAGAAGGGGTGAAACAAAAGGGGCAAGCTCAGACTCATCTACCACAAGATGAACACAAGTCTTCTTAAAACAGCTTAGTGGAGGCCATCTGAGGATGAATTTGCCTTCTCTGAAATGGGAAACTCCCATTATTTAAACCTCAAATACACAGCAAGGGCTTGGAATTTTTTGCCTTTAAGAGGAGTGTTTTGTATTTGTCCGTGCATTGATGAAGCTTCAATCCTCAGCCTTTTTTCCCTCCCTGTTTTCTAAAAACAGCAAGAACAATATACAAAGTAAAGGCAGAGTGGCATCCCCATATAGTCAGTACTGGAGTGCACACCTCAATTTTGCCATCCCACCTTTTATGACAGAGGGATCCCCTGAAAGCTCCCATTGGCAGCCAAGCAGCACAGAGCACACCATTCAGGGAGTTCAGGGAGCTGAGCTGCACTGGAACAACCAGAGTCAGGGTCTTTGGTGGTGCAGAGCACAACCACAGAGAACAAACACCCTCGCTAAGCACACACCCAGATTAGCTGAGATCCCCTCTTGACTCTCTTCTTGTTGTCTCCTTATCCTCCAAGGAGAATTAAGAAAGCATCCAGACAGGACTACTTTCTTCTCCTCTCCATAAAATACAAGGAAAGAAGAAGTTGGAAGAAAGAGGCCTATTACTGAAACCATGTGTTAGCCTTGCCTTTGCTGAGCTGGCTGCAATCAAATCAGCACAAGAGTGTTTCATCCTGTTCCAAGCTGTTCCTCTCTTGCCCTAAGCATTATTTTTCCAACTCGGCCCAACAACAATGGCCCAGGCACAAACATATCAGCAGTGCTCAGCTATATTTTCCTTGGCTGCTTGAGGTGATTTTCTAATAATATTCCTCAGAGGAAGCAGTGGCTTAGGAGCTGTATAGCCTTGTACAGCCTTGACCCTGACAAAATACACCAGCAGTGCTTCAGGGTCAGTCCTTCTCCTCCTGTCACTGACAAGCTGATTGCTTTGCCAAGGTCTTCAGAGATTCTTCACTCCACTCCATAAGAGCACATCCAGGGGAGACACAAACCTGCAGAACTAGTGAGGAAAGACAGCAAGGCCCTTGAAGAAGGCACAGGGACACCTGGATAGGAACTCAGTTTTTGGAGGGAACCACATTTTTTGGGACTTGAAATATTTTTTTATTTCACATAGGGATGAAAGTTTGGAATACACCTTGGACCCCTTCATACATAAACCCATGTGCTCTAGAACATCTGTTCTGTGGTTAGCACAGGCATTTCTGGTGTGTAGGAAACTTGCTTTCAGGACCCTGTTTTGGATTCGTGACAGCCTAGGTGAAAAACCCAAACCACTTGGCTCCCAGCTCTTTTGACTAAGAAATTCTATCCTATATGCAAGAAATTCACCCAAGCAGAACCGAGTGGAGACCAACCCTTTCCCACAAAGCAGTAATGGTTTCAATAAATCAGCATTTTCTGCAGGCAAATTGTTTCCTTGAAGACTCCTAGCCAGTCCTAGCCTCAAGTAGTAACCAGTGTGGTGTGTGCTGAAGACATAAGCCTGGAAGCAACCCATCCAACAGAGGTTCTGCTTAGGAACAGCTCATCTCCCCTAAGTAGGGCCACTGCAACGTGGCATAGAAGAAACAAATAAGGTTTCATAAAATTTGCCCTGACAACTCAGGATTCTGTCTTTTTCTCCTACTCCAGTAGCTTGTGCTGTTAAACAGAAGGAAGGAGGTATGGTGAGAAAACCTCACACTCTCCGTTCATGTTTACTTTTTTCATTCCTTAGTCTGGGACAGGAAAAATGTTGCTGATGTCCAAAAGAGCATGTGCCTGTGCATGTGTGTGGCAAAAGCTTTGGAGCCTGGGTTGTACATTATTGGTCAGTTTTATGCACGGGGGCAGACAGCATCCTTTTCTTCTATAGCTCTGAGGAGAGGTAAACCTGTCTCCACAAGGAATTCAAAGAAAACACAGTAATGCCCCAGATGTATGTCATAGCTTGTCTCACTGATTTAAGACACTTCCTATGGAGTGGCTTGAAAGAATCTCCAAAAGTACAGTCTTTTTAAACTGTGTTCTCCAGAAAGAATGTTTTTCTACTTCTAAACACAGCATTTTTTTTATGTGCAGTACAGGATTACCCTATATAGGTCACTGACACTCCATGGAAACCTAGATAAATAGCTCTATCCCCACACTAAATTTTGTTGGCTTCTCTTCCTTTATTGCTAAGAATATTTCAACTGGAACAACATATTTGTGCCTTTGAGGTTCTCTGTTCCTGCTGCCACTTCCCCACCTGGAGCTATAATCCTATGCTTGTCACAAACCCAGCCAGTGCTTCAGAACTTATTACAGCTACAATCTGCAGATTATAGCAACTTCTAATAGGGGATAAGCAGCAGGAAAAGGTGAGTTTAAGCTGCAAAGAACCTGCTGGTTCAAAGAGCCCTATTATTAATATTTATTATTTTTAAGCATTCATTGAGCGCTGCAGAAGATAAAAGAATGAATTGAAAGAAAGAACCAAGGAACCAAGTTTGTATAAGACAAGACAAAGTGAAAGCTTAAAGAATAAGTGCAGTGTCTGGGGTGGAGGGGAGCCAAAGAAAAAGTAGTTAGAGGAAGGGAAAAAAAGCCACACCTTTTATCAACACAATGCTCCTAACAGTAATAAGTATGAAGAGAATTAAAGAATTCTTCAGTGTCTAATCAGAACTGCTGTCCATAGGGGATCTTCTGAGCATTATTACAAGGCATTGGCATATCTTTAAAGAATGGAGCTTTGATCATAAAAAGCAAGTGTGTGGATGGGGGGGTGGGGGGGGGAGGGGGAGGATGGAAAAACAGCAAGAGGAAATGCAACTGGTATTAGGGAAAAATCCAGCCCTGGACAGGTGCTTTACAAAGCTCCAAGTAAATCCATGTAGATTTTGTGTAAAGGGTTAGAACGAGGCATAATTCTCACCCAGGTCCCTTCATTACAGGCAAATTTCTCCTCTTTCCCACAAACCCTTTGTGCCTGTTGCCAAAGGTATCCCCGTTGATACTTCTCTTCCCTAACAAAGATGCAAGCTCATGGCTTACACCATTTTAAATCTTCACACTTTCCAACAACAACCCACAATGCTTCACAGTTCCAATGCACTCCAGCACGGTTAGTTAACAAGAATGTTCATCATACCCACATGCTGAGGGTACTGTCTCCATTTTCACAGCTGGTGAAACAGATGCTCAGAAAAGCAATGCAACTTTCCCAGAGCTAAGGAGTGTCTACAGCAGGCTGATGTTAGTGATGCTGGCATTCACCCACCTCAGCTCTGAGCTGTAAAATCAGAGAGAGCTCTTGGGAGTGAGAGCCCAACCCCCTCCCAATGCCCTCTGCTCCCCAAGGCTAGTACAGAGCTTCAAAGCACTTCCCAAAGAGCATCACGTTACAGAAATACTGTAAGAAATCCACTACAAACTGAAACTTGGAACTATCTGCTCCAGCATTAACAAAGAAAATTACTGTTTTTTAAACTAACTCCGACTCTTCTCCTGCCAAGCCTTCCCCACTGCAGCATCAAACTATGAACACACAAAATGTGAAGCCCAAAACCTTCTGCTCCTTTCAGCACAGTGAGGAGATAGAATAAGTTTTCCCAGAGACTGGCTGGATTAAGTCTTTTTTTCTTTTGTGTCTTTTCTGTTTTTTCTTTCTTAATCACATCAGACTGCTGATCCTGACTGATGTTTCCCTTAACATTTAAAAGAAGATAAACAGCTCTTAATTAACAAAGCATCACTGTAAGCTGAAATCCTTATCAGTTTTGCATGTTTTTTTTCAATCCTATGAACCCAGAGTGATTCATCACATCAGCAAGGTATTACACTCTCAATTCTTAGGCTGGCAAAGCAAAGAGATCTTTTGGTGCTTCCAGCACTGTGCCTCAAGCACTTCCAGAATTATCTCTCAGTTTTTCCTGTCTCTTATTCTACAAAACAGCTTGGTGTAACTCTAGAAGATCCCTGTTACATGCCATATTCCCATTGGAAGGAAAAGTTCTGTTGATGAACACAAAATAAGCACCTCATCCCAAGCAGCTTTGAGAATCCCCTCTGACACTAACAGGAACAAAGGACAGTCACCAGTTCAAAAATACATCCTATCCAAAGTTCATCCCTCTCAATAACATTCCAAGACATTCAATCCTTTATTTGCCATTATTTTTCATACATGCCCATGGTGTACCCACCACATTATTACCACCATTAAGCTCCATCAATTTTTATCAGCAAGACTGACATTAAAACACATTCTGGTTTCAAATGACTACAGAAATAAGCACATCAGCAACAGTGATACCGACTGCCATTCCAAAATCCACTGACTCCATTCAGTGGGAATCCTACTATCTCATTTACGCTGGCAACAGGTTTTGAGGACCTCATCTGAAAGGTGCCTACAGGTCCCAAAGATTGCCGTGGGAAACGGGTTCTCAGCAGGTCTGAGAAAGCAGTCCAGTATAGGCACAAGCTCCTTCTGTACAAGAAGATCTGGTTTATTTTCCCTCCCCAAGAAAATGAGATGTGCTATGAAGTGAGCCAAGAACAAACTCTACCATTGCTTTCCCAGCATACAGTGTTCCAGTTGGGTGCCCTGTGAGGTCCATGTCTCAGGAATAGGCAAACTGCCAGTCAGTTCATTTAGACCATTTTTCCTGAAGAAGTGTAGACACCATCATTTAGTGCAATATTTATTACTCTAGAACTCTCTCCTCAGACTGTCATACACTGAGCTTTCTGTAAGGAGTAAATATAGTAACTGTTTCCATAATAATGTTAAAAATACCCCAACAGATTAAATTCAACAGATGAAACAGGGCCATAAATACGTATGTCTAGCAACATGACCAAAATCACCCTTCTTCAAACTGGGCATTGGGCCATGAAAAGAAAGCTGCTAGCATTACAATCTCAGTGTTGAGCCTTAGGAGCAGCACAGAGCTGCAGAAACAGTCAGTGCAGTAATCATGCACAATATACATAACCTGAGCTGCAGCTGGAGCCTCTAAGCTCCTGAGCCCCTACCAGGCTGTGCCACTGACCCACAGCCAACAAGTCACCATACAGCCCCGTACCCCATTCCACTCATCCATCTTGTGGGCTTTCCTGATATCTGGGATGGCGTAAGATGTATTTAAAGCTGTTTACAGCTCAAGTGAGAAGTCTGAAAAAATATAAGAGCTGTTGTTATCTCTGCTATACTACATGACTTTTCACATTAGCAGTTTGGTTTAGTTCCACTTCCCCAGAACGAACAACCGCTATAAGGCTTTTTCCTGACAGTAACACCACAGCAACAGGGGTAAAGAGGGTACTGGTTATACTGCTGCCAGAAGACTTATCAGGACAAATTCCAGATCACACTAAGCACCAGAAATGACCTAATGAAGTTCTTTTCTAACATAGCCATGCACCAGCTGAGGGCAACAGAAAGGCAGGAATAGAGATGCACTAAACACAGTTGATCAGAAGCTGAGCTACTAAACAAACTCAGACCTAAGCCATAATTCACATAATCATGCAGCCCTTTGATAACCAAGTAGTATCAAGCATACAGATGAGATTCAGTTTCAGCATTATTTATTTGATCAAAAAGCATCCTCTGTTTCTGCCTGAAGTGACAGACTGGTCTAAAAAATCTGAACTCCATTTGAGTTTAAAAACTGAGTCTTCTACAGTGATTTTTAATTTATTTCTCAAGAAGCAGGAAACATCCATTTTAGACCAGGTTTATTTAGCAAACACATAGCCAAGGGAAGTTCCTTATAGAAAAAAAAAACCCAAAAAACAACTATAACAAAAAAAACCCAACCACCCAAAGCACAAGAACCCTCAGAGACTTATCGGTCATTGGAGTCCTTGTTGGAAGGACTATATGGTCAGGAAGGATCCTGTGCTGAAACAAGATCCTTACTAAAAACATGTGACAGTCAAAACCCCACTTCCAACATCTCTGGACAATGACAACATACTGGTTATGGTTTCCTTTGAAATCAACTTGGTGAGGATAAATTGACACCACACGACTACTCTCAATTGTCATGCAGTATTTGCTGCGTATCAGTCCACCAGAAAAGCAGCATTCACATTAGGCACTTGGTCATCTGGAGCTTCCTGTATCAACACACCTGCAGAGGCAATTAGATCCAGAATACCCCACACATATGCAACTCACCAGGATGGTGAGCCTCTCTGCCTCTAGCTCCAAGGAAGACCAGTGAAGGACATCCTTGGTAGAGAGCAGAGGGTGGCAGAGGTGCAGAAGCAAATCCCATGGTAAGAGCAAAACATCTTTATCATAGTTTGTTTCTTTAAATTTTATCTGTGCAAAAATAAATAAAAACATGCTGACAAACTGGTTTAGCAGATGGTGTGGTTAACAGAAAAAGATCAACACACTGCCTTCCTATAGCCACTTCTTTCAGTCTCAGACAATTTATATGAAATTAGCCCATGACGGATCTTCACCAATGCACAAATGATAAACAGCAAAGCAGCTGTGAAATGCTCCAAGACAAGAGCTTGGGTGGGGAGGAGACCTATCCACTGTTTGGTGGGCAATGAATTCATCCACGTCCCATGAAACTATGGGATGGGATAACCCATTCACTACTCTGGAAGCTCAAGACTGAAAGAACAGTGAAAAGATAAGAAATGTAGGTGTAGGGGAAAGAATGGACACCCGAGGAATGCTGAATTGTGCAGTCATGAGCTAAGGTAGGACCAAATGTAACCTGGCTGCCATTCCAGTTACCAGTGAGGCAGCAGTGACCATCAGAAAGCTAAGCTCTAGCCATCTGGAATACATCCTCACATGAAATACAATTAAAGTGCAATCATCTTCCCAGTGCCGAGAAGCGGATGGTATGAAGGGAAGGGACAACACAAAATATTAAAATTTTACAAGGAATAAGCAGCATGAGAAAGAATGGAGTTGTCTGTACTGATTTTTCTGTGCAACCATTTTCTTCCTTTATTTGCCATTTCCAATTAAAATTAATAATTATTTCCAGAGGGAAAAAGAAAAAAAGAAGAAAAAAGAGAACATATAAGAAGCAGCTTAAAAGGGAATGAGTACTTTCAGATCTGAAACAGCTCATTTTTATGCATCTTGAGGGAGAAATACACAGGCTTTGCCCTCTCATGCAAATACAATACTTGTTTTGAGTCATTATTTTAAAGTGACAACTAATGACTACCCCTTCCCAAAACAAGATACTTTTAAACTCTCACTGTACTACTTGTGGGGGTTTTTTTGCCCCCAAAAAACCAAGAAAAAATTATCCATTTTATTGATAAGTCAGTTTAAATTAAATAAACAAACAAACCATACTGAAATTAGTCAAAAATTCTTGAAAAACTAAAAGCAGGAATTGTCTTGCAACAATATTCCCAGACAAGGACTGCCTCAGCAGCCTCACAGGATTAGCAAGGAGTATAGATATCCATCTGTTTTAATTATAACTCCCAAGCAGACCTTGGACCTACTACCACCTCATGCAATGACTCATCTTCAAGATGTCAAGAACTATGCACTACCTCATGAAACTCTCTAAATACAACTTAGACCACCATCTGCTTTGTTAGATACCTCAGGCCCCTTAGCCTCAATTTAGTAGCATCTGAACTTTTCTTTTCATGTCTTTCCTCCTCTAAGACCTATAGCCCCATAAATCCAGTAGCCTCTGTCCCCAGAGCAGTTGTGTCTGTTTTCCTGCAGCCTGGTGAGAACAGACAGGGCTCAAGATAATTAAATAAAAACACAGGAACTTCATTATTTATTTTAAAGGAAAATGTGTTTTCTAGGAAGAAAGTCCTTTAGTGGGGCAAATCTGTAAGCTGTTTATCAGCTTAAACTCATTATCTGTCCATATGGTCTTAGCACTGTGGTTTAAAAAAAAAAATGGGCATGCACTAGCTGATGAAATGTCGTCTGCCCTTATGCCAGAAACTAGTATTTTTTCATTGACGTCAAATTAGGATCCTTGCCACAAGTGAAGGGCTACCGTAAGCATAGTCATAATATTTTAATTACAAAAGGATCTTACAGAAGGCAGCAAGGAAGGCAGGGGCAATGCAAGAAAACCCATTCACAAAAAAATACAAAGTCACTTCATTCACAGTTTGCCTCTGCTCTAATTCTTTTTTTTTTTGGGGGGGAGGTAAGGTGGGAAGAGAGCAACCCAACTTAGAAAAAAAAATGGCAAAGGAATGAGTTGCTAAAGCCAATAAACACACATCAAAGCATGAGATGGCTCTGCTTCAACTGCCTACAGTATTCAACCTGGGATAGATTAAGGCAAGACAAAAGGTGCTACGAGGGAAAACACAGCCCCTACAGCAGTGCAGACCCTCTCCCTCACTTACTCAGCCCTAATGCTGAGACCCCAGCCAGCTCTGCCGCACTGAAAGTGGCAAGGGCACATGATAGGCCCAGGTTTGCAGAAAGCCAAATTTGTCCCCCAGCGTCTGCTGTTGTGATTTGAAGCCCTTCCCACTCCCCTGCTGAGTTGCTGCAGCAAAGCGGGAGCTGGGTTTATTGATTCTGTGAGTCACAATTAGCCGTGGGACACACGACCAAAGGTTTAGCACAGGACATTAAACCTGACTGAGCTGTCAACTCGGTTATTCCAAGGAGAGAGAAACAAATTGAAGTCACAGTAACAGATGTTTCTCGTGTTTTATGAACTGCAATATTATTGCTAGTTACAGACACAGTTTCTGCCTTTTAAAACAGACCTGCAACGCTGTGCGTGTGAAATTATTTGAAATAGCACACAGACAACTTGGCAAAGGACTTAGAGATAGCTCAGCATTTTCGTACTCGCACAATGATTCCTGTTTTCCTTTCGCCCAGCCCCACCCTGAGAAGTATAATACATGTTAAAGCAGCCAAAAATGAGATCACGCCAGGATAGAGTACTTCGTTGCCATCATCTGCGACGAGGATGCAAACATTCTAACTCCTCTCCTCTTTTGTGAGAAACACACTCAGCCTCTTCTCGGTTTCCACTGTGGGGAAATTAAGTTGTTGGGATCCGTTCTGAGTTTTAAGGGAGCCTGGAAACTGAAGACTGGTGTTCTTCCCAGGATGTGTTATCCTTACACCTCAGGGGTAATAAAGGGATTTCCCCATGATTTACAAAGGAAATCTGGAACACCCTGCGAGCGCAAACCACCCCCAAGCCCGTTCTGCTCCTCCGCACGGAGGAGCGAGCGGAGGGGCTGCCGGCGCCCCGCGGGCTCTGCCGAGGAGCCGCTGACACCGCACAGCGAGAAAGCCCTCTCGTGGAAAACACCAGCATCACCCACCCGAGCCCTCCCCCGTGAGCCGGCCCAGCCCCGGCCCCGGCCGCAGCTGCCCAGAGCGCCGCCGATCCCCGTCTCCCACCGCGGCCCCGTTCCCCCTGGGCTGACATCCGCCCCTTTCCCGAGGGCTCCTGCCCGTCCACCTGCAGACCTCACGGGGTTAAACACACAACGCGGGCAGCCGAGCAATCCGTGGCACAGGTCTGCCTTGCAGAAACGGTAGAATTTTGTGTGGATTTTGCTGGCAGCCTGCAAGATCTCAGAGAAGTTACAGCTCTTCCTTTCTCCTCACCCCGCTACACTTGAGTTCGTGGCAACTGTATCACATGGTATTTCAGCTTACGCCAACAAAAGCTGTACCTCGGCCACCACAAACACAGAAACATTAACTGCCTTCCAAGGAGGGTCAAACATTCGAATCATTTTAACATACTATAAAAATACCTCAGTGGAAGCAGATAATAAAGAAGCGCATCTGTACATTGTGCTACACAGGCGAATTTGAAAGATTCCCCCCAAATTATGAAAAAAATACAGAATGTGTCTATTTCTCCGAATGACATCCCTATCGTTTGCTCTCAGTTTCTATACTTTTGTGACAGAACAACTGCTGCTCCTTAGGAAAACACTATCAAAATAAGCATTTTACTGGTAGAATCCATCAAACACTTGCATACATCCTGTTGAATTAAGACAACTCTTTAACAACTCCACACACTTTTCACCCACTAGCAAAAGTCCAAGGCGAGCCCACGGTCACAATTTGCGTGTATCCTGCCAGGCACACAACCATCTCCAGCACACTTCTGCCCAACCAGCTTTGGTAGCCACTGGCTATTCAGTGAATTACGTGCATGGAGTCTTTTAACTGTGTCCAAATTTGCTCTTATTATAGAAATACAAGCAGTAATCAGGCCGAGCTTACTAATTGCTGAGAGAAGTGCTAGAGAAAAAAAAAAAAATTATGATTACCAAACAAACTTCACAGAAAACCACCCAAGTTCAACAACACATCTGAAAATGCTATTTACTCGCTCACTATAACCTTTAAATACAAAAGTTACGATAAAACTTGGAGTGCCCAGTTCAGCTTGCAGAACCCCCATGTGGTACCTCGCTAACATGTTGCTGCAGCTGTAAATCTGTGTTAAAGAGCGGGCACTAACGCAGGGTAACGGGATGGAAGATCAGCGAAGTGTGAAAGAGAAAATTCCTACCAGACCCGGCTGAAGTAAAAGCCACGAGTAACTGCCCCACCTTCCTCATCCGAACTTCAGGGGTGGTGGCACGCCCCAACACGCGACAGGCGCAGTGCAGGGCGCTCCGGGCACAGCCTCCGGGCGCCCCGGCTCCTCCGCTTGCCTTTACGGTAAGAGGGATCCCGGAGGGAGGGGTGTCGGCGCGGAGGCAACAGAATACAGAAATACCGAGGGCAGGCTCTGAGGCTCCCGGAGACGCTCCCGGGGCCCGACCCCGGAGAGGTGTTACCAGCGGGGCGAGTTCAGCTGGCTCGGGCAGCCAGAGCTCCCTCCCCCAGCTCCCGTGCCGGCGGTACTGGCGGGCGGGCTGGCTTCTCAGCCCCACTAACTTGCACGCCCAGCACCACGGGGAGTCACGGCTCTCCCGCACATCCTCCCCTCGCCCGAGGGAACAGCGCAGCGGCGGGGTAGGCGAGCCGCCCCCGCGGTGCCCCCCGTCGGCATCCCCGAGCGTCCCGGGGCAGCGGCAGGGCGGTGGGTGCCGAGCCGGAGCAAGGCTGCGCGCCCAGCCGGGCACCGAGAGCGGAACCGCGCCCGTTACCTGGCGGCTCCCGCGGCGGCTCCCGCGGCGGCGGCTCCCGGGCACGGACCGGGCGGGCGGACCGAGCGGCGGCGGCTCCCGGGCACGGACCGAGCGGCGGCGGCGGCTCCCGGCGGCGCTGGGCTCCCACTGCCGTGCGCGCCCCGTGCCCGGCAGCCGCGGAGCGCCGGAGCCGCCAGCGCAGCCGGCTCCACCTCCCGGCCGTGCCCCCTCCTCCGCCCCCGCCCGGCCCGGCCCGGCCCGGCCCCGGCCCCCCGGCCCCTCCGGCTGGGCGCGCCTCTGCCCGCGCTCCGCCGCCCCCGCCACGCCGCCCGTGCCTCTTGTCTGCCTTCCCCTTCGCCAGAAAACTTCCCGGGTGCCCTGGGCAGGAGCCGCCAAGGGCAGCCCGGGGTGACTCGTCGCCCCCCCGCACCGTGCCTCGGCCGCTCGGGGTGCGGGAGTGGCAGCCCGGTAAGGGCGGCCCGGGCGCATCTTAGCCTGGGACCTGAGAGCAGCCCTGAGCCCGCCGAGCTCGCAGCAGGCATCGGTGGGAGGGAGAGCTGCCTATTCCCGTCTGCAGAGTGTCCCCGGTAACATCCAGATGCACCGGGGGGATGCACCGGGGGAATCGTGGGACGCAAAATGAAGGGACCAGGGAGGTGGCAGAGAGGTCACTCGTTGACCGGTACCGCAGTGAGAGCTGCTGAAATGCCTTCGAAGATCTGCTGGAGAAACTTCAAAGGATGACACTGCGGGACTGCGAAGCCTTTCCGAAACGCATACCAAGCTGAAGGAAGAGCCCATGTTTGTGACATGGGAAAAGCCATGGTTTCCTAAGGAAATAAGGCTTGTGCCGTTGTGCTACGTGTGTGTGCCTGTAACTTCTGAGCCAGTTAAACAGTTTCAGTAGCATTTGACAGCTACAAATTACACAAAAATAGATAACTGTGTAGAAGAGGTCATCTTTTTTACTGCTCTTGCACCTAGAGCAACTGTGTCTCAAGCCCAACAGCATATGACAAGGGAATCCACAGGGGTGTTGATTTCAATTATCCCCTAGGAAAACTACTCTTCACTGTTCCTAATACTCACTAAGTCCTTACCAGGTTGGAATGAAAGAAACTGAGAGAGTAAAAAGAGTGCAAAAGTAACACTTATTCTCAGTAACAACCAATAGCTCAGGATTAGTAAATTGGACTTCAGTAAATTGGACATTACATCCTCATATAACAACAGAGAGAACAATCCTGCAAGGGCCAGATCATGCAAGTTGTATGCAGATGTGTCCTGGTGCTGATAAGAAGTCCTGCTTATTTCATGATGCTTTGCAAGATGGGGGATGCAGATTTGGACCATCAAAGCTTAGTAGAAGAACAAGAGACAACAGGAATGTCTAACAGTGCAATGCAAAGGAAAGATAGATGTGCCATCATCTCTGTATAATCTCTGCTAATGCCTCATATATCTGGTAATGAACAGTTACAAGGCTCCCCAGGTGCAGATATTTGTTGGCATTGGCTTTCATTTATTTCCTAATGTGATATAAAAATAGGGAGACACACACAGAATTTAACAGTTACGGTCCCAAATCTATTTCTGTGTAATAGCAAAACTAGATTACACAACCAGACTGTATTTGAAGCATATGTTTTGTTATAGTCTATTGCTTAAGACAGGCAATCATTTCAGCATCTGATATTTTCTTGTAATGTTTTGGCCCATGTTTTTCCATTTCTGTTTTGCTATTCATTTATTTGTGTCACACAGCATGATCCTAGCTCTACTTGGTCTTTGTGGCAGGGAAGGGGATTTCCATTTCTTTATTAGACACAGTTTGACACGAGGTAATAGCCTTGTTCCTTATTTGATTCCTTTGCAAAGGACTCAGTGCTATTTTCCAGGAGGCTGGCTTGTCATACCCCTTAAGCAGCAGATCATAGCTCTTTCAGGCAGAGATTACATTTTTGCTCTACAGACCTGTCAAACTGGGTCCATTGGTCCTCCCCCTGCACCCTCTGTAACAATCTCACACGTGTACCCCTGTCCAGGTCTGTTGCAGGATCCTACATACCAGGCAATTGTGCTGTACTGGTGAATAAATCATGAAAGTGTGTATCTGTTTGGCTGCACAACACTTACCCTTGTTTCAGAGCCTAATGCACAGATCTCATGTGGACGGTTTCCAGTAAACTGACGGGGCTTAGTCTCAATGGAAACACCCCTGTTTTAAACAGCCCCAGATTCTAGAGACAAAATCCTCTCCTCATCAGGGACACTCTTGGCATTTTTTCCAACAACTGCCACCCCTCTCCCCTCCAGTGACATCACTATTCTGATATTTTGGGAAAAAAAGTGAAGGGTGATGTATCCAAAGACTTGTATGTGTTTTCTGTTTTCCGTCCTGATTCTGTGAAACTGTTTTGTAAATGAACAAAAGTCAACTATATGTGACCCCAGCTTTCAAATCTTCCACATGCTAGCATAGACACAATAGTGCTTTTACATACCCAACTGTGCAATTTAAGGGGCCACTATTGAAAATTAGCTTCCCGAGTTTATAGTGCTTTCACCGTCATGAAGGAATTGCTTTGTGAATCCCAGCCAGCACTGAATTGAGCTTTGCATTTGAAGCTGGGGTTTACATTCTTTGTTATGTGTAAAGAATATAGTATATCCTCTGTGAACTTTAAGCATAACAAGAACCTTGAATAAAACCAATTTTACCATAGATCAACATGTGAGAGAACTGTTTTCTGATAAATAGATTATTGAATTGAAATCAGAACAAGAAAAGAGTTCCATGGTTTAGCCCAAAGCACTAAAGCCACTTTCTCCTGTTTCAGAAGTGCCTAGAGCTACAACCCTCCCACAGTCTGAAGGGTCTGTCCCTTGAATATTACATCATATATATCACAATCCAAATAGCCTCTCTGTTACACTTCTGATAGGCTCGAGTTTTTGGGAAACCATGGAGAAATCATGGCAGGTTCCTCTTAGGTGTAACTATATGGATTTTGAGATAGATAAATTTTACGCCACAGAGCTCACCCATTACTTTTGAATGATTTCTTGTCTGTGCTTCATATCTTAGTTCTCAACTTCACAGTTTCCCTGTTCCTTCCTTCCCTGGCCTCCCCAGCTTTCCTCCCGCTTCCTTTGCCTTCAGACTGCGCTCTTTCTTTTCCTATTATTCTCTCTTGGTATTTCTACAAATGCCTTTCTCAATTTGCTGTGAAGGCAGATAAAGCAGGAACACAACCCCGATCCAGCTTGGCTGTGATTCCTAGAGCTGGACTGACACACAGCCCAGCTCATTGCCTAGACAGATGGGCAGAAGGAAACTCTCTGGCATCTGCATGCTGGAACCTGAATACCAGTCTATTTCCAGATAACCATAGCACATTCCAGGAGCAATCTGTGCTCAGGAGAAATCACACAGTGTTATTAACTCTGCCATGAAACTGAATGGCACTTCTGAGA
The DNA here is from genome assembly GCF_000738735.6 of Corvus cornix cornix. NCBI lineage: Eukaryota > Metazoa > Chordata > Aves > Passeriformes > Corvidae > Corvus > Corvus cornix. Next base: position 41,019,998 of record NC_046335.1, read on the forward strand.
ACAAAAAACAAACAAGATCTCAGCCACAAAGAGCTTAAGATGACAAACTGACTGTCTGAACCTGATCACCTGCTCCCAGATAAAGACAGCAAAGAGAGAGATCTTGTTTTTCTGACATGTCAAGCACTTACAGTGCTGACTGAAGTTACACTGCTCAGTATGTTCTCTCATCTGCTATCGCACTGCTTTCCCAGGGCCTCTCCATCAGGCTTGGGAAAACAGCATGAGGGGGCAGTTGATGCACTGGTAGCGAGAGGTTTGTTCAAGCTTCATTATTAAAATCATAATTAAAACCTTGCCAGTGTATTTTTTCAACCCAGTTTTGCTTTCCCATGCTCAGCTGGGAAAACTGAAGCTAAATTGTTTATGAGTTGGTTTCTTTGTCAATATCAGCATTTCCCAATCATTTTCATCCAAGCAACAGCTAAAATTTTGGAGAAAAAAAAATATCACAGACCCTCCCTTTGCCATGTTTTTTTTGTTTTAGTTTCTTCAACGAAGAACTAAGCTGCATTTTAAATATTCATTCACAGATTTGTTTTTCCCAGCTTTGTTTTCATATTCACTTGATCACATGGTAACATACATGTACGCTTTTCTGAAGTGAAAAAGCATGTTTTGTCATCATTTCACATATCACCTTCCCATGTCTTTCTGACCCACAGACCACAAAATTGGACTCAGGCTTCCAGGGCAAGAGAAGTGCTTTTCTTATGCTTATCCAACCCACGAACAACACTTTATGCTCACTGAGATACTCAAATAGGTAGACATAATTTTCGTCAATGCTTTCATGCTCACCTCCCTCTTTCCTTGTTTTTGAAGTTGTAAGACTACACAAAGGAACAGGCAGCAGTGCCTAAACCCAAAACTGTAGCAGCAATGACCGAACAAACCCTTGGACTCTGCCCAGAAAAATCTCAATTAAGAGAATTCTTTGTAATAATTTTAATATGTAGCAGTGAAGGGATACTGTAAAGGCAAAATGAACATATTTAAGGTGACAGCCATTTCCACAGCAAACAGCAGGTAAAGCTGTATATTCCTAGGAAAAAAAAAAAAAAAAGGACCAGAAAATATCCTGTTCCCTGTTTGCTTTTTATTTTCAGAAGTTTTCTAAAATGGAGATTAAACCAAAACATCAAGATTTCCAACTGCATATATTTTGAGAAAATTCTCGACATTCATATTTCCTCTGAAGTGCACAACTGAGATTTTCCTGTACTCCTTGAAATCTTTGTGGAAACTAACTCTGTTTCTCACAGTCTCTTTAGTAGTTTTCTCTAAGAAAGAAAAAGCAAACTGAAGGCCCCCGTTGTACCAGGAACTTTGCAGTCCCTTACATGTTTAAATATGACAAGAGAGACAAACACAGAGGAACAGCTATCTCCATTTACAAACAGGAAATTGAAGCAGGAAGAATGAATGCTGAAGAAGTACTAGAGGTCTGTGTCAGCTCCAGGACATGAGCTAGGAGATCCTGGATCACAGACAAATGCCTTACTCATCCAAATATCTATCCTCAAATGTTTTGTACTCTTTTTCCCATTTACATTTCTCAATCACAAAGGGAGGAGGCTCAAAGGCATTTTTAAAACTCCAGATGACACTAAAATCATGAAAGTATTTTTATTCTCATAAGATTTTACAAAGCACCTTTCTCCTTTAAAAAACTGAAAAAGATAAACCAACAAACATAGCTTCAGGGTTTATTGTTCCTTGAGATGATCCAATTAAATAACACTTTACTGGACAGTTAAAGTTCTTGACAATTTTCCTGTCAAAAATGTGGTATGTAGTTCATAGGTATCTACAGAAAACAGAAGTAACTGCCGGGGGGAGATGGAAGTGTTGAAAACTTCACTTCTGACAAGAGTTAGATGGTCACCCTGCAATTTGTTTCAACACAGCCAGTTGTGTTGCCATAACGTGTTGAACATCTGCTAAAAACATATGGAATCCTCCTGGGGGATGTAAGTCGATGCCATTCATCAAACTATTTCACTGCTTCCCTTTTCCCCAAATGACTCCCTCCAGAGAGCCAGCTGAAGGAAAGGGTTCCAACGTCTACAGGTAGAGAGGGATCCCTATCCAGAAAAGTGGTGGTAGCTCCCCTTGGAACGGGGAATAAGTCCTATCCAAGCACATGTAACATGGTTAAGGAGAAAAACAAAACAGCACCTCATCAGAACTCCAAATCAGTCATCCCCCTCCTTAAGTGAAAGGAGGCAGCACGGTGTCCTGCAGCAAAACTAATCCCCCTTCTGCAGAATTCAGTTTACATGGGCGCTACCAGGTTAGCTGGGAGACTGCCGAAATAATGACCTTGGGCATGGAAGGACCTAATGTTTTTCCCAGTATCACGCAAAATAGAATGTTATTAAAAACAGAAAATTGAAGTGTCCACTGACTAAACATTGGGATGAATATTCATGGCTGTGTAAAATGATTTCAGGAAGGCTGTAAAATGCAACAAGAACATCAATGACTCAGAGTGGTGACAGTCAATTTTCATGGTGTGAAGGTTACTGGACATCACACATGATCCCAGAATTTTTCATGATCAAATTCAGTGCCTTAAGTGGGATGTAGCTTTTCAGATCTAAACTGATCTCTAGCAACAAATGGAGATGATATATCCTAACAAGTCCACAAAGCAATGATTGGATGGTGAAGCTACTATAGCCTCATTGGGATAGCTGTTAAAAACTACGTAGCTTTCTTTTGTTTTCTGAAGCTTCTGTTGTTTTTCTCAGATATGCTACTTTCTATAATAAAAGACAGTACTTCTTTGCAGACCTCTTTTCACTTGTCACACCCCTTCCAGGCATGTACACAGTGAGGGCAGAAACAAAGCTGCACAAGTTTTGCTTCTTTTTCCCTCCATCTCAAGAGTCCTTTTGTGCGTTTGTGCGTGGGGCAGCCCTGCTCTTCTGTCAGCGAAAGGGAGCTGGTAAGTGAACAGAGCAGCCATGCAGGGTATGGGAGCTGGGAAATTCCTGAGTGCTCTAGAGTGGGATTGAGGCTGACTGGACACTAGGGCAAGATTAGTGATTTTTAAAAATGTAGTCATAAAATTAATGGTCCTTGTGAACCCTTCGCCAGGCACTAATTAATCAGCCTCCCGTTTTTACAAGTGAGAGCAAATGAATGCCAGGAATATGCAGTGATTTCGCCAAGTGGGCAGTAGGACCAGATTTATTAGAATTTTGGACTCCTAACCTGTGATCAAAATATTATTACACCTCTCTCAGTTACTTCAAATGTGAGTTTTCTTCATCTGAAGATGAAAATCCTTTCACTGGTTGGACACTCATTAGTTAGAACAACTGCTATACAAATAATGTTATTTTGCATCTTAAAAATATGGATTTTTGTACACCATCATGGGACACAGGCTTGAACTATGTGAGTCACTTATCTGACTGATTCCTGCTATGAATGTTTTAAACAACATTGTGAGTTATTAGCTGCTGTTTCCTATCAGGAAGAGATAAACTGTGGATTTATTAAATGTTGGAGCCAATTTCACCCCTGGTTTTTACTGGACTGATTTCAATGAAACAATGCCAAGGACACATTCTCTTAGCTAAGTAGCCTGTAGCCACCTACTGCATTTAACTTACTGTACGTACATCACAAAAGCTTACAAAGCAAGAGGAAAGAACCATCTTCTTGATTCCTGTATTCTGAGCTACCCTCAGTGAAGGACCCAGAACCCAGATTCTGTTTGAAAGATCCCAAGACTAGTCCTGTAGACTTACAGTCCACTAGAAGGTTGAATCCACCAAGCCCCTGAAACCTGAGAGTTGTGAAAAGCCTGGCAAAGGCTCTAAAGCTTCTTGCTCTTCCCTCTTGTTGTAACCAGCCCCTCTGTAGAACTTTTCATGCCATGTTATGGCACTTTCTGTCCTCCTGGCTGTGATACCAAATTGCAGAAGTGGCTGTGAAAGTTAAAGACTTTAAGAAGAAATTGTTAACCGGATTTTCCTGAAATGTGCAGCAGAGTCAAGATTAGGGGATTTAGAGGGAAACAGGAATTTGCCCAAACCACTTCTGCTGCACTGCTTTTAAGATGGTTTTGGTTGCTCTAGAAGAGGTGCAGAGGGGAAGAAGTGGTGCAAGCCCTCGAGTTAGCTCCTTCTGTGCAGTGTACCACCCAGTCCATACATTTCTCTCTTCCTCCTTTCCAGTACATCTCACTCTCCCGCTTTCATCTCCACTTCTCTAGGCTCCTTTTCTCTCACTATCTCTAGCCCTGTTGTGTTCTCTGAAGCACTTTAATTCTTTATTTTCCCCTGTGTATTCCTGTGATAATCAATCCCTCCCTCCCTCACTATCAGGTCTCTGTGTTGTCTTCAGGGCAATCTCATTTTGGTTCTACAGATAAAGACACAAAGCAGAGAGTGAGTAGAGAAACGGGGGTCAGAGAAGAGGTTTTTCTCTTTCAACTGACAAATGGGGGCAAATCCCTCTGTTGCAAGCAAGAGCAACGACATGTTAGAAAGGAAGAGAATGGAAACTCTGCCTTTCTTGGAAACAGCCACTGAAATATAGCAATAGTTTTGGGAAGCCCAGGGTATTGGTAGAGCAGCTGGTCTCCTTCCAACTGGGATTTGCTGTGTTCCAGGGCTATAATCAAGCAAATAGAGAATTTGCCAACCAAGACTTTATTCAGTGTGCCAGGGAGCATCCATCCCTTCACCTGAGCTAGAAATGTCTTCACTAATGTGCAGCATGTGCACGAGTCACTAAAGAGCCTTCACCCTTCATCAGTCAGACAAGTGCAGTTGTGTGTGCAGCAGGACGAGCAGAGGCAAGGGGATAGCAAGCTATTAAGAATGAAGCCTAATGGCCCCTTGAGAGCCCTGGGAGGGGGGAAATAAAATAAAATTAAAAAAACCCTTCACCTGAATTTTAATCATACCCAAGGGAAGACATGAGATTTAATACAAAACATTACACAGCTGCTTTGCTACACGAGATTAACTTCATGTAACAGGATGAATAAAAATATTCCCACTCCAACTTTCTGAAACATTCTACCCTGAGGCAGTGAGAGAAGTGGCACAGAATGCGGAATGAGGCAGGGGGATGAGCTAGAGATGCTTTTAAGCTCTGTGCAAGTCACCCATCCAAAGCTGGGCTCTGACACAGATCTCCTTCACCATCTCAAATTAATAATTCATCCTTAGCTGGGCAATCATTACAAGATCTCTTTCTGTAGACAGACAGAGAGAACAAATGTAAGAGTTAATGCTGGCTGGCAATCCTGTGAACCTCTGGGAGCAACAGGCTATGACAGCACTGCTTAAGTTCTCCTAGGGCTGTGCTGAGCACCGGGGCATCTGCTAAAGACTGTAAATGTGCACGGATGAGGACTGACCCACTTCTGCAGTTGAAAGCTGGAAAGCCTCCCAGATACACACATGATGTTTTGGCAACACAGAGAGAGAGAAGTTCAAGGAAACTAGGAAAAGAGTTCAGAAGAAGAGTGTGAACAAAAAATACACAAACAGCAAAACATCTAGTCCTAAACTCTTTGTTATCAGTCATCCAAGGTCAGTTGCTGTCAAGGTCAGTAGAGATTTTTGTGGTAGAAATGAGGCAACTTCCCTCAGCCACCAGGAGAAGTTGTACAGCCTGTCAAAGTCAGCAGGGACTTGGTCATAAATTGATTTACAAGAACATCACCTGGAGATAAAACCTTTTTACTTTCCAATCTGTAGAATAAATGCATGTCCCTTGACAAGTAACTTTTCCAGGTAACCCCATCAACCATTTATGAAGCAAGAGTGGTATTTGTTTAGTGCTCAGCATGACAGGCTGTGTGCATTTCACAAAATACACCTCCTTCCATAATCGACAATTTAGAAAATTAACTATTTACTATACTTGCTAAAAATGATCAGAAGCATCCAACTGATCATCGTGCATGTTTTGTACTTGTTTTTTGGGGATAGCAGTCCCATTAGATCCTCGAAATCAAGGAGCTTCTAGCACTGCCTCAGCCTTGGAAAATAAATCCAGATCTCGATCTCAACAACTGCTATGAGTCAGATGTGATTTTCTTCTTTTACGCCAGATGAGAATTCACAACTTCAGTGTGATGCCAGTCAGGGAAATACGGAAACAGAGAGTCGCCTGGGACAGCAATGCGCTCAGGGAAACTGTGCTGCCTGCTTAGTCTCTGTGGGAGCTCTGCAAAGGCAGGCTGGCTGTGGCTGTGGCTGCTCAGACAGAAGTCAGAGTCATTCAGAACAGATGCAGCAGTCACCTACCTGATCTCTCCCAGGTGTCTGGCAGTAGTGGTTGTAGCAATCCCAATTCCCTTGTGCTCGCCTCTTCAGCCTGCGATTACGGTTGCACCCCTTCCTGCTACTCTTCTCTTGCCTGTGGAAACAGCAGACTTGCACCAGTCCCTCATCTTGCGGACTGAAAAATTCAACTTTCTGTATGCTGTGGAGAAGCCTGGAGTCACCCCCAGGCACTGGTGATGCTCTGCAGCTGGAGGTGTTCTGAGTGAGACATAAATCAAGATACTTGGTCATAAAGCAGCAAGTGACAAGTCTTGGAGGTAAAAAAAGGTGTTATCTTTAGAACCAGGCCAAATGCCAGCTCCAGCTAAGATAACAGACATTCTACTGACTTCCTGCAATTTTCCTTCAGTGAAATATTATCCTCTTTACTTCCTGCCAGGGTGTCATTTAACACTGCTTTGCCAGTCTACTGTGATTTGCTCAAAGGAAGCTGCATTTCAGTGAGACTAAAGTAACTCCACTACATTAGAGATGTGCCCAAACTGCATGATTCTGAATGAGATTTATATACATATTCAAGAAGCTACATGGATTCAGTAGTTTAGTTTAATTTTGGTCAGTGAATTTAGCAATAATCTTTTGTTACAGGAAAAAAGCCAACAAACCAGTTACATAAATGGATGACATGAGCATTCTTGTTAGTATCTGGAGAGTAAATGTCACTAAAATAATTTTCTCAGAACAGTAGCAAGACCCTCGTCCCATAGCACCCTGATCTCATATTCCAGCAACCACTAATTCTCTCACCTGGAAACTGCTGTTGCTAGAGACAGCAGTTCTGAAGTGCCCTCCAAACAGGAGGTACCAATCCAATTCCACTGCCTTGTTTGGACCTGATGATTTTAAAAGTGTTGTCCGTCTTAAACAATTCTATGATTCTGTGATAGATACTGGGATATTATATACAGCAACTGTTGCTGCACGTACTGAAGTGTTCAACACCAGGTGGGATGGGGCTTTGAGCAACCTGGTCTAGTGGGTGGCATCCCTTCCCATGGCAGCAGGGTGGGAACAAGATGATCTTTAATGCCCCTTCCAACCCAAACCATTCTATGATTGCATAACACTTCAGTTCTGCCTCAATGATGCCTTGCATACACCATTAGGTGATACAAATGCTTTGTCATAACATATTGCTGGAACTCAAGATAAAACTACAGCAAAGCAATTTATTGCTACCTGTATATTTACACTGGAATATGTCAGTGTACCTGAGGAAGATGGAACAGCTCCCAGAGTAGGCAGGAGGAAATGTTGTTTTTCTGTTCACAATAGGTTTCCTCATCAATCAGGCATGTTCATTAAAGCTCGCTTCCTTTAGCAGGATGACTATAAAGGGCAGTTGTGGAGGAGGAAGAGGAGTACAGACTTATGACATGCCATTTTCCAGGATTTGTCCTGGAGATTAATTTTATCCACCACTTTAATGAGGCTGAGTCCTCACGAATGGGTGACCAACATCTTCACATTCTAGGGTGATAGTACAATAACAAGACATCCTCTCAACACAGGTAAGGCCATGCTTTTCACAGGAGCATTAGGTACTGAGCACAAATCACAGGCCAAGTAGGAGAGGCATAGCTATTCACTGCAATTCAGGTAGTGTCAGAGCCTCGGGATCCATAAGGTCAGAACTGCTGTAGCTAATAGGCAATTTCTGCATCAAGTGTCACGCTGTTCACATGTTCCTGCTTTGCCCTTTCCTCCTGGGGTGTTGATGGTGCTGTTGATGAAGGTGGGACTACAGCCAGCTGCTCTCTGACGTGAGGTGTGCCAGGCAGTGGGATACTGCCCTCAGCTCCAGAAGCTGTCAAAACCATCATGGATTTATATTCTGTGGAAGTAATTAGGGACTCCCCGTTGCTTCTCCACTCGCCTCCCATTTGTAGGGCAATCACATCAGACAAGAGCCGTGCTCAGTGAACACTGCCAGCCTCCCCTGAAGCCAGTGGGGACTATTAAGAGAGGTTACTGGGGCAGATGGAATATTCCCCACTAGAATGCACACGCAGAGCTATAGATTTTGCCTTTGAACACAGCCTGTGGCAATTTCCAGCAGATAAATGAAAGATGCTATTCTCATTTGTTTGGGTTTTCCAATAATGATTTGCATCACTTGTTGCTTTTAGTTGTAGTAATCCCATCTCCAGTCTGTGGCAGAGACACAAATTAATTTTTTTCTTCCCTATTTGCCTGATTTTTTCCATTTACTTCCTCATTCTCTTCACAACTAGTGCAGGGATACAGAGCCTTTGTGCTAAGGGAGTCTGGAAGGGGAGCTGCTGCTGCTCACCAGACTCCTTTTGTTAAGGTTTGCAAGGGGACGGGACTGGCCCTGAAATGCTTAAGGAGTTTTCTTTAGCAAGCTTTGGTCCTTTCCTCACAACCAAAACTGGACTAGAAGTTCAGAGGCACAACCTGAGCTCATTTTTTCCTCCTGCATCAGGCAGAGACCTTTGTAACGCAGTGAGTTTCTGAGGCCTTGGGATTCCCGCTGTTACGTGAGGCTCACTGGGGGATAAGACCCATGAGTTTTGCCAGGATGAAAAGCCAAGCTCTTGCAGTTTCCTGTCTAATAGCAGATCCCTCCAGCAGAGTCCTTGCCCTCCCCCTCGGGTGAACTGCCATTGACCCAGCGAATTCAATTAGTATGGTTCTTCCTTTATCAAACAAACCCCACATGGCCCAAACCAAACATGGTGCATTTGAAAACAAATGGTTTGAAACGGCCCTAATCTAGTCAGACACTGTCCTCTGCGAATGTTCCCTCCAAGTCAGCCTACCCACAAACACAGTCAGGGCATCATCAGGATCCCATCTGGTCTGCAAGGGGAGTGGGGACCCTGACACCCTGCAGAGCAGAGAGTATCACTGATTTGGGCCTGTATCAAATGGACCATTACAGTGCCTCCACAGTGCTTTTTCATCCAGTTTTCTCACTGTCTCCACTGCTGAGCCCTGAAGGAAAGGGGAAGAATTCTTTGGTTGAAGTCCTAGGAAGAAAGCTTGTGTGAGCTTGACTCATTCCATTTTTACCATGCACAAATGGTGATGCAGTGTACTGTCACATGCAGTCTGGACAAACCCCACTACCTAAAGCACTTCCGTAAATCACCAGAGCAGAAAGCACAGCACCTTGACGGGAAGGCTCTGAATCACTTCAGCCACTCCATATGTGAAGACTTTTTCTTTACACCACAGGGAAGTTGTTAGTGCTCCCATTTCTGGGGCCCACTGATCAGCTACATCTGTCCTAGGATGCATGCCAGCAAAAAGAAATCCCACATGAAAGGGGAATTCCCCACCCGACCTGTCCAGAGGAAAACCCAGCTATGATGAGGAAAGGGAGCTGTCTTTGCTGGGAGATTGGCACAGACACAGATGCTGTCCCTATCATAAACAGCACAGACTTGTTTGGGACCCCTCCTCTAACACAGTGCACCAAGCACTGAGCCAAGGCTGTCAGAAATTCATTGTAGGAACCCAGAGTGCTGGGAATATTTCTCCACCTGTTTTGAAGGGTTTTTATCCCCCTGAACAACACCGTTTTGATCTCCAACCTTGGAAGAAACTGCCTACAATCAGACAAGAACTAGAAAATACGATGCTGTGAATTAGGTGATAGACTACTATGTAAAATTGTCACAGGGTGAAAAATTTAGAGGTTTTGGGCTTCTCTTTGTAGTAAATAGATAAGAACAAAAAACATTAAAATGGAGGATTGTTGTTGTTCTCCAAACCTTCTTTTTCTACTACTCCATATTCTGCAGTAAAAGTAATTTGGGATGATTGGAGAAAAAATTCCACAGTTCCTGGCCACGTTACTGAATAATTGGTAGGAAAGTAAAAATAATATAAGTTTCTAGTAACCATTGGTTAAATTATCTTTAAAAGGCAGTGTAAATCTTGATAATTGGACTTCTCTCCTGCTTTCAGTGCTCTATGTTATGCCTGGGTCACGCTAGTGGCTATGTTCCTCTGATAAGACTTAATAAACAACTATCTGGCAGCAGTGAAACTCCAGGAAAAGTCTAGGTTTATTCTTTGAAACTCCTTGCAAGGACTTTAAAATACTCTCTCCCATCAGGAGGGATTTGATTTATGGCACAGTTCAGTGTCAATTCCTGGGCACTCCTGACACCTATTCAGACATGTCTCCCATGCCCCACCTTCTCTTGGGCAGAAGACACCAGGCACAACCCCTACTAACTCACAGGACATGGACACAGAGGGAAGCTGGGGGCTGTCCCTACCCAGCAGTGCCCAGCAGAGTTGCCCTTTTGCTTTGGGACACAGATGGAAAACAGCATAAGTCAGGCAGCACATCTTAGGCAGACTTCCTGAGGTTGTTCCCAGGGAAAGCCTGGTAGAAGAGGATCAGAGACAAGTGCAAGTGTGAGAGGGCTCAAACAGCACTGCCATCAGATCTGGAGGACTGGTGACTTGCCTGAAGATAGCTCTTGTGTAGTACACTGAGGACATGTTCCAGAGATATGCTGGAGGACCAGCGACACACATAGGAATTTCAAATCAGGGCTGTGCATCTGGGTAGCCATCAGGGCTGCAAAGACACTAAGAAAAAAACTCAGTCTTCCTTACCACAGCCCATTCCAAAAGGCTTCGTCCATGTGGTCATTCAGACAGCAGGACACTTGAGCCATCTCCCGTGGCAATGCCCACTGAGGGCAGTCTCCCCTGGGCAGTCCTTCTCATTCAGCCTTGTCCCTCTTGGAGGCAATCTAACGGCAGGAAGGAGGCAAGCCGGGGGCAAGTATTAATTCCAGGAAGAGTCAAAGGCAGTGAGCATATTCCCTTTATACTGCCTTTATGTATCTGTTTTCAGTGTATAACACATGCCTTAGGTGAGTTTAACAAAACTGTGACAAGAGAAATCCTGTGAAGCTAGACCAGAAATCTTAGCAGAATATATTTGAAGAAACTGCTGAAAAACATAAATTAGAAGTTATCACGTTTTCTATTCCAGGCTGCCTGAAAGGCATGACATACATATGTCCCTGTGTGGTAGATGGGAATTATCCCACTGGAACCAGTAGCCAGCACTCCAAATTTCTGAGATGAACCATTCTTTTGAACCACTTCCTTTGCCCCAAAAGCCCTTGACAGGTTTTCCATATTCTCTAAAATACATGTTCGCATTTTGTCTTTTTTTTTCTGTCAGACTTCAAAGATGAAAAGGGGCAAATACCAAAGAGGAATTTCTGTTGCCTTACCCAATCCCATCATAAGTAAGGAACAACTGGAAATTGTTGCAAAGCTAGATGCTTCCCCGGGGGCAGGGTGCTCCCTAGGAGCACTCATGGGTGGAATTGCACCCACTGCTGCTTCTTTTTCCCTGCAAACACCACATTCCCTACAGAGCACTCACACAAGGGTGCAGCTGCCTCACTGAGAACAAACTAAAACATAGCTGAGGAGACTTCTGGAAAGGCCTTTAAGAAAGCTGGAGAAAGCAGTACTATCAGTAGCTCAAGCGCACCAGCACAACAGAATTCGCTAGGAAAATATATTGATCTGGCTCTTCTGATTTTGAGATTTGAAAAGCTCACAAGAATGCTTGAAGTTGCTCATTTGCATTTTGTTACCCAGAATGCAGTTCCAACTCATCTATTTCCCACAGGCACCAACATCAAAGCTGTGGAAACAAGCTATCTTTGCATGAAAGTTTTCTTTTTAATTAAACATTATAAACTAGGGCCAGAAAATTCCTTCTCCTTTCACAGCTGGAGAAAGCATAAAGGAGAAGTGAGGGTAGAGAGACAGAACCCATCAGTCACTGTACAGAGGGCGATTGCTTGGCCATGGATGCTTACAATTGCCTTCCCACTGCTTGGCTCATTCGTGTAACATATGGTGAGGTATGGAGAGTGCACCTATAGCCCAAAGGTCACTGTGCCACCTGCAGACCCCAGACAACATGCAGCCTTGCACAAATACACATGGAAGTAATTAGGCAGGCAAGGGAGCTGGGATTTGAAGCGGAACCCCCTCAAGTCTGCTGCATTAATCCTTCCAGCTGAGTTGAAGAAGAAGTCAGAATTCCCAGGGGTCTGATTGCTGCAGCTTGTAGCTCAGGGTGGAAAAAAAGTAATTTACTGTTTCCTTGCCACAGACATGCCATTAAATTTTTGAGGTTTGGATGGAGAGAAGAGCATAAGGGAGTTCCAAAGGGGCCAGGTTCATTTCCCTCATTATCTGCACAGTCACCCCTTGGCAGGCTGCTTTCTCAGTGTTGCTCTTCCACGAGCTTCCAATTTAGAATTTACATTTGGCTTTTATGAATTTTCAGTTGAAGATGACAAGGTTTTTGGGACCAGTGTGGTAGATCCCAGTGAGTGGATATGGGGATGCAGAGTGACAGGGAGTTTGGATTCTTCTCATCTTTATAATGTTGCATCCCTTTGAAGTCTTAAGCTGTGGACTGTGCCACACTTCCCTGCATTACACTGATGAAAACAATGTCCTCTTGCCCCAAAGATCTTATCTTACAGCTGAAGCACCAGCCAAGAGATAAGCATGACACAGCATGACAAGGAAATCTTGATGGTTACTGGGATGTGATAACTTTGGAGGGGTGGATTGAAAACAGGCTAAAAGGAAGTGGGATTGAAGAAGGGTGAGAGGATAACTGTACCCACCAGGGATCCAAGGTTCAGATGTCAGTAAATCTTCAGTCTTCTACCTCAGTAGATCCAAACGATCCAAACACCTGTGCTCATCCTACACATATGTTACCAGGCAATTTGGGAAAAGTTTGCCCGTCATCATTCCCTTCATGATACCGGCATATTCCATTTGTCTCCACCCTACTTCACTTCCCTGGATTCATCATCTCTTGCACACAGCTTTCTGTGCTTTTTCTCTCAAAGGTTCACTGCTCAGGCCACTTCTCACACAAAGTTATGACTCCACATAAGGAAAATATCACCTAGCAACAAGTGAGGGTGGCTCTGGTACGGTTAGAGGATGGAGAAAAAAACCCATACAAAAACCTCATGACCAAGACTGCACTTCAGTCCCAGGACCAGCTTCTCAGTTCTGGAGTGGTCCTTTTCCATGCAGTCCTATGAGACAGGACTAAGAGGCAGGAGGGAATGTTTCATCAGCAAACAGGGGAAGGCCGGGGCAAATATATCTGCCCTTTCCTGGAGCCTGTATAGCCATTACTTCTGGTGGCTGGAGATCTAAAATATCCAGTGTACTTGTATTGGGTGTAGGTGGCAAGTGGGGCAGAGGGAGGCTGCCCGTGTGGGTGCCCCTGTGGGAAGAGATCACGCTGGACACAGCCAGCTGGAGAGAGCTACACCACAGACCCACACCAGGACACAGCTGAGCCCGGCAGCTAAGCTGGTGGCACCTCTGTGGAAATGTATTTAAGAAAGGGCAGAAAATGCCACAGAGAGAGACAAGAGGGAGCAAAAAGAGTGAGAAACAGCAGAGGGAACACCAAGGTCAGAGGAAGAGGATGAGGTGCTCCATGGCACCAGAGCATATATTCCCTGCAGTCTGTGTGAGAGCTCACACAAGAGCCACACAGGACCAGATTTTCCTGACAGGAACTGCAGCCCATGGAGAACCCAAACCAGGGCAAAGAAAAAGTATCAGATAAAAATGAGCAACAGGGAGAAACCACTACATGCTGACTATAACCCAAATCCCCTCTGTGCTGTCTAGGGAGAGTAAAGGAGTCTGGAATGAAGGAGTGAAGCTGAGCCTGAGCAAGAGCAGATGAAGGCGTTGTTTTAACGTTTGGCATTTTTTGTTTTCCACTATCCAAATTAGTAATTACATGTAAATTTTAATTGTCAATAAATTAATTTCTCAACGTTATAGAATCATAGAATCATGAGGCTGTTTGGGTGGGACTGGACCTTAAAGAGGGTCATCTATTTCCAACTTCCACTCCATTGGGCAGGGACACTGGAGGGTGCAGTCTCTGCAGACTGCTGGCAAGTGGCACATCATGCTCATGTCACTTCATCAAGTGGTTCACATACACTTAGTGAGTGATAAGCAAGCCACTGCATTCATCTTTGTGCCTCTTTTACTAAGTGAACATACATCATGAGTGCAGCCATCTAAGATGTTTCTATTTCATCATTCCCCTAGAGGTTTTCTATCTAATTTTAAACTAACTGTTTACATTTTCTGGATTGTGTCAAATAAACAGACACCACTATATGGAAGCTAAGGATACAGGAAGAGGCAGGGCTGGGGAGCACTGCTAAGCACTCTCTCTTCTCATCTCTTCCTGGAACATAAATACTGGGCATGCAATTCCTAGTACAATTGTCTCTGTTCTTGAGGAATTGTGTGGGGAAATTCTTGAGCATCACACAGAGCTGTCTCTGCTTTTTGAAAAAGCCAGTCGAAAGCATGGGGGGCAGTTCTGAGTGAACAGCAGGAATGTTTCTATGCTACCTTTCCGTAGCTGCTTGGCCAAGGATTTCCAGGCACTTTGCATGATGCAGCCACTCTTCTATGGGGTCAAGATAATTTCCTTTTCGTGGTGCTTATCAGGGAGGAAAAGGCTTGGTGCCTGCTGTTCCTGCTGAATCTTACAGCTCTGCATTTTCTACCCCACCCCTCAATGGAGGTAAAAAACCAAACTCCATTTGACAAAATGTTCTGCCTCCTGGTGAGAGAAAAGAAAGCAAAATATGCTGGGACAGCATCAAAGTCAGAACTATGGGAGCTGCTAGGAGAAAATCAAGGTACAAGGGTACAAGCTACCCAGCAAATCCCCTTACTGACTATGAACTGAGAAGCTGATCCTAGGTTTTATTCTTGGACTACCATCTTCAGCTGCTTTTTGCTGCCTTTTTCTACATTTGAAAATGAAGAGAAAACCCTAAAACTGCTCTGGAAGGCTTTTACTCTGCTTATAGTTGGCAGAGTCACATGCTGCACAAAGTAAAAAGAAATGATTGCGTGGGGACAATGGACGTAAGCCTTTTTCTTGCTGATTCAAACATCAGAGCACAGCACACTCAGTTCCATAACCCAGACTAAGCCTTTTGCTGAATGTCCCCAGACTGCCATTTCAGGGAATATTTGCAGAAAGTTAATGCCATGTCAGCACCCCCATGTGGGAAATGGCAAATATTTAGGCACTGCAAATGCAGAAATGCATGTGTCCAGAGGCTGCCTTAACAGCCTTCTATTTTCACTGCACACAGTGCTTCCCAAAACCGAATGTAACTCACCACTGGCAAGCCAGATAACTGCAATTCAGTGCTGCTTAATTTCTGTGTGAACTGAGTGGATTTATCTTAGTTCTGTCTTAACACAAAGGTCTGACATGTGAGGAGACAGTTTTCCCCAGAAAGGGATTTTCCATTCTACCTGGAAAGATGCCATCTCCCTGGTGAAAGGCAAAATTCTCTAGCTAAGGGTCAAGTACGTGGTCCCTGTGAGAGAACGGTGTTTTTCCTGCATTATCAGTCCAATACTACAGATATTAGATAATCATGGAATAGCAGAGCAGATGCACAGCTCTCAAAGAAAGACACCTCATATTTGAGTCTCTGACTGCCATGGTTAGGACATATATCTGACAGTGTAGTTTAGGGATTTAAAGCGCCTTACCAGGGTGATTTAAAGCCAAATCCTCCCTCATTCTTGGTGGAACATTTTTCACAGGCAGTTCAATTTTTGTAGAGCCATCAGGAAATAAAACAAGGCGGTGCCTGTGATCTCCGCACACTTTCTCTACTTCACTCAAAGGGGAGAAATGCAGTTCTGAATCACTTCCCACCAGTGCGAAGAAAGAGCTATAAGTGGTTAATCATACCCAGCTAGGCTGGTGCCTTGGTGACAGCATACAGCAGAATGGCTGAGATGGGGCCTGAACAAGCCACTCCACCTGCTCTTCAGTCTCTTCTTAGCCCTTGTGTGTTACAATCATTATCAAAGCAGCTGGAGTCATTACTGCACTGCTGATTTGTACTCCAGGGTCTGAGCATATGCCTGTCTCTTGCCCACTCTGGGGTGCTGAGGAACAAGATAAGCTGGCTTGTCTTTATCAAGATGCCCAGTCCCACTTCTCAGTAAACAGTGAAGATTTTCACTGTTAAAAAGCCCATCTTACAAAGAATGTTATTTCAGCCTGGGCACAAAGAAAGCACATTGGATTCCTTCTAGGGGAAGTCTCCATTAGAGTGAAATAGATATGGGGATGTTGTCCAGTGATCCATCACCAAGGATTATGTACAAAATAGCGAGAAAAACTTGGAAAGCACATTTTGACCCCATGACCAAAATTTCCTGTGAACTCAATTCCTGTTTGGGTTGAGCCAAAGCTGAAATGCCTAGCTGGGATCTAAGGTGTACTTTTTAACTGCTCAGGTTCTAGGCAAGGCCATTTTTCCTGTCTCTGATAAATTGGTGTCTTAGCCCTTCTTTCTATGCCAGGGAAAGGAAGGTGTGGCATTAGCACAGTTTGCAAGCCTCTGATTTAGGGCTTGGAGAAACAATTGCAAGTAAATTACTCACTACAGCTTAATGAGTGTCTATCAGCTGAACTGAAATAAGTGTGCACACTCTGCTCACAGTGAATGCCTTTATTTAATACACAGATACAATAGCTAACCTGCTGAGTCCTTTTATTGTTGATAGAAATAAGGACCTGCCTTTAAACTCCTTTCTTTTGGTGACTACAGTTTTCTGTGCCATATTTTGCCCCCTTCTAAATAAATCTCTTTCAAAAGCAAACATTAATGAAGAGGAATTCAGCCAAGCAAAGCAGCAGCCTGAGGCTCTGGAAACATCTAACCATTGAACACACCACAACAGTGGCTGTTACCATCTGCTGTACCAGAGAGTTGAGGTGTACAGCTACATCCTCTCCCACACTGTAAGTGTCCCTGGGCTGGCTTCCACGCCTGCAGGGCTCTGGGCAGCACTGTGCCTCGTATCACTGTGCTTGTGACAGGGCTGCTGTGTTCTCCAGAAGTCCCAGATATTGGATGTTTGCCACCAAACGTGTACAAGGAGGCAAGATGTGATGGGGAGCTGTCAGAGATGAGATCCTAGACTGTTTAGGCCAAGCACAGGTTTTGAAACTTTTGGAACATGTTAACCAAGAATGAGTTTGTAACTCTCAGTACAGCAAAGTGGTATTAGTAGGAATAAAAGGTACAAAGTTGAGAAGAGAGTAGGCAGCAGGAGGTAATACTGGATTCAGACTTTCTCAGCCCTTCTCACATCTGCCTAGATTCTACACTCTCAAGGAGCTTAAACCTTAAGTAGGATAATTATTTGAAAATATTACAGCAAAAGATGAATCACTCAACTTTATTAAACTTTAATGACTCTTTTGATTGCTCTGGCTGAGATGACAGGACTAATTCCACTGTATTTACAAGACTGCTTTAAAATAATATCAATAATTTCAACATTAGACCTGCTGATTTTCTTCTTGTTCAACACTTGGCCAGCAATCCAGAGTCTTTGTGTTTGCAGGCTGGCTTATGGAAAATGAGATGGCATAATGCCACAGTCCAGGGAAGCATCATCACCCAAATGAGAATGATTTATTCAAGAAATGAAAGTCAGCACTGCTAGTTGTTAGACCAGCAGCTGAAGAAGGGAGCCCTTTACAGCCCTCTCCCATGTAAAACAGTTTGGAAACACTGTGGAGTTTGGTGCACGGGCCTTTTCTTTGCACAAAGGAGAAAATCCCACTCTTTTTAATTTTGCCAGACGGCTTTACATATTCGGCTACTGGACCAGTAGTGGCAATTTCATCACATTGAAGGGATTTACAGACAGGATAAGAGGAGATGTTTACCATTGAGTCTCTCTACAGTTATGCTTGCCCCAGTTCTCTGTTTGAGGAGCTGAGATTGCCTGTGTTGTATGTCACACTCTTTGCTCCCATAACAGTGGAAGCTCTTGTCATGGAGTATTACATTACACAAGATCAAACCTCGTGGGCTACTTCAAGTGGTTACTGACTCTTTTTTGTTCCATTTCAAACCTTGAGTTACTGAGGTCAAATACAGTGACCCTAGCCTTCATTTGGCATCAAAGGGAGGGATACAGCCTTTATGCACTGTGGGAACTGCAGCTTCAAAGGACATAGCATCAATACATACAGGAAAGTGCCTCCAGCACTTACTCGTTACTAGCAGGGGAAGGCAGGATTTTCCTAGAGGTTCCCTGTGGGCCCAGGCACGGAGCACACCCCTCCAGCAGAACACTTGCTCTGGCTGAGGGCTGCAGAGGCTGCACAGGAAGGGCTCTTTTGTAAACCTTTCAGACAGTCAATTCCTTTAGGATATGGGGGATTCCTAGGAGGCACATGAGAGGACACACATGAGACTTCTGATATTCCAGATC
Organism: Corvus cornix cornix; assembly: GCF_000738735.6. Classification (NCBI taxonomy): domain Eukaryota; kingdom Metazoa; phylum Chordata; class Aves; order Passeriformes; family Corvidae; genus Corvus; species Corvus cornix. The sequence goes on from NC_046335.1 coordinate 41,038,678, forward strand.
TTTACAGGTGCACTCTAAAATAATCTTAAGTATCACCGTGGAAGAATTCCTGAGCTATCTGCCACCCACTCACTACACTGAGTCAAGGGCAGCACTCAGACATGTTTGTCTTCCTTTAAAAATCTTTTACATTGGCTGCAGCTGGAGGCACGTGGCAAAAAAAAAGAAAAATTGCTTTACCAGATGATTCTAACTTTGTAGGTCTGGCTTCAGTTCACATTGTGTGGACTTCACCTTTCACACTGTACCAAACCACAGGTACAAGCCTGGTCACCAGACAACAGAGGCACTTTATATAGCATGTTTGTCCTTGTAAACATGCTCCTGCCTCAGTTCTCAAGCAGCTGGGCCAGCCTTCGGATTTCTGAGTTTTTCAAAACTGAAGAGAAAGTGCTGCCCGCAGACCTCAAAGTGGCACAAATTTACATGGTTGCTGGGGCTATGAGCATATTGTATGGTTTTTCCTCTGGTACTCTGGGGAAAATGTAGTATTTTAAAGGGCTTTCTTAATATTCTCTCCTTCATTTCTCTCTCATACCATAGCTCTTTGCTTTGTGCCATTTCTGTTGTCTGTTAAATTATACAGTACATTACACTAAAAGTTGCTGAGATGGCCTAGCTTTAAACATAGATATGTTAATGCAGAGAGAAACTCCTGTGACTGTGGGACCGCTCCTGGAAGCTGCATGTCTGAATTAATGCAGTTGCCCATTTTATTGAGATACTTTCTGATTTAAATTAAATACTAAGCAAAGATTAAAAAAATAAAAAATCCAAACCCTGCAGAAAAGCTCTCCCATCCTAACTGCAACAAAGTAAATATCTTTTCCATCTCATTCAACTGTGTTCAAAGTTCTTCAGCAGCAGCTTGAAGATTGCAGCCCTCTTACCAAGCTCAGATGCTCATTTTGATAACAGCTGTGCATGTCTGCATCCCCTCAGTCACTCACTGGGAAGGGCTGAAACTCCTTTTGCTCTGGTGTGGAAGGATTGGTCTGATAGCAGCAGATATAAAGGATTCTCAGGATATGTGATCTGGAGACACCCTGTTATTTGCTTAGAACATCTCAGTGTTGCACCACTGAAAAATTTATTGCATCTAGAGTAATCATCAGTAGCATATATCAGAATAGTAGAATATATCACTGTTCTGAGAAGGGGGAAGAGCAGAAAAAGGAAAATAAAGGGATAGCAGGGTAGTTTATCACAGATGCCTTGTTTTGAGAGGGCTAAAGAGGGCCCAAACCCACTACTTTACAATATATCCCACTAAACAATATGCATCACCATCTAAAAGCAGCTCTTTCCAGCAGCTCTTTTCTGTACTGCCAAAAATTACTGTTGAATGTTCTTTTTTAACTCTCCAAGTCTTTGTCCATGGCTGCTTCAAACAATGGCAGTTCACAAGGATGTAGAACAAACAACCGCAATTCTTTTTTGAATGCTTGCTATGGTGGGAACAAATAGGGAGAGCTTAAAGGAAACACTGGTTGCAAATAGCACAGGTGAGCAAAGAACTGGCACGGAAAGGCTTTTGCAATTGCATGCCAACATTCTTTGCTCTGCTGCGGAAAGGGGGGAATCTTCTCAAGTGGGACTGTGGCTAAAAAGGAAGGCTCTTTTAGCTCTAGGTATGAGGCAATGTGAGGATTTTCATGCCTACTTAGAGGACACCAAAGGTTGTGGGGGAAAGGGGGATAAAGACAGTCTCTTCTAAACAAGTGTTCTCTAAAAATGCTCTGTTTGGAGCAAAGTAAAAAACTGAGGTGTGTAAATCCTAAGCAACAAGAGAAGAAACTTTCAGCCTGCAGAAATTCCTCTAACAAAGCCTTGGGATCACATAAACAAGGTTATTAATAGAAGCCTGCCTCTCCAGCAGCCCTCAAAGGCTGCTTCCTCCCATTCTTCTATCTGCACCAATTCAAGGCAGGGAAGCCCTGGCTTGAGAAAACCTCAGTTGCTCTCTTCTTGTTTTTATCTTCCCCTCCACTGTATTTCCTGTCAAGCCTGCAGGTCAGAAAAGCCGGAAATCTCTTTGTACCTCTGTGACTGCCATGTTGTGACCAAGGAATGTGCCTCAGATGGAACCCAACTGCCCCTGCCCTCTGGTGCAAGACTGTGGGGGGGAAGAGAGTGCAAGTGTGGCGGGGCACCCCTGGCTGTTCACCACCAGTACCTCAACTAATTCTAGTGAGGGTGGGAGCTGGGGCACAGCCTGCTTTTCCAATCACATCAGAAAAGCCAGCATTCCTGCTTCACAGCCACAGGACACATGGAGGACTTGACCTTGCCTTTCCTGAGCTTTCCAGTCAATGTCCCAGCAGACACTCCCAAAACATTTTTTTTTCCTATTCCAGCTTCACAAATCCCAGGCATGTCTTTAGTGATTTTGCTTGCAAAAGGCAGAATTTCATGCACCCCTGGGGTTTTCTGAGGAACTGACAACCTCTGACAAAATGAGGTATTTTATACTTTTCAACTATTTTTTCTGTTCTGTTGTTACAGAGATTGCAGCCATACTTTCTCCAAAAGTTAATTTTCTCAGCTTCTAGAGTTACAAGAGGGCTGGGGAATAAAGTGAAAAAAAAATTACACGAGCTCTAGGATTAACACACACCACCAGCAAATGCACCTACCACAGAGAACCTAGAGGCAGTCAGACTCCCATTTGCACACACAGCAAAGAAGAAACCATTATTAATACTGCAAAACCACAAAGGGTGAGGCCAAATTTCTCTGCATCTACAGACAAAATATTTGATAAGACTCGGCGCTCTTCCTGGGTGCTGATCTAGTCAGAAGGTGTTAACAAACAGAGAACAAACTGAAATACTGCACCCATTTGACCTGATAGCTTCTCCAAATTCAAACCAAGCAAGGTGTCAAAAATAAATGCTTCTCCCAGGATTAGACTTCAGATAAAACAAAGAGAAGTGACATATGCTCCCTGTCAGTCTCTCTTTCCATACACGATCTAGACTATTTGGGGTGTCAAGCTCTGGTGTGTGGTACAGGTTGTTTTAGACTCACAGGAAAACTCCTAGCACAAAAAAAAAGCCCCTTCCAGTACACAAACAGAAGCAAGAGCTGCTGCTGTCTTTGCTACTAATGCCTCAGCAAAATACATTTGAGAATTCTGTTCTAAAATCTGTATCACTTCTCATAATGAAACAGATTTTGCATAGATTTTACATGATTCTTGAGGACTCAACCTTCCTTTCTTCAGCCTCAGTAAGTCCTTCTGAGTTGAAACAACCAGTATGAGTCTTTAGCTTTCTTTTGGAGGCCCTGACATGTTTCAAGGCAGGGGAATAGAGAGAACTCCTTTCCAGGTCTAAAGTTCTGGGTCCTTTGTTACTTTTGAAAATCCATCTGCATTATTCAATGACAACGTAGTGCACAAGAATGTCTGTTGAGCAGGGTGTCTGCTGTGGCTGTGTGTGAAATAATAAAGCCCTACTATCTGCAGAATAGAAGAACTGACATTACTTCTGCTGCTAAAGAATATTCAGCTGGAGGAGCTGGTGCTGTGTTTGGCTGTCTGTCATGACCACAGAGCAGCCACCAGCAGCATATCAGTGCACCGTGGGCATGGTGATGCCAAGCCCACACCTTGTGTGATGTCCTTGGAGCTGAAAGAGCAAGAGTGCAGCATGCTGAGGCATCAAAGCTGGGAATCAGCTTGGGTTCAGGAGGAACACAGCCACAGCCCTCAGGGCTACTGGTAAGCGAGTAAACAGGGGAACCATCACAGTGCTGTGCTGCTGAACCTATGGGTTCAGAGCTCAGCACTGACTCTTCACCTTTGTCCCCACAGATGTTGCAGACATGCCTCAGCAGCTTTGCTGAAAGCTGAGCAATGTGTAAGCATGGAAAGAAATTTTACAAATGGAGAAAAAGCAGTACATTTATGATCAGAAAATATTTTGACCATCACATTATTAACTGTTGGGGTTGATTTTTACAATTATCATAGAAGTCAACACATTAAAAGTACACAGAAGACTACAGGATGCCTGCATGGATAATGGGACATGCAAGGTTACTGTAAACAGCATAAGATGGACAAAGAAGTTATAATCCTCTAAACCAACCTCTAATTGCTTACAGGAAGATGGAAATTGCCCTGCCCTACTGGTCATTGGTGACTCTACATTTTTTGCATTCTTCTCCAAATCTTTGCTTTGGAATACTCTCTGAGACAGGCTTATTTTCACACATGTATATCTTGTTTTCATATATCACTCTGGGTAGTTATTGCAGTTATAGGTCCTCTGTAATCCCTGGTTTCTGTCTGCATGGAATGCCAAAAAGACAGGAAGATTTGATTATAGGGAAAGCATAGGAGGAGATTATAGGATTATAGGAGGAGACCCAGCAAGGGACTGAACTTTTTAAGGAGAAATATTCCTGGATTTTTTTTTTCACTTTTTCTTTTTTTTCAACTCTTGTACTGCCAACAGAAGCTGGGAGAGAGCAGGGAGCAAGTATGTTGGAACAGGGAGCAGACCAGTTGTGAAGCCAACCTGCAGTTGGGCTTAATCCTGTCAAACTGCAATCAAGAAGACACATAGCTAAACAAACAGGCCAGAACCTCTCTCCTGTTAGACATCCAAAACTCAAAGGACTACCCTCTAGGCAGCACTGAGGATAAAATCGTGAAAGAGCTCGCGGAGTGTGAGAGCAGCCCACAGATTCGCAATGACTCTTCTCCACAGACAGTGTTACTTACAGCAACCAATACCAAGAACAGTCACGCTGATGGCACTCTTCCAGCAAAATGTTATCAACACTCTACTTCTGTACACAGCTTATTATACCATGCTTAAATGCCACAGGGAGATGGCTGCTCTATCAGGAAATGCACAGAAACATATGCTGCCATACGGAGGAGATAGTCTTCACTGGGACCAATCTCTGTGGGTATAAGGCCTCACAGCCCTATTATATTATTGTTTATAAAGCAAGTCCCCTGGAAGGTAAGCAGGAAAAGGGGAAAGCAAAACAATGTGCCAAAACATTTCTGTTCAGCTTTTGGTACAAGAACAGCAGCGAGTGGGAAGGAAGGTTATCCCTTCTCTCTAGAAGGGATAACAAAGCTTTATGAACACGTTGCTGAGTCCTGCTCCCTGAACAGGAACTTTGCTTTGTTGCTAAAAAGCATTGAGCTGATATATCCTATTTAGGAAATTTAACCTAACTCAGAACTTGTACACCACTTAAAGACCACTTAAAATGCAGCAAGGCAAAATTAAAACTCAATTATACCAAACTAAATGTCTTGATTCCTAGTAGTGTGCTTGTAACTAGCCAATAAATCTTAATTAGAAATAATCAACCTCATGCTCACCAGAACCCATTTTGATTTTTCGTCCTCAAAGAGCAAAACCAAATGAACAGTGAGGCTGACATTATTTGCAGATCAAGTGTCTCTGTGCATCTTCTACTCTCCTCCAGAGAAGAGAAAACAAAGGGAATCTTTTTTTACTTGCCTACAGACTCTTACTAACCCCATACTTGGACGCCTGGTGTAACTATCAGTTGTCAGCAGTCATTTACATCAGGTACAAAGTGACTGTAAGATGATACTAAGTAAGAATGGTAGCAGTTTGCATTGGTGTAAAAATCACAAGGTGTTAAATCATGAAGCTCTCCCACTCTTCACCTCTGCTTGCAATCCCAGAGAAGAGTTTGCCTTTTACCTTTGAGCCTGCTAAATTATATCTTCGATGTTGCTGGGTCTTGACGCTTTTAACGCTAAAGTCTCTCGGTTCCCTGCACCAGTGAGGAATCAATATGTCACTGTTAACTGGTGCAGCACAAAATCTGAGTAGTAGAATAAAGCCAGTTTCATTACACTCAGGCAACTGAGTTTGAGGCCCTTCTCATAAACCCTTCCTCCCTTGTCTTGCATCCAATTCACATGCAATGTTCCATCAATCAGGATGAAATAGGTTAAGAAATCTCTCAAAGTTGTAATCTGTAAAGCAGTAGTTACCAATGAGAAGCACTTAAATCAGCCAGTAATAGAAGAAGTGCAGAGTGGGATGTCAGCAGGAGCTACGTGCTCAATCTTTCCTGTTTTCTATTCAAATTCTTGCCCTGGACCTATCACAAAAGAGTGTGTGATCCAGTTCCACTGGAGGGTGTGAAGACAGCAAACAGTGACAGAGGCAGCTGAGAGAATCAGACAGGAGAGTCAGTACGGAAATGTGATTCACACGGAAAGTGTGTGACAAACAATTTCAGCCCTGAGTAAAGGGGAAGAGGCAAGACTCTTTCTGAATACCGCTGTCACAAAAACCCCAAACATCTTAGTGCCCTGACAAGTCTTCCTGAAGAACCTTTAAAGGAAAGGGACTCTTGTTCTAAAGATGCTCAGTCAGGACTGGGTGCTTCTGCGGAGTTTTCACCAACTGTAAGATCAAGTTATTCTGTGCCCTATCTCAGTCCTGCCTGTCTGCCAATGGGAACAGTAATCCCTATCTAACAGGGGTCTTGTAAGATTCAATGTCTGCAGAAAAAATCAAACTGGTAAAAGGGAACCAGCCACTGAAGTGTTACTCTGTGCTGCTCTTGATGGAAGGGATTTAAGCATATCAATTATTTGTGTCCAGCACAACCTACCTTCTGTTCATGGATGGATACACTAATGAGCAAAGCTGGACATAAGCTTTCAGTTAGAACAGTTTTCCATTTCAAAAATGCCAGTTTAACAGAATCAAACTATTTCATGGGAATGTACTTGCTTAATTGAATTTTCTGGCACAAATCCACCTGTTTCCTCACAGGTTCTCCTGTCTACCTGGTCAGTGGGCAGAATTGAGAGCCTGGCAAACCTAGCTCCAGCTGGGATACTAAAGATTTTCCTGGCAGGAAGCCTGGAAGCCCTGACTGAGCCAGAGCAACCAGAACTGCTAGGAACCCAGCTGTGTAGCAGCAGGCCTGAAAGGAAACTCATGGCAACTTTGGGCTGCTTGGACAAGTCTGCTTCATAAAAAAAAACCCGAACAAACAAACAAACAAAAAAACCTCAAAGAAAGGCATTTGGATGGGATTTTTCAAGCTGATCCACTGGAACTTAGAGCTTTTGGTCTCATGGCAGACAAACAGTTTTGCTGTTAGACATTTTCCCAGAGTGGCATTCCGGGCTGCAGGCCCACAGTCAAGCCTTTCTTGTCTTTCTTTCCTTGTTGGTTGATGTTCACACCTTAACAGGAGAGAGGAAATGAGACCAATTCAGCAGGAGTGAAAATGCCTCTGAACATGTACTGATAGCAGCCCATCTGGACTTTTTTCAAGGACAGGTGGTAAGAGAGGGCCACATTGATCTTAGAGATTTTTCATTGCTCAGTCCACTGGTGTTGATAGATTATGTAAAGAACCAAAGCAGGAGGTCAAAAGCCACCAATTACTTAAAAAAAAATCCGAAGTGATGAGCAGCCAACTGGCCAGCTAAGCAGCAGGCAATATCAGACAGACAATACAATAGAGACAGAGCCACACTCCCTAGTGATCTCCCGAGGGAGTCAGGAGGCCAGCAGAGAGGTTCCTGCAGGTGTAGATGTATGTCCTGATATACCTGGTATGGACTGTGCTTAACTGCAGTTCCTGTGTCCCTACTTTGATTCTTTCTTCTCTTCCATGACTTCTAGTGGAGTTTGCATCGGACTCTCAGCTGCTGGAGCCATCAAATGCACATATTCCCTTCCCTCTACAAGTTCCTAGAGCTGTTAATCCAGCTGCTCCCACAAGTATTCAAGCTGTGCAAAGGACAGATGCAGAAAAGACAGTGGGAGGAGAGGAAGGAGTTCATAAAGATCAACCATCAAGCACTGCAAATGAAAAATGCGACTCAATAAATAACTGAAAAGGCCATGCTTCCTGGTGTGTGTCTGATCTCAGTCCTCAAGCTCTGAAGCCTGTACTTTCCTTCTACTTATAAAGAAAAAGACATTGTAAAAGCCTCAAAACATTTTCTAAGTTTATTCTTTTAGAGGGCAAATTGTCTGCTGACAATTTCAATCTGTGACTCCTTAAAAATGCACATCTTCCTGCCAAGATACCCAAAGCCCTGCGTAGACTTGGAAGATTCTGTGCCAAAAGAACCTCCCCTCTTTTCCTCACAAATGCACAGTTAAAATATCACTAAAAACATTGGTGGTAGCTCTCACTACACATGTGGAGTGGAGTGGAGTGGAGAGAGATGAATGGAGAATCAGAAGGTCATACGGATCCTCTACTTGTGACTTCAAGTTCTGTTGTAAAAACAATTGCTAACAACTTGCTAGTACAGCTCATTACAAAGAGTTCAAGAGGGTGAGAATTTTGCAAAGAATGTTCGCTGTCTTTAGAAGATGAAAACATGTAATGTTTTCTACAGTCTATGGAGAAGAGGTAATTAGCCCAGAACATCCTCACAAAGGCATGTAAAGCTCTCCGAAAGTCTCCATTTTTTTCACAGATTTTTGCTTTAATTTCCAGATTGAAGCAGTGCTTGTTGCTAATATAACTTTATACACTTCAATGAAGTATACCCATTTGAGGACCTCCTGCCAGCAATGTCTTGAAGAACTGGACACTAGAATGAATAATAACAGAAAATGCAGGGGAACAGGTACACTTACAGAGCTCTGGAGAGAAGGGATGCAAGACTCAGAGAGGGCAAATTTGCCTCTAGTGTTTTTTTGCATATATGTCCCTTTCACGCTCTTCGATTCTGCAGCAAGTACTGCCTGTGTCTGTGTGTTTGAACTTCCCACAAAGGGAAGCTGGGGCTTTGCTTCAGAGAGGAGGGCTGCCAAAGAGAGCAGTGTTGTCCAGGCAGGTATGACATCAGGCTCTGGGGAGAAAGAATGACAGCAAGAGCAACAGGAAGCTGAAGATTCAGAAGCGGATGCTGCCCTCTTCCTTTTACCTCCTCCTTCTCCCCTCCTTCCACTTGGACGCTTCGATAGTGTGGGACTGTAGTTTAGTCTGGATAGCCACTGCTAAGGTACATACCCTCTCACTGCCCTAGTCTCATAGTAAAAACCATTCCTCTCTCCACCCTTTTCTTGCTGTAAGAACTGTGGTAGTCTGTGTTCAAGATAGCAAGGGCTTCTTGAAGATGCATACTAGGAAATAACATTCAGAAATGTGGAAGTGAGGAGAGAAACTCAGGTTTGCAGTAACTGGAGACTGGGTTCAGAGCAGTCTGATTTGCTGCTGTGCATCAGGCCTACCCCAAAGCAGCTGTTAGCTCTTTTCACCCCCAGCCTTTTCATAAAAATTACAATGCAAAGCAAGAAAATCCAAAGAGCACCTACTAAATTCTTAGAATACCATGACAGAACAGAGACGTGTTACCTTTCAAAGAGAGTTCAAAAGCTGTCACAGACGTGGAGGCAGTGTCTGAGGAACGGCTCGGCCAAACTGACAGCCCAAAATCTCACCTTCGACAGAGCCTAGCTCAACACAGACCCCCAGTTTTTGCTGAGCAAAAAGCACAATGTCATGTTAATAATGAATAGCCTTGTGCCTCCTGTACTTAACACTGGAGCTTTGAGCAGATCCACAGTACTTTATAAATTATCTATTGCAGCTGATTCAAGGCCCGCTGGGAGTGCTCTTGCAGCAAGCATCTTGCTCAGCTGTAATGGAATCATACCATTAATGCAATTTCAATTAGACATACATTATAGTGCACAGGTGTCTAAGCAAACAGTCTGCTGGAAGCCTCCCCCAAGGACTCATATCCTAGGGAAAAGGTGTGTAAGTGGGACACTTCCCAAGGAATCCTACAATGGCACTATAAAGGCACTAAAGAAATAAGCAAGCCACCAAGCTAAAGTGGGAGGAGGAATGTGTCTGTAAGGAAAAAAAAAGAGGGTCTTCACTTGCTGGTAGCTAATTCCAAACTTCCAGCTTTTCAGTTATAAGGTAAAGAACTCTCCCATGCTTCATCCAGTAATCTCTACAAGAACCAAAACACAGCAACATTCTTATCAGCCTCTGAGTCTGTACTCATGTGCCCTGATAGGAGATCCTCATCTCCTTTGGAAATCGCGTAACCATCATCCATGAAAAAAATATTTATTGGTCCTTTGGTCTGGCTGAGCCTTTGAGCCAGCTGGGTTCCAGGAGAAGAAAGAGATGCTCACCATCTACATACTTACTCTTGGAATTACAGTTCAGACTCCCAGAGAGCTGGCACCAGCAGTAGGTGGCTGCAGCTATTGCCAGCTTTCTAGGCGAACAAAACCTTTGTCTATTACAAGCAGTGCTAGTCTCCCTGGAGCACAGGAAATCAAAATCTCATTTAATTCTACATCAGGATAAGCTCTTCCAGTCTACTGCTCAGGTCACCATTCCACACCCAACCTGACCTGCAAGGACCCTATGCCTGAAGGTGTTGATAACTCGAGGGAGAATGAGAGCACGCTCTCTATCAGTTTTTGCTCTCGCTGCAAGACTGCCAATGAGGCGTCTAATTAGTGTCAGTTACGGGTGATGTTTTTCTGAGGGGGAACTGAATGAAGGATTTGCTAATTTATTTTGTGCAGGGCCTACCAAGAAATATAAGACACTAATAACCACCAGTCACTGCTGAGCTGAACTGGATTTGAAATGGCAAGCTACAGACAAAAACTTCCCAATCTCCTCTGCTGTCCTGCCTCCTGCTGATCACCCTCATTAACAAATTCTTATATTAATGGCACAAATATGAACCAGATCGCATTCACATAATGATAATACTGGCCTGAAAGAAGCAGTGCCATCAATTAATGCAGGATCTTTCTCAATGATTCAGTAAAACCTCCTCTGCTCTCATTCTTTGTGGGCCTGGATTCACCAGCCTGTGTCTTTCTTCTCTCACGTCTGTGGCAAGCAACACCTTGAGAACTTCCAGTTGCAAATAAAAAATTGATGCTTGAACTCAAAGGCAGGCTCCTAATCATAGGGCCTTTAACTCATACTGTCATAAACTGTTTCAGCCTCTTTTGGGGGGGCATTCAGCAGTAGTGTGTTGCAGTTCCACATCATCATGGTTGGTACCACTCCTAAAACCTGCATTCTTCTGTCGTATGAACATAAATACTTAGTCCAGATTCTCAAAAAATGGAGTAAGGGGGATGACATGACAGACAAACTTGTTCTCCCCTTAATGTTTATTGAGGAACAATCCAGAAAGCCAAAGAGAAGGAAATTTTAATTTGCAGCCTGCCATCTAATTTCCGTACATAGCAAGTGTCAGTCAGGTGGTTTGATTTCTCAGTAACCTTTCACTGACCATTTAAAAGTAACAATCCAATGATAGATGGACCACAAGAAAACCACTGTCACGTCATTCACTGCCCTCATAAAGGACATTTGATGCTGCCACCTGTTAAGCCTTTTTTTGACCAGTAAGTAACCAGAGTAGTCTTCCCTCACATATACCCTTAGTCATGGAGAAGGCAAGCTACTTTCAGCTTGTCTGATGTTGCTCCAGGCAGATTCTTGACAGTGCTAGTCATCTGGAGGCTGGCTCCCAAAAGCAGAACAGCCTGGACAGATGGGGGGTGGCTACTGCTCAGGGCATCAAGGATAATAAAATGCTGCCACAGTATCTGCCCCTAACAGCAATGGCACAGTAGTCACGGCCTTAAGAGGGGCAGAGCATTAGGTCATACAAGACACCTTCCAGACCTCACACCACTCCAGAAATGACAGTGCATATTGAAGAGCTGCAGGGTATCACCTGACAGATGATGCTTCCCTTACACTTCCAGAAGATATTATCCAGACAATACATTTGTGACAGCTGTCAGAAACTACAAAACACACAATAAGTCACCTTCTTCCTCTGCTTTTGGTGATGTCATAGATATCCAAAAGGTGTCTTCCAAAACTACTTTTTCCACCCTCATCATGGCTGTCTAATCACCACCTCTTATCATACCAAAGAAGAGTCAAAGCAGAAGGCCAAATGCCTTAATATGTGCTGTTGACTGCTCATCTTTTCTAAGTGTGGATCAGATGCACATTGGCCATTTCCATGGCTGTAAATTGTATTTCCGCTTTAGACATACACAGGGAAAAAGACTTCTTTTAACCTGCATATCCTCCCCAGCAAGTAACCCTGCAGATCCTTCCCTTCGTACCAGTGCTCTGAGAGAAGTCCAGAGGCCTCATGTTTGAGTTAGATCATCTCTCAGTAAGGCCTTCCCCCCAGAATGTGCTGCTCCTCTGACAGTGCATCCTGCTGGGCCTTAAAGGATAATTCAGGTGCAAGGCCCCAGTTTTAATTAGAAGCTTCCCCTTGTAACACTACCAAAAGATTAAAATAATTGGAAAGAAGTAGGCAAGCTGTGTGCCCTTGAGGCTTGACGAGCAGCACAGGGGAAAAGGGATACAGCCCAGGTGAGATGGAAAATTCCACTGGTTCTCAACCTCTCTGCCCTTAACCTCAAATATTTTGCAGACTGTTAACTTAACCTGCAACCCTCCCCCAGCTAACCTCAAGGCTCAAGAAGGGCCAAGGTTATCACCTTACTTCCGGAAGTGCTCACGGACAGAAACAGCTGGAGTTGTCCAGCTGTTCCCCCAAATAAAGGAAATTAAAGGAGAGGAAGCCCTGTGAATAAGCATGAGGAGGGAAGATTTTGCAAGTGCTTAGGGCAACTGCAAAGGAGAAGGCTCCTCTGAAGGAAATGCGTTTAGAGGAATATTTATTCTAGTGGAGCAAAATAGGTTGGGAGCAATGAGATTGCCTGTGGTATCCACCATAGGATTGCTGAGGGAGGCTTGGAGGAAGCAGTGGGGAGCTGAACGAAGGACAGACAGCAGTGGCTGCACAAGTTGTGGCCGTAGTTTAAAGACTGGGAGATTTGCAGGCAACAACACATGAAGCCCTCAGATGACCAAGACATCAGATTAACATCCAAACAGCAAACCAGCTGTTTCCTGGCCCAGAATACAGTAAATCACATGCAGAGGTTGAGCCCCTGTCTTCTGTAAATCCCTCCAGGAGCTGAGGCACCCTGACTCACATTTAAAACCTTGCATCATTGCAAATGAACAAAAGGAAAGGGTGGTTTCGGTGTGATGCCCAGCTGAATCAGAGACTGGTTCTGTTCTACAGCTCAGCTTAGGCATTTAAGGTCCTTAGAACTTCCACTGCTCTAGCTCAGAGCCCACTGCACCCTGTGCCTCAGCTCAGCCAGTGCACACAGACTGGCCCTGTTCTTGGACTGCACTTCCTGCAACTCCAGTCCTGTCTCGTCTTTTTGAGATGCAGTCCTGAACTCTTTTGTTTCTCTTCCAGTCGAAAGCCTCAGTGGAGTAAAAGTTACTGACTGTAGCAAAACAGTGTGAGTAAGTCTGTGGGGCAGTCTGCACCAGCAGGACATTTCAAGAGGATCAGATAAACAAACTCTCCTGCCATGAACTTGTCAAAGCCTAATCCCAAAGGTGCAGAGGTGAAATGCTATTTCACACTTCCACTACCTCCCTGACTGATGAAATTTCATGACATCTTGGGTTTGGAATCAGGAGGCTTAAAACTTCTGTTCCTGATGGCTGGTGAATTCAGACTCTGCTTCAGCCCATACCAGTGTCTCTCAAACACAGAGAAAGACACAGTCTCCTTTGCTTGAACAATGTACAAGGCAGCTTTTGACCAAACGACTGTATTTCTCCTGGACTGGCAAATTAAAGTTGCATTTGAATGGCTTGAAATGTTTTCAGGAACACTTTGGAGATTCAGAGAAAAATAGTATTTTTCTCTGTCCAAAGTCTTTAATTCTCTCTGGCTATATTTAATCCACATTTCTTTTTGAAGCAAACTTATAATATAGGAACCCTGCACAAGAAAATTCCCAAATCATGATTCAGAGAAATTGCATATAGACTGAATTCCAGTGAGAATGCATTTCTGCCAAAAAAGGATTTAACAAAATAGTTAGCCTTTCTTCAGGATAATGGAAGTCTTAGTCCTACTGGAAGAAATAGGCAGGTAGGAGACCCTTAAACAAAAAATGAGGATAGATTTCCCGAATCTATAAAAAACTACCACTAAAACTTACTGAAAAATCTCACAAACTTTGAGTGACCCAGAACAGTTCATTCAACTTTCAAAACCTAAAAAGACTCACACAAAGTCCAGTGCAGCATGTGGTGGTGACGGTCAGGATGTGAGAAACCTGCCTTACATCTGCTTGCAGATTGTAAGTATTTTGTATGGCAAAGTATGCTATTCAGATATATGTCTTATAATGATGATCTCTAAATTCACTGAGGGGTTCACTATCCTTGAAAATTCCAGCACCCACAATAGACAAAAGACTTAGTGAGGAACAGCTGAAGTGTTTCCTTCAGAAATCAATATTCTGCCACTGAATCACCTGAGTATAAAGCCTTTTTATTCTTCTTAAGTAGGAATATGTTGTAGGCTCTTTCCAAGCATGCCTACCTCCTACAAAGAGTAACCATGAGCGCATGTAATTGATTCTCAGCAAGCCTGCAATCTTCCATCCCTGTTAGAGCCCCTGTTTGCCTGCAGTCTGCCTGTCTGGTGCTGCTCAGAGGTACTGGGAAGAGGCTGCAACACACACTCCAGAACAACCACCTCTGCCCGAGGGCCCCTCCTGGCAGAATCAGTATTTGGTCAGGGTGCCTTATCTTGGGATAGTGCCAGACTGTCCTTTAAAGGGCACCGAGTCTGACTTCCCATGCAAGGAGATACACAAAAAACTTTGGTGAATAATAAAATGATCCCATGTTTGTATCAAGTGGTTCCTGGACAAGGATTGGGATACCATCAGGCTTAGCTCACTCGGCTCACCGCAAACTAACAATGTGCAAGTAGTTCTTTCCTGTGAAAGCTTAGACCTGCAAGCAAACATCTCATCTCTGAGATTCTCCTTTGTCAAGCAAATCTTCATCAGGAGAGGTGAGAGGAAAATGCATCGTGTGTGAGACACATGCAAGGCTTTGCTGCTGGAATTTGGCGTTGCTGCAGAATCTCATACTGAAAGGCACGGGCCCAGCCCATGGCAAACCATCCCCACGTCCTCCCCACAAGCTGTGGTTAGTTATGGGTTTCATTCCTAGCCTTACTGAACATGTCAAAACTTCTAGTCTACCTTTACTCACTTGCTAACAAATTGCAGGTGTTCTTCTATGCATCTGGGAATATTAAAATCCATAAAATTGCACCCTTCATCCCCTCCCACCTTCATCCCAGCACACTAATAAAGACTTAGAAATATTCCCAGAAAAACCTGTTATCAGGTACTGTCTTTTTATTCTGCTGGTGGTGACCCTGAAAAATATGAATCTGAAACTATATAGTCTATACAACATTAATGGCTTCAGTGTATTTAAGCTTCATGAAGCCACAAAGTCCTGTTTCTCTACAGCAGAACAACTTTTGATGGTATGCCAAGTAGTGACTGGAGCTGGTTGGAATTTTTCATTCAAAGTTGTTTTTAGCCTGGTTTACTAAGGAAACAAGGATTAAGAAATACAGTCTCCTTTTGTCCATTTACCATCCTAGAAAAAGTCTGATTCTGCTGGCAAGTTTAAACCAAATTGAAGAGGGGGTTTTGTCTCCAAACTATGAAGCTTCTAGAAGTTCAGGAAAAAAAAAAAAATCAGTGGCTGGGTATAGGAGAGAAACCCTGTCAAGTGCACCCATCCTGTGCTGAAGTAAAAGTGCAACGTGAGCTTGGGACTGAGGAGATACCTGAGACTCCACGGGAGACAACATTGTTATAAGAGCTCCCACCGTGAGAACCTTTGAAAACTACTTAAATCTTAGCACACACCAGAGAACCTTGTCAATTTTGAGAGAATTGCTGAAAGCCAGGCATCACTAGCCCAATGTGGTTATTAGTTTGTTTCATTAGATTGTTTTGCAGAGCTGTAATGTTAACTAGAACCAGATTTTCATAGAACAACGTATTTTTAGCAATATTTTTTTTTGTATGACTGATGTTCTTTGACTATTAGAGAAGCATGTAGGCATCTTTATTTGAAAAAACAGAGAAATATCACAATCAGATCTGACACTGGGACCTAGACATGCTGGCTTCTATCCCTCCAGTACCCTATACTGTCCTTTCTGCCTGTTGGAGACCCACCTTCACTCCTTCACAGCTAAAGTTATTTATAGCTGATTGTTTTTTACACATACAGTCATTTTCACAGAGCATAAAAGAACATGGGGGTGCTATTGCACTGAGGATCATGGTTCTGCTGAAAATGTTAAGAACATGAAATCAGTCCAATTGGAAACCAACAGGCTGAAAACACTGATAGTTCATTTCAGCTTCCAGCTGGCTTTGACACCTACAGGTACAACCTAGTCCCAGTGATGCACCCACTTGTGACCCCACCATTAGCAGTACCCTGGCACACAACTCTTTCACAGATACAAGCACTGATGTGCAGAGTCCCAGATGTACTCCAGACCCACAGCCCCAGTTTGCTCTGGGCTTGCTGCCATTTTTGTGAATAGCTTCTATGTTAATTTTCATACAAAAAACACTACGTCGCTCTAGCCTTAGAGCGCGAAGACTTCCATAACTGTGTCCAAAGGAAATGTCAGGATATTCCTGCCACCACAAGGTG
This sequence comes from Corvus cornix cornix, assembly GCF_000738735.6. NCBI lineage: Eukaryota > Metazoa > Chordata > Aves > Passeriformes > Corvidae > Corvus > Corvus cornix. Next base: position 41,055,274 of record NC_046335.1, read on the forward strand.
AAGTTCATGGTATAAAGCCATCAATACATAGGCTACTGCTGGAGCTGTGTCTGCCTCGTGATTCATTTCTAGTCTGTACAACAGATACTAGAAATTGAACTTTTCTGCCTTCCACTCCTTGATTTTTGTTCCCTCTTCTTCCTGGCCTGTGCAGAGATAGGCCAGTTTATGAATTGCTCCGTTGTAAACCATTGCCCAAGAAGGCTGGAGGGAGACACAATGCCTCCTCTTCAGGAACAACCCTTCTCTGTTACAGAGGCTTGTAATATACACAGAGACTGGACCACTTTTTCAGGTGTCTCTGTCAAAAGGAAGAGCTCCCACTTGATCTACTTTTCCCTCCTTGTTGCCATCTTTACTCTGGTCAGCTTTTTCTTTCATGCAAATTGTTGAACCTTCCCTTACAGAAACTTATCCACGTAACAGAAAGAAAATTGCTTCTTACATATGATGTTGCCCTTTTGTCCATCAAAGTAAAGACTAAACATGAGAAGGATGGGGAGTTTGTCTAGGAAAACCCAGCCAGGATCCGCCAGGCTGTAACCATCTCCCTTGCAAGCTTTTGTGTTCTCAACATCTATCAGTCTCAAGCTGGTCTGCGCCTCTGACCTATATCCAGTACCCTTTCTAATCTGAACTCTGCCTAGCAGAAGAGTATTCAAAATACCTGGAGAGATGCACACTTGGGAGCCACATATAAGAAAAGGATCATCAGACCCCATCCTAAGAGAGGACTATCCTCCCACCTCCGGCAATTCCAGCATCTCCAGTAAAAAGGGGGTGACCAATCAGCAGGCCCACGGTGCCAGGCGTCGATTTGCTTTGCCAGTAGCCCATGCCACTGGCATTAAAGACAAGGAATACTCATCCACAGAAAGGAGAAAGGGAAAAGGAGGGGAAAGAAAACCTACTTGGGCCACCTGAAACTAAATTTACATGTGAAGGCTTGAAAGACCTTGTCAATGTTATGCAAAAGAAGGGGCCAAGTGACAACTGAGATACTCTGAGATGTTCCCCGATTACCAGAAAAGTCATCTCTCAAGAAGAGATCCACTGAGCAGTTTGGTCCTTAGGCCAGCCACGGAGCACACCCAAAGGGGAGACAGGGAGATCAGAGCTGTTTTGGATGAGCTCAGGCAGTCTCACTCCCTCCCACCTGGAAACTGTAGCCTTACTTAATGAATAATTTGTTAGATTGCATGTTCCTTTCAGCTGGATGGAGGATCTAGTTCTCATGCACGTTAGAGTCAACGTTGTGTTCCTTGTTGTGCAGCTTGCACAACAAAAGGAAATGGTCAGAGCCTTTTGAAGGGATGGAAGAGGGAGGTTCCTTCCTTTCAGTCAGTGCAGTTAACAACTCCCAAACACTGCCTTTGTGCAGCCTCTGTAGCACAGAGCGCTCCGAGCTTTGGAATGATAAGTGAGAGTAAATACTGCAGTAATTCACATGCTTCCCTTCCCCCACACCCTGACCTTAATGGGAACCACATGAGGAACACAGGACTCGGGGAAGATCACTGGGAAAGGCAAAGCGATGCAAACAATTAGCCACTGAGCTGATAGCATGAAAGCCTGGCAACTACTTCACACCTCTCTCCTGCCAGGGAGCCCCTCTGGCCCCAGCTTTCTTAAGCACAAAGTGCACCTTCTGTCACTGCTCTGAGGTGGGAAGTCAGTGAGGACACGGAAGGCCAGGAAGAGAGGCAGAAGGGGCAACTTGGCTCTCCTGCTCTCAATCCTTCCCCTGCTAGGGGGGGATCTGCTACCTGCACATCCCCAGTGGGATAGTGTTATTACTATTACTGCACTCTCAAGCAGACATTCATTTTCTCATGACCTAAGAAAACCCGAAACCAAAAACAACAACAAAAAAGACCAAAAGAAAAGAATTTCTTCAGACTTTCCAAAACAATTAAACTTCAAGCAGAGACCAAGCCTGAAGCATTTCAGTCAAAAAGCAGATGTTTTAAAAGCTCTGCACATACATCAAAACGGGGCTTAGAAAGTCCTGAAGGAAGTAACTACCTCTACAAAGCTATTACACTCAAAAGGGAATTGACATCCGTAAGAAGACATAATCCACAGGGTGAAGCTGACCTACAGTGATGAGTATGGTTCTCTAAATCCTGCGTATGAAATGACCGAAGCGACGATCGACTCTCACAGAATTAAGTGGGTTAGCACAGCCCATTGAAGAAAGGCTGCCACCATCCTAAATAGTCTCTAATATACTCTCCTCTTATATAGTTTCCCATTCATATAGTTTTCAAGGGAAGGTGGTGCAAGGAATTACTGTGGCTGAGTCACAGCAAGGTGGAGGAAAGCACGGCAGTGGGTGCATGGTGTGTGTGTATATGTATGCATATGAGCACACATGCCATGTGGCTGCTCTTCCTGCGACTTTTTCATTGCATTCAGCGGATTATTGACCTCAAATGACATTCCTGCTGTGTTGTCTCACTCAATAATGTGAAGAATCTCACACACCTCCTCTGGAATCTCTAATGAATTATGTAGGAAAGACGTTTTGTTAGTAGTGCTGTACTCTTATGTCCTGGAGCCTCAGAGCTCAGTTTACAGCTTAACCACTGCCCTTGTGTGTGCCACAGGGGGAAACACCTAACGTCACTTCCCCTTAATCTTTCTTTAACATAGACACAATGTCATACATATCAGAAACTTAAAAAGAATCTTGTCTGCAGATCCTGAGAGCTTTGAAATCCTTGAAATGAAGCAGATGAGAAAGAAATTTTTTTCAGTTATTTTGAAGGGCCAGCTGATAAAGATGATGCCAAAAGAAAGGAATAGGAGTCAGTTTGTAAAATATATTGTAAGGTGAAGAAAATGTGAATTTTATTAACTGAAACTCATCTATTCAAGTAACCTTGGAACTGAAACCGCACTGGAAACAAGAAAGATGATTCTGTATCGATCATGGGATTCATTATAATTTTTCACTGTATGCATTTGAAAGATTCAATGTCTACAGAAGTGCTCCCTAATGTATAAAATCCACTAGCTGCCACTCTCAATTAAATGTAGTTAATGAGATCTCTGTTCACCCTATAGAGAAGAGGGTTTTGTCTCCATAGTTTATTGAAAATGGAGTTAAAACACGGCTGGGATTTTAATTGGTTATTGTGGATATCACCACGACATGTCTCCTATGGTCTGTCTGGTGTATCTGAGGTTCATAAAATCCAATAAAGCATTTAAACAAAATCCAATAGATGCCTGAGGCTCTGGGCTTTAATACCAGAACATGAAGCAGACGTACAGAGAAATGACAATTGACAGGACATCCCTTGCCGATCTATACATAATAAAGGAGAAACAGCTTCCGCAGTTGTATGCCCCTCCCCGAGATGTAACAGGGCACGGCTTTATCCCATGTCAAGCAGGTGCAAGAAAAACAATTTAGAGCTGTGGTGCTCTAATGTGTGCCAGAAGGAAGAAGCGTCTCCTGGGAGCTGCCAAAGGACAACAGTTCACTTTTTCTTTTGGGGACTCATGGGAGACAAATGGCCTGGAGGAAGGACACAGCTATTGTGATTGCAGCAACTGGAGGCTGACAAGGATGGGTGCTGATGCTGACAATTAGAACTACATTGTCTCCTGCAGTTTTCTGCTCAGAGATTCTTATGGTCTAGTTTTAAATGGACGAGTGAAGTTTACCTCTCACTTCTCTTTGGAGGATTTTTTCCACAAGATGACAGACTGGAAGGCAGTCTCAGCTGAAATTCCTCTTCACTGCCCTCTTTCACTGGCCTCATCCCACAGCTTACTGAGAGTTCCCTTCTTTTCTGGAAAGGCTGCAGGAAGAAAGCTCACCTGGGAGATCCCTGCCTGACTTTCCTTGGAAAATTATTTTTCTTCTGATCACCAGTTAAGAGGAAACAAAACCCAAAGCAAAACAAACAAAAAAAGCCGACATTGCAAATTCAGCACATTTTTTCATCTCAAGGGGTCTAAAAATACTCTGGAATTATTGAGCTGAAAATCACAGTTATAATAAAGTGGAAATGATCCCATCAGGCAAGACAGGCCAGCTGTATCATTACTGTTCCTGGGCTGAATGTGCAGAGAGACCATTACAGCATCAGCTGAGCAGTTACGAAGTCTGTAACTGCACTCCCCGCAGTAACTATCCTTGAGTGGGCACTGCAGACTGAGCAGCAGCCAGGCAAAGAGCTGAGCCGAGCGGCTGCAGAGGGCGGCAGGGCGAGGGCTGGATGCCTTGTGGCAATGAGCTGAGTGCTACCGCCTGTTGAGTGGCAGCGATTTTCACTCACCTGTTTCTCGTGCAGATTTCCTACGGACCCTCCTATTTGGGGTTGTCCTCAAAACACTGCTTTGATCTACGTGTGGCAGCAGCCCCCGAGCTCTCTCCATAACATATGTGGTTCTTACAGGGTTCCAAACTTTTTGGCTGTGGCCTGAATAAGGTCCCATCGGCTCTGAGTGCCCAGAGAGCTGTACTGGCTCAGGACAAAGAAGCTGCCACGCTGGTTCAGCAGCAGCTTTGTTAACCAGCTGTGGCAGGAACCGCGACTTGCAGGTGGCAGCAGCAGCGCATCTCATCCTGCCACAACTGAAGGGAACTTCCATCATGATTGGCGCAGCTGGCTCTGCTGACAGCAAAGCTAAATTCGGCCCTTTCCTTTTCAGTGTTTTCCTCTCCATTTTTCCTCCTGTTCTCCTTTGCTGCTGCTACAAGTCCTTCCAGTTCTTTTTAGGCCTTATCTGAAAACATCTCTTTTCTTACCCTCTAGTTTGTGGGCTGGTTCTGTCCTGCAGTGTGATTTGGCTGCACTGTGGTAGATTGCACTTTTTGGGATTACTTTGTTTTCCTTGGCATAGCGGGGGCTGCTGTGCAGCAAGGGGAGGACTGAGGAAAGAGAGCTGCTGATTCATTGCAGCTGTTTAAACAATCCAAGCACCTCATCCTCTCCTTTCCTTCCAAAAGCCCCACTCAGCATTGCAAGGCCAGCCTAGTCTCCTGCTTGCTTTTGTTTTCCTGCCCCTCAAGGCTGTAGTAGCAGCAGAGGCATGTTCTTGGGTCGTTTTTTCTTCAGCCAAGATCCACCTCCAGGTCCTACAGAAGCCAAACCCACCACTCAGAGTAAACATACAGCACCAGTAATCCAGGTCCCCTTACTCAGAGTTCCATGGACACTAATACAGGCTGAATGCAGGCTTCGTTCATTGCCACATCCAGGGTGATTTTGCAGGGATAACAGGAAGATACCCAGAGGGCACACCTTAGCAAAAAGCTACAGTGATCAATCACACTGTACTGGGAATATTTTCAATTTTCCTTGAAGGAAATTTTGGCAGAATATGGTAATTTAAATTTTGGAAGGGAAGAAAAGTGTACTGGCAAGACCAACAAGAGAAGTCATTCTTCTGCAGGTAATGGAGGAATTGGTCTGCCAAATGCTGGAGGCTCCATACATTTCCAGCATCAGCTTTTCCTGAATCCGGGGGACGATTGTGGTATGTATAGCATGGAGATTCATGGCACTGAATCACAACACAGAAGTCTAAGGAGGCAAACAAAGAGACTCAGAGGTAAACCTTGGTAGGTAAAGGACCTGGGTTCTAGAAATTCCTGGAAGAACAGGGAGTAAGATTTATTTACACAAGTCCTGTGTTCTTCTGAGGTGAATTATATCACCTTAGGTGTGGAAGGTATTGGGAAGAGCTGAATAATTCTGTGGCACTGACATAGGATTAAAGGAATATAAAAAGCATTCTGTCATCTGGACTAGCGACCCAGGCATGTGGACAACCACCACAGTGTATTTACAGAAAATGTGGTCTAGCAGGTGATCAAACAGATTTTAAATCTGTGGATCCTAGTTCTGCTCCTGATCTAAACAATATTGGGCAAATTGCTTCACTGTTCTGATTCTGTCTTGCCTTTGTCTTACTTAGCTAAAAAACCTTTGGGTAAAGCACATTTGGATACGACCTGCTATAGCAGCATCGTGAACTTCATCAGCACACCCAGACACCTTAGTAATAATGATAATTGAATGTGTTTTGTAAAGATCACGCTGATTAGTACATGAGACAAAAATGGGAGAGACACTTAACAGGATGCTAGGAGACAGGGAAAGGGAGAGGGAGAGAGAGAAAGAAACATCCCTAGCTGAGTGTGCAAAATAAACTGGGATTATCAGGTTGGCACAGAGCATTTGTGCTTTGCTCACTGAGACATTATCATCTTCACATTATGCACACAGACTCGATAGAAACAAAATGCTACCAAGTGAGGCCAGAAGCAGACTTCCTACGTGCAACTGTGGTTTGGGACACGTGTTCCCATGTACTTGGCATCTTTCCTTCCTGTTAGTAGGAGAGGGAAGGCACGTGGAAGCTGAGTTCTGCATGGGAAACTTGTGTATAGCTGTGGGCACTGGAAGAATGAAGTTATGTGCTGGAACTGACCTTGTACATGGAGGACCTCTGGAGGGAAGGCAGAAGCCAGGGAACACTGAGAACATGCTCAGTGCCTCTCCCCAAGGACTGGATTTCATCATGAAAGGACCACTATTTTAGCAAATTGTATGCTTTACTTGGGGATGAGAGGACAGTGGTGAATACCGTTTTTCTTTAAGTACAGAAATATCTTCGGCATGGTCTCCATGGTATCGTCATAGTCAAACTGATGACATTTTGTTTGAATAGGTAGACAATAAAGAGAAAAACAGAAGGAATATCTGGGCTCAAAAGGTTGTGTCTGGTGGTCCCTAGGGATCAGTACTGGCGACAGTTTTTTTTGATGTCAGGTGTTGTCTGTGTTAATAAACTGGACTTTGGGACAGAGTGCACCTCAGCAAGTTTGTGGGTGGTACCAAATTTCAGTGTTAGAGAACAGGGCTGTTATTCAAAGGGACGTTGTCAAGCCAGAAAAAATGAGTTGAGAGGAACTTGTTGGAGTTTCAAAAAAGACAAATTCAAAGTCCTGCAGCTGATGCAAGATAATCCCATGCAAAAACAGCAGTTTAAGCATCTATATTTCAGTCAATGATGTCTGTCCTGACCACAGCCAGGGAAGTTTTAACCCAGTCAGGCATTTCTTGGCAGCAGGTGGGCCAGCCCTCTCAGAGGGAGCCAGCCCATATGGAAGGAGCTGGGCTTATTCCTGCCATCAAATGACTGCTGAATTTGCCTTTTTGTTTTGAATATGTGGACCCGTGGTTAGGATCCTATCAGTCTATTTTAATTCAGTCAGCATGGGCCTAGCTGAAGATATGAGAAACATTTTCAAAAACTCCCATTTCTCCTGGCCTGTGGATTTTTTACTTTCAGTAACATTTCTGGGAAAATAGCATGTCTCTCTAAACAGTAAAGCAGCCAGAATGGACACCAAACTACAGCTGTTATCTCAGAACTGGCCGCATACATATATTCCACATTAGTATAATAAACAGTTGATGTAAGCCAGAGTAGAACCAGGCCCTTAGATATTTATCTAAATTAACAGAATCACATTACTGTTTTGATAGCAGATGAATCAAAAGGAGTTTCATGTCTTATCACAAGCCTTCCCCACTTCTCAAGGAGGTTGTGGGGAGTGCATATATCCCACCCCTGCTTCCCACACAATTGCTACCTCACCTGTCTCGCACCAGTTGTCTGAAATAATTTGTGGTTTTTTAAATCAGTAAAAGTTCAGCTGAGAAAGAAATGAATTTGTTTCAGTTTGAATTGGTAGGATCCCACCCCATGTGGACACAGGCATCTTGAATATAACAAACAATTTAGAATTAAATTGCACACTTGGTTCCATATGATTGACTTCCCTGGGATTGTGCTGACAGAAATAAAACCAGAACTCCTCAGATTTCAATTAAGTAGATAAGTTATTGTCTATGCCTCCCTTCCTGTTACTTTGAGAAGAAAAGTCCATTATTAACTTACCAGATTGTCAGACTTGGAATTCTACGGTTGTCAGGTTCTGTAATATAATATATACCCCGAAAAGATATTGTCAAACCTAGATGTAGACATGATGTGAATCAGAGGGATGAGTGAGATCAGTGCACCAAGTCTGAGCCCCCTTGATGTTGCCTGAACAGCCCAGCTCTTGGTACTGTCTACAGTTGTATTTTGTTCCACCCAATGCACTGTACAGTGTGTGATAGAGGCTACTCACTCCCAGTAGCTGACCACAGGAAGCCAGACCATAGTCATTTGCACAGATATGTTGCTATGAGTGTCTCAGACTGCACATCACCAAAGCACTCTGTAGACTCATTTAGCCTATTTACCTTGTTGCAGTGCATATTTAAATTTAAATGGCAGCTAAAAGCCCAGGGTACTGACCTAATCATCATTCAAGTTTTTTTTCCATTGTTTTTCTTTCTTTATCTGCTGCTCTAAGGCAGGTCCTGCTTGACTAACTTGGTCTTCTAAGGTGACCCACAGTGATGAGGCCAGTCCTGTTTAATCTCTTTATTAATAACCTGGATAAGGGCATTGAGTGCACCCTCAGCCAGTTCACAAATGAAGTTGGGTGGGACTGTTGATCTGCAGGAGGGCAGGAAGGCTCTGCAGAGGGATTGGGACAGGCTGGATCGATGGACTGAGGCCAACTGTGTGTGCCTCAGCAAGGCCCAGGGGCAGGTCCTGCACTTGGGTCACAACAACCCCATGTAGCAGTACAGGCTGGGGGAAGGGGGCTGTAAAACTGCACAGCAGAGTAGGACCTAGGCAGGTTGGTCGACAGCAGCTGAACATGAGCCAGCAGTGCCCAGGTGGCCAAGAAGGCCAATGGCATCCTGGCCTGTATCAAAAATAGTGTGGCCAGCAGGGCCAGGGCAGTGATTGTTCCCCTGAACTTGGATTAGATTGGATGATAGCGAAAATTTCATCCCTGATGGGTTATGAAGCATTGGAACAGGCTGCCCAGAGAAGTGGCTAAGTCTCCATCCCTGGAGGCATTTAGAAGATGTGGCACTAAAGGACATGGCTTAGTGGTGGACTTGGCAGTGCTGGGTTGGACTTGGTTATCTTAGAGGTCTTTTCCAACCTAAGTAATAAACTATCTTGCTGTGTAATAGGTTTAGGGTGTTTGGTTTTATCCCCAACACCCTCAATACATGTGAGAAGCACCAAACAGCAGGGAAAGAGCACACTACCCTGAGAAAGGTATAGAACACACTCCTCGGAGAAAGGTACTTCTGTGCTCTTCACAAATAATACAGTAAATGAAGAAGCAGAACAACTCCTACACTGTGTCAGAAACATACTGTATTAATCTTAATACTTCATCCTTCACAGGAACAGAAAATTTGGATTCCTGGTTTTTAATCTGCTATAGACCCAACACAAATTTTATAAATTTCCCTGAAAAGAAAATCCTTTTAGTCTACATTCTCAGGAAGCTCTCATTCCAAGATCCCAAAATATTGTTCTGAATGTGTTTTCACAGTATTTCAGGATATGAGAGGAACTATGACAACTGCTGACATAAAGCTTAATAGAATAATGGAAATACTCTATTACATTTAATCACTAAGGGCACCTGCTACTTAGTACTGATTGAAGCAACTTATCTTAATTTCTAGATCAAGTGTCTCCTGTTAGTGCCTTAATGAAACAGTGTGACATACAAGAAAAATTACTTTGCTTTGCATATTGCCATTTAAATGATTCAGGGGGGAAAATCAACCCAAACAAATATTTCAGCACTTTCCCTGTTTTGCAAACATCTAATTTTCCATAAAAACACTTTTACGACAGGAGTGTCTCTCTTGGGTAACTTCAGTCTGTGCACAATATGAGCACATTCTTTGGAATGTCCTATTTCAGTGCTGTCCAAGCCACCTCATGTTGGCTTCAGCAGGGTAAGTGTAGGCTCCCTCTACCCCAAAGTAGGAATGTTCTCACTGCCACGCTTCACCAAGTTGAAAATAGCTGGTTTAGCTAAAATAGCTGGGGTCACATCTATGTGTACTTAAGGCATTAAAATGAAGGATCTAGCCTGTCAAAAGCAGGGGAACATTAGTAGGGATGTTAGCAAGCATTACTTCAAAAGCAGAGGCGAGATGGCAGTGGCTTGGGAGGAACTATGTGAAGGAGGGACCCAGGCACCAGCAGTGAGGAGGGAGAGCGAGGAGCAGTGGAGTGGTGCTGAGAAGGGAAGCAGGAGCTTGCAGGCAGCTAATGCAGGTGCTGAACTGCATGGGAAGCTCTGTTTGCCCAGCCCTGCTCACTGGGAGTGCCCCTGAGGGTGCAGTAGCTAAACAACTCTGAAAATCAGTGCACAAGTTATGCAGTTTTTCCGTTTCTCTCTTCCTGTGCTGCTTCTCTCCCTTCTAAGACAATTCCTGCAAGGGATAGCAGTTGCATTTTGCCCTCGGCTGCTTTGATTCTGGTCCCGTTTCCTACTCTGGTGTCTCCCCTGAGGGCCACTACTACCCTGCTCTTCCCAGCCTCACCCTATCTGTGCCCTTTCCTCTCAGGCTTAATTTCCCTCACTTTGATCCTTTAATTGGCTATTTCCCGCTCTCAGCCATTAGCCTGCTTCCCTGTGTGCTGGCCAGCATCCCATGATTAATCTACATTTTTAGAAAAGGGTAAAGCATAGCACTGAAATGGCACCCAGAAGCACGCAACTGTGCTGTAGGGGGGCTGAATAAGCCAGAAAACCAGGAACACATATTCCTTAATGAGGAGCATTTGCAGCCACTGTTACCTGAGGCTTTCTAAAGAGCAGCAGTCTTCATCGTCCTTGTCTTAGTCCAGTAGTTTTGCAGGTTCTTGTAGCACCCAAGACTGTGTCATCCACTGCAAAACAGAATGATGACAACTCCTACAAGAAAGATTTTGTGCATAAAGGTTGTAGCCACTGGCAGTGTCACAAAACAGAACAACTCAAATACTTCAGTGTACTGTAGGATAAAGAGCTAAGATCAAAATTAAACCCTTATAAACTAATCACAGATGTGCAACAGCTAGTAAGGAAACCATTTTCTAGTATGTGGGAATCATTGACATTTCTTGTATTTCAGAGAGGGAGATGCATATGACTTGGAAGAAACTTCCTGAAATGCTGTAAATCCACCCTCAGGTTCCTTTTCTACCTTCCAGGTGAATGTCAGACAGTACTGGCATCTTTCACACTTTTCTGATATGAGCTGCCATTTTAATCAAATCCACCATACTTGTAAAGTATCTTCCTAGAAAAACCCAATATGTAAAAAATTACCAGCCAAAAATTGTTCTCAAAACAATTCTTTGGACTTGGAAAGATTTCCTTCATGATCCTGATGTCTTCAATCCACTAAGATGGGGATGGGAAGAATAAAATAAGAGAGCACCATAGTTTATAAGGCAGCAGCAGAGAAATAAAAAGGTAAGCTGAGATGAAAAGGAAAAGGGAAAGAAGAAGAAAGGAGCATGGGATGCAGAGGAGTGTGGATAGCTAATTCTCTTCCTCTGACAGGCCAACAGCTAGCTTTTTTTTCTGAGAAGGATCAGCCCACCTCACAGCTGCTTAGAACATGAGCTGGGGGATGGGAGGGGAAGCAGAAAAAATAGCAGTTCATTGCCAAGCAGAAATTGCACTAAAAACAGGCACCTGGGAATGTGCAAGATGGGATTTGCAGGCACAGCCATGCAAGGTGAAGAAAGAAGTCATATTCTGTAGGGTAGGAAAGGCCACTGAAGACAGTTCAGGTGTTCTGTGTGATCTTCTTTCTTCAGAGTTAATTCACACAACTTGGAAAAGAAAAAGAAAACTGCAATAGTAGTTATTATTTTTATAGGAACATCTGCCCTGTTGGTGCTTACCCTCACAGTTTTGGGTCTCCCTGACCTTCAGTTGCATGCTGTCCCCTCAAGTGCACTTGGGCAGTGACCCAAGTCCAAACCCACGACACACTTGCCGCCAGAAAACTCTTTCCTGAGACACTTTCACCCCCTGCAACAAATCTTCCAGACAGTAGATTTCATGGGTCTGCTAACTGTGTGTATTTCTGTGTGGGACCATGTAAAAGCACACACTGTTCATCACTCAAGATTTGCTTTGCTGTCATGATATCACTGTCTGGGACTGATATTTTTGGTGATGGCCAGAAACAGCAACAACATACTTTTCCTCATGTTTTGATTATACAGGAAGAACTTACACGATAACACTGATTGAAGTTCAGAAAGAGAACTAGTCAAGTTACTTTAAAAGAAATTCCTAAGTGAAAACATGGGTTTTCAAAACTTTAGAAAGAAAATAAATACTTGTAGAAAATTTGATAATTACAAATATTTCTAAAAAGCAGGTATAATCCCCAACTTCCTTTTTTTTGCTCTATCTAGTAAGAAAATATGGAAGTGAGAAAAAGAGAAAAAACAGACAAACTTTAAAAAGTGAATGTTCATGTTTAACTTTGAATTCTAATCTAAACACAAAACTATTTTAGTATTTTAGACAAGTGTATGAATGTTTTGCTTATGAATCAACATTTAGGGGGAAAAAAGTGTGAACAACACTTTCAAAAAGAACTTTATAGACAAGGTATGAATTTTCAGATGGTGTCGCTATTTCTTATTTTCAATTTAAAAGTCCAGCAGCAGAGATGAAACAAGCAATTGTCCCCAGAGAAACATGTAACACTGAAGTGCACAAGGTGAGAATTGTTTAAAGTCACAGTGATGGACACCAGCTTTCTGATAGTGTTATAAGACAACTGGTGGCATTTTGTAAAAAGGACTTTAAGTTCTGTTTATCTGAACTGACAGCAGTTAGAAGTACATGCCATCCTTATCTATCAACTCTAAAGGTGATCTAACTGGATAGGAGACCATTTTCACTGAGGGCTGCTGCCCACAGTTGTACTTAGTTGAGTAAATGCAGACTTTACGTGGCCCAAACCACATACAGACATTTGCACCAGTGCAAACTGCATGCAGAGTGTTTTTCTATCAGAATGGCAGCACTTCACATTTTCTTGCACATCTTCAGAAGAAAGGAGCCCACAGGGTCGGGACAACAAAGAATTAAGCAGGGAGTGTCTGCGACAGGGAGAGTGCAATTATTATGAGTTACAACACCATCAGGATTAACATGTCTCTTTAAAAAAACACGTGCAAAGGAATCTCAAGCCATTAAACTGTCTAGCTCCTAGCTATTATTTTTGATCCATAAACAGTACCTTAAACGGTACAGTGCCCTCTAGCACTGTAATAAAGTATTAGCCATTAGTTAATACTTACCCTCCAAATTGCTACTTAGAAGCCTCTTTAAGTCTTCCCATTCAAAAACCTAGCAAAAAAGAACAGTTGATTCTGAAAGGGCTGCAGCAGTGTTTGACTGTCTTCAAATTGTTAACTCTTCCTCACCCCCAGGGGAAGCAATACTATCACTCATATTTTACTGGTTTCTAAATTAATGTTGTGATTAATCTTCCCCTGGGGTTTTCAACAGCTCCTTATGACAACGCAGGTTACTCCCTGAAAAAGGAATGGCAGTAATTGAGAATGGGATCAGAGTTTAAGAAACCATGTTTTTGAAATGTGTCTAGGAACAAAGGAACTAGATAGGAAAAGAAGTGGGGTAATTTACACCTTGTTATAGAATTAGCCATTGCTGACAGTAGTAGCTGGATATGGAGAACCATAGCAGACTGGACTCACATTTGAGTCAGGATGAGCTGAGCAACCTCCACACCTCCCCATGTCCAAATGCAGCTAAACTGTATGAACTAGATCTCCTGAGCATTGGTCAGAAGAGCCAATTTATAGGAGCAGGATCAATCTCAGCTGCTTTGGTCCCAGATGCCTAGACTTGAAGATGACAAAGCTTGGTGTGATTGTCCTGTAGAAAGGGACCAGAATATGGCATGGAAAAATAATTTTAACAATCATAGAATCATAGAGTGTTAAGAGGATGGAATGGACCTTAAAGATCATCTAGTCCCACCTGCCCTACCATGGGCAGGGACACTTCCCAGGTTGCTCAAGGCCTCATCCAAAAAAGTTCACTCTTAAGACATGTAGAATAATGGACTGTAGTAGGTAACTCCACTCTTAAATGGTCCCAGTGGCTAAGAGGGAGATTATCAGAAAACAAAGTATGTCTGTGTAGCTTCTGCAGTCTTGGGCAAAGTTCAGTGGGTGCCAGCTTTTCAAGAGGAACTGGGAAAAAGCAAGGAAATAGCCAAGGCCTTTGATATATACTCCTACGTTGCAGAGCAAGGAGGCACCAGACAGGGAACATCCATGTTCACACTCTGCTGACTTCTACTGCTGCCCAGAGGGACAGCTGAGGGCCTGTAGCAGTGTGGATACAGTAAGACAAGCGGGCTTGCTGAACCATCTCAAGTGCCTGATTTCATACACTGCGTCTGTTTGCAGTGGTGAACAAATGCAATACTCACTACAAAATAAACTTTCTTCTTCAGTGATGCACTTCTAACTGCTCCTTGAGTTGCTAGTCCTGCTGCTTCTGTATGGAACTCAAAGCTTCTCCCAGGCCCATGTTCTTGGTATTCAGACCCTCCTTGTAGATACAGGCACGGACCTTATAATTGCAGTCACACAGAACCACCCACCCAGATTCTGCTGCGTGGAAGGGGGGCTGCAGAGACAGAAGAAATTCTGTGCCTTTCCCCAAGTACTTATTTTGGCAAGATTATTAGGCTGTGCCTTTGAGATCCCATCAGTACTTCTGCCCAGTCCTGTTTTGACTATAGAGGACACCCCCAGTGACCAGAGAGGAATGGATGAGATAGCATACAGAAAAGAGATATTTCCCCCCTCTTTATTCCAAATATCTATGATATGGATGTCATGCACAGCAGATTATATCTATGCCTAAAACCAACAGGCCATTCAAGGGAAATTGTACTAATTAACTATACAGGCTGATCGTTGTCTCATTTAGTTCCTGTCAGTTCTGCCCTGGAAGAGGACACAAAGAAGAGATTGTGGAGACTTCAAGAAGTGTGGATGAGTTTTTCCCACAGTTTAGGATACTTACATTTTGGAAAGTCAGGAATCAGTTCAGTTGCTGTACTCTTTTCTCCCTTACCTGCTTCATCTTAGAAGTCAGGACCTGTTACTCCAAGCAAAGTCCATTCAGCCAGTGTGGTGGGAACTCTTGGCAGTCAAGAGGATCTCTGAGCAAGTAGGACTAAGTATCCCCAGCTAGTAAGCTACTCCATTTGCTGATTGGAAAAGGACACACAGATTGCCCCACTGGTGCTAGCATCTGAATCTGGAGGATTAGGTGGAAAGCAGAATATGACAAGGGCTTGGGGAGCAAGAAGGGGAATCACAGCCAGAAAATCCCTCCTCACATGGCCTCCTTCTATCTCCTCCAGTGGCCTGTAAGATGCTTTTGTTCCAGCCTCTGTTTTCAGTCTCTTTGGTCAGAAAAAAAGGGAGCAGCTGGAAAATACTTTTCTAAAGGCTGTGGTAAAATAAATTCATCCCAGCACATATGGAAGACAACCAGAGCAATTCCTATTTTTTGCTGGAAGGATTCTGTCACATGAACTGCAAGATCTCTGAAGTGCTGTCAGTGCTCTTTGGAAATAAAAATTATAAGGAGGTCCTATTTTAAAACCCTTATGTGTAGAACCCTGTGGGACACATGTCCAGAGCATTGTGAGATACTGTACCCATTGTATGGTTTGCATCACTCATCAATGCATTGAGGCTGGCACTGCTGTTAACTGACTATCCCTACACCCAATATATTTAAGCAATCCCACAAAAGGCACACATGACCTCTCAAAATACATTATCACATGGAACTATTTTGAAATAAATCATGTGCTACTGGCGTACCTAGTGAACTTTGAAGTTATGATATTGTGTATGAAAAGCCTGTCTTGTCTTTCAGATGTCTCCCTCCATCTCTGATTTAGGCTTTTGCTTTCCATGGAAGCTTGAACACCACTAAAAAGCTTGGCTTAATGGAAAAGAGGTGATTAGTATTCCAAATCAAGCCTTTAACCTCTTGGATGCGTTTCAAAAACACATTGTAGTGTGAGATGTTGTAAAGGTTTCATTAGTACAAGCTTGGGATGCCCTGCATATCTCAGCTGTAGCTTTGCCAGATGCAGGGTGTCAGAGCAGCAGGAGAGGGCTGCTCTGCCAGGGCTGAGGGTGACAGCAGGGCAGGCAGGGCAGTGCTCCCACCCACAAGTGCAGGGCTGTAGTGCAGGAGTGGGGAAGCAGAGCATGTCCAGTGATTCTCATCAGGGTTGGAATCAGTCCACCAGTTGCCAGACAAGTCCACAAAGGCAAGGCAGCTCTCAAGTCAGGCTATGAATTCCAGTCACTGGGTCAGGGACCAGGGGCAGGAACATGGTCAGGCATGTCCTCAACATAGCTCCAGTAAGGACAAAGGCCTGAGTTTAAAAGTGGCTCTCACCACTCTCCCGGGTCTGTCTCTCTGACAAGGCTCCACACAGATCTCACACAGCTTGTTTCACAGCATCTCACCCCAGGTTACAGCAGCACATAGCAGACCTGGGCATGGGCACAGGCAGCCAAACCCGTGCTGGGTGCATGGAAGGTTGCAGAGCCTGTTGGTGCACTCTGGCTCTGGCATAGGAAGGCAGCTCTTCCTAATCTCAAGAGGTGATAAATGTGAAATCAGTGGGTGCTGTACCTTCGCCACGTAGTGCCCAGTGCCTGAGGATGAGCTATTTTATAATATTCTGGAAAACAATACACAGCAGAACTGAACAAAATGTCCAGAACAAGCAAGCAAACAGAAAAACATCTGTAGCACGTTATGGAGACACACTCACAGAGTCACCCACATCCACGCCCATTCACACAACACATCTGAGGTCATTACAGAATTCTGTTTGTTTCTGCAAAAGAGAAAGAGGAAAATGTTTGAAGTTTCCGTCTTGATGCATGTTTAGAACCTCTGACTCAATTTCCTCCCACTCTCCACTTGGTTTGACTCAACTCAGTATACCTTTCTCCTTCATCAACCAGTTAAGTAGCATAAATCTCTGCCACTTCAGCCCACTCATCCGGGGCACCTAATAGCTACTAAGAAGGCTCCTGTAGCACACCTGAAATCAGGGACAGCCTCCTGACACCAGCACCACAAAACACAAGAGATATTGCAGTATACTCTGGATGCTAACTCTGGGCAAAAATTTTGACTAAACACAGGCTGGATGCTGAAGAGTATCTTCTTTGCTGCAGGAAGAAAACAAAACACAGCCCTTATACCCAGTCATTCTCAAGTAAAACCATCTAGCTGAGTCCTTGGCACTGCCCAGACAGAACTTCAGGAGTGTGAGTTGGCACCGGTATCCAGATCCGGAATATGTGCCACTCCTATGACACCATGCAAGAAATATTTCTCAGGTGATGGCACAGACAGACACTGAGAAGGTGAGGAAGCTAATTGGTGACACCAATTAATGCTCTGTTTCATCACAGTTCCTTTGCAGACACAAAAAAACACACTCAAAGTCAAGGAAGACTTGGAGACTAGCATCTGCCTGTCTGTTACATAGAAGCTGCTATTGACGTGTTTCACATTCAAACCTATAAAAACCTCAAACACTCGGCACTCCAGCCAGATAGGAGATTTCTAGGCTGAGAAAAAACCTGAAGGGAGTCACAAAAAGAACCTCTGGTCAGAAATGAGAAATGTTAGCAGTTTTGTCAGTGGGAAAACCCACCTAATGCCTGCTCAAGCAGCATTTGACTCTAGTTTGTTTCTTCTGAAATGCTGAGATAATCTTGAAACTATGCAAAAGAAAAGGCATCAAGAAAGAGAAGTGGGAAGCAGAGCACTGCTACAGATTTAATCTTTTGGTGAATAATAGCTCTGTGCAAACTGTGATTCCACGGCTGGTGAAGTAGCACATTATGGCAAGAGGAAAGGGACTAGAAAAACAAGAGAAGGAAAACAAATAGTCCTATCTCACTCAACACCACCAGAGACTATAAAAGAAGGGAAGAGGGTTCTCCTGAGCTTGGTACATCCCTCTGCAGTGGGAAGGTCACAGGACAGCTTTTGAAAGTTCCTGACCTGGAGGCCTTCCTGCTCTTTGAGGGCCTCTCTTTCCACACAGTACTATTCCAGAAAACAGAGACCACGTCTCATAGTTGCTTTAAACACTAATTCAAGATCAAGGTATTAGAAAAGCTGTTAAATGTTAACAGGAAAAAATGTTTAGTACTTTTGGGAGTTTCCTTCACTTGGGAGGGGAAAGGTTAAATTAGTAGGTTCACTGATGAAGAAAAACCACTGTCGAACACAGCCTAAAGGATTATTTTACTGCTAATCAGTGGATTTTATTGTAATCTGAATTAAAAACACGCTGCTGGATATCAAAGCACAAAGGCTTTATCGCTGAACAGGGCTATCTGCAGTAGGGACCACAGGAACTGAAAAACAAGACTTCAAATGTAAGGCTTATTCGATTCAATTAATTCAGCCTACAGAAGAGAAGTTTTAGAGGTGACATAATTGCTGAATATAGGGATTTGCACACAGAAAAGCATTTAATAAGCGGAGGAGGCAAGCAGACAGGCGTTTCAGTCTTTCTGTCAGAGACATAATGTGAACCAATAGTTGGAAGTTCAACAAGAAAAGTTCTTTCTTATTTAAATAAGTTGTAATTTCTGGGAAGTCAGAACTACTACAGCATAACAGTGGAGGTCACCCTCTTTTGTAGTCCTTATGACAAGCCTGTATATCCTTTAAAAACACACACTATCTGTCTTCAGAGGGAAAACTGCAAAGGGTGTGTTCAAGCTGGCTCCTTCGCTCATAAAGTCAAGATACCTCTGTGGGGCATTCACGCTTCAGGACAGACAGTGAATTCTGGGATGGGGCTGTTGGCAGAGCAGCCTGCAAGAGCACCTTTTGTATGGCTGCCAGCAAGTGGCCCAGGCGTTATGTAAGCAGCCAGCGCCCAGTGCCCCCAGCTACCCTTGCACACGTGAGACAGCAGCTTCATGCCACAAGGGTCTAGAAGGATTTTAAGATCAGTTAAGAATAACTCGCCCAATGCAGGGATCACGTATCTCCCTCTGAAACATTTGGCAGTGGCTAGAGACAGCATACCAAAGGAGACAGCCTCCTGAGCAGGCACAGTCTGGCAGGCGCTGCATCCTTGGCACAGGCTGAGCAGCGCACAGGGTGTCCTTGGAGGTCTCCCATGCATGCAGCGACCAGAGCTGACCCTACTTAATTTATGAGCTCGTCTGAGATCACAGCCTCATGTATAATGGCTCCAGGCTCCGTTGAAATGAACTTTATTAAAATAAATTCCAGCTGCTTGGAAGGAGTTACAGAAATGACAAAAAGAAGGCAAACTCCTCCATTCTCTAACTCACTGACAGCAGAAAAAGAAACAGTTACTGAACACCAAGCAAAATTCAGCTGGCTCAACTGAAGGGGCATGAGAAAAAGATCTAGTCAAAGAACAAGCAATTTTGATTAAATGGGATGGTTACAAAAGCTAACTTAGAACTCCCAGCCAGGCAACAGACTTAAAGCAAAGAGACAGAAGGACAAAAGGTCAGGAGGGCACCAGATAAAGCTTCTGACTGAAGGTGGGATACATTTTAATAAATCAGATTCATTTGCAAGGGGTCTTGAATGCTTGTACCTTTCCTGTTTTGTCTGTTCCCTGGCCTTTGGTCTGCTGTATTTCCTTCCCCAGGATGCCTGTGGGCTGTTAATGGAGAATATTAGGGAGCAGCACCAGGATGTACCTCACTCTGCATGTTGTTGCCAGCAGCCTACACGTTCATTATTGTCCCTGTTTGGTAGATGCTCTTTTTATCCTTGCTTGGCTCCTGGGGAATTTCAAGAGGATGAAACTTCTAATGAAGCCTGGCATTCTTGCCCAGCCACAACCAATCAGAATTGCAGTCTGGTAAGGATCTCAGAAGAAAAACTCCAGTTTTCTGTCCTTTCATGGGTCAGCAGTGAGGAGATTAGATCTAAACCCTACCAGAGGAGCAGAATTGCTCTCCTTTATCATAAGGTTGCCAGGAAAAGTGCAGTATTCACAACTCAGATGCTCAGAAATCTACTGCAGTCCACAGTGGGGAAGGATCTGAACAAATGGGATTAGCTGTTGGTTTAGGTGGGAACTAACCTTCCTGTTATGAACTAGTTACATTTATAGAACCTACAAAAATGGGGTGTAACTTTCACCCCTCAGAGCCACCTCCCACTCCCACCTCATGTCTTGGCACTGAAACTGCCCCTTGGATTTCCAGTATGAGCACCTAAGCTGTCAGGAGTTAGGGGCATGAGACATTAGCAGTGCTTATGTGCCCTTGTCCCCATTCCTACCCTTCTGCTTCCCAGCAATGAATTCTCATGACCTTCTAGCAGATGTCCCCAGTTTTAACCAGCATTGCCAACAGCCTGCTTTCCACAAGAAATTCTGGAGTCTCCTTACAGTCATTTACTGATAATGCTGGAAATAGCCTTTTTCACCTCATGTCAGGCATCACAGGCACAATAAGCGATACTTTACCTGAGGTTCCTAGATCCAAGACACCTACAGTGCAAAAATAAACTAGAAGTCTGGGATCTAGTTAGTTTCAGTGAAGTGGAAAGAGCACACCTCTAGTACAGTCAGCAAAGCAAAAACATTTGCCAGATAATCCCATAAATGGGGAAGAGCTGCAGATCTTCAGCAGTTTAATGGCCACTGGGGGAAGGATGTCACACCTCAGTAAGAACAGGTTCTACTGAATCAGATGAGAACATTCTCGTTCAGCAGTAATTTCACTTAATGTCAGCTCTGTAGCCGGGGTTTCATGTGAATACCGTAGCTGAAAGCCATTAGACTTCTCCCTTGTGCTATCATCAGCCACTTCTGGCAAGGGCTGTTAAATGGAATAACTTGCAGAGTGAGCCAGAAATAGGGCCTGTGGAACAGATTCTTCAGATCACAAATGCTAAACCATGGAAATGTATTGGTGACAAAGAGGGTGGAGGGGAAAGAGAGAAGTTTCCACATACTATTTTTTTCCCCCTATCACCACCACACATGTGGTCTACACCCCAACATATGTTAGCAACGAGTGTAGCCCAAGAGACATTCCAGATCTTACTCAAGAGATGAAACTTGAAAGAACCAGCCAAGTTTGAGATTAATCAGAGGGCAGGGTGACGGTGTGTGTTGCGTGTAATGGAGTCACCCATGCTTAGATTCCGCAGAGAAGGGGGCACAGAGACACCAATGGCCCTCTAATCTATAGTCTGAGGCTCTCTTCAGCAGCCACTGAAGGGTTCAGCTCCTAGCTCAGATTAGGTTTTCATCTCTGACTAGGCTGTCAGTTTGGGCACCCCAGGTGTGTTCCCAAAGCTAGAGGGATGAAGCATACTTTGGGGAGCACTTGGCTTTGAAAGAAGGTTCTTTGAATTTTATGGCTCCTTCCTTTCTTGCCTCTACTTCTGCCTCTCTCCCCACTACCATTGGACTGGTTTACCAATTTTCACAGAAACATTCTGAGCATGAAAGAAAATGTCTCTTCACTTAGCTAAATCCAAAGTATGCCAAGATAGATGGTTGCTGAAGAGTCTACAGGCCATGTCAGATCAGAAATAAGCAAGCTAAATGTTTTTAGCAAAAAAGAAATTAAATACAGCAAGAGGGTTACTGTGGGACACAATGCTCATGCTCATACAATTCTAAAAATTAAAGTTATACATACATGTTCAATAGATTTAGGCAAAATAAGTTTGTAAGTCCGATAGACTTGGAGACTGATATCTTTAAAATTCCGGAGAAGATAATACAGAAAATCGGGAATACAGATATATGTACTAACACATTACTGGTGACATAAGTTAATTTAGGGAGACCTATTAGGAGAATGAGATAGTTTATATAAATGTGTTATTTTATTTATCACAAATGTTTGTGTACTTGATTTAAAAGACAGCTAAAGATTTACTGGGACCTGGGATATAGGCTGGGGAATTTTATAAAGCTATAAATGAAAAGGGAGCAGAAAGGAGAAACACATTTCAATTTTATATACCCAGTACTGAGACTGGAACCAAATGCAGAGCAACAGAACAGTGCTCCCAAAGAGCCACAGCTCTGTCACATGGGGGCCTGGCAGGTAACATATGGAGTTGTTAGATGCAAAATGACCCACCAGTTTTTGGCTTCAGTAGACCTCTTTTCCCAATGGAGTAAGTGCAGTAACTAAATAAAAATTCATGGAATAGGCTGAATGATGCAGGTCCATATCTTATCAGAGCTGGTGCCTGTGTTCAAATGATGAATTAGTTTTGGCAACTGAATTTGGAAATTTATTGCTGTTTTTATTTTTCTTCAGTGGAGGAAAGACTAGCACTTGGAAAGGAAGCCTATAAATCTTAACATTAGAGAGGGGAAAGGGCAAGGTGTTTTACATACACACAGAGCTAGATGAGAAATTGTTTTTTCTAGACACAAAGAACAATGTGCAACAGATTTCTTTTGAAGATTTTTCACTTACTGAAAAATAGAAAAAATATTCAGTGCACATCCCCTTTGTTCTTTTAATTCCAGGTTTGATTAATTTTCACCAAAAAATATGTAGGCATTTCAACAAGAATAAAAGCCTATTGCTTCTTTTACGCAAAAAAGTGATTGCAGATTTTTGCCAAAAAGAGGAAATGACAACAGAAAGCAAACCCATTTATCTCTTTGGAAGATGATATAACCAGACTTTTTCTGGGATGAGAAGAGTTTGGGAATCACCTCACCCTTAGATGAAGTATCTGACCCAAACAGTGGTTTGCTACTCTCCTCTATGGAGCACAGATGGGGAATGCACAGTTCCCATGGGGAAATAGCCAAGTAGAACAAGGCTGTTGAAAGGGTGATGGGAGCAGCACTTGTAAATGATAAAAAATCCTGACATCAGTCGAAAGTAGTCTGAGGAGCCCCAGCCTGCATGGGAAAGAACAAGAAGATGCAGCAGATATTTAACTGTTCTCATAAAACTTTCCATTGGCTATTTGCAGTGATTCCTCCTATCCCCAGGCAAGATGAACAAAATTGCCTAATTAAGTCCACATCTTTGAATGTCCCAATTAAACCAGCTCCTCATCTTCTCTTGCTGAGAGGCACCCTGCATTCCCTCATTGAAGCTGGTGGCAGCATTTAATGTAGTATGCTGAGAGCTTATGGCTAAAAGTTTGAAGCTCTGAGAATCTCTCCCATGCCCTTGAATTTGGGATGGAGCTGGTAAGCAGCAGGCTCTAGAAGGAACATGGACACTTCAGTTTGAAATGAGCTATTAAGGAAGTTCATAAACTCTCTCGTAACAGCAGGTGACGACAAGAAGCCCTGGAGGGTAACATGGGCTGGCAGTAGCTTCAGAAGAGGTTTGCCTCTTACCTTGGCAAGCACAAGGGAAACTCCCTTCTCTGCCTCCTGTTTCCCTTAAACAAAAACAACTCCCCTCAGAGTATTTTGGAAAGGAGAATTAGTGCACTAAGATGACAAGGCATTCTGCAACATGGGTCTGAGGAACTGCTTCCAAGAAAGAAATCCTCATACACACAGATCACAGGAACTTGAGCCCTTTTCATATCAAAGCAACATGCTCAGGGGCCTTCAAAGTGCATTCTCCATTCCAAGGCCTAATGGAGTTGGAAACCTTCAAGGAATGAGAAAAGATAAATTTCTGCCAAAGAGTCCTACTCCCTGGGTTTTTAAGAGATCAAAACGTTTCAAGCTGCTAGTTCTGCAACTAAATATAGGATAAAACGGGATATTTTATCCCATTAACAACACTGTCTTCACACTCCTTTTTCTTCAAGTCCCTAGTTTAAGAAAGGTTAGAGCAGTGGGAGGTGAGGAAGGGAGAAAAAGTACTGAAAGGAGAAAAACTGCTAAAAGACAATGCAATGACATTTTAGAAAATGGAAAAAACTGAAATTAAATATACTTGTATCACCGGAATATCAAAAATATCTGAGTTATTACAAAGCATAACTCTTGATTTCCAAGGAGTAGAATCAGCACTCTGATATGCTGTGTGACTCATAGAAAAAGCTTCAACTTTAAACTGTAGGATAATGGCGACAAGATCAACAGCTGATGACTCTGCAGCACCCCATATAAGCTGTTCCAGTGTGATTTCTACATCAAGACCAGATCAGCTTGTGGCTGAGGTGAAGCCTTAGATCATGACAAACTTTTTTTTTCCCTGATCTTAGTTTTAAGTCCAGTCCAGCAACCACTTGCCACATCAAGCGTCATGCACTTACCAAACCTTCACCAGCCTCTCTCTTAATACTACAAATCCTGAATAGCTCCCCAAAACTCCTTTTAGCTCCCAAGCTCTCCTGAATGCTGCCCAGCCCTAGCCTCACCTAAGGCTGTCCTGACTGGTACCTAAATATCCATGGCCCTTCTTGGAACCAGCCTTTATTCTTGCTCTGTAGGCAGAACAATAAATCCCAGCCCTAATCCCGGCTGCCTCTCTGGTGGAAAGACACCAAGCAGTTCTGTCACCCGTGCCAAAATTCAAAGCAGCCTTATGACTCTGTGCTCTCTCTAAATGCTGGAGTTAGGAATAAACTTGCTCCATACTAACTTGTATTCACAGACCCATTTCAATGGGCAGCCATCAGTAATATCCCAGAAACTACCCCTACTCTGAGACCTCTGGACTTTAGCAGACCACAGTTAAGACCCGCATGAGGTGGTTGCAATAAACAGTTTTTACTGCAGTACCAGAGGGCCTGCAAACAATAATGAGGCTGTTGTGACAAACACCCAGCTGAACTTGCAGGGAGACCTATTGCAGAGCTAAGTGAATGCCAGGGTTCAGGTTGGATTTATAATTCTTGTTCCAAAATACAAGCATGAAAGAGTTTCAGCCAGACTCCTACATGGAGGTTTGCAAAAGTAAGTGTAAACATGCCAGAAAGCTCCTCCGAGCCATGATTAATTGCAGGGATGAGGTGCCTCAACAACCTTCGACTAAAATTAGGATTATGAATAGGAAGTAACTAGAGCTCCTTTTGTTCATGAATCCCAGAAATTTGCACAAGCAGGCAGATAGGGCTCCCAGACTTGTGCTGTACTTGAGCCTGCAACATCAAACTCTTTTGAACACTGGATGTATAGCTGGGGTTAGACTTTACTTTTGGAAAAGAAGTACAAGCCATGACTAGTTCTTATCACGCCCTCAAAGCTTGCAGAAGAACAAGAAAACAGCAACATTTGAGAGCATAATTTAGAAGACAGAAGGTCTCAGCAGTTATGATGGAGCACCAGGGTGTGCAAGAAAACTGAGGAGAATGTGAGTTGTTTTTACCTAACAAAAGACTTCCATGGATCATGGGAAGAACTATGTTCAGTAGGATCTGACAGCTTGCACTGACACCACGCTGTGACAAAGCCTAGGCCTTGGAAGGAATCAGACTGCACTTCTGTCTCCTCTGACCAAGCAACAAAGTGCTGCTAGCAGGCTGACCACAGCTGCTGGTTTTTCAGGTACAGTCCTGGAGCACTGCTGTGCCGTGGGTGCTGAGATCACAAAGACTGTGCTAGACCCTCTACCCCAACTGCCACCAGAATGTTTTACTTACAGTTTATTTACTATCTAAACCTAAGCTAGCCAATAGGTTCACCTTCTCATCTCATTTCACCCCACAATCATAGGTTCTTTTTCCAGTGTTAGTTTTTCAGAATGCAGCAGTTAGAGGTGTTCTTATATCTGTTCCATCCCATGGCTAACAAATTTAGCCATATATTAATAAGAATTTCCAGTGCCAGAAGTTTTCCTGAACTAGAACCTTCTTGCATAAATATTCACCCTTCATTCTTAACTCATGTCTCACTTTATTCCAACGAGCAAGATGTTACTGAAGCCAAAGAATCCTATCAACACCAGCCTTCATTCATTCCAGAGGAAAGGGCAAACACCAGCTTCAGCATTTTCTGTCCTTGCAAGTAACTCTGCAGAAAAAACCCAGGGCTGTTAGAATTGCATTCACACTTTATATTCATTACTGTAAGCTACACTCTTCAAAATTCTGGATAAACCTGATGCAGCATGTCATGGCTGCTCCCCTTGGCACATCTCACAGCAGCCCTGCTATCCGGGCAGGTTTAGCCTCAACAGCACAAATACAGGCCCTTAAAAGAAAAATGGGGACAGCCCTTCTACTAGGGCCTGTTGCAGTAGAACAGGGGCAATGGCTTTAAACTGAGTGAGGATAGATTCAGATCACATATAAAGAGGAAATATTTTTACAGTTTTAGTGTTGAAACACTGGAACAGGCTGGCCAGTGGGGTGGTAGATATACCTTTACTAGAAACATTCAAGGCCAGGTTGGAGGGGCTCTGAGCAACGTGATCTGGTTGAAGATGTCCCTGCTCCCTGAAGGGCATTGGAGGTAGTAGACCACCAATCTAAACTATTCTATGAAGATTCCATGAAATATACTCCCCCTAACCCCCTAACCAGACTATCAAGACATTCACTGCTTCTGTTACCAGTCTGCTATTAACAGGTGAGCTTTACAGTTTTAATAAACTTTTATTTGTCCTTGCATGGATCCTAACCATAACCTTCCACTGTCAGCGAGGCAGGCTTTCCTTTACTGATGGAATCTGACAAAAGCAGCTGTAAGCACTACAAGCCTTCCAGTATCCTGAAACATGCCATACTCTCAACCTTCTGGTCCGCGGCTTTTATCCTTACAGGAAACATCTCTGCATACTATGAACCAATTACATGGGCTACTCTAGTCCTCTTCCTGCAAACAACAGCTAGCAAAGCTCTTATAAGGTCCTGCTGGCAGTAATGGGAGGATTTGACAGAAATTCTCCTAGTCTGGGAGAATAAAGGGTTAAGCATGAAACAGTTACTCTTGAGATTTCTTCATTAACTGAGATGCTAACAGACTAACCTTTCCCACCAAGCTGATTTCAGGGTAGAGACAAAGAGACTGCTTTCTCCTCTAGTTCTGCCTTACCCTCCCCTTTGCTGCTGGAGCATAGGAGTCCTCAGCATGGCTTGCGAGGAATTCAAGAGGAGAGGAGAAGATCTCATTACCATTTTGCTGCCTATTAAAGAGTGAGACAATCGAGCTGTGGTAAGAAATAAGTAGCTGTATGCAATTACGAGAATCGCCAGACATCTCATTTCATGTCAGGCAAGACTATTGCCTAATAGGAAGACAATATAATCCTGCTGTTGCCTTGCTCAGATGAGAGAGACTTGAGCTAATTAGCTCCCACTATAGCCAGGCATGAAATTGCCAACTTTATTTTATGATAGCCATCTGAACTGTGATGTGTTCTCTGCATCTTCTCATCCCAGAAAAGCTGGTGTAACCAGCTTCACTACTCTAACAAAGTGCAAGCTCCTCACTAATGGCCACAGTGATACTGAGGGAAATCTAAGAGAAAACAAGAGAGGGCTCCCAAATTCCAGACATGTCCTACCAGGGACCAAGGCTCCAGAGCAGAGGCATCTTCCCACCTCTGCTCACAGAGGTGAGGAAATTCCTTGCAGCCAAGGGCCTGGACCCCACAGTATTCTGCAGCCAAACTTTCTCATCAAGTTTTGGCATTCATCAGCCAAAGCAGGAGTTGCTGGGGACTCAAGGAAGAGCCAGCAAGCGTGAGAAAGAACATTCAATCTCAGTGTTACAGGAGGCAGGAGATTGTTTTCATAACATCTGTGGTGAGAGTGCATAAAGCAACAGACAGACTGCCAATACTTGGAACTACTCAAAAGGCAACTCTGGCAACCTCACTGATTGTTTTATAAACAATTGGTTTCAAACTGGTCCTGAAGTTAATGGGAAAGGCAAGAGAGTCACTTAAGGATAAAGGTGCTGTGGTTTCTGCATTCCCTGCTGACTACTTCCACAACAGCAGCCCTGCAGTGGAGTGCTCACGCTCAGGCACAGAAGTTGTGTCCGTCCATCTCACACTGCTGGCAAGGACCAGTGCGGCTAACCTCAACAGCTGAAATACAGCCACCTGCTGCCCTGCCTGTCTTGTAAGTCCCAGTCTCCTGAGAACAACTCTTCCAGAGAAATTGGCTTCCTACATCCCCTCCAGGGCTGGCTGCAACTCATCCCGCTGCCCTTCACGGCCAGACCACAGCCTGGCATTTGCTCAGCAAACCAACCTACCTGGCCATGCTGGCTGGCTCCTCAGGGCAGGGTGCTGCTCTGTGGGGGCCATTCCTGTCATTGCCTTGTCAGGGCAAACCCCACACCACCACTGTCTGTCCCAGACACCTCTCCCACCTCCAGACCATGTGCCAAGGCCTCCCCCTCCTCCTTCTGCAGTTCCCTCCTACAAGTACACCTCACCTTCCAGTGGCTCCCACACTGCCCCAGCCCACCTTCCACACCACCTCACTTCCACAGGTTCATACAGACCTGGTACTCATGTATTTCCACTTAAAAAACAAAACAAGACAAAAAAACCCACTCCAAACCTTCAAAAAACACCAAACCAACAAACCACACACTACAGTAGCAGCGGCTGCATCATTTCAGTGTCTCCACCAGCCTCTTCCCAGCCTCACAGCACACAAGGAGACACATTAGCTTCCACCAAGCACCAACATGATTCCAGTGACACACCTGCTGCCATGCAGGCACTGAAGTCAAACCCTGTGCAAAACTGTACTTAGTTCCCACGTGACTGGCAATGCACTGGTTTTGAGGAAAGGCATCCACTGATTTCTCCAGGCAGCTTCTCTCATACACCACATGGAGCACACCTCAACTGCTGCTCTGTCCTACTTTGTTCAGCAGCTCTGAAGAAATGCCCACACGGCTCTAGAGGAGCCTCTCCAAAGTACAAAGTGCTCAGGTGTCAGTCTCTTTGCCCAAGTAAAAAGTGACAGGATGAGAGGAAACAGCCTCAAGTAGCACTGGGGAGAGGGGAAGAAGGGGGATTAGATTGAACACTAGGAAAAATTTCTTCACTGAAAGGGTTGGCTAGCATTCCCCAGTCTATCCCACCTCAGAAGACTGATACACCCTGGTTTTAGGTCACAAGTTTACAATATAGCTTTATAATCCTATTTTGTTCAATTCCAAGTCTTTTACATAATGTTTACTATGAGGTAACCACTGAAAAAGCAGAAGAAATCCCTCAATCAGAAGTTATTCAACTATTTTCAGTCTGTTTAAGCAGAAGAAAGAAAAAAACCAACAAAACACCCCTGCACTTTGATTTATAGGAACTTACACCCTCTAGGGAAAAATGGTTTGGCCAAAAGAATTCCCAATCAGTGCTTACCAGAGTTAATTACAACATCATATTAAAAGAA
Organism: Corvus cornix cornix; assembly: GCF_000738735.6. Taxonomy (NCBI): domain Eukaryota; kingdom Metazoa; phylum Chordata; class Aves; order Passeriformes; family Corvidae; genus Corvus; species Corvus cornix. The sequence goes on from NC_046335.1 coordinate 41,084,555, forward strand.
CAACTTCTTTTCGAATACTTAAGAGTATCGTGAAACAACCTCTGCCAAAATTAAAGGTCTGCACTGTACTGGGTTATTGTTCCAGGCTGTCTGCAGACATCACTGCATGAGTTATACTATTCTGACATCATTTTGCAAGTTCAGTGCACAAAGCACATGCCTGTACTATAACATGACAGGACCTCACATTTCCACCCTAGTAAACCCTAAATAGTTTCCAGAAGTGCTATGTAGAAAATACCCAGGAAGCATGCTGGGTAAGCCATTCAGATGATCACATGCTCTGGGATTCTTGCTGTCTCTGAAGAACTTCCATATGTCCAGTCTGTAACTCTAAGGAGGGCAAAAAGAAGGAAAAAGTTAGTCTGGTGCAGAGTCCTCTGATCTCTAGCACTGTCACTACTGTTGCTTTGGAACTGGTTACCTGATGGTGGCAGACAGATTCCAGAAGAACTGCAGACTGAGAACTTCCAGGAAAATTGTTTGGACAAGAAGAGACAACACGGAGAAGACTTAAGGTTATGAACAGCAGATAAATGCTGGCCAGAGACACCTGAAGGAAAAGGTCTGGCATTCCGGTGTCATAGTGAGGATCTGGGGTCCTGCAGGAGGCCTAGGTCTGATGTTGGTATAGTTCCTAACCTGGTGAACACTCTCAGAATGAAGAGCAGAATCAGAATAATCCCTGAGCTGCTGCCATTGCTCAAAGGAACATTGTGAAGCAATGGGAGTTACTAACATCTGGACCCTATAGGTGGGAAGGAAAACGTTCTCTTGTTTACTAAAGATAGGGCCTGTTGTTGTTATGGAAGTAGGTATCCATACTTTCTGCTTAACTCTGGATTGTTGAGGACAGAGGAGTTACTCCACGACACCACTCATCAGTGAGAGAGTTACAGGAAAGAAGATGCCAGAGCGAAATTTAATTCAAGTGCGTAAAAATACCATCCTTGGAGCCTAAAGCAGGATTTTCCCCCTCAGATTCCATACCTTATAGAGCATCTATGTACTATGTGGAGTATTATCCTTCTCTTAAACCCCTATTTTAAATGGAGGTAATATTTTTTGCCCAGAGAACTGAGAATAACTTTTCTCCAGGTACACAGCATCCAATATTCTTCTAATCCCTCCCCACAAAAGCCAAACAGCACACAAACCCCAGTCAGTTGTATTATTAGGAGCACAGAGGAGAGAAAGCAGGAAATTTATACCTGTGCGAAGAAAGAATTCATGGCCAGGGTTACAGAATTTACTTAGGAGAAGGTAATTTCCAATGTTTGGCAGAGAACATTCCTGCCACAAGGCAAACAAGTTGCATGAACTCTGCCAGCACACACCTGCTAGAAATTGTTTACAACGGCTAAAGCACACTTAGTACCTTACTAGCAGCATTTTACTAATAGCTTTGGTTCACTAATTGCGTATTTTTTGCTAAGGGCCTTTTGCCAGTTTACAAGTGTTTGAGGACTTCCATGCTGGTAGATTTTTACACTGACAAGCTTTTAGTATCAACCTGGTTTAAGATGTCATTCAGAAATCCTGGCTGCTAGCTGAGGTTTAATAAAAGGCCAAGACTAGAGCAGAGTCTCAGAGGCTAATGGGATAGAGCCAGACCATGAATAATTGAGACTATGTTCTCCATTTATGGCATTGAGTGGTAGCATTTTTGTGGGAATCCCAGGGTCCTTCAGCTTTTCGGCAGTGAGCCCCTGTGGCTGCCTGTTCCTTTCCCCAACAACGTCACAGAGGCTGACACCACCACTTGCAGTCTGGCCTTTGGCAGCCAGAAACCAGGCTTTTCTGAAGTCTACCACATTCAGCCCAAATCCTGAACAAAGCTGGCAGGCACCAGCCACACCACCACACATGGGAGAATTACAGGGAAAAGAACAGCTGCCACATGTTAAATTTGAGTATGTGCCATACAGAAAACAAGATGCACTGCAACCTATACACTTACCCATAGCCACACTAACTAATGCAATTCCTCTTCCCTCTCCAGAAGAAAAAAACACCTCATGGAAAGAATTATAGCAGCTCGTGAGTGCTTCACGATCACACAGAATGAGGAACGTCACCAGTTCATTACTAGGGGCCTTGCTTCAGGCCACAGGGCGGTCACAACTCTACTCTTGCAATATTAATTATTGGCCTGGGACGGCTATAGAGCAGCTTATTGGCTAGCACAAAATGCTTCCATGTGCTGAGCTTCTGCAGAGGCTGGCGCTGTGGGCTTTGCTAGACAAACACTGCAGCTCCCCAGAAGCCTGAGTGCTAGTTTGATTTCTAGTTCCAGCAGCAAACGTTCACCTCTGGAGAGCAGCTGGGAGCCTGGCCCAAGGAGCAGAAGCAGATTTCATGCTCTCTGAAGGTCTGAGGACATTTTTCCAGGGATCTTTTTTAGATCAGATTTATAAGTATTCAATGCTCTCTCCTTCCCCACAGACTGCCAACTCAAAGGAATTGAGCATGGAGGGAAACAGGAAAAAATGGGGACAAGGAAAGAACCATGAGAATTGCCTCATGCTGAACTTCCAGAGCTAGGTAGAGCAGAAACACAAGAAAGAAACACAACTCTCACAGTAGTGGAAGATGTACAATAAAATATCTGTGTTCTTCTCCAAGAAATGGAAGGGAAAATTATCCCTAAAAATATCAAGCATGTAGCACAAATCGTTTACAAGGAGAATACATTTGTAATTACAAGTTATTTTAGCTACCCTGCTGCCAGGAGTAACCGGGAGCAGAAGGAAGCGATCAGTGTCATCTTCTCGTTCCCCTGGGACCAGCCCAGGCTGGGTTTTCTTGGTGGAACACCTCCCTCCAGTGGCCAAAGGCAAGTGGTTTCCACAGAGCTCGGGCAGTTGGGGGACCTAAGCTGCGGACGAGCAATTGTCCTCACCTTCCCTACTTTCTCTGTCCCGCTTCACAACAGGCTGAATGGAAACCAGCAGCACCCTTGCCTACCTAGGAGCCATCAGATCAGGGCTGGCAGTTTTGCCAGGAAGTGGCGCCCTGGGAAAGCATTACCAGCTGATTAAAGCAGGGTGCTCCGGGAAACCAACCAGAAAGAGCAAGAACCAAGATCTCCTCAAGCACAGCCAGGACAGCCTAAAGGAACAAGTTGTACTCACAGCTAGGACTGATCATTGCACCCTACTGTGGCTCCAGGATCCATTTAAGCCCCTCTTGCTCTGCACTCATCTGGTCAGGGTTACTGAAGTCTTGACTTAGAGCAGTTGCCACCAGTGTTTGCTGGTTAACACCCCAGTACCTTCTCTGCAAACTTCGTTCTGTTTCTTCAAACATGTATGAGGACTTAGGTCATGCTTATTACTTCCAACAGCAATAGCTGTAAAATTCATTAGCACACTACCTTAGGTTCTTCTGAGCCATTTTAAATGTCCAGGTGCACCAACATGGAGCAGGATCTGAAGGAATTTTGAGATCTAGCTCACATCCATTTCTCAGCCGCTTAGGTAACAAAAGCAAGATTTATGTATTTGGTCTATCTGCTTCTCAAGAGCTTTTCAGTCAAGATCAGCATGTGGGGACACAAACTACTGAAAATGGCTATCTAGCTTTCTTCTTCCACACAGTGGCAGGGCAGGGGCTGAGGAACCTTTTTTTAAATAGCAGCCTGGAGGCAGAATCCTACTGAAGGTGAGTAGGAAAAAATTACATAGTTAAGCTAGCAAGAGCTGTATGCACAGTGGGCATAGCAGCAAGCTTGTATTTTATCAGAATTAGTCCTCAAGGTTTATGACTGCAGACTGTGCAGGTTTGAAGCAACATCTTCAAATACTTAGCTTAGGAGATAGCAGGTAATTCAAGGAACTACCACTCATTCAGCTCACCATAAGACAAACATACTTCATAAAACAAGACAAAGTTTACTTTAGAATGCAGCCCAGAAAAATTGTCACCTCCCTCTGCTGGGCAGTATCTTCACTGTCCACGCAGATCTCACACATGTGCCCAGACCAGCTTTGTGATACCTTGAACAAACAAGATGTCAGTAATCTGTATGTAAAGCAGAAAGGGGCGGAGAGGAAGCAGGGGGAAAACACTTCAATGCACAAGTCATAGGCAGAGATACGTATTTTTTAGCAAAGTCTTTATTACAGAAATATTCACCCTCTAGACTTTTATATCTGTACATGCATTTCTTCCAGTAGGAAGATATTGCTAAAAACAGACAAAAACAAAAAAGGAATTCCCAGAATGGGCTCCTTTTTACTTGCTGCTCAGCATTGGCATCTGTAACTGAACAAGAATCTTACAAATAAGAACACATTATAGAATAGACTTTGTGTTACAAAAGCTAGCAAGCTTTACTGCTAAGGGTGCCTTCTGCTATAGCAAAGGTCAGCTTGAAGGATCTGTGCAGGAAGGGGCAGATATCTCAAAATTGCAAAGCCTTATCAGACCTCCATAAAAACCAGTTACCCAGTCATAGCTACTCTCCCCAGTCACTGCTCTCTCCAAAGATGAGGACAGAGCAGGGACCCACTGCTGGGGCCCTGATCCCCTGCACCAACCTTTCTTCCCAGAAGGAAAACCAAGTAGGTACTGAAACCATCCCTTGGAACTGCTGTGTTATTACTACCTGCCCCACCCCCGACCAGAGACAGTCCTGGAACCACCTCTGTAAGGCAAAGGCTCTCTCACCAAGTACCTTGTAACAGGTCCCTGGCAAGGACCACCCACTTCTCTCCCATACAACTTCCTGATGTCAGGGTGATTGTACCATGTGTAACAGCAGGAAATCTGCTGTGCCTCGGACACCTCCAAGAGTGAGGATTTGCACCCAGCTCTCTTATGTAAGCAGCTGGGGCAGTGTTTCATGTGCATTTCCTACTTTCTACTGGTCTACACCACTCTTTGCTGCTGGTCACTGGTAGAATAGAGCAAACGGCCCAGCCATTAGCACAGAAACCTGCAGCCTGCACAACTGCAGAACCTGCTACTTCTCTGCTGCAGTGCTGGCACTTGAGGCAGAACTCAGGATGCAGCCATGGCTCCAGACCACAGTGGAGTCAGAAAAATGGACAACTGAAATAAAAGCAATTTGTCTTTACATCCAAACTACACAACCTATACTGGGCACTGATAGCAGTGATATTTCTAATATACAGCATCAGCAATCCAGTCAGATCCCTCCATACTGATATCTAAACCCACAGCTAACAAATTTTATGTTCATGAAGGAGCAGGGGAAAAATCAAATTAATTGTAACCTCTATAATGTTGGCAACCCGAGAATGCAACCAGCAGAGCCAGCCTGGGGCTGAGTGCACATTATGCAGCAGTCTCTGAAGTACCTCCAAGCTGACAGGAGCCAGCAAAGCAGAGCTAGGGGAGAGGAAAAGGTAAAGAGGCAAATGGGAGAAACATGTAAGTGTCAAATCCAAAACCTAAGGGATCCATTCCAGCAGTAGCTGAGCACCACCACCACAATCTGCCAGGTCACACTAGGAATAAATAGGCAGGCTTGGCTCCCTCCCGGTGGCTTCTCATCACGCTCAAAGGGAAGAGCTCCACTGAAGGCAAGGCATAGCTGACTCCAGAAACAGGAGAAGCAAGTGTGACAGTAGCACTCTGTATTTCAGATGAGAACCTAGGCTGGAAGATGCATAGGACGAGCTGAATCAGGTTAACTGCAAGGAACGAGAAGGTCTATAAAGCATGACTAGTTATCACCACAAGTCAGTGAAGCAAGTGAAGCTACCAAAGCACTGGAATCTCAGCAGAATTCCTAGCTCATGGGACTTCAGGGGGGAGGTGAAAAGATGTGCAGGAGAAGAGCAAGGGGGAGAAATGTTGCTGTATGTTAGGCCCAGTGGGGTTGTAGAATGAAGATATGAATAGTATTGTTTAACATGGAGCAGGCAGCAAAAGCATTGTCCCCTCAGGTTAATTGGTGTCTCATGTGATATGAGACAGTTTAAGTTCTGCTTCTTGAAGTAGAAACAATCCAGAGGCAGGATGCAGGTGGCCCAGGGGCCCTATTGCCAGAAGATCAGGCTGTGTTGCAGCTCTAAAAGTTCTTAGCAGAGTGGTATCAGAAATGGGATGTCACAGGAATAATGGTCAATGGTTGGACAGTCTGGGTATGAGGCAGGAATGTTCTGTTTGCTCCTTTCTCTGTGGTGCTGTAGCTCTGGAGCCAGCCAACTCAAGACTTGGGCACTTTGGTGTAGTCTTCGCTGTGTATGTTCTTGCAAAGCGAAATGGACAGTATCATCCCCAGCAGCTGGAATAAGTATGAAGAATGGGAACAAAATCAGCAACCAGACAGGTAAGGTGGGAAGAACAGGTGATACAGGGGAGCAAAATACAGTGAACATCTTTTAATGACACCACACAGGTGAACAGAGTTAGTCCGCAACGCAAGGCAAATGCAATAATTGGAATGACAAAAGTTTGGGCTTCATAAAGATGTGCCTTCATCTGCAATCTATGTCATGGGCTTCTTAAGGCAACAAGTGGGATTTCACTAATGTGGGATTTTGCTTGCCTCGGTATTCTGGTTACAGAATTGCCAAGAGTCAGATACAGCAGGAGGAACTACAAGCAGACAAGGCTTTGTTTGATTTTTAATCCAATCAATAAAAGCAGAGTTCAAAGGTCCAGGCAGACGCAACCAAGAGCTAGAACTGCACTGCCATTAAAAACCAGGTGTCAATCACTTGAGAAAACAGCTTTGCCTTTAAAAGAGTCTCCATGATAAGACTGTATAGGTTCATGTCAGGAAGTGACTTACCTCTACAACAGCAACACCAGTGCAAACTCCAAGAATGATACCAAGGTTGTCCTTCAGCCACTGCTCTACACCATCCATGCATCCCTATAGAGGAAACACGGCCACAAAGAAGAGGCATGATTCCAAATATCTCAAAACTGAAAATCTGTAACATATCTTTGCACACAGGAATTATCCCAGTTACATGCTATACCATGTTTCATGGAAGCTTTTGCAGAAAAGGGCAGGATCCCTGTCACTCTGTCCCTCTTGCCCCAAATTCCCCAGGTACTTCAAGCAATAAGGATGTGAAAGAAGTGCTCTAAATTTTCAGGGGAGCAAAGACAAGGCAGCTTCAGTGGAAGCTTCACAGGGCCCAGACATGCCCACTCACCTGCTCATGAACAGGCCAGTCAGCATATGTTGCAGTGCCATTGACAGGGTCATCCAGAACACAGAAACCTCTTCCTTCCACTAAGTCCTTAGATCTATTGGAGCAGGAGCACGGATACTCAGTATTGCTTTTGTTCCTAAGAATCTCATTATTTTCCCATTCCTCTGCTCCAGTCCAGCCACAGCAGGCAATCTAATAATGGGAAAGAGGTCATTACAGTGTTACACTTTGCACTGGTAAGATAGCTGCACGTGAAAATAAGCAGGCAGAAGTACTCAGGAGCTCTCTGTGAAACAAGTCATTTGCACACATTTTGCACAAATTAGCTGCATTAAACACCACCCCGGTTACCTATGTATAGAGCTGTCCAGAAGACAGGGACATTATTTCCTACTAAAGAGTCATTCTGCTAGCAAAACAAGAGTTAAAGGGCCCCGGGCCTCAGCTGTGGCCCCGCCGACAGCAGCAGCCACCGCACGGTGGCGTTCCCATGCCACCAAGCCCCAGCACATCACTGCACGCCAGTGCCCACCTGGCTGTAGTACGGACCAGCTGGAGCACGGGATGGGGAAAACTTTCCATCCAAAGAAACACTTACATTCCTACAGAGCCACGTGATAAAACCCTATTTGCTGGAGGGGAAAGCACATGGGGAAGTCTAGCAAGGAGTAAGATCTTAAGCATGGATCCCTGTGCTTGCCCAGTGGTACAGAGCAGAAAGGCTGTCTGTCAATGTCGAGGAAGAAGTTTAGGGAAAATCCTTTTCTGCTCAGAAAGGAAAAGTCATGTTTCTCTTATAATAGACATGAGATACAAACAGCTGAAAACTCACACCAGGACAAGCATTTGGTTTCCAAAAGAGTGTTGTGAAGACCCAGCCTCCAGAAGGAACTACCTCTCCCTCACAAGAAGTTTGGACTTTAACTCCAAGACTGGTTTACAGAACCCCACCCCCTTTCAAATGCTAACTCCAATGTGTGAGACGACATAGACCCCTAACACTCGATCTCTCCATCTCTGCAAAACATTTTTCTTCTGTTCCTACATAAAAGAAGGACTCAAGAACAAGCCTCTCTCCACAATAGACTGAGGCTTCTCTTGAGTTCACTAACAAGGAGTTGCAACTACAGTGACAAAACACATAAATCATTCTCCAAGGAGGAGAAATACTGCAGGTCAGTGTTTTGCAGACCAAAGAACAGACAGAAGACAAATGCTGTTACTTGTACTTACTACACATCAGTCCCATGTTGGGTATGTATTTAACCACAACAGCCAGCCAGCTCTCAAGCTTGTGGTTTGGCAGTAAACAGCTGTCATGACTCCAGAGTGCTTGAATATTCTCTAGCTGCTCAAGTGCTGACCCTGATGCTAAAACAGAAACCATGGGCAGTTGGACGGCTCCCAAGAATGCTGATACTTGCAGAAGAACCATCACAATAAGCAAGCAACATGTACCAAGTAGTAAGGCAGGTGGTGCTGCTGACTTGCCTGGTAATAAACTAGGGACTTTTTGCTACAAAAATCATGTGAAAAATGTTTTTCACACATGTTAGTATTCAGGAGGCCCAGCAGAACAAAGAGAAGTGTTGGAGTACCACTTGACAGATTGGATACATTAGGCCATGCAGCCAACACTACCTAGTTCTAACACGCAGCATGCAGGAATGGCTCAAGGTCTGACATAGAAGCAGCAAGCCAGACCATTTTCTAGTCTGCAGGCACCAAACCTCACAGGCCACTTTGTAGATCAGCCAGATCAACATGCAACAGTTGTTTCTCTGTCCTCAGCCTAGCTTTAAAGGTCATTGCCTGCACTGGCAAATAGCATCATCTACCTCTTGCTGCCCCCCAGGACTCACCTGCATCTGCACATAGTCCCACGCATCTTGCAAGTTCCTCTTATCTTCATTCAAAGGGTCATAATCTTTAATCAGATCCACAACTATGTCGGACAACTCAACTTTCAGCTGGCAAGAAAAAAAGAGGCAGGAGAGCTAGATTACCAATCCTTGTAGCCTTTTCTTCGGTGTTTCAGATACATATGTAAAGCTACAGTCACTCATAAAAGCTGACTGCAAAACGTTAACAAGTACAGGTAAGAACAGCAGCTTTGCTGCTGCAACAGCCAAAGCACCAGCAAGTCCTTGCGTGGGCACAGGGAAAGGGTACAAACCTGATGAGCAATAAGGAAACAGAACTGGGTATGGTTATCCTGCTAAGACACAGGCTGAATGACTAACTGCCTGCCCCAGACGAGACAGATGTGCAAAGTAAGTGCAAGCTGAAGGACAACATTGCCTTAAGGACTCACAGGTCATGTGTTTCTAACCTCGTACTGCAGGCAAGACCTTGGTCCAGAATCTCAGCCACTGCAGTTCATCGCCACTGCTCAGGGAAGCTGTGAGCCACTCTGCTCCTGAATGCAGATGGGTTTTCTGATATACAGCTGGTGGAAACTTGCCTTTTTCACAAGGTGTTGATCTACCTCTCCCCAAACTCCCACAACTGCTGTTTCTATATTAGGACAGGAAGTATTACAACTACCTAAACTGCTCATTAACAGTCTTATCACAATGTTCGGTGTATCAAGTCATCCCTTCACCACCATTCCTTCTCCAGAGGTATTTACAACACCCTTCAGTTTGATGAGAAGTGCAAGCCACCACCTAGCAGACTTCTTCACCTTTTTCCTTCCCACCTCCTTCTGAAGCTCTTCTTAACCAGCCTGTACATGAGGACTGTTAAGGACAGACCCAGATTAACAAGAGGCTGGAAAAAAGTGTCATTAGACTGCCTGAGGGATAGGATAGAGTTATATCAGCCTAAGGACTATGATGTTCCCATCCCACATATTACCTTTTTGACTGTGGTGCTACAGCATATTTCAAATCAGTGGAAATGGGTTTTCTCTTCTCTTCTACTATCAGGCATTTTCAATGACCATGACAAACACCAGGACACTCAGTAAGAGGATGCACTGCCTACTGTTAAGAGAAGCTTCTCTATATCAGCAACTCTTCTTCTTTGGAAAACTGCAGCTCAGTTCACTGGGATCAGCTATGCCAGGCCAGACAGATGGGAGCTGCATGATCTTTCTTCTCATGATGTCTAGCTCTTCCCCTTTTAATTACTTCACTTCCCTTTTTCCTTCCCTTCAAATCAAGGCAACCTGACCTGGTTCTCACTAATGAGATTGGCCTTGGCTGCTGCCATAAGCCTTATCAGTTACTGAACCTCTGAGTTGCCACCCTGACCCCTCCTGCACACTGCTGCTCCACATGCAGTGGGAGGCAAGGAGAGCTGGGTTGGTTTTCCTACCCTGGGCCCATCTAGCCCCTTAGCTATTGGGTCAGATGGAGCCTAGTGTCACTTCTGCAAGAATCCCAGAACCCCACCACAAGCAAAGACAGGACGTGAACCTGATGCTCCCAATCACAGCTACATAGGGAAGCTGTGTGTCTGCTCTGCCCTCACTCTTACAAAAGAGCAGGCAAGAAGTCTTGCAAACAGCTCTTGTTTCAAAAAGTGAGGCATTTCAAATTAAAGAAAAAAATCAGGCATTCCTAGGTGTTTCAGCAAGCAATCTGAGAGAGGGGGAATGTTATGCAAACAATGGCACAGCTCTGGAGAGCACACACACAGGCAGCTTGCTTGTGGGTTTAACCGGCAGAGCAGCCCAAAGGGAAAACACAAGCACCTGCAGCTGGTGCAGAGGGAGCACCTGGCAGAGGAAAACTGAAGAGCAACAACCCAGAGAGGCACAGGGAACCCTTGGGCTTTCAACATCTTCACCCATTTAAAGCTATCAGGACTCAGTACTGTGTGAGGTATAAATGCCTCAGGAAATGGCTACCACTGCTTTCAGGGCTTCTTGCTCCTTCCCAGCTCTAGCAAGCACACTGTCAGAAAGGCACAATGCCACCACCTCAAAGAAGGGGCACCTAGATCCTAGGCACCACAGGCACAGCTCACTGACAGAAAGCAGCAAGGCTGTCAGTCTCCCCATCCCATGGGCTACTGAAGCAGGGGATGGGGAAGGCTGAATGCCAGAGGCAAGAGCAGATCTTTGATCACAGAATGGATTGCGCAGGCTTCTTCCCCTATTAGACACTGTCAGTCATCTATCCTGTCCCTGTCAGACACAAGCTAGATCCTTCCCTCAGCATTTATTAGCATCTAGGCTGCACACAAAACTAGGCTCAAAAAACCAGGAGGGACCCTCCTCTACCTTGTCACTTCAGATTCTGAAACTCATGCATAGTCCATAGCACCAGACAAGTCACTGCATGCAATCACACAGGCCTGTTTGCTGCAAACAATAGCTAGCAAGTAGGGCTATTCCCAAAACACCACTGTTCTCCTTTACTCAAGGCACTCAGAGCCAAGCTGCAAAGAACTGTGTGAACTAGGCCAAGAGAGAACTTGCCCAGGCTCTGTTTAGGGGTTTGTGAGTAGGTGAGTATCAACATTCAGTTCAGGAAGTAGAGTATCATTTGCAACATTTATGATGTTACTATTTTGTTGTCCATAAAAAAAACCCCACCTCACAGTTTCAGTCATCAACAAATGTAGGGAAACTTAGGTTGCATCAACATCCTCCCAGAAGTACTGGGCAATTCCAGTCTGAAGGGGCATTCCTCTAACAATGCCCATGGGAGAGGCAAAGCAGCAGCCTCCCTGTCAGAGGCCCAGCCTTTTACAGTTACACTAACTCTGTTTCAGTATACTTTCATATTTCAGTGTTGGGGAGGATTTTGACACCAAAAAGGAACAGATATGCCAACAATAACATCAAGTGAATCCATACAAATAAATACTTCAGTTACAAGTGAAGGAGCGAGTATCACCTTGTTACATTCTGGATCCGAAATCCTTTCCTTCACTCCTGCTATTCCTTGTTTTCTATCTAACCAAGTTCCTGAAGTCAGAAAGAAGTAAACACAAAGAACACAATAGATATCTAGGGACTGGCTGCTGAGCAGTTTCAGTGTGCCTCACTATGCTCCAAGCTGCCCTGGGATGACGTACAGCCAGCGAAGCAGAGCAACTCACACAGCAGCACTGAAGCGCAGCCCCAAACCTCTGTGCTGGAGGTTTCAGCCAAGACCTTCCTCAAACAGTTTTTCTTAGTGCTCTAGGCAGGTACTTTGGAGGATCCCTGAAACAGAATGGCTCTAGAAGAGCTTTTCCATTAATTTTGTACATTAGGGACTGAACAGGAACACCCGTTCAAAGCCCAGCTTCCCTGACCATTCTCCCAGACCTGTACAAGTGATGATCTCAGTCACTCCGGCTCCAACAGCTGTGCAGAACAACCCCCAGCACTTTTAAACTCTCCCTGGTCTGACTGAGGTTTAAATGAAGAGCTACAGCTTAAAAGTTGGAGTTTTCTAGAGTAGATTGGCAGCTGGAAGAGAAATGCTAACAGAGATACAGAATTTCCTGATCTGAAGTCACATTTCCCCATTGCAGGGAAATGGCCATCCCCCCACCTCCACATCTGCATTAGTCAGAGCTCTGCGTTGAGAATCGTCTTTACACACCAGTTTTAGTCACTGTTTTAGTTTCTCCCTCAGCTTCTGCCAGCCCAGAGAGCAAGCTATGGTCACACCACATTTGGCAAGGAACCCAGCCAACAGCTGCTCACAGTCACCACAGTACAAAGCTCAGATCAGATCTGCTGGTGGCACGTACCTTCCCCCTGCCCCCAAACTTCTCCACCAGGCCCCATCCATAACTCCCTCAACCATTCTACTTTCTGTAAGCATCTAGCTAAAGGGTTGGCTTAGGAGAGGCAAGCACAGCCAAACAGTGGTATAGATATACAGTTATGTAGCCAAGGACAGGGTTACCCACAACTGGTACCAGAAGCCAATAGTGACCCCACAGCTATAACTTGTTCCTGCTGCATAAATGTGGCTCCCAGTTTAGCTGTCAAGTAGCTGAAGGCCTGACCAGGCACTGCCTTGGCTAGGAAACCTATAGCTAGGATGGATTGTTGCAATGCACTTAGGTAGCTCAAAAATTATTTCCTTTTACACTACAGAGCATGTTGGAGCTCTAGAAACACACACTGTGAAACTGCCTTCCTGACAAAGGAATCCACTTCAAAATATTAAACCACTTGGCTTTAAGCTCCAGCTGTAGAACAGGAACCACCAGATATCTGGGTTTGCTCCTGGGGAAAGAGGACAGCTCCTCCAAGAAGAGTTCTACACACTGATACAGAAAGACTGAAAGGACAGAACAAGGAGGAAGACCAGTCAAAAAAGCGCTCAGGCTGGTAACTCCTCAAGGCACCAGTGATGGCAACATGGTAGTAACCACTGCTACTACATGCCCAAATAATTGTCTACAGCAGGACCAAGAGGACGTGTGGTCTAAAGCATTCCAGGACTTTTTTTTCCCCCACTGTTCCCACTACCCAAAAATAAAGCCTGCATACCAAATAAAGCTTCATAATCCTTGAGAAAGCAGCACTATGGAGACAGATACAGAAAAATCAAACAGCAAAGCTATTAATCTGGGGTAGAGAAAAGGAGAGTCCAGTTATGCCTGCTAACAGTACAGCCCAGTTTGGAAGAAAGAATTTCTAGATGTCACCCTTCTCCCAAGCCAAGACCAAGGAAAAGACACACAGTAATAAAGACTTACCGTTTCTCTCTGGAAGTAGATGACCAGTGCAGCAGCAATCTGAGTTAAGAGGATTAACATGAGGCAGGTGAAGTACTGGAAACAAAAAACAATAGATGATCACTATCAGTCTTTAGAAAGGTCTGTACATAAAAGTTAATAAAATTTCATATACAAGAGAAATTACAACATTGAGCTAACACCTCTTTGCCTGCAGACAAACTCTGCTATCAACAATGCTTTTCCAGGAAAAGGCTTAAGTACAAGCACCAACATCAGACCAGTGCAGTTCAGCACTTCTCCCATCAGGCCAACTGAAAGGCTTCAGGAGGGAAAGGGTTTACAAGCACTCTCTGCATGTGTCACTCCAGCTAGGACTCTCTCTCCCACATCCAACTCCATTCCCAGACCATTGTGGGCTCAGTCAATCAGTTGGACTCTGCCTACCCCAAGCCTCAACAGAAAGAAAAAAGAGTCAATTTTACAAACCTCCTTTTTAATTTTTTTTTTAAATCAATTACCTTTCTTAAAAATTCTATTTAATTTGTTTGAGGATCTAAATTTAAGATCCAGCAGCAAACTGCTGAGGTTACTTTTAAGTGGTGGCAGTTACTATTGTTAGACTAGGAGATGCTCCTAATACCAGGGCACACAATGTGTGCCATGCTTGGTTTCCAATACAGATGTGCTCTGAATACGCCAGAGTCAAGTAGCAGGCTGAGATGTATGAAGCTGGTATCATCTCACCCATCATGGACAGAAAATTTCCTAGAGATTAACTGTTTGAAGAGAGGTCCTGACACACAGGACATTCCTAGTTGGGTCTCTCTTGACTCTTGCACTTTCCACAGATCTAACACAGCAGGACACTGTCACTCTTCCTCTTGTCTTTCACTGCCCTTGGAACTTGCTCTTCCACCATTGAGAGCACAGTGCCAACTGGGAAGTCAGGGTGAGGGGGACAGGGTACACCTCTCAGCTGGCAGTCCTCAACCGCCTGTGTGCAGAAAGTGTCAGTGACATCCTCTCTCATTCAGAGTTACGAGCTCATTATCAGTAATGCCTGACGAGCTCTGCTGCAGTCTGCTGACTGCTGGAGAACTTAATGTGTGCAAATTAAGAACTAGATCCAAGTTGACCTAGCAGAAGTAACATCCCCAGGAGACTAAAGCCCCATCTATAATCCAACAGATATTTAGCAGGAGAGGTATTAAAGGTTGGCTCTAAAAGAGGCATGAATACTCTCACCAGACCCAAGAGACATCGGATTTCATTGACTGCACCAAGACAGCCCAGGAACCCCATCAGCATGGTGAGCGCCCCAACACCGATGAGGATGCATGCACCAGTCTTCAGGGAGGGAGATGACATCTCTGTAGGAGCCAGGAGAGAGAACAACATCAGCTACTGACAAAAAATACATCTGCCATCACCATTTATAGAACTGCCTCCATATCTACGGATAATGGTCTTTGTCTGCTACAAAGAGACTACATAGAGGTGTGACAAACGTGGTTGTCTTTTGATGAAGGTACACTTAAAAGCCATCCTGCAGGTCTACAGAGTCTGGAAGACTCAAGGTCACTCCAAACAAATGGACCTTGTTTGGAGAAAGTTTTCTCCTTACTGAAATTTTACTCCCTCATGAATGTACTTTGAGTAAGATAAAAGATGATCTACTCCACAACTACTATTTGCTTCAATTCCCTTTGCTATCTTCAGAGAAGCTTTGTTGCAAGTCTTAAACCCCCTTTTTGGACAGCCTTTTCACTTTTAATACACTATTTCTTGTTGTAGCCATCCTGTTTTCACTTAGCCACTTACAGTCAACACAGAGACACACTAACTCTGTGGAGTGAAACATGAAGCAAGCTACAGCTAGTGTCGAGCACAGATGATGTGACAGGTTACTTAGCAAGTCAGTGCTGAATGGCTTGTGGCCAGGCACTTACCACAGGCTGTTGCAGCACCTGTGCACAGCACCCTGCAAACAGATGCTATTCCAGGATCAGAACAGATATAATGCTCAAATTAGCTACTTTTACAAATCCTCTTAGCTATCCCCTGCTATTGTTTGTAATGTCTGCACTTTTTAATGCTCAACAGTTTTTCAACCAAGTTTAGGTCAGACTATTTCAGACGTGCTGGTGCTGTCAGCCCTCTCCCCTTAGCATTTAGTACTGCAAGCAACAGAAGAAAAACTCTTACATTTGAGTTGGTCAGCAGACTATTTCTTGCAGAATAGGATTGGAGAGAGCAATCACTAGGGCACAAAATTTGAAGAGATACTCTGTCTAGAAACAGTAACTAGGAACCTCATTTATCATTAAGAGACATAGGGAAATCTGCAAGCTGCGGAGTGTAGGGGAATTCCGTACGTCCAGTGATTAATAAAAATAACATTCTTAGACCTCAGCATTTAGTTTCCTGAACTAAAGAAGTCCCAGGAGGCAAGCTTCCTCTGAGCTCCTCCTGAAATATGTTAAAGGAGGATAATCAAGTCCAGGCTGATGCTTTCCCCCCAAATATATATTTCCTCCTACTTGTGATACCTGGCACAAGCCACCAGCTTCCCAACTTTTTTCCCCAAAATATGCTGAACAGAGGAAAGTTCAATTATGGAGAAATGAAGCAGATCCATTTGCTACACAGATCACTTCAGCCTTGATTAATTTCCAGGCCAGACTCTCCCTGGCTGGACATATGCCACAAACCCCAGGATCCTGCTTCCTCACCAGTTCTGTGACTCTTGCTGTGCAGGTTACGTGCTGATACTGCAAAGCATTTACTGAAGCAGCAGCCTTACAGGAGTGGCCTTCACAAATCTACCCTATTCCCTCCCTCAAAATCAGCTCAGCTATCACACAAGTCAGTGTTCAAGTGCCCAGGCTGCAGCACCTCCACAGTGCTAGAAAGCAGCTGCTTCGTCAAATTCCCATTAGAAGAAAGAAAAAGGTATTTCCAACTCAAAAGCCCCTTGGAAAACTGACAGTGTCAGGGGACAGGAGCCACACTTGCAGTTCTCATCTGCGATAGTCTTATCTTGCAAGAGAAGGCTCTGAGGGTGTTCAACTCCTGCTTGTTTGCTGTCACTCCGTGTTTTTCCCTGCGCTGGGCAGGCAGCCAAGCAAGGGAACAACAGGCTCCTTTGGCAGCAGCTGGAGTGCCCTCCCTGATGCCTAGGTTACTAAAGCAGAGGGAAAGAGGGGCAAGGCATGGGAAAGGAAGTGAGGGGGCAGGGAGAGAGCTGATACTGGAAATCTCCAGGAAGGAAACTAAATCCTTAAATGCTCTGTTAGCAGAGATTCTGAGTAAATGGGAAGAAACGGAGCCAAGTTTAGGGACTTCTCCCTCCACAAGTGGCTGCAACACCCATCAACCTGAGGGAATCAGCTGCTGACACACTGGTACTAAGCCCACCTCAGACTGTAAGGGGTACTGCAAACAGCCAGGCCACAACAGGCTCCTTTTAGCCTCCGTGTATTAAAAGTTGTTTCTGCTCATGCCCCTACTTTATTAACCAACACCCCTTGTTGTGCTTCTTGACCTTCTAGTACTGTAAGAGCAAGCCAGATGCCACAGCACAAAAGCAGAGTAAGGAGCAGTATCTGCATGTGTGGTATTAGCAGGGGTGTCTTCACCACCCAGCACCTTCCAAACCAGGCCAGGGTGCTCAGCAGGGCTTGGGAGATAAAGCCCTTTGCAGAATCAGTGTCGTTGGGAACAGGGCTACGAATGCCAGTACTGTTCATTCCCCACATGCAGGCAGCCCTCTTGTACTGTCTGAGGCTGCTGCCCAACTCAGCAATTCTGGAGGTAGTGACAACAAGTAACCAGAGCCACCAAGCAGGAAAGTTTGAAGTGTTTCTAGGAAAAAGCTCAAAGGAAGAGGATCTTGTGAAAGACAGAGCTGAGATACTCATTTGGTGAAAGGCCACTTACAGTCCTGTGAAAACCAGCTTAGTTTTTTGGTTTTTGCAGAAAGCAGACCCTCTGTTAAGACTCAAGTCAAAGTTTGTGGCTGACTTTAGGGAAAGGAAGCTAAGCTCCTTGCACAACACAGAACACCTCTGATGCCCACGGTAAGTCTCATCAAGTGTATATAAGAGTATGTTTTAGAAGTCAAAGCACTAAAGACTTCACATAGCCACACCCCCCAAATCAGCATCCTCCACTGCTTAGGAACAAACACAGCGTCTACTTTCAATGTACATAAAGCACCAATAAAACCAGGTACTTACTTTCTTTGACATTTAAAACATTCAAATTGAATATAGATCATTACAGAAAGAAAGCAGTGGAAGCATGGAGGACTCGCACAGCAAAACTGCATTAAGGCATTGGGGGCCTTTGCACATGATGGTAATAAGGAAACCATTGTGGAAACACAGAGCATGCAGTGAAAATAGGATGAAATATTAGCCCCTATGTTCAAGACAAAATATCTGGATTGTTGGTTGAAGAGGCAATGGTCTCACTCAGTCTGGCCCTGGTGTTTCAATCCACAAGACTAAGAGGAATGCTGTGTCTCCATGATTGCTCCCTTTCACCGTGTTCCTGATAACAATCTCATCTTGCTAAACACCATGTTACTGCTCAGGCCACAGACCATGCACAAAAGTATTGCTATTCCTGACTACACCATGGTCAAACCCAGCCCCCCAGAGTAGAGACAACTCAGAAAAAGAAGGAAGATGAAGAAACGCAGTCTTACGTAGAACCGCAATGAAACTGGTTTTGTCGGCCAGGATCCATATTCCAAACCCCAGGATCACAGCACCCAGAATCTGAAAGAGCAAGAACAAAACATACATGGTTTTGTGTAAATTATAAGCTTAGACAAATAAGAGGAGGCAGTCACTATTATCCATACTTCCAGACTAAAAACAATCATTCCTTTGCTGTTCCCACCCATCTCCCCTACGGTACTCCTCCCAGAGTAAACAGGATTAGCACAACTACAGGAAGAATGCCTCAGGCAACTGCACAGGAGCCCCAGGATCTGCTTGGCAGTTTTTCACACAGTATTTTCATAGCACATGATGTTGTATAGGAGGACCATTCAAAACAGTCTGAGGAAGAGACACCCTGCTGCTAGAACACTGTTGTCAGAAGCAAAAGGTAAGTGCATTGCTTCTGTGAAGAACCAAGACAAGACAAACACATATGATTTTAAATATTTTTTTAATAGACAAACCCGTGACTCTAAGGGCCAGGCTGGAAGATAGCTGACAAAGGATTAGATATCTGGCACCGGGAACCTCTCCAGGCAGGAAAACTTTGGCTTGTCAGGCTCTGTTACAATGCTATGGCCTCAAACCATGAAGACAAAAATCCAGCAGCGGGTTCCCTTGAGCAAAATGCTTCACCCCTTCCAAAGCCAAGCTCAGGCATTTCGGATTGGCCGCTACTTTGTGCCAGAATACCTCAGCCCCCCAAGCCAACACATCTGAGCCCCAACAGAGTCAACAGTTACGAAACATTAGCCGTGGCCTCTGCCTTGCTCACCACACAGTCTTATCTAGGGCAAGGATTAGCAGAGCAATATGCCCCTCTGAGGACTCATCTGAATCCAGACACTGAATTCAGCAGTCAAGCAACACACTCATTTTCTCATCTCACTTAGAAAGGTGGGGGCAAGCATGCTCTGTTTTAGCTTTCAAGTATCAGCAAGTCTTCAGGTTTGGTAAGAACCTGAAACTTGCGCTGTTCAGCCAACTAGGATTGGAAAACACTTGTGCAAAGGTCTAAAACAGGCTTTGAAGAAACAAGGAGCAGACAAGAACTGCAAGCGAACTCCAAGAAGCTGTTCTCACATCAGCAGGATTTCAAGATAGGATGAAGTGAAATAAAGTAACAGGGCTAAAGAGAGATTGCAATTCTGTGCTTCACTAGATAATGTTCTAACACTTGGGAGACAAGGAAAATGCCAAACCACCACCTGAAGCAAGCTGGCAGAGGGTTGTATGGACAGGCATTGGCTCAGCAGTTTGAAAGTTTACGCTAGGCTTCAGCTCCTCATACAAAGAAGCTTTTCTGAACAAAGATAAAGCCACAGCCTGAAATAAGCTGCTTGCAAGCTGTCTCATCTTGGCAGAAGGTGCAACATGTAGTCAGCTCTGGGGACAGCTTTAGAAAGTCATCAAGCAAGTTCCCACCTATGAAGAGCACAGTGACTCAGCTTCAGAAAGCACGTAGCTGTTGTATCCCAGAAAAAAAGAATTCCCCCTTGCCTTTTGTCCCAACATGCCACACCCGCAACGCTCAGTCTGCTGATCAAGCTAGAAAGGCCCCTTGAACATGCAACAACCAGGACACCTAAAAAATTTCTCTCAAACGTGGTGGTATCAAGAACTGCTGAATAGACAGTTTAAGGCAGTCTCACATTTAAACTATAGTTTTAATAAACATTTGTCTTAACAAAGATGCAAACCAGGCTATATGCGACATCCCTTTTGGTTCACTGACCCTGAAATGTCACCTAAGTTTTGCTGTTGCTGACAAAACACAGAAGGGCTGCTGAGCAGAATTCCTGGGAAGTTATTTGTTATGAGATGCTCAGACTATCCAAGGCCTGTTTTCACTCTGATCCTTGCTCCAGTCCACAACTTGTGCATATGCCAGGAGCGGCTGCAGAAAACACTACAAGGGGAAGGCAGGGAGACAATAACTACAGGGAGAAAACACTGTCCCATTAACAAAAGTATATTTACTTTCCTACGAGGATAGTATCTCTGCTCAGCATCTTCAGGAGTTTACATTGCATAGCAAGGCTGCTTCTGCCACTGGCTTGGCTTCAGACCCTCCATAGAAAAAAACACATCTGCTTTCCATGGAGTTTAATTCCTCTGCTCCACTGCTGTAAACTTCTGAAATGGGGAACACATGCCTCCCCTCCTCCCGGGGGGTGGAGGTGTCACCCCCAGTTTCAGCAAAATCTCCTTCTACACCCAAGCCAGAAAGATGCAGATCCCTCAAGACAGGGTCAGCAGTTTCCCACAGAGAGCTAGCCAAGAGGGGCTTGGAAAAACTAAGCTGTGATAGAGCTGACTCATCTTTCTGGAAAGAACATCTGGGGGTTCCCAGCTGTCCTTGCCCAGCACTGCTTTCCTTCATGCTCCGATTGCGTGACGTAACACTGAGACTGGCACAGGGACCAACAGAAAGGCTCTTGCTTTAGGTGGTAGCCTTCTGCTGCATTTACTGAAGGGTTAGAAGTAGGACAGACAGATATATTCCAAACAAATACTTTCCAGAGACTGTTAAACTTGTCTGACAGACCTGTTTTTCCTTTAAGGAGAAGCATGTGCTGCAGCACATGTCTGCTAGCCAAGAAGGTAGACATGTTAAATTCTGATTAGGAAACTAAGATTATACTCCAAACTTATCTGCTATCTTTTCTAGCAAGCAGGCAGGCAATCCAAGTAACCTTCTTCCCTTTAACCAAAGCAGGTCAAACCCTTCCCTGAAGTTAAGGCTCCAAGACTGCAAAATACCACTAAGTCCCCGAACTACTTCAGCTATAGCAAGCGACCTTCTCACAGACCTCAAGCTGTAGAGAAGTGCTATTTCAATGACTAACTTCTAAAAAGAGGCACCAGCATGTCTCTAAAGGCTTCAATCACCAGCAAGGCTGAAGAACACACTTTAGCCAGCAAGGGCTGGCCTGCACAAGCTACAATCACATAGGCTCAGCTCAAGGTCAGAGCAGACACAGGGCTCTGTCAGCAGCATAGTGCTCACCTTTGCACAAGCACTCTCTTCACCAAAGCTCAGCAGCTTCTGGAAATCAGCACAAGGTATTCAAAACCTGTCTGTGCTGACAGCTCACAGCAATACAAGCAGTTTCTCTGCTAGACTAATATTGCTTTACCACACTGTACAAGCTCAAGAATCACCAACTACCCTCCCCAATTCAGACCTTGAACAACAACAATGGAAAAACATCTCAGGTCAACTACTTCCTATGAGAGGGAGGGTGTAATGTATGCCACCTTCCTCAACATCTGGCACATGCAAAAAGCCTGCCATCAGTCAAGGCAGAAGCACACTGAAAATCTTCACTCTAGAGAGTTATCAAGCTCAGCCAGAACGCAGTGGCTTTGAAGACCTCACTTTGACAGAGCAGTCCGAGGGGAAGACAGTGCCTGTGCTGCACAGCAGGGTTAAAGAGCTCATTTAAAGCAGCTTCTCCCTTCAGTCAGCACAGACCTTCTCACAATACATCCTACCCTACAGTTTTGCTCTCCAGGCCCAGCTCAGTGAATCAGATCAGCTTTCCACAAGACGGAGGGGGTCTGGGTGCTACACCAGAGGAGCTGGCTTGGAGCAGGGTGTGTGCAAGACAAAGAACAGCTACTTCCAATCACTTGCCACCCAGACAGGAGTTCTCAAACATCTCCAGGACCCAGAGATGGATTCAGTGCCTGCAATCCCCACAGTCTTGCAAAATATAGGAAAGTGCAGTGCGGATGTGGGTCAGCCCAACAAAGCAGTTCAACTCTGCCTCCCGAGAGCACATCTATCCCTACAGGCTGCCTGCAACCATGCCCGGCTCAGCAGAGCAGGGAGAGACAGCCAACGTGGAATAGAGATGTCACAATGACCATTGACAGCATACAGCAGAAACAGTGACAGTGTTGTATGGTACTGTAGTATTTCAAGCTGTCATCTTCCTCCTTTCCTACATGCTAGGCTGGCTTTCTTGGAGAGAACTTTCTCTACGCAGGGATTAGCTAATGAACTCAGACCGAGGTTTGGGCATAAAGGAAAACCAGACAGTGCCCAGCTACTGGGCTTCAGCAAGACCCAAACACTGTCTTAACAAATACAGCTCCCAGGGTAGACTGGTTGTTATATGCTGCTTAAAATTTATCACTTCAACAGAGGAGAGAGACTGGATGCTGATCTCTGCAGAGGAGTCCTGCACTAGTAGGAGGACAGGTTTGGACTCAGATGATTTTTCCTATCTTTAAAGTGGACTAAATCATACTCAGAAAGACCTAGCAGCACTTGAAATACCTCTCCTCTCCCTCCCAAGAGCCTTCCCCATGGATGCTCTGAACACCTCTGGCTTCGGACCATAAGACTGCAGTTAACTACACTTAGGATGGAAGTAAACACAGAGAGCAAAGAGCGAGCACAGTAAGCCAAGGGAAACCAGATCCAGATGTGCCTCAAGTTCATCCTGTGTGCTACCAGCACAGTGTAGCCATGCAGGAAGCAGGAGTGAAGCTGTGTGCAGGGACAGAGACAGAGACTAGAAAGCAGTGCTCACCTTATCATGATTTACTTCCCTCCCTCCTCTCCCAGCCTGACCCTTCCTTTTCCTTACACACTGCACAAAGGATAACGATATCAGACAGGCTATTTTCTGGCTGACATGTGGAAAGCTGAAACCTTGCACTTCCCCACTACACCATTCCACTGCAGGAAGGCATCACTAAGAGTACCATCACCATCCACAGGTCACACAATATCTAAGCATCAGAAAGACACATGCAAGAATGTGTGTGGCCCTCCCAGACCCAACCTGTTCCAAAAGGAGTTCACCTTTTGCTAAGCCTCACACTTGAAAATGACTGCAGCCAGTGGGCTGTTTTATTTCCCCAGACAAGCCTGTCCCAGTCTCCCCCACCTCCCAACTCCATTTCAAACAGGAGACTTGGACTAATTCATCTTGTTACAAATCAAAACCAGCCGTTGGGACTCAAACAAAATTAGAGTTGTTCTTTGAAGCCTGCCTGGCCTATTTAGGAGGGCACTGCCATTACTTGGCAGGCTTTGTAGCTTTGTTGCTCAGGGACAGTTCAGCTGCTGCTCCAGATGTGTCAGAGAAAGTAGTTACAACAACTCTCCTCCCAGAAAGAACCCGTAACTCCTGCTTTCTCCTCCCAGCACAGGGAGGGAGCTGTTTGCACTGGAGGCAGCAGGTGCGTACTGGGAGTGGAGCTGCTTGGCTTACCTGAGACACACACAGCAGCTCTGACATCCCTCAGCTTCAGGGGTTGCCCTCCCTCCTTCCAAAACTGTGGCCATTTTATTTAATGAAGAGACTAGGCCAACACCCAAAAAAAACCCCAAAAAAACCCCATCTTCCAGCTAATTTTGGTCCAGGCCTTCCTTCTTACTCCACAGATGCTCACAATACTTACAAGGAACAGGAGATTGAAAAGGAAGAGGAAGTACTTGGTGACTTTTACGCAGCCAGACCCCATCTTCTTTCACTTGCAGGACCTAAGGGGAAAGCAGACAGACAATGCGTTGTTACAGACAGGTCCTCTGGGCAGCTTCAGAGCAACACCCTAACCCTGTGCAGAGCTCTGGATCATCTGGTGGGTCTCAGAGCACGTGCACAGACAGCATAGAATATCTGAGTTGCCTTTTCAGGACAGCAAAGCAGGATACCACCACCACTGCTGCCAAGATCTCCTGGAGAGTGACACAGAGCTATCAGCAGTTATGGAACAGATTCAATCACAAATACACTGCTAATTCCATCACTATTTATATGGACTTTGCAATAGTGGCATTAACCAAAACACCAACCCTAGCTACCACTGGTGGTGGAAAGTGATGCAAGCCACTTCAATTCCCTGACAGCAGTAAGACAGATGCATGGAGCTTCTGTAGCAACACAGATTATTAAAGGCAACAAAGATTATTAAGGGGCCGGAGCTGAGAGAGTAAGACCTGTTCAGCCTAGAGAAGAGATGACTGAGAGGGGACCTCATCAATGTCTGTCAGTATCTGAAGGGAGGGTGTCAGAGGATGAACCAGGCTCTGCTTGGTGGTGCCAAGCAATAGGACAAGAGGCAACAGGCAGAAATGGGTGCACAGGAAGTTCCACCTGAACATGAGGAAGAACGCCTTTGCTGTGTGTGTGACCACACACCAGAACAGGTTGCCCAGAGAGGGTGTGGTGTCTCCCTCACTGGAGATATTCAAGAACCATCTGGAGGCAATCCTGTGTCATGCACTCTAGGATGACCCTGCCTGAGCAGGGAGGTTGGACCAGATGATCCACTGGATGGTCCCTTCCAGCATGACCCATTCTGTGGCTCTGTCAGCTTTCCTGCTTCTCCTTCCTCCCCAGACTCAGTTATGTTTCCTATATAAACAACAGAGAACTTTTAAGTTCCTTAAAATTTGCTCTACCAAGCTCCTTTCTCCAAACAGACCATGCCACTTTAAGAATCACCAGCCAGAGAAACAGCAATACCAGGCTGGGGTCACCAGTCTGGCCTGGGAAGAAACAGCCCCAAGAGAGAGCAAGGTCAGCAAGGTTCTCTTCTGTCAGCCTGGGTGTACCAAGGATCACTGGAATCCAGTACGTTCTTTTGTTTCAATCAAAGGCTTTTGCTTAATCCTATTAAATATTTAGGTTAACTCTGGAGCTAAACTGGTATGTGGGCCTTGTTAACTGGCTAGCCTTCCCAACAACCAATGGTCACCCTAAAACTACCAGGAGAGAGCAGAAGTCTGAACTCTGTGGCTGAAGTTGCTGCTCTAACTTCAGGGAATGCCATGGCTAGAGACTGTGCTAAGCCCATCACTGCACAGCACCTAGCAAGATGTTATTGAGATGGGAAAGCAACACAGATATAAAATGTCAGCCAGCTGTGCTACAGACTTATCTCAAAAAAATCTCATCTGTATAGCAGTCATCACACCTAAGGAGCTTACTACACAGCCAGGTTAGCAGCACGTGAGTCAGATTTTCTTCAGTTAACTCGTCAGATCAGAGGCGACAAAGCCAGCAGCACCCAAAAACAGGTCCTTCAAACGAGCCATGGAAAAGCTCTGTAATAGTTTCTGGTCCATATGTACACCAAATACCAAACACACAGCATTCCCATATCCAGTGCCCCTGGGTGCAGCCACCAGTTATGAGCAGGTTCTGTTCCAGCACAGATGCACTCTACAACAGCTGCATCACTACCAGCCTAGGAAAAGCGAATGAAGGCTCTCTGCTGGCAGAATTCCTCCTTTCCTCTGTGGGAGAAACGTTCTCTCAGGCCACTAGTCCTGGAAGGTACCAACACCTAAGAGAGCACTTGGAGAGGATAACTAAGATGTAAATTTTCCCATCCAGCTGGCTTGCTTCCTGGCTTCACCATGAACACATCTCCTCTTAATAGCATCACAAACTGGAGCCTGGCAGTCTAACCAGAACGTGAAGGCAGCCAGATCCCTAGGCAATGATGAATTTCTGTTGTGGGGGTTACAAATATTTTTCTCCTCTTTAACCTAGCCAAGAACTAAGCTAGGTAACAACCTCCTGCACAACGCACTGGACTTCTTAACTTAAGACATCTGATCCCAGGTGCAATCCTCCTCATTTTCAAACTGGAGGGGCAACTCCCAGTACTCACTGACTTGCTTCCTAGCACTAAAAGCCATACGCTGCCTATTTCCAACTCTGCCCACACTGTTTTCATTAGTCAGGAAAACAGAGATTTGAAGAACTGTTAGGACCTTTATAAAAGTTATTTCAGCTAATTAGGCAGTTAAGCAAGTTTACTGTGGAAGAAGATATGCCTGAGGTAACAAGAGTAAGATATTGCTTGCAGAGCTCTTCTACTCCTAGCTATTTGTTAAAGACATACCATCTTCAATGTTTATTAAAAACAAAACAAAACAAACAGCAAACCCCAACTGTGCATTACAGCACTATGCACCATTCTCTTCTTGCCACAGGGCAACACATCTCCTTCATAGCTCCTAGACACAAAGTAATTCAAAGCACAGTTTTCAAGTCAGAAGAGAAAAAGCAAAACCTTTGAGCTTTTAAGATACTTTAGAGCTCCACTGAAGTATTAAAGATTTTCCACTTTTCTGTTCTTTGCAAATTAATTTATTTTTGTTCACTACATCAATGAAACTCCTCAAAATTCTATCTTCTGAAATTATGCAGTCACAAGACTAGCAACACTGTCATACAGTAGAAGCAGCAGCTCAACAAAATTTGAGATAGATTTAGAAGCAGATGAGCTTGGAGTTATCAAAACCAGGCATATCCACAGGCCACTTGGCAGCAAAAAACCAGCTTAAGTACCATAGCCAGAGCTGCAATCAGAGCTGCCCATTTGCCTTCTGAAGCTGGTCAAGTTTTGGGCCTTAATGTCCTGCAGCAATGCATGCAGAGGTTAAATACATGAAGTTTTCAGTTTTCAAATTCCACTGATTGTCCACAATTATTTGTTTTTTCCTTTCCCTCTCCACTCCTACTGCTTTGACCATTTGAATTTTCATCTCCAAGCAGCAACACCCATTCTTTTCAACAATCCTGTATGTACACA
Source organism: Corvus cornix cornix (assembly GCF_000738735.6). NCBI lineage: Eukaryota > Metazoa > Chordata > Aves > Passeriformes > Corvidae > Corvus > Corvus cornix. The sequence goes on from NC_046335.1 coordinate 41,111,631, forward strand.
TCCAAGTTTTCCCTGCCATTCTCCAGACTGATGCCAGCTTTGCAGAGGATTTCATAAGAGACCATCACCTTTTCTCCCAACCTCTCATTCTCCATCTTGTAAAGATATGCAGGATTATTTATGCAGTGTGTTGCTTTGAAGCACTACTGCCATAAAAACTTGGTTGCCAACACAGCCTGGTCAGCTGCTGTGTAGTTGATCCAGGGCCTTTCTCAGCCCAGGCTCAGTCCCAGGACCTTCAGGGAGAACTAATTCCAGGAAGGCATCAATTGATCCAGAACTCAGGGGTTTCCTACCAGGAGGAAATGGAACAGATCTGCTCAGGCTAGACTGGCATCAGGGGATGGCTTCATGCCCCCTCCATGACCTCTAGTTCTCAGGCCTGTCGTTCTCCCAGCAACAGCAATGACAGCAAGACGTGTATGTGGAGCAGGAATATAAAATCCAGGACACATGTGCCTGAAGAACTGCAGACAGAGCCCTGCTTTGTTAGTAACTGCAGAGGAGTCCCCTCACAGCTCAGAGATTAGCTTATTTTTGTCACAGGGGCCTGTGAAACTCCCAGCCCCCCTCCTGTAAAAGGTGACCCCAGAGAAGGACAGGTGATAGGGGGAGAGTTGAATACCTCTGCCTTCCGACCCCACCACTGGCCACAAAGGCAGGAGGGGGAAAATTCATGCACAGACATTATAACCACACCAGTCAAGGGGCAGAGAGGCTAAGTTAATTTTTAATTGCAATTCTGCTCTATCCAATTAGATCCTGTACTGCCTCCACCCAGCAAGCACTGCATGCTTGGTGCTCAGTGAAGTTTATGATATTTGGCCCAGGCTAGAGCTGTACATGCCTGGGCCACGCAGCTCTGCTGGGAAGGGCTCAGCCCTCCTCTGCAGCACCACCCCTGCGCTCACTCTGCAGGTTTCTCCCTGATGAGCTCTGGCAGCTGAAACACCTCAGCTGCCAAGTTACTGTACAGCACAAATAAGGGGCTCATTTATGAGTGCGATGAAAGAAAAGGAAGAAGAACCAGAAAGCGAACCAGAAAGCAAACCAGAGCAGAACAGCTGTGGAAATCACCATCTCAGTAGATCAACAAAAAAGTGCAAAGTTCATGCAAACCCTTAAGGACAGCACACGTGTTCCCAAGAGCACTGAGCTCTGACAGTCAGTCCAAGTACTCCAACTCAGGTAAAGCAGTTTCACATTTGACTGCATCTACATAGCCTGAGGATGCTATCCCCCCCTTCGCCAGATCCTCTTGCTTAAGGAAAGGAAATGATTGGTTACAAAGAAGCTGCAGGTTGATTCTGTGTACTTTGACCAGTTGCGCTCCACCACCACCCCTCAGGCTCTAACACCAGGGGACATAAAACAAAGGCAGACCCTACAGGATGCCCTACTACCAGCTTCTACCAGTCTAGGATGAGCTCAAACTAGCACCAGATTTGGCCTTCACAAGTTATTTCCCTTGCCCCCACAAACACCTCGACCGCCCTGTAAGGCTGGCATGCTGGCTCAGTTCTGCTATCCCTCCTGTCTGCTCAAGGAGAAACTTCCAGTTTGACAGATGCAGAGATGCAGCAGCCAGCACTATCAACTAAAGATCTGCAACATACCCTAAGGCTCCTGATCCTTCTTCGCATCTTGCATCTGATGTGGAAGGTGGGATCTTTGGGTGAAAGTCCAGCTGGTCCACTGAAGCAAGCACCAAAGCAGCCTCAGCTGACCTCAAGCACTGCAGGTGCTTCTTGACACAAGAAGCAAGCACCATCTTCCTCACTTACCTAAGTCTTACACATTGCAACATTTCCCTCAAGATATTACAAGGCTGAACACTTAAAATATCTAAAGCTGTCCCTGATCTGGTCTCACCACCCTGTTTTTTTCTTCTCACACCTAACATTGACCAAAGTTAGCTGGGTTCATTCGCAGACAGATTGACCAAGAAATCCTGGAGATGGAGGAGCTCCCACTGCTGTACTCGGGTTGCATAACCGGCTCCCTCTGCCCAAAGCAACTAGCAGGTGTCCCTAGAAAGGGATCAGCATGCTGCTGGTTCCATAAAGATGTTTATCTCCACAGTAATTTGCATGAGGTTGAGGCCATTTTGAAGGCCAGTGCAGTTACTTGCTGCAGTATTATCCCAACCCAGAAGCCAGAACCAGATTAGACCTATAGCTGGACAGAGACCCACAGAAGTCAGCACACTAAATAAGTTGCTCACTAAATGGTCACCTTCCAGCTCCAAGGCAGACATCCCCATGCAGGAGAGACTGGGGAAGGGGCGGCTCAGAAAGCCATGGGGCAGAGGAGGAAACAGGTTATTTTTTGCAGGATTCTGAGCCCTTGCACCCTAAGAGCCAGCTGCTTCTCTGTCCATGCACATGTAGAACAGACATTGGGCAATCAGAAAGTCTCCTGATCATGACTGATGGGACAGGACAGCTTCACACAACAGTACCAGTTAATGAACAATGACAGAGTTACTAAGTCTCCTGTTAACCAGGTACATCTCTGCCCTCAGGGCAGGGACTGTAAGATACAGCCCCATTAACATACAAAGAATATCCTAAGGAGTTCATCTTGTTGACGTTAATATACAAAGGCCTTGGACTTTCAGTACACCTGGGAGGTACATCTTGTCTCTGGCAAGCAAATAACCACAGAGCTGATGAATGACCCAAGTCTAAATTCACTGAACTTTCCTTTAAGCTTCACTGAGATAATACCAGCTGTGTAATGACCTTGAAAACGTAAACAAGATTATGTTTGTTGTGGAGATTTTCCAAATAGCATCTCTTCACAAGTTACAATGGAAGGATTGAGGGAGAAGCTGGATCCTAAAAATTAAGGTGTATATATATATATCATATTTTCTATATATTTATACGTGTGTATCTCAGTGATACACGGCTTCTTTTTGAAGGAAAGTGTCAGTACAAGGTGGAAAACTATTTCTGCATAATACAAATTTTGAAAACAGAACAAAACAGCAGACCCTCTCTTATTCCATCCACTACTAGAGACAGTTTCTTCTTAAGCAGAAGCAATTGTCTTCAAGGTAGAGGAGATGATCTGAGGGCTAAGAACAGAGAGACCAGCTACAACAGCCTGCAAACTGCAGAATCACAATTAGTTGTCAGCAAACTTTGAACTACCAGCACCGACATGTACAGTGAGACCCGAACAGCATCTGCAAGACATCTGCAGGACAGAGACTCAAACGTGCATGCAGTCCCTCCGCATTTGCTATTCCTGGGGCAAAGAGAGCAGACTAGAGCAAGGCAACAGCTGGCTGCAAGTACTGCAGAAATACCCTGGAAAGAACAGATTTCTCAGAACAGTTTCTGAGGAAATTCATCAGCTCACACTTGCTCCTGGTGAGACATTCAGCTTTTCTGCCTGACTTCTGTAGTCAATATACTGTTGTGTGAATTATCTGACTAGCAACTGCATCCTCCAGCAAGATCCTGGATTAGAAAGCACCCGTAGGACTACCTACAACGGCTCAGATTTTTCGGTATGTTTTATCACAGCGAGCACATGTTGTGCATCTTGTAAAAAGGAAATGCGTATTTTAGAAATGTACTTCTGATGCTCGACAGGAAGTGATCAGATATTTATAAACCACTATCATATCGCTAAAAAGAAACCAAGTTCGCAGCTCAGTATCAAAGACCAGCAGAGGTTTTAGAAGCGTTTGTTTTCATCTCAGTATTTACAAGCAGTGCAATAGGTTTTGAGAACATCTGGCCTTCACACTTGAGTTTGAAAGCCAACATTTAAGTAGGTCTTCAGTCCCTACAACTGGCAAATTGAGAAAGTTCTTTGCTATTTTCTACACACTCATGCTTGCATAGCATGACAGTATTTGCAGGACAGCATTTCTACGATTTAAGCAGAACTTTCCATGCATCAAGACCAGAGATACAACTCTGCCAAAAAAATGGGAGGAAAAAACCAACCCAAAACCCCACAAACTGTCCCAGAAGTCAGTAAAGACCAAAAAGAAAGTAAAGGAAATTAATCAACTTACCAAAAATAGCAGACAGAAGAAATAACCAAAAGTACAGTTTAGTGGACTTTCTCTTTTTAATTACCACGTATTAGAATGTTAGTTGTGCAACAAGCTCTGCAGGTCAGGTCCAGAAAGAGGTCTCCACACTAACTAAAGCCAGCGTACAAAGCAGTAAAAATGCAGAGTTTTCACAAAACTGGTTGGGCAACTCTGTCACTTGACTACATTGGCTCTTTAACAGCTTCAACAACGAGACCAGCTCAGCTTTGTTTTCTACACTTGGAGCTGTCAGGCTGCAAACTTAACCTCTGAAATGGATGTGCCCACCAGCTCCCACACCTGTCAGTGGCACCAGTGTGTCAAAAGCAGTCCCCTGCTCTGGCCTGCCCCACACCTCCCCACAGAGGAGCACAACCTGTGAGCAGGACCTGCACTCCGAACTGCAGCAGGGTGACCAGCACAGAAAAGCAGTACTCTGCTTGTGCTCAGGTAAGCTTCTCCCCAGCATGGTTCTGCAGCACAGGGGATGCTTCAAAGTGTTTCTCCATGCCAGTCATCAGCCTGCAAATAACAGGTGCAAGTACATGCACAGGACAGACTCCCCTGTCTCCCTTCTCATGCAAGCAATGCCTTGGAGGTCAACGAATCTCCTCCAAGGAGTTGCACAATATCCCTCCCAATGCCACTTGGCTTGGAGATACCTTTCTCAGACCCACCAGCTTTCCCCTCCTGCCAGAGCACCCAAAAGCTACCACAATCCACTCAGGAAGAAAGCCTTTTTTTCTATTTTATGAGACAGCAACAGAGACTGTGAGACCTAGGTAGGAGCCAGGTAGTATAACTGATTTTTATCTTTTCTGCCTCCTCTTCCCATAAAATGCAAGAGGTCAAGGTCGAGGACTTTTTACTGTAAAGTTCCCTTTCCAAACAAACTGGTTTTCAGTTACTTCCATTTTCTCAGACACTAGGGTAAATAACTAGAGGGTAATTAGATTCAGCATGCCCATGACAAACATGTTTCTGAGAAGTTACAGTATCTGCTTGACCTGGGAAATGAGGTTTCCTATTCTCTTGATTATTTTCAGGAATTAGCAGAGAAAGTAGTTTTACTTCAAGGGCAGGAAGTTTTCCCCAGCTTAGCAACTTGCACAGCCCTTAAACAAACAACGTCTCTCTCCACCTCCCCTCTGCTTATTGAGACTTCAGACTACATGCCTCCAAAGACAGGTGGATGGGGCTGAGCAGAGCCTGGGCACCAGCACCCAGCATGGGAAGGAAGCTGAGCTTACCCAGCACCATTCCCAGTAATTGCAGGTTCTCCTGGAGTACATTTCATAGCTGAAGCCAGACACTTCTAGAAGTCAAAGCACCAGAGACTGCCTCTTCAGAAGGGCATAGGACAATGAGCACTCCCTTGTCCTTCTCAGATTAACCCTCTGGAGACACCCTGCCAAACTAGCCAACTCATCGCAGCAGTGAAGTCCCTTGCAGCTGACAGACCAGCCCACTGGAGAATGGAAGTGTCTTCTGGCACCAGGATTCACCTTAAGACCTCTCTCCCTGGAGTACATTCACATGATCTCAAGTGGCAGAAAGGAAAAAAAACCAAACAAACCAAAAAGCCAAAACCCACCACAAAGCAAACAGAAGAGGCCTCTGGCTTGTTATTCCAAATGACTGTGAAGCTTTAGAATTAAGTAATCTTCCTTGAACAACAGAAGAGACAGGTTAGTAGTCTACTTTAATCATACCACAATGCTTTATATCAGATCCTTTGCTGATAGCAAGGCACTGATCTCAAGAAGCAGAGGCTTTAACCCTTTAGCCCACAGATCAAGTAGAGCTGGAAGAGTACTGCAAATCCATCATGACTGGAAAGTGAAAAGAAGTCCCACTGGCACAGGAAAGTACCTCAGGCCACAAGGGGATTAATCTTTTGGCTTGTTACCAGAAACAGTCCCTCTACTATTTGTAATCTTAGGAAACTTGGGTTTTGCCAAATAGATCATTTGCTAATACACAATACCTGAACCGCTCCTGTGCCCCTGCTAGTATGTTGGCACTGCTACCTGTGACTCTGGAGCACAACAGGACAGATCAGCAGCTGTAACAATCTCCCCTCTTCGGCAAAGTCTGCCCTACCATCACCATGCACCTCCAATCTGAAGGCCCCCACTGCAGGCTGACTGCACAGGAATCAGAAGTACAGGATTCCTGCTAGATTCTCACACAAAGTATCTTGTGATCTCTCCCTGATCTGCACACCAGGGAGGACAAGGGAGGCAGGCAACTCAGCCAAACCATTTGTTACAAACAGACGGGGCTAGCTGAACCTGGGGTCTCCAAACTCAGTGGTACAGAATCACACATGCTGTGGCAGCAGTGACACAGCCACAAAAGGTTACTCCCAGACCCAGCCTCTGCCCTAGAAGAAGCTGTACTTCCACCAGACCATCCCAGGGTCACACCAGACCTTGTGCCCTGCTGGAGCACGGTCTGCCTGCCTGCTGACGAGAGGAGCATTGTCACAGACAGTCTGAGGATGAACATTTCACAACATCCTGAGTTTCACGCCCCAGATGCCACTTGACACTACCAAAGGGTACGAACTAAAAGAGAAAGCCAGAACTATAAAAAGCTCCTGAGGAAGGGATTCTGTCTCAAGCAGCCCCTGTTTCCAAAATGATGACATACAGAGGGCAGGAGGGCAAGAAAAGTCCTGAAGTACAGAACTTTAAACCACAGATATTTTGAGTCACTTCCTGCTATTCAAAAACATTCACCTGAACCACATTTTCCCTCTCCAACATCACGGTAAATCATACAAATAGTTTCACATTTGTAACTGGCAGCACCTGGCCACAACAGCCAAACCCCTTGCTGCCCTGATCACTCTGAGGATGCAACTCAGAAGCTATTTCAAACCTTGCTCTGGAACAGACAGTCCCCACAGGGGCTGCTGTACAGTCTCCAAGATGTACGGCAGCATTGTCTTGCACTTTTTCCTTTCACCTTTACAGAACACTCTCCTCATGCCAAGCTCATCCTACAGGAGAAAGTGGAAAAGAAAGCTACATTGTACAGCTGCTGTGAGGAGAAAGCATAGCACAGCATGAGCTGTTCCAGAAGCTGCAGCGAAGCTGCTTTGTTCCCAGTCTAAGCATTTTAGGAAGTGAAATGCCACAGTAAGAAATCTCAGCAGACAAGGCTGGAAAACAAAGGGGTCCTCTAGAAAACACTTAGCCAGCTGAAAGAGATACCCAAAAACTTTTGCTAGCCCTTCTGTGAAGATGGCCCTGAACTCCAAGGCAGGCTGCAATACAGAGGTGTTTTACTACCCTGATGATTGTTACCTTACCATGCAGCAACCCCAGCAGAGTTAATTGGAGCAATACAAGAACATTAATCAATGATAGGCCTGCCACCTGCAGTTAAGGTCACTCCTCCAACACCATCCCCAAAAAAGAAAATAATCAATCAGTCCTTCAAAGCAATACATGTGTAGGTTCTGGACAGAACTGTTTCAAGCCAAGAAGAACAGACATGTGGGATAGGTTCCCTAGGAATTTGGCAGTTAAAGTAGACAGCAAGACTTTGAAAAGCTGGGTCTGTTTTGGGAAAAAGAGGGGCCTCCTTGGAGTCTGCAGACCTATGCACAGTGGTCTGGAAAACGGGTTCAGCTGAACCTGAACCAAGAGAGGCTGGGTGGCCTTTTCTACTTTCCTGAAAAGGTCTCCTTTTCTATATTTAGAGCACAAATATTTCAGAAGACTATTTGATGGAGGAATGCTAGAAGAATAAGATGGAAAAGAGTAGTTCAGAGGTATTTATTTTAAAACAAGAAAGAACCCAGAATAACTAACGTACTAATAGTCCAATGAGCCTCAGTGCAGACATAAATGCTCCCATTTCAGAGGGGAAAAAAAAAAAAAGCTGTCTGTTTCATCTTTAATCAGTAAATTGTGATTGAGGCTAAAACTACTTTTTAATAGGATTGCAGACACAATTTTTCTTACTTTCCTCTGTCCCGCTGTGTTGTTGTCTTTCCCCCCACAGTCCACCTGGTTTTACTTCACATCAGCTCCACAATTTTTTTAATCAAGCCAAACTTACCAATCACCTAAAACTACAGTAAGGGGTCTCATGCATGTTACCTGGGCAGGTTATGGCTGTGACACATGGCTCCCTGTGCCCCCAGGATACACGCCCACCTCTCACTAGTGCAGCAGCTTGAAACCCAGCCCAGCAAAGCCCCACTGCATGCTCCTCCTCTGACAGGAGGCTGCCAGCAGAAGAACCACCCATCACAGGTCACCAGGGCTCTCCACTGAGATCCTGGGTATGGGAATAACCATCAGACAGTAACACAGCTGCTGACCTGGCTCAGCTCACACACGGCTGCACAGGCTGCTCTTCCTGACAGCAAACACCCTGTGGCGAAGGCTGTCTCTCTTCTGGGCAAACAAGGAGCAACTGTTTAGGTTCCCGTGGGACAGCACCGGCCATCTACTTGTATACACGCCAGTGGGTCTTGCTGGTAGCTGACAGCTGGGATAGGAAGAGGTCTCCTATCTGCCTGAAGCTACACAGAGCAGGAACCTAGTGTTTTACTACAGGATCGAGTCTAAATCAGTGCCACAACAGCCTCCAAACTTGACAGACTGGTAATGAATGCAGAAACACTCAGGCTCCGATGCCACCAGCAGGACTGCAGCACCAAATCAAAGAAGTCTTTGAGGTCTTGGACTCAGGAACTAAAGCAGCTTGCCATTCCTCAAAATAGCCCTTCCTTGAAATAGCCTCTTCTGCCAAGGCAGCAGCCAGTTTGATGCAGTTTTTGACATTAAAAAATTCCCATGAAGTTTTGGCAACTGCATTTATGTCACCTCAGTTTCATTTCAGGAAGCCGTGAGTCACAACACCTCCCCCAGGGAGCAAGGGCAAGAGGAAACGCTGACATTTCAGGTCTTCTCACACCAGGCAGGAGAAGCACCAGCAGCTGTGGGCATCACCTCCAAGCCCTCAGGAGCAGCCAGGACCACCCCCATTTTAGCTGCACTGGCACAAGGTGTTCTCACCCTTGGAGGATCTGGTGCGAAGGAGCTGCTGAGCTCTGTGCACAGGGAGCAGCCACCCCTGCAGCAAGTCCCACGGAGGGGCTGGGGCTCACTTGCAAGGCTGGTCTATCACACAGGACTCCACCAGCCTGCAGGAACTTCTGTTGTACTTGCAGCCTCTCCCCCCACTCCTATGCAGTCTCCCCACACAAGTGCAACAGACCCCTTAGGAGCCAGGGAAGGGCTGTGCCTCTACCTTGTTTCACACAGCTCACCAGGGCTTCTCCACACAGCAGTGGTCTAGCACTGTCCCACACAGCAGCTGCCGAGCAGAAGTCTTCTCTAATTAAAAGAGCTTCCTTGGGGAATTGGCAGATTTACTGCACAACTCAGAGCGCTCTTTAGTTATTCCATGTGTATCTCTGAAAGCCTGCATTAGAAAGGGACCTGAATGCAAAGAAGAGTCCAGCAGCTTCTTAGGCTGTTGGGAAAGTACATTTAGGCAGCTGGAGTTTTGTCTGGTTGGGGTTCCTCTCTCCCCTGGAAGACTTCAGAGGTGAGCATAATTAGAACTCCTGCCTGCCTTTTAAGCCCCAGTTTCTTCAGCCATGCAGCACAGATGCTGCAGAATAGTTCCCATATCGGTTTCGTCAAAGCAAAGTTCAAAGCAACCTGCAGGTCAGCAGCAGTCTGTCTCCTTAATCCAAGTCCCGCTCTGCTTCTGTGTTTTACAGGGAGTGTAGCTCCATGACACAGAAGAAAGGGAGTGAGGGGACGAGAGACCAAGGAAACACGCTGCGAAGTTGAGGACATTCCAGCAAAACCACTCAAGACTGACTCATCACCAGCAACTTCAATCCACAATGACACCCACGACAGACACATGACCAGTTCCATGGCAGGCAAGAGGATGCTTTGTGCCACACCATTGCATGAAAGAAGCCCCAGAACCAATGCAGCTCCTAGAAACAGAGACTAGACAGGAGTAAGGGAATAAAAGTAGGTATTTATTTGAAAGGCCTTCAAAGGTACCCCCTGGGGAGCCAGAGGCTACTGCCAAGATGAACGACAGGTCATGAGTTCTTCACACTTTTACAGGTTTGGTTCATTTGCATGTCAGGGTAAATTCTCCAATTAAAGCTTCAGTTTAATGATGTAATTTCCCCTCCACTTGCCCCGCCTTAGAGGCTCTTTGGTTTATACTTTTTGGGCCTAGGACGGTCTGGGTGTCCTTGGAGAGCAGGACTGGAGAGGCTTTGCTATGTCTACCTAGTATGAGAGAGCAGAAATTAACAGGCTACAAGAAACTTCAGAGTTACACACTAAGCAGTACAGTGATTTGAAATATATAAAAGTTAAAACCTAAGGCATCAGCCCCAGACATGGTGTACTATCACCACAACAGCCAGAACAGCACCTTTTTCTGCAAAGAGTACTCTGCAAATGAATTGATTACAAGCCGAGAGGAGAGGAGCAGAGCAGTCTGCACAGTGACTTTCGAAAGCAGGCATGTTAGCTCTGGAGACCAAAGTCCAAAAAACCCCTTGATACTGCCACCACTGAATACAGAACTTCTTTCAATTTCTTTCCACACATATTCTGAGTAATGTTAAGTAAGCCATTTGCAGGACCAAGGAGAAATCAGAAAAAAATTATGTAGGAAGCAAATAAGACACTCCCAACACAAATATTTTTTCCTCTATTACTAGAACATTTAGAAACTGAAATGCCACAAAAGGTATAGAAACTTCCCTGGAAAGGTCTTAACTAGAGCACTGAAGCATTTTGTGTAGTACTAGAAATAATCTAGTTAATTTAGACTTCACAACTGATTCCCAACAAAACTGCTAACCATCCATCACAGGAAACATACCAGCTCTGGGCATTTAGGATTTGTCTATTCCTGTATTATGGGAAGACAGCAGCAGTCCTTGAAGTCCTAGTCAAGTGCCAGGATGCCCTTTCCACACCTGCCTTCCATGGTGCTCCAGATGCCCTGCACTAACACAGCTCAGGTCATGGTCTCACAGCAACCCAATGCACAAAACCCCAGAGGCAGCTCACTCACACCTGTGCCAGTCTGGTACACCAGCCCAAGCAAAACCAACATCCTGGAGCAGGCTGCTTTTAAAACTAGACAGACAAGGTGCCACATGAAGCCTCTCCTGCAGAGGCAGGAGCTGAGGGCATCAAATTCCTGTGTAGCCCCCTGAACCCATCCTGGTGATGGCACAGAAACCTCACAGATCAGAGGCAGTGACCAAAGCAAGGTGCTGGAGAAGAATATGGTTAGATCCAGTGACCATAACACCTTCTCCAGAACAACTGTGGGAAACAGCCTCCTTCATTCCCAACAGGTAAAGCTACTTTACAGCATGCTCAGTCCCTGCTATGCAAACCTCTCTAATTTCTTTCCTTCCCCTTTCCCAAACTACCTCCATGGCAACGGCTGAGGAGCAGGATGGACCAAGGGCAGTTCCCACCTCCAGCTGTGGGAAGATCAGATCAGCTTAAGGTGCGTGGCTGCAGCTCTGACAGGTCATGCATTCTTTTGCTTGCGTACAAGAGACTGAAGCAGGCTTGTTTTGCCTACAAAGGGAACTCCCCATTATGTAACTTCAAATCTTCAGGCTGCTGGATATCCTAATGTATACAGTTTGTCCCAGATCAGCATTTCTCCAGCACACATGCCCATGGGATTATCATCATACTGGGAGAGATCAGCAATCTCCTTACAGCTCAGTAACAATTTTGTAGTAAAGGGTAAAGCGCTTTCACAATGCACCTGCCTCAAGGCTGTGCTGCAAAGAAACTAAAATCAGCAGCCCAGCAGAATCCTTAACAAATTCCACCAGTGTGGAATTCCCTTATGTGCAAGGCTCTCCCTCTGGTCCTTCTCAGCGCCTGAGCTCCTTAAAGACAAACAGAGCACTTACCACACCAGCAACTTTCAGAAATTAAGTACATGCACTGGACTTTTGGTTTGACTCGCTTTTAAATGGTGGTGTCCCAGTAGGTGGTGTCCCAGTTCTGAAGCTCCATCAAGGAGACAAAGAACTAGAGCAGTCAGCCAGACAGCCTGTGCACGCACCTCTTCCCACAGGACAAAGCCTGTCCCCAACTTAGTCTCCTTCCCTTTCTCCCCTGTATTTACTTTGGATGAGCCACAAACCACCCAACTTCCCTGGCTCTGTGGTGTTCAAAAGGACACACGCTTGGATTCAGAGTCGGCAGTCTCCAATCCCTGTTCCCATCCCCACAGGCTACTGTTTTGTTCCCTTTTCCTGCTCTGATCTACTAGGCAGTCCCTTTCGAAGAGCTGCCCACAGTAACGCCTCATCTTCCTTCCAGAAAACTAGCTAGCTCTGAATCTGTCAGTGCACACAAGGAGTGATTTAAGCAATCTCCACTACGCAGTTCCTTTGCTTCACTTATCACCCCATCTAGACTGAAGTCAGTCATTAATTGCTTCAGTGTTTCCAAAGCCCTGATAGCCCAGAAAGCTTTCAGCAAACAGGCTCTGCCACAGCCAAACAGCCGTCAAGGAACTGCTGGCCCCGACTGTGCCTCCTGTATTATTCCTTTTACCATGCCAAGAGAGCCTGTAATTTTTAGCCTTTCCTCCACTTCATTCCCTCCAAGACTAGAGAAGAGCCAAAAAGAGACAGAGGTGGTTAGGTAAGGATTGCATCTCATTACACAGTTGCTAAAGGAAAGGTGGCTCACTCAGCCATCCCTTCACACAAATGTCATTAATCAGGAGCCTGTAGAAACCTCCAATCCCACATTCCGCCAACAGATGCATTAGTGCAAGTACAGAGTTTATTTCTTTGCCCATTGAAGCTGACAACCACATGGTGGGGGGCAGGCTACTGGGCCCAGCTACCCCTTTTTGCTGCACAAAAGGACTCCAGATCTCTGGATGGCGTGAACCATGTTCAGGGACAAAGGAAGGCAGGGAAGGAGAAGAAGGGGATACAGATGTCATGCTCCTATTTTAGAGAAATGAAGTTAAGGCACTCTAGGGTGAATGCCATAATTCCTGACAGTAATAAGTTAGTTTTGGTGCACGTAAGTTTTTCCACAAAGGAAACTGAGAAGTGAGTGCAAGAACTGAGGCTCCAATCATCCCCTGTTCCACAGGCCCACTGGAAACATTGCTACCTCCTCCAGCCTTCCAAGTTACTCAGAGCCCGAGCCCCGGCAGACCCACCCCCTCTAGCACCTCCCACTCACCAGCCAACGAGACCAGGAAGAAAGTGGCTGCCATGACACAAGCACCATTAGAGTGGAGCAATAATTACTGCTTCAGATAGCATGGGGCATGATCCAATTCCCAGCATCACCCTGGCATTCCCATAACAGACCCTATCCCATCAGTGCCCAAAGGTCTTTGTGGCAATGCCTTTTGCCTGCGCTGTGTGCTTCCTGCTGTAACAATGCCAGCAGGCACCAAGAACCACAGCCATGGTTTGAGTTGAAAAGTGCCCTGGGGCCTGTGGTTACCAGAGGTCTGCAAAACTCCCACTTGCATCTCTCTGACTTAAACATCTACTGGACGAACACCTGCAGTCCTGGATGGACCCCTCCTGCCTTACAGCTGTTAAACCAGGACACAGAGCAACAGGAGTGATAAAACCTTTCCTTGGTTACAGTCAGATGAGAAATTTCATGTGAAACTCCCCCTTGCACTTCACAGAGCTTGACGCAGAGTGGTTTGAGTATCAGGGACAAGAAAACCCCCACGGAGCTGTGGGAAGTCCTCATTAGAGCATTTCCTGCACCAGCTTACAGTTGTAGGTCACACTACACCTGCCTCTCACCCGAGAACTAAAATAGAGACAATAACAGTGATGAAGAGAGTCCAGATGAGCCACATCATTAAAGCCGCTAAATCCTCTTAAGGGAGGAGCTTCCATGCAGCAGGACAGAGATTGCCCACAGGAAGGGCTCTCTCCAGGCACTCGGCTTGTATCTTGCTCTATTTCTGTCACACGCAGGTAAGAAGCTGAACAAACATTGCAAGACTTCACCCAGCCCTGCAGCACAGGGATGAGAATGTCATCTCAGTGATTCCCAGAGCCCTTGGCAAGGATGGAGAAACACAGGCTAAGAGGGGTTCAGGTCCAAAAAGGCTACACCAAGTGAAGATATGTTGGCAGCAAGATCCTTCTATGAAAGGGGTGTTAAATAACACAATGCTAGGAGCGAGGAGAGGCTAGTTTCTTCTCTGAGCCACTCCAAATCCACACACAGGTTTACAGAGCAGTTGGCAAAGGTTCTTTTCACTTGTGTGGTCAGCTGAACACGAGCAAGCACCCATGGATTTTCTTTTATTTTTTTTCTTTTTAAAGCACAACTGCAGCTGTAGGAGTCCCTGCTCCAGCCAAAGGACCAAAACCAAGTGTAAATGTTAAAAACCACCTCACTGTTGCAAGAGGTTCTGCTATGGAATACTATGGGTCTTCCACTGCCCATGCTGTGACACTGCAGAACAGGTCACTGACTGTACCACCCTGTGCCCTTCTGCCTCATTAACACTTTCTTCCCACTTAATGCTCATGAACTATTTAGTAAGAGCTGAGTAATTTGTCATTTTTACAGTCTGTCATATGCTTGACATCACCATACAGCAGCACACTACCGAGACTGCTCCTCTCACTAGACACTTCCATCTAGATTTTCAGAGCAGTGTTTCTACACTTTGACCTTGTGGTCCACCAAAATGATACTAGCCACAGGCTTCTGCTTGACTGTTCTCATGCAGCGAGCAAGCTGCACAACAGCAGGTTCACATCTCAGGCTTTGAAGGGGATTTTTCTCAAGCCCAAGATGTCTGAGAAAGTAAAGAAAAAAAAAAAAAAAAGAAAAAACATGGAGAGGAAGTATCACTGGAGGCAGATTTCAAGACAGCACTCTCCAGCTGTTCGCCCTTGCTTGCACAGAAACACAAGGTTGTTGTTAGAAGCTAACTACCCAGAGGCCTCAAAAGTGGTGGGATGTGTTACATCCCTGTGAACCTCTACTGTCAATAGCAGCTCAAACACCTCCAAGAGCAGCTCTTCTCCCCAGCCACTACCTCTGAGAGCACTGCAATATAACACTATCCCTCCCTCGCACAGCTAGTAAAGTTTCAAGCTCTCAGCTTATACACAATATGCTAGAGCTCGTCCAAGACATAGGAACACTTTGTCCTAAACTAGCTTTACAGTTTATTGAAGCCAATGTTTAGATTTCAGGATGATTTGGTTTGGGTTTTTGGTTTGTTATTTTTTTGTACCAAACACTCCATTTTACATTAAAGTGCACACAGCAGAGCTTTAATGCTCTGGGGCAGAATCAGCATGCCTGGAGCGTAACAAACCGCCATCCCCTTATGCCCCTTATCAACAGATTTGTTACCAGTCACATTACAAATGGAGTTCGCAGCCAACATCTACCCAGCTGCTGAACTGCAAGCATTACTCTGAACTGCTCACAGGGCTCTTAAAAGAGGGCAAAAGGGACACGGCACGCTGGGCCAGCACTAGATTTCTGTAGTGGTAATAGGGTAAGATCGCTACAAAAGCATTTAATCCACATCCTGGAAATCAATCAAGACAGAGCCGACTGAAGCCAGCCGTATGCCCAGTCTTATCAGCAGGCAGCAGACGCACCCGGCCGATCTCCCCGCACAACAGCAACCCGCCGAGCCCGCAGGACCCGCTCCTGCGGGCACCGGGTCCGCTGCACCTGGCCACGGTCTCTCTCAGGTCACACACCAGCTACGCCAGGGACCACAGCTCAGCCCCCGACCCGACTGTGGAGGGGCGCGCCTGAGAACGTCCAGCAGCGGGGACCGGCGCCCCGAGAGGCTGCCCCGGCCCCGCACGCAGCCCCGCCGGGAGGGACTGCCGGCCCCCGCCGGGGCTGCCGAACCGCAGCGGGGGCTCCCGCCCCGGCCACCAGAAAGCCCCGCACAAAACCCCCGGGAAGTCCCCGCCGGGCACGGACCCCGTCCCGCCACGCCGAGACCCCCGGGTGGAGAGGAGCGGGGTGTCCGGGCGCGGTGGAGGCAGTCCCGGCCCGCGCCTCCCCCTCCCGTGCCGCCCCGCTCCCCGGCCTCTCTGGGGCGGGCGGCCGCAGCGCGCCTACCTGCTCTGCTCGGCGGGCTGGGCACGGCTGAGCTCAGCGGAGCACTGCCCCTCCGCCGATGTGGCCCCCGGGGCGGAGCCGGTGTCTGGGCTGAGCCGGCCCCGGGGCGGGCCGCCGGCCCCGACCCAGCCCGGCCCCCGCCGGGCCCTGCGTAGAGCCGTGCGCGGCCGGGGCCCCGCCGTGCTCCGGGCCGTGGGCTCCTGCGGCCAACGGGGCTCCGCGCAGCGCCCGGCACTGCCCGCTCCGAACCCGAGCTGCTCGCTCCTCAAACCGAGTCACGCGTTTTCCATTGCCCACCTGCGAGGCCTCGGCCGCTGCCTCCTCCTCTCCACCTGAGACTAAATCTCCCCGCTCCGCTCGGGCAGGTGGCCAGGCAGTGCGCTGGGCCCTTTGCCCTGCTCGCTGCACTTGCCGTGAGCCCGCCCGCTCCCGTGAGCGCCCTGTCTGGCCCGTACAGTAGGTGCAACAAGCGCGCACACACACACACACTGACACCCCTTAAACGTGTAAGGCCGCTCGCAGCTTGTCCAGTCCTGCGAGACCCGTGCTGTGGCTCCCTGCCCAGTGAAAACAAGCCTGATGACCCACCGAAGATTTTTCCAATGGGCAATTTCGCTGCCCGAGTGAATCCTGTAAACATCACCCGGGCTGCACATTGTTCCCCCTCCAAACCCCGTTAAGCTCTTGTTTGCCCCAGTGCCTCCAGCACTGTGAAGATGATGAGGTGTTTGCATGCTGTGGCTGCTGTTTGCTCTGCTGACCACTGCCACTGCATTGTTTCCATGGGCTTCTCTGTTTTGTGTAGTGTATCCACTGCGCAGCAGGCAGCAAGCTCGAACCACCAGCTCTTTGTTCTTGGCACGTGGCATAATTAGCCCAATGGGATCCTGCCTCTTCTCTAGTGGTAGAACGCAAATAAAAATAAAAGTGATAAGGCAATCTAACAGTAACAACAACGTGATCCTCTGTAAATCCTCATTTCAAAGGTACTAAACCCAAACCCATCAAGCCAATCCTAAAATGAAAGCAGATCAAGAGGTCTCTCACCTTTCTGAGGAGCAACATTCCTCACTTTCATGTATTCTGCTATCCTAGCATGAGGAGGACCAGCAAACTCATGCAGCTCAAGGTCCCAGTCCCATTCCCGGGGAGCAGCAAAAACCAGTTTGGCTTTTGTACTGAGACAGGTGTACAGTGGCCCCCTTACTCTCTCCTAACAAGATACCTCTTGGTCATCTTTCTGTGTCTGAAGGCTGATTCCTTACTATGCCACTAGGCTTTGAAGAAAAGACTTTAAAAGGTCATTTTCTAGGCTACACTTTATTCATTGCATTTACTTGACTTTAGTTTTTGCATTTAGAGCCCCGTGCAGTCCAGACCTTTCCCTTCAGCTCCCAATCATTTCCTCTGATACCAGGATTAACCACATCCTCCTTCTCTTTTTCAGCAGTGGCGCTCAGCAGCCTTCCCACTAGCCTGTACTTTATCCTGTAGACAGCTTTTTTGTCAGGACGAGCATGTGGTCATGTAATGGGCAAAGCCAGGCCACATAACAGGTCCTCCATCATGCATGTTGGATAGCGTGAGGCAGGAGGGGGCCCATGGGAGGAGGCTGCACCTGGAGAGAAAGCGTCACTTGCATGTGGCACCCTGGGCTCCATGTCCTCCTCCGTGCCACCAGCAGGTAACTGCAGACTCATCAGCTGGCATGAGGACTTGGCTGGGGAGAGGGGGTTGAAATGCAGGTGCTGAGGCAGAAGAGGGACAGGAAGGTGGAAGTGAAATGACTTGCTCTGCAAGGGGGTTTTTGTGGGTGTGGTCTCACCACCCCTATTTCTGCAGCTGTTCACAGCAATACCAAACTGTCTATTTTAGCTCAGATTCCTTTCTCATACCAAAAAAAAATTGTAAGGCCCATTGTTAGTGTCTAAGACAAGGACAAATTATGCATGAGAATTATTTGGGGCAGTATCGGAAAACTCATCTACAACCAGTCTTGGGGACTGTTTCTTTCTGGAAATCAGCAGCACTCCAGCATCTCTTTTCAAGCTGAACTAACCTTCATTAAAAACAATCCTATTCTCAAACAAAATATTATAAGTACTTTTCCTTTACCCCTTCTCTCTCTGTTATAGGTTTTGTCTTTAATTTAAACATCTGCTCAGGCTTATGCCTGTATCTGTAAGCCAGAATACTTACCTATAAAGACACAAGTCTCGGTGGGGCAGGTGAAATAGCATCTGCCTGTTCTTATATTTAGTCTTCCTCATCTGTGTGCTGACAGATTATCCAAGCCTACAGGTACTGAGCATGTAGCTTGTTTCTGATTCCTACAAAAAGTGTCCTACTTTGAGCGAGGAAGCCTGGGCTCAAAATATTTCCCCTGAGGATTAGTGCAAAGGCTGTTCCTTAAAGAAAATGGGTCTTAAATAAAAAGTGATTACAAGGTGTGGTGCAAATGGATTGTGCCAGCAGCTCTGGTGCCTGAATTCATTTGTGTCAGAGGCTTTGAGAATGGGATACGTGTTAGCAAGGGCAGGGTGGGAGTATGTATGCATCAGTGATTGCATGTATGGCTGGTTATGCTTGAGTGCCACTCGGATATGAACCAGTGAGTCTAGAAAAAGCATTAAGTCTATACCACTGCGTTTGCTGAGAGAAGGGAATAGGTTTTAAAAGAGAGCTTCCAAAGTGCCTGTATTTTATTAGAAAGTCTGACGTGAATCATGCTCTTCTGAAGGCTTGCAACAGGGACTTGGCAGCAGAGGAGGAGCAGATCTACCGAGATGTTGCAGCTAAGCTGTGCACAGATGGCAGACTAAAAGCCCAAGTATAAACAGCATCTTTTACAATGTACACATCGGGCTGGATTCTCAGCTAGTGATTAGACAAAAGTGCTTGTAAGAAAACACCCAGGCTGGAGAAACCCACCATTATGTGGCATGTAAGGCCGAAAACTGAATACCATTTCAAAGGCAGCCAGAGATCAGCCAATGGGTCATTGAGCCAAGCAATCTGTTTTTGCCTTGGCCCATCTTCATTTCAAACACAAAAACCATTCCCTGTCAAATGAATACTTTCTTTTTAGGAGGAATTAATCTCTGTACCAAATCAAGTCATGGCCTATTCTGTGGGTAAACAAGGGAAGTCTGCACAGGAATCCAAGTCCTTGCGATGCAGCCTCGTACAGGTTCTGAATCATTTGTACAAGGTCTGTTTCCTCAGGCACAGGGGAATACTAATGCCCTGCACAGAGCTGGCTGGCTGTGCTTTTATGGCTGCTTGCAACCTTGCCCAGGGTTGTGAGAAGCTGCACAGTTCCCACTGCTTTGCAATGGAAAGCACAAATATGGCATGGGTGGCTGCTAATTATGGGTGGCTGATAATGATGGAGGCAGCTACAGTCCCCTCATTCTCTGTTGGTAAGCCCATGTCTGTCTGGGTAGGGGCCATTCCTGGAACAGTCAGATGCAAGCAAGAAAGTTTCCATCATTTTATGTACAGGCAGCTCTTCATGTCTCTCTGAAGCTGGGATGGAAGGTCTCAGGGTTGTTTGGCTGCAAGCTGCAGAGTGGAAGGGACCAAACTTCTTTAGTCTCAGAGGATCTCTGAGAATAAAGGGTCTGAGGTTCAGCTGGCACAGGTTGCTGCCCAGTGTTGCATGCACCAGAAGGAGGAAATTAGTCTTTGGCATTAGGGAGAACAGAGAAACAGGATTTCTAATGTTTGTATATCTATTTCCCTTAAAAAGTCTTTGAATTGGCCACACATTACTGTGACTTTAAGAGAGGAAGGATTTCTTTGCTGATAGGACCAAGACATTGAGTGGTCCAGGTGATGTAGTGACAAGGGCTGTAATTATTAGTACAAACTGCCTAACTTTAAAAAAACATGTTCTTTCAAAGTTGCTTTGACAAGGAGAAAAGACTTCAAAAATAGAGCAAAGAATTGCTGTGCAGGGGAGGGGGTGGGGGTGTTTCTGTTTAAACTCAAAGTTAAAAACAAAATAACCAAACAACATAGAGTTTATGGTTAGTATCTGATAGCACAGTATAAAAGAGAAAGAATGCAAAGCACAATTTAAAATTACAGATTTTGTCAAGTCTAATTTGAAGTGTGTTCATGGCACCGTAAGTGGAATCCTCTTTTATTTACCCCAAGCTGTGATTTACTATCAGATTCATTATATACAAAGAATAATGGTTAGAGTGAACAGCCATAGAAGTGCAGTGGTTGCTGAAGCTTGTGTGGCAAGAGGGGACTATTTTAATTTATATTAGAGGAAGACATGTTTATCGAAAGGTATGCTTTCAGGACTAAAATATTTTTAATACTCTGTGCTTTAGGACTACCAAGTGCACGGCAGCTTTAGTAAACGGATCTTATCTTCCTGATGACCAGTTGCCCTCCCCTGGATGAAATGAGAAATGCAGGCAATTGAAGTTTTCCAGAAGCTGGACTTCGATAAGCTAAAAGTAAACTGTTCTGCCAGAGGCACCGTATGTATAACTGGGAAGCAGATTTGTCTGTAGTTGGGTTGTTTTGGATCCTGGTATGGGTCCCTCACGGCTGACTATTACAGAGGTGACTGCACTCCCAAACTTGGTATTTTGTGAGAAAATGTTGATCCCCTTCAATAAGTGCTGGAAAATCCAGCACACAGGTATGTATCTTCCTACACACTAGATTTGGGACTATTGAACTCTACATTTTTGGGATCTGTTAAGCAGTAGCAAGTATGGAAGCCTGTGCCCTCATACCTGTTGGATATCTATCTGACCCTTGAGATGGGAAATTTGCTGGAACAAATCATCAAGATATGCCATCCTGTGCTTACCATAATTTCTCCCTTTTAAAAGAAGTCCTCATAGAAACAAATCTCAAAAGGTCTGGAGCAGGTCACAGATGTCTCTGGATTAAGAGTCCATGACTGTTGCCACGGGCTTGCTCATTTGAGGCAGATAAGACAGAAAATTTCTTGATGGGTTTCAGAAATGCCTCCCACTCACTAAGGAGCTCTTGCTTGTTTTGCTGAGCCCATGGGCATGCCTGGGCTAACACCACTCACAGTGGAACTTCGTGAAACTAGGTGGATCTAGGACTTAACCCAATTTTACAATCCTCCTTGTGCCTTTTGCAGTCATCCTTGATAACCAGAAATTAATTTCAAACAGGTGGCATTCAGACTCAGTCCTTTTAAAAACCTGTAGATATGGATGAATACCTGAAGAACTTGACTGTTTTCCTGAGGCTTCTGTAGTAGACACCAATTTTTTTTTTTGCTTCCTCTTACGTAGCAGTATCCTGCTTCTTTAGGTGTGCTCTATTTCCTTGGAGATACAAGGTGTTTTGTTTGTGTCTTTTGCAGGCATGCTGATTTTGTCTGGGGTAGAGTTACTTTCCTTCCCAGTGGCTGGCACAGGGCTGTGTTTAGGATCTGTGCTGAACGCAGGGTTGATAACAGAAGTGTTTTTGTTACTGCTGAGCAGGGCTCACACAGAGCAAAGGCCCTTTCTGCTTTTCATGCTGCCTCAGTGGTGAGAAAGTTGAGAGTGCATGGGAGGTTGGGAGGAGACACAGCCAGGACAGGTGACCCCAACTCACCAAAGGGATATTCCAGACCACATGGCATCATGCTCAGTATGTAAACTGTGGGGGAAAAGGAAAAAGAGGGGACATTTGGAGTGGTGGCATTTGTCTTCCCAAGTAACCATTGCATGTGATGGGGCCGTGCTCTCCTGGAGGTGGCTGAACACCTGCTTGTCCATGGGAAGAACTGAATTAATTCCATGTTTTGATTTGTTTGTGTGCCTGGCTTTGTTTCCTTTTTTTGATTAAACTGTCTTTATCTCAAACCAAGAGTTTTACAGCTTTTACCCTTCCAATTCCCCTGCCAATCCTGTTGGTGGGAAGTGAGCAAGTGGCTGCACAGGGCTTGGTTGCTTGCTGGGGTTATTTTGAATCCCAACCTCTTGTTCAAAGGGCAGCAAGGATATCCACTGTTCTTCCAGGAGCCAAGTACAATCTTGTTTCTAAAGGTAGATTGCTGGAGCACAGTAAGTTTCATTTATAAACTTCTTTTGATCTAATATTTGCAGACTGAAGTGATATTCTGGATTTTATGTGCAGCTTTGCACTGTGAGGTTACAAAATGCCAAATCACTATGAGATTCCTTGCCTCCCACAAGATTTGAGCTGTTTTCCTTAATATCTTTCCATAACAGTCCTCCTGAGGTTGGGCTGCCTGGCTAAGTATATGCATTTTTCTGCACGGTAGGAAGAAGGATCCAGAGTGCTGATAAGTTCGCAGCTTGAATGCAGAGCTGAATGCATCTGCCCTTGTCTTTCAAAATATGAAGAAGAGAATTGGCACTAGAGAAACATGGACTCATCTGGGCAGATCTCATACACGATTCATTTCTGGCACCCATGTTGACCTAGACCAGCTTCATCTGATAGAAGGCTGAATAAATGTTTTTGAACATTCATCTATATCTTGAAATTCTTTTAACTTTCTTTTACATTGGACTGAGATGAATGAACATTGCTGATCCCCGTTGATCTGAGTGAGGGGTGTGCCAGGAGAGATCCTCTTGCCTAGGCGGTATTATTTCCACACCCCACAGCTCCAGAGACTGGTGAGAAGTCATCCTTTTCAGTCCAGTTAACGTGAACACTTCAGGAAACCCGAGGAAGGAGAACCCAGTTCAAGGTCTGCCCAAGCAAATGGGAGCATTTGGGAGCCGGTACTGGCAGGCTGGGTATTTTCTCAGGGAATTGTGCAACACTGGCACGATTTACCTGAAGGAGCAAGGCGAGAGGAACAAACAATCCTATGACACTAATACCTCTTACATAAGCTCAGATCCACAGAAGTATTTAGAGACTTAATTCCCTTCAATTTCATTTATTAAGGCATCCAAGTTCCTCCTTACTATGTTAACCCTTTTTAAATCTTGCATTGGAAAGAATCTGTTTCCTGCCTTTACCTCACTCTCTTTTCTCACACAGATGCAAGTTTCAATGACCACATGGCCAGTGAAGTGCCCAAATGCACCCCTGCATCACCTACTTAGGCACATAAAGCTGCAGCAAACCACACGGAGGAGTTAAATCCCTGAGGGCCGCTGGCAAGTTGCAATTAGTCATGAGTCTTTCTTCCACTTGGTGTCTCCCTTTAGTCTCAAATCTGGGGCTAGATCTCCAGTAGTGCTCTCCTGGGGACGAATATTTGTTATTTGCACCATATAAAGCACTCCTAAGTTTCAGTGGTGCACCACGACTCCCCCGTGATTAGCAATATGGAGAACTCACAAAATGTGGGACTCCATTTCTCTCCCCCCCAGCTGTATAGCTTTGCTGTAAGCTTCCCATCCGTTTTGAATGTTTTTAGGAAATTCAAATACTTATTTTTAGTTACTGTTTTACTTTGAGAAAGTAATATATTCATTGTCTAATTTGATTTAGTTTTTGTTACAGAGAGCTAGGGCTGGCTTGACTCACCCTCTAATAAGTGCTAGAGAAGTTCACAGTCATTCAAGAGGAATACAAAGTGTTACTTCACTGAATTAATGAAATTGTATTTTTTGAATAATTTCAAAATAACACCAAATAAGAGCACACTCTTTGCCCTTGAGCAGAAACAGAAAAGGCAAGGGATACTTCTAAGCTTTCTTCATATTGTAGTGGAAAGCATTCGGAGAGGGGGGAGGCGATTTCAGCTTTTTTGCACTAGAACCCGATTTCTTTACGGTATATAAGAATTACTTGGTAGGGAAATCCTTTTCAATTTATGTGTAGTGCAAGCCAGTTTTTCAGTGACAAAAGCTACACTGGAACTCTCTGCTTTAGAGACTTCAGATATTTGCAACTACATGGAAAATGCTGTGGCTCATAGCATAAATGTGCTAATGTGCTTGATTCACTTCTGTTTCTGGGCCTTTTCTGTTCTGCCAGTTCCTCTGAGATTAAATCTCTGAGAGAAAGTTGTCCAAATCTAATGTGTTTGGCAGTCCCCTCAAATAAAAGCTCCTTTCTCCAAAGACTTCTTGGTGTCTTGCTTAATTCTGATCTGGAGACCTGGAGACTAGACTCTCAGCTAGTATAAACGAGGGAAGTATACCACATAACAGCAGCTGAGGATCTGGAAAATAGTATCTACCAATAACGTCTTACTTCATGTGGGTTCTATCCAAATAATTCACTAGCCCTCCTGTGGGAGAACAAAGCACTGTATATTTCTTTTTACGAGCTGTTTTGCACATAAGTGCTCTTTGCAGGCCTAGTACATCTTCACTGAAACCAGTGAGAGCAAGTTGGCAAAATCTGTGTGAAGCTTACTTTTAAATCCTTTTAAAATCACAGAGGAATGTTCATCAGATTGAAGATCCCCAATGCAAAATAACTTTTGCAAAGTGTGCCAGCGTTTTCTTAGAGCAGATGCTGAGATAAATATCATCCTTTTGCTGTGCTTGCGTGGGGTGAGCGGGGTATCCTCGACTTTCACGGCTGTGAGACACTGGGTTTGGATGAGGATGGACACACTGTCTAGCAGCTGCTTGTCCCTATTACTTGGACAATCTTACCACAAATTATTGACAGGATTCCCGTTTCTCTGTGGAAAGTGGAAAAATAGACATCACAGAGTTTTATCTGAAAACCTTAAGTGGTCCATCTCTTCCATATAGCACCAAGCTGGAAGATTTCTGTATCAGGCTTCATCTGGTTAGCTGGATTTTCAACAACCAGTGTTTCTAATAGTCAATCAGTCAGGGGTTTGTCCACAGACACTTCCTCTGACACAAGAAACAGAGCTTCTGTCACTTGCTGTGGGTGAAGACTTCCCTCTCCAGAACATTTTTCCCTCTTCCACTTGCAAGACTTTCCCCACCATGCCCCATTTCACTCCTACCCTTTTGAGTTGTCTCAGCAGCTCCACTTAGTCCCTGGTGCAGGGGTGCCACAGGGGTGGTAGCACTGCAGAGGAGGCTCTGGAGCAGCTATAAACAACTCTTTAATTCTAGTCCTCATGCCAAAAACTGACTAAGGCTGCTATGAAAGGGATGTTAGATGTGGGAAAGCAATTTTC
Source organism: Corvus cornix cornix (assembly GCF_000738735.6). NCBI lineage: Eukaryota > Metazoa > Chordata > Aves > Passeriformes > Corvidae > Corvus > Corvus cornix. The sequence continues at coordinate 41,136,928 of NC_046335.1, forward strand.
AAGCCTCAGGATCCTGCTTGCCACCAGCAGAGTTTCCCCAGCGAGAAGAGGCAGAGAAGCATATTCCACACTGTCTCTAGACACTCTCCACCGAGCGGCACTGAGCAATCCCATACATCAGGCCAATATCAAATGCAACCACAGAGGAGGCTTTCCCTTATCTTTCAGGACAATTACCAAGCTATACATCACTTGAGCAGTCTGGGAACTATGGGAGATTGTGGTTTCTGGTAAAATGGGAATATTTTTTCATGGTTAGCACTAGCAATGAAATTTGTAGCCCACCTCCATCTGGGCTGAGCCACGGGTGATCATTCTTGGAGATGAGCTTCTCTCAATGTCAAAGGGCAAATAAATAACTAACTATGTGTGAATGTGCATTTCAAGGAAAAATCATGCTTTTTTTCCTTCTCCCTTCCCGCCTCTCATTTTGCCTTGGAGAAGTTACGGTTTTCCTCAGGTCCTCAGAGAGGTTGAAAACCGTCCAAAATGTGCTTCAGGAAAGTGATCGCTCAAAGTGAATCAGTTTGCAGCGTCTGCTTACCATCTGTGTGCCTTTAGGAGATTGTCACACTTTCGGCTGGCTTCATCCATCTCCCTAATTCCTTGGTTACAGTCAAAACAGTTTTAAAAGGGTTCAGTTCCCACAGTGGGAAAGTAACTTGGATGCTGCCTGCTAGCATCACTTCACCCAGGAGCAGCTGACGCCTCTTGGAAAACTTTGAAAAGCAAATTTCTCTTCTGAGTCAGTTCTGCTGATGTAGCTTCTACTCTGAGAATTACTCTGCTCTCCTCTGTTTCTGTATTTGTAAGGGCACTTGTATGAGAAGAGGATCCTGCTTTCCTGGAAGGATGCGCTGCCTTCGGTGAAGTCAAGAGCATCCTTGGCGGTGGTTCACCCACTCTGAACGATCTGAACTGGTTGATTTTCAGGCAGAAGGAGTCTGATATGATGAGCCATGGCTTTCTGGTCTGACATGTTTTGAATTATTATTCCTCCTCTATTACATTTTTCGTAGAAATGCCCCAAGCCACTGACAGGCTTGGTTTAGTAATAAAGAAATAATCGTCTCCACAGCAGTTAATGGGATGCCAACAAAGATGCTATGTGGCTGAGTCATCTTTGTGTTGCAATAGTGCTGCCCAGCTAGCCACCCTACGAGATTTAGCAGGCCCAGACTCTTCAGCTGGGATAACTCATCTCTTGCAGTCTCTCTCAATAAGCTTCAGTAACTAGAGGGGTGAAAAAAATGCCCTTTTCATTGCAGAAGACAACTGATGGTCTCACCACCTAAAGTGCTGACTGTCCCAATATGTATCTTCATTAAATTTGGCAGTCAGTAAGAAGGTTTGGAAAAAACTGTCCTTTCATTGTCTGAGAGCTCAACGAACGATCCCATAGCACCCACTGATCTGTCACTAAGCTCAGACCGCTGGCACATGGCTGGATTTTTAGCGCACGTCATGGCAGCTAAAGAGGAGTTTGATATCTGAGTAATCATGGAGGATCAGAGCCAGGATTAGAAAGGGAGAGGAAGCAGGAGACCAAAGATCAGTTTACTGTGAATGAATGATTACACCCTACTACTTGCCTGCTCTCTAGAGGGATAATTGCACCCACCCTGCTGATGAGCAGCACCAGCTCTCTGCTGCCTCCATATCACAAGCAGGAAGAGGTACCTCCACAGCTTTTCTTGCCTGTTCTCATCTTGCCACCTCTTGCTGCAATGTGAAAACAGTTTGATTTTGCTCCTTTGGGCCATCTTCTGTGCTAGATCCCTCCCCACAGGGCAGAGCTTTAGTTGTCTCACCCTAAGTTCAGTGAGGCTCTCTGCATCCTGCTCAAGAGTGAATTTTCCCCTTTAACTGAGGCTCTCCTCACTCACCTCTTCAGTAGCATCATTTGTAGACTGGCTTTTAAGATATGACATAAAAAGGCAGCTACCAAGCTGTCCAGGTCTCAAACCCTTATGTCACCTATTGATAACTGGGGCCTCTACCCAGAGTTGGACACAACTGAAAGGACAGGCAGCATGTTGTATCCTGTGCTTGAACAACAGCACCATGCTCCAGACAGATTGGGTCCTTCCTAAGCAGCAGCAGTAGGTACCTGGCCCTCTCCACCCTAAGGGTGACTGCGTGACTAGGAGCAGGGAAGAGGCCACTTCCTGGTGGCCCCAGGGGATGGCCTGATTCATCCTGGCAGTGTAGAGGTCCAAGTGGACATTTATAGCACAACTCCCCACAAGGGATTTATGCCTTGGCTCTGGCACTGTGGCAAGCTGCTAAATACTGTGAGTGTGGTATAAATTGGTTGGATGAGAGGCACAAAGCCAGAGCTCCAAGAGCAACATGCAGGAGGTCTTGCTGACTTATGTGTGTGGCAAAATGATGGCTGAGGAGGCTGCTACTAGAAATGTGGGTATCACATGTGTTGCTCTAGTAGATGCAGCATCATGTAAACATTTAAGAGTTAGAGCTCTTAAAATGGTATTCTGTAAGCACAGGGTTGTTTCCCCTGTAAAAAAGGCCATCTCTGTTTTGCAGTACCAGAAGAAATGAGTGCATCTCTCCACTCCTATTTCACTTGGCCCTGATGTACGCTATGACAAAACCAGGAGAGAGTGGAGAGGGAGGCAGTAAAGAAGAAAAACATGATTGCACTTCCAGCATGCAAAGAGTTTGAATGTTGCAGTTTCACTTGGATCTTGAAGCACACTGTGCACCCTAGCTGAAGGCCAGACACCTTTGGTGTGTTTGTCAGTGTTGGGCTGAGGAGGGAACATCAGTGTGTGGCATTAGCTAACTATGTTCCTTTCTAAATTCCCTCTGCTGGCCTGAGGATTATTGTGCCACAGCAACATGATCCCAAAGCCTAGCAGGGCTCATGTGTGCTTCTTGGCTTTCCAGCACCTCATTTCAAAGCGTGCTGAGGGGCTATGGTGGTGGAGGGGAAGGCTCTGGTTATGATCCCGTTGAGAGCTGAGTGTTACCAGAGGTCATGTCTGCTGATGGCTCTCGCCTGTGTGGGAGAAGCCACTTGGGTTTCATCCAAACCTTAGACTCAACAACACTGAAGCCATCACCACATCTGCTTGCACAGCTGCACAGCCCCTCACTGGCAGGCTCGGTGGAGAGAACAGTGCTGAAATATGGTGCAAAGACTGATGACACTGTCTTTTGTGGAGATAAAGGCAGGCTGATCCCTTTCATCACTGCTTAAGCAATTGTTTCAGATGTCTTTGCCTTGCTTTTGTCAGCATGGAAGTTGGAGGCCCTAGTGGCTGCAGGACAACCTTTGCCAGAAGGTACAGTTTCCTGGATGGGGGGGACAGTTCTCACTCTCAGCTCACCGGAAGGCAGCCCCACACTGGGGCATCTCCTTCTGCCTTGCCCATACTAGAAAAGCCTGGTGTGCAAGGACTCCCCTGCTCCTGTCCATTGGCATGTCCTGTGAAAAGAAGAGCCCTTCAGAAAGGTTTCTGCTTCGGGCTCAGGAAATGCAACACAAACTAGTGACACTTATTCCCATCTGACCCCCACAGTGGTCCTGTTCCTAAACAGAGGCCCAGCTTCAGTGTTCCCCTGCATGCAGTATGGCAGCCAGGAGTGTGGCTGCAGAACATCAAAGTTAATTAGCATCCAAAAGCAAATAAATCAATCAATACTTTCCCAGCCTCCTTAGAAAATCTCATTATTGGGAACCGACCCAGGCAGCGACTCCCAGGAAGAACTACAGAGGAAGAGATCCTCCAAAGCTGTAATTTTTAAGGTTGTACCAGTTGGAGAATAATTACAACCAGCAAAACAATGTTCACATCTCACATTAATATAAAGTAATGACTGCATGCCTGTAGCCAGCTAACCACAGAACTGAGAAGAGACTGTCAACTCTTCTGCCCTGCCATAATACAAAGCATCTTGGAAATGCTAACAGCCACTGCACGCCAGCCCCTTGTCATCCCTCCTTCTTAAAGACACAGACCGAGAGCTACTTCAGCCTCTGAATGCTGCTTGTACAGGAGATGTCGTCACCGATGAGTTTCCTTTCTGTCTAAACTAAAAATGAAAACTAATATGTTTATAATTTTCAGTGAAGCAGAATTTTAAGATAATCTCAGACATTTATAAAAGCTATTGTTTCAGAAAAATACTGCTTCTGGTTTTGGAAAAGTGTCAAATTTCAAAATACCATTTTGTCTTCCTTCCTTTCTACATTATGTTTGCTATCCTTTTTATACTACTTCCAAGTGTCCAGCATGTGTTTATGGTGAAGTGCAATGAAATAGTGGAAGCAATAAGAACATACCAATAAATGAAATGATAAAACAAACCAAATCAAATAGTATTTTTGAAACTCCAGCATTATTATTATTATAGCTGGAAAAAAACCTATTATTAAGTATTTTTCTATGGGAATGAAAATCAGAAATCAGGGAGTATGAAATCATCTCCCTTTAGACTGAGATAAAAAGTGAATAAAATATGGCCAGAGTATTCTGGAGATCATGATCTAGAGAGGACACCTTTGTTGCTGGTAGCATATACTGAAGGGATTGTTACCAGACTATCTGTCATCAGAAGGAGACTTCTGTAAGTTTAGAGTCAGTCCCTACTTTTGGTAGTGGAGGATATTCATGTTACCATCTTTATACATTAGATTAATTAGCTGTCTTAAACAAAGTGTTTGGGAGGCCACACTATTTTATCAGAAAATTCTTCTGCTGTGACTTGGTTTGACTCTCAGGAAATCTTTCATGGGTGGTGCAGTCCACTTATGCTTCAGCACCCAGGTTCTCATGCAGGATCTTGGAAGACTTCCCTTTGCTCTCCCTCATCTATTGTGTCTTTAGAGCTATCAGGAGGACTAGTAACACAGTTTCTTATTGGTTCTTAATGCTTAAATGAAATAAATAACAAAAGAAAGAAGAAGTCAAAGGGATGTGAGGGCAGAGATCATGCCAAAACCCATGAAGTCAGCAGAGCTGGCAAGGGTTCATGAAAGATTAGAGAACCACCACTGTGGTTTTAATGGACTGGAGTAAATCTAGTGGCAATATTATTTCAACAGCCTGGGTGCAAAGTTTTGCAAATGATATTTTGCAAAACAGCCAGATCAGCAGTGATGGAGTAATAGTTTTAATTTCCACTGGCTGGACACCTGCTTTACCTCCAGGAAAGGATGAGCTGGAAGCTCTTTGTAAGCCTCTTGCTGTCTACAGGCCCAGGCCCTGGCCTGAGGGGAGGCCAGCCAGCATCTTGAACTGCACAAACAGGAGTGTCCCACTTGGCAGCCACTGAGGACATTCCTTGGCTCATCTGCAGAGCTTAACACCAGAGGCATTCATGTTGTACTTGGGGCAGAGATTGCAGGACAAGGCAACTTCTCTGCATCTCTTTAGTCCCTTTGCACCCTTCAGACTGCCCAAACTTGCCTCATGTCCTAGTGCAAGGCTGTCACCACTGGGCACAGGAAGGAAAGAGCTCACTCCTGTGCTGATCTGCTGGAACCCCCTGAGAGACCAAGGGGAGGAACCTGAAGGGGAAAAAGTGGCCTGAGAAATTGTACTTTTACTCTGTGCCACTTTGAAGCCACCCCCAGAGGTCTGTCAGCAGCTGACATACTTAGGATAATCTTTATGCTTCTGCGATCCAGTTCAGGGTTGAAAAGCAAAATACAGAAGGTGTGTGTCATCAGCTCCCAGCTGGAGTCTCACCTTCTTTGCTGGGGACAATTGCAGCAAAGCAGGGGCTCTGGCCCTCATTTGCAAAAAACAGAGGAGTTTCTGGGTGTCCTGTTCCTTCATGGCACTAGGCAATAGGCAGTGAATCTCATTTATCTTCCACGAATCTCAGAAAGCCTGGCAACTGCACCGACACCATCTTGCTCCAACTGAGAACTAAGGAATTTCGCTGCAAGATCCATTCGAAACCCGCTTGAGCTTTCCAAGCCCACTGTTCCCCTGGGGTAGGGGAGGCGGGGAGAGAGGCTTGTGTTGATTAATATTAGAAGAAACTCCCCTGAAAGAATGATAGATCATGGCTTGGTGACTCCAGAATCTTTTCTTGTTTCTTTCTTTGATGGGAGGAGGGGGAACTGGAAACAAAAGGCCTAGGAAGGGGGGAATGGAGGGAGGGGTGTGTTTTGAAATCTGCTTCCTTTTGGCCACGCTTGAACTTCCAAGAGCCTGGTTTTGACTGACATCCCTAGGAAATGGGAGAGAAAACTCCATGCTGAGCCGGCTCTCTGCCCAGCAGAGGAAGGAGGAGGCATCTGGCTCCAAGGAGCTGAAATAGATGCCTTTAATGTCTGTCAGCCAGCATCACAGAGGTGCACTTGGGTTTTTCAGCTGGAGCACTCTTTTGCCTCAGGCTTCCAGGGACTCTTTGGGGTCCACTTACCTGGGTACTGCATCCACGCTCACCTGGATGGCTCCAGGTGGAACAGTGGGGGAAGCCCAGACACAGAGCCACTGTGCATTCACAGCTCGAAAGGAGGGAATGGAGGCACTGTTGCAAAACCTGGCTTTGCCCTTCCTAGCAATGCTCTGTGCCAGTGCAGGAGGGGTGGCAGAGAACTGGGACCACCACCCAAAGCATTTCAGAGACATCCAGTCTGAGAATGCGGAGAGGAAGTGTGTTAATAAGGGTATCATCCATGCCATGCAGCTGCCCCCCTGCCTGCAACCCCAGGGGGCCAAACATTGGCCCATATGTGGGGCACATGTCAGAGCAGAGCATCACAGGGAAAAATGGGAAAACAGCCCTGAAAAGGGAGATCTGCTGCTCGTGTTGCATCGAGCTGGGATGGGAGGGTGGGAAGGGAGTTAGGGAGAAATCAGGGTAAAAGGCTGTCAGTATTATCTAAAACTTGAAAACTGCTGGTGAGACTACAGAGGCATTTGCAGGATGGTTGTGCCAGGATGGATGCTCAGAGCAACACATGGCAGCATTGTAGTTCTGTCTCCAGAGAAGTTAGGAGGATGTCTCCTGTGTGGGCACTCACAGAAAAAAACACCTTTTTTTTGTGAGTGGCTCTACAGCATCAAAACACCTTTTTGCCTTCTAATGCCTCTCACATCCATCCCCCTGGATATATTACTGAATTTGGCCAAGCCATGTGCTTACTGTTGTTCTCTGCGTTAGATGTCATGAGCTCTTTACCAACAACTAGGAGCTTCTAAAAGGGTCTTGACAATTTTCCCTGTCTGAGTGCATAAAATTCTTGGCAGAGGACTTTTGAACTTTCCCCCAGCAGAACTGAAAGCCTGATACTTTTTGCTGTATCTTGAAACATTTAGTTGTTTACATCAGCTTTTGCTAGTTAGATGTTTTTTATGAAAGGAGGGAGAGAGGAATTCCCGTGTTTCCTTTGCCACTGAGCTCTCATTCCATTAACTGATAGGCATCACTAGGATGTAGGAGGTTGAGCAATGGAGCTGCCTACCCACGTTTGATGATGTGCCCATTTCTGATCATAAATGCTTTTCTAAAGCTCACCCTAAGTAATAGGGTCTAGCAAGCCATTAACAGAACATGGTCAAACCCTCTTAATGAAAAGTGAGGGAAAGACAAGTGGACCGGATCTCGGATCTGCTAGGGAACTAGGACAGCGTAAATGCTGCTGCAATTGGGCAGTTTGGGATCTTATTCACCTTTCTCAACCACAGAGGTGTTTTCTTGGCATTCTCCTGCCAGTGTAGTTTTGGTGAGCTTGTATTTTATCATGGCAGTTGCATGACACGTTGTCATGATCACAAGTCACATCAGGGTGGCTTAAGGAAGCCTCTGGTCTCTGTCTGTCACTTGTAACACACACCTTCTTTAGGTTAGGGGAAAATTGGTGCCAAATAAAAGGAATGAAGGTGGTTAATGGCACAAAATGTTGATACTGGCAGTCTCCCTTTGTGCAGATGGCCTGCTGAAGTCCACAACTGTTGGACCAAAGCCTCAGTCATACGTTACATTTAAAAGCAGTCAACTGGCATTTGTGCAGCTGTTTTGGACTGGAGCAGGTGTTCCTGGACTGACAGTTTCTCTCCAAGTTCCTCTTTTCTCCTTGGGCTTGTCTTTTAACATTGCATCTTCTCCAACACCGCTCAGGCCAGGCAGTGCCAGCAAGGAAGACTTGCCCTTGCCGAGGGGGTAAAGGGACTGCAAGTTCAGCCAGCCTCCAGCCAAGAGGCACAGAGAGCAGAACTGACTCTGCCAGGCTCCTGGGGAGTGGTGCATGGGCTTTCTGCAGAGCTTGCCCCTCTGCAGGCAAGAGCCTTCAGCCAGAACCAACCGTGCTACATCCCAGTCCTGTCTCCAGTTCCTCACGCTGCCTGTGATGAATAGTGAGCCTGGGGAAACCCACAAGGCTTTAGCTCCCCATGTTTTAGCTCTCCCAGCACTCTGAAATCCTGCCCTCACTGTTGAGAGACAGTAAGCTTGCACGCGTCCAGACAAGGACTATACAATGATAGATAATACCAATAAAGCCCTGAGCTGTTCTGGGGAGGGAAGGGTGATTTATCCCCAGCTGGACGTCTGGGCTGAGCAGAGCGGAGAGCGGAAATCCTACGGGAGCTGCGGGGCACACATCAAACCGCATGTCACAGCGTCCGCGACACCCGGGGCGCCAGTTCAAAGCTGTCACGCGCTGCGGCTGGAGAGCTAAGGTGATGCCAAGCTAATGAGCAAACGAAACAATAAATAACCCCAGTGATCATTACGCTCCCCTCCTTGGAGCTCGCCTGCTCTGGCCCTGGTGAGCCAGTGCTTCTCACACCCAATTACTCATGCTGAAGCCCCTCAAACGGAGCCCAGAGCAGCCTCAGCAAACCATTCATCTTTGCAGAGTGGAGCCCTTTCAAGTTTCGCTGCGGCAGCCGCTCTGTTTATTGTTAAGATGAGCACACAGTTTACATGAACTGTTCTTATTTATCTTTGACTTTTACCTTATAGGTCATTTCTTTGCACGTCCGGCACTTTCCAAGTTTCGACCAAACTTTTATTTATGTCCTAGGATTTGCTGTCTGAAACTCTCCAGCTCCCAGTGATGGAAAGGTGAGCTGAGCTCCTGACCGGGACCTTTTCTCCAAGAGAACTGAATCCCTGAGGCAAATCACTCCTCTGGACAGAGATTTAGGAAGCTGCTGAGTGGAGGGGATGGGTGGGTTGTGTGTCAGGAGGGGGTGCTCAGATAAGTGCTAACAGCTGAGTTTTGCGTGACTTTGGGCTGAGGCCGAACATGCAGCCACGTTGGGAGAGAGGATGGATAAGTACATGGTTTAGGCATGATGGACGCACGTTGGGAATTGTTTGGCTGCAGTGTTTGCAGACTGCTAAGATGCCCGAGGAGAGGACAGACCCAGGTATTGTCCCCAGTGGGCTTCACATGTTGACCACTGCTGCATGCAGTTATAATCTTTCCCAAATTCCAGGTCTTCCTCAGCAGTCACCAGAGCCGCTGCTCCCCTGCCTGCAGTGACCATCTGTGCCTTGCTGCATGGGCCTGCTCTCTGCCACCAGCCTCACTCCAAGCCTTGATCAAGGCACAAACTCTGTTGCTTTTCAGACAAGCCCTGTAACAGTGACATAGCAGGGGGGGAGTCCTTCCATGCCGTAGCGATGATGTATCCAAACCGTGAAGAGCTAGATTTGGATTCTTCCCAGAGCCAGGAAATGGAAATATCTCTTATAATATCATTGTTTATGGTCAAAGGGCATAACTAGGGTGGCGTGTCACCAGACATGCCCCAGTATACAAGATCTGGAGATCTGCCTGGTGTGTGTTCACACAGGAGGACAAGATGCCAACACGCAGGCTAAGGAAGGAGCACTGAGAGAAAACAACCTCTCCAGCAAATTAATCACATGGAAAGACAGGACAGAGTGTGGATTTCATTGGAGCTATCTCACAGACTCAGAGACCTTGAGGCAAAGAGCCAGACTCAACATGGCAGAGCTGCTGGTCCCATCACCTCTCTAGAGGGCTTGGAAGCAGCAGTGGCCAGAGGGATGGTGCTGGGTTGGCCATGGGCTCTGTGTGGGCCTCCAGGCCTCTGTGTCCCTTGTCTGTAGCTGTGGGAGGCTGAGGGCACACAGGCCTTGTCCCAGCCTCCTGCAGCTGCAGGGGAGGGAGCCACAGACCTGCTGCTGCCTGCCATGCAGTGCAGTGGAGGAGGCAGCCTGGGAGGAGCCACTGCCTCTTTCTGTTTCAAAGGCACATTGCCTAAGCAGAAAGTCACACATTTAAATTTCATTCCAGGGGTTATTAACTTCCGCAATGATTAAAATGGAAAGAATTTTTAAAATTGCATATTCTTTTTCTCTGTTTCTTTCTCTGGCCTGGCCAGGAAAATACCTCTGAAATTTTTTCTGCTTCTTCCTACTCATGATCTCTGATTTTTCTTTCTAGCTCTGTCACTAATGTTATCACTTACGTTAGCCAGTGCCTGTTTTTACCTTGGCTCTTTGACACATGAAATAGTTGAAGAGTCTTTGCATCTCACATGTCCAATGATTACACACCAGCGGAGTACTGTGAACACCCTCCATGAGTGGTACTGAAGAAATGGCATGACTTCACAGCACCAAGAGTATTTTCTCACCTGCAAGGGTCAGCATGCAGGTGTTTCAGTCCAGAGCTATGCCATTACAAAACTGCTCAGAAATATTCAGGGACAAATTCTGCTCTGCGTTACACAGCTCGGAAGAACCACCCAGGTTCTTCACAAGGCAGATGGAGAGGGAACAGGACCTGGGCCCACTCAGAAATGAAAAGTATCCTAATTTCTGCGGTCTGGTGGTATAAGAATGGCCTCCCAGCCCAAGAAGCTACAGCAAACACTTGAAGGAAAGGAGAGCAGTAACAGGAGAGCTTCTATTTTTTGAGAGGCTTTGCTGACCTGGAGAGTTATCAAACATAGCCTGGTTGTGTTCATGTCTTTCTTCCTTTCCCCTAGGGACCAGAAAGGGTTAAAAAACTCCTGTGATATAGGTCTGTGTTCACATTGAATCTACACCCATCATATATATATTGGCTTTTGAGGAGGGAGGGGTGGTTTGCACATGTCACTGGCCATAACTCAGACTTTTATTATAATCGTGACCATATGGTTAATGGGACCTAATAAACCACTGTTGACCTGGACACTGTGTGCACAAATCCCTTGCTCTCTTTCCTTTTTCCGTTGCTTGTCTGGGTGCACTATGCCAAGTAGCTGCAATTTAGTGACTCTAAAATGCCAATTTTAGTGGTCCAGCTACTAGTTAGTTTAGAAAGAATAAAACATTACAGTGTAGCCTGATGGAGACCGGGACTGATTTTTCCTGAGTGACAGGGCAGCTGCTCAGCACATTGGACAGACATGAGCAGTGTCTGTGTGAAGGCTGGAACAGGGGACATAGCGGGGACATCGGGCAGGCCTGAACCCCAGAGGCCTGGGTGTGCTCCAGTGATTGCTGTGGAATTAAATCCATGCTTCTCCTGGTGCAAAGAGAGGAACCTTTAGCCAAGAATTTCAAAGAAACCTTGCATTCTGGTTTTGGCAGAAACAAAGGCTTCCATTTAATGGAAATTAGAACTGGCGGGGAAAAGCTGTTAAATTCTATCTCAAGCTTTTCTCTGGGAACCCACTGAAGGACTGATCCAGGCCATTTCTTCTTCAACTCCTTATATAATCTAGTTTTAAAATTATCTAAATGATGGGCAGGTGACTCCAGTCTTGGAAGGACATTGATTTTTGATCAGTGCCATTCTACCAACTCTCCCACTTTTAATAATGCTGCCTTGTCACCTGTCTGTCCCTGACTCTCCTGCCCTACCCTCTCCATCCCCAAACGGGTGTTGCAAACCCTCAGTAGGCACGGCTGGACATCTGCTCACCAGTATTGGTTACCTGAGCTGTGCTGCTCCTGGGGCTTTGCAAAAAGCCCTTTACAAGACCTCACCATCCAGAAATTTCCCCAAGCTTGGTTTCATTGCATTGCTCCTAGGAATGCTGCTGCTGACTGATTTTACAGGTGGGGGTCCAGGACAAGAAGTTCCTTAGCTTTCCTAGAGAGCTGAACATATGTGCCTTGGAGGAATGAATAATCTTGAGGCTATAGGTACTGAGAGGCATGTGGCTGACACATCAGGCTGAGCAAGGGTAGAGGTTTTGGTTCTTTCTTTTGATCTTGAGCTGAAACTTAATGTTTCTATTATTTGATTGGTGTTTTTGTGATTACATGCACCTGCCAATAATGATATCCAGGCACACTTGTAGGTGGGGTGCTGTTGAAATTAAACTCTCTTTCTTCCCTAAAATGACTGTGTAAACACCAATATCAGGTCCTTGTGTCATGTTTAGAAATGAGGGCTCCTGGTGCTGTATGACCCTTTTTTAGCCATTCAGAGCAGACACAGAGGAAACCTGTGCTGTTCTGTTCTTCTGGCCATCTTCTCTTCTCTTCTCTTCTCTTCTCTTCTCTTCTCTTCTCTTCTCTTTCTCTTCTCTTCTCTTCCTCTTCCTCTTCCTCTTCCTCTTCCTCTTCCTCTTCCTCTTCCTCTTCCTCTTCCTCTTCCTCTTCCTCTTCCTCTTCCTCTTCCTCTTCTCTTCTCTTCTCTTCTCTTCTCTTCTCTTCCTCTTCTCTTCTCTTCTCTTCCTCTTCTCTTCCTCTTCTCTTCCTCTTCTCTTCCTCTTCTCTTCCTCTTCTCTTCCTCTTCTCTTCTCTTCCTCTTCTCTCCTCTCCCCTTTCTCTTTATTTTAAATAAGTTCACCCGCTGTTTGGAAAATGTCATATTTTTGCCACATTATGCACTTAGAGCTCTGTTTCTTCTGACCACATATAGTTCACATGGCTTCATTTAGGACCTGATCTGAAGGCTGGTGGTCACAGCTGGAGTCATTATGCTGTCTTTGATGGCTTTTGGAGCAGCCTGAGTAGATTTTGGTACATCTTCAATCATGTTGGATAGGTATAAACTGTTACTCTTCCCAGAGCTCTGTCTCTTCTGAAACTGGAGCAGTTTTTTCCTAACCAGTGGCAGCCTTGGCATTTGGATAGCCATAGGAAGCATCAGACATAGATAGACATACAGACTGCACAGTGAGCCAGAAACATAAAAGGATATGTTCAAAACTGTAAAGCCGAAGATCTGCAAGAGTTTGGCCTTCAACAGGTGAGATATGAGAGGTGAAACCCTCCATGTCAAGAATGACTTGACCCCAAATTGGAGCCAGCCCTGGGACATCTCACCCTCTGTTCCATCCCACTCTTCACACAGAAAACAGCCTTCCTTCCCCTTCCCATGGCAGCCTCCTCTAGCACCACCCTGCCCATTGCTGCAACCACACAAGTTCTGTCTGGCTAAGAATGCATGGCTCTGGCTGGAGATCATGGCGGGGGCATGGATTCCTTTCCAGCAAGTCCCCACAGGTCAGGTGCAGCAGCTGATATGAAAAAGCAGCCTCTGAGGTGGCAGCACCATCTTTGCCCATGTTGGAGACCTTTTTCTCTATCCCTCAGAACAAGCAGCCAAGCACAGGGGCAACGAGGGGTAACCCAGGCACCTTTACTGCTGTTGCCATACACTGTGTACAGACAGTAAGCATCCAGCTCCACGTGCATCTGTCCAACCAGCCCTTGCTTGGAAACCAGTATGAGCAGAGCAAGCAGCGGAGCAGCCTGCATGGAGGCACAGCAGGATTTTAGGAGCGAAGCATGGTCTGTCTAGCATCGCCTCATCCCAAGGTAGGGCGTCACGCCTCGCCCTGCACACAGAATGAGTGTCACTCCTCTGAGATTATTTCAGCTATGCCAGAGGCTGCCAGCCACACAGGGAACAGTCCTCCAGAGCAGCTCATAACAGACAGAAGACTTGCCAAATGTCTCTGCCTGCAGGAGGGGAAGCGGCAGGGCTCCCTGCACCCCACGGGAGGAGCGTGCCCAGAGGAGCAGGAGGCATGTGGTCTTCACTCCGAAAATGCTGGCAGTGTTTACAAAGTCAGACACGTCAGCACAGTTACAGTCAGCAAAGTGAGTGTAAAACTGGCCTTGTTACTTCCCAGATCTGAGGGATACGAGGCAAAAACACACAGATGGTCGGCCACTTTCCATAATGAAACACGTCTTTATTGTCCCGAGGAAGCTGCATTTCACAACCTAAGCACTGAGGCTTGCTTCTTTTTTTATATATTTTATTTTCTCTGCAAACTGTGGGCAGTTTTGCCCCTTCCTTAAATCAAAAATTGTGGACGATAAAGACGTGTTTCATTACTGAGAGCTGGCCAAGCATCTGTGTGCAATGGACTTCATTTTCTTCTGTAGGTTGCTGGCACAAACATTCCCAGACAAAGCCAGAGAGGAAACTGAAGTGAATGCAGGGATCTGAGTACTCCCAAACTTGGGGAGAGTTCAGATTTTGTGGCTACTTCTTTCTGGTAATGCCCAACAGCCACATCCTGAACTTTAAATGATGTGGTGAAGTTTAGGCACAGACTGGCTTTGCCAGACTTGAAATACTTGGGTGCCCATGCTGCTATGGTTCCCAGAAGCAGCACAAGCTCACAAGAAGTAGATACTGTTCTTCAAGGCTGCCTTGAATAACTTATCTAGAAAACACATTATGCTAGTGATCCCATGCCCTTTGTTTTGTTTTGCTTTGTTTCTGTCCTCGCTAGTAGGATTGCAGTGCTTGCCTCTGTTTGTATGTCTGGATTTATGACCCTGGCAGGGCTTGTGAGCACTAGTTTGGGAACATCTTCCCATAAGCTGGGCCTGAGCTCCTCCTCACCAGCAAGGAGGGCATGTGGTGTGATGTTCAGTCCCCATGACTGCCATTCATGAGGCTTCAGGATCTGGCTAGGATCCTGCCTGTCCAGCAGAAAGGATGCTGTCCTGTTCTGATTTACACTCCTGACAGAGTACTTAACAAATGCAATACTTTAAAGCATTACTGTATTCACCTTGGGACGAATCCATTCAGAGACACAGTACAATGCATATGGTTGTGATGACAGCTCTGGGACCAGGATATATTTGTCCCCAGTGCAATGGGGTTACTCCTGCAAGCATATATTTTGTGAGAAGTAGTTGGCTTTAATGATGTTTAAACAGCCACCCCCAGTTCTCTTTCGCAGGAAAGACAGAACAGCCAAGAAATAAAAATGGAGGAAGAAGAAAAGGAGAGGGCCCCAAGAAAAAGACAAGTCATTTGTACCACAAGTAAAAGTATGTGGCTCTTGACCAGGCACCTGAATAACTAGAAGCATGTTTTTAAAAGCTTCTATATCTGCATAATTTGTTATTGGCCTGTGGTGGGTTCCCAAAGACAATAAAATCTGGGAGGGGAGCAGCCGAATGGGATCCTGGAGAATCATGATTTTTGCTCTAGGCTTGCTGTGGGAGCCAGGACTGAGCCAGGATATGTGCTTTCCCATTCAGTGGCATGGACATGGGGCTCAGGCTGCTTGCTTGGTGAGGCTGAATTGATTCATGTGTGTGGGGACACTTTTACACTGGAGGTAGACCCCAGGGCTAATTAGCCTGGCTTCATTTCTTCTTGTGCATAACCCAATCTTGGTCCTCATTTACTTGGTCCTGGTTTCAAAATCTGCTTTGCCTTAGAGTTAGGAGCCAGCCAGCACACCAGTGCCAATTCAGTCCAACTCATACTGCATGAGGAAAGGGTGCTAGGACACACTCCCACACTGTGTCACAGCAGCGTGACTCTCTCTGCATGATACCCCTCTCTCGGTGCTCAAAATACAACTTTTAATGGGCAATTCAGGCGTACTGTTGCTTAACCTACACAATTAAAACCAAAGATAATTGAGTCACTAGAAGAAAATAGGTATTAAGCACTTTTAGTGGGCTGTTGGAAATCTCCTCTAAATACAGGAAATGCTTACAAAATACAGAACATGCATGTTCTAAATCTATATAACTCTTCTGCTATTTATATAGCACCTTTAGCTTCTTAAGTTGCAAGGACAACCAAGGAAATTAACTTGCACATCCCTTGACTGTCTTTGCCTAAAGCACATGGCTTTCAGGGAGCCTGACCATCACAGAGTCTTTGGTTCTCCTCCTTAGAATGTGTTTGAGAAGGAAAAAACCCTCTGTGAATTCACTGTCCTGTTGACAGTTTTGTTAAAAATCCAAGTGATTTCTGGTGGCAGATTTGAAGAGCAGCTGGTGTCTTGGCTGGGCACAATGCAGACCTGAAACCACACTAGAATGCTCTGGTTGCCCTTCGGAAGAGCCAAAGGCAGGAGGGATGAAGAGCCTGGACTCCTGGCTTGGCTTGGCCAGGCTAGGGGCTTGTTGGTGGATGTTGGCATTGAGGAATGAAGTAACAAAAAGCTATAAAGCAGCTGAACATTGATCTGTGTAAGAGAGCCAGCCTATGATCTCAGTGAAGTGGTTCTATCACTTGGGAAGTAAAACGAGAAAGAAAAACATGCTCCCAGTTTACTTCTGTGCTGTTCTCCCCTGTCCCACCTCTTGCTACATCATAAGATGTCTGTATGGCAGTGCAAGGAGTGTTGTTTGCAGCATATCTCCTACAACTCTCTGCACCTATGGTTCCCTCCCAGGCATTAGGCTTCAGGACAGGCCATCACCTGGGTGACCAGAGCCCTCCATGGCCTTGTAAAGCAGGTGCATAAAGCTCTGCTGTCAATTCTTCTCAGTTGCTGAGTACGGCAGAAGACCACAGCTCTATGTGCACGCAGTGCTACACGAATTGCTGTGTAGCCACCGTGGGGCACAGAGTGACATCTTGTGAAGTGCAGCTTCAATGCAAAGGCAGCTGTAACCTGCAGCTAGAGCCAGAAAAACACTTGGTTCTCACAGCAGATGTTTCCATGCTCTTTTTCTTCTTAGAAACATGTACAACAGTAGGTAAAGTGTGAAAAAAACAGCTCTGCTTGCTTGGACCAAGAGCTTCCCATTTGTCAGAGCTTGCTGGGAGAACTAGAAATACCCCATGACTGGCAACATGGCATTATCTGTACCCACAGCTTGACATTCACCTTCTTGTCACAGTCAGAAGCTCAGAGTGCCATAGAGAGAAGTTGGGGTAGAAAAAGTTGTTGATAAATGGTCTTCCTCTGAAGTCCTGAGCAGAGTGTTCCTGAGGGAAAACCATAAAGAAAGCCCTTCTTCCACTGCTAACCTGACAATCAAGCATGCTGAGAGTCAAGCCTTTTGTGGGTGATTCATGGCTCCAGGGTCATATAGGTTAGAGCTTCTCATCTGAAGGGGATTAGGTATTTCCAAGGAAGCACAGTCCTTCAGTGCCTCCAGCATATCCTTGAAGTTTTTGGAGCTTCAGACCTGCTTAAGACCTCCCTCATTACTCTGTCTCATCACATGAGAAGTCCATCACAGCTTTGGCAGAAGGTATGGAGGTTGTGCAGTGTGGGGCACATGAAAGGAAATCCTTTGAAGGGTGCTAGTTCCTTCCAATAAATCCGAATACATCTGGGCTCAGGGAAAGCCAGGCCAGCTCCTGGGAGTCTCCTTGGTGTCCAGATAATATGTTCATCCATCTGATAGTCTGTCAGCAGAGCATGCTCCCCACCTGGTGCTCTCTGTGTGCCCTACGCTCTGCTGCACAACTGCACCTTCTACCCTGTGCACTGCAAACCAGTCTGTTTGCATGCAGAGGACTGGCTGCAAGTCTCTTCCCATGTGATGACAACCCAGGGAAAGACAAACCTCCTGTGGATAACACACACAAGGCTGGTTGCTTCACTGACGAGAGCAGGCTCTCATGAGGCTGCTGGGAACAAGCTGGAGCGGGCTCTGTTGGCTCTTGTTTGCCTCCTTCCAAACACTCTCCTTCTGCTCCTCTCTCCTTTCCAACATCAAACACTTCTCTCCTAGCAAGGTGTTTTCTGATGCCTTGCATTAAGTTCACAGTGTAAAATTAGAATGTACTGGGCCACTACAGGATGCTGAGGTTGTTAAAGCTGCGTGTGTGCATGCACGTGTGTGTGTGTACGTGTGTGTTTAATGCAGGGCTTTACAAAACTATCAAGCACTCTTTAAAGTACCATAAAATTTAATGCTCAGTAGGGAAGCCTAAACAAATGAAGCTGCACTATAAAATGTTTAGTGTTTCTATTGCTTTCACTTTGAACGTGAAGACTCATTGCGAATCACGAGAGGGATTTCTCCGTCATTTTCTCTTTCTTATCCTTTCTCCCTTTGCCTTTTTTTCTTCTGGATTCCCTATTCCCTGATAATTTACCATGGATTTTGTACAAGAATATCTCCAACTCCCTGTGTGCTTGATTCCAAAAGTGTGGCTGTCTGCCACTGAAAGAAGCTGCCTGTTCTCTGATTGTTCCTTGGCAAATGTATAGTTGAGACCAAAAGAAAAGAGCACTACTCTTTCATTTACCCCAAAAGCCCCTACATTTAATTATCTTACCACGTACAGTGGCTGCCGAAAGTGCCTTGTGCAACTCTTATCCTTGGCCGCCTGAGATTTTGTCTGCTTTTGTTGTGACTTCAAACAGAGATCTCAAAGTGAGATCAGTAGAGAGGCAAAGTGTGCCCTGAGGTCTCCTGAGGCGCAGGTGATGGGCATGTTTTGCACAGTGAAGACATCCAAGCGGCATATTCTTGTTATTGTCAATGAACTCAACCCTTGTATGATTCCCACCTGAGCTGCACATCTCTCAAGACCTGCTCTCTAAAGTAAGGCAGGACATGAGCAGGTGGGGTGTCCTTCTTGCTGCTGTGGGAGCACATCTCAGCTAACCCTCGTGGAACAACATAGTCAGCTACTGGTGAATAAAATTAGGCAGTAAACTTCTACTGTCAGAGGCAATGGGGGCTAGATATTACCTCCTGTACCCCAGCTGAACAATACCAGATTATTCTCATCCTCATGGTCCTCACCTGTACTCCAATGGTGACAATATTCACCTTCTTCCAGCATAAAAATTTCAACTCACTGATTATTGTTTGAGACATTTGGCTTCTCAGGACTGAGTTGCAGGATGAGCTTGGAAGGGAAGACCACGACAGGCTTCTAGCTGGCATAGCTGTGTTTCCACCAACAGACAATGGAGGCATGAATAAAAGACAGTAAAGACTGAGAGGTGTTGTCTCCACCTCTTCTGGACTATGCTGCAATATTGAGTAAATGTATCGTTTCAATTCTGTCTGTACTATGATCACTCTGGAGAGAAGATGTAGCCAGTTGCCTTTGTTCAAATAATTTTTCTGTGTGAAAGGCTTCAGATTGTCCAGGAAATTGAATGGCTTCTCTCTTTCTAGACCTGAAAGAAGCCATAGCTCATGGCCTTTCCTATTAATTCAGCCATGTACTGCTCTCTCATCAAGGGAACATTGCAATGTCACATCCTTTCGTCTTGACTGGAACCCAGGAAAGTAGGGATTAAATTTTGGGCATACACTCCGGGGTTTGGACACAAGTGGAAAGAACTCTTCTGTTTTCTAGTTTACCTTCCATCTGCCCTGGGGCCTGAACTTAACTTCAGGTTTCAGCATGAGAAGAGGCATGAAGTTCCAATGTGCACATCTGGAATTAAGAGCTGAAAATTAGGCTCGGTGCTGATAACGCTTTATTGACAGGAGATGAAAGTCTTGATTCCAATAACTTTCTGAGCTCCAGTTCCCACTGCTTTACGAGGTGTTACACACTTTGGTACCTTTGAGAGAGAGTTTGCTTCCCCTCCTTCTCTCCCACATCTTTATTGCTTCTGTTCCACAGACTCGAGTCATTAAAGTCTGAAACGCTTCAGCCCAAGAGGGTACGGAAACCTCCTTTTCCTGAGCCACAGTGAGGAAATGTCAGCAACCAGGTTATCTGAGAGGGATGGGCATGACAGACCCTGAGGCCAGAGTGCTCCCAGGCTCCCAGCATCAGTCAGGGGCTGAGCTCAGCACTAATGGCTCAGCTCAAACACCATTTGCAAAGAGGGCAGGCACCAACAATCCATACTCAGTTCATCTTCCTTCCTCTGCCTGCTGCATGGCACCAGCACAGGAACTCCCACGCTACCCAAAGAGGGCTCACTGTGTGTGTGTGTGTGTTTGTTGGGATGGGGGGTGGTGTCAAAGCAAAAGCAGAGCAGGGAAAGATAAATCAAATACTGCAGGAGGTATGGTGTGTCTGCCATTCCCACTGCCACGTGTTCCTACACCAGCAACACAGGGCACAAGGCAGGACTCCTAACTGGGACCTTATCCAGCATTAAGAAGCAAATTGATCTCAGAAGGCTTCAAGTCAGAGGGGTGCCAGCCACTCCCATCAAACCTGTCATCTATAAGCCCAAGTCATCTGCATCCACTGGACTTTGGAAAGTGTCTGTGTTCTTGTTTCCCTTTGAGCTGACCCAAGTTACCATTTTTCTCCGTGCTCTAGCCATGCATTGAGGGGCTTCCTCCTGCCTGTCTTGGGCTACCTGGTCATTTACGACTCACTCCTACTGCCGGAAACAAGATCTAATAGGAGTCAGCTGCTGTAGGGGACCCCAGACCCTAAATCAGTTCTGCATTAGCAGCAAAGGCTCCATGAAGGAAAAGTCAAAGGCTGCAGGCCATTATAATTACAACTGTCAAAATATAACAGTGCTCAAATTGGGAAATATTTTATAAAGGTTTTTTTGTGTGTGTGCAGAAAATCTCTGCTTGCCTACGGAAAGGCTTCTGTGTTTGTATTTTTTTCTTCCTTAAAATAACTTATTTTCTAACAAATACTAGCTCTCCTTAAAATTTCCCTGTGCATTTCTGGACAATTTCAAATTTTCTTTAGAAAGGAAAATGTCTGAACAAAAGAAGTTTGGGGATTTCAGCCAAAAAGAAGGCATTTTTCCTAAAAAAAGAAAATTGCAATAGGAACTTTAGTGAGCTATCAAAAGTCACTCTTCACTTTTTAGAGTCAATGTTTTCAGTTGCTCATCATCACATCTTGCTGTAAGGGCATCATGGAATCTGTAGTCTTCTTCCAGAGTAGAGGGAGAGCTGAGTGTGAACATGAAGAACTCTCATGGCAGCTCCCATTAGGTAAGATAATGACATGTACATAAGCCAGAAAAAGATAAATATTTTCAATGCTAACAATCATTCAGGTGAAATTTTTACATTTTTAATGTTTAAAACACCCCACACTTTGATCTCAGCTGTAACTGCAGCTCTGTGATGGCACTATTAAGGCTCCTGTAGTTACTGCAGGCAGTCTGTTCCCCCTGCAGGAAGCTGCTGCAGTGTTTATCATGACGCTGGTGTTATCACTAGTGAACTAACAGCTGTCCCTAAGGGTGGGTAAATTGTGATCCAGAAACCTTGTTCATTTGCTGTCTCTCGCTCATCTCCTTTTTCTGATTGTGACTCTGAATTGAGCCAAAGTGTGTAGGAGTAAACTGTGACTGAAGCCACAAGGCTCCTCTGGGCTTTCCCTTTACTGCTGAGCCTCTTGTCCTGTGTGATACTCATCCACAGCCCTTCACAGACTAGCGCTTCTGAAGCCCCCAGGAGGGGAGTAATTTTAAAGTGGCAAAAAATCTCCACTTTCCTGGCTAGATTCAGAAATGAGAAACCTTCAGCACTTTGCTGGGATGCTGCTTATCTGCAGGTCTCTCCTATCTGACTTGAATACCCATTTTGTCTGTGGTGATTTCTTCTCCCTGTAGAAGAAAGGAAGCATTAAGTCTTCAGCAAGCTAACCTTTTTCTCCAGGTCTTGCTGACAGCCCAAGGCCCCTCAATAGCTGCAGACTGCTCATACTTATTCCCATGAGGTCAAATCCAACAGTGCAAGCCTGTCACAAAAACCTTCCTAGAAGGTACAAGGTTTCTTCCCAGTTAACACTGTCCTGATGCATTCAGGCAATAGATGTCAGCTCTTTGCTTCTCCTAACACTTTCTGGAAGAGTTGGGTGCCTTTAGTTTTACACCAAATATCAAAGAACAGCTCAAAATCTGGAAAGGTCTTGAGTGCTCTCTTGAGAAGATCCCCAGAGAGCCTGAGAGTGGAATCCTTTCCCTGCCTTCACAGATTTTGTTTTATGTTTATAGGAAGCCTTTTGCTCTTTGCTGGACCTGACTTGTCTCTGGTCTGTCAGCCACATGGTGCAGATGTCTGCATCGCCTTCCCTGCCAGCATCCTCCCAGTCATTATTCCCAAAACCTGATCTCCTTGTCTGAGCCTCCATGTGTTAAGGAACCCTTTGGGACTACATGATTATTTCCTTCTGCCTGTTGTGTATCCCCTGACAGCTGGTCTGGTGAAAGACAAGCTTTGACCACAGTCTTAGAACCAGTTCATCTTGAAGAGAGAAGTGCCTTTACATGGAGTTGCAGTCCTTTTCACTAAACAGATCTTGTCATCAGCCTCAAAAAAGCCCAACCAAAAAAACCACCCAAAAACGCAAACCACTAAACAAAAAGCCCAAACAAACAACAAAAAACCAGAGAAAGGTGGTAACTTTTGAATTTCTTCACATAGCAGAAAGTGCATCTATTTACTTTCTGTTCAAAATTACCTTTAAATTTGAATAAGGAAAACAACAAGAACAAAACCCCAAATTCAGAGTGTGTGTAAGCCTGTAAGGTATGTGTATGTACTAAACTGGGGTCCTCTGACTGAATCCCCTGGCTTCCCACCAGATAAGTCATCTACAGACCCTGCTATGAAATGTTGTGTCCTCCATCACCTGAAAACAGAAGCCTGAGGGAGCACAGGACAAGGGTCTAAACAATAATGGCTGGCCTGGGTTAGTCACCAAATCTTCCATTCCTAGAATGGGAGAGACTTAGGAAAAAACAACTAGTGACAGGATCAAAACACCAAGAGGTATTTCTTCATCCAGCCTAGAGTTAAGCCATGGAATTCTTTGCCACAGGATGTTTGGATATAAATAATGTACTTACTAGAGGGTAAATTAAAGGGAAAAAATCATTTATAGCTGTTAAACACAAGGATATTAAATTGCTGGAAGTCTGGAAATACGTGCTTGAAATCTGCCTTGTTTGTCCTTTCCTTAGATCCATTATGCAGGTCTCAGAGGGGCCAGAATAGAGGAACCTTTGGTCAGTTGCTGTGTTGAAGGACCACACGGTCCTGTGTATGCTTAGATGATTTTCATTTCAGCCCATATTGCTCCTTTAGAGGGCCTTCCTTCCATCCAAAGCTTATTGCTTTCTCCTTCCCTTGCCATTCCTGGCTTTCCACTGGCTGATGAGGGAGCAACAGGTACCTGTGTGTCTGCCCTGATGGCCAACAGAAGATGTTAAGCCTTTCCCATCATAATCCTCTGAGGTGAAAGTGAGGGGTACAAAGTCGAGCGTGCTGCACCTCTGCCACAGCTGTCTGCAATCCCTGCTCCCCTTTGACAGATGGGAAATACCCTGAAGCAAAATTGAGAGGAGCCCTGTTTATTTTGGGACTGCAGATTACTGTCAAACATGAAGAGAGACAATTATTTCCATTGTGGAAAATGTGGTATTAGTGAATGAGCAGTTCTCTCCACCTCGCCTTTGTGTTTTGCTTTTCTCTAAGGAAGGTTTCCTTTCTTTTTTGCAGCACAGGCTTGAATTAAGTGGGCAGAGAAGAATTTAAATACAAATATTTGTAAACTAAGTGGTTTTCCCGAACAAAGTAGATCCAGATGACAGTCTGCTGGCTGCAGCATCTCGGTGCCTGTCATACCACTGCCCCTTTGTTCAGCAGCTGGGTACCAGGGGAGGCATCCCAAGGGGCACAGCTCACTCTGAGTGTGCCCAGTGGCAGGGTGTGGGAGACAGGGCATTTTTGGCTGCTGTCTGTCTTACACAAGTTGTACTAACAAGTGCCAAACTGCCAGGCCTGAGGGCCATGAGGACTGTGGTAAAGCTGATGATAGTTAGAGAGCCTGAAGATGCAGAA
Organism: Corvus cornix cornix; assembly: GCF_000738735.6. NCBI lineage: Eukaryota > Metazoa > Chordata > Aves > Passeriformes > Corvidae > Corvus > Corvus cornix. The sequence continues at coordinate 41,160,808 of NC_046335.1, forward strand.
GATGCTATGAAGGTGCAGAAGAAGCTATGAAGGTGCAGAAGAAGACCTTGCTGGTGTCTGGTGGGTTTGTCAGGGGTCAAATAGACCCCGGCAGTAGTGCAGGAAAGTGAGGAGCAGTGTGGATGAGCAGCTTCAGAGGCAGCATGAGCTCCAGACAGCTTTCATAGTTCATCAGGTCATGCAAGCAGGGCAAGAATTTTCTTGAGTAACCTTTTCTTGCCAGAAAAAAAAATTGTTGCCGTATCCTAAACCATCTGAAGGATTGGGTAAAAGGAGAAGTTTCTCATGTCTCAGAATGTCTAAACTGAGGTGGGTGTGCTCTCTTGAGAATGGCCAGCAGCTAAAGCCTTCTCTGGGACCATAGGTGATCTAGACCCAGACCCCTTGCTTAGAGTATGTCTAAGCAGTTCCCACCTTTATCCAAACCTTGATGAAGGGATATTTGTGTTTGTATTGTTTTTTATGGAAAAGCTTCAAACAAGCTCTGATCCATCCTGAAGAGAACACAGAAGAAAAAAAGTGGAAGCACAGGATGGAAAATGCACTTCTTGCCTATCAGTATGAATTACTATCCCAAGATTGTGCTTGCTAATATAATTCCTGCCTCATGCTGCTCATCTCCCACAGCTCCCCTCTGCAGTTGTGGGCTCTGACCAGTGTAGGCTTGCAGGGCAGCGCTGCACCCTTCGGCTGCTGCTGAGCTGTATATGCCAAATGCCAGGAGAGTGCCAGGTTCAGCTCTGCTAGATGTTATTTTTTATTCTTAATAGGGTCCTGAGGCTTTTGTTACTTTCCATTGTTCGTTTTGGGGGGGGGAACTGTACTGCCAAGGTCTGTTCACTTGTTTTGGCTTTTTCTGCAAAGGCCTGAAATGTCTTTTTTCTATTTGTTCTCCAAAATAAAGCATCTCTGCAAATGGCACATACCAGATTTTCACCCTCCCTGTGTCTTAACCACAAATGTCTGACTCCTGACAGTTTCTCTGCTGTTAACTTGGTCTTTCTGCAGTGGCTGCTCACTCTCTCTTGTCTGTCTGTACAGCTGTGGCAGGACTTGATGAGAAGGAAGGCAGACAAACTCCTGGTACAGAGTACCTGCATGGAGCAACCCTCCAGGTCCTCAGGATGGCCATCCCCATCGACCAGGAGGCTGATCCTGCACCCTCTCCCCCAATCCCCATGAAATATATCCCACATTAAATCGCCCATCACATTACTGAAGGGGGCACTGATGTATTTGATTAGTAAGGAAGCTCTGAAGGAGCCCATCTGTCTTAGCATTTGGATGGATATTTATCTCTTTCATGGGTTTCTTTTGTCCAAAGGAATCATTTACTCTGATGTGAAATAATGCAAGATCTGGTCTCTTTGGGGATTTCAGCAGGAAGCTATCCTCCCTAAGCTTCATTTTAATCTCCTGTTGTCGTAAATCAGGAATAACCACAAGAAAGTCAGTAAAATTAAGCTTGTGAAAACTGATGTATGAAACTCAGGGCCTCTGATCTCCACCAGCAATGGAAATGAACTGACTCCCTGAATCTCTTCTCTCTCTGGATGCAAATACTGCTGGTATTTCAAGACATTCAGATGTGGCTCTGAACCTTGTATGCTTGAATACTGTGCCCAGGCTTTGGAAAGTGGCTCCTTACGTGGTTTTATTGACCAGGTAGAAGGAGATATTAGGACTTCTAGGGAAAAAATCTCCTTCTGGGCCAGGCTCAGGCTAGATAAATACAAGTAAGAAATTCTGGTTTTGTAGAAGAGCTTTCAAACTTACTCTTATCCCAACCAACCTGCTGCCACACACTTCCTGATCACAGCAATCAAAATGATGGGTATAGATCAGACTGAAAAAAGAAATCTAAAGGATATTCCTGTGATACCAGAGAAGCCTGTTTCTAAAACTTGTGTGACCACAGGAGCTCCAGGAAACAATGCTTTTTCTTTTGTTCTGCCTACCCAGCAGATAAGGTCAGGAAAAATATTTTTACAATTTCTTCTCTTTCAAATGGCTAAAATATGAGCTTAGTTCCTTTCCTGATTCAGATAAATGGAGTGGATTCTGATTAAAAGCTCTGTTTAATTGCCACTGCAAAGATAAGAAAATATTTTAAGATTTTGCCATGCTGAAAATATGAATTTAAAGATAGGTTTTCAAAAATCTGACTTGCAAGATGCCATTTTTTAATTTGTTTCCCATCAACATTTTATTTGTGTCAGACACTGTGAATGGTCTGTTCACTTTCATAGTTTGGGGAGATGCTGAGATTTCAGACCACGCAGGAAATACCAATTAATGCCATTCCTTCTTGACATTCTCATGCTTTCACATTAAGGTTTGGCATGAGACCAGGTTTAAGAGTGAAACACTGCCTGTCTGTCAAAGTTTTATGGTTCTTTCAGTGATGTCTGGGCACCTTACTGTTTTTGTTAAAGCTTGAGAGATACACAGAGAAGTGACCTTTCTGCTTTCACAACTTGTATAAATAAAGGGGCAGACCTGGATGATGGTAAAGTAAAATTCCAGTTTGTGAGAAATTTTCACTCTTAAAACTGAGATGTCATTCTGAATGAAAGTGAAAAGGCAGTCTTCATTAATTTCCCTGGGTATAAAACATTGAAACATTTCAATTCATAGCTGTCAATGCATCATCTGCTGCTGGTATGGAACTGCTCTGTTTTTATAGCATCAAAACATGCAGCACTATGTTAAACGTGACACCTGGTAGATCCAGGAATATTTCATATTCTTTGCAAATGATAATGAAACTAGCCAAAGCATTGAACAAAATTTTCCACAAAAAGAGCAAAAGGATGGGGAGCCATGGGAGCAGCAAGCACCGTGCTGGGTCTCAGCACAGCCACTCTGCTCAGTGCTGGTGACAGGCAGGACAAGGACCCCTCTGCTGTGTCCTGAGTCCTGCTTCAAATGCCAAACAGTGGGGTAAAGTCTTGCTCTTCACAGGAGACCTTGCTGTTTACTGAGCACTAGTGCAACAATAACAGCCCAGCCTCGCTCCTGCCCTGACACTGGACAGTGGCTCTTTGCAGCCTTTCCGAAAACCAGCTCCTTTTGTAGAGTTTGCTGCTCTGGACAAGAAGGGAAGTCTCAACCTCATTTTCTGATGGAGTCTCAAGATGCCACAATGTTTAATTAATCCTAAAATACTATCTGAACCTGGATAAGTCCTACCAACTACCACAGTTATATCTGTTCTGAAAAACTCCTAGATTAAGAAGGGGAAGGTGGCTGCTGACGTGAACGTCTGACAAGAGCATCTACTGATAACCATTGGAGGGTTTTATAAACTACCTGGTTTGAAACCTTCCCTTTACATCCACTTAAAACACACACATAGAACAGCCATGCTTCCCAGCACGTGCCACATGTTTCCCCTCCTGTGTCACTCTGGGAGCTGGTGTGCGAGTCACCCACATCCCGTGAGCCCTCGCTTTGTGGCCCTTCTCTGAGGATCAGGCTCTGCAGCTCTCCATCGGGCACCGGCGGGGACTGTCTCTTGTGATGGCTGTCACCAATCTGTTCCTCTCTAATTTCTTTTCCCTCCCCCCTGCCCGATCATTGTACGGACATCAAGAGGCTGCAATAGGCATGTTTGAATAAGACAAATGAACAAAGACATTCCCCCTGCATTTCCCACTCGATAAATTACAGATGGGACCGAACAAACCCCCCTCGATCCAGTGTGTCGTTGTGTATCTGCCACTATTGCTTTCCAAGAGGAAGGATGAATATGGCTTTAAATGATTAGCTGCCTTATGTACTACCATGTCTCAAAGCAACAGGGGGGTAACACAGGCAAATAACTACACAGCAAGGAAGTACATGAGGGCTGAGCATTGAGGACCCTCTAACAACTGTGGTTTCTTTATAAAGAGCATTAAAGATGGTTTTAATGTACTGTATACGATGCAACAGATGCAGGATGCCTCTGGCAAAACTCCTCTGGTCCAAAGCTGACTGAAGACAGTTTGATGATTTGCAGGGAGCTACAGATCCCAGAAGGGAAATAGTACATACCTGTCAGCTGGTAATCAAAGCTCAAACTGGCCTTGGAAAATCTTAATTAGTACTGACATCAACACAATTCTGTGAGCTTGGGAACAGTCAGAATTTGGTGCCTTTGCCGTGTTCTCTTCCAGCCCAGTCTCAGTGCTGCTGAATTTGTGGGCACATGCCTCTGACAGCACCCAGTGCAGTAGCCCTGTCTCCAGGCTGAGCAGGAGCAAACAGCAGTGCTGGCTCCTGTCTATTCCTGCTGCCACAGGTGACTAGCTACTTCGGTGCTGCAATGACATTGATAAACACACGGCAAGAGCATGCTCAAGGGATCACAAAACATATTCTAGCAAGCCCTAAGAAGCACATGGAAAGTAAAGCAAAAGGCTACAGTCTGTCATCTCCCAGAACTACAATGATGCTTCAACCTCAGAGGTTTTATATCAATTAGGAATAGATTTAGACTGTCTTCAATTGCAAACTGTGACATGGATCTCCTGTCCCTTTCCTTTCTGTAGTGAGAGCTGCAAGCACCTCTTTCCTTTATAAGGACTTCACAATTCAAACTTCTCTTACATATTGCGATGACTGTGATAATTGCCTTCATAAATAAATTCATTCATTTGATTTAATCTCCCACTAGACATCCCACCTATAGCTTGTCTTGTCTTCTTTTGCTCCCTGCTGCCTGTGCCAATTTCTCCATATGGTCTGGCATAAGCCTTACAAAGCTCCCATAACAGATTCACTAGAGACAAACTTTGCATGGAAGCCCAGAGACAGAGCAGGCACTGCAGGGGGAAAACGGGAGTTTCACTGCAAATTGTTCAGAGGGAACTGCAAACAGGAAGTCTTTCTCTGGGAGTGAGACGAGCCTACGTCTTGCACACTCTCTTCCTGAACTGGATCCAAAGCTGGATTTCCCCACAGATCTGCACTGATGTCAGTGGGATGGTCAGGACTTTAAAGAAAACTGGAGTGTCCATCTGTGGGCCCAGTTTCCTTTAATCCTGAGAGAAGATGAAACTATTCCTACCTCCAGTTTTCTGCACACAGCATGTCCTCCCTACTCCCAGCCTCTTTTAAGAAAGACTGAAGGCAGCAGAAACTTAACTGTGAAGCCTCCAGCAGTACCAGAAGGAAGGGAAAGGAGATATTTCTGCTTGCTTTGTTAGAAGAACAAGCACTTGCCTGCAGACAGTTTGGCGATGGTGAGGGAGCCTGCCAACACCCTCACATCTGTGAACTGCACATCTCCACACGCATTTCAAACTGATGCCCTGTGACACGGTGTCAGTTCTGAAGATGGCTGGATGTGTCTGAGCTGTGCCAGTACTGGTGGGTCTTTCCAGTGCACTTAGTAGGGCCTGGTGGGGCTCCAGAACTGGACTGGGTGTGGTTGGTTGATCAGGACTTGATTTCTTGACAAAATCAGTGGGATGCTCATGGGATGGAGAGTGAAGAAGAGAATTGTACCTGGTGCAACTGGAGTTTTTCCAAATCTCCTACTATGTGAAGACTGAATTCTGACCTATTTTTAGAAATTTCCCAAAAAAAAATCCCAACAACAACTCCAAAAAATTTTTTTTAAAAATTGAAAGCTGTGCCTGTTGTGAAAGAAGAGACAGCCAGAATTTATTTTTGTTTCAGAGAGGTAAATAAGTGGAGTGAATTCAGTGGTCATCTGGCTAGGAGTGTCCAAAATTCCACAAGCCCCGTATGGGGCATATGAGAATGTCCATTTGTCTGGAAGCCATAACAACCCTGGTAGTGCCAGGGGGGACAGATATCCAAGAGCAGTTTCCAGACAGGAGATGACATTGTCCCCAGGGCTCCCATTGTTCCACAAATACGGCAGCTGGTTTGGTCTGGGAGCAACATGGGATCCAGGACAATGCAGTGGGGTTTTCCCAGCATCCCATGCTGGTTTGCATCCTCCTGCCCATGCAGTTTGGACTCCCCAGCAGCCCTTCTGTCAGCACAGCAACACTGTCAGTCACAGGACACAGCCACACATGTTAATGGCTCTAAGCACAAGGGTGGGTTATACCAACAGTAGCCTGGGAACCTCTGTCACAGAGGTCTTTCCATTTGCAAGGAAGCATATACAACCAGGCTGGAAATTACAGCCGTCAGATGTCATCCCTGAAGCTGCCAAGGGTATGGACAGTCTTGGAGCAATTTCTCTCCTCTCTGTTTGAATCTAAAACTAATGGCAAAGCATCTTTTACCCAATACTCCCGAATTCACTAAGGGGTGGGACTGGGTTCTGGGCTGAGGCTGCCAGTGGCTTATGATGCATTTACTGGTGCTCCATGGAGGGTGTGCTGGTCACTCCCTTGGCCAGATCTCTTCATTCTTTCTACATACCAGCTTGCATGAGAAAGCATCTATAAAGACAGTAAATATTTTCCTCATGTTGTCTTGCCAGTTGAATGACTTCAGGATGGCCAGAGGAGAGTGGAGAGAAGGAAGATAGTCCATGCGCTGAAGGAGTGCAGTAGGGAATGGAAAGAAGCATGAGGTCGTATATTGACATCTGATGTAAATGAGGGAACTGCTTGTAAACTCCTAAATTAGACCAAGCATACTAAATTTATAGGAATGCAAAAAAAAAAATAGTCGCATCCGTTGCTGTCTTTTGCCAACTGTAAGCTTGCCAGTGCAATTTTTAGACTAGTGGGAGGAAGTTACATACTTACTCACTTTTTTCTCTTCCCTTTCACTTGGTGTCAAGTTTCAAGCAAAAATACCATTTGGTAGTGGAGGTTCATTTTCTACACTTATGGGGTGCATGCAGAACAGCTCAACAAACACTCTCATGCTTGATCAAAAAGGACTTGATCACAGGCAGTTCTTCATCCAAAGGACAATTAGGCATGCGTGGCCCTGTTGCCCTTGTCCAGCCTTTGACAGGCTGTGAGGGGAGCAGTGGTGAGCAGGGTAGACATCTGGATGAAATCAGAAATTTCTACTGGTCCAAGTACTCAAATTTTGTTCGATAATCCATAAATCCATTACAATTTGACAAAGGCAATAAAAGTTTATGTCTCAGATCTGATTTCTAGCATACAGATACTGTCATGGCAGCACTGATGCACAGTAAGACTTATCACAGGTTATCTACAAGCATGCAACTGAAGCAGCCAAAAGGAACAGCAACTGAATTCAAGGTGTCCACTTGTGCTCTAAAACCTCTTCTGTGACAGAAAAATGCCCCACTTGCCACAGAAATGTCCAGTAATGTGGCATACTTCACACATGAGTGGAATTGAGGAAAGGCAAACCTTTAAAGAGAGGAGGTGCTGGAAAGAGCTCTCATTTCACTGCTCTGGTAAACTGGCATGGTCCTACAGTCATCAGAGCTGGCCACAAAGGACCCTCATTCAGTGACATGCCCATGCTCTGTCTGAGCATAGCAAACAGAATTATTTCACTGTTGAGAAGCACAAATTTTGCTGCCTGCATCCATCTGAGGAGAAATATCCTTTCTAGACAGCTATTAAAACCCACAATGTTGTTTAGCCTGTGGCAAAGCAGAGCATTATCTCATGGTCCTCTGGAAGCAATAAAAGGAACATTAAACCAGCAACATTCATGACTAGTCCCCTAATGTCCTATTTCCCTCCCCTTAAACCCAGCTTCTTACCTATGGCTTTACCTCTATTCAAGAAATGCAGCCTGCAAGACTACAGCAGGCAAAGTCACCCTGCTGGGGAATGGCTCATGCCAGATTCCAGGGCATGGCCCAGCCAAGTGCTGGACATGAAACACCAATGATGGATTCCCTTGCCAGGCTTTACACTCTTGCAGTGTTGATATTTAGGCTGGCACTGGCTGGCTGTCCTCCCTAAGGTGTCCTCAACTGGAGAGAAACAGATGTTTCCAGGGTGTAATGCATCTCCTACAGAGACAGAACTCCTAAATCAATGAAGTAGATTGTGCTTCTTTTCCCCTGCTGATTGCAAGAAGAGTCTCAAATGTCTCCAGGGTAAGTGCCTTAAGACAGAGAAGGAAAGTCCAGTTTCTACCGGCAAAGGCATTCAGAATAAAACATATAGCCTCAGATTATGAGCTGCTTCTCAGAGTAGATGTTGGTTTGGAGACAAAGTGTGTGACAGCAGCAGATTTGACCCTCCTGACCAGACCTCTCTTGTACCAGTGATACACTGAGTGACCAGGTTCAGCCCAGGGGTTTCTGCAGTGCACGAGGGTGGGACTTTCCCTTTTCCTAGATAAAACTACCTTCAAACAAAATCTGTCAATGCATGGGCAGATTCATGCAGGGACTATGTGGGACTGTCTCCCAGCCTGCCCTCTGCTCCACAGATGTAAAAGAGATGCTGTGCCTTCAGTAGCTGACACTGAGACTGGACCAACACCTCCTGACCTATTTGAAATGCGCCTCCACAGGAGCCATGCCAACTATGCACCGTCATAAAGGGTTGCCATAAGATCCGAGACGATCCAGCTCTAGCAACTCCAGTGTTTTTTCCTAGACGCCCAGCCAGCTTCAGCTCAGTGTAAGAACTTGTGCTCCTGCCCTTATAAAGAGGTATTTACACTGCACAGGAGCACAGTTGGTTACACCTGGCAAAAGTTTATACTGTGAGCTTCTGTGAGGCTGCATTCTGTGAGCAGAAATTGGGAAAGCCTGCCATCTCTCCAAACACAGCTTCTGGGCCAAACTGCCCCACTGCCCTTTTCTCCCTGCTCCCCCTACCTGGCAACCCAGCAAGCAGCAAGGCTGTCAAGGGCTGCGGACACTGGGCTCTCTGGTACCTGAGGACAGTCCCTGCAGTCTAGAATGTGATCAGCTTGGAAAAGCACCAGGGGCACTGCTGAAATTACTGAAGAGGGAAGACAATGTGTCTTGGCATTTCCAGCACACAAGATTTGATTCCTTTCCTGCTCTATTGAGGCGGGTCCTACAAACCCACAGGTGTTCCTGTCCATGAGCAATCCTAACTAGTAGCTGAGTGTGAAATGATTTGAGGAGAAATAAGGACCTAATGTGTCCCTTCAGCTTCCAGGTGGCCATAGTCACACAAAGAGAGCAGAAGTCCTAATCTTCATCCAAAGCTGAGTCCAGAGCAGTACAGGCACATCTTTGGTTCTTAGCAGCAGCCTTCAGGAATTTATCTATATGATTTCTCATCCAAACTCACCCACCTGCTCAGATACCTTCTTTAGGAGGCTGTCTCGAGACTTCCGAGCATATCAAAAAACAATCCAAAAAGTGATGTGTTCAGCTGTCTGCATCATTTTGAACACATGTAATAAGATGGATACTTCTGAGGAACTCATCCACTCCAAATTCCTATTCCATGTGCGGAATTCCCTAACTCCTCATCAGCTACTTCTCACATGCGTTGGCAGCCATTGCAAGATCCCCCTGGGGTGGGAGATAGCCAGGGCGATTTCTCCAGGTCCCAAAACAGTATAAACCCTCAAATATTGCCGTGAGTTGACTTCTTGCAACCTCTACATGCCAACCATTTTTGTGTCCTGTGTATTGAGTAAAAGGGGATTAAACATTGATTACTAGGCTAATACAGTAATCATGGATTTTTTGTTTCCTCTGAGGTTGCAAAATGCTTTCTGTTTCCCTGGTTACTCCACTGTCCCAATAGGAAGAGCAGAATGTAAAAGTCTCATTCTGGAACAAGGGAACAGGTGAGAGTTTCGTTTCCCACTTTATTCTCATTTCCATTCTGCAAGTCCTGACTGGAGCCAGAATAAAGCCATGGTTACAAGAGGATCTCAGATGTGTTCAAGAGCCCCATCCAGCTCACAGTGCGAGCACAGTGCAGAGCACAGGGAAGCTTTCCCCATAGTCATGACGCTTAATCACTACTGTGCTGATCACAGTCATGCTAAAACCAAAATTGTCCTTTTTTCTAGGGTTTTCATCAGAAAACAATTACTTGTGTGCCAAAGTCACCTTTTCACACACATTTGCCATGGGATGCATGTAGGATGACCCTTTTTGACTTAGGATTCGGTATTTCCACTCTGGCTTTTCCATGAGCTCTGCTGCCACGCTGCACCCAACCGCTCTCCTGTCCCACACTGGCATTTGAGGAGATTCTGTTTCCCCACTTGGTGAATTCAATTCTCCAGTGCCAGTGCTTCTGCTGTGTGATTTCTGGTGCTCACATAACCAGAATTCACCTTCTGTCAATGCATGGGCAGATTCATGCAGGGACTATGTGGGACTGGTCTCCCAGCCTGCCCTCTGCTCCACAGGCACCACCCAAATGTGTTGAGGCATAGGACACAGGTATACACAGCCTCTTTTCCCCACGCCCGGCACCTCCCCAGCTCACAACAAAGCTGGGTCCAGCCCTGGGTATTCTCTAAATGCTGCTGCTCTGCCAACATTCCTGCAAGCAACTGTGTTTGCTGAAATACTTGTGAAACGCCAGCATGAGAGGATGTGGACAAAGGCACACAGAAATCACCTATGTTCACAGGTGGCACTTGAGCTTCCTCAGCCCTCGCTGCCACCCTCACCCCTGGGGCTCTCATTGCCCAAAGGGGTGAGAGTCACCTGTGGCAGGAGTGGGCTGCAAGCAGAGCAGGGGGGGCTGCATCTGGCAGGCTTGGGCAGGTGCTTGTGTGGGGAGCCAGGATCCTACACAGTGGCCGAGGGGAGCAGAGCCTCTCTGTCCTCTCTCAGGATGGGGTTTGCACAAAAAATTCTCCTCGTTTCACCACAGTTGCTCAGCACCTTGGAGGAAGGTGCCACGCTCACCTTGAAATGCCAGCTCCCAGTTTTAGGGATCATCAGCATTTTCCTTCAGTTTCATTGTGATCATTACACCAATAACTATTTATTACTGTAAATAGTAATAATGACAAACCCCTGTTCCTCAGTTTCCTCTGGGAACTCTGGAACACTCACTTTTGATAGCTGCCAGCCACTGGAGTGATAATGTGCTGGCAGGCTCGACAACATCCACAAAGCACTGTAACTGTAACTGCAGTACACAGGCTTTGAGAGGACACAAGCCCACCTCTCTACATAGTCCTGTGGAGTTGGGAGTAGGTTTCCCTGCAGATGACCCCTTTGCAATGTGGCAGCCAGCCCTTAGTGTAACCTCCTGAAGGCAGTGACCTATCCATTCCCTCTGCAGCTTAGCTGTGCTATTCCAGGGAGACAAATTTCCCTGGGACCCCATTAGGATAGGCAAGCCTTCAGGGGCCAATGCAGCTGTTTCTTAATCTCATCTCTTCAGGTCCTGTTCCTGCACTGTGGGGCCTTTTGGGGTGTTTATCCCACAACAAACCTTTCAAGGGAGGGGATGCAGATTGACCCCTTCCTAAAATAGGGACCTGCAAACCGAGCAATCTCGGAGGTTCAATGAGCACAAGTAGCTCTTTCATTTCCCTGCCCTCTTGTGCTATTTTCTCACTTGTTTTCTTCCTTTCTGTGTTTTGATACCTCAGGAATAGTGGGATCCAGCCCAGTTAGGAAACAGCATTACCAGAATATGAGTAACATTTTCTGAGAAGAGAAGATCATGAGTTATTTCCGGTCCAAGAAGGAGCTGGAAGTATCTGACATCTTCAAATGCCTGGAAAGCTTTTCTCGTGAAAACTGAGCTTCACACCGGATGCTCAGGAGGGCCATTGTCCAGGGATCTGGAGAAACCCCTGGTGGCCAAACGCACTGGGAACTACCTTGTGGTAGTAGTGAGGCTGCTCTGTCTGGAGTTACCCAGGAGAAGGTCTCTGCTAACCACGACTCCTGAGCTAGCACACGGCTCTTGGGTACCACCATGCCTTTGCAGTGGCTCTCGGGTGCACGCTTCTTCTGGGAGCTGCCCCCACTTCTCCCACTCCTCCATTCAGGCACCGCTCTTGGGATTGTATTTTTTCCCCTCTGACAAAGCACATACAGATGGTGTGTTGTCTGCCACAATCAAGGGGCTCAGGTGAGTAATGGAGAATGGCAGAACTTGGCATATACTTGTTTGCCTTAGTGCAATTTTCCCATAATTGCACTTCCTAGCTTTTCAGCATCTGCAAAAGATCAGCTTGTGACACAGCAAAATTGGCCTTGCATTTTTCTGGAGTTTGCATCAGGTTGGAAATCAGGCATCCTTCATTTGGCTTAAATCACTTTGGAAGGGTGGGGAGAGAACCACCCCGTTTTTGTGCATAGTCTGTGCTGCCTGGACTTTAAAGCCCAGGAGGAAAAGCATGGTCTGTCAAACATATTTAGCTCAACCCTCTGGTGTTGCTTTTTTGTTTTGTTTTTAGAAAGGTGTTGATGATACTGGCACAAGTTATTTAGCTTTCCCAGGTCTTGAGGTAAATTCACAGAAGATTGAACAAGCCTGATCCTGGAACAGTATAAAGCCAAAACTTGATTCAAAATAGATCAGAGATGCAAAGAACAGGCAGAGCTTGTGCAGACAGACAGCTTTACTGTGCCAGACAACTCCTTCTTACATCTCCTTATAACCTCAATTTCTTTCCTTTGGATGTATATAGTGGGCAATAATGCAACAGAAGAACAATGAGGAACATTTTTTTCTGACCTCCTTCATCACCTGGAGGAGGGCAAAACTAGACTGTAGCACATAGAGGCACTAAGGATGACAAAGAGCAGTCCCTGCCTCATGGAGCTTGCAGTCACATTGATTAGAAACAGAAAACAAACCTTGGAGGTTTGTGGGGAAATACCTTCTGCTCAGACAATCTAGGAGACAGCTTGGGATCATGCTCTGTTATTTATCAAGGGTTGCAGTTTTTTGCACTGGAACAAATATCTATCCTGGTGTCTTCCCCAGTATATTCCAGGTTTCTTCGAGCTACAATAGTTAACTGAGTTGCTGGAACACAGACTACTCTGAAACTAAACTTGGTTCTAAACAAATGGGAAAGCAAGGTTTACTTTTCTGGAAAATCCTAACTTTTGGGATCCTGTTGCACATGTTCACAGCTGTGGTTCACAGCTAATAGTTCACACTATTCAGCCAGGCAGCATTGTACTTTTGCAAAGGTTCTGCAGCATTTTGTTCCTTATCAACATCTCTTTCTGGCCACCAAGTACTCCTGGGGGTAGTTAAGTTAAGTTTCCTTCTTGTTTTGGGATGACTAAATCCCCTATTTTGTCAGTGAAGTTTTCCAAGTCAGACAAGTCACCTATTTCCCTTCTCTACCTTAATGAATATATTATAGTCCATTTATAATAAAATTTTAATGACTGTCATCAGCTTAGTTTAGGCTCAGACTAAAGCTTTGTCATAGAAGGAGTAACAGCACCATTAAGGAAAGCTTTCTCTTTTTCACTTTTTATTCTGTTGATGTTGCTTTTACTCTCAGCATGGATGAAAACAGGGCTGTATACAAACAGTTTTAGTAGTGTTGGAGATCCAAACAAAACAATACCTGCCTGTGGCCTAAGAACTGCATTACACTGCCAGAAGAGGAGTTCAGTTTCATGACCCAGCCAGATGAAAAGGAATAAAATAAGCTTACAGAAAAATGCTGAAAAGAATGGAGGTTTGTTGCTGGTTTGTTTTGTTGGAATTTTTTAATGAGTTTGGTTAATTTCCAGTTTGGTCTTGTCTTGTTTTTCTTTTTTCATTCAAGACTGTAGCTAAATACACACCTATGAGTCATATCTCAGTGCCTGCTCTCATGCTCAAGATGCTGAGATTGAGGTTTTGGCCTCACATACAGACATATGTACACTCGAAAAAAAAGCTCAAGATTGCAGCTTGCTGTGGCTTTTACCACTAAAGTAAGAGCTAATCAAAAACTAAATACTGACTTAGCAAGAGGCGGCTCTTCTGTGTTCTGAATTACATCAAGTAATTGGAGCTACATGTCTTTCCATTTGAGTTATACTCCAGACCTGCAAAGTGATACCCAAACCGCTACTCCATCCAAATATTTTTCCCATCCGATGGGTAGCAGGAAAAAATCTTCACAGAGCTGCCTATGTTAATATTGAGCATCTGGGTATGCCTAAGCGATGATGCTGCAATCTTTTCTAAATCCTCTTCTTGCTGGAGAGCTGGGGAGGGAGTTAACTCTTTATCTGCAGGAGATGAGATAAAGTCCCTGTACACGCTCTGGTGCAAAACCTGGCACGGCCCCTCTGCCTCAGCTGTGCAGGCAGTCACAGTGCAGACACAAGCAGCAAAAGGTGAAAGGAGACAGTGCTGAATTTCTCTCTCATGCCAGTCCAGTGGCAATACTGATTCAACAGCCAGGCAAAATCAGTGGGTTTGGCCCTGTAGATACAGTGCTAGATATGTACGATTTACTGATGCCAGGTGGCAGGGACTCTGCCTGAATTCACTTATGCTCAGGATGTACAGGGCAGTGAAGTGCTGCTGCAACAGGAGCCAAAAACATCAGCAGGCAAAAGGAAGGAAAGCTAAGAGAAGCAACTGAGTATTGGAGAGATTGGAAATTAAAGTGCCACTCAACACATTACTGGCACAAACCTCAAAATGCTGTAATACCAGAAAACAACCACAACAGCAAGAGAAGAGGGGTTTTCACCTAACAAGATTGCTGTTGGAGCAGGATGTGCCTGCAAGGGACAATACAGTTCTCTCCATGGAGCAGGAGACACTCTCAAAGGCAATGAGGCCAGGGCTATGTGCTGCATCCCAGCCTGAAGAAAGCTAGTGGCAATGCTCCTATGGATTTCCAAGAGAACCGGATTTTACATCTTAAGTTTAGTAACAGAGTGAAAAGAGCTTTTCCAAGGATGGGTTGATTTTGTCAAGAGACACCAAATAAAAAACATGGAGGTGAACGAGCTGTGATGATGTGAAAGCACTCAGAAGGTGATGCAGGAACAGCTGCTGATCCAGCCTCAGCATCCTCTGCTGGGGAAAAAATGTTATTTTATCTTTATTTCTGATCCTTTGGGTCTTCCACAGAAAACAGAAGGTTTTCATGCCCATAGGGTCAAATGAAGCACGTGAAATATGCACCACCTTGTCACTGCTGGTAGTTATCAGATTCTTTATAATCCAGGTAGTTCTGAGCATTGGAACTGGGAAACTTGGTGGTTGCATCCTGCCCGCTGTGCTCTCACATACCCCGTGTTGTAGATCAGTATGTTCTGCTGTCTGCTTTAAAGCTGCCAAGCTAAAAACCAAGTCCAGGTTTCAGATAAAAGCTGCAGCCAATCATTCATTCCTAGAAATAGCTGAAAATGTTTAATGATTTTTTTCCATTAAAAAGGGGTCTCTCATTCATCTTGAGGGTTTTTTTGCTTTGTTGTCTTCAGGGGTTTTGTTATTTTAGGTGAAAATGGTGTCATTTATGGCCTTCTTTCATTGAAAACCTAATGATTAATTCTAGTAATAACAGTCTATTATTTTGGGGTTTTATTTGAACAAACTGAGAAATCACAAGGTATGGGCTTAGAGGGATATTGCACTTTTTCCTCTGGCAGTCAATTCTGCACTTTTTTTGGTTCTGAAAGCTGCCTTTGCATTTCCCTGAATAAAAAGAAGATGTGAAGGGAGGGAGGTGAAAAAAAGAAGATTAAAAAAAGAATGGAAAATAAGAAAATGAAAAAGTGTGTACAAGCAGTGAAAAAGCCCACAAAACTTTCCAACCTTGCAGAACAAGCCGGACATCAAAAATTACCTCCCTTTCTCAAAGTAGTTTTTTTGATTATGTTCCTTGCCTCAACACCTTCTACAGAGCTCAGCTGTCTCAGAGAGAGGGAGAGAAGAGCCCTTTGTGCTCCTGCTCCTCAGCAGAATCCAGCCTTGTGCGCATTGAATGGTGTGTCACCGAAAGAGAGTGACAGGAGGGTGGCTTCCCTTCCATCCCCCATGTCATGCTGACACCAGCCCTGAGTACGTACACTGGATCCCAGCCATTTCAGACCAACCATTGACACCGTGCTGGGGTGGGCAGAGAAGCCCTGCTAGCACTGGGAGCTTGGCAAGACATCACAGAGTCTGCAGCCTTACAGTGCTGGAGGGGGACTGCAGTGCAGTCTGCTGCACCTGTCAGCTTTTTGCTTTGGGTTTGTGTCTGTGTGCATGTCTCTTGAACTTGGTTAGAAGGAGAGGTGAGGAAGGGAAAGTGTATACATCTCACTCTGGGTCTGAATGTCAGAAGAGGTTTTCAAATGGCCTGACTGAAAATTCCAGATCAAAATAGCCTTTAATTTTGCAGAGAATCTAGTCAAGATCATGCCCATTTCTAGCTAAAACTGAATTCTTGCCCAACAGCCTCACAGTCACATTGCCATTAAAATACTCCATTTACTTTCAGATGCAGCTTGTAGCAATTTTGTCCTCTTGCAGTCAGCTGTGAGTTTGGAGAAGGTGAAGAGTAATATGTGGCTGCCACATCCTGCATGCTTTCCTACCTAGATACTTTAAATTATGTGTGCAATGAGGCCTGTTACCGTGCAGTAACAAGGAGGAAATCCCTGCAATGTAATTCGTAATGCATCATCTTCTGCAGGCCAGTTCCAAAGGCTGATGTGGTTCTGCTTTACTCTCTGATTTGCTGTCAACACCTCTTCTCTATATACACGCATAATATATTTTTTATAAGCAGGATATAATCACTTCAAATCACCCAGGAGATTATCACCAAGCTACTCTAGCTGAATGCCAGCTATCACCCAGGACAAGGGGAAAGTGGGATGCTGCTTCCACCTGACTGCCTCAAGCCCCCTCCATGGTCTCATTTGCTGTATGTCAGGCAGACATTTGCAATAGCCAAGAGTCCCCTGGAAACAACCTGTCATAAAACCAGCTCCAAAAAAGCTACAGCTACTCACTCTGGTAGTTCACAAATTGGCTTTCTTTCTGTCTTCTATTTTTCATAGGGCCAGCAAACAGAAAATTGGTCCTCAGCAATCTATGGGGTGGAGACAAGAGGTTCTCAGGAACACAGCCATATTCCAGAAGCTCGGCTCTCTGCTACTGAGCATGAATGGGGGTCTGCAGAGTTACCATCCCCCTGTAACTCCAAAGATGAGCAAGAATGATTTTTCTCACGCTCCTTGAGAGATGGTAGAGCTTCCAGCCTGCTCCTATCACTGCTGGGTACTCATTACTTTAGCCTTGGGAAGAGCAAACCACCAAGGGACTCCTTCTCCTGGGGATGGGCCATTTCCAAAGTGAATTATGTTGATGGGACCAGGCAGCTCTTACATCTCCTTTTGAGAGCAGGAGAAATGAAATCTCTTCTGCTCACATATTTTTTGTACTTCTTTCTTGCTCAGGATTAGCAGCAGGCAAACCTGAGGTTCTGCATAAGGTGGAAACCCTGAGGAACCCAAGCTACCCAGGGAACCCAGAGCTCAGGTTTTAGCTGCTTTCTGCAAAACACAAAACCAAAGCAAAAGTCCTGCAGGCTCTGAAGAACAGACCCCATCCTCCAGGGATGCGTAGGTGGGCTGGGAGCAAATACATGAAAGGAAGTAATATCTACTGGAACATGAGACCTTTCAGTCCTTGAGAAAAAAAAAAGACACAGAAGATGTCTCTGAAATAAGAACAGACTGTAGGGCCTTATAACAAGCAAGGGACAGCAGTGAAAGCAGGAGTCTGGGTTTGGGCATACGCAAGCCTGAAGCAGGGAGGTATACTGCTCAAGTCCTCTCTTGGCAAGGAATACCCAGAAAACTGGCTATCCTGGGCATTTTCTATCCTTTCCCAGGCTGGATTTGTGTGATCTGTTTCCCTGGCCACTGGAAATTTACTATAAATACGAGGTACTGAGCAGCTGTTGTACACTAATATCACCTCTCCACCCTTTCTAGCTGACCAAGGCTGCAAATGATGTGAAAATTGCATATCCCAGTCCCAGGCTTTAGTAGCTATTCAGGGGTTTGGCCACATGTCATTTGTTATTCTTCACTTATGCATACATTCTTCTTACTTATTTTTTTGTAAACATTTGTGTATAATTATTCACTCCAGAGTTTCCAGTGATTTTCCCTGGCTTGCAGATGTGGCAAAATTTGTTCCCTGCATCCAGGAATGGAGGTTTTTTCCAACTACTGCAAAATAGAATCCTGACAGATTTCAATCTGCTGCTTCCATGTCCATTCTTGCGACACTTAGCTACCCATGGCAAGAGACAATTAGCTTTTTAAATATAAACCAGAAATGGTCCCAAGCCACAGGTTTCACATCCCGATCCAAATTTGGGGCAGTTCAGATTCGGCCTGACATTTTAGGTTTGGGCCAGGGCCGGATTCTCCTTGTGAAGCAGTTTGACATTTCCAGTTCTGGGAAGCTCCCCTCCCTGGGCGCGCAGCCTCTCCCCGGTGCAGGGCCACCCCCGGGCTCTGGCCCTCTGCTGCCGAGAGCTCTCCTGCTGCTCCGGGCTGTTCAGAAGCCCCTGCCTGTCGTTACTGCAGCTAATTCAATTGCTGCAGAGACGGGCACAAGCCTTCCGTGATGCTGCTGTGGCATTTTGGTCTCTGTGAGGGACCCAGACGGACTGGGCTCTCTGCAGCTCTGTGCTGTTCACGGAGAAAAAAAAGCGAACAATCGAATGGCAATAAATCTTGGCGATTCAGGTTAGATCTCTGACCATCTGCCTACAGCTCAGACCTCACAGTTACCCTTACATGCTGTGATAACATTACATACAGAATACAGGCCACAGAAGCAGGAGCAACAACTCAAAGTCCCTTCTTCAGTCATTTTATAATCTGCTCTTCAATAGAACTGGATCTTTTAATACAAGGGCTTAATCTGGCTTTTTCATTTATATTTTGTCCAAATATAATACACAGGCACACTACCCCTAAAGTTTAATCAGTCATTTACAGATAATTTTAGATGGATAGACAATCACAATCAGCTTATATCTTGTCTCCTTTCTTCAAGAGTGAGGTGCTATAAGAAGCTCATGTAAGCAGAATTTGGAAAGCTCAAAATCAAGCTATCAGTGTAAGAAATCTCTTCAACATTTACATTAAATAATATCATAATGTGTTTAACTATACAATCTCAACAAAATGTGATTACCGTAACCTCTGAAAGCAGAAAACTGAAGCACAGAGAGGTGAGGTGATGTGCTCAAAATGACACAGAACTCTTCATACTGAAGCTCAAAAAGAGTTGAGAGCTCCTCAATCCTCTTGGTCTTTGTCCAGGAGTTCATAGTTCCTTTGATATGCACACCATTCATGGGCACTGAAGTTGTACTAGGAGATCATAGAAGGATCCCTGCAAGTATTTAGCCTAATTTTAGCCCTGACATCAACTTTTAGAACATGCTTTTAAGAGAAAATGCCTGTCAGTAACGACCCTGTGGCAAGCTTGATGGAATGGTGCTGGCTTTACAGCAGGCTCCAAATCAGCTCATAATATCTGAAAGCATTCATTAAATGAGGCTCACAGATAAAACACACATATGACACAGTTCTTTATAAAAAGAGGCTTTTAGAGGCCAAATGCTGAGAAGCCTCATGAGATTACTAAATAATCCAAAGGGAAGTGCTTGGAAGCGTGTTTCTCGGGACACAGAGAACCAGCCTGGAAAAATGTCATGGAGACAAGACTCTGGGGATGGATCAAGCCCTCCCCCAGGTCCTGGTTATGGATCAAAATGGTTTTTCCATCATATTTTCTTCCATCAGATATAGCTGTCCCAGATCCAGTGCAAGGAGTGCCAAGGAGCAGGAGAGGTGAGGTGCCACCTGTACTCAATTCCAGTTGTTTCACCAGTTCCTCACAGTCCACTTGCAAGCCAAGGTGACACAAATGAGTTAATTTCCATGGCCTACTGAGGCTAATTGGAAACAGTTCTCAGACCCTGTAAAGCATTAAGCTGGGCTGCAAGTGATAATTGCTCACCTGCTGCATGGGCCTGTAAGAGGCGGTGCATTAACTGGCACATGGGGTTTTATCACTTCCCTGGGACAGTGGGGGCTGGACCCTTCCCAGCACCCATTGCATGGAAAGCAAGATACTGGATTAGGCCTGGAGTTTATGGGATCTCAGGCAGGGAGAGGTCAGATTCCAGCTCTCATTATGTGCTCTCTTTGTTAACTCTAGCATGGTTGTTGTTTCTTCTTCTTTCTAGCATAGCTTGCTTTCTTCTTGGAGAGAGGTTTGGTACTGTGTTCCAAAATAGAAGTACAGATATTTGGAGGTATAAGGAGCACAAGTATTACTGAAGGGTTTAGACCTCTCTATTGCAGGGATTTGACTGCAGAAGTGTTAGAGTCTGAGACTCTTTATTACAAATTCAAGCAGCTCTTATTTTATAGCTAGTCACAATTATCCTCTGTCTGAGTGGGAAGAGAACTACTCATTCCTGAAGTCTGAAATGGCAGCTTGTCTCAGCAGAGAAATATTAGAAATGTCAGAGAATTGAAGCAGGAGTTCACCAGAGACTGGAAATTATAGACTAGAATTAAATTATTACAGTTATCCATTGGGGGGATCCTGGTACCAGGATCATCCACTTGCAGTGTTCAGCAGCAGTTGCAAATCCCATAAGAAGCACTAGGGATTGGTGTGCTATAAGACACATGTACCCTGAAGTTTGAGCTGAGGCTTAACTTTTTAGAGTAACTACCAAGAGACCCTCAGTACTTGGTACTGCTTGAGACCCTAGGAGTTCCTGTCAGGGACTGAGATCTGAGACCAAGTTTCCCAGATACATTTTTGGGTGACTATAATATAATAGCATTGATTTTAGCTTTTATTGAACAGGTAAATGGATAGCTTAGGTGTGGGGTAGATTTATCATGGCCTAATGACATCAGCTTAACTGTGACATATGAGTGCTTTCTGAAGAAGAATTCAATGACCTCAGACACAAAGTTAAAACTGGTGTGGCTTTTCAAAATGACTGAGTATCTACACCTTCAAATTAATGAAAATGATGCAAGGGAAAGAATTTAAATGTCTACAGGTAATTAACTCCATCAAAAGTGCTGGGAAACCAGGGGTGGTTTTTTTTTTTTTTTTCCATGAGGTTCTTGCCACTTCTATTTCTGATCCTGGTATTGAAACATAATGACAAAAATAGGCTCACTTCCAGCCTTTTCCACTGGTGCCTTGACACTCTGGAGCTGAGCCAAAATCCAGAAGAAGCTCAGAGGCCAGCAGAAATGTAGCCATGAGTATGTGCCAGAGGCTTGAGAGTCTTACAGGATTAGAGTGAGCATGAGGAAAGGGGAAAGAGTTCTGAGCTGTTCGGTTAAGTTGAAATGGAGCATCCTTTTCCCTGGCATCTGTCATATCCTGGTAGTTCCTCATTAATGGCATGTTCTCATCAGGGAGTCCTGGCAGGAACGTGGCTCTCAGAAAAACCCAGATACCGGTTCCTAGCTGGTGGGAGATGAGAAGGCCCTCTTATCTAGGAAAACCGGTACAAAGTGAAAAGTGTTTCCTTCTAATGAAGATGTTTAAGCATTTCCTAAAGAAAGCATTGCTGTAGAGAGAAAAAAGAGTGTCCTGTGATGGTTCACAAGAAACATTTTATAGCCAGTGAACTTCTCAGGAATGACAGATTTTTCAGGTGGTCTGTCAGCCTGATTTTGTTGAATGATGCTAAGCATGGACATAATCACCATCTTGGTCTCAAAACCAGCCAGTAGGATATGTTAAGATTTTCCAAATGTTTCTCCAACAATAAAAGGAAATGTAAAGTTAAATCAAATTGTCATGACAGATCAGAGCCCAGCAAGGAAGGACTAAGACTGACATTTGAAGTAGAAGCACTAATAAAACAGACGGCTGCTTGCTGATCCTGTCCATGCTTGTGTTTAATTTAAACAAGTTAACAAGGAGTGGAGTTTGCAGAGGCGGGACAGGGGTGCTGTCGACATCGATGTATGTACCAGCCATTAAAGAAAGCAGAGAAGTGGGAAATCTCTAGCTGCATGTGAATACCATGCCTCAGCAGACAGGTTCTGCAAACATCTCTGTTGGCAGGTTTGGGGCAAGAGGCCATTCTGCTCCCAGCTCTACCTCACCTGTGGCTGCTTGCTGCCCAGTCAGAAGCTGGACAAAGTAAATCCCTGATGCTTTTGGATTGATTTACTGCATTGTGCTCAGACAAATTAATTCAAGCACCTAAACACCAACAAGATAATATCAGAAAAATAAGCTAGGTGAACTCAACTCATTTCCCAGCTTTCCAGTAGTCAGTCTCTGATATTCCATGCACACGCATGTGGTTTGAGTGGCCACTTCTCTCTGAAGATCTCCCCACTGGGGTAAATCTGCTGGACACAAAGACCTTGGGTTGCTTTTTGAAGATACTGAACAATGAAGTGGAATGTCATGGCCTTGCCTGCTCTCAGTGGTAGACACAACACCTTGTCAGGTGTCTTTCCTATTGAGCTGGATTTTTATGTGTCAATGTGCTTTTTCCACATGGTGGTGTTGCTAGAAGAGTTGGAGGGAAGTAGCCTTGTGTGTGGCAAAGCCATGAACGGCAGTTTTGCTCTCTTTGGGATACTCGTCACCACACACTGCTCCCTTACCCCAGCAACCATTTTGTCCGCAGAAGGTACTTTTTATCTTGAAATCCAAGTGTTCGTTTCCTACATAAATCCTTCAACCACTGTCAGGTGGCAATGAATTTATCAGTGCTGCCCTCCAGGCCCCAGCCAGACTAGGGGCCTGGACATGAGAAGCTGCTCTGTTATCCATTACTCATCCCCCGAGCCAGCCTACTTTTTCATTTTGTTCTGGGTAAATTGGATCAGGAGGCAGAAGCGCTCCTTCTGTTCCCTGATGCCTTTCATTAGATCCCACCTTGCAAGCGCTGGTGGTGCTGCGGGGCAGCGGGGAGGTCAGGACGGGCAGCCGGGGTGGCCGGCAGTTCAGCCCAGCCCACGGGCCAAACAGATGAAGTGCCTCAGCGTGCTGCTTCCCTCCATGCCCCGCAGCGGCTCCCCGGCCACAAAGCCCTCTCTCTGTGGCACGCCGGGTGACCCCTGCTCGCCTGCCTCTTTGCTCTTATTCTTCTCCGCGGTTCCTCCCTTTATCAGATTAACTTCAATTAGTGAAATCAGAATCACATGGAGTGGGAAGGAAACGCTCCAAACTCGGCAGACTTCTTTTCAGCCAAGGAAAAATCAAGGTGCGTACAGGCTCTCGGAAGGACTTGGATGAGGTTTTGTCTAGAAGGCTAACTGTGGTTGTGAAAGCACTGGGGGGCTGTGAGTGTGTGACAGGGCAAGAAAGAACCAGTTTGCCGTTTGTGAGATGTATGTGCAAAGGAACTGCACCCACACAGGAAGTGTGTAGAGCTACAAGCACGTGCTCACTGACACACACATGAGGGAGTCAGGAAATGTAACATGTGGCCTCTGGTTGCTCCAGTGATGGATGTTTTTGAATCTTGGAAATCTCTCTGACTAAAGAAATTCTTCATTGCTGTTGGCCAAACTGTTTCTGACTGAAGTCTGCATATGACACCTTCATTACATCTCCACATTACACCAGTCCTGGTTTTTGAGCCCAGCTTTACCTGCACTTTTCCCTGCACTAAGTGGCTGCCCCAGAATGAATAGCAAAGGACCTCTGGTTAAAAGATGCAGTACCATGACTTTGCTGTCAGTAAAGGCAGGCACATCTTCCAGGGCGTCCACATGCCCAAGTGCTGACCCTCTTCTCCTGGGCACTGGAGTAACCGCACAGCTGCAGCCACAGTGGCTTCCAGAAAGTGCCACGACGTGCTCAGCACATGAGATCTCATCCAAAAAAATTTACAGGAGAGTTGCCAGGACTGGGCCTGCCGGCTGTGCTGCTCCCTCCCCCAGTTAGGAGTCCTGAATGGGACCCGGTCAATGAAAGCATAATAGGATAAGGGGAAGCAAAAGTAGACGAGCAGCATTTCACAGTAAAGATCAGGAGGAGTGTGGAAGTGAAGCCTCCCTGAATCTGTTTGAGCCATGTAGCATCTCCTGAGAGGAACTGAACTGCATGGAAACACCTTCCAGTGATAATGTACGGTGGCAATCAAAGACAGTGAGAAAACGAGACTTCCTGAATCTTTTTCAGTTCATTCTCATGTCTCTGCATAGATACAAAATATTTCATCTAACTACTATTCAGATGATGGCAACATTGTTCAGCTAATGCACTGAAAAAAAAGGAGTGGCCTAATCTCCCCCTCCTTCTCATTCCTTCCTCAGTCTACTTTGCTAATTGTTTGTTCCCCTTCTCAGTTCTGCAGCACAAACTTTGTGGCACATGCTGCTGCCCACTCCCCACATGAAGCTCCCGACCGGGGCTACTCCTCCACAGCTAGTCAGCATTCTTCCCACCTCAGGGGGGAGCCACGGCGCAGGAAGGGAAATACTAAATAAGCAGATCAGTGGCTTGGAAGGAAGATGACTTTGGTGGCATGGGTAAGACAGTAAGGGTGAAGAAAATCAGAGCTCTATTCAAAATCCAGTAAATGAAGGACTCCACGAGTAGATGTTGGCAGAAGCTGTTCTTCACAAGGTTTAAAGTAATTTGTGAAACCTCTAGTGGCTCTGGCTGTTGTCCCCAGCTCAGCACTCTCCTGGACTGACGGAGGATGAACATGAGGCATGCAAACTGCCCTGCCTGCTAAAGTCCCTCTCTCTCCCCAGTTTCTGTAGGTGCAGAAGAAAACAGTGGCCCATAATGCGAAACAAGCTTTGCTGCTGATGAATAGTTGTGGCTTCTCTTGGCCACATAGCACCGCCAAAACCCTCTCAGGCAGAGTCACAGGGCTCACACACCAGCCAAGTTTCCTGGCTGCCCCAAGCCCACAGCACACCTGAGGAGTTCCCCAGGGCTTGATGCAGGCAGGGAGAGTGAGTGAGCACATACTGCCTCAGCTGAGAGGTGGCTGAGGGCACATGCTGGATCAGGAGGGCTCAGCTGATGTGCAGTAACACCATCATGCATCTGAGCCCTCCTCATGGATTCCCCACTGCATAAGCCCGTGACCCTTTTTATGCTCACTTTTATTAAGGTGATTCATGGGCCTCTCACAGGTGCATCTCATATGGGAGTGCAGCAAACTGCCTCTGGCTTCTCCTAGAAATCAGTTCCAGATGTGTAGAGTAGAGCTCTTCAGAGAAAATACATGTTTCAGGTATGGCCCAATCTACGAAAGCTCAGAATACTTCCTACGCTGATGAATAAAAGCCTTTACTGCATCTACTCTCCTTTCTGACCTTCCTGTTTCCCTTCAATCTTTGTGTAACATTCTAAAACACTTGTAGTTTCTTCTTATCAGCCCTGTTCATATAACATTCAAAATGTCATTTGTTGCTGAGAGCAGCTTCCCTCAGTGCCTCTCTGTCCATGTACTTTGAGGCCTTTCTTCTTTCCATCCCTGCCGAGGCACGCCCTCCATACCCTTCTCCTGCCACGTGGTCCTGATGACTGAAACGGTCCTTCACTTCTTGTGGAAACTAAATGGTTCCCCTGCTCCATTCAGAGCTCTCCTTGACACATTGCTGACAATAATATCAAAAAGCATAGATTTATTTTTATGATCTGTGTGAATTTGGTATCGAAACATGATCATGCATCATAAGCAATGCTCAAGGTCCCCACCACTGAGTTTTGAGCATATTTTGCCAGCTGTGTTAATGCCATGCCAAAGCTGTAGGGAAAGGCTTCAAAATCCACCCCTGGCTTTGAAGCTGAGACCTGAAATCTGTGGATTTCACTTCACAGTAGAAAGACTTCCTCCCTTTTAAGCTTAACTGGGCCACCCTGTGGACCTCTGCAGAGCAAAACATTGATGCACACGGAGGTCTTGGTGGGAGACCAGGGCTGAGAGTTGCATCTCGCCTTGTTCATCCTGGTGACAAGGCAGGATGAACACTTTGGTCTGTAGACTTCCAGTTACCACCATTAATTAACATGAGGTCATCATTTTATCAGGAAAAAAGCCAAGAAATTTGTTTATTGGTGTCCCACGCTGCCTTCCACACGACACCAAATATCAAATGTTCTGGTTTCTTGTAGCTGGATGTCTTAACTTTTCTATTTTTCACCCTAACCACTTCCACAGTACCACTGCAATGTTAATGCAGGAATCTGTAAGTGTAAGGGCAAAGTGAAAGGAATGCAGCTTAATATCCAAGCAATTAGCACAAGGGTTATTGTGCTGAAGGCATTATTCATTTGTAATTATCTGACGCTGCTGAAAAATTCCTAGGACTGCCTCCAGTGGGGTGCATGAATCAAAGCCCACACACAGAATGGTAGCATGTTGCAAAGGCGAGAGGAGAAGCAGTTGGCCCACTCTCACACACAGTTTCTCAGCCCTGGCCTGCGACTCCTTGCAGCAGTAGAGAGCCAGCTGCTCGCAGCTGAGACCTGTTTATTTCTGGTGGGCATATTTCTGAGCTCACAAAGTAAGATAACAAGGAGGAAGGAAACAGGAAACATATCTGCATGTTCAGTCACATTGTTTAATTTGGCCCATGTTTCCTCTGATTTAAAAAAAAAAAAGAAGATAATATAATAACTTCTGGGACAGGTTTGGGAAGTGAGTTAGAATATGGATGGGGTTGGATTTCTCAAGTAGAAGTGCCACCCACAAGTTAAATATATTTAGTGGGCATATTTTCAGGGTGTTTAATTTAATGTGTATATTGATTTGCCACACTTGAAAGAAAAATATACATTAGACATGACATCTTCCTGCAGAGAACACAATCAATTCTAAGTAATTCAATAAATTATAATCAAAAGATGAATTACAAACCTACTTTCTCCTCTCAAGAGCAAGTCAAAGATGGCAGTGTACTGAAACAAGGTAATAATCTCCAGGGTTTGCTTTTTTAAATTTATTGAAATTTAGTTTTCTACTTCGTCGGATTTTACTCTTTCAGCCTAAGAGTGGAAAGACTTCACAGGACTGCACTAAACTCATGAATACTGTGCATACAGCACAGCAGTGTCAGGACCATTTTCTGCCCCAGCTGGTGCCAGGGCTCTGCTTGAATCCCACAAGCACAGCTCCTAGGGTGACGGCGTGAGGCAACAGTGGGACTGGAGGCTGCTCCAGAAGCCCCACTACCACATGCATCATCCTCTCAGGAATTACTGTGAAGTGCAAGCACTACTGGGTTTGGGAAGCAGGTGGCAGCTCTTACTCCATTTAACAGTGGTAATGACTGGGTAGAATATACAATTTTTCTGAACAGAATTTTGAACAGAGTGTTGTTATTCCAAATGCTCTCTTAACCGCGGTTTATAAGAAAAAATGTATCTCAGCACTGAATTTCAGAAAGTATCGTATTTTTTAATGGAATAATTTTTTGGGCTTCTTTTTCAACAAAAAGAAAAAGTTCTTATGGGAAAAAAAAGTTTGCATTAGGATGGAGAGGGAGGAAGGCAGTACTCTCTTAAGTTACATATTTCAACCAGCTTTTATAAGAAAACTTACTTTTCTGAACTCTTCAATGGGGTACATCTCTCTAGCATATCAAGCCAAAAAATAGATAGAGGAGAGGCACTTTTACTAAGAAAGAAAAAAACTCTCTTCACCATTCCACGGGAAATTGTTACTGACAATGAGCCACAGTCTGTGAACTTAAAATTCCTTGCATTTGAAATGGTTTGAGGTTTTTTTTCAGTGTTTTACTCCCAGATCTGACCACCCACATGGGACAGGAAAAACTGAGAAGAGCATACAGCTTGCACAAAAAGATTCCTGCAACAAAAGGATCCTTTATTACCTGAACTGATTATAAGGTATCTCTCTTATGACAATTTCCAGGATATGTTCAGCACTGCAGCTTGCAGGTCAGAAGATCAGACCAACATTAAAAGTTCTGAGAGCAAATTTTCAACATCACTGACTAGAACTGAAGAGTCAAAACCAAAAATACCAAACCTAAAAGGCTATGGTTTGGTGGGTTTTTTCTTCTAACATAGGAAACACAAACTACTGAAGTTTCCTCAAAACAGGAAACACATACTGTTGAAGCTTTTAATCCAGAAAAACATTGTATTCTGGTGCCGCCATACTGATAAACTGGTGTTCCTAAATCACACTCCACTGCATTCATAAGCATCCTGCACAGAAGAGATGTCATTTTCACTTGAGAAGCAAGTAGATTTGCAGAAGTCTAGTAGGGTTGTCCTCCACCCTCTATAAAAATAGCATTATCTCTGCATTTCTAGATGAGAAAAAGCAAGTCTTTGATTTGCTAATACCACTAAACTTTAATGAAAAACAATGAAAATACATGTGTCAATGTTTAAAGAGGCACCTAATGTAATAGTTGTTATTTTGAAAGAGTGCTTTCTATCCAAGGCTTTGTAAATCACTATCCACTTCGGATGCCCTCATTCTGCAGTTTCTGACTTGTGCCCCTCTAGCAGGGGGTTGACATCTCAAATCTAAAGTGGCCTAGACATTTTAAAAAGCAGACCAAGTAATAAAGCAGGGATGAGAAGAATCTTGTACCTGCCTACTGATTCCACAGTCTTCATCAAAGACATCTTTTCAGTAAAACTTAAGCTGTGACACTTTCTCCTGTTTCTCTCATATCATCTGAGCATATTTTACCAAAAACTTATTATCAAGCCTGTGGATATTCCCATCCTGCACGGGAAAAATCTGTAGAGGTGTCTGAGCTGCTGCCATCCAGATCTGGCCCATGCCTACATCCATGCAGCACGGAGGGCTTGTTTACAGCACAGCCCTCGAAAGCAGCCCAGCCTTGTTTAGAAGGGCATGTGCTTGGATTTATAGCCCTCTTCTCTCAAGCAGAGCACACCATCAGCACTCCCAGACCACTTCTGTTCCCAAGGCAACCTCAATGTGAGCCCTCTGGTGTGCTCCACTGAGTTGCAAGGACAAGGTAGCTCAATCTGCTTGAGCAACACCTGAGCAACACTTAGTTCAAGCTTGCACCGCTGGGGCCAGCAGACCCTGCCTGCAGGCACAGCTTTAGCAGCAGCACAGCCCACCTGCTCTGCTGATACTGGGCAAGCAGGTGTGTTCCCATTTGGGGAGTTGAGGTTCACTTCCACTCTTACTTTACTGGCTGGAAACCAACTCATCCACCACCCTTGCCGTGACCACATGCAAATTCCCGGCACCAAGGGCTCACCACTTAGCTTAACTTTGCTCCTCCTTCTCTCAACAGCACCAGTCCAGCTGGGACTGCATCACACTCAGCAGTGTGCTACATCTCTGCAGAGAAACCTTGAGTCTCTTTCCTTTCTGAAAAGGGTAGGCTTGAAGGAATGAAATTGCCGTGGCTTTTCGAGAAAGGTTCAAGCTCTGCAGTGCCTGTGCCTTGTTCTGCCAAAAAAGCGAGGTTACAGCCTGCAGAGGAAAAGCTTCCATTTGTGGTGGCAAGGTATCCTCATAGCAACCTGAGAGAGGCAGAGCAGAAGTTCCCCACACCAGTGACTCCTGGTGGTGCTTCTACATGTACAAATGGAAGAATCTGGGAGTGAGTGTAACTGGTAAATATTAGCGTTTTCTCTCTTTTCCTTGCTTTCAAACTGATCAATCTAAACAAGGCTCTCAAGGAACAAGAGATCCCACCACAAATGAGAAAATATAAGATAGAAGTCCAAGCCTCTTCCTTTTTCCAGCAACACCTTTCATGGCTCTTCATGTGTAACTGAGAAGTAGCTGTACTGTAAAAGTAAACTCCTGTGGAAAATGAATGGTAGGAACATTTGTCTTCTGCAGTGGAAAAATTAGGTAGTGAGGGAGTTCTTGTGCCTGGTTTGTATCATCAAAAAAAAAACAGAAAGAGAGGGGCCAGTGACAGCTCCACTCCTCTGGCATGGGTAAAAGTAGTCTAGTTTGATATGTGATATTGAGGGATATTTCCATGTAGCTTCCAAACCAGAGAAGTTCTTGTTAAGCTCTTGGAGATGATCCACTACAGAGCAGTCGGAAATCCTGCCTCAGAACCTAGAAAATTTGAGGTTGAAAGTTTCGTGTTTTGCCTGTGTTTAATAAGATGAGCAATACTGGTTGCTAGGCTTTGCAATATGCCAAGCACATTCTCTCTCCTTTGTTATATATCCCAGGGAAAGACAAAGGATGAGGGTGAAATTAGGAATATTCTTCTCAGGTAATGAGGAGACTGTTTGGATGCATGAGTGATACTCTTGGTATAAGAACAAGAGAAACTAAAGAGAAATCTAATTTTTCTGGAATGGGCAAACAATTCATGTTATTCTAATTGAATTATTGCACTACAGGACAACTTGAATTGAAGCCTTGTTTTTCTCTCCACACACAGCATTGCTGGTTTTAAGTATTATGCCCCATTTGCACTACTACATTTGTAGGGCTCTGCTATTCAGTGTTGTTATTCTCCTCAATCCCTGCCAGAAGTTTTGGGTTTCAGATTCAGTGGAGCTCATCTGAAAATCCGTAGTTCCTCATTGCTGCTCAGCTGGCCTGACTTCATTGCTTCTGTTCCTGCCTGAGACTCAGCCTTAAGAGCTGGCAAGCTGAGAAGTCAGGCCAAGATGAATTTGAAGCTGCAGCAGGGCAAATAGTTGCAGTCACTGTGAATTTAAAATGAAGAAAAAGAAGGTAAATAATGCTAGGTCCTAGGAACATCTGAGTTACGAAATCCATGTCATCCAAACAAGAAATCATGGCACAATGGCTCATTGTCCCACAGTCCCATGACCCATGGGGCATGAGCCAAGACCAAAGATCTACTGCCCCTCTTTATCACAACGCTTGCATCCCAGCATGTTCTACTGAGAATTAAACCAGGAAAGTCCTGTGTCTGCTGTTAGACAAGCAGGTCATGCAAGGCAAGCATAGCTCCCTCTGGACCAACTTAGGACTCTCACTGCCCCAGATTCAGCAAGCAACAACTGAGTTAGTAATACCTCTCCACCTCTGGAGTTTCAATTGCAATTTTTTAATCCAAGTTCTCAGTGTTAGTAAGGATTGAGACTTGGATAAAAAATTTAAAAATTACTCCTCACACTCAAAATTAAATGTTAGTTATTATTAAGTGGAAACTTGCTCAGTGGCATGGCTTCTTCAGCTCCATTATGGGGAGATGGTCTGTATCAGAAATTTAATTTACCCAGCTTCAATGAGCACTAAAACAGTCCTTCAGGGTCTAGCCAATATCTGATATCTGACAGTGCCCCAAACCGCATGCAGAGCAAAGATAAATCCACAGCAGTGCTGGAGGAGGGCACTCTCCAGCAGGGACTGCCCAAGGCAGAGCAGCTGCTGTTTTAATATGCTCAGGGACAGATCTTTTCTTTTCTTAAACTTGCTGCAGACTGGGCTGCCTAGGTACTGCGAGACACCTGGGCATGGCAATAACCAAGGAGTGATAACACAAGTGTGTCTGTAAGCGTCAGGTGCCTGTGACTGGCTGCACATCCTCTCTTGTCCATCTGCCATTCCCATCCATGAATGCAGGGAAAAAAGCCACCTTCCTAAATCTCTGCTGGATGTTTCATGTCAGGAACACAAATTTATCTTCCTCAAATATTTGGTCTGCTGTATTTAATAAGGCCTTAATCTTTATCACCAGTGGCAAAATGTGCTTAGGATTCATATTATCTGGCGATCACTTCATCTTGCTTCACCTTCACTTTGCACTTCATCTTGATGTAATCTGTTCTGTGACAAGAGTATCAGGCACCTTTTCCTTTCCAGAGCCTGTGGACTGCAATGCCATGGCTTCTTTCACTGCCACAGGTGCAGTGGGGTCCTGCTCTGCACATGTCTCTTTCACCACCATCTATACCTCATTTTGCTCTATGCCAGTGGTTCCTTTCACACAAAAGAAGCCTTTTGGTCCATATAAGATCTGGTTTAAATAGGCTGACAGCAGGCAAGTTTCTGAATGTGCGTTTAGGTAGGAGCACAGCACAGAAACATATCTGAATAACCACTGCAGGTAAGGTGCAGTTTAACACAACATGCGTTTTACCCACTCATGAGTTCACCATCCCTCATCCCCCACACTCACCACAGTGCTGTTCCTCCCTTTCCCATCTGTCACAGCCTCTACTGTGTGTTTCCCATCTGCCCCACATACCCTGTGCTGCAGAGAGCGTGAAAGAGTCAGACTCAATATCAGGTGACAGTGCAGAGGGGCAGACTCTGCAACTTTCACCCCATCTAGCCCAAACTTGTTCATGCAACCAAGAGTTACTCATTCTCCTGCAGCCCCAAATGGCTTGGCACTGGCAGAACCTTCTGTCCAAGGTGCCCCAGCAACCCCTCACATCCAACCATCCTGCTTGCACCAGCATGCATGCTGACGCAGGGCAGTGTTCCTCCAGCCCCACCGAGAGCAAGAGCTGATAAAAACCCTCTCCCAACTGCTGGCTGCCCAGTCCCAGGGCTGGGGAACTCCGGGGCTCCACAAGTGTTCGGCACTTGCAGCCTACCCCAGCTCCCAGCTGCTGCCTGGCCAGCCCCGTTCTCCCTCTCGGCTGTGGGAAGCAGCCGCTGAAAGGCGATCTGCCTGACCTGATGTGAAAGGGATTTCACTGGTGTTAGGACACTTGATGACAGGGGGAGGGAGGATTGAAATGAACTCCTTCCATCTTTCTGATGCAAAATGAGTGCAGACACATTGCTTTAATATCTTCTTTGTAATTCATTTCCTCCTGCAAAGACTGAAGACTTGATGCTTTATGTGTCTCTGGGTTTATGCCAGCAAACTACTTGCAAACTGACCCATCTGGAATAGACAGGGGTCATTAGTAGTTCTGATCCAGCTCTTTGTATCCTCTCCAAGATGGGCATTAGCCCTGTATGAGTATTGAGAGCTAATCTGCTCCTTTAAGAGGTGATTTAACTGCTTCATACAACAGCCTTTACCTTTTCTCATCATTAAGATGTTGCCTTTCTCAGACAGTGTCCTGATGTCTTGACTGCCACCAGTAAGGAGCCATGGTTGAGTCCGTGAGTAGGAATGGTTTCAGCACAACCACACAGTAACAAACCTCAGCTGCTGCTCCCAGTAGGCAGCATCAATGCCTTTAGTTTCAGGTTCGCCAAAGATCTCTGCACGGAGGCACAAAATGGCTTGGGCTGGAAGAAGGGTCAATTCTGCTTGAAAAGTGCCAACCGCCTCTCACCTCCAGAAGGAAACCCAAAGACCTAGGCTCAGGGATTGCCAGGTCTTCTTTGGAGAGCCTCCTTCCCAGACATCTTATGAGACTGGGATCACACCCAAGACTGAAAAATCCTTAGGGCCAACATACATCTTAAAGGGAATGAGTAACAAGTCACGACACTCTCTAAAAGATTGCACACAGAGAGAAGAACCTGCTTGCAGCTTGCTCCTTGTTGCCAGCGTTCTCCCTGCTGGGAGGATTCCTTCCTGTCACAAGCAGAAGGAACAGGAGACAAGGCCACTGCATCTTTCTTGCTCTTGATGTTGCCACTGAGCATTGCAGATGGGTGATCAAAATACGCCAAGTTTTTCTCCCAAACTTTGTTCCTGTTATGTGACTCAGTCAGGCATATTGTCTGTTTAAGGTAAATTGTGTTTGTAGTTTGTGTTCGGGAGCTTGGAGGCCTTTGGACAAGGTCCTCCTGCAGATGAAAGCCTGTTATTAGTGTTTGTTATATTGAATAACACCTGTAAGCATTATGTAGTGTCAGCACATTTGTCCCTGCAGGGAAAGGAGACTTGGTTATTCCATCCCAGAGCCAGTGCCATCTGGTTTGGTTCTTATTCAGTGCAGAAAATACAAAGACTGCACGTTTTCCATTAGAAGGCTTACCAACACTAGGCTCCATTTATGAGTCAGTCTTAGTAAATTGAATTTATTTGGAAATATACATGGCCTCTGAATCAGCTCAAACTGTCTTTTAACTTTATCTGTCTGTGCTATGTATGTTGATGGAAATGTTTAACCCATTTAATCTGGAGTGCTTTCTCCAAGTCCTGCTGAAATTGCAGATCCAAATGTTTGTTCATTAGTGTGGATACCCTATGCCCAGGGCTGATGCCTATCCTTTCCTAAAGAAGCTACTTCTGACATAAAACTTGGGCTAAGAAAGAAATGCTTTGGACCATATAAGGTCTCCAATTGTCAAAGAGCACTGAAAACCCTGCAAAGGTAGTATTGACAAATACACAAGCTCTGTGTATTTCTTACATTTTCTTACAGGATTTCAACCTCTTTTCTTTTCTTTTCTTTTTTCTTTTCTTTTCTTTTCTTTTCTTTTCTTTTCTTTTCTTTTCTTTTCTTTTCTTTTCTTCTGAGAGGATGGGTAGAAAAGGTTATCTTGCCTTGAAGACACCGTTTTTAAGCCAGTTATTAAGACTACGCACAGCTCCTTAACATCCCTGTTCTGAATTTCAGTATTCAGCTCTGTCCCCTACCAGGTCAATGAGCATCATTACATTTATTTTACCAATACCTTGTCAGATCATCCCAAAGCCTGGTGGTTAGCACATCATGAAGCCCAGAACACAACAGTGAAGTTCTCATTTTCAGACCTGCTTGTGACTTACAAGACTAAGAAATGGCCTTACAGTTAGTGCACCCACTACACCCCTTGTACAGCCTAGAAATCACTTTGAAATCATGTGGTTGGGTGGATTGTTCTATTCTGCTCTTGGCAATACAAACAGTTATTTAAGATTGTGCTGCAGTGAGAAATGGTTCTATTTTCATCTATCTGTCAAGTTCTAACTCAGGCTCTGGAGTTTTTAATTTTTCTCCTAGATTCACTGGTGGAATCATAAGCTTCTCCACTAGACTTGAATGTTGCCTTCTAATGCTATCCTTATGCAAGGTTGTTGCAGAATAAATGGAAGCTGCCAGTGTTGGCATATCTAAAAACAAAGCAGGCTTCTATTCACAGGAAAATGTCCTTGTCAATAACTTTTCCTCATAACTGCTGCAACTCTTTCCTCTAAGGTGTAAACCAAGTTCAGCCACAGTAGAAAACTGCTGAAATCAGCTCCTGTCAATTAATTCACACCTTTTTGCAAAATCGGTGACACGTTTTCTCTTCATCTACTCAGTGATTCCCATTGTAAACAAGGCAAATTTTCTGACAACCCATCAGTCCTAAGGGGGTGGGCAACATGACCTGTTTGTAGCTATTTCCTGAGACACAGCAAGGACTTTCCTTCCCTCACCATACAGACTCCTTCAGTGGGCTGTTGAGACGCCATAACGGTCAAGTCATTGGAAGTTAATATGAAACTGGATAAAAATGGGCAGGTAATTGGATAAAAATGCAGAGTTAGCAGTTCTAAATGAGCTGATGAACCTGATCTAACACATCACTGAATGTCCAATTAAGTCCGTCCCAAAACATCAGATTTCTCAATCAAACTGTCATTCTGGCACATCTTATTAAAGCATCTCACTGTTTGAATGTCAGCATTGCTACACAATTTTCTCTGCTGCAATTTCAAAATTTATTCTAGTGAAGATTTTTCTTGTACCGGACATAGAAGTTAAGTTAAGGATACAAAAGGTTTTTTGTGCCATGGCTGAGACGGGGTACTGCAATCTGTAGGCTGTCAGCTCTTCCCCTGCAAAAGTAACCTGTTGATCTGTACAAGGAGGGGCTTGGTAGCACTAGCAGCCTCATTTCCAGCCATGTCACAGAAATCAGAGATTTTGTTCAAAAAACTTAAATCTCTTCCTGTATTCTGATTTATCCACCAAGTGGATGGAATAGGTGACCATTTAAAAATTAATCTTCTTTCAGAAGAAGAATTGTAAAGTGTACTTTGCTGCCCAGGGTGATCATTCCCATGGACTAACATACGGCCTCCATTTTCATAAATGGTGACACACATGGCACAGTGATGCAAGGCAGGGGGGGATTCTGTTTCCTGTACATGTCCTTTTTATGTCTTTTTCTTTGTAGAGAGAAACTCCCAAGAAAAAACAAAACAGCAATTCTTTCACTGGCCTTTCTTAGAAGACAGTTGCAGGAGCAAAGGAATTAATGAAACATCAGACTAGACTGCTGGTGTTCATTAAGAGATTCAGTGGCAGCCACTACCTTTCCTTTTTAAAGAAAGCTTAAACCTCACATAAAACACCTGTCTAATTGTGCAGTAATGCACAGAAATTAGCTGTGGTGGAAATTTCTTTCTGACCCTCACATGTTTGGCATTGCTCCATGGAGCATCAGATTTGCTTATCCTAAATATAACCAAATGCTAGTCATAAATGTATTTAACTGGGTTTTTTTCTTTAATTTACGGCATTGGACTTGCAACTTTCTGTGGTTGAGATTTCCGCAGTCTGACTGTAAATGAAGGTTTTTGTAAATCTCAGTTTGGATATAGAATGTGTTCCTAAGATGTCAAAAGGAGTTAATATTAGACATTTAGAAGCCAAATAGGTTGTAGAATCTGTGAATGTATGTGTGTGGACTTACTTGTTTTAAAATGGGACAGAGGAAAATTTTGCAAATTTCAGATCTGGAGGAAGCATGGGGCCAGCCTTGGGCTCTCCTCTGAGCCAGCAGTGCTCCACAGAGTGGTACACATTCTGTGAGACACACGTCCAAAAACCCTGGCCCCATGGGTTCCCCTCCACCAGCTGCAGGAGCCACAGGTCGAGTACAGGGATACACACAAACAGAACATGCTGTGAACAATACAGCCTTACTCTAACTTGTAACAAACTAAATTCTGCAAAATTAAGGTATATTTGGTTGTCGGGAGAGGCTACCTCCTAGAAGCCAGAGGATACCCAAATCTATAGGTAGATCTGCATTGTGGAAGAGCCCATGGCCTTGGGCGTAATGCAGGGTGGTACTAACACCTCTGAAATATTCCTCAGAAGTTGTTTTTTTTTCTCTTCTGATCTCCATTACGGCAACTCTAGGGACCCCAGTCAACACTGTATTTGTGAAGCAGGCACTCTCCCTGCACTAAGCACATTTTTTAAATAAGCCTGAAGAAAAAGCTCAGTGGGAAAAGGGAAAGGGAACACTATGTATCCTATTCCATTCAATTATAGCCAGGGAAAGCAGAAGGAAAGACGACCTTAAGAAGTCATCTAGCCTGTCCTCCTGCCTGAAGGCAGTGGGTACCATCTCTTAATTTGATACACACTGAACAGAAATTAAATGGGTTGAAGGATGGGGTTTTTTTCCCAACAGGACTTACCAAAAAACCCTTCGTTTTCACTTCACGTAGTTTAAAGCTGATTTAGGCCTCTTCATTGCAAATGGTTGATGCATTTTGTTGATCCAAATCACCGGACATTTTCATTTTAAAATAATGGCATATCAAAAAACAATTTTTCCTCCTTAAAAGACAAAAAGATCAATCTTCATTTACTTTCATAAAAGGTTTTTAATTGATAGAGTGAAAAATAGCTGCCTTTTTCTGTATATTAGATCTAAGCTCAGCCCTTTCCTATTTCTATCTACAATTGCCCTTAGCTGGATTTTTGGAAAGATTTTGGGGTTTTTTAAATAAAATTTTCTCTTGCTATTTTACCCTTGTACAGTGGTATTTTTCTATATAGTTCACTTGTGCCTTTTATGCATCTGAATTTTTTTGCATTTTCATGTCTTTCTTTTCTATTTGCGTTTAAACTAGCTTTAAATTTCTGCCCTCTTTAATTCCTTAACTTGTGCCATTGTATTGCCATGATTAAGTAGCTGTCCCTAGGCAGCAGCAATGAAAATGCAAGCTTTCCCATCACATTCACTTATCTGGTACTTGCTGGAATTAAGATTAATTATAGTTGTCAGCGCATAACTAAAATCACAAATGTCAATTTCCTCTTTTCACGTTTTTCGCTGTCAGAATAAATTGCATAATCATCACTTAATACCAAGCTCTTGTTTCCCTAATAATATGCTGCAGCCAAACGTTTACCAAGGGGAGCCCAAGGAAAACACACGAAACCTGAGAGGGTAAATACAACGTGGGAAAGCACAATTGCGATAAGGCTGGAGAGAAACCTTCACAGGGACTCCAGGACTTAACCTTGCTGGCAGTACTTCCATGGGCCACAGCGGTGGGCTTTGCTCTGTTGGGTGTGATTGCTTAGAGAATGAACACCTTGGGAGACGGCCTGAGGTACATCTCTTCCCAGAAAAATGGCCAGCAATCAGCCAGAACTTTTCATAGGTCTTTCCCAGGGAGGAGCTCTGCAGGTGCAGGAAGAGATCTGGGCTGGAAACATCTGACAGCAGCCCACATCTTCAATGTGAGCAGTTTGTGAAAGCCCTCCTTTGAATACTTGCTCTCACCACCTTCCCAACATCTCAGTGTGTCCACCACCAGATATGGTCTCCTGCAGGGTTGTGTCACTTTGGGTTTGACAGAATTAGAACATATCTGTTAGAACACATCTGTAACAGACTGCCCTGTCAATGTGTTCTGTTCATGTGGCTCATGTTCTTGCTATACAAACTCATCTTCTAAGCATGTAGTTAGATCATGGCCCAAGGAGGTAAATGGGGAAGTTCATTTCCAAGTTAGGATCCCAGAAATTACATCAACACAAAATCCACTTTGTTGCCCTAAACTCCTGCCCGATCCCATCCTACATACTGATGTCAGGCCCTGAGAATCACATACTTGCTGTCCTCACAATCTATCTTTGTGCTGGTTTTTAGACCCTACTTCTCTATGTTTTCTGTCTTAGTAATGTTAGACAAATCTACTAAAATCTGTGTTCCCATGGCCTTTAATAGAGGGCAACTGGGGAAGCAACTACCCCTTGTATCTTTACTCCATGTCCTGCTCAGGTACCAACTTCCCCTCAGAAGAATTCCTCTCTTTCCTCTGACCTTCCCGGAAGGACTCTCAGAAAAGTCATCTGCAGTTGTGGGTACCTGCAGCTGGATGATGTTTGTCTCAGCTTTTGAAAAACTGAAATGCAGTCTTCTCTTTTTATCTTCCTTTTTAAAGAAAAAACAAACTTCAGAGATTTACCATTAAAAGAAATAAAAACCTATACTTCAAAGAGAAAACTCAGAATCTCTTTTATGAAAATTCTGTATTTTAGCTTCCACCTCTTAAACTGGAGAGTATATTCAAATCTTGACTCATATTTGTTAGTCCTTTCATTCTCCTAATGCTTTCTAACTGAATTTCCCATTTTTAAAAAAATTAATTCTAGTATCAAATTCATTCGGAGAGTTCAGCACTACAAAGTGAGAGAAATATATGACTTCTGACCTGGTATATCAATAGTACATTTGTGCGCAAACCAGAATGAAAATACCACTGTAGTCAAGGCCCTTTGGTAAAGTTACTGTTCCCCTTCCAGTCCCCTAGTTTAAGTGGAATTTTTAAGATGGATTGCCATAAGTCTTCTTTATTTTTAGGTCGGGTTGTTTGGGTTTTTTATTGTTGTCTGCTGTCTTGAGAAGCTCAAGGCACCTGGTTTCAGGAACTAAATGCAGGAATGTATAGATGTGCTTACAGATGCCAGGTGTTTGGAAAACTGGCCCTACAAAGGGACTTTGCTCAGCTTCTGACATTTGCAAAGATCTTTGACATCCAAAATACAGGAAACCTCCAAAACTCACTGTCCTCAGGAGAACCTGGTCTCCAGAGTAGAAATGCAGAGTGAAGAATCAGAGCAGAGGAGCTGGTGGGGGATTTGCAGAAGGGAACAGGCACTGCAGCAACAGGAACATCTAGGTCTGGCCTATGCCCCTCACCTGGCAGCAGTAAGGCATCCTGCAGCCCTTCAGCTTGCAGGGTGACCACGCTGAAAATGCATGGCTAAATTGCTGCACATTACAGTGCACACAGAAAAGAAACCCCACACCTTGTAAAATCAGATACTTAAGACTCTTGAATGCAGTTCACTGTCGTCCTTGGCTCCTGCAGGTGTGACAGGTCTTCTTCAGAGACACAGGGTAAGGGAGCCTTTAGCAGAGGTACTGGGGGCCAGATGCCTTGTTTTCTTTCTGATTGGCTGCTTTGGCTTTGTACCAGACTCTTGTGAAGTGCTCTGGGAAGCTGGTATGTGAAAGGAGAGACGGAGAAGAGCTAGGATGACATTTTGCAGTGCATGTGCTAACTTCAACTGCCAGCTTTGACTGCTTTCCCACAGACAGCACTCTTCCCAAACCCTTCTCCCCAGCCTCCTAATCCTCCAGCCCTCTCTGAGGGCTGTGGTGTAGCCGAGGCACCAGCAGTGGTAAGACTGGGGAGCCAAGTATTTCCATCCCACTTTCCAACAAGTAGAGCTGCTCCTCTCCTGGCCCCTCATCTGCCCCACAGCCCACCAGACATACTCTCGTGGTTAATGGAAACGGTCAGAGATAAATAGCTAACTCCAGCACTGGAGGAGCAGATCATGGAAGTATTTTAATGGAGGCAGCATATCAAACAGTGAAATAATTTGGCTTGGTGTATTTCCTATGGCTTCTTTTCTTCACAGAGAGAAAAGCATGAATGCATGCTTTTGGGCATATGCCTACTGGCTGCAGTGCCAGGATAGAGAGAACACAGAAAGAGGATGCGCTTTCTCTTCTGCATTGTGTCAGAAGTAACAAGCTGCCAAGATGAAAAGGGGCCACATGAGATCCTGCTGCTCCTTTCTGGGGCTTGACTGGGGCTCAGAGGCAGCAAAAGCCCAATGTTACTTCACCCCTTTAAATAGGCAAAGAGGGTTTGGGACAAGAGAGGTACCAGTAAAAGGAGCAAGCAGCAGAAAGTGGGTTATTTTTACTCTCCTAATGAGCTACTTCTCCAGACAGGCTTGTCTAAGGCAATCACGGCTCCCTCAAGACAAACCTCCCTCCCATCATTCTCTTACTTGGGTCACATACTTGAACAATATAATTCGTAGTTTGGTTTATTTTCCTTTTTTAAAAAGCTCTTGTGTTTTAATGCTGTCAGTCTAAAGCCTTCTGTAACAATGGAATCTGTCAATAGCTTCCAGATCTTCTCACGCTTCCCACCAAAAGCTCTTTAAATATTTGTAATATCCAAAATTGTGATAATTAGCATTTTGCCCCTTCTTGGATGATGTCATGGTCACTGACTGATACAGTAAGAGTGGCTCAGCAGGCTAGCTCTCCAACTATGAGGAATACTCTTCTATCTGTAGGAATGTTAATGTGCACTATCATTCTCTGCACTGCAAGACAGATCAAGGCTGGGGGCAGAGATGCTGTTTCCTGGCTGGAGAGCTTTCTTTTGTCGCAATAGGGTAATCACTGGCCAAAAAATGCTGCTACTAATTTTTCAGTGTTTCATGTATGCTGTTAAAATCTGTGAAGTGCTGGAGACTCGCGCATTTCTTTGTGCATCTCATCCTAATCTGAACTTTTCTAGCAAGCAAGCAATACAACATGACATCAGTGTTTTAATTTACAAAATCACTTCCAAACCAGTTCGAGTATTTGTGACCAGCTGTTGATTAAAGTATGAATCCTCATCCTATTCCTACTCAATACAGAAGTGGTTTGTTTTCTCATACAGAAGATTGGTGGCACTATGGAGGTTCCTGGATCTCAGCTCTAGCCTCTCTATAAGGCTGAGGGTAGCGCAGAGGCAGTGAACAGCAAGGGTTACAGATGCACAGCCTGGTAGCCATGAGAGCCAAGCTAGCAGGATGCAGGGCCTCCACTACTGCCAGCTCGTGTGGACAGTTTTATGTGCCGTTTCTCTGCCTCCTGATTCACAGGCAGGATAAAAACAGTGTGTGAAAAAAGCCAAGAACACATTTTATATGAACACCATGTACTGTAGGAAACGTGTCTCTGCCATCTTCCAGCCTTGGTTCCTTTTATAAGAAGTTAACCACTAAATGGAGAAAATTCAATTTCTTCCTCGTCTGTATTTTCTAAGTGTGTCAAGACCCATATGAAGAGGTCATTAACAGACTAAAGGAGCACAATGCCCGCAGCACATATTTGGGGGGAGGCAGATGGTTCCAGAGAGCTGATGTCACCTGGAGCTGTGTGGGGGCTTTTCCGAAACAGAGGAGGCTGGGCTGGTGTGCCCTGGGCGCAACAAGTGTGTCCCCACAGCCCTTCACTCACTTTATAGGCAGGTAGCTCTCTCCTCCTCTGCAGCTGAGACTGTTCTGGCTCTGTCCTTCCTAGGGCATGTGACCCTCCGCCCCATCTTTTTGGGCTGCACATTTCAGTGTCTGCAGATGCACTTACAAGATGGAAGCTTACATGCTTTCTAAGCAGTGAAGTTCTGTGTCACCCCTCCCTCCTGGACCTTCTATTACATGAATAAACTCCTTATTCAGGGAAAAGGGCCTCCTATGCTGAGCACACTTTTTTTCTGAAAGTGTCAGTCTTTCCTTGTACAGATGGGCTAAGCAAAAGGGAAAATATGTAAATTTTGTCAGCTCAAAGTCAAAGTTTTCTGTTTAGGACCAAGGGCTTTTACCAGTGTGTATGGATGTATACATCTTCATTCAATATGGGTACTAGAAAAACCTGTCCTGTTTTGTCTGAGGAGATACCAGGGAGATACTAAAGGTTGAATTAGCTTTTTTTTTTTTGCTTGGAGTTAAATCAATTCCAGACTCTATTAATTTGAGCAAATGCCCTTGGTCCCATTGCCCAGCTATCCAGAGCTATTGTATAACAACTAATTGGTCTATGTGTCCCCTTCAATAAGGTGAGGCTGCTGCAGACACGGGGCTCGTGGAGCCCATAAGAGACGCCTGGGTGGGGGGAGCTGCTACACGAGGGGGATTTAGCGCAGCCCCGCCGTGTTGTGTTAACCTCTGCGGGCGGGGGCCTGCAGCAGCCCCCGGGGTGCGCGCGCAGCTCCTCGGGAAGGGGCTGGGGTTAGGGGAGGCAGGAGGGTGAACAGTTCAGAGAGATTATGAACCAAAAGACAAATAAACACCACCCCCAACCCCAGGCTCTGAGGATGGTGAAGGTTTAGCTGTGCATGTTGGGATGGCAGAAGAGGGAAAGCGGGACTTGGGGTTCCGAGCAGGGGTGGGCTGGACTGGAAGCAGCCTGGTAGCCATAGCCTGGCAGCAGAGGCATGGAGGCAAGGAGTCAGTGAGGAGTCAGGAGAGCTGCTGAGCTGCAGGAACAGAGGAGACTGATGTCTGGCCAGCCAAACCCAGCCCGAGGGCTTTGCTGTCACTCCCACAGAAGGAACTGCCGTGGCTCTGAGGGTGAGCAAGCAACCTCTGCTCACATGGGGATAGTGCTGAAAACTTATTTGCCACCTCACTGGGGGAAAACATGCCCTCCACATGTGATGACGGGGCAACAGCAAGGAGGCTGCCACTGGTCTGGTGGCACAGGATGTGTCCCCAAAAACCACTCCTTGGGTCTGATCCCAGTCCCTGGGTCAAGGAATATGCGTAAGAGCGTTAGGCCTAGGGGGCTGCAAAGGGGGATCCCATGAATGAACAGGCCTGTTCAGCTCTTAACCTGAACAGGATTCCATGTTAGAAAAGACATTCTCGTGGAAGACTCTGTGGCTGTCCTGGCCCCAGAGAGGACAGCCCTTCTCTCCCAGCAGCACTATGTCCTGTGAGGGCTTCAGCATTCCCTCAGGAGATGTCAATGAGAGAACCAGGACAAACATTTCGGCTGCAGGAAGGTTTCCTGATGGGGCACAGGGCCAGGCTTTGGCTCACAGGTTTAATAATTGACACCAGGGGTAATTTTGGTTTCCTC
The DNA here is from genome assembly GCF_000738735.6 of Corvus cornix cornix. NCBI lineage: Eukaryota > Metazoa > Chordata > Aves > Passeriformes > Corvidae > Corvus > Corvus cornix. The sequence goes on from NC_046335.1 coordinate 41,204,359, forward strand.
GGGGCTTCATTCCCCTGGGAGCCTCCCTACCCACCCTCGAGGCACCAAGTCCTGTGGACTTGGGCCAAAGCTGGACTTGGGCCCAGCACTAGAAGTGGCTCCAGGGCACAGAGAAGGGCTTGCCAGCTGACTCCACCCTTGCACAGGGCTGATACAATGTCCCCATGTCCTTGTGCTGCAAAATGATGAGAGGACGAATCTGGCACAGCTTTCAGCCCTTTGGTGCTGCCATTTCTTTTTCCTCAGACAAGAAACAAAGAGAAGAGATCTGCAGCAACAAACACAGAGATGGACTGATGCTTTGCCCATCATGATGCTTGAAATCAGCCACTGCTTTCTCCCATATTTGAGTCTACCCTGCCATGGACATCCTTCATCAGATGTGATAAATCTGCAATTAATAAATATCAGGCAGAGGAATAAAGATGCTACTAATTGTGGGGAAAAATTTAGCCCCCTCATCAAGAACAGTGGGGAGAAGAAGGCTGAGGGGAGAAAGGGGAGGGAGTGGGTATGCTGAGAGCACAGGAAAAGAGAGAGCAGGAAAGGACAGAGAGAGGGGACAGGCAGTGTGAACAGGAGAAGGAAGAGGTGGGAAGGGGCAGTGGGAGAGGATGAGACACAGGCACAAAGGAATGGACACCAAGGAGGACAAAGAGCGGTGTGGGGTAGATGGAGGGAATGGCATGAATGTGTTTGCAGAAGAATACACACTAATTCTTGGAATATGCCCGTCCCTTAAATCACTGCCACAGGAGGGGATCCATCCAAGGCTGGGGAGCCCCACGGACTCTGGGTGACAGGCCTATGGTCTTTCCTCAATGAGAGACTGAGCAGAGACAGGAAAGCTTGAATCACTGCACCTCCTCTGAGGGCTAACATTTCTCTCCCTCTTTCTTTTCTTTCTTGTCTTAAACTTGAGAAAATCAAAAAAGAAAGCAAGTAAAACAAAAGCTCCTTTGCCTTAATTAAATTACTCAGCCGCCCTCTGGGGTTGACACTGGGGATACATGAGGCTTTTGTGTAATATCTGGAGGAATTCTCCCGCCGCCTCCTGCCTCCCCCTGCCCCGTCCCGGGGACAGGCGGGAGGATTTCAAAGGGGAAGGGAAAGGAAGGGGGAGGGGGGTAAGCTAATAGGGATGGGAATTATTCTGTGATGGCTGGAGGGATAAGAGAAAAAAGGGAAGGAAAGTCGCTGCTGAAATTGAAAGCCGATTCCCTGCGCTGGCTCGAGGCAGTGCTCTGACCTGAGGTAACTGCCCTTTTGCCAGAGACACAAGCAAAGTTCAGGGCACAGGGAAAGCTGCATAAATATGAAGTCTTTATCAGGGGGATGATCCGCTGCCTCAGGACGTTCCTGCCCATTTTGGACGCAGCGTGACAAGGCAAGGCCAGCTCTCCATGGTCACCAGCACTGGGCAGGGCTCGAGGCAGCCTGGCCCCATTGCTGTGCAGCTATGCAGGGGCAGCTGTGGGGCTGTGCCTGAGCAGGGATGCTGCTGGCAGCCAAGCCAGACCATCCTGCAAGCTCCCAAGAGCATCCCTACTGACCCAGGCAGCAAGATCATCATTCCACATCTGCTGCAGCAAGCTCCCTGGGTCCCACCAGAAGGTTAGCAGTGGGAAAACCAGCTTTCATGAGCAGCAGGATTCATTCAGAGAGGGCACTGATTTTCTGATTTTTTTATCAGTTCCCCCAGCTTTTTGCAGAGCGTGTCCTGGAAATGCTGTGGCAAATGCATGCTCTGCCAGAAGGATTGCTTTTACACTGCTGCCATTGGTGGACTTGTTTGAGAGCTGTGGTGTTCTTAACCAGAATCTCCCATTAGCAAGACCCTACATCTTCCCCTCTGAAACCTGGGCGAAGGGAGCTTTGTTTTGCACCTTCAGTTTGGCCTGAAAAAAGAAACCCATATCTGTGCTTGAAAGAGAAATGCGCCCTTCGCATTAGGAGTAGTCTCCAATGGTAGTTGAGTCCATGAGGGACTTGCTGGATCCTTTCCACCATCTCCCCTCATTGCCCAGGTCCCAGAGTCCCAACATCAGGTTTGATCTGTGGCTTTTGGGGAGGTAACTGGAACTGGGGGTGTAACTCATAAACAAGCGATGCAAACAGAAGGAGCAGGGACTGCATACCAGCACCAGTTCCCTTTTACTTACTGTTGGGAAGGAATATTTCTGGGAACAAAGAACATCTGGGCTGTAGGCTGAACTGGGCTTTATATGATGAAGCTTGTAATACTGTCCCATCTGGAGAGCAGCTTCAGTGAGCTCTGTGGGGAGATAAGAGACAGAGTCAACCATAAATCCACTCCTTTAAGCATGACAAGTGTGTGCCTCATATTCCAAAGAGAGGAGGGGGAAAAGTAAGTGGAAACATTTTTCTCTGTGCTGAACACACGCAGAGCTCAAAAAAGGCCCGTCCCTCCATAGTGTGACGGGAGGCTGGTAAGCATGGAGCACCCCCAGGGTGCCAACAAGAACAGTCAAAGGCTTTTCCTGCAGTGACAGCTTCATTCCTGAGTGACAGTCAGGCCTGGCTGGGATGCACAGGAGCTGGGGGATGATGCCACACACACAAAGCCCCCATGCAGCTGGAGCTGGAGGCAACTACCACTAGGGCAAGAGAAGGAACCAAAACTTTGGGGCTTCCACCTTGGTGGGGAAATTGGCCTCCCACTTATCAGAGCTCCTCTGCTGTTTATTACTAACCATGATTTATGGCATTAATAACAAAAGCCTTGCAGATGTGGAAGGCCCAGGTGAGGAATCAGGCTGAGGGTGTGGGGGAATAGTATCACTGTTAGGGAAAAAAAAATAAAAAGATGTATTATTTCCCCAGGTGAGCTATCAAGGTTCAAATGAGCTCTTGCAGTTTGTACCCGATGGACTGGCAGCACATTTCAAATACCCACCTTGCAGCCAGCATGCGATGCTCCCTGCAGTGGTCGGCCTCCCCTGTGGCAGTGTGGCCCCATGATCAGCCCACCCAGGTAACCCATGTCTGGTGAGCACCTGTGTCAGCCAGCTTGGAGGAAGGTACAAATACACCCTTGTGTTTATCTAGGATTTCCCACTCACAGTCTTTGGCTTTCAAATAGCCACCCATTTGAGACAAGCAGGCAGCATCCGCGCTTCTATCCTCCAAATTTCTCTTGCAATTCCTTTTTCCCTCTTGCTTCCTGTGATTTTCCAGATTGGGTTGATTGATTATGACAAATCAATATTACAATTGATTTCAAAGTCTATCTGCAAGTTCTTTTTGGTATGTTTAAAGAAGATTTTAATCCACATCCGGATCTTTTGTGGACAGTCTGCCACTGTTCATAAAGAAAAATCATTTGCAGGGCTGCAAAACAGCACATTGCATGGCACAGTGCCTAGTGCAGAGCTAAACTGCCCTGCTCTCCACTCCAAGAAGCTTCCAATCAGAAAGCACTGGAGAGGGGACTGACTGGGGTGGTGGAGGCCAAAACAAGGAGAGAAGTGAAGCAGGAGGAGGAATGCTTGGGGTTGGGGTAGGCACTGGTGCACTGCTCCTTCTACAGCCCGTGCCAGGACAGATCAGTCCCTTCTCATCCAGGGGCTGGTTGTGCCACACAGGGAGCAAGGTGAGTTGCCAGCATTTGAATAAGAAAATATCACAAGGAAGGGGCTTTGAGGGAGGACTATCCTTGAGAAGTTAGTCAGAGGTGGGATGTGGGGCAGAGGCATGAATGATGTCATGGGGACTGTATCATGATCACACCTTTTGTACCTTTGTGCACATTGTCTCTGTGCCATTTATTAAAGTCATCTAGCAATGCCTGGATGTGAAGGAATGGAAAACTCTCAGCTTGCATATCTGTCTGAAGTGAAAGCCTTCATTTATTTGTGTCCCAGAATGTGCTGCCTGGATCTTGCATCCCAGGTTGACAATAACTCAAGCACCACTTACCTTGGCTTTTAGTTGCTAAAAAGCAGGGTTTAGCATAAAATGAGATTTGTGCTGGCCCGTGATGGAGGTGTTATTTTCATTCACTATTCCCTAAACTATATTTTCCTATAGAATAGAAGGGGAAGAAGAGGACAGGTAAGGGTGCTGGCCCATGATGGAGGTGTTATTTTCATTCACTATTCCCTAACCTATATTTTCCTATAGAATAGAAGGGGAAAAAGAGGACAGGTAAGGGGAAAAGTCTTCCTTGTAGAATGCGGTCCTCATCTGATCCATACCCCATCCTTGTTCTTCCTTCTGCCATCTCTCCCCAGTCCATGGCAAAAACATCAAAGACATCAAATGGTGCGTGTGTGTGTGTCTGTGTCAAAGGGAGAGAGGGAGACCATTTAAGACACAGGTTGTTTATTAGAGGTTTAATATTGCTCCATATAGAAATTAAATGGAACAGCATTCAGACATGCCATTAAAATTTACTGCTTCTTGCTATTTAAAACCCACATAATCATTTCAAGTAACACTGATTAAGGTCTTGCAAGAAATGAAAAAAAACCCAAACAACTCAACTCAGGCATCACCACAATGTCTCCACCTAATAGCAGCTTTATTAACACAAGTCTGGAAGTAGGACTGCCTTATGTTAAATTTATTTATTTTCCATTTACACATCACTTTTCTGTTGGATTTCTTTTCTAAACCATTTGCATGATAACCACTTCCTTCTTGACAGACTGCCTGACTATATGGTATTTAATGTTTCACTGATATAAACATGTTCATTTCCCCAAAAGCGTGATTTTTTTTTCTTTATAAATCTGGCCTTTATATTTTCTTCTTAACTTGCTCTTTCTGGAGTGAATATGCGTGAATGCACATATGTTCAAATGCATGCACATGAAACACACTGTCTGTCTCCCTCTTCCCTTTCTATTTCTTTTATTTACACACATATATACCTCCTCCCAGCACTTTATTTTATATGCATTCCTAGACATATGTTCACATATAAAAGCGCATGTGAAAAACTTGTAGTTTTCAAACCAAGCTGGACTCTTTTCATTGTCCATGCCTTGACACCCAGGGAAATTCTTACAAACTACTTAAGGTTTGGATTTGGGGACTGTTTTATTTGCCCTTTTGCAGATGAATTAATAAGAAGGCAGGAAAGCTATATTGGGCTATGTGGTAAATGTATATTTGCTTCAATTATTGATCGTGGTGTTCAAATTACAACAGATTGCTTTGGATCAACATTCAGTCTCCTTAGCTAGAGTCCTTTGGTGGTGCCAAGTGCGAAGGCCATGTTTGTGTGATGGGTTTAGCCCTGAAACTCAGGAAAAGGTGTGGATGGTGGTGACTTTGAAAAACATGCTGGAGACCAACTGCTGGAGGTCATTCACATAATTATTGTGCCATATGTGGGTCCCTATGAAGATCATCATATGGTGACCTGGAGATTGCGTATGTGATGAGGTAGACACATAAAGGCTGCATCTTACACTATCTGGTTTAGTGGCATTGCACCAGTCAGGAGAATGCTGTAAGGTACTCCTACCAGATAAACACTAGGATTTTTTTCACATGCATTCCGTCAGTATTAAGGCAAACACTCCTGGATTCACTGCCATCACATAAGACTGGAAGAGAAAAAAAAGAGACTGCCCAGAAGTGTAAGCCATGAAAAAAGCAGCCTGGAGGAGGCTTTGAAGCATTATCCTGTCCAGCTTCCTACGCCAGGGGAAGCCAGGCTATTTGTGTCATTCCTGACAAACAGTTGTCCAGCTGTTTCCATAGAAGTTGCAGTAGGAGAAGTTCTGCATTTTCCTCAAGCAGTTTGTGGCTATGCTTTGCTACCCTCACTTCTGGAAAGCTTTAATCCCAACATCTGTCTCAAAATTATCACCACAATCCTGCTCATTTTGGTATTTATGCTCCTGTTGGACAGAAGAATTCAGAAGAGCATTTGGAGACAGACAGGAACTGAGAAATCAGAGAGTTTCATCTTGGCTGAAGGGCAAGAGAGGAGGTAGCCCTGAGGAGGTCTGCCCAGAGCAAGGTTTTCCTGCAGTAGGGATAGGTGACGTGTTGACAAGGTTAACAGTTCCCCCAAAATTAGCTTTAAAAGTCATCACTGAAAGATAGGATGGATTATTAACACGGTCTTCTAGCTTGCATCAATAAATAAAGCTTCAAGGAGGTCAGATACAGGAAGGTAATAAGTAAGTGTTTTCCAAATGATTCCTGTTCCTCTACAGCTGGCATGCCTTGCTTGAGAGCTAGAAAAATGGATGAGGAGGAGGCAGGTTACTAGTCAGCATTTCATTGCTTTCACTTGGGTTTTTTGGTGGGGTTTTTTGGGGTTTCTTTTTGTAACTTTGTATCCAAGTTTATAACCAACAAATTAAACCCTCACTTTGCCAGAAGTTGTCCTTTTTATGCATTAGCTTGTTTGTTATTTAACTGAACTGAAGGGTGCATAGTAAGAACAGCTTCTACTTTCTCAGCCACAGTCAGACAAGCAGTAGATGCTGTTAGAAGAAGCTCTGGCTGCCTGAAGCCTCAAGAGGTTTTGGAGTCATAGAAGGTTGGGAAGCATTTACTTGCAGGATATGCAAAGGATTCTGATGGATGGTTTATCCTGCCAGGTGTAACCTGAGGCCCTTTCAACAGGAGTGTCTGTGAGACAGCCCACAGGCTGATGCGCCCCACACCTTGCACAAGGTAGGTCACCCATGACTGCCCTTTGAATGAGTGAAACCAATCGTGAAGAAGCTCAGTCAAGCTCACTTACTATCTTGTTCTCCCCCGAGTTTCTCTCTAGCCTGGTCTTTGCCTTTCCTCAAACATGGATTGGATTGACTCACTCCTGACCTAAGTAGAAACACGTGCTTTATCCAGCATATTGATCTGGTTTACAGAAAAAAATCTTTTCCAAAATATGGAAGCCTTAAATGCTGGTGTCCTCTGCACTTCTCCACTGGAGTGAGTGACCTCCTGCCTTGGTTTCCCTAGTGACTTAACTAAACAGAAGGTGCAGGCTGGGGACATGCCAGCTGCTCAGGACTGACTGATGCTAGTCCAAGGTGTGTTATTCATCTCAACCTCCTTTCATTTGTCTGCTCTCAGTAGAGCAAAATAGCAGCACTACAGCTTGTATCATGATATGTATTTACAACATGATGCCTCAGCACCACCGCCGGAACCACACCAGGTAGTTTGGTGATTAGTTTTGCCTGCTAAATGGCACCATCATGCAACGATGTTGCATTATGACTGCTCATTTTTAGCATACAGCCTCCTCTATAGCCTCAGCTTCTCAAATGTAAGTCAGGTGAAGTTCCATGGCTGATGGGATGGACAGCAGTACTAATGGAAAATTATCTGCTGGGCCAACAGTGTGCCAACACCTTGCTAGGGCTTTCCTCATGGAGAATTCCAATCACCGTGTCTCTATAATAGCATGTACAAAAATACTTTGGTAACATCTTCACCTGTTAGGAAAAAAATTGCCCCTCGTCTCATCCACTCTTCCTCAGAGATCATTTTGTTTAATGAAATAGAATTTTCAAACATACATATTTAAAAATGCATATTCAATACTTTTCTCTTATGCCTCTTTTTTTTCTCTGAAGCTTGACACATGGGAATGGTGTATTGATCCATGGATTAAACTTAGTTACCTTGGCTAGCAATTGAGCCTGGAGTGCCAAGATAACCAGGTCAAGGAGGGGAAAAGCATGAATATTAAAAAAAACAATGTTTGACTGACAAAAGCAATTTTGAAGAGATGTGCAGGATAAGGGGAAGTGAGGAGGAGAGTCCTGGTTTACACTGAAAAAGTCTGTTATACAACTTAAACATTGCAACTGTTGGTTTTGCTCCACCACCCACTGTTTTGCCCAGATGGAATAGCCTGAGGAGGGTATATAATACTTTGAGTCAGTGGAGATGCTGATGGCAGCAGACTTCTGTCTGCTGCTGAGTGTCCACTGCCACTCAGCAGGCAAGACGCAGGAGTTGGTGCCATGAGAGGACTGCTTTGCCCCACGAGCCAAAGGAAGGGCAGCACCAGCTTTTCTTTCTGTACCTTCCTCAGCCTTCTTTATCTAACAGCTGCCTTCCTGAAGAAGAGCTCAGGGGGCATTTTCTGAAGAAACTCGTACACACTTATACACCCCTTAGAAAGCTCCGTTTTTGTCAGAAAAATTTCAGTTCCAGGAAAGGGCTAATTTCAAAGCCTCTTCTGGTCTGAAGACCAGAACTCTGAGGAGAAACAATGGTAATCCTATCCTCTTTTGGCATCCCCAGCAGGAAAAGGTAGGGGTTCTCCCACAGTTCATTGACACAAAACCAAAGTGAAAATCCAAGGTAAACATTTTGATTGACCAAATCTCTGTTTGGTTTTCCTGTGGACTGTAGGCATGCAGAGATATCAGAGAGCTTTCTCACCTCAGGACAGAAGGGCAAAGCCTGTCCGTGGCTGGTGCCCAGACATCCCTCCCCAGAGGCCCAGGAAACCTTGGCAGAAGCAATCCTTTTCTCTGGATCATTCCTGGGACTGGCTTCTCAAGAGCATCTGCAGAACCATTGTTTCACCAGCCTGTGAAGCCAAAGCTATTACCAGACTGGAGGGCCTTGTATCATTTTACCTTCAGCAATGCTTTAGCCTTTGCTGTGAGCTCTCCATCAGTTTCCCTTTGATTTCCTGCACACGTACACGAGGACCAGTGGCAGAATCACAGGTCGAGGAAAGAAGCGTGATACTACCTTGAAGCAGTAGAAGCCAGCCCATTGTTTTGTTCACAGGGTTGAAATAGGACTTAAGTGATGCCTTTGTTTCTCCTGAGATTTTTTGTACAGGCAGGGTGTTCATGATTGGAATATGGCACGGGTACTGGGCTCTGTGTGTGTACTGTGTGTATACACACACTCTTCCTGGGGTAGTTCTCAGTCGGGGGCAGGCAGTGAATGGGAGCTGGATTAACTGTTTTCAGTCTCTAGATTGCCACAGCCCCACAGAATCTAGGAGTCTATTAAGAAATCTTGCAGTATTGGATAACCAGCAGTTCTCATGCAGCAATTTCCAAGCACTTACAAGAAAATAACAGAGTAGCCAGGCATGGCCAGCCGAAAACTCTGCCAGCCCAGCGTCCTGTCAATGTATAAACACAATGCAAGAACAAGGAAACCTACAGTAATGTTTATAAATATTAATGGCATGGTGAAGAACTGACATTTTGTAAGCACATGAAGAAGTCTATCTCAACCCCGCTAACCTGGCCAGCTAAATCAGCATCATTTGGAATTCCTAATTCTCTCCTGCAGGGGAGGCAAGAATTATCCTCCTGACTACATTATTGGTGTAATAAAAAGACACAACAACACTGAGGCAAAATAGTACAGGGAAAGCTAGAGACCGAGATATATGTTCCTGTGAGCACAAGTAATTATTACAGTATGTTTTAAGAAGCAAAGAAGGTTTGGTTAATAAAGGTGTTGTAGACTAGATGCAGTGAGTTTAAAAAAAAATACTGATTTGACAGTGGTTTTCCACATCCTACACATTTCCATCTTACCTTTTCATTTACTGAAATCATGGGATTTTCTTTTTGTCTCTCAATAGGATTGTGGAACTTCCTCAGTAATGTGGAGATAGGACCAAAGCATTTGCAGCTTCACTGATATCAAATCTTGACCTCTGTGTTTCACAGGTGTGTCAGGCAGCAATATGAAACTTTAAAAAGTTGTAATAACACAGTACAAGCAAGTTTGCAAAGTAGTCACTCTGTGAGCTCTGATAACCCTTGGTGGTGCAGAAAGACCTCCAGACATTCCAGGACTGCAGTCTTTTGTGCACTAAAATGACAATTGCCATTGAGCTTGGCAATAAACTAGGCTGAATAACTCAGACCTCATTTCAACCCACAGATCTTGGATCTCCAAATGACCGCTTGCCAGATTTACATCTGTTTCCTCTATGGGGAATGTGGAGTCCTTTTCAAACCCTTTGAGCTCGGTTTTTCTTCTCCTCTTGGCTTTGCTGCCAGATGATAAAGATTTAATTCTTTTATTACCGTTACAATCCATCTGGTTTTGAGCACAGAAGCAAGCTGAGCTTTCAGAGTAGCTTCTGTTTCTAAGAGAAAATTAAGTGTTTTCACCTATCCTAGTGTGCTTCTCTCTTGGGCACAAAATACACTTAACAGTGGGGGTTATCCTTGCTCTCCCCATGTCCCGTACCTCACCTGTATTGTAGTATGGACTTGACAATACAGAAGGATGGCTCTTCTTCCCTTCATTCTTCAGCCCAGGGGACACTAACATGGAAAGTTTCCATTTTATCTTCAGTCTGAGTTTATGCTTGGTTTGGCTTAGAGTGGTATGGGGATAGAGAGCAGTCCTGAGCACCAGCGTTCAACTGCCACAAAGAAAACAGTGCTGTCATTCCCTCTGGTGGCCTCAGTTTCTTGCTAACCTCCTCTACAATCTAGTGACAATATATTGACTTGGAGGCAAAACCTGTGCTTGCTACAGATAATGTGGGCTTTCTTTTCATCAGAACAAGGGTATTATCTGTGAAATGTCTTCTGCAGTGCAGGCAAAGCATAGGCTATTTATCCCATTGTGCATTGTTAGAAAAAATATTACATCCCAAAGCTGGCTTCTTTCCACTGATGTCTGAAATAGCCAAAACATTTCCCTTGCCCCCTGTTTTTAAGAGATCTGTGATCTCTGGATGAAAGCTCCTAGATATATGTGAGTTAATTAATCTTACCGAACCAAGTTCTTCAGTCATCAAAAAGTTCTCACTCATCAGCTGGGCACATCTCTGTGGAATATCAAACTTTCTTCACTTTCTAGTACAGCTCCAGGGGCAGTATTTCTCTAGAATAAGAGCATGCAACATTTTAAGGATTTACAGTGAGTTTTCTCTGGCATTTGCTATGCCCAGTATTATGGGCCTCTGTAACCAATGACAGGACTGTAATCAGTGATCAGGCATACCAGAGATCTAGAAATCCTGATATTAATATTGAGCAAAGTGTATGGAAAAAAACATAGTCAGATACTCCTGCTGAGATATCGTCGTTCCACAAATACAGCCAAGCAGTCTGTGTTCTTACCTTTCAGTCCATATGCCCATTTCATCCATAGCTGTAGAACTTTCTGCAAGCAGAGTTGATAATTGAGGGTTAAAGGTCAGAACTAAAAATCCAGACACTGCTCTGACCAGGCTGCAAAAGCAATAAAGAGTCAAAACATGAGAAAAACCTTCTCAGCTCATAGCTTACCTGCTCCAGGGGTTTGCTAGGAGTTGGATTGAGGGGATAAAAGAGAGTGGAAGAGACCCAGGACTGGGGCTCAGAGCTGGAAAAAGAAACAACAGTGAAAAGGTCAATGTTCAGATGATGGTATCACATCCTCCTTTCATCCCTGCAGTTCACACGAAGGCCGGGATCCTTGCTTTGCTTTACTTTGGGGAAAACTCTTGCTTTATTTGTTCATGTTGAACTCCTATCAGAGCTCAATGTCTCAGTGTTGTGTTTTAATAACATCAGTTTCCCTGGACCAGATACATATGAAGTCGGTTAGACGATTCTATAAACAATGGATCCAAGTCACGCAATGCAACATTTCTGATTGCAAGATAACCTTTCCAAGGGCGAAGTTAGCGAGGTGAGGGGTTGGATTCCTCAGCCAGGCATGAGGGGAGACCTTCACTGTTCCGAGTTGCTCCAGTGGGACAAGGTTCGTCTCCTCTTCTTTTGGGGGAGCAGCTCCCTGGTTTGTTTTTCTAATCCCCAGTCAGCACACTGGGTGACTTTTCTGAATTCTGGCTGCCCAGAGCATACTTTGTTGACAGTTCATTTAAGGAGATCTGCGCAGAATATTTTCTTTGAAATCACTTGAGAAGAGGAGTTACGCTGAAGTTTTAGTGAGTGCTTCATTTTTATTTTGGAGTTTAAAAAAAAGCAACACTTGTGGGAAGATGTTTCCAAACCAAGAAATGGGAAGGTTCATTGAACATAGTATGGGAAAGGTCAGAAAGGAAGAGAGGACAAAATCAGCCAGATGGAGATTTTGGAAAAGCTTCTCTCAATTTCTAGCATTTATAGTTATTTGTTGATGAAGGTATTAGTTTCTAACATCTATTTTAATCCACTATGAAGTGTATGTGATGTTTGAAATTTTTTTCCTTTCTTTAGTGATTAACACAAGGGAAAACCTCAAATGGACAACCTGTAGCTTTGCCTTCACCAGCTGATGAGCATGGTTACCGGCACTTGTGAAGGAACCTGACCTTCACATTTGTAAACAATACCAGTTTGGCACCTACAAATACTCTAACTGTATGTCCCAGCATGAGATCCATTCATACACTTTTGTTAGGAGAATTCTGCTCTGGAGGTTTTTGTGTTCTTTTTACTGTATAACCACACACAAGCTGAGTACAGAGACATGCAGGCTTTATTCTTTTTTTTCCTGTAGCAAAGTTTGTGTGCAAAGCTGCATAGATCATGAGATGCTGATGTGTTTTTGCTCATGATTCAAGTCCTTTTTTGATGGTGTTAACTTCAGATATGTTTGTTGAGTGTAAATCACAGTGAAAACAGCCCTTCCCTGCTGCTAAGTGAGCGGTTCCCAAAGTGAGCATGGACTTTCTTCTTCAGGTACCAGGAGCAGTCTTGACGTTATGGCATAGGGCTTCATCTTTCCTGTGGGCTGATTTGCTCTCTCTTCATGAGTTCAGATGAGAGTGGATAGAGGAATTTGATTCAGTTCATAAAATCTGAGATTTAGGTCTTCAGCTTAATCCTAAAGTGTAAATGTTCAGAGCAGACTACAGTTGTAATCCATTTTTTAATTGGTTCTAATCCATAAATAATTTAAGTAGATCTTTAACCCAACCTGCATCTCCATAACTCTCATCATTTGTAACAGGTGGTATCCAAGTTTCATTCAGGGAGAAACTTCATTCATCTAAAGGAATAGGGCATCAGGGGGAGGCTAGACAGCAAATTCAAGTTGTTAGTCTCTCCCAACACCCTGTAAAACAAACCCTCATTCACTTTCACAACAAGGAAATCCTGGACTAAACACCTGGAATGGTTTCCCAGTTCAAGGGATGGTCTGGAGTAGGATTACAACCATGGGGTATTCCAGACCCTGTCTGAATTCCCAATGTCCTGTTTGGCTGATAGGTCTGGCCATGGAGCAACCAGCTGATTCTGCCAGACGTGGTGACAGTTGCAAAATTCCTTTGCAGACAAGGCACCAGTTGGCTGCAAGTGGCACACGGATGCAAGTGACTGCCTGCCACATTTTATCAGCTTCTACTTTATGTTGTAGAGAAACAGCTCATATTGCTCAACAGTCCGGATCTCATATAACTACCCAGGCTGCATTGGATTATCAAGCAGTCCCATGCATAGAGAGTCAAAAGAGGACATATTTCTAGCTGCACAGAGTGCCCTTGTGAACTGGGCTGCTGTATTTTAGATCAGTGATTGACACTTTACCGTGCCGTAAATCAAGTCACTCCTGTTGGGAGAGAATTTGAAAGTCCTTGCAAGGAGTTTCAAAGATAAACCGAGACTTTTCCTTTAGTTTCAATGCTTCCAGATAGTTGTTTATTAAGTCTTATCAGAGGAACAGAGCCACTAGCGTGACCCAGGTACAGCATAGAAGACAGAAAAGTAGGAGTGAGAGCTAATTATCAAGATTTACACAGCCTTTTAAAGATATTTTAACCAATAGTTACTAAAAACGTACATTATTTTCACTTTCCTACCAATTACTCAGTAGCGCGACTAGGAACTGCGGAATTTTCTATCCAATCAATCCAAACTACTTTTACTGTAGAATATGGAGTAGTAGAAGAAGAAGAAGGTTTAGAGAACAACAACAATCCTCCATTTTGATATTTTTTACTCTTATCTATGTACTACAAAGAGAAGCCCAAAACCTCTAAATTTTTCACCCTGTGGCAATCTTACATAGTAGTCTATCACCTAATTCACACCACTGTATTTTCTAGTTGTTGTCTGACTCTTGGTAATTTTTTCCAAGGTTTGAAGCTAAAACAGTGTTGTTCAGGGGGGTAAGAATGCTTAAAAACAGGCAGAGAAATATTCTAAGCACTCTGGGTTCCTACAAGTGATTATGCTGCTGAAGTCAATCACCAGCCCATCCCTCTGTGCATATAGCTATCTGTCTGCTTTACAGGAAAGGAGCTAACATCTCGCATGTGTTTGGGGAAGATTTAATTAAGCAGAAATTAATTGACACAATGAGAGTTCATTTACAGTTTACAGTGGCTTATGCATATACATACAAATCTGGGTTTTAGAAAAGGCTCTGGCTGAGTATCCTGGGGGTCTGGATTCAATTCTCAGCTTTGCCATAGGCTTCCTATTTAAACCTAGGCCAACCACACAAGGACAGATCCATGAGGTATCAAGGTATTTGATCCCTAAATGTTTATTGATTTCTTCATAAGGGCTATGGTGCCTTTCTGCCTCATTTTATCCACCTATAAAAGGGAGAAAATTGAGGGTTTCTTCACACACAGTGGCTGGAGCATTTGTTTCAAGCAAAGGATACTTCTGACTGTGCCTCTGTACAGCAGCAGGAGAAATTGGATCTTGATCTCAGTTATGATCTTTTGAGCACTTCAGTGTTGTGAATAAAAATAACCCTTAGTGCAGAGAGTGGCATACATACTGACACTTATACTAGCACTCACTCTGTTTGTTTGTTTGTTACTTAATTTTGTGAGTGGATTGTTTTTTTCTTGGAATACTTGTTGTATATTCCCCCCAGCTATGATTCTGTGCTCCAATTGCAATGTTTAACAATGGGAAGATCCCTGACCTTTTGTCCTGACCTAATACTAACTGACTGGATTATTTTAACAAGAGGAAAAGTAAGTTTTCCCACTTCCTTCTCAGTTTAAGCCTTGTGTAAGAGTCATGGTCTCTGTTGAACTCTTCCTTTTTCTGTCTCTCCCTTTTTCTCCTGTCAGCTTTTTCCTGAGCCAAATAGTCTTTTCCACATGACACTATGCTCCATTGCTTTACAGTTTTTTTGTATAAACCAGTATCCAGCATTGCCAGTGAGCATTAATTATTGCCTCAATTATGACACACAATGTTTTTCTGGGTAAAATGAAAGCCACCATCATCAAGAATTCATGACCAGCCCTCTCAGCAGGGACCAGTAATCCATGGGGTAGACATTTTGGAAAGATACTTAAATCCATAAGTCATTGTATTGATTAAAAGCAAAAGGGGGCTAGCTACTCTGTGTTAAAACATTCTGTAGCTTTTCCAAGTTAATTATTCAACCACAGAGGCATTCTACCACCCAAGAACTGCACTCACTTTCTTCCTGAATTCTAAAGGAAATGTCTTTTCAGTCCCTTTGCACCAGCCATCTCCTGAGCCAGAGTGACCAAGATGAACTACAAAAGCTCAACAAAAAAGGCCTTGCCCAGGAGGACCCTCATTCCCATCTGTTTTTTCCCATTTCTTTGCAAAGACATTTGGGGTGATCCACCATTCTTTTGTACCCAGCACATCCATCTTGATGTGGCAATTCCCAGGCTGCTTCCCCATATCAGGAAATGCCTCTGTAGCCTAGCTTTTACTAGTGTGCTGAGGGCCCTGACCAGGCTGACCTGCTCAACTCTGTTTTGCCCCTGACCTCCTTAAGCCTCTAGGAAGAAGAAAAAAGCAGGTGCCACAGCAGGTTCAAGTTTTTCTTCCTTCGTCTTTTATCCCCAAAGGGTTTTAAAGAAGTAGCTGAGCTGTTCCTCAGCAGGGACCTGGCCTGCTCTTCAGTCCTGCTGGATTTCAAGCTCTTCCTGCCAGGCTGCCCTGGTGCTGGTTCAAACACATGTCATCACATGCAATATGGACACAATACCCTCATTCCTACGGGCTCCAGGACCCAGCAGAAGAAAGCGCAGGCAGAAGATCAAACATGGAAGGAACAGAAGACAGAGGAGCTGCTGTTGTCGTCTGCGTCTGGAACAGAAAAATGAACACAAGGGAAGAGACAGGGTAGGGGGATAATTACTTTCATCCCAATTTTATTCCCACAATTCCCAACCACTTTTGAAGCCAATTTTCCTTTAATAAAATATACTATTAATGACTCGAGTAGAAGCCTTTTGTGCAAGACAATACTCAGTGCTCCAGATGGAAATATTTTGTGTTCTGCACAATATACATGTATGTATATTTATATACATAAACGGAGCTGTGAGCATAGCCTGTATTACCGTATTTTTCAAATTGAATAAGCTATTTCAAAATATGTTTAACATACTTCCTTTCTTTGAAACTAATTCTTTCATAGCTCTCCCTCCTCTTCTAGCTCTCCTTATCCCTTAAAGAGAAACACAAGCCAAACAGCAACAAGGACTATATCCCATCAGTTCTGGAAGCCATTCATTTGCTATTTCTGTTCATCACAGCTTCAGAATGAAGGAATTTAAAGAGCTACTGATGCCTTTTGTTGGCATATATATCCAATATTGTCTTTCAAGAAGTTTAGACACATCCTTCTTCTCTTTCTTCTTTAACAGCCTGTCAAAGAAACAGGCCTAATTAGCTTATTGTGGGTTTGTGTGTGAAGAAGTTATTGAGGGAGTGCCAAGTCAAAAAGTCAAACACAAACTGATTAATTTTCACAATGCACCCCTCTGAGGTGGGGAAGTTCTGACAAATCCACTGGGTGTTCACAGTTATCCTGTGCTCAGCTCACGGAGGCTGGGAGCCATATGGAGAGCAGAGAGCTGGCACCACACTTCCCACTTCCCAAAGCTCACTCTCTGGATGCTGGGGCTGATGCTGAACTTTGATGCCCACTGGGAACTCTGCCCATCAGACCTGTCACTTTCTCTTCTCCCACTATCATATAGACACCTCATGACGGCCCTTCCTTGAGGTCAACTTTCTGGGCACAGCAGAATATGCACATCTTAAGAGTGTGACACAATCATTCATTGGCTCACAAAATAGATATCTGGGGTTTGATAATCCGTTAGGGTAAGCATCAGTGTGCCCATCACCATGATAGGGCAGCTTCAGTCCTGTCTGATCAGGCAGGTGCCAGTCAGGAGCAGTTGGGTTGGCCTCTGAAGTTCTTGGGAACTAACTCCTCTCAATGCTCCATTGTCACCTTCCCCTGGCTTCACTGGCAGCAACAACACTGACTTCCCCACACAGGGACACTGCAATTCCTCACAAGCCTCCACAGGGTTTAGTATTCTTTGCTGGTTTGTTGGTTTGGGGTTTGTGTTTTTGTGCTTTATGGTTTTCAATGTTTCATGGCAGTGCTTTCCCTATTGAATCCTTGAGCTACATATGAACCCATCTCAACAGTGGGACCTTGTCTGTCAGTAATTTTACTTTTCCCGTCTCTCTACAGACTTTCTCACAGCTCTTCCTCAGCAGCCTGAATCAAGGTTTTGATTCTGTGTCATATCAGAGCAGGGCTCTGCTCCTTGGTTCACAGGCAGCTGAATCCAGAGAGGGTTTACAGAGGGGAGCTACAACAGTTACTTGGGAAGGTCAAAAGGAAATGACTGGGTGGGCTGGTGTTAAAGCCTGGCAAGAGACTGGGCTAGATTGGTGGCTTTTAGCTCAATGAAACTTCCAGAAAAAAGTTCATGAGCCACAGTGGTTTCCATTTCCAACCAAATACAAATTAGACTGACCTTTAAGAGTTTGCTTAGTGATTTGTTATACTGCCCATTGCATTTGCTTGCTTTCTCAGATGCCAGAGAATATCAGGAAGAAGGAAGGTTTATTTCCCCCAACGGTTTTGTGAAATGCCTTGTAATGCCTTTCAGATCAGCAGTGGTTCACTTGATCCTGAGCTAAGAAACACTGTCCTAAGTGATTTCCTAAGGTCCCTTCCAGCGCTAGTTTGTTTAATTTTGGAAACTCAGAACCTCTTGAATTTCTATCACTATTCTATTGCCACCAGCTATGTGTCTTCAGGCTCTCAGGACTATCTTTTGTCCCCTATTATGCTAGCCAAATAGTTTCAATACAACAGAATACTTGTCCAGAAGGGAATTATTGTTCCTGCCACAAAAGGTTATTTGAAGTCACAGCTGCCACAGGGATAAGTTTGACAGCACTGCAACCTTCAAAGACTTGAGTTTATCTCACTTGGAGCTGTTTCCACGTTACAAGTTCCATGACCTTGTGCAGGTTGCAAAACTAGATCTCCACCCACTCAAAAAAACCCACTTCAAACCCTAATTCTGTGAACTTTAGATTGTGTTTCAATAAAGCTATTCACCCCTCTGTCTTTATCTCTGCTTTAACAATCTTCTCCAGTGAAGCATTTTTTACAGTTGTGTGCTTAAAACGGCGTAAAACCAGACACTGAAGCAATATTAAGAAGTGATCACAACACATCCAATTCTACCAACAGCTTCTCTGAGCTAAAGTCTCACCTTTCTTTGGTATAGAATATATAAATATATATTCAAACAAGTAACTAGGAGGTGAGAGGAGAAGTTATTTCTATATTCAAGGAGCTGACAACTGACAACTGACCTTGAGGTCACTTACCTGAAGCTGTGGACCTCAGGCCACATTTCCATAGGGGGCCCATCAACACACTGGTCTGGTATTGACCACAGGATCATTCAAGCCTCTTCACTGGTTTAGCTTTAAACCTCTGTACGCTGGGTCAGATTTGCAAGAGTTGGTTTTTGTGGTAGGGCACTGTGCCGCAGCCATCAGCCTCATTTGGATTCAAACAACATTATGAGACTCAAGGGGTTTATCTGAAATATGAAAGCACCATTAATATTCATTTTGAGAAAATCCTGCTCAGACAGGGAGCATAGAGCAGACTGATTTGTGCCCTGCTAATACCGTCCGGCTGTGAGTGGGCAGGGAGACCCCAATATTGCCTGTTCGTCAGACCCATATCAGATCCACGTGGCTGGCTTGACGTCGTCCTGCTGTTGGCAACCTCACAGTCCCCCAGGGAGCCATGGGCTTCCACTGAGCAGCTCAACAGTGACTTGCCATTCAGCTTACAGCAAGGAAAGACAGTTCCCGTGCCTTCCACGTATGCTGACTGGAATGTCTTGCACATGGGTGCAAGGCAGGCACAACAGAGATATCTAACGTTGGTCTGATTCAGTGGAAATGAAAATAACTAGACATATGTTAAACACATTAAAAGTACTGGTGCATACTGTGCCCTGATTACTGTTACTTCTCCTTTTCTTTTTTTTAGGACAATTCTTGCAGATCCTCCCTCCATACCCACATGTAGCTTCATGGGGAGAAGGGCAAACTTTAGAAAAATACTGAAAATTTACTCTGTGGTCAAGGTAATGTCCCTCATGTTTAGAAGCCGTGTCCTGAGTCAGAGGAGATCATTTGGTGGAGTTTTCATTGAGTGCACTGCTGGATCAGATCCCCCTTGTCCCCCTTGTCTGTGCCCCAACATCAGCAACCCAGAGTCCCTCACCAGTCCCAGACATCTTCAGAGGAAAAGGACAGGCAGCAGCCACCTTAATCCAATTTCATCTAAGTATGTAATTAGGGCTGTACATCTGGGATCACTTTTTCTCCCCTTCAAAAGTTAAAAAGCTTTATGAACTAGAGGCAGGAAGAAGGGTTTGATCCAGCTTTGGGTGTTGAAAAATTCCTCTCATCTCAGCTCAGCCGTACAAGACTCCAGAGCCTTGCACTCACCATTTGATGGCCCTGAGGGAAGCCAAAAACTTGTGCAGTCATCCCAGGGCTGTCTCATTATAACCATTTCTCTGCTGTGTGTGCACAGGATTTCTGTTTCTCCCCAGTATAATCTTCTGGCCTTCTTTTGCCAAGGTGGGACACCAGAGCAGTGAGCAGCTGCTCACCCGAGCATCCCACCAGGCTCTAGGGTTTTCCCAGACATTGGTGTTTGGAGACACATGCTTCATGGGGGATGCTCCCATGCAATGCTTTGTACAAAAAGGGGCATCTCTGCCATCAACGTGTGCCCCTGTTCACTCTCCATATATGACAAGGTGCAAAAGAGGCTGGATATTTTCAGAGATAGCAGAATTACTCAAAATATATTATCTAATGTGAATGCATTCCAGGAAGTTTGTCCAGCCCCTGCTTCAGGAGAGGACTTTTTTGGCCTGACATTCACAGCCGGCTTGTGACCTGGGGAAAAATATTTAACATTTCCGCCTCTTTGTTAAAATTCATGCAGATAAACAGTTATCTGAAGGTATGAAAATTTTGGAATGGAGGGAAGAGGCAAAGAGGAAGAACTGGGGAACAGTATGCTGTGAATGTACTGTTGAAGAAATTCTCCAGGCAATGTATGTGATCCAAGAGGTTTGCCACTTTCCTCCTATCCTTTCAGAAAATCCTCTTTTTCCCCTTCCAGTGTGACAACACTAAATTTGTGTGGCCAAGTGTCAGCTGAGAGCCTGGAAACTCCGCAGGCAAAACACATGTGGGTGAGGACACAGTCAGATATGTGGAAGCAGTAGACACTTACCAATGGACTTCAGGGCTTAAACACACCATTTGCTACCAATAAGCAGGAGAGCACAGAGAGAAGGCAGAGGCTATTCCATGTGGGCTCCCAGGTGTCTCCTCCTTGAGAGCACAGAGGGTTGTCAGGGCACACAAGGCTGTGTGGGAGCTGAGATGGAGCTGATCATGTGTGGGCAATCTTGTTCCGAGACCTGGCACATGTGCCAGGCCCTACAGGCAGGATGGTGTGACCACTTGCCCAACACCTCCACCACCATTGGCTCATCCTCGATTGACCATGGGCTCCAAAAGAGCTGTGAAGATCAGAACATGGTGATTTTAAAAGATTACCAAGAAGAAAAACAACTGATTCTGACCCCTCTCTTAAGGCTTGCTTCATCAGATTGGCTGGGCCAGTCTCAGCCTTTATGGAGGCAAAAATACACTCCTCTAACTGCAGCTTTTGAGCCAAACCCTCAGCTGGTGTGACACTATTTTCAATGGAGCTGTGCTAATTTACAGCAGTCTTGTGTCTGACCTTCTTCTGGGGAACAATTCAATGTGAAGAGAATGAGGATTATAGGGGAGTAACCTCAGCCTTTCTTCTAATATAAATCACAGAGGAGTAAAGTTGGCAACTGACACTGGTCAGAGAAAGCTGATGGAATTGCACTCTATGAGAATATGCCCTTCCATCAAGATAAAACAGATACTGCTGTTGTTATGTGAAGAAGAAACCTGAGGGAAGGGAAGGAATTCCAACAATGCCAGTAAAAAACACAAGATATTTTAATATTCTGGAACAGAGAAATCACCCTTTCTTTTTTGATACAAAGTTTTGCTAATACTTTTTTTCTAATTCAAGCTGTATTTAAGAAACAAGAAAACAGTTAAAAAATTAGAAATCCAAAATCAATCAGAAGTATTTCAACAGATCTCAAATATATTTTTCTGTAGAATTTTGTGTCGTAGAGATCTTAACCTGGGGAGGGTTGATCAGATTTGGAGCAGAACCAAATTCCAAAATCCTGAACTATTTCTTGAAGCAAGCATTTCATCCACTTCACTGAACAAGTCAGAAAGCTTGGGTTTGTTGTAGGTGAATGCTTCCTGCTACTTCCTAACTGCTTTTTAGCCTTCCCAAACACTAAAGATGTCTGGTTTTGTTTGAGACTCAACGACCTCAGTCCCAGAGAAGTTACAGAGAAGCTTGTCTGAGCAACTTACATTTACCCACTTAAAAAATAAATAAATTCAAATGCACTAAGCAAAGGATTACAAAGTCAGATTTAGAGATAGACCCTGAAGAAACTTATTTGTAGATGGGCTTAAAGTGTGGATAATAGTGCTGACTCACCATTATGAACTGCTTTGAGGTCTAGGGATAAAAGGGTTTATGTTAGTACTAGGTATTATTACATTTTATTGTTAATTTCAAAAGCTAGAAAATTAATAACAAGCAGAAAAGAAAATCTCTCAGTGAAATTAAGGACTTAACCTGATAAGAGATCCCAAATGTCAACACTCTGGCACTATAACTGTCCCTCCAGCCCTTCTTACCGTGCTGGCACTTTTTAAATCCCTTCAGTGGGGAATGGGTCAAAAAACTGCAGGCACTTGGACTTGAAAATTCATAGGGTTTTTCATAACCTATTTCTTCTGCTGTAGGTGTTGTCATGTATGACTTTGTTGCTTGTCATGCTGTCAGAGAGCCCCTACACACACTCTCAAACACACGTTTTTCCTGCCATACACACTCTATCCTTAACAGGTAGCACATACAGCACAAAAGGGGGAGAAACAAGAAAGTATTGGGAAATCAACATCTGGTTTGAATAATTCCCCTATTTAAATTTTTACTTAGAGAACTCCCATTGGTATAAAATAATTGAACTAGGTTATTTACAGCTGAAAATCCTGGTAGCCCTGTTCCTCTCTGGTTTCACGTTGTGGATCGTCACACCTTGGCTCCTAAATCCTCACTGGGGATTTTCGTTGCAGGTACCGCACACCAAAAGGCAGATCCCTGTTCCTCCCTGCCTCCTCCTCCCATTGGCAGGCATTAAAAGACGTTGCCTTGCTTTCTCCTGCTCCTCTCTTTATTAGGAGACGTTGAACTTATAACAAATACACTTCACTTTGCAAAAAAGCAGTGTAATTAGCCTTGCTTTTTTTGGCCTGCATGTGTGTGGTAAAATGTCTAGTAATAGTTGGCAAGGCTTCTGCAGGGAATGAGATTCCCATGGTTAGATCTAAAGCCCAAATACTTGGAACAAATTAACACCAGCCAAGAAAGTGAGGTTAATTACTGGAACACTTGGAAGGGGAGGTCTCCCTAGCCTGGAAAACTGCAATACGTATCTGCATGTATGGTATGTGGCCAACAGGGATCTCTCCCTCTCTTTCTCTCTCTTACTTGCCCTCTTTCCTTCTTTCCTTTTGTGTCCCAACTGCAGACAAATGTCAGAGCCACTGAGAGAAAAGACTTCATTTTCCTCTGACCCACTCCTCCATCAGGCCAGTGCCATCGATGGCCCTGGAAGCTACTCAAAGCTGAGAAACACTGCCATCAGGGGCTGGCTCTCCTTCTGTCTATGTTTTCTCATTAGTGGTTTTGCGTTGTTGAAAGGCATCTTCATTGGAGGCCCAGTATTCCAGCAACATGCTGCTTTAATCTGGGGTGGGCACTGAGGCTTTCAAAAACACAGCCTACAACCCAACAGGAGAGCAGTCATCTTCCCTAATATGCTCTTTGGAGAGCAAATCTGTAAATCCTGTAGGCCCCTAAACATCTGCCTTTGGTAACGTTTTAATGGGGAAAATTTGCCTAGTAACCACATTGTCGTTGACCTTTGATGCGTGAGGAATGTATACATGCACATGTCTGGGGGGAGCTGCGTACGGGCGAAAACCTGTGAAATCAAGGTTGAAAAACCATGGAGGTGGAAGCTCCGTAGACCAGTTCAGTTACCTGTGCACCTTTAGGAGGGCTCCCTCATGTGTTTGCTTTACTCATGACACAGCCTTCTGTGGCATGAGGACAAGGCTTTTTTCCATGGGATGGCTGCCTCACTCTGTGCTCAGGAGGGATACTGTTCATTACAGGAACAGCTATTCAAGATTTTGTTTTTTCTTCATTGTTCAGCTTGTGACCTCAAGCCTTACTGACTGCTCACTATTCAAATCCTCCTCTGAAAACAGCATCATTTTGTTTTCTCATGGGCTTTTCTATAGCACTCATGACAATAGTATCAAAGTGTCTCATAAAGATTAATTCATCTATTTTTGCTACAGCCCCAGGAGGCAAGTTGGTATTTTCTTCATTCTCCAAATGTTGAACTGAAAGCATAAACCCTGTCTATACAATCATGGGTGCAGTTTACTAAGCAGCTAAAGCCGTGGTGTCCTCTGAGGCCCCACAACTCTTTCAAACAGTGCCTGCATGGTCCGTCAGGCTACATCTGGCTTCAGCATGTGCACTGCCTGACCCCCTGGCCACACTTGCAAACTTACAAAATTGAATCTAGTCTTGAAGGCAGCCTCAGGGCCTTTGACAGTATAGACATAGCCATATGGTCAACAGTGTGTCTACAAGATCCGTGGTAAGCATTAATTTTAAATCCTGTCATTGAGATGCCTAGGTCTTGATTTTTCCTCTTGCTTATCATTAACCAGCACTGCATATGTTCATAGCAGAGCTCCTGCCAACCTCAGTCCAGCTGAGACCCCAGGATGTCAGGCTATATGAGATATATAAATGAGGTCCTACATCTAGGAACCCTCAGTGAACATTCAGTGTAGGCAACATGGCCAAGCCTCTGCGAGGCCGGACCCTCTGCTCTCACAACTCCCTCCGGTACAGCACCGGCCCTCCCTTTGCTCATCCTGCTTCAGCCGTCTCTCAGTTGCTGTCGCCTGCAGGAGTCCAGGGGCTGGTAGCCTCCTGTCTTTGCTGGATCATGGCAGGAGACCTGTGGGAAAGAGGCTTCAAGAATGTAACTAACACATGATCTGCTCAAAAGGGTGGGATTACCAGTGCACATGAAGACCTAATCCAAGTATTTCCTGACTTTTGAGTGATCAAATAGAAAACCTTGGTAATGTTCCCTTACGACTGGGATGCTGTATTTCCTATGTCTTAAAGTAAGCTAGGGGACAGCATAGGCATGTGAAAGTAGCCATACCATGGATGTCTACAGGGTTTGCCATCAAGATGGCAACTTTCTAGTGCATGCTGCTGTGCCAGGAGTTAAGCTGGCAGAAGTAACAGCTCCTCTCCACTTGGTTTTTCTAAGTATTATAACTTGGCCAAATGTGAGTAGTTTTTCACAGGGACAGACAAAGCCCATCCCCAACACAAAAGCCACCTCTTCTGCCAAGTGTCCGATTGCACTTCCAAAGCACAGGGGTTCTAGGGCTTTCCAAATAAAAGGTTGTAAAAAAAAAAGGAAAAAGCAACAAGGCAAACAATGTATTTTTCCAGGCTTCTTCTCAGAAACACTATGTCATTTTGGCTGAAATTTCCATAAATAATTCAGTTTGAGGCAAACACCCTGTACCTAAAATTTAAGACCAAACAGTTGAAGCCGTCAAAGTTATAAATAAGTGAAAGGCCATATAACTAAAAATGTTAGTCAAACTTACTAATAAGCAGTTTTGCAGCTATATGTGATGCATTATGTGGGCATTTGCACATATTCAATAGGGGCTGATACATCAGGCTGACTTTTAAAGTTTTTCCGAGAGTCCTGCCCTGAGAAAAAGACCCACACTGACTGCTTGCCGTGCCATTTAGAAAAGAATATTGGAAAATGGACAGAGAGAGGAGACAAAATACACTGTAGTGACAAGAAATTAATCAGTGCAGTCTATATAGCTCAGAAGGGCTTTCTTCTTCTGCCAACCCAGCCTCTGGGGCTTTCCAGATTCTTAGACTAACAGGTCCAGCAAAACATGGAAATGCAGGGCTGAAAGTAAGGAATTCATCTAGCCCAGCCCTCATATCTAAACTAGGATTAAACCAATTTATTCTTGACCAACTGACGTCTAACTTTTTCTTCCAGCACTTCAGGAAGAGGATCCCCAGTACCCCCAGCCTCTCCCAGTGCTGAACTGAAAGTGCTTAGAATAACTTCATTCAATTTCAAATGGCCTATTCACTTCAAACTGAACACATTCTTTCTACCTCTACCCAGTGTAACAGGGAGCATGAAAGATCACTGTTCATTCCAGAAGCAGCTTTACATACCAGGGGACTTTTATATTTCCCCCACTATTCTCTTTTCCGAACATACATGGAATTCCTTTGCTCTTTCCCGGTGTTTTCCAACCCTTATTATTCTGGGCTGTCATCACTACATCTTTCCTGAAGTGCAATACCTAATACAAGAGAGTCTTCCATTTGGGTGTAAAGTAAAAGTCATATCCAAGCAGCCCATCTGCTTGCAGCTCATCCATGTCTGTGTAAGCAAACTGCTTGACATGTATAGAAGAACCCCAATTCGAGAGTACTCAGGAGACTAATTTTACAGCTACATTAATACAGTCCAGCATTTAGGATGGCCCAGAATAATGCCTATAAGCCTTATAAAGACTTGCCTGGTACCCTGGCCACAAAGTCAGAGTACAACAGGGTAATTACCTTGCATAAAATATTCATTTTGCCACATTGCAAAATCAGGTTGGTGGGAGGTTCTTTCAGTATGCAACTGCATCATGTTGGTGGCTAATCGTCTTTGGGGTTTTTTAACCAGTTTTGTGCTGTCTTCAACCAGGTCATGCTTTTCTGTTCACAGGGAAGGATATTTGAGAGCTTTCTTGATGCCAAGGTGTAACACAGACCTGGGTTTATTTGAACACACCAGAGCAGATACCATTTTCAAGAGAGAATTCTATTTTATGTTTCTTTGTCTGAAACACCTTGTACAAAATCAGGAATTAATATATTTCTCAAGCCAACATATCATGGAGTAAGGGCCCCCACTTACAGGAAATACATCCAAAGGGGTATCTGGGTACCTGACATTCCTTCCAAAGCTCACAAAATACACCTGTGGTGCCAGAAACAGCCTACTAGTAATGAGATGTACTACTTTACATTCCCGTTGAGCCATCCTCCTAGGTGGATGGGGCAGCTACCTCTGCTCTGAAAAGCACATATTCCTCATCCAAGCTTGCTTACTGTCCTAGAACCTTAAATCATTTCCCTACTAAGATCTGTCTATGTGTCCTCTTTGCTCTTTTGACTACTTTGAAACCACATTTATCTTGCTAACTTTTGCAGAGCACATAAGCAGCATCATATGCCCAGAGGATGCTCTGTGCCCTCTGTGATAATCCAGAATCTCCTATCTGTGCAGATGTGCACACAGACATATGACCCTGAAGTCTCCTGTTAATGAAAAATAATCGTTTCTGAGCCCTGTCGGGTTTAGTGAACCCATCACACAGTACAGGAGTTTTGAAAGTTCACAGAACAGCAAAGATCACTGTGTTTATGCATGGAACAAAGGGAAAGAGAGGCAGGTACAACACTAATGTAAATGTGGCCATTTACCAGCCTGTTTTCATACCCCTGTAATGAGGTGCTGAGGAAGGTGTAGGTCATGCAACAGAAATCAGCATCCACATGTGTTCTCTGCATGATCATCTCCCTCCTGCTAAGGCTTGGTGGGAAAAAGAAGAGTGATACAAGTGTGCCCAGACTTGCAATTGCTACCCATGGAGGCAGCCATCCCACGGTGTAGGCATGCTCAGAGACTGCAGGTTTGGGCACATCCCATCAAGAGGGGTGAAAATGTTTCCTTCCTAGCCTTTGATTGCTATATCAGCAGTCATCATGCATGCTCTGTACAGCTTGTGTGTGCTCATGGAATGTCTTGCACTAGGGAAGGGGGAGGAAACCTCTGGCCAGTCTGCGAGTGTGATCTGCCCTTGGCAAAGTGAGGGCAGCAGTGGGGGCTGTAAGCTGGGACTGTGGAGGTAAGCTCACCAAGGCACACAGAGGACACTGTAAGAATGCAAAGCTCTCCAATACTATTATTCCATAGCACTTGGTGGAAGGTAGTGTGTGTGTACAATAAATATATATTGCAAAATAGGGTTTATTTCCTTAAAAAATCATTTCACTCCATTCTCCAAGGTGTTGCTCAAAGCAAATGTAATTTCATTGCTGACAGTTTAGAGAAGCTGAGGCTGTTATTCCAGTGCTGGTGGGAGGCAGCTGTATTTGGCTCATTTCATCACTTGCATATGGAGAAAATTTTGTTATTAGAGTCTCTCAAAGTCAAAATTTATTTCCCTGAACCCCGACTTCCAGCTGTGAGAAACAGAGACTTCCAGCACTGGTGGCATATGAGGACTAGAATATGTATCCTTAGCTCAAGCAAGTGAAGGTCTTGACAGCTCTTCTTGGATTGAATTAGTATTTTCCTGCATAAAGGCACAAAAACTGCTTCTTTTGTGTGCTCAATGATTGACTTGTATTAGGGAAGGGTGAGAAACCCTCTGGCCATGAGTGTAAGCTTTGGTTGCGCTCCCTTTCTCAGGAAGGTAAGATAGGAAATGCCCTGGCTTGTTTGGAATCCTCTGCCCACATGTTCTTTCCTTCATAAGACCTGTCAAACTCAAAAAAAGCTTAACTCAGCCTTTGGTACGCCTATGAGTGACCCTTCTTTAGATAATTTTCCTTAGGATTTCCACAACACTTCTGAGAGCCTGCAAACATCTTTTCTTAATAACTGCATTGCATCATGAGGAGCAATATACATTAATACCAATTTGCTCTTCATCCAAGATGTCAGACATAGCTTTTCAAAGATGCTTTAGTTAAGCCCCATAATCTCTCCAACAGAGCAGTTGGTACTGTTACCCTCTGAAGACGATGGACCCAAGGTGCAGAAAGATGAAGTAACTTGCCCACAGCTGCACAATATATCAGTCACAAAGCTGCAGAGTCCAAGAAGCCCAGCTCCCAATCTTAAGTGTTAACCACTAGACTGTGATCTGTACAATACCAAAAAGAGCAGGAAGGACCAAGAGGCAGCTACGTAATATGAGGAATTAATTCCACTGGAGGGATGCAGGAGAGGCAGAGGAGCAAATCTTAGTCAGCATGGGCTCTGTGATGATTGCTGCCTTACTGTTCATGGGCAGCAGAATCTGTCTTCCGTTCCCACATCTGCCCTGACTCTCACTGATCTTCTCTCTCTTTTCCATTTTTCCTGCCTCTCCTCATCTTCCTACAGCCTCCCTAGATGTTTGTCTTTTCACTTATTTAAAAAGAGAATCTTGCCTTTTGCCCAGTTCTTTTTCTTTAAACTCATTGGGAAGAGATATAAAATGCCTGTCGCTCTCCAGAGTCTTAAGGCAACACAGCTTCACAGTCTCTGGGAAGCCCAGCTCTTCACCACTGTAGATTTAAATCCCAGCATGAGCCCCCATAGAATTTATTACGTAGTACCATATAATAAAATTGCACAGTACCTTGTACCTATCAGCTGTTTTGTACAGATAATTTTCACCAGAAATTAATTTCTCTTCAGATGTGTAGTCCAAAGTCATTTTGGCTCTGGCATCAGTTTTTCTACTCTGCAGAAATCTCAGGAGGATTTCATTGTATATCTATAAGCTTCTGGAAACTCATATGGATCCAAATAGCAAAGGGGAGCAACCTCTATGATGTGGCACCAGGAGAAGGACACATTCTACAGGCTTTTCAAGAGAAGTTTCCTAGTTTCAGTTCCAGTATGTGAAGCCAGACTACCTCTAAGCAAGTGAAATTTGAATGCGAGAGAGATGGCCAG
Organism: Corvus cornix cornix; assembly: GCF_000738735.6. Lineage (NCBI taxonomy): Eukaryota > Metazoa > Chordata > Aves > Passeriformes > Corvidae > Corvus > Corvus cornix. The sequence continues at coordinate 41,233,619 of NC_046335.1, forward strand.
TAAAAGTGGAAAGTGTGTTGCAAACTGTTAATCTGTAAATCTGAATGACCAAACCTCTGCAGTCCTGAATGAACTCTGAATTTCAGAATCAAAGTCCTTTTTGAGATAGGCATTACTGCCAGGGAAAGTAAGCAAAAGCCTCAAAATCGGTCTCTAGTCCATATTTTGAACAAAAACACTATATGGAGTCTACCAACCTTTTTTTTCTGCAGACAGAATTCTGATATAAAGCATTAACTTATGCAAATAAGACTTTTCAAAGTCATAGGAAATAAAGGTCTCCCTTTAGAAAGAACAACCATATTTTGTCAGGAAAAACCCCACAATTTAATCTCATTACAAATAATACTAATAATTGTAAACTATATTGTATCAGAGAACTCATAAACAACATTTCTCCTGAAAAACAGGACTGTCAACAGCATACAGAATGTCAAGAGAGCTTGATAAAAAGCCATACTAATGTATTTATTTCCCTTACTGGTCCTACAGTGGTGAGTTTTGCAGGCTACCCCTTGAAGCACTGGTGATCCCATGGAGTTAGCATTCCTGGTTTGTTGCTTCCAGGATCAAAGCAATGCAGTGAGCCAGCAATTACAGAGTTAACTGATAGTGGTACCTCTGGTGACTCCAGGATGCTTAGGTGATTGAGTTCCAGGACTGGGTAGTTTTGATGGTGCTCTTTCTAATGGAGCTGCTGCAGTGATGCCATTTATCAATGGCTTTTATTTCTCAGGAGAGGAGGTATAAACTGTATATGGCTACAAACTGCCCATACACTTCCATACAGATTCAGGTGGTCAGAAATCCTGCTGCCTGCTGAGTTAAATGGAGTTTTCGACAATAGGAAAGTGAAGTGTGGCCACCTGGCATTCATCAATCCTCTTACCATTTCATGAGCGTCCATTAGAAACCTATATGCATGATACCTGCATTTCAATTGTTAGAAAAATTAGCTGTTAACCATCAGGAAATTACCTGTTTCCCCAGCACAGTCACTCAGAGCCATTATAGGCCCTGTTCTAAGTCCTCTTCTTATTGAACACAATTTAAAAGAGGTTCACCATAATCTCTTTAAAATTAGATTTTTGTTCTTTTTCTAAGCCATTCAGATTGTTACTTAAATAAAATCTTTTTTTCTGGTTGCAGAGAGAATGAGAAGTCGACACCAGGGTGGGTGATGTGGTATCGTGCATGACTCCAGGAGAGTTGACTCATAATTTGGGGTGCAAAATAGTTTTCCATCAGAAGTGGCTGATTTACAAAGAACACTTCTCACATGTGGAGTGTCATACCTGGTGACAGCTGGGAAGAGGCAGGAAGAAGTTCAAGGGAAAACAGGCAGATAGCCCCAACCATGGCAAATCTTCAGACCCTCTTTGGCCTCCTTTGGACAGAGAGGGACGGGGCCCCTTTCCATACATGTGGGGCATGTGGCTACTGCCCCTGCTGCCAGCCTGGCAAAGCTGTTAGATGTCAAAGAAATACTCATTGGAAAAGTGAGAGATTGAGCTGCAACCCCATGATTAAGCAAGTATTTAAATCCACAATATGTGAGCACTTTGCCACCAGGCTTACTGAAAACGTTTGGTTGTTTTTCTGTGTTTCTGAGAGAGAGAACAAAAGGGAAGAGGTGGACAAGGGTTTTGGGAGAAAGTATTTATGTAGCCTGCTTTCCATTTGGCTGTGCAATAGCAAAGCACATTTTTTAAGCTCTGAAACATTTTGGTTTCAAGAAATGCTCTCAGTTTAAAGTTTTTGATTCCTGCCTAGTTCTCAGCTGAGTGAGATTCTCCATGGCAGGTATTGTGCCTCCAGGTACCCCTGTGCAAAACTGCACGTACCAGTTGCCCTAGTGAAATTGGAGACTACAGTTGTGCGGCCCCATTACAGGACATACATCCCACACATGGGTGCTTATCTTCAGTCTTTAAGACACACTTATTGACTGGTCTTGGGCCCCTTCTCAAACACCAGGAGGAGAGTGGATTAACTGATTTCAGGAAGCTGAGACTGCGCTCTGTGTAGAAACCAGGACTCAGTTTGGGCAGTGTATGTACAGAAGGAAGAAAAGGGCAACCAGAAAACTTGAGCACTTCAGGGGTGTCAGAAATATATGGTTGAGGTCCAAGACAAGTGTAGACACTTAGCTGCCACCCTCATAATTGTTCATAACCCAGAAGAGTACAATGCCCATGAGATTTTGTTGCAGAGACACAGTTTGCATTTCAAAGGAAACACTGAAAAATCCTAAACAGTAATGTGTCTGTTTAGGGCAAAAGCTGGTCTTCCACCCTTCTCGATCTAGTCATTGCCCTTCTGAAACTCATTTGCTATTTACTCCAGAAAACATCATCCCAGCAGCAGACCAGTAGAAGCCAGGGTGGAAAAAAACGTTTAATTTCAAACTGTAATTAGAGGATGCTGAAGGCAACATTTCAACAGTCAGATGTATCAAGCACTGGAAAGTCTGTCAGGAGAAGCAGTGGAAAGAATATTGCTTCAATCATGGCAGCAAAGCTCTGGGAAATGCATACTAGGCAGAAATTTTGCCTTAGCTCGTTGGTTATCAAAAGGCAGGAAGCCGCTTCTCACGCCAGCGAAAGCACACAGCCTGTGGCAGGGGGAAACCCGCTTCCCACAGAAACCCGAACCTCAGTTTGGGCTCACATACTGCAGGTGGAAATAAGAACTCACTACTCAGGGAGAGCTGTGGGTGATGCTCAGCTGCCCCAGTGCTGGACACCCACTGGCTGCTCAGCCCATGCTGCCTTACACAAGTCTGGCCTCCCACCTTCAGTGGTACTTTCTTTTTTTTCCGAGTAAATTTAATCAGAACTTTACTCGCATCTTTAACTCACTTCATGTGAACTTAATTTCCAGCTCTGATAGTTATTTTTAAAAAGGAATTTTTAAAATGCAGTGGGGTTTGTGGACGAAAGAAGGAGGGAAAATTCAATTAACATCATTTCCTGTGTTTCCGTATTTCTTGGGTGTATGAGCAAAGCCGTTTCAGGCATTAGAGGAGTTATTTAGATTTGGACTGTACCGTGCCTGACAGATCATATAACCAGGCTTTTGGGTTTTTGGACCTTATCCAGTAGGAAGGATGGTTTCTGCACTCCACCAGCACAGAGCAATGCCCTCGGGAGCACCCAACAGCGAGGGACAGTTTTGTGACATTGCCTGGGCTAACACCCAGGAGAAGGTGTTACAGCCTGGGACTGTTAGAAGGTATTTAAGAAAACACAGAAACAAGGACGTATGGACTAAGCCTATTTTAAAATGGAAAAAAACTATGGAAAATCAATAGACCTTATGGAAAATGAGCTTTTCTCCCTTAATCTATGGAGCAAGATTGCCCTTCAAGGATTTTGGGGTGGGGCATTTTTTTCTTGCTTTTTACATCACAAAGTGTAGCTACTTTTAACCTCCCTGCTCAATTGTAAGGGATAGGAAGCACCAGTAAGGACAACAGGATGCCTTAAAGCAAAAATCCATAGTTTGGGTTTTTTTATTCATTTTCAAAATCTTTTCATTTTAAAAACTTAGAGTCAAATAAACTAATTCTGAAATTAAACTATTATATTCTGATTTTAATTGAAGTTCTAGTTACAATTTGCAACAAAGTAAAAAATACTCCTTTTCTAGTCTTTTTCTTTTCAAATGGAACAAAAAGTGAACTAAATAGTTTTTTTGTAAGCGTTCTTGAGGAAGAGCATTAATTTGCATCCAGTTATTTAACCAACCAAGGACATGAGTTCCTAATAAGTATATTATGTGATCACCAATTAAATCAATCCTTTCTTTGGTGGAGACAAACTTCTCTGGGTGTGGGCCAGGAGATAGGAGTCAGAGAATGACCTATTTCTTTGAATTTGCTTAATTAATCCCGAGCAGTTTCTCATGTGTTTTCCATTCATCAATGTGTCCAAATGTTTTCCCTAATAAAAAATCAAAAATAAAAATGTGATTAATGCCAAACAGATAAACCGCACTGATCAGACATATGTCAATATTTTGGTGGCCATCCCAGTAAAATCTGTGTAAATCCCCACTGCTACATACCTTATACAATGAAGTCTAATATGTGGGAGTTTATACTTTTTCTAACTTTCTGTCTTTCAGAAAGATACTCAGTGCTTCCTGATGATCCAAACTTCAATCCTTAAAAAAACCGCGTAGTTGTTTGATTGATGACAATTTCAAAACCATGGCTCTTGCTCTCCTCACTACTTGCTAGTGGCGAGGAGGCCACGTGCAACTTCCCAAGACCTCTCTATCTTCAGGTGACAAAATGAGATCTTTCTCAAACAACATCTTTTTTTTGGTTTGTTTTTTTCCCTAGATTTTCTGTATTAGTTACCAATTCAGTAAAACTGACAAATATTCAAAAAACCCCACCATTTGATGCATTTCAGCCATGCAAAAGGGACTTGTTTTATGTATCTCTACTTCTGGACTTGAAATTTTTTAATTCTGTTCTCCCATTATTTGTTTTTTCTTTTCAGTCTGTACATGCTCACAAGAAATAAGAGATTGCCTTCTTGTCCATGTCTGGAAATCTCTTAGATAGATACCTAGGTGGAGCTGCCTGAGCTATGATGGCTTTAGACGCAATTTTCAAGTTAGTCTCAAACATTTCTACCCTCCAGCAGCAGAGAGCTATCATCAAGCATGCATTTTTGGGGGGAAGGCCATAGACAATGCATTCCCCAGTACCGCTACTTGTCACAGCACAAACCATCCTGGTGGCGTGATGTGACAGCAACTGGCACAGCAGTGCAGTCTTCCTCACCATCTTTACTTTAGCAGCGACCTTCCCTTCCCTTCCCTTCCCTTCCCTTCCCTTCCCTTCCCTTCCCTTCCCTTCCTTCCCTTCCCTTCCCTTCCCTTCCCTTCCCTTCCTTCCCTTCCCTTCCCTTCCCTTCCCTTCCCTTCCCTTCCCTTCCCTTCCCTTCCCTTCCCTTCCCTTCCCTTCCCTTCCCTTCCCTTCCTCTTTCCCTACAAGTGCCTCTGCTGAATCTTTTCCTGGTATTTTGTTGACTCATTCCTTAAGGCATGTGACACCTTAATGATCCTACTCGTTGCTATTGAAACTTTCCTCATAAAGTCACCATTGTCACGATCACATCAATCATCTTTTTTTTGCCCTTCTCTCTCTCACTAGCTTGCCTCTGTTTGGTTACTCCAGCAACAGATTCCTTAGTTTTCACTCCCTGTCACACGCTCCCTGACCACTAACACCTTCCTGCTGTCAACTGCAGTTGGAAGAGCAACCTGATTCATGGAAGTCCTCTGTACTTTGACAGGAGAGTTTCCCTGTAAATCCTGAGTGGAGACCTTTGCTCCTGCTGGTTAGCAGCTTATCCAAATGAAGCACTTTCATGCAAGAATTGCTGATGCTCAGTAATTTCTTCTGTGTTCTCTTCTGCTCAGAAATCTGTTTACTGAGGAGTGGTGACAGTCCACTTTCCCCAGCTAGAGCTGCCTAAAAATTGTTTTCCCTTTGCTTGTCTTCCTATGCTAGAAGGCTTTGGAGGCTTTACCACTATTTTAAGATACTTTGGCAATGTGTTCAAGTGAAGGGAAGAGCAGTGAAAATGCAGAGGCTGGCCTTGCAGTGTGGGAGGTGTCTTAGCAGTGCAACTACAGCATCATTATCAGTATCCATTTCCCCCACGGATGCTTTGGCCCTTGGTGACAAAAAACACTTTACAAATAATGGTAAATTAACCTTCATAGCCTTAGCCCAAGCAGGACAAGATTTGTCCCCACAGTACACTTGGAAAAACTGAGACATCCAGCAACAAAATAACTTTGCTGAGCAATCCTGTGGTAAATCAAAGGAAAAAAGAACGAAAGATTTCACTCTCAACCTCATGATCTAGTCATGAACTATTATCTTCCATTACTCAAAGAAAATAAATACATTATCCTGGATGACATCTCTACTGGTCTCCAGATTTTGTTTTGCTGTCCTCTTTGCCTCCTAAGCCTCATCCAATACAAAGGTTCTCAGTGGACATTTTGATAAAACATGGGGCAGGAGAGGAATGGAGCAGGGTGGCATTAAGTTTTATCACCCCTTAAACTGTAATACTTTCCTTTGCGTGCTCTGTTTCTTATTCACACAGCTATAAAATTTGCCACATCCGGGCGAGAACATCCCTCCAGTCAGCCAGGCAGTGTTTACGAACTGGAAAAGGCGTTCTCTCGCTCCTCACCATAGGGGTGAGACAGAAACATTAACAAGTCGCTTGTGGTTTTCTCTTTCCAGGTTGGGCAATCAGACCCCTCTTAACACCACAAGAGGGGACATAACAATTTAGGGACATTTTATACCTCTGAAGATTTGCAATCAGCAAATTGTCTGGAACGTGTTTGATTTCCCCACCCACCTCCCCTCCATGGTGTCCCACCACAGAGCCTCTTGCTAGGGACATCTTGATGTTTGTGGTCTCAGAGATTCCTTGCTCCAGCCAAACGTATTTCTGGTAGTGCTGGTTCTCAGCCGAGCTTGCTTTACATCATAAATGTAAAAAGGTTTCTTTTAAAAAATTAAAATAAATTAAACAAAAAAAAAAGACAAAACACACAACCAACCTATAAACAGAACATAAAAGCTGTTTAATGGAGTGCATAATGAAGCAGAGAGGAAACAGACTCACATTGATTTTCCCTGACATTTCACCTATTAAATTAAAAGCTTCTTAAGGAAGAGTCTGAATTTTTGGGGTTTTTTTCAGTTCATTTAAGTTCTGTAATGAATAACAAAAACATTATTGTCCCCAGCAAGGCGGACTGAGGCTGTGCGATAGGCAAGTCAAGAAGAAATAAAGCCTGAGTACAAAGACCCCCAGGAAAATATCCCTCCCCATTTCAGACACCCCTCATGCCAGTCTGGACACACTACAGGAGAGATTCTGAAGGAAAACCAGGTCACAGAAAACCATATCTTTGAGACCAAGTGAGAAAGTGAGACCTCAGGCCTGGTAACAGAGCTTTGAGACTTCTACTACAGTTTTGGGCAAGCTTCTCAGACCCCCAGCTACTTGATCCTGTCCTCTGCACAACAGGAGCAGCAGTGTTGACCACTACTAAACCACCTACTGAGGTTACTGGAAAGATTAATTAATCTCTCAGGCTCTATTGAAGGCAGCATTCACGCCAAGAATTCATCTGGAAGTCCTCATGCAGTAGTTGGGAAAAACTATAAAGCACACCACGTAGCTGGAAACTGGGGAGTAAAGGGCTGCCCATGCTGAGGCAGGGAGTCACTTAATTAAGGACAAGATGAAAAAAATAGCAGCACAGCAGGAAAGTGAAAAAACAATGTAGGATTCATTCCTTCAGGCACAATGACTATTTTTAACATGAACTCAGCCTCACAAGTCAGTGTTTGCTCCTCTCAGGCAGGCAGAAGAGCACCCCAGTGTGAGGGTCTTGTGTGGCTGAGCACAGGGATGCTTGGGGAGGTCAGGGCAAGGGTGTGAGTCCCATGTGTTGGCAGTGCCAGCGCCATTGTCAGCCCCACAGGTTCTGCCAATACAGACACCCCAGAGGAGGGCAAGGGGCTGATGTCACTCACAGAGCCATGGCATGGCAGGACCAGCAGCCTGGCCACCCAGCAAACTCCTTGTCATAATGTGGGCCAGCTGTCAGCTGTATTAGGACACACTTCTTTACAGCACTCCAAAATAGGAGGAAATTTTGGAGATGCTCTTGGTTTCCATGCAGACACTGAACCCTGTCATTCCCAGGGCAGCCCAGATTGCTGGGGGCTGTCTCAGGACCCACACCACACCTCAGCATCTGCTCTTCAGTCACTTGGCATGGCCCTTCCTTGGTTTGTCTCAGGAGCATCTGCACTGTGCTAAAACTGAAGCTTTGAATTATCAGCAGGTCAGAGCAGCCAGAGCAAAGCCTTGGACATCAGCAATATTGGTTTAGCGTCTTAAGAAAGGTGGGGTTCTTCCAAGTGAATGTTAAAGAAAAAAGAAGGAAAAAGACTTTTCAAACATAATCCTGCTAAGCAGAGCAAAGTTCCCACTTCTGTTAGCAGTGCCACGTCCTTGAGGCGCCAACATGCCTTGGGAGCTGTGTTTGTAACTGAAGAGTTGTTCAGCTTTGAGGTGATGACCTAGTGAGCTCTGTCTCCTTGGGTGTGCCACTCACGTGGGTGACACAACAAAGCGCAATAAATTCCTCATGTGAGATTTGTGATCTTCAGGGTCTGGAAGCACCACACACACAAAGTCTTGCTTGAAAGGATTTTCTTCACACAGATAGAAGTTCTTCCCCAAACCACACACAAAGCAAACCAAGGCCTGTAGTATTGATGGGAACATCAGCTGAAGTAACTCTTACATGTGTTGTTATGACTCACACAGTTGTAAGAATACACCTGCATGTCCCAAAAACCATCCACCGCAGTAATACTGCTCTTCTGGTTTGCCCTGTGCAAGCAACCAATTTGAGTCCTTCTGACTAAATAATGCCAGAACTCTGTAAATCAGTAAACTTTATGGTAAGATAAAGCAAAGAATTGTTCTGGAAAGCTTGTTATGTCACCGGAGAGTACCTGACTTCCTCAAAGATGTGTTCCTTCACTTCTGGAGACTTCGGTGGCCCAGCAGTGCAGGGCACACAGGCTGTGCCACTGCTCCTCCACACACCATGAGTGCCGTCATGCAGGTGGGCCGGGATGCTGCTGCCAGCCTGGACCCCAGGAGCAGCACTGAGTGAGGACGAGGCAGGGACTGATGTCCCTGGAGTCTCTCACACCAGGTGCACCCACCGGAGCATGGGTTTCACGTGCATTCCAAGTGCCATCATGTCCCACAGGTTGCCAAGGGCATGCCAGCCGTGGCAGGGAGGCACAGCATGCCACGGCATGGCACAGCATGGGGGTTGGAGTGCTCAGCTATGTGACCAGGTCGCCACTTTGTTTGGTTTCACATAACTTCTTGAACTTATTAGGAGGCTGGGGAAAGGAGACATTGTTTTGCTTTGGCTGTGAGGTTTTGGATGCTTTGCTTCCAGGCCTCCATCCCAGTGATCCCAGCAATGAGGACAGATCGAGGGAAGATTAAGTCAATGCCTTAGGAAATTTACAGTTGGAGCCTGGAAGAGAAGGCTGTCTTCTTGGGAGAAAAAAGAAAAGTGATAGTAATGCAAATCAGAATGCGTATACATGTGTGTATATATAGACACATACATACAAACATGGTTTTTTGCATTTCAGTGTAGTTATGTCTCTGACCATTTATTTCTGTATTTCTCTATTTTAAGTTTCAGGTAGACAGAGGCAATTGAAGAGTTTTCCTCCCACGCACACCCCGCTAGCTATAATGGGGGAATAGCACCACTGTAATTAAAGATCAAGATTTGCTGTTGGACAGAAAGTTTTTCTAAGTGCTTCAAAAATCCACGTGCTTATTCAAATTTTCATGAAAATTGCTTGCCTAGAGGGCTCCTGGGGAAGAGCTCCAGAACAGCCTCCTCTGCCTTTGAATAAGCAGACACCCCACAGACGATGCAGCAGCAGCAGTGTTGCACTCATCTTGCAGAGTGCACTGTTCTGCACAGCTGTGGCTCATACTTCCTCTTTGGTCCTTTTCACCAGCTAACTCATTTAGTATTCAGATGGTATTCGGTCATCTCCACTACCTGTTTTTGTAAAAAGGAATCTCTGTTTTAAGAGTTTTTTGAGTTATAAATTGAACCACTGGATAAGGGCTGCCCTGTAAGTCCAGGCAAAGGGGGAAGCTGCCTTTCGCAGCTGGTCAGGCTAGTGCAGATGCTGGGTGAAGGCCAGCTTACATGAGTGGCTGCTTCTTCCCAGGAACCTGTGGAAATCACCATTGCAGGCTCTCCACAGTGCTCCCTTTCCTTTCCTGTGGTGGGGGACACTCAGCCCGTCACCCCTAGATAGCAAAACTCAGGTTTACCCTTGCTGAGGTGAGTCTGGGGATCCAGTGTCAAACCAGTGAACCCAGTCTGGGAATTTCCTCCTCTGCAGCAGAGGCCCCAGATGGCAGAGCAAGGCTGTTGTGAAGTATTATGCCATGGGGGACAAATTCAGGTGTCTCTCCACCCAGTGGTTTTGAGACTTTCATTTTATGCTCTTTAAAATTAGGGGATTTGCCTGTGTAATCCGGGGACCCCTGTAGAAGCTTTGCTTTAAAAGCAAAAATTCTGATTCCATAGCTAAAATTTAAAAATCTGGTAAAACATGCATGCTGACTCTGATTTTAAATAATTAGCATCCAGAGAAAAATCATTAAGCAGCGAGATATTATTTTAGAGCAACATAATATTTCCTTGCTCCCCTTATCCATTTGTGGACAGGGGGAATGAGTGTCATATTAAAATAAAGTGAATTGCTTATCCCCAGGAACTCAGCAAGGCAACAAAAAGCAAAGGTTCATAGGAGACAGGTCAACCACAAAATGCTGTAATTTGGGGGAACAGGAAAAATCAGACGTCATGCCAAACCTGCCACGTGACCTTTCTTAGAGTAGCTGTAATAAACCTCAAATGATATTTTAGGGCATACAGAAAAATGAGTGGAACGCAGACAAGAATAAACAAATGAAAAACATTTAACCTGAAGCACAGAGACCTGGCAGGCCCTTCTGCTTTTTGCTGAGAGGAAAATCCCCAGATAAGCACCGTGATGGTGCCATCACATGTCTCCCTTTGTACTCCCGTGCCCCATGAAGGCCCAGGGCTCTCTTTGTGATCACAGTGGTTTTACCTTTCCTCTGTCTTGTGGCTTTCTGGGGGTGAATTTAAATGAATTTAGCATAACAGCAAGCAAGCACTACACATCTCACACCACTACTGTAACCAAGGCCATGGATTAAAAACAGGGGCCTTATTCTCCTTTCTTTTGCAGGGGAGGTAAACCCCAATATTTCACTGAATTAATGTTAAATTAGAGTGAAGTAGTGAATTAAAATTAAATCGGTAAGGCTAGACTTAACCAAAAGGGTGATTAAAAGCGAAACATTAAAAAATAGACTGGAAGGATGGGAAAATCCTTTTTCTTTTGCTGTTCCATGTTTGTTTGACAAGAAGCACATTCCTTGTTATTTCAGTAATATTGGCATCCTCCTTTCTTTTGCGCCATAAACTCACATGTCTCAAGTGGCGTTTTCCAAACTGCATTTCCCATCCATTTCAGGGGCATGTGACAGGTTCACTCTGCTTCTAGAGATGTGTTAAGTGCACCCCAAAGCTAATAGTTCAACAGGTGCTGTTCCTAAAGCACAGCACTGGACTTTGTGCCAGGAGACTGGCTTACTTTTATTATTTGCTATTATCAGCTTCCTTGCCATGGTGTATATGTATAAATATATTGTAGCCTTTCCAAATGCCTTTTGGGGAGCTGGATTGTATTCATGGCTGCTTAGGAGATGAAGGTTCCTTGGATGGTTAAGGTGAAAGTTCACTACTGCTGCTGCTCTCCTTAAAGCAGCTGGGCTGAATGCTGAGGCACTGGAAGCACCCAGGGAAGGTGATATCTTGAAATGCTATCAGATGGCAAAATCCATTTTGGAACAATAGGTGGCTTCTCAAGAATGCCTTTGACCTGACACAGAACTGAACCTTTAACCACTAAATTGGGAGATTTGGTCAGGGCTAAAGGTGAAGCTGAGGCACTTGAGACCTGCGTGGTTTGGGAAATTATCTAATTAGGACTTTTCGGCAGTGACGTCATGAGGAGTTCCTGATTCCACAGCTGGTTTGTAACTGGCAAGGTTTTTGTGAAGGCTCAAGAGGTCTGAAAGGTCATCTGATCCCTGAAAGCTGGTCTGTTCTTTCCTCTATTGTGTTCTGTGCTCCCTGCTTTGGGACCCCTAAGATGCCAGCAGCAACTAAAACAAACCAAAAAAATAGTTTATTTATCTTTTTTGCCTAGTACACTGCTAGGAAGAAACATTTCCAGACTATGACAATTGTCAATTGTAGGAGAGGAAGTTCAAACATAATCAAAACCACTGATGCATCCCAAACTCCCCAGGCCACAGCTGTTGGCTGAATGGGATTGCTCCTGGCCTCACAGGCATGAACCCGGCTGGTGTCACGGCGCTGACCAGGGTCCCCTTTGAGGTGGCCTGGAGATGCCTCCAGCTGGTGCAGAGGTTATTATCCCTGCTGTGGTTTGCAGGAATGAATAAGGACAAATGAATGATAAATGCCATGTGATGTGCTGTTTAAGCTCTAAGTGTCATACCAGCTATCAGCCTTCTTAGCTCTGTAATCAATCCATTCTCACCTGCTGGTGAGCTGCAGGGCCCCAGTGTCACCTGGCTTTACAGAGCCTCTCTCCTGCATCTCTCCCACACAGACCCCTACAACCACACTGCAGGGTGTAGGTCTCTGTATCAAAGCATCTTATTGTCGGTTTTTCCAGTCTTTACTAAAAAACACTCTTCTGCAGCTAACTGTTTCTTGCCCTCTGTATCAGACTGCTAAATCTTCTTTCCTGAAATGCTTCTTGTCACTCAACCTGAGGATTTACAAAACATGGGTCCATTTACAAAGTCTACGGGACGGCAGAGAAAAGGTATGTGACAACTCATCACAGGTTGAGTTAAATTTACAATAATCTATAGTTGGAAAGGCCATCTGAGTTGTTATTTAGAGCCCTGATTTGCTGAGGGACCATGAACAACCAGGAAGAGAATGCCCTGTCAGAGAATCCGTAAGACTAAAATTTTTGGACAGAAGATGCAGGCTGGATTTAGAAATCACATTTCCCCTCTCTTGTCTTCCTATTTGGTCTGTTCCCAGTATTTTATGTCCTCTTTTCACCTCTCTTTTTTAGCGCTTTTGCAGCATTAGAGGCAAATGTGGAGTAAATGTTTCTTTGTATGTTCTGCAGAGAAGGACTACTTTGTTCTTTCTCTGCCTTAATGGGCCCAGGATCTCTGGTAACATGCTGCCTGCTCCCCATGACTAACACACTTTGGAAGGAACAACATGCCATCTCAAATGACTTTTTCCACAGTGGAAATGCCTGGATCTGTAACCCTGTAACTCAAAAACAGGCTGCTCGAGTATCTTTCTGAGGCCAGACCCAGTGTTCAGTAAAGCAAGTTTTATTAAGGGTGCAAAATTTCTGTCTGAAATTCAGCCAGTTCAGAGAAGAAACATCCAAGGCTGTGGCTTTCATGTGCAATGAAGCATGGCACAGAGCCCCCCAACCTGCCTCAGACCCTGGCAGTGGGCACACATGTGCAATACAGCATGAGGCCAGGACAGAGAAGCAGAGCAGTGTCTCTGCAGCATTGCTCCAGGCCATCGTGGCGATGGTCCTTCCGTGTTCAGCATTCATTTGTGCAGATCCAGCTTCTGCCTTTCCATGCACAAACACACATTCCTGGTCTGGTTACACAGACATCATTCATAAGAATGATGTGATAAAATTCTAGTGACCCTCAGGTTCGGGAATAGAACCAAACAAACCAACCCTGTTATCTTTAGCTCATCCCCAGCACACCCACCCATTTGAAGTCCGAGCTTCCTCGGTCCCATGTGGGAAAACTTGGGCCCAGTCACACAGACTGTCATCATAACCAACAGTCTCAAGCCTTGATGAAGAGGGCTTGAAGAATGGGCCCAGAGTGGGAATGTGCCTGCCTTTGGGTGACCGGGGAAAGCAGGAAAAATGGCATATCCAAGGACAAGCCCCTTATTTTCCAAAAGAAACAGCTCTGTGGCAGCTCAGACATTTGAAGAGGATGTGTGTGTACAGGTATATGCTCACATAAACACCCTCACCAGACGAGTCATACCTGGCACTCTGCGTGTCTAATTCCCAGTCAAACTGGGGAAACAAGTACAAAATAGCCTAGATAACTTAAGAAAATACTTTGTGCAGGGAGGTCTCATTCTGGCAAGATTCATACTGTCAGATTATGTCCTTGTTGCATGCCCTAAGACACATAACTACATTTCTGTTCCTGCTAATGCTCCCTATTACCTGGAGCATCCTCATCCAGTATATTCTTCCTCAAAGATCAGCAAAGTGGTGATACACTCTTCACAGCATTAAGTACTAATCATGCAGGGTCAGAAAGAGAATAAGACTGAAGAAAATTGGTTTACATCTCCCTTTCATTCTCCTTCCTTTCTCTCCTTTCTTCTGTTCTTCCCCAGAAATTGTCAATCCTTCACTTTCCAACCCAAAAGCAATCAAGCTGAAGCAAGATAGCGGGGTGCGGAGGGTGATCTGAGTCAACCCCCTTTATATCAATTTCAGTTCCTGTTGGGTGTTCTCATGACATTTCAAAAGACTGCAATCCTAATGAAAACCACACAAGCTCCTGAAATTAAGTTAACTGCTTTTGTAAAAATGCAGGGGTGGGAGGATGGAGGGAGGGGAGAAGGGGGGTGAGAGGAAAGAAAAAGGAAAAGGGAAAGAAAAGAAAATGGGAAAATTAAAGAAAAATCCCTTTTGGATTGTATTCATGCATGTAAAGAGCATATTGTTTATAAAGCCTTATTCTGCCCTGTAAACAAACACACTTGTAGTTACTGCAGAGCAGAGAAGCTACAAAGATTTTCTATTCGACATTTTTGCCTTAAGAAACCAAAGTAAAATAATTAACACAGCTTTTTTTTTGGTGCAAGATGTCACTCTTGGGGTTTTTTTCCATATCTCTTTTTGTATTATTTTGTCCTTTAATGGATCAGCACGTTGAAAAACCTTCTCTCTTCCTATTAATTGGGTTTCCTAAGCAGCACAAATCCCATAGTTTTTCTGAATGTTGCCGACTTAGACCATTACTTCTTCCTGTGTCTATACAGAGCTGAGCACAAAAGAACTCCAAATCTTGCTGCACTACTGATTATCCTAATGTAAACTGAAGTAAAATAAAGTACTTACAGTTCTAAAGGGAAGTAGCTCAAGGGTCCCAAAATCTAGAAGTTAAAAATAATGATACAGAGAGAGTGAAAAAGACTGTAGAATCCCTAGCCAGCCCCCAGTAGAAAGTGGATGTACTGCTTAGATCCCAGAAGAAAAGTTGTTTTGTGGGGCATTATTGTTGAATAAATGAGTGTAAGGAGCACATCCATCAAAAAAATAGATATATAGCTAAGCCTTTGCCTGTCAGAGTCCAAGAAGCATCTGGACTATGATCTTAGTAATATGGTTTAGTGTTTGGTAGTCCTGAAAAGAGCAGAGATGGACTTGATGATCCTTAAGTGTCCCTTGAGATGTTCTTGACTGAGATATTCTTGCTTGAGATACTCCACAATTCTATGATTGCAACATTTCTTGGCCTATTTTTAAACGAAATGTTCTTCATTGATTTTCTCAAGTCATACAGCATGTGTAAAATGAACATCCAAAGCAACATGAGCTCAGCAAAAGGGTAATTGCTTAGCCATTTCAGCAGTCCAGCTGGTCAGATGTCAATTGATGTTGGGCTTGTCAGCCATTTAGTCACCTGGGCGAGATCCTTCCTTAGTGCAAGCAAGTGCAGTCACTCTTCCGTATCTCCAGAAATTTTGAAATTTCATTCCTGAGTCTTGTTGCTTGGTCTCCTGCTAAAGTAGTGGGGACATATTCTGGGAACTGAAAGCTTGGTGATCAACCCTTTTCAGCATTTCAAGGAGAAGTTAAAACCAAGTTTGTCTGGCTTTGATGATGACCGGAGAAGAGAAGCTAGAATTAAAAGTCAAATCAACACTTGGCTTTCCATGCCTCTCTATTGGATAGGTTCTTCTATGACCACTCCCAAAGTAACCTTTTGCTTTTTCCATAATTTGTCAAGGATCACATTTTGAGCCCTCATCAGATTTTCCATTCTCTGATTCTCCTTCAAATGTTCCCCCCTCAGGTTCCTGTTGAAAAAAGCTTGGACTTCGGTGGAGTACAGGTCAGTATGGAAGCTCCCATCCTAAAGAAGGTTTGGAGATAGATGATGATTTCAGACATAGAATGTGGTCGGTAAATCCACTGGTGTCAGTAGACTTGCTTAGAGTACAGGACCGTGGCCTGGCCCTTTCTGAGTCACCTTGTGGTTCGGATAACCATTGACAAACGAATAGGAAAAAGCCTCATTGTGCTCTTGTTCTCTAACCAACTCAGAGAAAACAAAAGATTTTAACAGGATGACAGGAGACCTCTGGCAGGATTTTCACAGCATTTCTCATAATTTCTAGTGTATACAACAGGGAAAAATCTTTCATTCCTGGTTGTGATGACCTTCATATATTGTGAAATCCTCCAGAGTTTCAACACAAGAATGTGGCAATTTCTAACAGTACAGAGCTTAAACTCATGGGCCTGAACCGCAATGTCAAGAAAGCTGAAACTTGGCATTGCCCCTAACTGTATGGGAATCATTATATACATTTTCTTATAGTCAGAGTTATCCACTCCAATGCCAAGATGAACAGGGAAAGAAAAGTCATTAAACAGACGTAAACAAAGTTCACCAGAAACAACTTCAGACTATGGACCTCACCCAGAACCTGAGATGCAGAGGCCTTGGGTAGATGTGTTTTCAAGAGGTTTTTCAGAACAAACAAGTTGAAAGAGAATATGTCACCTTGAGGATGGAAACTTAAAAACAGTCATCTTCTCTCTTTCCATCTCTCCCTTCTTCTGTCTTCACCAATATCCTCAGGCAGCTGGAAGAACCACCAGGGTGATCTCAGTGGTAAACAACGTCCAACATGTTTTTCCCCGCTTTTGATAATGAGCTGGTTTCATCAAAGCTTGGCCCATTTGGAGAGGCTCATGGGGAGCTCAGACCCACAAGGCTTCCTCCTTTGCAATGTGCTTTCAAAAGTTTCCAGGACAATGACATCATGAGAAAAATGCCTGTCTCCTGTTGCCTAGACAAGTTTTGGGAGAGGTGTGCCTCTGCTCTGCTTTGCTTCAAGTGGGGAAGTTAGACACAGTAGGCTCAATTTTTCAGAAAATTACAGCAATTGCGCAGCTGTCCAGAGGTGTGATTGCTCCTTCAAGGCCCTTCAAGAAGTGGCCTGATTTGCAGACACCTCAGATAGTTCTCAGCATTCCACTACAATGCACACATTTTTACAAAGCTGATAATGTAAGTGGGAGGTTTTGGATGCTGAGAACTTTTGTTGATCTGACCTGTGGTTACGTGAGCCATGCCTTAGCTAGGCAGGGTCTCAGTACAGAGAGGGTACTGCCATTGCAGGGTGGCTCGTGAGCTCCTGGCCATACAGTTCCTACAGTCATCCCTCCATTAGGACCAGGTATTGCTTCCCTGTTACTCATTTAGGCCACACTGCTACTGAAAATACAGCTGATGCATAGCTCTCCAGTGTGGAGTTGAACTACATGGCTCAAATACCTTTCTAGGGTTCATCTGGGATGAGAAGGGAGCATGGGAAGGAGGATGGGTGTCAGTGGGTAACCCACACTGAGCTCCACAGTGCTGCAGCTCATTCAGTTTGCCATGCTGGTCCTCCCAGCTGTAACACAGGAGCTCAAGGCTTCATGGCAATATAGACCAAAATGTTTGTTCCTACCCCATGGATCTGGGCTGAAGTTAACCTGGCTTTTCTGCTGGTGAAGAGTGGAGCTGAGGTGGATATTCTTTGGAGTGCAAAGGGACTGGGAAGGGAAGAAGCGAGGGGTTAGGCACAAACGACTGGTGCTGGGATCAACACCATTCCTGTCATAAATACAGAGTGCAGCTCCTTTCACAAGTGAAAGCAACAGTATTTTTGGCTCTCCAAACCTGTCTTTTTGCACAGGCAAAGGATGTGTCAGACAAAACATGTTGCAGGCAGCTGCCAGCTTTGCCTAAGCCCAGAGTCCACCCTGTGCACAACTCTCCCACACATTCCTAGCACTAGATGTTCATAGGACTCTAACTCAGGAGAAGGAAAGTCTTAGAAATTACTCTTCCAACCTTCTGAAAGCACATGTTACTGCAATGGCTATCAATGGGGCTTATTTATATATATTGAGTGCTAATCTCCCGTCTCTCATGTCTGGAGCCACAGAGCCAGAGAAGAGCTCAAAGGACTTGTGCACACAGAGCAGAAAACACATCTGCAGCTCTAGATCCCCCAGAACTACACAGCTGTTTGCAGGACTGGAAACCACTAATGCTACCAAGGTGCCTTCCCAGTCAGTATCTTGCAGCTGAGTTAGTTCTCCTGCCAAGCAATTACCACAGTCTCCATACATGAAGAGGAAGGAAGAGCAATGGACATAATGAAATCCAGTGCTCTGGGCCCAAAACTGGGAGACATGGACAGCAGCGCTCCCGCTCCACTGCATCCCCTCTAAGATCTCAGTCAAATCACTTTATTTTCTCCTGCTTTAAGACAAGGTTCGTAATGCCCACTCCATAATGGGAGATAGGTGGTCAGCAGTAAGTATTTCTACAGCCCTGCAGCGTGTGCTCAGCTGGGTCAGATCCCATAGTAGTTGGGGACCAAAATCCCATCAGTTAGATTGTTGCCCTCTGAAAAAGAACATTTTTCTGTTTTGCACAACATCTCTTGCCACTCCATCCCCTCTCTCCAGCCAAGCTGTCTACCTGTTCCCTGAAGCAGGAAGATGGATGCATCCCCTGTGGGGCGATCCATGCAGTAGTTGCTCCTTTTTCCTGACTGCCACTGTTGTTTTCAGGTAGCTCTCACATCTGGCTGTCTGATGTTAAGCCAGTTAAAGCTTGCTACTGGGTCTGTGTGGTCAGGACTGGCTTTTTCCATATATGTTACTTTTGCAACATTTAGTTTCCTATTCTATAACTAATCTTTTGTAGTCACGTTGCAACTTTTTCCATTTCGTTTTATGTTTGACTACCCAGATCAGTACTGTATCATCTGTATTTTATCAGCTCACTGTTTATGCCTTTTTGTGGATCATCATTTCTGAATACCCTAAATGGTGATCCCAGAAGGGTTCTCAAAGGACACTGTGGGTAACCTCCCTCTATTGTGAAAGATGACTATTTCAGCCTATTCTATTTCCCTGCTCCTTTCAACTTGGCATTATTCTAAGAGAGGAGCTTCCCTATTGCCCCAGGAGAGTTTATTTTCATTAGTCCACCTTTGTAAATGCTCTTTTGAAAATTTGAGTGGTTTAGATCTGCTAACTACCTTCCTCCATGTGCTTACTGACTCTATATGGCTCATGAAATTAGTACTATACTTAGGCATATTTATTTCCATTGATTTTTACGGAACTTTGTGAAATTTGCCTGTAACCTGGCCTAAAAGATGAAGTCACGATTGCCACATTCAGCTAAATGCTAAGTGCTGGGGTATCCCTTAAATCAGCACCTCCAGTTCATCTCACACTACAGGGCGAATGCAAGTTCCTCTGCATCCTCCTCCTCACTTCTGATTCTTCTTCTGATGCTCCCACTTGAGCAAGTGCCTCCACTTTATGCAGCAGAAGAACTGGGTCTTGCACGAGAACTGACCCCAACAAAACATGTTGGTCCTGCTGCTCATTTTTGGGGCAGCTGTCATTTATGGGGCCTGACAATGTAACGTCCCCACAAAAATCTCTTAGAGCATTTGTCCCCTCTACATGGGGATGCACAAAATTCCCTCTATGCTTTCTTCTTTTGCAGCTATTAAATTCTATTAGCCTTTCTACAGCCACTACCAAAATTTGACAGGCTGATCAATACTACATCATAGTCCCACTAGTACTAATGGTCCCTAGTGACCCCCCACATCTCTAAAATTACAGTAAATAGATACTCTGTGGTAGGTGTTGATGTGATTAGCTTGTTTCCCTTCTTTGACATTACGCTTTCTGTAATACAGAGGGCCACCCCCCACAAGCACTATCAGATCTGTCTTCCCAACCCCTGGGTGGTAAATTAATGTTGTCATTCATATTTATCCATGAGTAAGTACTCTGAAATGCAGACAGCTGAGGGGCATCCAATGTCAGCCTAGACCATAAGCTCCCTGGGGCAGAGATGGCATCTCTACTGTGCATGTAACCAAGCTTGCAACTTTTCAGACTTCACCATTTCTCCTGGTGAAGGGATTTGGCTGAACCACAACATTCAAAGATTAAGTGGTGGAAATTTTTCCAGTTCTCCAGGTTTCACTCAGACATCTTCAACAAAAAGGCTGATGAACCTCTGGGAGCCTTTGGATGAACTTTTGCCAGAATTGCAGATGGTCACTAACACATAAGCCCAGATAAATTTAACAGAGCTTCTGGGTTTGCAGCTAAAGTTTAAATGTGAGTGGTTTCATCAGAGGCACTCTTAAATCAAACTGGGATCTCTTAAAGCACAGTATCTTAGTGATGATTCTTATCCACATGTGAATTTTGCCATTCAGGTCAACACTGTCAAAAGCAGATATCAACATATGTGGTTCTGCATCCATCTCCCACAGCGCAGTGCTACACTTTGCTAACTTTCTCCAGACCCGAAAAGACTCCTTTGCTTGGAGACAGCCACAGCACAGCCTGGCTAGATCACTTTCAAGTGACTCCTTTATCTTTGACAATTGTTTTTTCCTAACAGTGCTTTTCCTCTGGATGAATCTGCTTATACAAAGTCAAAGCTTTGAACATGTTGTATTAGTTAACAGAAAAATTCAGCATAGCTAAACTATGCCGTAAGGTCTTTTCTACCCCTCTTCTCCACTGCAGAGAGAGAACAAAGGTTCTGCCCCAGGAAAGCAGGAGATGGAAGAGGAGGGACTGGTGGGGCTGACTGTGAGGCTGTAGGCCTGCTCTTCCTGTGGATGCAGAAGGAAGAAGGAGGAAAGGGAAGGGAAGGGAAGGGAAGGGAAGGAAGGGAAGGGAAGGGAAGGGAAGGGAAGGGAAGGGAAGGAAGGGAAGGGAAGGGAAGGGAAGGGAAGGGAAGGGAAGGGAAGAAGGAAGGGAAGGGAAGGGAAGGGAAGGGAAGGAAGGGAAGGGAAGGAAGGGGGAAGGGAAGGGAAGGGAAGGGAAGGGAAGGGAAGGGAATATCACACTAGCTGTAAGGGATGGGTTAGTGGGAAGGAATCTGCCTGTGAAACATCTTTATGAAACCCCAAATTCACTGGAATAAAAAGACAAAATGCAAAAACTACTTAGATGCAAAGTGAGCACTGTCATTAAACTCTTCCCTTTGGTATGAACTGCTATTATTCATAGGCATTTCTCTGGTTTTCAGAGGGTCCAGGGCCCTTCATAGAAGGGGGAGAAGATCAGTCACCCAGAGATTGTGTGTCTCTCTAAGACATTTGGGAGAAAACATTGTCACTTTTAGATTCTGTATATGGAGATTAGTGGAGAGCAAAAAGGAGGAGAGAGGCATCTTGTAAGAAGAGAAAATAATACCCTGTGTTTATTTCTGCTGAACATAGGACCACTGACCATCATCTTGTTTTCTAAACCTTTGGTTTAGGAGGGGCTGAACACATTTTGGGGGAAGCTTCTGGTTAAGTGGCAGAACAAACATGTCAATTCACAGTTCATGCTACAGTGTGTTAAAGTATATTATTAAGCTCAAAGTATCTTGAGGACTGCCTGAAACACAGCCCACAGCTGTCTGTCTTGTAACAGTTCTTCTTTCATAGTCAATTGCCTACAATGAAAGAGATAGTTTATGTCATGGCCCAAAAATAAAGAGGAAAGTGATTCATCAACATCCAAGATTTTAAAAGATGAGGTTGAAGGGCTTGTGAGGTTCTAAATTATAAAGCAAAAAAAAAGTATGAAAGAATGAAGTGGTCAGTTTTGATCAATACTGGAGTCTGTATTCCACAGCAGACAATGTAGAAATGATATCCTAGTACCTGTCTTGTCTTCCACCTCTTTCCTTCCTACTATGCCTTTCCCCTGCCATCTCAAGGGTCACAACTCATCTTAAAGGTGGATTGCAAAACTGTCCCGTTCATCTACATTTGGATATCTTAAACGGTGTGGCCAGTGTCACACGAAATTGGCCAAAAGACAGCATGAGACCAGTGCCAGTATTTCAGTTTCATCTCAACCCCCAGGAAAACACACGTGCAAATCAAAATGTGCAAAACCTTTCACCATCTGGGGCAGAAGCTGATCAGTGAAGGTGATTGGGATTGGAAAGGATGTTACTGCCCCCACCTCCAGACAGAGAGCAATAATTTTTCTTCTGAAAGCAAAATGGAAACAAAGCACCTCTAAAGGTGTAAAAGCTCTTACAAAGCCAACGAAGTTATTTCTGTACAAAGTCTACAAGCCAGCATTGCAGCACTTCCAGATGTTCCCCTTTATCTGGCTGCTGCCTCCCCATGGTGCACCTGCCTTTCCCCTTACCCTTGTAAACAAGTTATCTTCCACAAGCCAGGGCATATTTTTCTCCTGCTTTAACCCATGACCTAAAAGCTTGTGATGAAGTTGTATAAGGTTTTAAATGAAATGATCAGAGGTAAAATAACACAGTAATAGTATACCCATCCTACATTATGTGTCTTATCTGAAAAACAATCACCCACATCTTAAGGAAGCTCAAACAGCTGAAAATCCAGCAGATGATAGAAGATCTGCTCAAAGATGTTGGGCTAAGGTCTGCAGAGACATTAGCGTGGGAGTAAGGCCCAAAAGTGTGGAAAAAATTCATTAATGTCTCAAATACCATCAATTTCTACCTTTTCCCCTAGCATCTTCCCTAAAGACATACAGAGGGATAGGTCATCCCAAGTGACTGCAAAGAGCTTCCATATTGGGCGGTTTCAGGACTACATTACTGATCCTTAACTGGCTTGTGCTCTGCTGCCCACTGCTACCCCTCAGTACCCATCTTGGTGCACACACTGCACACCTGGGTAGAGTAGCACATCTGTTCATGTCCTAGGTGCATGCAGGGAAGTAGCTCCAGGAGCCCAGGAGCTGCAGAGCCGGGCTGATGACAGCTGGCAGTGCTGCGGGTACAGAACCCACAACTGAACCAAGATCAGGCATGTCCATGGTTAGAGTGGAGAGGAGTAGTCAAAGTCGCTCATTTTCAAGTGCTGGCTTCTGTCCATGTGCAGAAGTGTGTCACAGGCACCACCACAGGGCAGAAAACATGACCATGGAAATCGATGCAGTGTTTGGAGAACAAAATGTTCCAATGTGTTTGGCTTGTGATCCCTTGTGCCACAATCTGACTCTGTAGCTTTCTTTAGTCAATCAAGGCTGTAAAAATACATCTGTGTCCTCCCACCACCAAGCAACGATGCGGCCTCTCCGGCTCAAAGGGAGGGAATTTATGAAATGCCAACATTAAGCAATGCCATCCATTTGGAACAGTACAAGGCTTGAACTTCAAGTATTCTGTAGCTATATTAATCAACTCTTTTTAAAAATTATTATGGCTCCCATTTTCCTCTTAGGTCTTCTCTGCAGATAAGTATGATTTGGTGGACACATTGGTGGGATCCTTCCCACCCATTCCAATGCCTGGTTTTATCTACTCGCTTCTAAAGTGGAGATTTAATGTTCATATTAAGAATATCCAGATGGCACTAAGGTAATTAACAATACAGAACAGCATGCCTCAAGACAGGCCAAATTCCAGATGCCTGAGGTCTGGAGAAAAAAGAAATCTCTTTAGAAAATTAGCCCAAAAATTGTCCATAAATTATATTTTCCCAGTTTCTTAAGAAGCAGTAGGCAACAGCCACCACCCAGTTTGCTCATTCAGCTAGTTCATCAGATCTAGCACAAGGATTTCTACAGTCAAATAAAACAGGCAAACAAGTAGAAGCAGCTCAGGACCCTGGGAAAAGCCAAAGGCAGGCACCCCACTTCACTCTGATATTTATCATTGCCTCTGGGAGGCACTGAGTGTCAGCTTTCATTGCAGGAGAAATTCAAGATCAGATCTTTGGAGTGGTGCAAGAAGGATAATTAATGTCCCCTGAATTTATTAAGAAATATTCATAAGGACAAAAGGCACAGAAATCAAACTGTACCTGAATTGCAATTAAACTTTTCCGCTTTCTGCTCCATATTTCATCACCCAGCCTTCCTTCCTGCTCCCATTCACCTTCTTTATTGCATTTATTATCTTTGCTTTCCATCCAACATATCCCTTCTCGGGATGGTCTGCTGACTGCTCTTCCCACCCCCTCAGTCCCAGGCTCTTCCTGGGTTGCCATCCCAGTGCCTGTGCTCTCGTGCCCCATGCTGAGCACAGAGAGCTTAGAGCCATCATTTCTGCCGGTGACAGCACTGCCCTGGGTCTGCACAACACTTGGAAGATGCTGACATGGCCTCTGAAGCCTGGCAGCACATCTCAGCCCTCTCTGCTGACAGCCATGGAGAAGAGGTGGCCCTGCCTCACTGCATCTGCTTCCCATGATGCCTTCAATTCCTGCTTCAGTGGAGGGGATTTGAACAGAAGGTGATTGATTGTTGATTCATTGAGCTTTGCAGTAATACACAGCATCCTTGTCCATTATCTTCCTTCAACAATTATCTGCCTGATTTTATTGTTTCAAGAATAGGTAATTATTAATTATATTGCTAAAGGTACTGCAAGCAAAAAGCTCAAGTTGGTCTGAATGTGTTTATTTGGTTTGTCTGTTGCAAGAAAACATGGGTATTTTCACTAAAATATGTCGCAATTTTATATTTTAATGTTTTCATAGGAATGTAAGAATTGCCATCTCAGAGCAGCCTGAAGTCCTGTCACCCTCTTGTTCTGGATCCAGAAATGAGAGCTACTTCAGGAGGTGTGCTAAATTATATGTTATATATATTCTTCAGATCTTCAGATAAAGAAATTATCTCAGGCTCCAAAGCCTCCAGAGTCTAATGTCTCAGTCACAAAAGGATCATTATTGATGATCATGATAATGTATTTCCTTGGTGTCCCCTTAATGTATGAGAGGAACCGCCTAAAATATTTGTGAGTCTTGGAACATCACAAGTTAAAGCAAGACCCTAACACTGGTTATTTTTCCCTTAGCTTTGGGATTGAATTTCAGCTGGCTACTTTAGGTACTTGATCATGTTCTTTTCAAAATATTTATTTTGAAATTTTAAAAAAACCAAAAATCAAAATAAAGTCTAATAAGAACTTTTCCGAATAAGTTTATTAAGTGGATTTCACATGCTTAGCTACCTTGAATTGATCCGATGCTACTGCAGAAGAGGCACTCTGCCAATGATAGTCTTCAATTTTCCCTGGGGAGCACAGTGTGGAGAGCAGGTGCTCTGCACAGGGAAGAGGCAGCCCCTGTTTCGGCAGGGCAGCGCTGCTCCTCTCAGACAGGGCTGAGTGCAGCTCAGAGTGGCCCATTTTGGGGTGGCTTCCACCCCAGCCCCTGCCTGCCAGCTCTGCCCCAGCAGGCTGCCGTGCACGTGAGGATGCACAGCAGGCTCCCTCTGATCACTAGCTCAGAGGGGAAAGGCCGATGTGCTGCAGCAAGCTCGAGAATTTCATGGCCTGTTTGGGTGGTGGCTATCAGCTTCAAGGGCCTTCTCAAGGGAAGCAGAAAATACACCAATTTCATGTGGATTCTGGCCAAAAGATGAATTTCCCCACTTTGTCCCTGGAGGAGTGGAATGCATCAGTCATGACAAA